>NC_088795.1:48604052-49925652 GCF_011386835.1 Chrysemys picta bellii
TAAGCCTGAACATCTACACCACAATTTTACAGCCCTGTAGCCAGAGCCCTGCAAGCCTGAGTCGGCTGACCAGGGCCAGACACATATGCTTAATTGCTGTGTAGACATACACTTAATGACCAGAATGCTGGATCAACTCTAAATAGGCTCCTAGCACTTTGTCACACTAGCTCTTGTGGTTGAAAATTTGAAAATATGAATGCTAAACGTTCAATAAAACAGAAATTAAAAAGAACTCCCAACATATTTTTTTTTCTTCTCATGATCTTTAAGCTAACCTCATTTTTGGGGGACGGGGCTGACTAACAATTTTTTTTAACTTTTGTGTTGATAAACTGGAAATTCAATTAGTTTGGGGTAGAATTAAGTGAAACGAATTCTGCAAAGGTGGAACATGTTTGTTTGCAAGTGCAGTCTGCTTGGAATTTGAACACAACCGTTTTTTAATGAAGACCTATAGTTCTTTGCACATGGTGCTGCTATTTTTGTTTTATTTACCCCCGTTCAAGGCATGCAAATTCCTTATGTGCATACTTCAAACAATCATAGGCTAGAACAGACTATCCTGAACCTGTAAATATCTAATCATTGACAAAATGCACCTACATTTCACTTGTGAGATGCAACACATGCTGGTGTTATGATGGTATCTTTTACTCCACATTTGTGAGTGTGCTTCTTAATGTAGTGTACCGCACAATATTCCAATATTTATAACTTTCCTATTTCTAAAACAAATTCTAGCAAATATTCTATTAAAGATATCCAAACTTTCACAAATACTATCCTTTTCTCTGAATAATTAATTTTTGAACTCTTCCAGCACAAAGGCTCATTTTTTCTGTAAAGTTCTAAGGCCCCATCAGAATCTATTAACAATTATGCCTGTGCATGAGAGAAATCCCAAATATATGGGACTCTGGATGGACACATGGGACCACATTAATAGAGCCTAATAAAGGATTTGAGGCTTTACAATGAACATAGAAAAGGTATTTTCAATGGGAAATTACTAATTTAAAAATGGACTTGTACAATAAATATTTGGAGATTGAGCTTCAATTAATTAAATTTACTTAAAGAAACAACTGAACTAAGGTTACTTCTCTTATGAACTTCCTTCCTTAATGAGATCACCCATCTGATATCTTGGACCTCTACAATGTTGTGATTGTTCAAGAATTTCTGAAATATATTTTATTATTGTGTCACGTTTTTCCTTCAGTTGCATACATAAGTTTTAAAGTAGATAGAGGATTTTTTTTTGTATTGCTCATCTGTAACTTCAATTAAAACAGTGCCTCTTCAACAAAAAATATTGCAACACTGAAATATCACAATAATCATTTATTCTGAAGATTTAGTAGACATCCAGTGCCAGCCTTCTTCAAGAAGCTTTATTTTAATGATCATGCATTGGATCAGACAAGATAAGCCCTTGTCTTGTTTTCACATGAACCACATGCACACACACATACAGACACACACAAAGGATACTATCTTGTAAAGATAATCCCAAACTGCCACAGTTTTCTCACTGCCATAGTACTTGGTTTGGGTCATGCAAGCATGAAGCTGCATGCAAGAGTAGACTGAAGCTAACAAAGAAATGTGTATACATTGTACTGACATGTAATGGATCAGTCTGACTCCTGATCCTATTGATTTCAGCTTATTGATATATCAAATAACCTATTCAGCTAATAAACATTTTGGGGCAAGGCTTCTTCTTCATATTTGTCAGCAGAATGTGTTGGCATTATCTCGTAAATAAATAAAATAAAATAAATACATTATAGATCTTGCAGTGAAAGCAATAGAACAGGAGTGTGTATGCCAGACAAGCATTGAAAGGGTAAATGATCTAAAAATCGTAGTGAGCAACCCCTCACTCTGCCCATTTAAGCAGCATGTAGTAGCTCTTCACTGAACCATTAAAGGCCCAAGAATAATGATATCATGGCAGTTGTGACAAAAAGGCTTTTGAATTTCTATAAAGATAACAGATGCAAAAGTACACTCCACCCATCAAAACCCTGTCATACCCGTTGCTCTTGAGTGCTCATGGGAAGCATTTGCAGTAGGTTATGAGGGCATTCATATTTCTGAATTGGTAAGGAAAATTGTGTCCAGTTATTAAAGATTTCTTTAGCATTCAATATGAATCTGACAGCACTGTCAAGAGGAGGCAGAATGGTGGGAACTTGTTATAATGTAATGTTTGATGGGTTCAGTGGAGCTATGCAATGAAAAGAAGAATAAAAAATGAGGCTTCTTATTAAGATCTGGCTGAAATATCAGCCATGGGATGCAGTAATATGTAGAGTATTTTTGTTGTGACATATAAAAGGTTGAGGGTTCAGAAGCAAATAATTGTTTATCTTTATAAAACTAGCCTGGGCCCATGTGTATGAATAACCACCACATACATCAGGCTGAGGGAAACAGAGTAAAATATATCAGCAATTCTGAATCTGAGTTCACAGAGAGTGAATGCAGCCCTGCAATCCGACACTTGCCTGGGGGAGAGAGGAGTGTGTGCCGAGGTGGTTTGATAAGATTAGTAGGAAAAGGGCACCCCAAGGGTCCTGGCTGAAATTGGAGTGAGTGTTGCCCCCTTCACTGCCCCCAGAACCTTCTGTGGCATAGGTGGGGTTTTGGCTTGGGCCAGGTTTGCTTTGCCTCTTCCACAAGTAGATCAACCAATGCCACAAGAGTTTCAATTGGCCAAGTTCCCTGCCCATTAGGGGATGGAGGGTATCATTTAAAGTTTCCAACCATATATAGAATGTCCAGTCAGCTCCCACTTTAGTCACCCACTAACCCTCCCTTCCTTCCATGCAAGTTAGGGCTTGTGTAGATATATAATTCACAAAGACATTGGTGCAAAATAGCTAGTGTGTGATTTTAAAACACAGCAGCTCTTCCACGCAAGATATGTCAAGCTTTCTTCCCATGCAGATGAGTCCTAAAAGGCTTCTGTACTTCATGTTCTGGGCTCTGCTGTTTCCCTTTTCAGAGCTAAGACAGACTTTTCCTCATTGCAAAACTGGCACGATGTAGTTTCACTAGAGCTGAGTGGGAAATGATTTTCCCATTTCATGAACATCTTTTAGATTTCAATTTTTTCCCCCAATCCTCATTGAGATAAAATAGACCTTTCAAAACTATTTGGGGGATTAAAAAAATCCACTCCAGCTCAAAGTAGGGCAGAGACTTGAACCTGTCTTTTCCATATTCTAGGCAAGTGCCCAAACCACGAAGAAAAGGATTATTCTAGGATAAGGGTAGAGGGAGGTAGATAGAGAGAGAGAGACAGACTTTGTGTGTCTGTCTGTCTGTTTGTCTTCTGTCTGTCTCTCTCTCTCTCCCCCCAAGCCTCATCCCTCACACCTCCCTCCCTTACCCAATAATGAAAAATTCCTGACCAGTTCTACTTTTCACCTTCTTCAGAGCACATGAAGGGGTTGGCTTATATTTGAGGATTCTGTTTTATTGTTGCAAGTTTTTCCAGGAATCCAGTGTGGCAGCAGTAGGGCCAGAGTTGTGATTACTGGCCAACTGACTGGGGACCCTGCTTTGTATTGCTGGACGGTGAGTGGGTTTCTATGTGTGCTCCAGAACATAGTACCTCTCATCTCAATTATCACATCTTGCATGAGGAAAGGAGGAGAAGGATCCATTGTCTGCCCAGTCATTGATCCTAGATAGATTTAACAAGAAGAGAATAGGTTAGCCTCTATTCAAGGATTAGGTTTGCCCTTCATGCCCCTTTGCCAGGGAATCACCCTGGACTTGCTCTGACAAGTATTTGTTGGATTTCTCAGTCCTCATCATAGTAAAAGTTGTGGCATTCTTTAAGTTATTTCACACAGGAATATGACTAAATTTCTCATTGTATCTTTTGGGCCAAACAATAGCATATTGCACAGGTCACATTACAGATGCAGCCTCACCATTGTAAATCATTCATTCCATTAAATCAGCCACTCATATTACATTGACTGTAGAAAACAAGAAAAAGCAGGAAATAAAGTAAAACAATAGGAAATCTTTGTATAAATTATCATACACAGCTGAATTGTGACCCTAGTAGCAATGTTTCTTGAACCAACAGAGCCTATGTTGGCATACTTATACCAGCATAGCCTCACCACCCACCAACAGAAGCAACAGCTCTTCCCCTTGGCCAATCCCAATATTTCTGTATGGTTCTCAGCCAGTGGATACAGAGAAGCTTGGTTATGCAGGCAGAGGGTCAGGAACAATCTGAATAGTTACCTTTCACCTCAACACTACCACAGTATCTTTTTTTATAGCCTTCTGCACTAAACAACTAGTGAAACACAGTGTCTGCCTAGTTCACTCGCTCTCTCATGTATAGCATCTTCCATGGTTTTGCAAAATGACTAACCTATACAGTAGCGTCACACCATGCGCACAAAACATAATACACTGGGGAAGATATTTACTGTATTTTCTGGCATATAAGACTACTTTTTAACCCAGGAAAATCTTCTCAAAAGTCGGGGGTCGTCTTATACGCCTGGTGTCGTCTTATAGGGCGGGTGCTGAAACTTCCGAGCCGGACTGGAGAATCTGCGGTCGCCGCATATGGTGGGGGGAGCTCAAAAACGGCCGCGGCCGCATCCCCGCCCGATGACGAGGTGAGGGGGCGCCTCACCGGGAAGGTGTAAGTGAAGGGCGGAGCAAGCTGCAGGCGTCCGGGACGCCCGGGGTATGGAAAAAAGAGATAGAGAGGCGCTGTGCCCAGAAAAACACGCCTCTTTCACCCGTCTGGCCCGCCCTTGTATCCTATTTCCGTACCTCCTTCTCTGCCTCTCAGATCTCGCTCCTGAGGACTGCAGTGAAGCGGCGCAGGCGCGCATGTGCGAGATCTGAGAGGCAGAGAAGGAGGCAATAGGATACAAGGGCGGGCCAGACGGGTGAAAGAGGCGTGTTTGCGCTACCGCTCTGATAGTCTTGGAGACAGGGAGGGCTGGGCAGGCAGGGAGAGCTGACCAATCCAAGCAGGCTTTGTATACAACAACCAGCCAATCGCCGGTAAGGTACATCGCTTGCCGTGATTGGCTGGTTGTTGTATACTGGGTACCACATACAGTACAGCACCAGTATCTGTACCTGTTCATACAGTATAGCACCAGTACATACAGTACAGTATACAAATGTCCAACAGTCAAAACCCCATCATGGCTCCACCAGCAAGAAGAAAGAAATATGAAGCCAGTTTCAAACTTAAAGTTGTAAACTTTGCCATGGAACATAATAACTGCGCTGCTGCAAGACAATATGGAGTAACAGAAAAGATGGTTCGGGACTGGAAAGCAAATGAAAAAGCATTAAAGAGTATGCCAAGGGGTAAGTGTGCATTAAGAAGAGGCAAAACCTGTAAAAATACCATAGCTTGCAGTTATGATGGGCGTTGCTAACTCGCCAGGGACTTGCCCGGCACTTGCTCTCTCTCTCTTGTTTGTTATCTTCCTCCTATCATCATCAGTTCCAGTTTGGTTGACAGCTTAGAAAACAAATAGCATGGCAGCTCCCATGGGTTTATTGTCTTATCCTTCCTTTCAGCTTTAGCCTGAATTAGGAAAAGTTTAATCCACTTGCACTGTTTTATGTTTACATGTTTGATGACAAACAGCCTTATGTTTATAAGTGACAGTTTTCCTGCTAAGTACCTGCATGTCATAAGCATTTGAATTAAAATTACCATATTGAAATCAAATCTGATGTTTTTTAATTTTTTTTTGGTGTGCGTTGGAAGAGGGGTAGTCTTATACAGCGAGTATATCCCAAACTCTATATTTTAACTGGAAAAGTTGGGGGTCGTCTTATACGCCCAGTCGTCTTATACGCCGGAAAATACGGTATTATTCTTTTGAAAGACACAGCTTCATTGTCAAAAACAAACTCAGCATTTTCACTCCCCATATCGTTTTTATGTTTTAGTACTTGGAGGCATTCAGATATTAAATTGATGAGGGCAAACTGTACAGGTACCTAGATAAATTTTCAGATATCCATGCACATCCCCTAGACCCAGCTAGTCATTTACACTGCTTTTTCAGTTGTCGGTGCACACAGGTTTTTGCCAAAGCTCCTCACACAAATACTTCTATTATAAATAATCTCTGGTCATGAAATAAACTGTTGGAGGATAAGCTCACATCTCAATGGGCCTATTTCATTCTGCCTATCAAAATACTTCTGTTATCTTGTGTTTCAGTTTTTCATGCATTTTTGGTATAACTATTACAGCAAAATGAACCTATTATGGCTTATGGTAATATGACTTTTTACACTCCAGCAACTGAAAAAATATCTTTCTATAAACAAAGAAAGAAAGACGTCTTTCCCTCTCCCACCCCCCACCTCTACCTTGTGAACTGATGCTGCAACTGCTGGTCATGAACAAATTTCCTGTCTACTTTATATTGTCTTATAAACATTGAATTGGTTTTTAGCACATGATCTGACTGTCACTTTAGAGCATATTTGTTTTATTGATGAAAAGGAGAGAAAGTCATTAGTAGTAATGTTAGCAGAGGTACATATATTAGAAGAAGCAAAATGGAAAACACAAATAGAATATTAAATACAACTAGCAGAAATGGAAAGTTAGTCAAATGCAAAAGTGCAAGCTCAAACACTAAAAAAAAATCAAGCAGTTACAAATAGCTAAATTTAGTTCAGCAATGCACATACAATATATTTTATGGTATATGGTATTTTATGATATATGGGATAATAACAAATATTTTATGGTATAATAACAAAGTGGGAAATGGGAAGATTATTGTGATGGATATTGCAGCTGCATATAGTATCTTTGGGGGTGCATATTATGTTAAGTTTATGAATGGTTTAGGTATCACTGTGACTAGTTGGGAGGGTTACCACAGCTCCTTCAGGAACTAAAAACAGTTTGTGTGGGGGTGATTAAAGTGAATCAATCAAGTTGTAAATACTTCCAGAGAGATACTGCCCCCTTGGGAGGTTTGCATATACTCATTCAGACTCAGTTTTCCAGAGACCAACAGACAAAGAAAGGGCTTTTGGCATAAAAAAGTTGCTTTTAAACAGACTCGGGGCCTATTTTCTGATCCAGCAAACAGACAGGACCTTCTGTCTAAGGAGGGCCTCAACTTTTGTGGAAGGGTTGGAAAGGGCCCCATGAGGCTGATAGATGATCTCTGCTAAGCTTTTGGCATGGCTATACAAACTTTTATTCTTGCATATGTTTTCTCTGTCATGCTTTTACCTTAAGAATACACGTATTTTGCTTTGTGAAGGCTGGTTGATAACCTTGCTGTATAGGCTAATAGTTAACCACAGATGCCTGAATCCAATTAGAGCTCTGGGGATACCACAGTGAGGTACAGACGGACTGGACTGTAAGCCGAAATCCCCAATCTGGGAGAGAGACCCAGGTTTACACCCAAGAGAGATGACAATTGGGAGCCTGAAACCTTAGGAGGCTACCTTTGAGGAGGCCAGGATAATGGTTGTATTATAATCTTCTAGAGGGGGACAACGTGTGCTCTGGGGTGGCATTCTGCCTATAAAGTTCATCATAAGAAAACCCTGAGAACAAGCCATCTCTTATTTTCTACAGAATAAGAGCATGAATTTGCCATTCACCTCAAGGTTGCCAGGGTATAGAGAATGTAACAATATGTGCTCTATCTAGACTTCTAATTTGTTAGCCTTTACATGCTTGATCACAGCCACTACAAACTGTTCTACAGACTCATAAATGTAACATTATATTTTGATTATTTTTATTTTAGTTTGTTTTGATGACACAATAGAATGGAATGTACACCAATTCACAGATATTACCCATAGTAGTTTCTCTAATAAGAAAGTCCATCACCCTTGAAAGACCATATGGCATTACATATGTTCAGCTTGCACTGTGTATGTGGCACTCAGAATGTGCCGTCCTTTAGCCATTCCAGATATTAAGCTGCAAATGGAATGAGTAGAGAACTTCTCAATCTGTTATGCTGAGAGCTACCGTACAAATACACTGTCAAAAAGCAGCCAGAAAGCCCTTGCACATAATTGCTGGAATTCCAAAACAGTGTTTCAGGCAGGAACTTTTTTAGCTGCTGATATTGATTTGGGTACAGAAAAGGGCTTGGGTTTTCAAAGTAGCCTGAGAGTATTATGCTGTCAGTTCCCACTGAATGTCAGTGGGATTTGTTTACCCATCTCCCTTAGGCTTCTTTGAAGAATCCCTGCCAAGAATTCTAACAATAAGCAAACCAATAAGCCACACATCCCCAAGGTACTTCTTAATATCCATTGTGATTATTATTTTAGAGGTAGCATGAAGTTCCACTGTATTATTGAATGCTAATTCAGTTACATTCAGACTCCTATTTTTTTCCTAATTTTAAAATATTTTTCTAGATGCAATCTGTGTACAAATCCCTTCATTAAATCACATGCTTAGAGATAATGAAGTAATTCAGACACTGGTATAATAAATTCTCTCATTCCTCTCCATCTGTTCTTTCAAACCAATGATCTTCCCATTTTTCCCCATCTCCTCCAACCTGAGCCTTATTCCTGACATTCTCCTTCCTCTTGAATAAAATACATTCTGTGCCTTTTCTTTTCCCTCCCCTACTCTTTTCTCAATTTTCCATTGAGCTTTTATCTTGTGCTCGGTTCCCTCCTCTTTTAGCCACTCTTTGTCTCTACCTGCTTGATTTTTTGTTTATTTTTCAGGACTGCCAGCAAAATGAAAAATTATTCACGCAGTACTACGTATGTGGCCCTTACCTCTATAGTAAAAGTGCCTCAGAAGTATTAAGGAATTTATTCTAACACCTCTGTGTGCCTGTGTGCTATTTTACAGTTAAAAATGCCAGCCGGAAAATGCTGATTTTGTTTGTCTGCTAATGATGGAAAAATGGGATTTGCTCAGATTAAGGTCAGTAATGTGTTTCATGCACTCAGTCATTTTGCAATTTACTTATTCTCACTTCACAGTAAGTAATTACTAGTTCTGCCTTTTCTTCGTGACATAAAAGTGTATTGCAGTGGCAACAGGTTACGAAGATTTTATCTGCATTTTTAAGGATTTTGAGTGCTCCCCTTTTCTCCCACTAGTTTTCCTTTAGAATTCAGATTCATTTTACTCATTGAACATTTCATTTAATCATGAAAAACAGGGGGAGGAGGAAAAGAAGAGTCTGAACAAACAGAGCCGAGGTCTGTCCTTTCATTTTATAAGTACTCAACACATTTTTTTCCAAAACTTGTTTTTTTCACTATGTGTATCTTGACACTTTGCATTCCTTTTACTAGCCCTTGGTTTCATTGCAATTCTGCTATTACTGCCACATTCATTTCAAGGTGTTTGTGCTATACTTAGATCCAATTTAGAATATTTTTGCACTTGCTGCCAAAGTGAGTTATTTTATATTAATAGTCTGTATTTAAACTTTAATTTGTCAAATCAAAGTAACATATCACATCAAAATCCTTTTGAATTCTTTTTAAACCAAGTTCTTCATTTAACTAATATTTACTTGATAATACAAATTAATTAATCAATGCATTCCATTCACATTAGTCATATCTAGAACTGGGTAAGCCAGTGACACCATGTAATATATTTAATGGAAATAGGCTAAATCCATTTATTATTTACAAGTTTTAACTTATGAATTTCTTAATTATTGAAAATTAGGTGATGAATGGTTTGTCAAAAATAGTTCACATAATTGACTGCTTGTGAGCTATTCAGTAGGGGTGAGATTCTCAGTCAGTGTAAATGCCAATTCCATTGAAGTCAGTGGAAGGTACGTCAATTTATATCAGTTGAAGATTTGGGCCTGTGACTATTCCTTAGTAAATTTGCTGTTCATAAGTTCCTTTTTGTGATTTATGTTACCAGCTACAAAGCATAATGTGTCTGCTCTCTGATGTGATGGCTTTCCAACCGATATCAAAATAACAGTGCAAACATTTTTAATGTAAATACTCATTTTGTATTAGTATCCATCACACTGACACTTCGTGCAGATCTTTTTTTAATAAAAAATGCTCAAATATTCATTGAAGGTGAATAAAAAAAGTATAAAAACGGAACTGACTTCAGCATATACTGTTTTGAATGACTTGTCTAATTCTTCATAAACACTTGTACTATTTCCTATATAGGCAAAGAACAGAAAAGCTTTAACACGTGAAATACTTTCTCTGATGCTGCCAAAATGCATTATATTCCTTTTAACAATACTGGCCTACAATGCAATAAATGAAGCAATAGGTTTGGGGAACAATCTGAACTTTTACAAAACTTATCAGGTCCCCATACATTCTGCTATTCTCTGGTCATACAATTTGCTACAGAATCCACCCCTTGCCATAAAAATGTGGTTCAAAATCCAAGCTTTCATTTCAAGTTATGTTTTACTCTGACAGTGGCAAAAAAAAAAACATGAAACTGTGAATGAATGCAAACCAATGCTCTGTTATTTTTGTAAGTCAGAGACAGCTTAAAGCAGAGATTTTCAACCTTTTTCTTTCTGAGCTGCCACCCCCCCACCACATACACACCTCACAACATGCTATTAAAAACTCCATGGCCTACCTGTGCCCTAGCAACTATTTTTCTGCATATCCAGTAGATTAAAAGCCAGGGCCAGCATTAAGGGGTAGCAAGTAGGGCATCTGTCCAGGGCCCCATACTGCACATCCAAAGTTACACAGCAAATCTCTTCTTTTATGTGATGTACACATTATAATTACTATACTGTACATACATGATTCGTGATTGTTTTGGTCACTTTGTAGGCACCAATCATAACATAAGAAAGGCCATACTGTGTGAGACAATGGTCCAACTAGCCCAATATCCTGTTTCCCAGCACTGACCAGTGCCAAATGCTTCAGAGGGAGTGATCAGAACAGGGCAATTTATTGTCATCTAGTTCCAGCTTCTACCAGTCAGAGGTTTAAAAATACCCAGTGCTCGGAGTTGTGTCCCTAACCATCTTGGCTAATAGCTAATGATGAACCTATTCTCTTTGAACTTATCTAATTCTTTTTTGAACCCAGTTAAACTTTTGGCCTACACAAGGTACACAGGTTGTGTTGTGTGAAGAAGTACTTTCTTTTGTTTTATTTTAAACTTGCTGCCTACTGATTTCATTGGAAGAGCTCTGATGTGTGTGTTTTGCAAAGGGATAAATAACAATTCCCTATTCACTTTCTCCACACCGTTCATGATTTTATAGACCTTTATTTTCACTGAGTCATCTCTGTTCCCGGCTGAGCAGTCACAGTCTTCATAATCTCTCCTCATAGGGAAGCTCTTCCATATCTCTGCTCATTTTTGTTGTCCTTCTCTGTACTTTTCCCAATTCTAATATTTTTTGAGATGGAGAAACCAGAGCTGCATGCAGTACTCAAGATGAGGATGTACGATGGAGTTATATTGTGGCATTATGTTTTCTGTCTTATCTATCCCTCCCCTGATGGTTCCTAACCTGCTGTTAGCCTTTTTGACAGTCACTGCACATTGAGCAGATGTTTTCAGAGAACTATCCACAATGACTCCAAGATCGTTCTTGAGTGATAACAGCTAATTTAGACCCCATCATTTTGTATGTATAGTTGGAATTATGTTTTCCAATATGCATTACTTTGCATTTATAAACATTGACTTCCATCTGCCATTTTGTTGCCCAGTCACCCAGCTGCGTGGGATCCCTTTGTAACTCCTTGCAGTCTGCTTTGCCTTAACTATCCTGATTAATTTTGTATCATCCAAAAACTGTTCCCTCACTGTTTAACACATTCATACATGATCTGGAAAAAGGAGTAAATGGTGCTGGTCCCAGTACATATCCTTGTCAGACTCCACTATTTACCTCTCTTCACTGTGAAAACTGACCTTTTATTCCTACCCTTTGTTCCCTATCTTTTAACCAGTTATTAATCCATGAGAAGACCGTCACTGTTATCCCACGACTTCTTACTTTCCTTTAAAGTGTTTAGTGTGGGACTTGTCAAAGACTTTAAGTCTAAATACTCTATATCTACTGGCTCACCCTTACCCACATGATTTTTGTCATCCTGAAAGAATTCTAACAGATTGCTGATGCATCATTTCCCTTTACAAATGCCACATTGACTCTTCCCCAACAGATAGCATTCATCTATGTGTCCAATCATTCTATTATTTACTGTCATTTCAACCAATTTGCCTGGTACTGAAGTTAGGCTTGTCAGGGTCACCTCTGGAGCCTTTTTCAAAATCGGTATCACATTAGCAATCCTCCAATCATCTAGTACAAAGGCTGATTTAAGCAATAGTTACATACCACAGTTAGTAGTAGTTCTGTAATTTCATTTTTGCATTCCTTCAGAACTCTTGGGTGAATACCATCTGGTCCTAGTGACTTAATACTGTTTAAATTATCAATTTGTTCCAAAACTTTCTCTACTGACATCTTTGTCTGGGACAGTTCCTCAGATTTGTCACCTAGAAAGAATAGTTCACGTGTGGGAATCTCCCTCACATCCTCTGCAGTGAAGACTGATGCCAAACAGTCTTCTGTGCAATGGCCTTATCTTCTCTGAGTGCTCCTTCAGCACCTTTATCATCTAGTGGCCCCAGTAAAGGTGCGGGACTCACACCTGCGGTGCCACCTGCTTGTCATCTCAGGGAATTAGCTCTTTTCCAGCCTCAGAGCGCCCTCTGCAGGGCTGGTGTCCCACTTGTAGCTGGCCCCATGTCCCTCCCGGACCCCGGTGTCCCTTTACCCTGGGGCTGCCCCCTGGCAATACCCCCACCAGTTTCTATGGGTCTCCCCTCTCTGGAACCCCCCCCCAGCCCTCTAAGCCCCATCTTGCCTCAGTCTGGGCTACTGCCAGTCATCACCAGGTCCCCACTCCCTGGGGCAGACTGTAGTGTAAAAGCACTCATCATAGGCAAGGAGGTTTGGACCTGCTGCCTTTCTCTGCCTCCCAGTACCTCTATGGACCTTGGACCAGGACCTGCAGCCTGGGGAGTTGCCAGCCTGGAGCTCCCCTGCTCCTCTGGCTCTCCCCAGCTCTGCTTCACTCCCAGTACCGTTTTCACAGGCAACCAGGCCCTGCTCTCTCCCAAACTGGAGAGAGAGCCTTCTTGGACTTCTGGCTCACAGTCTTTTTATACAGGCTAGCTGTGGCCTGATTGGGGCGTGGCCCAGCTGCAGCCACTTCCACAGTCAGCCCAGCTTAGCAGCTCTCACCCACAACCTTCTCCCAGGGCTGACTTTAACCCTTTTTCGTCTGGAGTGGGGGGGCTCCCCACTACAGGCAGGCTTCATGCTTCTGATGTATTTAACAATATTTTTGCTGTTAATTTTTGTGACAGCTTCACTGTCCACCAACAACATACTTTTTACCTCATCTTACATTCCAGGCGTATCTTCTCCATTGTTCTCTTGTCCATTGTAAATGGTTTCCTGGGGGTTTTCCTTTACTTTAGCTAGTACAGTTATTCTGTTTCCAGACTGATGATTAATTTACCTCCATAATCCTGTCTCTCAATAAATGAGGCCTTGCCCATATCCAATTATTCATATCAAACCAGGCCTAGAAACAATACCTCTGAGAAGTGTGAATTTACCTCAATAGGTTGCCAAGTCTAAAATCTAACGGTGACAATTTCAACATCACTGTTAACAATTTCAGTGCTGAACATTTTAGCAGAAACATCTTGTTAATGCACCCATTCCACAATCCATATTTCCTCAGACCTCCTCAGATGCCCCAACTGCCCCCTCCCCAACTTAACTGACAAAATGTCTATAATCTTCTCCAATGTAATTTGTGTTGTCCATACAAATATATTAACATATTAAAAACTGACACTGCGTATGTCATAATTAGTGGCAGTTAAAGGGAAAACAACAACAATGAAAAATAGCTAACTATATCTTCTTTAGACTTTTAAATTAAATATCAAAGGAGAGGAGGTAACTTCACACAGCCACATTCAAAGTTTACCAATATTACCTTCATTCTCCAAGGGCAACATCATAGAAATGCCAGCAAAACCTTTCCTCTTGAGCTGAGGTGTCTTCTATTGTTATTCCCCAGTTCCTTTTCCATATGCCTTTAGAGTAAACCTTTGAGAATTCATATAATTGTTTGATATGGCATTTTGTTCAGTGTTCTAAATTTATTGAATTTAATCATGAGGTCACTTGAACCACGTAGTGCTGCTTTTTCTAAACTACTAACTGCACATTTTCTCCAAAATAGGATAGGACTAGTCGTATTAGGGTTTCTGACATAGTAGGTCAATAATTCTGTATTTCATCCATAATTTTATTTTTCATTGTGTCAAGCTTTTCAGAAGTTTTCCAGTTTATATTGGAAAACTGAAATCACTCGTCACCACAACTTGATTGTTTTTTGTTCTTGTCTTCTCTTGTTGTCATAAGGCATATTATTTTTTCTTCTCTACCGTCCACTCTATCCATGAATAACTTGTCCTTTTACCCTAGTGTCTCTACTACTAGATTGTACATAAATGTAACACAAAGTGATATTTCACATTGGTACTTGGGCAGTTGTATTTTTCTACTTGAGCCAATATCACAAACTTTCCATATTTTATGAAGTTTAAACTTTTTTTCCCTCAGAGTCTTTGAGTATGTATAATAGAGCCACGGTGCCATTTGGAAGGTGTTTCACACCTTTGGATGAATTTGGCTCTCTTCACACAATTTTTAAATGTAACACCATAACAAAGCATTTCAGGATTGTCATTACAATTTATAACCAAGCTGAATATAAAATAGACTCACCCATCTTTTCTATGCTGGTGATTAAGACAACATATGATATTTCAGTTATCTATCCAAAAAATATTACTTAACAGGACATCAGAGTCCCACATTTGAATGCTCCAATAGATGTGTAGTTTTATAAATACCAGACCTGGTTAAACAAATATTTGCATACTTTTTTTTTGTCAGGTGTGGCCCCATTTTTGTACACAAATTGTCCATAAACCAATCATGAATTTGACCAATATGAGTATAATTGTTAATAATTTTATGAAAAATATTTGGCCCTCTGAGTTTTCATCTGCTGTTCATACTTGCTCTTAGTACTTGATATTTTAAATTTAATATTCATTCTGGGTGAATGGTACATTGTATAATTTCTACTCCCTGACTGGATGACTTTGCAAACCAGATTCCTAATACCATCATTGTTAAATATAAAAAGTCAATATCAACAGTTTCACAAGGAGAACCTCCAAGGAGAACAGCCCCATTTCTCTCATTGGATTTAAGTACTTCCCGACCCTTATTTACCTTTGCTGCCTTCAGAGACAGATAGCGTTCCTTCTTCAGCAACTTTTTGTGGGATCAGGGCATCTCTCTCGCAAGGTCTTCAAAGCACAAAGCAATCACTAAACCAATAATATAGTTTTAGTGGTTGCCAGGACCTGGTCTTTACTGCATGTGCCAAAACATGTTTTTATATATCTTCTATAAATACAAAAAACATTTGCAATGTTGAGTACAAAAATTATCTGGTTGCTGATACATTTTAAGAGGTAAGAACAATGAAGGAAAAATACAGAGAAAGTTAAATAAAAATAACTAAAAACCTGAGTATACCGCCCCCACCCCCCCCAGTAGCAAGAAAATTGAGAGCAGAGGGTGAAATTGTACTTAATCAGACTTAGCTTTGTCCTTAACTTGATCTCCTGCGTTTGTAGGTATTGCAAGTTCACCTTCAGTCTCACCCACTGTTCTGCTGCAGCTCTGATTAAGGACTATATATTCTCCAGTCTTGTTAAATGTGTTTAAAGCTCTGTATACACTTTGTATGAGTTACTGCTCCAGTAATCTACGGAGAGGGAGGAAAGAGAATTGAGTATCTGCATAAAGTAATGTTAAGTGAATAACAAGAGAATACTATTGTAAGTAAAGCTGCAGTATTATCGTATTCTAATGAGGTCTTTCATCACTCTGAGTTAATACTTCTGGTTGCATCTGCTTCCTATGGAAACAATGGTTTCTGGAAGAGCTGTCTTAATAAAGAAAACACTTATGCATGAATAATATTCAATGTAAAATAAAGACCAACCAGTAGTGTATGCAATGCATTATTCAACCACCTGTAGTTTCTGATTAACTTAGACTAGATTGGCATGGCATGCAGCTCTATTACACGGTAATATTTTGGTCAACATAGTACACAACTCATTTGAATAATTTGTAGTATATTTTTGGCAACCACACTGAAAAGTAAGCACAGGGAAACCAAAACAAATAAATATGGCTCTTAATTTCAGTATTTAACCAAAGTTATCCTTAGCCAAGGGCAGTCTCTTCCATCTGTTCAGAGATCATGAGATGGCTATTGGCTCTGTCATCAATGGGTTAATCACTGCTTACTAGGGTGACCAGACGTCCTGATAAAATCAGGACCGTCCCAATATTTCAGTGTCTGTCCCGCGTCCCGACCGATCTTTGGTCGGGATGCATTTTGTCCCGATATCCGCCGGCAGCACTGTTTTTTTTTTGCTCAGTCAGTGGGTACTCCCCCCCATTTGTCCCGATATTTTCTTCCCCTCATCTGGTCACCCTACTGCTTACTAATCTTGGTCTCCTTATTTTTGACCTCTATAGTTTCAGAGCCTAATATACTGCTCTTGGCACAGTCATTCTGGTTTCAGGAGGAAGTGTAAACAGATGTGAAGTTAAAAAAAAATCAGTGCTGGAAAAGGAAAAGGGGTGAATAAACCAAGCAAAAATACTCAGTCAACAGTCGGGGTCGGGTGTGAGGAGGGTAGGTTAGTGTTAGCCAAGGAGAGGGAAAAGAAAAAATAGACTTTTAAACTTATCTCCCTCGCCTTCTTCAGCTACCACTGTCACCACTCCGAGATTTTGAGAAACCTCTCAAGATTATATTCTTGGGCAACTGGTCACCTTTCTCTCCATTCCACCCAGAAGGAGTGGGCTACCTTTACTCTGTCTATCAATATATGCTGGTACAGTGTCTAGCACAAAGGGTTCCCAACTTCAGCCTCTAGGTGATGTCAAACTATTAATATTAATAATAACAATTTACTTCAGAGATATATCAATATACACCGGCTGAAGATCTCACCCAAAATGTCTAAGTGACCTTGCATATTTTATCCATTAAACCTATTAAAAGCATTTTTGAAATGTCAAGGTTGTTACAAAGTCTACTAAACCCAAAGAAATCCATAGCTAAGTCTTATCACTATGGTTTAAAGGAAATAAAAAAAAAGATGCATTTGTGAATAATCAAACCACAATATTAGAACCATGTATATGGTGCAGGTATATCTAGATAAGAATAGAAAAGGAGGAATCAGCATGGGTAATGGACAAATGCTATAATTTTCAAGTGTGGGAGACTAAAATTATACTTCTAAATTCATATTTAGTCATCTAAACAGAAATGACTTGATTTTCAGAGATGCTACACACTATCAGTTCCAATTGAAATTAATATTTATATCCCTTTTGTATTTGTTTTGCTGGACATTCAAGCAACCAAGTTTTAATGCTACTAATATTTGTCAAAATAAAATTTTAGAGTCACCTTAGCTATGTTCTGTTCCCCTGCCTGAATTTTATTTATTTTATTCATTGCTAATATTTGCACAGCTCTAAATGCTTTTTTCCTATTCCAGTCATAAAAAAATCAGCAAGATTTTATTAATGTTGAATTGAAAATGGTTTAAATTAAATTACCTTACATTATGCATTCCACTGTTGACCATGACCTGAGAAGGATGGAGGGAGGAAGCATTCCAGTTTTCCACATGCTACAACTGTCTTGTTCCAACCATATTAATTGTTACCACTTGCAATATCCATTAATTCCTTCTCTGCATGTTTTACTTAACTATGAATAAGTAGAGCCCATCCTTTCTGTATGTTCATTGTCAATCAAAGGGGAGCATACCATTTCAGATGGAACCTTATGCAGAAAGTGTCTTTTCTCTTCTCACTTGGTAAATCTCGGGTATTTCATCGGCAGACTGATTTACCGTCATTTCTGTTTACAGCAGGTTTTTTGTTTGTTTTAAATCTCAAATGTGTACTCACAGTGTATCTTGTAAAATGGTTTAGAAGAACAAGGTAGAGAAAGTTAGCAAGTGAACTTTGTGGATTAGATAGAGCATTATTTTCCTTGACATTATTATACATTTAATATTTCAGGAATTCTTGGTTATTTTTCACTCATCCTATAATTCATGTTCTGTAATGTACATGAGGAAAACGTAAATCATAAGAAACATAATTTTTCTGTCCAGCTAAATCAATGTTTGTGAATTTTATTTCAAAAGCTTACCTAGTAGAAGTTGACTTCTAATTGTGTCACTATGTAAACTGAATAGAGATTGCTTGGAAGCAGTGCTGCACTTAGCCTTGTCAAACATATTGGCAAACATAGTTTAGGTACATTATCTAAAAATGTTGAGTGAGAAAAAATGACTATAACAAGCAGAATATTTGTAATACAGTAGTAGAAGATTTCAGTTTTATTCGTCATTCAGTTCTGTTCGTCATTTGTCCTAACAATGTGTCCCCAGTCCCCCTTCCTCCATTCTGTTCCATTATCCAGCACCTCCATTTAATGATGCCTTCCCTATGGGGTACCTGCATTAGACATCTGCCACAAGGAGGGGCCAGCAATTTGCTTGGCTGCCTCCCTGCTCCCCCACCCCCACCTAGTCAGGTTCTCAGACATCTCCCAATGGCCTATTGTATAGTAGCCTCAATAGGTGAAGCCCCATTCTTTCAGAAGATCCCATTGTCCCTTGCACCCTGCAAGGATAATCAAGGGCACCAGCAACTGGGTTGTCCTTGACCAGGTACCGCAACTACCGCACTCTGCAGTGGGCAGTATAGGTGACCCACTTTCATCCTTAAATTGAAAGAACTCATTAAAAAACAACTTTTTGCATAGCTCAGCTGAGTTCCTGGAGTCAAGAATCTCCATGTCACTGACTACATCATATGCCAAGTTTCCATAGAGCCAGCGGCATCTGCTCGGGTTCATTGCTAGCTCCTGGTGCAAGCTCACAAAAACTGTCAAACTGGAAACGAGACAAGGCATCTGCCATTTTCTATGATGGGCACACGCTTGGAAGAAAAACAGATGTTGAGGTTTAAACATTGTAGAACAAATGCTCTCACCAACTTCATAACTTTGTGTACTCTGGAAGTTTGGCGATTGATAACCTGTACCACTGCCATGTTGTCGCACCAGAAACACAGCTCTGGTCCCCAAATAACCACCGCAACTAAAATGGGAAAAAATTCCAAGGAAGTCATATCATGCACAACCCCATTTTGCATTCAGATGGCAGGCCGTTTCTGGGCACACCACCTGCCTTGATAAAACACCCCAAAACCTGCACCCACTTGTAAACCCTCTTGTAATAGCCATTCCTCCCTCCACAATGATACTGAAAAAATGACCGAAAAAATGTTCCCACGCCTTCAAATCCTTCTTCATCTCTCTAGTGCAGTGATTCCCAAACTTGTTTCGTTGCTTGTGCAGGGAAAGCCCCTGGCGGGCCGGGCCAGTTTGTTTACCTACCGATCACAGCTCCCAGTGGCCGTGGTTTGCTGCTCCAAGCCAATGGGAGCTTCTGGAAGTGGCGCGGGCCAAGGGATGTGCTGGCTGCCGCTTCCAGCAGCTCCCATTGGCCTGGAGCAGTGAACCGCGGCCACTGGGAGCTGCGATCGGCCGAACCTGTGGACGCAGCAGGTACACAAACACAAACCAGCCCGGCCTGCCAAGGGCTTTCCCTGCACAAGCGGTGGGAGCAAGTTTGGGAACCACTGCTCTAGTGACTTGTATGTAATAGTGTGGCTTGGCTATACCTGGTGTTGCCACTGCCATCCAGGCACAAAATTCCCTCCCTGGGGCAACAACCCTGCAGGCAAAGTTCAGGTGCCCCAGAATAGATTGCAGGTCTCACAGTTTGAGTTTTTTGGCTCCTACTGGTCTCCTGATCAATCCCAATAGCTCCTGAAGCTTATCCTGTGGGAGCCACAATATGCCTTCCCTGATGTCTAGCTCAGTCCCCAGGGAGGCCAATGTAGTGGAGGGGTCCTCTGTTTTTTCTTCCATTAGGGGTACCCTCAACTGTTTAGCCAGGACCTGAAATGAACACATACATGTGACCTGGCTCTTCTTGCAAACAAAAAATCATTAAAATAATGCACTACATGGCATAGTCCCACTGCCCGCACCACTGCCCAGTGCAACATTGTACTACATTTTTCAAATGCTGAACAGGATACCGAACAGCCTATGGGTATAGCCTTGTCAAAATAAAATTGTCCCTCAAAAAGGAAACCCAAGAGGTCAAAGTCCAATGGGTGCACCAGCAGAAGTCAAAAAGCCGACTTGATATTGCCTTTAGCCATTAGTGCCCCTGGGCCACACGCCCTAACCATACGAATGGCTTTGTCAATGGAGGAATAGCGCACAGAACATAGCGCTGGGCCTATCCCATCATTAACAGAGCCACCTCATGGGTAGGACAGGTGATGAATTAATCGGTATGTCCCTGGAGTCTCCTTGGGGACCAAGCCCAGCGGGGCCCTCAAGATTTTATGGGTAATTGGTCAAATGGCCCAGCCACCCTGCCCTCCTTTGATTCCTGTGTAATTTTCTCTTGAACAATATGTCCCATCCCAGTTACTGACTTTAAATTTTTTGACATCACATGAGTCCTTCTTCCCACAAGGAGATCCGAAATCCCACAGTAACTCCCCCCCCACACACACACACACATAAAGTTGCCCCATCTGCCTTGTTAGGGTAATCTAACTGGTGTTAGAGCCCGTGCCCATTGCACCACCCCGAGCTCCCCTCCCGCAGCTTGTGCTCTATGTCCCAGACCCTGCTCCACCCGCGCCAAACCTGCGGGTAGCACTTGAGCCACCCCCAGTCCTGTTTCCTCCTTGTGATTGTCTCTTACCGCTCTAGCAATAATGGGCTGAATGGGTCCCAAAACATGTCTTGCAAACATGCCCATATCTACAGGTGCTGTGAAAACAACTCCACCATCATTAAATGCCCAACAAATATTATTGCATGACTCAGGCCCCTCCTGAGCTTGCTGTGGTACGAACAAACCACTGTCTCTGTGAACGCCTGACCCCCTTGGCGTCATCCACTCCAATCACAGTGTGTGATGAGGTATGTCCTACCGGATCCCAGGTTGTGATGCTGCCCTCAATCGAAACTGTTCATCATAATTAAACCAGGACATGCCCTCCTGTTTATGTCCATATCCTTAAACAAGCCCCGGCCTCCCTCTGGGTAGATAAGGAAGGCAGCCTCCCAATTTTCCCATGTTCTAGGCACCCTTGGCCACTTGGGAAACTCCCTATTCTGCTTGCTCTGCCCATGCTTACTCTCTGTCAGCATCTCCCTGTGCAAGAGGGATAATACGTCCACGTATTTCCCTCTCAGGATTTTATCCTTAGTTGGTGGGTTCCATCACAGGGACGTCCTTGGGACTGCCACCTGATGTGCTGAGACTACCTCTGAGCCCATTTCCCCTGCCAGTTTGGGACTTCAGAACCCTGTCTTCTTGAACCAGACATGCTAGTCTGCTCCAATACAGACCCAGGGCCTGAACCACATCCCCCAAAAGCTGCAGACTTAGCTGAAAACGGCTTAGAAAGTGCTCCTGTCTCTAGCATCCAGATACCCAGTTCCCAATGGGATCCAAACCCCAAACAAATCCATTTTACTCTGTATAAAGCTTATACAGGGTAAACTCATAAAGTGTCCACCCTCTATAACACTGATAGAGAGATATGCACAGTTGTTTGCTCCCCCAGGTATTAGTCACTAACTCCGGGTTCAATAATAAGCAAAAGTGATTTTATTAAATATAAAAAGTAGGATTTAAGTGGTTCCAAGTAATAACAGACAGAACAAAGTAAATTACCAAGCAAGCATCCCCATCCCTCAGTCCACGAGGCTGCCTGGGATGATCCAACACACCACCCTGGGCTACACCAACCTCCGTCCTGGTAACAGCTCCTTGTCCCTGCTGCAATGATCTTACCCTTGAGTCCCCCTCTAGCCCTTGAACTCCATTCAGACTGCCCTGAAAAAGGGCTTCCAATGCCCAGGGCTTGCACCTTTATAGCCTTCTGACCTCACATTCCTGGGGGGTGAGTTACCACCAAAGCTGACCACCACTCACCTTTTGCAGCAGTTTCTGACCTCCTTCCTCTCCTCCCCCTGCCCAGCCATAAAGCACTGCTGCCTTCCTTTGGAAAGCTCAGACAATGTTCCCCCCCCTTCAGGTGCAGTGTGGTCATTTTTGTCACAAAACTGCTGGCGCTATCTCCTGTTATCATTGTTAGGAAGATCAACATACAAAGTGACTTTAAACATATGATTCTATTTGGCATGTCAAAAATCCAGGTCGTTTTGGCATAGCTGTTGCTAAACAAGATTAGCGCCTGAGCACTAATGAAGTGGTAATTAAGAATTGCCACATGGAAGTCCATCATGTTTTTTCATGTGAGCTTACCATATGCTCTAGGTCTGATTTACTACTACGGAGAAATTAAGAGGGGTCAAAGTGAAGATGATAAACCTTTGTGCCTTTGGATATCCTGACATCCCAAAATACCTGCCATCATGTAATTGTGGCTATTCTAATTTGATGAGCTTGCCATATGTTTATATTCTATTCCTCAAAGTAATATATCAGCTCAAAAACGTGCTTCTGGAAACTGTCACAATAATAGACAATCAGAACTGACTGGAAATTTGAGCCCAGGATAAGCCAGAATCATAGCTGAGGCATAGGTATTTATGCTCTTGCTAATACCCCCTGGGCCACTAAACACCCAAAAAAAAGACAGGCAGTGGTATAGAAGAAATGAGGCCATGATCCTTCCTCCAAGAACCAGCCTCAAGGGATATATCAGTGGGTACACTTATGTGCATCGCCTCCTACTGGAGCAATACTGCACTGTGCGGCTGTGTCTTCTTTTTTGAATAGGACCAAGAAAGGAGATGTACAGTCAAGCTCATAAGGAACAGTGCCAAATCTAACCCCAATCAGCAAGCATGGGGGAGTGTTCACTCTTATTTAATACAGCTGTGTGAAATATACATGGTAAAAACCAAATCACACAGCTTTGTATTCCATTATAAACGTGAAACTCATGCCAGATTCATTGTAAGAATCTTTAAGGATCATGGACTTTTGAATGAAGATGAGTCTACTTCTGAATGAAAATTTTATTTATATAATTAAACTGTCACTTTTGTGTAGAAAGTATGAATTTTTATTCTCTGATTGCGACTCAAAACAATTAAATTCACAAACACACTTCTATGGCCTTTTAGATTGAGAAGCCCAGTTGTTAAAATATTTCTAAACCTACTGGTAACAACAAATGTCCAAATAGATGACAGTGTGTATGTGCCCTTTGGGAAGCATGCATTATGGATACAGAATTGATGACATACTGCATCCTAGAGTACCCATGTGGTGTACATTAGTGGCTTTTTGGTACTGCATTTGATCACAACATGTAAAGTTCAAAGGTTATCTTCATTATTAATACATTGTTCTGACAATTTGCAAAGCATACTTTCCTAAAAAAACATGTAAAGTACACAGGGATAAACTGAGAAACCAGAGAATTGGGTGTTTATCTGGTTTATGTTTTCCGTGTTTGTTTTAGAGCTTAAAGCTAAATGCCAGGTTTTGTCAGCCAATATTCTGATGTTTAATATTACAGCCTGGTGTTATAATACTAAGTCATTATACTCATCTGATGAAAGTCTAAAGTTATTAAAACTAATATATTTCTGGTTTCTGCAACTACAAAAATGTATGTGCTGAATAGCATCAATGAAACGGTATAAGGTTAGGGGTGAATGAGAGCAGAATTTATTCCAGTGCTGTTGACTTATTGTGAAAATTCAATGTTCAGTTTGCATCAGGATTTTCCATTTCTGATATGTGTTGATGTGGCCTACTGGCAAAATTACATTGTGTTTTAAAAGAGGTACAGGCCTGATCCTGCAACTCCTATTTGTTGAATAGCTGTTAGGCAAAATCACACATAGTCTCAATAAAGAAATATTCACATGAATAAGGAATGTAAGGTCAGGTCCATAGCAAGCACTTAAAACATTTTTACACTGCCTGAAACGTAATCTGTACTTCTTTACTTATCAAATGATACTGTGTTTGGTTTTGGACTATGTATATTTCTGTGTATCAAATTCAGAAGTCATAAAAGAGTTTTGTAAAATTGTAATGTGAAAGGAAAATGAACATTTATGGTTGTTTAATTGTAGTAGATATTTGAGGTGCTATAGTTGGGAAGACAGTGATTATATAACTTTCCCTTAAAGAAAGTTATATTTTAGCGATAGTGAGCTAGGTCCTCCAGTTTAGCAAAGGTGAGCTTGGTAAAAGATCAGAAGGCAGGTTAAAAATATAGCTAATGTAAGCCTCCATAGTTGATCAAGCTTAAGGCTACATCTTCTTTTTCTGATCTATCCCATAGTGAGGAAAGCATGCTATTGAACTGACCTTCAAGCAGCCTGGGAGGGAAATTATAACATGGGGAGTCTTAGTATCCCTTTTCGTCTCCCCCTTTCTCTGGTTAGGGAATAAAATGCAAACAGTCTATACCCAGCGCAGTATACACATCATTTACATAACTTCACCCCAGGTACATGGGGTAGTAGTGTTATGTCTCTGCTCAGTCCTCATCCTTTCATTATTTTTCACGCATCTGCACAAAGAGGCACATAGTGGCTCTGTGGAGCCTGTTTGCCACTATGTGCAGGAAGGAGTGTACAGTGCACTATCACAATGTATTTCTCCTCTCTTCTTTGTTGTTCTGACATGCAGAACAAGCCATGATCTGGCCCTTAGCAAAGCAAAGATGTGTAGATGTTCCAGGCATGCAGGAATGTAATTTTTAACTTAGTAAGATCAATAGAAATTATACTGTCTGTATTATATAGTTTACACACTTATATGTACATAGGTATATGTGTGTGTAGCAAGAGAGAGATGCCTAGATAAAGTAATGAGAACTTCAAAAATTAATGAGTGTTAAGATTCCAAACTCTCTTCATAAAGTTTACCAGAAGGACTCCAAGAACTAAAGTCTCATTGACAGATAGTGTTGATTTTGTAGAGAAACCAGAGCTGGCAGGTTCTGCATCTGTAATGTTAAGTATCACAGTGTACTGAGTGATCTGTAGCCTTAAAAATGAAATTGGGAGTAAGAAAAATAGAACATAAAACATTTAAGATTCATTTGTTCATCTACCTGGTGTGTATTTCCCAAGGAAGCAATTAAAAGCATGCCATAAAAAATTGGCCCCATAGCATAGGGGTAAACAACATCTCCATTATGGTAAACAAAGTCAGGGAAAGATTATTCAGAAACAGACACAAGACAATAGGTACTTAAGCCTGGCTAAACAGTATTTGAGACCTCAGCTGAAATAGCAGCTAATTAAGTGTGCACAGAAAAATTGTAGCTTAATTTGTTTGTAACTGTTCATAATATATACAAATACTGTGTAAAGAAATATTTTAATAGGTGCACCTTTGTAATTTCTCTAGGGAGAAACAGGATTGGATTGATCTTGGGGACATTCATGGTAGCCTGCTCCCACCCTTCTCCTATCTTAGCATTCACAAACAAAACCTGTAAAACATTTATACAATCCAGGCATACAATCTACCCCTTGTCCTGTGCAGGGAGTCAGAAAAGAGTCCACCAGAATCTTCAGAAGACCTCTGCCAAACTCTTAGGAAGGCATATTGTTTGCATGGAGATATGAGAAAAGGATGGTAGTTTAATAACTTCATTGTTGCTTCACTGACATTTTTAAGCCATTTCTTAATTTCCTTAACAAAAAAAACCAAAACTTGATCTTGACCAAGTCATTGTCTGCTGGTTAGCAAGGCCCTGATTAATGGGAGAAGGGTTGGTTCTGAAAGAACAATATAGGTAATTATTTAGAATCTGGTCTGTAATTGAGAGAGAGAGGTTCCAGCGTAGGAAATCCACGAGTTTGACTGGTGGCACTGTATACCAGAAAAGCAACCTCTTTATAATTCACAGGAATATCTCAGAACAGCTGACAAATTTGAGCTAACAAACAAAAATGGCTGTATCAGGGAAAGTTTCTGGTATTTGTTAACATTTCCAAACAAAAGTATTTCTAAATACGCTCATATGCCATCAGTGTGCCATGGTGCCCATAGTACATTACAGTAAACTGAATATTTGCAAAATATGGCACATTCCATTAATGCAAGTATAGCAAATAAGATGCAATACTGAGCAGAATTTAAATGTGACTTTGTGAGAATGAAGTCTAGAGTAGCTCAGGGAGAAAAAAGCATAATCATAGAATTATAGAAATATAGGGCTGGAAGGGACCTTGAGAGGTTATATAGTCCATCCCTCCTTGCTGAGGCAGAACCATGCATACCTAGACCATCCCTGGCATCAGTTTCTAAAATACTCCACTGATGGGGATTCCACAACTTCCCTTTGCAACCTATTACAGTACTTAACTATTCTCATAGTTTGAAAGTTTTTTTCTAATATCTAACCTAAATCTCCCTTGCTGCAGATTAACCTGATTGCTTCTTGCCCTTTCTTTGATGGACATAGAGAACAGTTGATCACTGTCTTCTTTACAAGACCATTAACTATTTTGAAGACTGTTAACAGGTCCCATCTCAGTCTTTAAACCTTTCCTCATAGGTCAGGTTTTCTAAACCTTTTATCACTTTTGTTGCTCTTCTCTGTACTCTCTCCAATTTGTCATAAGAACATAAGAATGGCCGTACCGGGTCAGACCAAAGGTCCATCTAGTCCAGCATCCTGTCCACCGACAGTGCCCCAGGCAATGATCAAGTGATCTCTCTCCTGCCATCTATCTCCATCCTCTGACAAACAGAGGCTAGGGACACCATTCCTTACCCATCCTGGCTAATAGCCATTAATGGACTTAACCACCATGAATTTATCCAGTTCTCTTTTAAACGCTGTTATAGTCCTAGCCTTCACAACCTCCTCAGGTAAGGAGTTCCACAAGTTGGCTGTGCACTGCATGAAGAAGAACTTCCTTGAATTTGTTTTAAACCTGCTGCCTATTAATTTCATTTGGTGACCCCTAGTTCTTGTATTATGGGAATAAGTAAATAACTTTTCCTTATCCACTTTCTCCACATCACTCATGATTTTATATACCTCTATCATATCTCCTCTTAGACTCCTCTTTTCCAAGCTGAAGAGTCCTAGCCTCTTTAATCTCTCCTCATATGGGACCCGTTCCAAACCCCTAATCATTTTAGTTGCCCTTTTCTGTACCTTTTCTAGTGCCAGTATATCTTTTTTGAGATGAGGAGACCACATCTGTACTCAGTATTCGAGATGTGGGCGTACCATCGATTTATATAAGGGCAATAATATATTTTCAGTCTTATTCTCTATCCCCTTTTTAATGATCCCTAACATCCTGTTTGCTTTCTTGACCGCCTCTGCACACTGCGTGAACATCTTCAGAGAACTATCCACGATGACTCCAAGATCTTTTTCCTGACTTGTTGTAGCTAAATTAGCCCGCATCATATTGTATGTATAGTTGGGGTTATTTTTTCCAATGTGCATTACTTTACATTTATCCACATTAAATTTCATTTGCCATTTTGTTGCCCAATCACTTAGTTTTGTGAGATCTTTTTGAAGTTTGTCACAGTCTGGTTTGGTCTTAACTATCTTGAGCAGTTTAGTATCATCTGCAAACTTTGCCACCTCACTGTTTACCCCTTTCTCCAGATCATTTATAATTAAGTTGAATAGGATTGGTCCAAGGACTGACCTTTGTGGAACACCACTAGTTACCTGTCTCCATTCTGAGAATTTACCATTAATTCCTACCCTTTGTTCCCTGTCTTTTAACCAGTTCTTAATCCATGAAAGGACCTTCCCTTTTATCCCATCCCATACCTATCTTAAAGCGTAGTGCCCAAAATTTGACACATTACTCCAGCTAAGGCCTCACCAGTGCCAAGTAGAGTCTTACATATGATACTCTTGTTAATATACTCCAGAATATTAGCTTTTTCACAACTGCATGATGCTGTTGTCTCATATTCAATTTGTGATCCACTTTAACACCCAGATACTTTTCTGTGGTACTACTGGCTAGCCAGTTTTCCCCATTTTGTATTTGAGCATTTGCTTTTTCCTTCCTAACCTTAGTACTTGTCACTTTTCTGAACTGAATTTCATTTTGTTGATTTCAGACAAACTCTCCAAATTATCAAGATAATTTTGAATTTTAATTGTCCTCTAAAGTATTTTCTACCCCTCCAAGCTTGGTGTCATCTGCAAACTTTATAAGCATACTCCCTGCCCCATTATCCAAGACATTAATTAAACTATTGACCAGTACCAGACCCACAACACATCCCACTGGGACCCCACTAGATACATTGTCTGTTTGATAGCGTACCATTAATGACTGCTCTTTAGATACATTTTTTTAACAGATGTACATCCACTTTATATTAGTTTCATCACAACCACTTTTCAGTAGTTTGCTTATGAAAATAGTCTGTGGGACACTGTCAATAGCTTTACTAAAATCAAGATGAATCATGTCAACTGCCCCTTATCCTTCTCCCCAGCCAGTAACCCTGTCAAAGAAGGAAATTAAGTTGGTTTGGCTTGATTAGTTCTTGCCAAATCCATGCTGGCTATTTCTTATCATCATATTATCATCTAGGCATAGGTGCCGAGACTCCATGGGTGCTCCAGGGCTGGAGCACCCATGGGGAAAAATGGTGGGTGCTTAGCATCCACTGGCAACCCCCCATCAGAACCTCTCCCTCCCCACAGTGCCTCCTGCCCACTGGTGGGCCCCACTGATCACTGCCTCCCCCTCTCTCCCAGTTCCTACAGCCTGCCGTGGATCAGCTGTTTCGTGGTGTCAGGAGGCGCTGGGGTGGGAGCAGGGAGGAGCGAGGGTGCAGTACGCTTTGGGGAGGGGGCAGAACTGGGTGGGGAAGAGGCAGTGTGGGGGTGGGAAGAGGTGGGGAAGAGGTGGTGCGGGAATGGGAAGAAGCTGGGTGGGGTGGGGAATTGGGGAGGAGTGGGGGTGTGTGGCCTAGGCAGAGCCTGTGGGGAACACCCCCCTGCAGATTAGAAACTCGTTGCCTATGCCTCTAGGTGCTTACAAATTGATTGTTTAATAATTGTTTGGTCTATAATTTTTCAGGTCCTCTTTGTTCCCCTTTTTAAAGATAGGTATAATGTTTGTCCTTCTCCAATCCGCTGGTACCTCACCCATCTTCCATGAGTTCTGAAAGATAACTAATGGTTCCAAGATTGCTTGAGCTAGTTCACTAAGGGTGGATTTTGTCGAGCCCTGCTGACTTGAATACATCTAACATCTAAATATGCTTTAACCGATTCTAGCATGTGTTCCTTATCTCTTGTTGTTAATGTTAATTGTGTTAAGCATCTGGTTACATTGAGGGTTTTTTCTTCTTCTGTGAAGACTAAAGCAAAAATAGGCATTAAACACCTCATCCTTCTTAGTGTCATCCATTATTAACTCTCCTTACCCACTAAATAGTGGATATATACCTTCCTTCATCTTTCTCTTGCTTCCAATGTGTATATAGAACCTCTTTTTATTGCCTTTTATGTCCCTTGTTAGGTGTCACTCATTTTGTGCCTTAACCTTCATGATTTTGTCCCTACATGTTTGTTCTATTCTTTTGTTCTTGTCCTTTTCAATTTGTCCATGTGTCCATTTTTTGTATGACTCTTTTTTGATTTCACATCATGAAAGAGTTCCTGATGTAGCCATATTGGCCTCTGGCTATTCTTCTTATCTTTCCTTTGCATCAGGATAAATTGCTGTTGTGTCTTAAATATTGTCTCTTTGAGAAGTTGCCAGCTCTTTTGCACTCCTTCTATACTTCACATTTTCTTCCCGGGGACCTTACTTACTAGTTCTCTGTTTGTTAAAGTTGGCTTTTTGAGGTCCATTATCTGCTCTCACTCCTTTCCTTTCCTTAAAATCATGAAGCCTGTCATTTTTTTTATCACTTTCACCCAAGCTGCCTCCCATATTCAGACTCTAAACCAATTCCTCCCTGTTAGTCAAAATGATCTTCTGTTTAAGGCACTAGACTAGTGTAAGAATAAATAGATTTTGGTTCTGCCACTGACTTGAAATGTGAAATTAGGCAAGCTATTTAATCTGTTAGTGCCTCATTTCCTTATCTCTAAAAATTAGGGATACCATATATCCTGTCTACAGCCCTCTGTCTGTCTTCTCTGTTTAGACTGCAACCTCTTTGGGTCAAGGTGTGCCTTCGCTAGATTTATATACAATGCCTAGCACAATAGGGCCTCAGTCTCAGTTGGGATCTCTAGATGCTACTATAATAGAAATAAATGATAACAAAAATGGCTTATTAATATAAAGAAATAAAACTGGATGCCTTCTACTTATTTAAAAGTGTATGGCAATGAAAAATGTATTAAAATAGCTCAAGATAGTGAGTTCTGATGTGCCAGACAAATCCCGAGGCTAAGATGCAGGTGCTGCTCTGCTGATTTTAATCAGCAATCAGCACGAATGCATTTACTCATGGGTACAAGCTATCTGACCTGCATGGATATGTGCTAACAGAACTCTGTCCCACCCTTCTGTTTCCTTTGATAAAACTACTTAAATCAACGTTTTAAAAAATCCAAATAAACAACAACAAAGAATGAAACAAAGAAATGACAACTTAGAAAAATACATTGTGCTATAGTGAAGAGTTAGTCTGATAGCTATAGGGAAAAAAGCCCACAGGAATCCTCTAAAAGCACAGAATTATATAAAAATATGACTTATATTCCAGGTGTGTCACAAGCTGCTAAAAACCTGCTGTCTATGCAGCCTTCTTTATTTGCATATAAAGAAACAGAAAATACATTTTGATAATCAAGATGAAATATAGTACTACGAACGCTATAAAAGATGTATGAAGCAATTAAAACTATGCAGGTATTCAAAGTGATTTTTTTTAGGATCTGTTGAAGATCATATTGAAACATACAATTAAACCATTAGGATGAATGACCTGGATGATAAAAATGTCTGTCTTAATGAAAAAAATGTATTGCCATATCTGTCTTGGGGTAAGGTGGTAGCTTTCAGTTCACAGTCCTTAAAATCCTGATTTGATTATTTAATGTATCCATTTTAAAACAGTATGCCTGTAGGGATATGTCATGGGGCACTGTAAGCTGTTTTTGTTGACAGAAGCATCATAATCAGTGCTGACTTGCACATACTGTCTATGGCAATATATGAGCTCTCTGGATTTCAGCCCAGTCCCCTGTTTTGCCCTGAAACTATGCATTGTGCTGCCCATTCAATGATGCTGCAGCGCCTAGTACCTACTTGCATAGTCCTGTATTCCATGGCAGAACTCCCTCTGGCCACCCATATTGTGCACATTCCTGCCTAGGCTGCTTTCCCCCGTTTTCTCCCTTGTGCTGTACAGGCTAGATCAGTTCTTACTCCACGGTGTTTGTCTACTATAAGCATTTTTAGTTCTTCAAGCTGTAGAGACACAATTTTTAGAGCATGCATAACTTGTATTAACTTCCTAAAACTTGTTTTAAAAATTCTGAGAATTGGATGTGATCTGGCCCTAAAAAAACTAGGGGATTTTTTATTTTTGATGATTCTCTGAGTATATGGAAAAATTACAGAATCTTGATGCATATTCCACAAGGATTTTGAAATCAATATCTCATTAGAAATGTTAGCTTTAAAATAGCATCAGCAGACTTTCTTAAAAATATTACTGGTTTGTTTAAAAAATGCAAAAAGATAGCAAAATAAAAACTTCCTTTCCCCTTACTATTGAACAGTGTTTGAGAGTAAAAGTAATTTATTATTTGATGGAAGTGAGGTTTTATGATATTCTACTGTGTAAGAAAGATCACTTTAATATCTTCTCTGCCTATTCCATTTATTTAGAAAACTGAAACTGCCATCTTAATGCAGTTGTGGGCACTATTGTAATGGGAAATCGTTATTGTCTCAATCCTATAAGGTGCTGAGAGCTTTCTGCTCCCACTGACTTCAAGGTGAGTTGATGGCCCTCAGCACTTTGTAGGATCAGCTCCTAAAGCTGTAAGGAATAATGTAATAATTCAAGGCATGCAGAAAAATGCTACAGACACGGGGTGGATTTTAGAGCAGAAAATCACAACTTTATGAATTTTTAATTTTATTGGGAGGATTAAAGTGCTAAAACAAAACAAAACAGGCATTTGCCTCTAGTGTGGTATTAAATGATCTCTTTGACAAATAACCAATATTTAGGGTTGGCCCCTTCAGCCTAACCCCAAGGATTCATCCCAACTCTGAAGCTTCTTTCCTGCCCCCATTCAGAAGAGTCAGTGAAGACTTAAGTTCTCCTCTTCTAACAGGCAAATAGGCTGTGCAGTCCTCTCCTGGGTGTTTCATTCACGCTTGCCTATGGGAGCTGGCTCCTTTGAACCTCATCCTCACTGGACACCAGAGCAAGTTCTGATTTAACATTACAAACTCACTTATCATTTACAATGTTATACCCTATCCCTACTAACCCAAAACTGGCCTTCAAGCATGCTATGAAGAAGGTGAAAATACTGACCAGACACTTGCCAATTTTGCCACAAAGGAAAAAAATCCTTCCTGATCCCCCAAACCCATGATCCCACAGCTTCTTGGAAACAGAGTTCAAACTATATCTCCATTGTAGGGTAGGCCCAGACACAATCACCATATGCATTTGCAGCAGGAGGGAGGGGAGAAGACTCCAGAAGAGCCAAGCTCTTCAGCTCCCTTCCCCTCTACTCTGATAGCCCTAGAAGTTGTCTCTCCCCATGATATTCTAATCAGACATTTCTCTCACTGAGATGGTGATGGTATTGCCATTGTTTATAACATCCTTCACACTCCTCAATTATTACTTATTAAATGTGATTTTACTATTCATATTGCAGACTCCGATGAACAGTCTGGCTACCATAGACCCAACAGTCTTGTTCTAACATATGTGAATAATCCCACTTTATCATTATAATTAATTGTTAATAAATATTTACACTGCACCTCAATTTTGCACAGCACTTTACAGAGATTTATTTTTTTAAAGACATAGTTCCTGACTCCCTTCCCTGAATTTTTCATAACCTAAGGGCTTTATTCTGCTATGCTTACTCATGTTCAGTAGTACTCTAATACGGGCTATGTTGTGCAACCCCTACACTCATTGGTGAGCACTTCCATGAGTAGTTCAATTGATCTCACTTATACAATACATATTGCTCAAAATATGTGACAAGGCGGCAGTAGCAGAGTCCTTGATTTAGACAACAGAACATGAAGATTGATAAAGGCGGAGGGAGTGGAGTTCTCTTCATTAAAGCACAGAAAGCGTGTATTTAACATTTAAACATTACATAACTCAACACCTGGCTTTGGTTGCTGGTGTGTTTAACTGCAGCTTGCAGCTCCCTGCAGTCTAGAGCTCCATCTTCCAAAATGGAGGACGGTCTTTTGTCTCTACACTTACCCCCCCACACACCTCCCCCAACCACACACACACACACACACCATGACATAATCACAGCTGCTTTGTATAAGGGATAGGGAGAAGGTGACCTGGATCAGAACAAATGAAATTTTGAATGAGTGAATCTTATAAACGTCATGCTTTCAAGTCATTGTTCATTGGAAGTTCCTAGAATAAAGAACCTTTTCCTCTGTTGCTTTGTTCAACAGTATAAAACAAAAGCTGCATAGCTTCTCTGAGCCTAATGACCTTTCACCAACATTCTGTATCAAAATACAAGCAGCTGTTCTTATAATCACTTTGAATCTGATTCTTAAAAGAATTTTAGACAATAACAAAATGGTCTCGACACCTAGAGTTTTCAAACTGTGCATGCCATAGAATCAACAGTAAAATGTTCAGTGTTCAATCATTAAAAAATCATTTGATATTAATTGTAACAGCATTAATCATAATGCGTTCATTTGGCAATCATGTGGCTGTCACGTGTAAGAGTTCAATTATAATACACATTAGCTAATGATCTTATGAAGTGTTACTAAATCAACATAGCTGTGCAACATCTTATCTGCATTATTCATATACTGCAGGTTTCAAAATCTACGAACAGCAAGTGGGGTGGCATGTTAAAAAGCAGTAATGTATCACAAAGGACACATTTCTGATGCCTTGTTTTTAAATCACTTTCATCTGTCTATTTATGCAAGTTTTCACGTGGCCTCCTCACAGTAGGATCTCAGCACCTGGAGACTTGCCTAGGGCTTTCACACATGCCTAAAACCATACCATTTATCTCTCTCTCTCTCTCTCTCTCTCTCTCTCTATATATATATATATATATATTCCTATTAATTGCAATGTGGAGTCAGGCCACATAGTATAGCACAGCATATAGTCTTTCTGTGAATGTCTCTTTGTGGGCTGTATATACTGGAGGCATAAATGTGATTTTCATATTGAAGTCCATGGGACCAGGATTTCACCCCAGGCAATTAGAGGGTCTAAAACAGTGATCTAGGATTTAGTCTACACAATCCGCTACTCTAGGTGTCTAGACTATTTTGTTATTGTCTAAAATATAAGCTGCTAAAACAACTTAGCCTAACAGCTTGTCCAGACTTTATAACCAGTTAGAGACATGGTTAACATATCCAGTTGCAGAAGCAGGATTCTGTTTACAAAGCTGCTTTTCTTCCTAGCAGCTGCCATGGTCCCTAACAATGTTTGTATAAGTAGTACATTTTGGGAAACACTGGATACTGTTTCAGAGATGCAGCACCCCAAGGACCAGAGCAGTACCAGCAGCATGTGGTGGAAAGCAAGCTGGGATGCCCAGTCACATAAATCTGGGAGTAAGGAGTACTGCTAGACTGGTTACAGAGAACAGTCGGGGGATCTGCCCACATTGCACACAAAAAAAGTGTGTTCATCCAGTTGCGGCAACACAGACATATTTCCATACAGGGATCTGGGAAGGTGAAATTCTATTAACTGCCAAGGCTACTAATCAAGTATTAACCATGTAGTTAGGTAACTGGATTCAACATTAGTTAAAAGTTGAAGTATGTCAAGGCCTAGAATAGAAGATGCTTTTATAATAGTTTATTACCATGAAATTTATGAATTAGCTATTTCAATGATCGCTTAACCCAGATAGTTCCTTATTTTCCTTTCCCCTTTTGAAAATTCGACCATGAGAACCTATATTTGCATCTGGGCAAACTTGTTCAGACAAAATATGAATGAAGCCAAAATTTAGCAGTCACTAGAACAAAAACAGAATACATTTTTAGGCTTAAATGTGGTTGTCCCAATGGTCTACTTATTGAGTGGATTGTGCCAGCAAACCTAATCATACCTGCCCTTTACTAATACATATGAGTATTACTTCACTAGCGGTATGCACTACATGTGGGGCCTTGTAGGAATAATTGTTTACAAGATACTTGTTTAGCCTACTAGAAGCATTATATTCCCTGTACTGGAAATGAATCTGTCTAAAAGAACTTGTATTTTGATTCTTGACCGCCACCATTGCTCCATCTCAGAACACAGCACAAAAAATAGCATTCTTTTTTTACCACTACTGAGATTGCTATGATTATGGTATCCAGAGTAGTATAACATGCACATTTCTTTAAATATATATATCATTTTTAAACATAACAATTTGACAGAATATCGTGGCTGGGTTATTAACATGAAAATCTTGGGGAAAAGATGTTTTTTTAAATACATATGCATAGAGGCAAAGGTTAGAAATGTAATTAAAGCATGCAGGCTTATCTATTTGACCTGGTCATACTTATTTTCTTGTGTCATTTTTAGAATCACAAAACTGTCAGAAACAGATCAGCTTCTTTGTTATTGTTCACAGGCAGCTGTTTATGGAGATATTGTTACTAACAACTCCATTACAAAATTATTTTTGATCTTGGAATAAAACTCAAAAATTAAAAAAAAGTGAAATAAAGAAAGCATGAAGCCATATGACCTGAAAAATTGTTTCTTTCAAAGACTATTACTAAGAATTAATGATTGATGACTCTCTTAAATTCTTTGAAGGCTCAGTTTGGATAATCAGCCAAAGGTTTGGCGGCTTATCTGAAATATTCAGCCCCAAACTAAAAGGAAATCTCTTGAGAACAAGCTTTCTTTCAATACTTTTTGCACATAGTTAGATCAGAATTAATGTGAGAACACATCTTTTTGCAGTTTACTGGCATTTCAGATTTCTGTTTTGGATGGGACCAAGAATTGTTTCCAAAAAGAAAATATTAAGTGAGCTTTTCCATTGTTAAAAGAATCTATATTTAGTCAGCATCATAATCAGTCTATTACTATTATCAGTCAATGAGAGATGTAAAAAAAAAAAAATAGGACTTCAGCACCCAGCAACTCCCATTGAGATTAATGGGAGTGGTGCGCACTGGACACTATTGAAAATCTATCCACTTCAGCTAGGTGACTAAATGGAAGCTGTTGGGTGCTGGGGTCTCTTGAACATACTGGCCCAGTTCTGCCCTTGTGTACATGTGTGCTGCTGACATTTCTTCTAATGGGAGCTAAGTATGTTCCATCTGAAGGCAGAATTTGTCCTTAGAAACATTGTTGGAAGATTTTGCACTTTCCAGAGGAAGAAACTAGAAGAAACTGTTGTTCTGAAGTTCAGAATGGTTTTCTTCTGTTTCAATTATGCTTTAGTTTAAGGTTTGGGTTAGGTTCTTGTTTAATCTAAAGCAGATCATCCATCCTACCTCATTGTTATCCATTGTGTAACAAGTGAACAAAGTAGTAGTAAGTTGTACTCTGAAAATTATGTGCAAGAGTGGTTAATGTGCAATATACACTTCCTATACTAATTTCAAAAATTAAATGCACCCTTCTGTACAGGGAGAGTATAAAGCAATCGTGATATTTGCACCTTATGTTTACTGAGGATTTTTCAAATATCCAAACAAGAACCAAATATGTACAATACAACAAATATCATAATTCACTGCACATCTCCTTTCCATTGAGGATCTCAGAGCACTTCGCAAATATTAATTAAAATATTAATTATATCTTAGTTATACTAGGTAAATCTTAAACCCATTTTGTAAATAGGGAAACTGATGTACAGACTGGATAAATCACTTGCCCAGATTCACAGACCTTGTCAATGAAACATAATTGGGCAGTCATGACTCCCATTTCCCTACTCTAACCATTATATGTCTGTATATATATATAGTCCTTTCCCTGACAAATATTGCTTTTTTGGCAAAAGTTTATAATTCTACAGTCAACTGAGTCTATTACAAACTTCTGTGTGTTCAAGGCTTTTAATTCAGCTCTGGGTAAAGTGTTCAGGGTTGTAAATTGTCAGCTCAACAGATACAGTATTTGATTTGTTTTTGTTTTTTGTTTTCTAAAAATTAGAAAAAATAATGCACTGTACAAGAATTCAAAATGTAGCTATTAGCATTTTAAAATGGTTTCATTTAATTACATAATCATGAAAGTGCTCACATAGCCAACTTCTGCTCTCTAGTTAGCAGTCACACCTGTGATCTACATTCCTATTCCATTTCTTACAGATTGCTGTTTGCTCTAAATGTAACTCTCTCTTTCATTACAATATCCTTTTCCCAATCTTCAGTGCTTGCATTATATGGTCCATGACTCATTTTGTAAAGTGTTAAAAAAAGAAATGTGGTGGTGGTTCATAGTACCATATTGCACTATGCTGTTTCATTTTTCTGTAGTGGGAAACATACACACCATGTGTTATAGGTTGTGGTACAGTGAATTTATCTGTTTTATTAACAAGTAGGTGCACAAAATCTCACAAACTCTTTGCACAGAAATTCCTGTAACCCTTGAGATTTAAGTATTTTATGCACCTTGCTTTTTCATTTTTTTGTGACTCAAACATGCTTACTGTATTTTATTCATTGAAACTAAAGAATGTTAATATATAGGAGGAATTCTCCTCTTGCATTTAAAGCAAATCATCAACCAAGCTCTGTCTTGAAAGAAAATCCATCTCAGGCTACAGCTGTTGGTGGAATCTGTTTGGTTGAAATCTGGATTTCTGTGCATTTAAAAATAATAGTTTTATCTGTGACTATTGCATGCAATATATCTGAATTCTGCCATTACATCCCACGAACAAGCCTAAGTCATTGCTTGTGTGAGTGCAGAATCTAAGCCTATGTTTGTTTGTTTCTTGTTTTGTTTTGTTTGTTTTTTAATTCTGATTCTGTTCCTAATTCTGTGGCTGGATCCAGTAGCACACAAATTTATGCTCAAGTAGATTTTGTTGAAATTAGTAAAACCCTTTATAGTGTGAAGGATCCATGCTTCTGGATTCAATTGCACAATCAAGGCTTTAAACCATATGTGACCATTCTAGAGCAGATTCTGATCCGCATCAAGGCAAATCCCAAAGCGACATATCATCCCTGCAGATTGAGCACCACTCGAATCAATCTCTATCTAGGCCCTTAAGATGGTTTGGCTGGATGTTCAGTCTACATCCATCATTGAGATCTTATCACACTACTGAAGCTTTTGATGACCATGTGATCACTGGATGTGGCATTCCAAGAAAGCTGCTTAAATCAAACCAGTGTTGATAGAGGCTGTTGCTGGGTTTGATTTTGATATCCTCATTGCTGATCTTGTCCTGCTACTCAATATGAAGCATCTGACAAAGGCCAGTCTGCTGCTTTTCTGCTTTCCCCAATGTCTACGTTTTGCTGCCATACAGTCAAGTCCGTATGCCCATGATTCTATAGATTTATAGCTTCATGTCATGACATCTCCACAGAGGACACTGAAGAGTCTGGAGCATGATGGTAGATGCCGCTATGTGAGCATTCATATCTTTCATAGATCCTCCAGCACTGTCTATGACTTCCCTAGTATTTGATAGTTGCTGCCTTCTCATTATCTCATCTGGACAAGTTATTATGGAGCTGGCTGGAATCTAGAATTGGAGGCTGCTTGATGGTAATGCCCAAGGACTTTTGTCTGGATTAAAAAACAGGACAAATGAGTGCTGCTGGTTGCAGGGACAGATCAGCCTTTGATTCAGATACTTATGTAGCTCTTTGTCAAATCTCAAGGTGTTCAATAGAAAATATATTTTCATGAAACTGAAAAAAAAGCTCACAGAAATCAATACAATGGAAAAGATATGAGTTTAGGCTATTCATGCTCCTTTAAAACATGCTGCTTTCTCCTCTATTTTGCTCTCGGCACCACCTGACACAAAAATAGCCATAACAAACTGCTCTTAGTTACTAAGATATAAAATTGATTATATTACATAAGCATACCCCAACATGATGAAGTATTTTTATTTGAGGGTGAACATAGGCATCAGACTATGTGCATGTAAACAAAGCTAAATCACATATATCAGATATGTGCCCTCTCATTAGACTACTACTTCTCCAATCTCTTCAAGTATTTTCTCTACTCTGATGGTCCTGTGAAGCCTCAGAGAGGGCTCTCTAAACCATTGGTAGTGTGTAGAGGACAGGAATTATTTCAGAAAATGACTGTACCAATAGATTCAGGCCAGAAAGAGTGACCTCTCAAGGGAATTAATAAACCTGTTTATCACTAGTACCCATCATGAAAGTTGAGGTATTTATTAGAGGAGAGTGAGAGAAGATAGTAGATCTTTGACTCCAATAGCTCCTGATAAGCTTACAGGGAAAAAGATTGCTCAATACAGGTTTATCATCAGGGAAGTTTTCATGCTTATTAACATGGGCTGATGTTTTGCTCAATCTGCAGACAGAATGAAATAATAGCTGTAAGGTCCAAATCCTGTAAGGACCCCTTCAATGGGAATGGAAGGTTCTAATCAAGGCAGACCTGCCATAGTTTTGCTGCAAGGGCAGGGAGACCATATAGAGACTCTATCCAGATGGGTGGCAAAGGCAGTTCAGTGGCGTGTTTTTTAGATCTGCCACTCCATTGAAGTACGGGAAAGAGTCCCTGAACAGAGGTGCAGCAGCTGCTACTAGAGCACTCAATTTTTTGCAAAAGTGATATTCCACCAGCTCTGCAGGGATGCCATTTGTTGTTTTTAGTCTGAGTGATGGCACAGCAAATTTTCTCAGAAGATGCGGGTGTGAGCAATAGGTTCTATTAAGTATCAGGGGGTAGCCGTGTTAGTCTGTATCTACAAAAACAACAAGGAGTCTGGTGGCACCTTAAAGACTAACAGATTTATTTGGGCATGAGCTTTCGTGAGTAAAAACCTCACTTCTTCGGATGCATTAATAGGTTCTATTAATGGATGCTGAGGAATGGACTTGATGATGGCAGCAGAGACTTCAGATTCATGGTTCAATAGAGTCTCCAACTGTTCCTTCCAATGTTGCTTGAGGGTTACACTGTCCTTAAGAAGGGTGGAGCTATCCTGAGATTGCAGATGGCTTGTGCTGCTTGAGTTTGGCCCATATATGGATTTTGTTACTTGTTAGAATTTGGGTAAATGAGGAAATTACACCTGACCTAAACAATGCCAATATTGTGACCATTTTTAAGAAAGGGGACAGGTCAATGTTCGGAAATTACCAAGCCATTGTCCTCCTCTCCATTGCTTGGAAGATCTTTTCTTGAATCCTTTTGAACCATCTCCTCCTTCCTGCCAAAACTTCCTTTCAGAATCCCAATGTGGTTTCAGACCATCTCAGGGAACAACTGACATGATTTTTGTTGCACAACAGATTGAAGAGAAGTGTGGTGAACAATACCAGCCATTGCTTTTTAATTGACCTAAATAAGGCCTTTGGTTCCATCAGTTGTGACGCATTGTGGAAGGTGCTATCACTGAATTTCATTCGCATTATCAGGCTACTTCATAATGGGATTACCGCCGTCCTCTGTAATATGTTGGAAATGTACCCATTCACCATATCTACTGGTGTTAATCTGGGCTCTGTTATTGTCTGAACCCTTTTTTTGCCATCCGTCTTATTATGATCTTGATTGTTATTCATGACCACATTTACTCTGGAATTGGGATTGAGTATCACATGGACAGCCAGCTCTTCAACCTGTTCTAAAACAAAGGCCACCAGGACTGTTATTACCAACATTCAGTATGCTGGCAATGGTGCTATCCTTGCTCACAGCAAGGCTGACTTGCAATCTACTCTAGATCTTTTCTCAGGCACCTTTCCTTGGTAGCCATGTCTCACAGACAGCCAATCTTGATATGGAGATCAAACATACGCTTCATTGTGCCAGCACATCCTTCGGAAATGTTATTGACAAAGATCTGTGGATGGAAACGAAGATCCTGTTCTACAATGCAGTAGTCATCCACACTCTTCTTTATGGGTGCGAGAATGGGTGACATAGCAAAGCCATGTTAACCGCCTGGAGTGGTACCACCAGTGCTGCCTTAGGAAGATTCTCTGTGTCAGATGGGGAGATTATTACACCAATGCCAGCGTTCCCTCTGCAGCTAACGTCACCAGAGTTGAGGCAAAGATTCTGAAACAACTTCACTGGGCTGGCCATTGTCTGCAGATGGTTGATACTCATCTTCCGAAGCAAGTCTTCTTTTCTCAACTTAGTCATGATAAGAGGACTCAGAGGGGTAGAGGAAACTCTACAAGGACAACCTGAAAGTATACCTTAAGAAGGGTGGCACTGACCCCATGAATTGGGAAGAGCTGGTTGGCAATAGACTGCAATAGAGTTGCATCATACATCAAGCCTCAGCCTCTTTTGAAGAGAATCACCTTGCTCAAGAAGCTGAGAAATGGCAGAGGAGGAAGGAAAGGGTACAGCATCCCAGCCAGCAGTTGTGCTCCTGCCAAGCAACCATCTGTCATATACATGGAAAAACCTGTACAGCACGGATTGGACTCCTCAGCCATCTTAAGTCTCATCAATGCCTTTTTCCCCTGACAGACATCATACTCGTATCAAGGGATAGCTGATGATGATTAGAGCACATAATAGTAGGATTTTCCCCAAGCCTTTGCAATTCCAATGAAAAGCAAAGCCAATTTAGTTAGTCTTGAGAGATGTTTTATGTTGATTTCAATGTTGTGTGTTAATTTAGAGGAATATTGGTGATGATTTAAAGTCCACATTACTCACTATTTCATGCTCATGATTTTAACAGAAACATTCAGTTACTTCATGACTGAGGATGGTAACTTATAATTGGAGCTTGAGCTTCAGCAGAGTAACAACCTTTCCCTCCTATTGATCTGATCCTTACTTTCCAGACATGTTGGGAGTTGTTCAGAATTTGAAGAATCTAAACCTTCCAACTCTAGGGATTTTCCCCATAAGCTACAGGTTTTCAGCCCTTCTACAGCTTTGCAGGGGAAATCCTGGCTGATTGCCTGCCCATACCCTTTCCCTTGAAACTCATGAAAGGACACCCAGTAAGAGCTGCTACTTGTGCAAAGGAAAAATTTGGTGTCTCAGCATAAGGAACAGTCAGAGCTCCTGTCCCCCTGGTGTGAAGACAAAGGGCTGGAGTGCTACTGAAGTCTACACCTCATTTGATCTGAGAGCTTCTGAGGAACAGCTACTCCCTGCAAATTTGGCAGATCCTCTGCAGCTCTGTTGATCTGAAAATTAGGACTGAAGATCATGCTGTTGCCTCCTACCCTCCTCACAGGTTTGAGACAGATGCAATTAAAATCCTACTTGCACTGCCCTCAAGACTTAGGACAATAGCAGCAATCTGAAGAGTTACAGGGTCAGCAAGTCAGACCAACCATATCCACTTCATGGCCTCCATTCATTTAAAAAGGAGCTGGTATGTACTATCCGTATCATTGGGATTCCTTTCCATTTCCATTCACAAGCACATTCATGTATTTTTAACAGTTCCACAGTGGAGGGAACTGTTGAAGATGAGGTAGGAGGGCGCATGGCCAGAGCACGTTGAACTCTAGTGATCCTAGACTAGTAGAATAGCCTTTAGGGATATGTCTACACTGCAATGAAACACCCACAGCTGGCCAGTGTCTGCTCATTTGGCTCACAGGAGCTTGGGCTGCAGAGCTATAAAATTTCAGTGAAGATGTCCAGGCTTGGGCCTCAGCCTGGATGTCTACACTGCAATTGTATAGCCCCACAGCCTGATCTCACAAAAGCCCAAGACAACAGACACAAGCCAGCTATGGTTGTTTTGTTGCAGTGTAGACATACCCAAAGTGACCATTCCATTTAGCCTAGCCTACAGAAATCTTGTGGGCCCAGCCCTAAGTTTATAAATCTCACAGTAGTCTCTATTAAAATAATACTTTACCTTCACTTTTTTTCTGTATCTACTGAAGATGCATGTGATGACCTGCATAATTGTCGAGGATAAGCACAGATGTAGGCAGTTACAAATCAAGCATATATTAATATTTTAAAATGCAATCTATAAAATATCAATTTTAATTAGTACATTTGACATATTAAAAATCAATAATTAAGTAGTGAAAGATTCTGCTGTTTAGTTGCACTCCACATGGATTATCATTTCTAAATTAAGAGATGCAAATTTAATCAATAGATTTAAAACTTTACATCACTTGAGGCACTTGAAGAGCTTCTAATCAGCCTCATAAAGTGAATGCATTATTTAATTGTTTGGGATTTCCCCCCCCCCTCTTTGAAAGATAAAAGTACCTTCAGGGTAGATTTTACTTGAAATAACCTACATCATCACAGCTTTTGCTATCCTGTGTCACCATTTGTTATTAAAAGTGTATTACAAGTGACAAAACAAACAAAACCCCCTTCAACATGCAGTTTGCAATTCTAGAGGTTGTTTTATCAAGGATTTTATCAAAATTTTATTAATTGTTAGGTGCTATGTTGACATTTTAAAAATAAACAGTTTCTTACTTCAAATATAGACAATAATAAGGCATCATCATATTGTAATATTTTTAACAAACCATAAGAATTTTTAATCTGATGTAAAAACTGATTGTGTTGAAGTTTTACAATACTTCCATGTCACTGGAGATGTAGCATGAAGCTTCTTGTTTTATGAAATAGTTTATATTAAGTATATATTCTTATCCTATAAATCACAACTAGTGGTGGATTGCAAAGGTCAACGTGGTTTATTTTATTTTCTCCCCTCACATGCTATTTTTCAATACCAACATCACAGGCTCACACACAAAAAGGTCTTTGAAGACCTATAGATATGATGCCAACAAATGTTAGCAAAAATAATGCCAAATTTGACAGGTAATAAACTTCATCTAGAGTTCAACTGTTTCCACTTCTTGGACAGAGTACCTTTAAGCATATTCATTACCTTTTTATGTGAGTAGTCATAACAAAGTCAATGGGACTTTTCATGGGCTCAATCCAGGATCGCTAAGGTCAATGGGAGTTTTGCTTTTGAATTTTTTGAGAGCAAGATCAGACTGCATGTGTGTAAAAATGGGCATGTTATTAAGCATCTGCAGGATTGAGCCCTAAAAGTGCACATTTCTTTCACTGACACAAGGTGAGTGAGGTAATATCTTTTATTGCAACATTTTCTGTTTGTGACAGAGACAAACTCTGTGCAAGCTCAAAATCTGGTCCAACAAAAGATTTGATCTTACCCACCTTGTCTCTCTAATACCTTGGGACCAGCATGGCTACAACACTGAATACAATGATTTCATTGATAGTTAAATATCAATATGTCCAGTAAACTTTAGGCAGTTTACCAATTTTACTATACGGGAAAAATCTGCTCTGGACCCCAGAACTGGTGATCAGCTTAGCATCTGGCATCTCCAGAGATCCAGCAATTAGATGAAGGGTGGGTCAGAAACAAGGAGACTACAATATATATCAGCCAGTCATAGCCCCACTGCCAAAGAACAGTGGTAGTGGGTGAGACAAGCCCCCAAGTCAGGACCCAAATGCAAATATGACCCCCTCCCCACTCACATACCATACAGCATGGGGAGTGGGGAGGAGAAGCAGCACCCCACACATTGCAGGTGAAGGGTGAGGGATGGAAAGGATGAGAAAAGCAGAGGGCACATGGAACACTGTCTCAGCTACTCCTAAACTTCATTCCCCCTCTCTCCCCAATAAGGTTGTCTCCACTGATCCTTGCCCCACCAATTCTGTGCTCCAGCTAGGGGAGTAAGAGTTATGTTACTCTTTATTTTTAATATTATATTTCTTACCTTTACATTTTCCAATACAAACAAAACAAAACAAAAATATGATCACACTCTGCAGGATTTTTAATGTGGTAATATAGTGAAGGAGAGAATGTTCTTCTAGCTCTAATATAGATGTCTCTCTTTCATATAGATTGTCTCTGTTTTGTGTCCATTTGACTAAAAACATTCTTCACAGAACATTACTTTTTTTTACTTTCCTTTTACATATATTTTATAGATATTATTCAAAAATAGCTAGCAAATCCCCTAAGAATATTATCTCATGCAAAGAACCCACCACTTGCTTGAGAAATTAAATGTGTTGTTGTTTGAAAATGTATATTGTTTCTAATTTTAAAACTTTTTTACCCATAATTGTTAGACTTATATATTATGTACCCAATATCCTGTTTTGTTGTCTGTTCAAAATCAATAAAATATTAACTCTGAGGGAAAAAATTATATTGCACCAAGTGTTTAAATTTAAACTATATCATATAGTAGAAGCTGTGTGGGAATAAGGTGATATACCAATATACTAATCCCTTTTATCTTAAAAAGTTTACAATATTGTTTAGATATTTGTAAACTATCCAGACCCAGTGACCTGTATAGTGTCTAGAAGACCAGTGGAATCTTTTGAAGTGTGAGCTATTTATTTCCTTTCATTGGTTGTGTATGAAGAATCAGTTATCCTCTGACCTCAGATCCCTCAGGCACTTTCCATCTGTCAGATGTTTCTGTAACTACATGTGTTCCTTCTGTACATCAGTCTAACGCACTAGACTTGTACACAGCCTTTATGATCAAAAAACAGAAATGAAAACAATGGAGACACTACAAGTGAACAACATAATTCAATCATGTGCCCGCATCCCTTTCCCCCCGCAAAAGCAACAACAAAAAAAACCCTTCAAATTCCAATTGTTCTCCCTAGGGATATGTGGAACATAAATTAAGGTGAGGCCATTATATCTTTTCAATCTAAATGAATGCTTGAATCTTATTCACAAAGGAACAATCATTTTTAGAACATTGCAGAAGCTCAAGTGTACAGATGTCTTTTGCCTGAGGCAGACATATCATAAACATTAACTTAACATTTTTCTCCTTAATTCTTTCAGTAGTTAATCTTAATGAAATGTTGATTAATTGGATCTCTTAAGAAGGCTAGACCTCTAAATGGATAGCAATAAAAAGAATCCCAAGGAAACTTACTATATAGGATCTTCTCACAAGGATTACTATGGTCCGTTGCTTGCTGTCTTGTATTTATATTTGATATATTAATAATGTTAATGTTGTGGACCAAATCCTCATCTGATGATGTAAATTCACTGTAAATGTAGCTCAACTGAAGTCATTGAATATACATCAGTTTTTCACCAATTAACAATCTGGCCCAGTGTTTATAAGAAAGTATGCTTATTGACAGTCAACCAGGAAACATATTAAAGCATTGTGGGGTGAGAGAGAGCTAAAAATATGATATTTGGACCTTAATCTAAGAGGGATGTCTTCTCAAACATACTCATGAAACAAGAGAGGGAAACAATCCATAAAAAATGCCCAAGAGGTACTATTTTAGCAGTAAGTCATGACAAAGTTTGTATTAATAAACATTGGTGGATGCCTCAGGTTCATCCTGAGACACAAGGCTGAATCCTAAATGCCTTTACCCACCTGAAATGTGTACCAGTAGCCTTTGAATTCACACTCTGCTGTGACTTATTATTCTTCTAGTCTCATAGACTTTAAGGCCAGAAGGGAACATCAGGAACATCTTCTCTAACCCCCTGCACATTGCAGGCCAGAGAACCTCACCCATCCTCTCCTGTAATAGATCCATTATTGCTCACTAGGGTTCATTAAATTTACATTTCAGTTAAAACAAACATTTCTAAAAAAGCTGTTGTATATGAGTGTGACAAAGTAAAGGTAAGTCATCCTGTAAAGGGTTAATGGGTCCTGGCAGGTCACACGGCTGCCCAGGATGGAATATAGAAGAAAGGGGAAGCTGTGTCAAAGGAGGGTTTGGCCCTTCTCTCCAGTTAAAGTAATGGAAATCTCTGTGGGAATTATTGTCCAGTGTTGTTCAGCTGATTTTCCTTGGCGTGGGGTGGGGGCAGGAGAGAGAGAATTAAAATCCTCAGGAAAGTGACTGAGACTCAGAGCTTTATATCCATTCTCTAATTGGTGAAACCACCCAGATAAGACGCTCCCAATATGTTTATGCATTATCTTCTTCTGCTATGAAAAGTAGTTCCTAATTAATTTAGAAAATAAGAGGTACATAATTTATAAATACTGTTTTTCCCTACTGTTTTGAATATATTTGTGGTTAAACATTTTTTCTTAGGGTTCTATGGACCATTTGAACTCTTTCTTCCCATCTCCTGCAGCACATGGGCCCTCTCAGCAAGAGGTTCACACAGCAGCTACTTTTAACAAAAACATACTATATATTGAACAGCTTCCAGTTTAGCTTTTACCCTAGAAAATGATTTACAAGTGTTGGAAAGTGCTACTGTGTAGCTTAGTAATTAAGTGATGAGGAGGCAATTTACACCACTCACTTTTTCTTCTTTAGTCCCCATCCCACCCCAAACTCACTCTCTTCCCTTCCATCCCCTTATCTTTTTCCAGTAAACAATTTATAAAGAATATAATTTGGGGTATTAAGAATATTTTATTTTTACAGATTAATAGACTCCAAGTCCAGAAGTGACCACTGTAATGTCTAGTATAACCTCCTGTATAACACGAGCCACAGAGCTTCTTCAAAATAATTCCTACAGAATGTCTTTTTGGGGGGCAAAAAATCCAATCTTAATTTAAAAAATTGTCAGTGATGGAGAATCCATCATGACCCTTAGTAAATTGTTCTAATAGCTAATTACACTTACTGTGGAAAAATGAAGACCTTCTTTCCAGTTTGTTTATTAGTGCCATGAATACACTAAAGCCATTATTCTATACTTTATCTCATGAAAATAAAGGTATGTTGTAGGAGCATAGAAATATAAGAACAGCCATACTTCATACCAATGGTCCATCTAGCCCACTGTCCTGTCTTTCGACAGTGGCCACTGCCAAATGCTTAAGAGGGAATGAACAGAACAGGGCAGTTTTAGGTGGTCCAGCTCATGTTGTTCAGTCCCATTTTCTGGCAGTTGGAGGTTTAAAACACCCAGAATAGGGGACCGAGTCCCTGACCATCTTGCCTAATTGCCATTGATGAACTTATCTTTTATTTTTAACACAGTTATACTTTTGGCCTTCACAACATTCCGTGGCAAGGAGTCCCACAGGTTGACTGTGTGTTGTGTGAAAAGAACTTCCTTTTGTTTGTTTTAAACCTGTTGCCTTTAGTTTCATTGGGTGACCTCTAGTCCTCCTGTTTTGTAAATAGAAAGCATTATTTACCCTATTCACTTTCCCAACACCATTCATGATTTTATAGACCTCTATCATATGCCCCCTCGGTCATCTCTTTTCCACGCTGAATAGACTGTCTTTTTAATCTCACCTTATATAGAAGCTACCTTTTCCATTTCTAATATATCACTTTTGAGATGGTACTGCCAGAACTGCACGCAGCATTCGAAGTGTTGGTGTACCATTCATACAATGTATTTGTATGAGGTGTAGTGGCTGCAATTATTGTTGTTGCTTCGGTGTTACTTTATATTGTTTTGACCTGGGCAAAACCTTATATGTTAAGTTAAAACCTCTTCAAGCTGATGTGTGAATGCACCCTTCATTTTAGATAGTTGTAAGAGATAAACAGGAGTACTTGTGGCACCTTAGAGACTAACAAATTTATTAGAGCATAAGCTTTCGTGGACTACAGCCCACTTCTTCGGATGCATATAGAATGGAACATATATTGAGGAGATATATATACACACATACAGAGAGCATAAACAGGTGGGAGTTGTCTTACCAACTCTGAGAGGCCAATTAATTAAGAGAAAAAAAACTTTTGAAGTGATAATCAAGCTAGCCCAGTACAGACAGTTTGATAAGAAGTGTGAGAATATTCTGTTTATGCTCTCTGTATGTGTGTATATATATATCTCCTCAATATATGTTCCATTCTATATGCATCCGAAGAAGTGGGCTGTAGTCCACGAAAGCTTATGCTCTAATAAATGTGTTAGTCTCTAAGGTGCCACAAGTACTCCTGTTCTTCTTTTTGCGGATACAGACTAACACGGCTGCTACTCTGAAACTTGTAAGAGATAGTTAAGGGACCACACCTAAAACAAAGCCTTATAAAGTCTACCCAGAAGCTAGCAAATGGGTGGAGGGTTTGACTGGGTATTGTTACCAGGTGTTTTGCCCTGGGTGAGTGAAAGAACACAGGGAATCTGAGGACAAACGAAAAGAGAGAGAGAGAGGCAGAGGCAAAAGAACAAGAAATCCTAGCACTTGCCTGTGAGCACAGTGTGACCCTGGAAAAAGCCAGAGAGTTTTGTGGTCTGTTGGCTAAAATGTCTTGGGACTGCAAACTAAGGCTACACAGCACACTTTACAGCGCTGTGTGGCCGCACTTTATCGCTGGAAGAGAGCTCTCCTGGTGACAAAATAATATATCAGAATATCCACACTTCTGCTGGCAATCAGCTAAGTTACCTGAAGCATGACGATTAATAAACATTGTAATATGATCCTAGCTAGTATAAATTAGTTTACAAGGGATCTACTGATGAGTTACCTAAATTGAGTGCAAGTTTTAGACAAATTAGACTATCAGAATGGAAAACGAATTATATTTGATAACTGCTGCCAGAACTTATCTTTGTTTTTCAGTAAGAGTAGAGAAAGGTTTTTTTTTTGTTTTTGTTTTTGTTTTTTTTTTACTAAAAAGAGTTCATAATTAAAATAGTATTTTGGGAACAATGTGTGGACTGAAGCAACAGCCAGCATTGCAGGGGATAAGGGCAGGACGTCGGACAGATGGGATGAATAAATGTAGCACAAGAGATGAGAAATGTAGCCCTGCATTTTTTAAGAGGAAAATGAGATACAAATTAACTTGAAATACTTAATGTTTGTGTGTTTATGCTTGATTTTAAAGCTAATTTACATTCTTCATTACTACATGACAGAGTTTCAAAATGTAAGACTATATCCTTCTACATACATATATATCTTACCTTTCTAGATAACCTGCTTTTTTTGAGCATTCAATACATGCTCAATGTATAATTTAATGTTTAGCCCATGATTAATATGCTTTTATTCATTATAATGTACATTTATGTAATCAATAGTAAAAAGTACATATGCTGAACAAGATATGTACATCTTAAAATATGATTTATATCTGTTTCAGCAAAGCATATAAGCACCTATTTAACCTCAAGTATATGCTTACATCCCTCCCTATTCAGAAACTAGTGAAACACATACTTAAGTCCTATTGAAATCTGCAGGCTCTATTTAAAATTTAGGTTTAGAACTATTCACAGACGTCAAAGTGATAGCAAAAGATCTGCCTTTATAAGCTTACTAAATCATAACTTGCTTTGCCACTTAGCACCAACTGAATATTTTCATTCCGCATATTGGCACAAAACAAGTTGTAACATATTTAATCTGTCAGTAACCAACGAACATCTTGAAAGTATTCTTTTATTCCTGTCAAAATGAATCACCCTTGTAATATCTCAGAAGATGAAATAATCAATTCATGAATATGTCGATTGTTATTGTCTTCAGTCTTATCAGCATTCATTGATATTTAAGGTTTAACAGTAATTGCAGCCTAAGTCAACGTCTAAAAAAATATTTTCAACAACTTTTTCTTATTTTTTCTTTTTTTTTTACTAGTTTTCCATTTGTTTATAATGCAATATTTATTTACTATTCATGTCATAAAAATGAAACAGGGGAGAAAAAACTCCCTGCTTCTGATTTCTGTTTATATTCTCAATTGCCATGTGCAGTTTTTGACAACCATCTGCTTAGATTAGACTTCACTTCTTTCTCCCATTCGCTCCTATCATAATAAAATATTGACAGAAACAATTTTTGTGGGGAAAATGGAAAGTTAATAGATAAGCTGAAGCTCTACATGTTGTTTTCATTAAAGTTCTGATGTACTCCCACAACTTTTATTGTGTGTGTGTGTGTATATATATATATATATATATCATTTTGAAGTGTGAAAAATTATAAAGCTAAAGCTGCAGCCTGTATGTCTCAAGAGTTCAGATAAGGTTTCAGACCATATCTAATATTTATATTTTATTAGTTACTGTAGAGCTTGTCAGATATTAAGTAGATGTTAAATATCCCCTTGACTTAATATAATGTAATTAATTAGCATGCAGTTAACTGCGTCAAAGGCAGCATTGCTTTCAGCTAGTTGCTCTGTTAGGAATTTTTCTTTGTGTCTGGGGTAAGCCCCATGTTTTACAGCAGAGAAATACATCTACATCAGTTCAAGTATCAGGGGGTAGCCGTGTTAGTCTGTATCTACAAAAACAACAAGGAGTCTGGTGGCACCTTAAAGACTAACAGATTTATTTGGGCATAAGCTTTCGTGAGTAAAAACCTCACTTCTTCGGATGCATGAATCTGTTAGTCTTTAAGGTGCCACCAGACTCCTTGTTGTTTACATCAGTTCAGTTACATAAGCGTAATTACAGCAGTGCAAAAAACACATAATCCCTAACAAACATATTTGATCATTAAACATTTTATATATTATTGTTTCCTACCCCTCCTCTTCTTTTTCAAATAGCCTCAGTATTCAAAGTAGAAAGCTAGAGTACTATGCCTTATCACAAATAAGGGATAACTAAAGATATCCCAGTTTAAAAACTCTCCCCTCTTTAAACACTTACTAATAACTCATTCCAAGTTGTTGGGAATGTTTTATGGTTTGCTTGAGGGGGGATGTTTTGTTGGTCTATGTGGTGTTTTTTTGTTTGTTTTTTTATATGAATAGAGCTACTGGCCCAGTGACCTCACCAGATATTTGGTGTCTTAATTTTCTCCTTTATCTTCAATTTGTTACAATAGTTTTCATGCTTCCTATACCATTGATACCAATTCATACCCAATTCTGCTTCTTATATATCTAAGGATCACTTTTTCCTTCTTAGCTACGATATTGCATTGAGAGCTCATGTTCATTTGGTTATCTACCATTAACCCCAAATCCTTTTCAGAGTCACTGCATTCCAGGACACAGTCCTGCATCTTATAAGGGTGACTACATTCTTTCTTCAGTTGTATGACCTTGTATTTGCTGTATTAAAATACATGTTGTTCAGATGAGTCCACCTCACCAAGCAAACCAGACCAGTCTGTGTAATTGATCTATCCCCACTATTGTTTACTTCTCCATCAATTGTCATCTGTACATTTTATCAGTAATGATATATTTTCTTCCAGACCACTCATAAAGATATCACATAATATAGGACCAAATAATTGGGGGTCACAATTAGAAACACCCCATTGAATAATGATTCCCATTGACAATTACATTTTGTGATCTATTTTCTTATTGTATCACAATTACTTTTTGAGAACCGTTGGATATGGTGGACACTTATTTTGTGTGGTAATGATTTTGTTTAAATCAGAATGTTATGAAGGACTAAGTAAGATGCTTTACAATGCACCCAGTCTATATTACACCAGTAAATATGTGATATGAACAGAGGCTTAATAATGTCAACGTATTGTGCATTATTTGATCAGATCCTCAACTAGTGTAAATCAGTATAGCTCAATGAAGTACACCATCTGAGGTCTTACACTACTTAGTGGGGGAATAATTTTGGTTATTATATTAGGAAGATAAAACAGAGAAACACAGAGCTCCTCATAGAGGACACACCATGTATTGTAGGTAACAAAACCTTGGAAGAAAACCTCACATGGCAACTGTTGAGCTGTCCTCTGGAAGGAAATTCTCAATCCCCTGAAGTGTCAACAGGCACTTATGTAAGAGCAAGGAGGAAGCAAACCTGATGTAGTCATAGTAAAATCTTTAATCCCTGCTTTAAGTGCAAATCTCAATGCAACCTTCACTGTGGAACCACTATGGTCCTTTCCTAACATTTTTTTTTCTGAACAAGAAAGGAGGAGTTATAACAACTAATTTAATTAAGCCACTAAGATTACCAGACCAATTCAACAGGAAATAACAATTTTGAGAATGTGAACTATGCCATCATCTCACCTCATTACTATTTTTGTAATGAAAATAAATTAATTTTGTACATTTTCTGTTCTTATTACCATACTTGTCACAAGAGGGAATTATCAAAATTCTAATAATACCTGATGTACTTTGGTAATTATAGTACTATGCTCCACAACTTTGACATTTTCAATTCTGCACTTGATTTGCTGGCTATTCCACTCCTCCCAGTCAGGTTAATAAGGCTGTAAATATGGAATCAGCTACTTGATGTATGTACAAAGTGGCAATTTCCCTGTTTTTTCCCTTTTCAGGTTAGAATATTCATCTGAACTGCAGCAATATAAATGCATTTGTAAGTGCCATAATCTCAGAATGTGATACATAGAAATTAATTGTAAAATAAAAAGCAGATAGTATTGGAGATCAAAATTAGGTTTAAAACTGAAAGATTAAAAATTTAATCTGGAAGGAAACAGGTAATGCTAGTGGAATCTCATTAAAATGTAGGTTCTACATCTAGAGACAAGGTGGGTAAGATGATACATTTTATTTGGACCAACTTCTTTTGGAGAGAGCGACAAGGTTCAAGCTTACACAGAGCTCGTACTCAGGTCTGGGGAACTCAGAGTAATGATTGTTTAGCATTGTACCACATCTAGGCACATAAAAACCATAGCTTCAACTGACTAGACAGAATATTTCTGGGGTTCTAAAATTCCAGCAATGACAAACATTAAATCATAATCTAAAGAATGGAAGGTGTGATGTTCCTGTCCCATCTCCAACCTCCCATTTCTGGGTAGCATAACGAAAAAAGATGTAACCACCAAGTTCCAACTACGTGTGACATAAAATAAGATCCTGCATGCCTCACTATCAGGGTATAGATTGGGGCACAACCAACAGATGGCTATGGTGTCACTAAAAGATTACTTCCTTATAGTCATGGATGCAGGCAAAAATTTTCATGCTCACACTTCTGCACATCACTGCAGCATTTGATACAGTTGACCACTACTAGCATGCTTATGTGGCATGACAGGAGTAGATAAACCAGCATTACAATGGCTTTATTCATTCCTTCTTCAGAAAAAATCAGAGAACAGTGATAAGTTCCTGCTCCTCCTCTCCAAAGGCCCTTACCTGTGGAGCCCCACAGGATCTATACTATCCTTGCTTCTCTTCAATGTCTACCTTAGAAAACTGCAAGCAATGACAGATACCATAGGCTTAGCAGTCTATGTGTTAATGATGCTCACCTGTGCACCTCACTCTCAACCGCTGCTACCACTGTCATTATTAAAATGTCAATATGGCCACAAGAAATTATCTCTTGGATTAGCAGATGACTCAGTCTTGAACCCAGGAAAGGCCAAAGTAATTGGGAGGAAGGGGAAATGCAGCTATCATTCATCAAAGTGATGGGAAGCCTTGAGGTCCTATTTGACTTCTTGCTAAGTTGGGTAACAGTTAGCATCACTTTCTGAAAATGCTGTCTTTCAGTTTACTAGGAAACATTGTCCCTTTCTCCCAGATGAAATCCTGGCCATGGTAATCTATGTATTTGTCACCACCAGACAGGATTACTGTAGTTTATTGTATCTGAAACTGAACATGAAGATGCAAAGGCTCCAGCTGGTGCAGAATGCAGCTGCCTGCCTTCTGCATGTCTCAGGCCACTGTGAGCACAACAGACAGGTGCTTAATTCTCTCCACTGGCTCCTAGTCAGATTCTGTTGCCAATTTAAGACCAGGGTCCTAATTTTCAAAGCAATTAATGGATCAAGCCCTTGCTACATCAAAGACTGTATGTTGACTTATGAACAACCACAAACAGATGAATTCTGCTGGGATAACATTGGAAGCATGTGAGAGCTGGGGACAAGGTCTGTTGAGGGGATCTGGCTGTGGAACAATCTTCTTGAAGACAGCAGGTGAATCCAGAGTCTGACCATCTTTAGGAAATATTGCAAGGCCCCCAAATTTGAGAAAACCTTTCTACTATAAATGATGCAATCTGAACCCCCTTTTATTCCCAGTCCTCTACCATATTCCTCCCACAAAACACACACACCTACAAACCTTGCTCCACACAGACTTTTGATCTCCCTACCCCCAAAAAACGAAGTGCCAGAGACTCCATGAAGTCTGCTAGGGACCTCAGTGTTTCTATTGATTTTACATGGAAGGCACTCAACACTACAATAATGCCCGGCAGCACAAAACCTTAAAATAGAAAGACAAATAGAAGTTCTTGGCAAATGTGGAAGGAGAAATCTATGGAAAAACTTTATATTTATAATTTACATCTTAAAATTTGAAAATGGCTCCCAATTGTGCATGCTGAGATTTTATTATTTTTTTTTAAATGTGACCTGTAACGTATCTATAGCACTGGGATTTCAAATATAATCACTTATTTTATACATCAAAAACTGATGCTGTCAGCAGTTTCAATTATGGTCAAATAAAATTAGTAGTTGTCTAATGATATAGGGTACTCCTATATCCCAAATGAATTAAAATGAAACATCAATCTCCAGATCTCTAGCATACATCCCTCTAATTATAAAAGTTTCAGCTCTTTGGAAAGCCCTAGAATGATATGACAAATTAATTGCCATGGAGGAGATAAAAAGTTATAGAATCAATGTTAGATGAAAAGCGATGGTTATCTACTACCCCTACATTACCTGCTGTAGAAAAAGGATAATTTAAAGATTTTCCAGCTGGTTAGAAAATGTCGTAGAAAAAAGCAAAACATTTAGAAAAATTGTTTTCAGTAGATATTTAAATGATGTAGGGAGTTAAAATCAAACAAATTACACCTGGGTGAAGTGTTGACTCCACTGAAATCAGTGTCAAAGCTTCCCTCAGTTTCTGAGAGACCAGGATTTCACCCTGTATGTCTAGCATCAGTGTACCATGTTTCCGGGCACGGCAAAATTAATATTAGAAAACAACATAAACAGCTAAGTCATGTATTTAAGGCACAGACTTGCTGTGTGTACTGTGGAATCACACCACCCCAGAGGGAGTTTAGGGACAGATTGTACCTCATAGAATCACAATCATTCTTTGACACATGAAAAGTGCAAGAATGATGTAGAATCTGCTTCATCCAACAGAAGAGGCTTCCTGAGTACTTGTAATGTCCACCCTTGAAAGCCTACAGAAATGCTTCCCACATACCTCAATGGGTGGGGGAACTTGATGGGGTTGGTGGTGAAGGAGGACTATTCCAGCAGTGAGGATGGTGTCTTTCGCTGAGGGAAACCAGGTAGCTCCTCCCTCCCTGGGAATATCTGGCACCCATTGGTAAGCTGGGGAAGAGGGGTGCTGATTGGCCAGTATTCTCCAGCTCCCAGAATTCAACCTGGAGTTGGCACCATGTGGGTCCTCTTTCAGAACCATTCTAGCAACTCTACCCTACCCACCCCAAACTAGGAATGGGAACCCAACCTGATAGATGCTGTGGGTCTAGTCGATCACCCATTTGAGGGCAGGAATGATTTTTTTTACCCATGGGCCAATTGGCAGAGGAACCTGAGGTTTTTGCCTTCCTTGGAGCATCTTCAGCTGACAGTGGGTTAATGAATCTAGTACCTCACTGAGATAATTGGGTTAAGTTGTTAATTTTTCATAATTGCTGGCCAGTTTCCAGTGTGGTTAAAAGGATAAAATGAACTATTCCCAGAAGTAAAAGACCTGGGATTTGGTGATAGGTCTTGGACTCATGAGATAGGTCAGACCTTGTGGTCCTCACAGGCAGAGGGCCCCATCCTTCTGCACCTTCTGTCCCCCTCAGGGGAGGGGGATAGGACTCAGAGAGAGCTGAGTCCTACGAGATAGGTTGAGGATAGCTTACCCCAAGTGGTAGGTCATATGGTAAGAAGACCTGTAACCCCCACACTGGAACCAATTAAAAGCTTGATATAGGAAAGCAGGGGTTATGGACAGGGAGTGCCCCTGCCCTGTGATAGAGTTTAATAAAAGTTGCAGCCTGCCATGTAATTCCATGCATGTGTCTGGCCTCATTTCACCATTGCATCTACATCAAGGGTCTCTTGCCCTCCAGCTGATAAAAAATACTATTAATAACCAATAGTTTGACCAATTCTAATACCAACCAAGTTTCATCTTAGAGGGATAGGCAAAGTCAGAGACATTTGGTGTTAATTTAAGAGTACTAAACAATCAGAAATTCCAGATATAGCACTTTATGACTTCTTCCCATCTCTAGGGCTCCTAACCCCATGTCAGAATGAAAGAATCCCTTTAAACCAGTAGTTCCCAAACTTTAACAACCCGCAAACCCCTTTCACTAAAATGTCAAGTCTCGTGAACCCCCTCCTAAAAATGAACATTTCCATGGATTTTCTCCCTTACCTCAGCATAAATTATAAAAGCATTGATCTTGGACATATAAAACTTGTTTTTATGACATGCTTATTACACACTGTTAATTATTATTTATCATTACAGTATTTTTATTACGTTATGAAAATGACAACACTCTTCCAAGATGTCACTTCTGTAGCTTGTATCACTTTTGATTAAGCCTGTTATAAGACAAGGCTTCTATCAGAGGTGCCAGTAGAAAAAAGGGGTGAGGGAGCAAAGCCCCCATGCACCACAGGGACTGGGGGGGGCACTGCCAGAAAAGTGGGGGGCCCAGGGAGGCCACCGGAAAAAAAGGGCAGGGACCCACAGGGAGGCGTGCTGATGTGGGGGCATCATGTGACCCTCATCACTCCCCATACTGGCGCCTCTGACTCCTATGTTTCATCAAGGAGTATCAGATGTGAAACAGTATTTAAGAAGCCAACTCAAAGAGTTCCTCCTACACAAGCATTCAGGTCTTGAGCAGTCCAGGTAAACAATGCACGTTACAACAAAGCTTAAACTTGTTCTTCATAATAATTTTAAAACAACAGTAGCAGCCTATTTAATTTTAAAAACAGCAAAAAAATATCCACCTCCCTTTCTATTTCATAAAAGGAGACTTGAAGTTTAAATCTCCTCAGCGTGATAGATATGCTTGCTTTGATCTGCTTAGCTCTTGGATGTCCCCAAGGCTCCGGGCTGCTGGCCCGTGCCGCCCAGGGTCCTTATGGACAGTTCTGTCCACCATTAGGGAATTTTTTCCTGAGAACCCCCTGTAACATTTTGTGAACCCTCAGGGGTTCACGAACCCCAGTTTGGGAACCATTGCTTTAAACAATTCAAAATAAATACATTTTTTATCTTAGGCCACAGTAGGCCCCTTAGAGTCCTGTGGCACCTTATAGACTAACAAACATATTGGAGCATAAGCTTTCGTGGGTGAATACTCACTTCGTCAGATGCATGTCAGAAGTGACTATTCACCCACGAAAGCTTATGCTCCAATATATCTGTTAGTCTATAAGGTGCCACAGGACTCTGTCGCTTTTTACAGATCCAGACTAACATGGCTACCCCTCTGATAGAAGGCCCATTATTTCCTTATCCAGTAATCTGTGGTGGCCTGTTGGAGACTGGGGATTGGGACATTCCTGAACATCCAAATCACAGTGTTAAATACTGATAAGTGAAGCTCTTCTCAGGCAAAATAACTATAAAGAGCTGAATAAAACAGAAGGCTTCAAAGAACTGAATAAAATTAACCTGTTATGCCTAAATAACATAATTTTACAGTGGGCCACTGAATGTTAATGCTTTCCAAGAGATCAGAGGAAGCCTCAGGCTGTACTTCCAGACAGTATACAACAGGAGAAAAATAACAATTTCATAAATATGTGTAGATTATTAGGGGTTGCCATTTAATATTTTTTATGTTCTGACTGTTTTCCATTTAGCCAGCAGACACTGAAGTTTAGTTCTGCATAAAAACGTAACAGAGTCATTAAAATGTGTTATACAGTGAGGCTGGTTTTGCCCTTGAGGCACAGAATTTATTCTACATTGTTGTTGTACAATAGTTTATTCAAATTATGAACCACCAATACCTCCCTCCAACACTAGTTGGGTCAGCTGTTGTACTTCTACTTTGATTATGTGAGAAGCCCTGAAGAAAGATTTAATATTTACTAAAATATGTACCACTATACTTTTATTTTATGATCTATTGAGAGCTTACATATTTGAATGTTTAATTTACAGAAATGGTCTAAAAAGTGTTGAAGCAAAGGAGCCACCTATTCAAACGTACCCTGAGTCAAAATATTAGTTTGCTTTAACCTATGTTCCATAGTTTTGTCTTAAACAATTACAAATATCTGTAAGTAACTTATGTGATTTAAAATTCATTGTTGATTTAAATGTTTTGGCTGTGGCTATCCCCATCTATTGAGATCTAATTTTGATTACCAAATGCTTTCAGAACTCTAGGTACAATTGTAACTATCTTAACAATCATTACTCATCACAGCCATGACCACAATGAATAATAAATGCAGAGACTGAATTGTTCTCCTTGGGGTCAAATATGGCTTATTGTATCAGAACTGTAGTGGAAGGGGAATGGGAGGAGCATTATTTGGGTAGGAACCCTGGAGACAGCAGAGGAACAAGCATAATGCCTTCGAGCACTGGAGGCAGTTTGCTTAGGAGTGGCAACTTCTGCACCTGTTTTACAATTGTGCTATGCACACCCTCTCTACGAAAAAAAAATCTTCAAGTTCAGGAGTGTCTTTATTCACCTAAGCAGTGCCTCACTGTCTACATTGCTATTTATAACCTTGGTAGGGGGCATGCACTATATGTACTGTACACATTGCTGTAAGGAGTGTACAGTGTAGACGAACTCAAATTCTCTACAGCTAAAGGAAAAGAGAATAAAGGATACTGTCCAAATTAAAACTATATTTAATATTTTACATTTCAAATGCTTTAACATTTTTCCTTCATCTTAATGAAACATTCAAAATATTTTTAGTGGTGTGTTTTGCAAGGGACTAAGCAGGCTGAAGAGTATGTACTGAAAACCCAGAACCATGTTTAGCTATTTAGTATTGTACAGTGAGAGGGTCATGTTAGCACCCATCATTCTCTCAGACCATTTATTCCATCAAAATTAACACAAACGGATACTATTTAAATAAATTTCATGAAATATATTAATGTTAATAGAAGAATAGTGCAAAATTGAAAATATTTGTTTATTATACTTTGTATGATTTCATGTTTTAGAAGTATAGATGCTAGCAATTTTTTATATTTTTAATTATCATTGGATATAGTTCATCTTTCAAAATAACCATTTTTAACATGTTTATCTGTGTAAATCTGTCAAAAATATATAGTTTGAAAATCTAAATGTTAGATTGCATCTAAAAATATGTTAATACAACATTAAGGTTTTAATTGCACAAACTTAAGAAATTCAACAGCCATAACATTTCCCCTTTTGCCCTTATAACAAGTTCTCTCCTTACATGTTCTCATATACAGTAATAACAAAATACTATCTAATCTATGTGTGTCTCACATATGAAATGAAGTAGTTTTATCATTAGTAATGATTTACACAACTTTACTAGAAAAGCAGTATTAAATTTAGTTTAAGGATATGGTATAAGGTACTACATGCAGGCATCTCTAATATGGTTACAGAAAAGGGCAGATCATTTATATTGTGTACTATATCTGCGTGTTAACATGTTACATTGTACAGCATTATGAGATCAAATAATGAGACTTTTTTAAAAAATGCATTTTCATATTGGGGCTAAATAAAGATTGTGTTATTATTTATTAATTTATATAGTGTTAGAAGATGTGCACAGACCTTTTCAATTGGTCAATATTCCAACAAAGAACATTATTTCCATTCCACGGAATTTACTTAGACCCCTATTCAGCAAGGTACATAAACATATAAGTTTTCCCATTTACTTCAACAGGGATAACTTACACACAAAGCTATTCTCACTTAATTGGCCTCAGGACACTAATGGGCATAGACAAATGTACAGTCCATTACAATAAGAATAGCTGCTATATAGATAATAACAGAATGAGCAGTACAACTTATCAAAAAGTTTTGAAATTTCATTTTTTGAAAAAAAAAATTTCCCCTGACTTTCACCTGCCTTAAAAAGTGGTTGAAAGTTTCTGTATTTTTGAACACTCCGATGGATGGCCAATGTAGTTAGCAGATTTCCCAAAATAAGTGTGGTTGTTTCTGAAGGAGAGAGATAGGGAGCACTAGACTTTAGTTAGGAGTCTCTTGTGTGAGTATGGAGATGTGTTACTGAAGATACAAGGATACAAGCTTCTGAAGGAGTTGAAGAGAGCTGTCAGAAGCACATATCAGTTTGATATTGAATTAGTTCCTCCGATTCCTAGATATGCTACCTTACCTCTTTTTTATTCTAGTCATACATGCTATAAATCAGGTTTCTTATTCAATATATTCTCATTGAATGTTGATTCAAGTTAAGAAATAAAAATGCAAGGTAGCGTAACAAATATAAGACAATCTTTCAAGCTCTCTGCCCAATCCCACTGACTTCAGTGAAATTATTATTGCTATTATTATTGACCATTAGAAATTATTATTGTGTCTTCTGGTGCAATTAAGGATTTGAAGTGATTCTCAGTAAAACAAACGTAGACATTGCTGATGCTACCTAATGCTGAGAATGGTGCTGGGAGGGGGAAGGAGGGGTCACTTTTACTGATTTGAATGCTAACAAAGAAGAGTATAATAGGGAAAATAATTAATAGGTTTTTCCCCCTAGCATCTGTGTGATTTACTGATTGGTTTATTAATATTAACTTTGTTATCAACAGCACGGAAAGGGAATGAGGGGTAGAGATAATGAAGTTGGATTAAGCACATTAAATGAAGTTTAATACAGAATGAATCATTGTGTTTGGATTACTTAATAGTTTTGAGGGCTGCTTCTATATGTATTTCTAGAAGGGACTGATAGTTATCCTGTGTCTAATACTTTTGAGAGAAATTAAAGAGTAACTAGTCTGAGATTTCATACATTTGGAATGTTTGTATTCGGTGCTTTTTAAATGCAAATCGTAGACTAGTTCCCACTTGAGACTAGTGCTATTCAGATATTTTGTTCCCATACGTATGATGCCCTAATCAGCTATACATATATTCATAGTTTCCAAGATCAGACGGGACAATTGTAATCATCTAGTCTGACCTCCTGTATAACACAGGCCATAATACTTCCCCAAAATAATTCCTAGAGCATATTTTTTTTATATTGTGTTATACCTTTCTCTGCTAGAAGACCCCATTATCAAATATTGGTCCCCATGTAGGTATTTACAGACTGTAATCAAGTTACCTCTTAATATTCTCTTTGTTAAACTAAATAGATTGAGCTCCTTGAGTCCCTCTCTATGAGGCATATTTTCTAATCCTTTAGTTATTCTTGTGACTCTTCACTGAATCTTCTCCAATTTATCAGTATCCTTCTTCGTTGTGAAAACTGGAACTGGACATAGTATTCCAGCAACAGTCATACCAGTGCCAAATACAGATGTAAAATAAACTCTATTCCTTATTGAGATTCCCCTGTTTATGCAGGCAAGGATCTCATTAGCCCTTTTGGCCACATTGTTGCATTGGGAGATCATGTTCAGCTGATTATCCACATCCCAAAATCTTTTTCAGAGTGACTGCTTCCTAGGATAGAGTCCCCTGTACTGTAAGTATGAGCTACAATTTCTTTGTTCCTAGATGCATATTTTCATATTTTGCTTGAGATCAGTTTACCAAGCAATCCCAATCGCTCTGTGTGAGTGACCTGTCCACTTCATTATTTACCACACCCCTAATTTTTGTCTTCTCTGCAAACTTTATTAGTGATGATTCCATCTTTTCGTCCAGCTCATTAATAAAAATATTAAATTGAATAAGGCAAAGAACCAATCCCTGGGGGACCCCACTAGACATACCTGTTCAGTGAGGACTCCCCATTTTACAATTAAATTTTAAGGCCTATCAATTAGACATCTTTTAATCCATTCAGTGATGATCCATTACATGATCTTATCCTCCTTTAATTCTTTATTAATTGAATCCTGTATTAGCTGCTTCATTAACTTGCCTATGATCAATTTCAGACTGACAAGCCTATAATTACTTGGGTGTCCTGCTTACTCTTTTTATATATTGGCACATTAGCTTTCTCCTCGTCTTCTGGAATTTCCCAATGTTCCAAGACTTATTGAAAAGCAACATTAATGGTCAAGCAAGCTCCTCAGCCAGTTCTTTTAAAACTCTTGGACGTAAGTTGTCTGGACCTGTTGATTTAAAAATGTCTAACTTCAGTAGCTTCTGTTTAACATCCTCCTGAGGTTGTAGTGGAATAGAAGGAGTGTTATCATATGATATGACTAACATCTGTTTTTCCCCCAAAAAAGTTATTGAACACTATCTTTTTTGGAGTTATTAATAATTCTACCATTTTCATCTAATAATGAACCAATACCATTGTTAGCAATGTTTTTATTCCTAATATACTTAAACTCCTTATTTTCCTAAACCTTGCTTGCCATAGATTTCTCCTTGTATCTCTTTGCTTCCCTTATCAATTTTTTATGATTCCTCACTTCTGATTTATATTCAGTCCTCTCAACTGACTCTTTCTTTTATTTGTTATATCTTTATACACACATACACACACACACACACACAATCTATAGCTGCCTTCACTTCTCCATTAAACAGGTCTGTTTTTTAACCAATACTTGCTTCTTCAACTGTAGAATTGTGACTTTTAGACATCTAGTAAAGCATTCTTAAATAATTTCCAATTATCATTAACATTTTTCTTATTAAATTCTTCCTTACAACAGATTTGACTCATAGTTGTTTTCAGGTTCATGAAAATGGCCCTTTTAAACAAGCATATATATAACTGGTCTGGACTTTAATCTGTTTGCACATTATAAAAATGATCAAGTCACAATCACTTGTGCCTAATCTTTTAATTTTAGTTCCTCTTTATCAGTCGAGACAAAGTCTAATATAGATTTCCCCCATGTTGGATGCAACACTTTGAGTTATGAAATTGTCATATATGCTATTTAGAAACTCCAAGAATGTTTTATTACTGGCAGTATGAAACCTCCAGCATGTGTCATTCAAAATGAAATCCCCCCCTTCTGATACAGCCTTTTTTTCCTACTCATTAGCAATAAGTCGTCCTGTTCTCTAATGCAGAAATTGGCAACCTTTGGTACGCAGCCCATCAGGGAAAGCCCCCGGAGGGCCAGGCTGGTTTGTTTATCTGCAGCGTCCGCAGGTTAGGCCGATCGCGGCTCCCACTAGCCATGGTTCGCTGCTCGAGGCCAATGGGGGCTGCGGGAAGTGGTGGCCAGCACATCCCTAGGCCCACTCCACTTCCCACAGCCCCCATTGGCCTGGGACGGGCCGCATGCCAAGGTTGCCGATCCATGCTCTAATGTGTTTTGGTGGGCTGTAGAAGACACCAACTGATACCCCATCTTGTGCTTTATCTGTTAGGATTTTGAACCATAAGCATTCAAAATCATTTTCTTTTGAACAGAATATGATCCCAGATAGAAAATTAAGGGTGAGATTTTCAAAAACACTTAGGATTGGGACAATCTGTTTCAATTGAAGGCAATGGTACAACATCCATTGACTTGAATAGGAACATAATTAGACCAACATCCAGCACTTATGAAAACAGTGAAGTTTTTATATATAATATTTTATCAATTCTAAACTAAATCACTGTTAAAATAATTGATTTATTTTTATTAACTAAGAAGCAAAAACAATCCAGAAAATATTTTTTATGAAATGCATATTCAGGTTTAAAAACGCTGGAGGGCTTTAATCTAGTGGACAAAAGCATAGTAAAACCAAGTTGCTGAAAGCTGAAGATAGCAAAGTTCAAAGTTGGAAAAAGACATATTTTTTACAGTGAGCGTAATAAAACATTGGATCATATTACCTGGGCAACAAGCACTAATTGGTGGGATTGGATTGTAATGATGAGCAGTGGCTGCAGAACTTTCAGATCCACAAGGCCACATTCCTGGATCTGTGCGCTGAGCTCACCCCAGCTCTCCAGCGCCGGGACATCATAATGAGAGTTGCAATGACATTGAAGAAGGGAGTGGTGACCACAGTGAGGAAACTCACAACACCAGATTGCTACTGGTCAAAGGGGAATCAATTTGGAGTCAGGAAATCCACTGTGGGGGCTATTTTGATGCAAGCATACAGGGCCATTAATCATTTCCTTGTCACAGGTCTGTGACTGTTGCTAATGTGCAGGACATAATGTACAGATTTGCAGCAATGGGGTTCCCAAACTGTGGTGGAGCAATAAATTGTGTATTTATCCCTATTTTGGCCTTGACACAGAGTACATCAACAGAAATGGCTACTTTCCTACAGTTATGCAAGCACTGGTAGATCACCAGGGTTGCTTCACCAACATCAGTGTGGGCTGGTCAGTTAAGGTGTATGACATTCTCATATTTAAGAGCACAGGCCTGTTCAAAAAGCTACAAGCAGGGACTTTCTTTCCCATTGGGCAGATTACCATTGAGAATGCTGAAATGCTAATAGTGAGCCAAGGGGAACCCGGCCGACCTCTTACTCCCCTTGCTCTTGAAGCTGTACAACGGCAACCTCAACAGCACCAAGGAATAGTTCAACTACTGGCTCAGCAGGAGCATAATGACAGCTGAATCTGCTTTTGGTCATTTGAAGGGATTCTGGCATTGTTTACTCAAAGATTGGACCTCAGTAAGAAAAATATCCCAATGGCTATAGCTGCCTGCTGTGTCCTGCATAATATCTGTGAAGCAAAGTTGGGGGAAGTTTCTGCAGGGGTGGAACGTGGAGGTGGAGCAGCTTTCTGTTGAATTTGAACAGGCAGATACAAGGGCTATTAGAAGAGCTCAACGCTGAGCTATGCGGTTCAGGAAGGTTTTGCAAGAACATTTTATCAGTGAGACAGAGTTGTTGTAGTGTACTCTACCTGGCTCTGCTCTTTTGTGGCATAGTAGGAATCATGTGGTGATTGCTCTACATGTAAGAATATAACATTGTCAATGCACCTATTAATTTAGTTTGTGAATGATCCTATGTGGTGTGTGACATTGTGCAGTAACAGGTAATTGGTTGCTTTCAGAACTGCTGAGCACTCAGCAGCATATGTTGTGAACTAATAAAGATGAATTATGTTCCAAATAAGAATTGTATTCTGTAACAAAATCAGTGCAAACAAAAAGTGCAATTTTACAACAAACGCAAATATTACAACAAATGTAGTAAACTGAGAGAACGGAACTTCTGAAGAGAAAAGCTCATTCATGTCCGTTTCAGCTACGTACATACCAAGTATGGCTTTTACAGGTCAGTTTATGTGAAGCTGTGATTGCCTTTAATGTCCCTGGGATGGTGTGGTAGGGGTAGTACAGTGATGTTTGATGCCACTTGGAATGTGGGCGCGGGAGGGTGGGTAAGGGAAGTTGCTCTATGGAGTTCTCAATGGGCTGCAGAGGGAAGAGAGTATGGGATTGTTGAACTTTTTGGTCCACCAAAGTCTGCAGCATTTTTATTTGCTGCCTAAGATGCCCATTTTATCTTGGTGCATCTCCCTCTCCTTTTCCTACTGGGGCTTTCTGCTTTCAACTCTTTCCTTCTCCAGGCTGTCTACAAGGTTCATCCTCCAGGCCCTGTGCTCATGGTCGGATGTAGCACTGGCTTGCAGGATCTCATTGAATATGTCATCTTGAGTCCTCTCTTTTCTCCTCCTTATCCGGTTCAGATGTTCCACTGGTGTTGAGGGGGTGACCCTGAAGGCCACAATGGCAGCAACAGCAGCAGCATATAAAACTCACTCAGAGATACCATTGTAAGTGTATTCACTACAGAAAGCAAAACATAAGATGCTGAACTCACTCCCCTTGCTTCCCCACAGTTGTAAGTATTACTTTCTCACTTCTACTTGGGATTGCTTGTGCATGGTACAATCACAGCACCAGCCATGGTGAGTATGGACCACCGGGGTTTGGGGAAACAAGGAGGAAATTGCGTGGTTGCATGATTCTAGTAGATTAGGCCAATGGTGCTGAATACTGGTACAGTTTTCCACAGGTGGTGGTAAATTTAGCTGATATTGCAATCTTGAGAGTAACAAAGGCAGTGAGAGTACAGCTGCTGCTGGCATCCTGGAGTCACCAGGGTCCATATGCTGTTAGCCTGTGTACTGCAATGGTACCTGCTGAAGTTATTGCTGAGTAGTGTGGGAAAGTGTTCTACCACCAAGAAAAAAATAAGGCAGCTCTCCATAGAAACCTTCTGCAAAGAATTGCAGAGTAGTTCCATCGAAGTTTCGTAAAGATTTTTCAGGAAAATTTAAGGGACATCCCCGTGTACATGAACAAATTGCTTCACATGTGCCCCCACACACTCCTGCCTAACTCCAGAGGGGAATTAAGAGCAGATAGCAACTCTGCCTCTCCTGATTGTACTACCACTTCTTCTAGCACAAGTAAATTAAGAAAAAGTCAAAAGATGTATCTTGTTACTTTGGGGGTGCCTTCCCTATAATTGAAAATGTGTCTACACACTTACCCTATGTTCCCAACCCTTCAGTGGGCTTCCCTGTGCTTGACTGGCAGGACTAGCTGGGCTGCTATGGAGCCAAAAACAGGTCCTGGCTTGCTGCAAAGCTCGATCCTCTAGTTGCCTGTCTCCCCTTACTCCTCCTCCTCCTCATCCACCACCATCTTCTCCTTGCTGTTCATGGTAGGGGCCTGTGACTTGGGATGTATCCATGGTGTTGTTTGTGTTGGTGGTGGGGTCTCCCCTGAATATGGTATGCATCTCTTTGTCAAAGCAGCAGGTATGTGACTTGGTACAGAATCTATTGTTGGCCTCCCTGGCCTTCAGGTTTGACTGCCACAGCTCCTTGGCTTTCACACAGCACTGCTGCTGGTCCCTGTCATATGCCTTCTCCTGCATTCCCTAAGCAGTCTGCTTGTGGATGTTGATATTTCTCCAGCTGTTTTGGAACTGTGCCTTGCACAGTCTCTTCTCCCCCACAGGACCAGGAGAACCAATATCTCCTGTCTACTCTAGGCACAAGCAGATCTGGAATGTGTAGCCAGCATAGTCAGCTGGGCAGTTGCACTCAGCAATGGAGAGCTGCTAGGTGTGCTCACCAAGCTGGGCAACTAGGAAAAGGAATTTCAAACAATTGTGGTGCTTTAAAAGGGAGCAGCAGGGCTTCCGATCTCTGTGCACCCTGGGCAATGGAGTTCACAATAGTGACTAGAGTGGTCAGTGTGGGGCACTGTGGGACAGCTGCTGGAGGACAGTTAGGCTTGACATAAGTAATAAAAATGTAAGAGTGCCCATACTGGTCAGACCAAAGGTCCATCTAGCCCAGTATCCTGTCGTCCTACTGGCCAATGCCAGGTGCCCCAGAGGGAATGAAAGATAATTATCAAGTGATCCATTCCCTGTCGCTCATTCCCAGCTTCTGGCAAACAGAGGCTAGGGACTGCCCTTGCACTGTGTCTACCCTTGCACTGCAGCAACCTAAGAACACCAACTGTGGCTCCATATTGCTTGGGGAGGTGGTGTAACTAAGTTGCCATAAAGGGCCGCTTACATCATTGGCAGACAAATATAAGTATAGATACATGCACAACTACATCAACGTAAGCTGCTTTGTGTCAATCTATCTTTGTAATGTAGACAAGGTCTCATACTTTTTCTCCTGAAATCTTCTTCAAAGCCTGTTACAATCTTGCTGATTGAAAACCACCGAAATTCTTCATTGGCTACAGCTATGAATTTTATAAATGCCTTGCCATAAATTAATAGGTGACACTAATTTTGTCCTGCATTACAGTTTGCAAATGAAATGTGAAGAAAATAAGACTAATTATTTTAAAAATAAAGGCCTCCTGTTTAACTTTTTAATTTATGCAAAAAACTATAATGCATATCCAATTCAGAATGCCTGGGATAACATAAAAACATTCATGAATCAATGGATTTTCCTGGAAAGACAAAGGAATAGTTATTTGCACATTGCTCATGTACAAATCTTTATCTTCATGCCATATTTTGCCTGCTTTTGTCATGCTATAGGTGCACTACATGACACTGCAGAAATAAGTTCTCAGATCATGTCTCTTAATTCTTGGCAATCCTCCTGTTTCTGGTATAAAGCTGAAGACAGTGTGTCTGTTGTTCTGTATACAGTATAAATTCCATATTCCTCAGTGACTCATTAGGTCATACAGTACAAATTCACAGGGCACTATGAGTGACTCTGCTGTACATCCAGGGCACTTAAGAAGTTTAAAAAGTCAGTCACTTTTTATTATTATTAAAACAAATCAATTACATTTGATTTTAAAGCCCTATTGGATCTGAGACAACCATTACCATAGCCTATCAACTGCCAAAGACACACACACAAAAAAACAATTAAATTTCTAATGGATGCCAAATATACTGGCAGAGATCCAGCAATCTCTAAACAGCCCACTTATTCTTATGCCGTAGCCAGGGATTTTTGAAGTAAATATATTAAATACACAAATTACTTTCAAATAATGTTATTGCTCTGACATAAACCCATACAAACATTGCAGTTTGGAATTAAAGATGGCATGGCCAGACAGGTACTCAGAAGAAGCAGCAGATCTTAATCCATCACTCTTCATTTCTGTATGCAGTGTTGTGTAGCCATGCTTGTCCCAGGATATTAGAGGTGGATGAGGCAATATATCTTATTGGACTAACTTCTGTTTGTGAGAGAGACCGGCTTTCGAGCTTACACAGAACTCTTCTTCAGGTCTGGTCTACACTACAGAGTTACATCAACATAAGGCAGCTTACATAAACTGAACTCTGTAAGTGTATACATTACAATGTTGCTCCCACCGATGTAAGTTGCCCAATATACACAGACGTAAATCGTGAGAAGTAGTCTGATGTAGTTAGGATGATGCTGTGTCTATGTAGACAGTGTGTTTCTTACATCATCTGTTGGGTGTCAGCCCCGAGCAGGGCTCACAGCTAGAGTCCAGCTTCCCCAGAGATGACAGTTTAGATTGACTTAATTTGGTAGTATAGGCTTGCCTTCAGTGTCAGCGTGAAATACAAACACAGCTAATAGCATAAGTAGTAAACATATATTTCAAGGGACCAATCAAGGTGAAATGGCCCATTAACACCTTTCTAGTCATTGGGATGGCGGGAAGCAACCTTGTTTGTGAACGTGATGATGATGTTACCTTCCTATACAGGGCCGGCTTTAGCAAGAGTGGGGCCCGATTCCTGGGGGCGTGGCCTGCCGCAAGCCCCGCCCCCAGGAATCGGGCCCCGCTCTGGCTGGAGTTCCAGCCGGGGTCGTGGGGCTTGGGTCTGGCCTGGAGTCGCTCAGCCGGGGGGGCCGAGCCGCGGGGGCCGGACCCGGAGCCGCTCAGCCGGGGGGGCCGAGCCGCGGGGGCTGGACCCGGAGCCGGAGCCGCTCAGCCGGGGGGGCTGAGCCGCGGGGGCCGGAGCTGGAGCCGCTCAGCCGGGGGGGCCGAGCCGCGGGAGCCGGACCCGGAGCCGCTCAGCCGGGGGGGCCGAGCCGCGGGGGCTGGACCCGGAGCCGGAGCTAGAGCCGCTCAGCCGGGGGGGCCGAGCCGCGGGGGCTGGACCCGGAGCCAGAGCCGCTCAGCCGGGGGGGCTGAGCCGCGGGGGCCGGAGCCGGAGCCGCTCAGCCGGGGGGGCCGAGCCGCGGGGGCCGGACCCGGAGCCGCTCAGCCGGGGGGGCCGAGCCGCGGGGGCCGGACCCGCTCAGCCGGGGGGGCCGAGCCGCGGGGGCCGGAGCCGGAGCCGCTCAGCCGGGGGGGGCCGAGCCGCGGGGGCCGGAGCCGGAGCCGGAGCCGCTCAGCCGGGGGGGCCGAGCCGCGGGGGCCGGAGCCGGAGCCGCTCAGCCGGGGGGGCCGAGCCGCGGGGGCCGGACCCGGAGCCGCTCAGCCGGGGGGGCCGAGCCGCGGGGGACGGAGCCGGAGCCGCTCAGCCGGGGGGGCCGAGCCGCGGGGGCCGGACCCGGACCCGGAGCCGCTCAGCCGGGGGGGCCGAGCCGCGGGGGCTGGACCCGGAGCCGGAGCTAGAGCCGCTCAGCCGGGGGGGCCGAGCCGCGGGGGTCGGACCCGGAGCTGCTCAGCCGGGGGGGCCGAGCCGCGGGGGGCCGGACCCGGACCCGGAGCTGCTCAGCCCGGGGGACCGAGCCGCGGGGGCCGGACCCGGACCTGGACCCAGAGCCGGTCAGCCAGGGGGGCCGAGCCACGGGGGCCGGACCCGAGCCGGGCTGGGCCGGAGCTGAACTGCGGGGCCTGAGCCGGAGCCGAGCCGAGCCACGGGGGCCGGGATGGCGCCGAGCTGGGGGGCCGGACACGGGCCTGGGCCGGAGCCGAGCGGGCCAGGCCGGCGCCCCGGGGCCGGAGCTGCTGGGGCCGGAGCTGCTCGGCCGGGGATGGACTGGGCTGCACCGCGCCTCCCCGGAGCCCTTCTCACGCCTCCCACCACCCCAGCTTACCTGGTGCTGCCAGCCTGTCTGCCCGCCCCTGCTTCTTTTCAGACTTCCCGCGAACCTCTGATTCGCGGGAAGCAGGGGCGGGGGAGGAGCAGGGGGCGGAGCGTGTAGGGGAGGGGAGGAGGGGGAGGGGGAAGTGAGCTGGGGGCGGGGTGGAGAGCTGCGGCGCGGGGCCCTCTTGGCGCGGGGCCCAATTCAGCCGAATCGGCCTAAAGTTGGCCCTGTTCCTATATACCAACATCCTTCACAATGAGGGTATCACTTCCTGCCTCCAATATTTACAAGATAATGGACAACACTGAGATATCCACCCCAAACACATTGTTAGAATCATTCATTTCATCCTCACCCGTGACAACGAAACTTTGTCTAAACCATAGTAACAGCCATGGATACTAGAATGGCTCCCCAATATGCCAACCTCTTTAATGGGCCACTCTGAAGAGAAACCGCTAAACAAATGCACCATGAAACCAATTGTATAACTGAGATACCTAGATGATATTTTCATCCTCTGAACAAATTACCTAAACTCCCTAAGATTTCCAACACAACTTCAACAACCACCATCCATCCATTAAATTCTCTCTAGAACACTTCCCCACTAGCGTCCGCTTCCTGGATACTACGATCAGTTTCAACAATGAATTCCTACAGACAAATATATATAAGAAACTCATGGATTATCACACCAATGTTCACATATCCAGTAATCACTCCAAACACAAGAAGAAATCAGTTATCTTCATCCAGGCACTCAGATACCACAGAATGTTGCCCGATCTTTAGATTATGTATTAATTATATTGGTTACTTAAGAATCCCCAGTTATCACTTTGAGGGTTGAGAGGTTCTTGCCCCAAGTTCAGGCCCCAAATTATTCAAATTAGTATATAGTTGGGAACCCCGATGTGCACAGTTGCAACACTCACACTATAGGAATTCTTTTATATTTACAAATATAGTTTAATACATTTAGCACAGTCGCAAACACTCTAAATCAATAAGGTAGATAGAGATACTGCAGAATATACTGCAGAATATCTGAACATCAATATTGACACCATCCCTTGCAGAACAACCTGAAGTGTTAACCATCATCTTCCTCATCATCATAACCTTCCCCATCATCACCATTGGTCATCATTCTGGCACCTCCCAAGGACTACATCTCCTTCTACCAACCCCCTAGGGTGGGATGCCACATTTTTTTTAATATGTTACGTTGATAGTTTTAGATCGATGCATATTCAGTAGGGGATTTTCCCCCTTTTCCTTATTTGTATTTTCTCACCTTACTAATGTTGGGGTGTCTTTTTTTCTCTCGGTTAGTATATCAGTGATCTCAACTTATTATCATATACGTCAATTCATTACCATGGCCCTTTTGTGGCTAGCAATCACATTTGTTATTTTTGTCCTAACCAGTTCTTTTGGTTATTTCCAAGCTCCAAGTTGTAGTGTACCTGTTAAAGGTAAAAGTGTATGAACTTAGGAAACCGCTATGTCAACCTACTTCAACGCATCCTCTATGTTAATGGTTGCAGCCATATTTGAACCTTATGCTTTAGCTCATCACCATCTATCTAGGTGACAAGTATCAGGGGGTAGCCGTGTTAGTCTGTATCTTGCATCTGAAGAAGTGAGGTTTTAACTCACGAAAGCTTATGCCCAAATAAATCTGTTAGTCTTTAAGGTGCCACCAGACTCCTTGTTGTTTATCTAGGTGAAAGCTCCCAAACATATGTATGCTAATTTTGCCTTAGCTCAACATACAGGAAATGGCCTGGAGGTCCCTTGCATTACAGCCAAAATATACTCTAATATAAACCTATAAACTTATAAAACAAATAATGAAATCCATTAGAAAATAAGAAGCTTATAAGAAAAGATATATAGGCAAGCAAGCAGACTAACCTTAGATGTAACTGTTATATATGTCAGTTCATTGCCAGGACACTTCTGTGGTTGACTCATGCACCTGTGGTCAAAATTTCCCCTTAAGCTCCCCAAATACTTGGAGTTTTCCATTGGGCCATTTATCTGTGCAAAGTTTATCTATTCAAAGTTCATAGGCCTCAAGTCTTATGCGAAATTGCTGACGCTAATGCCTTACAGCCTGTAGGTTTCTTGCTTTACTGGTCAATATAATGCAAAGCAGAATATAATGCAAAGCAGTAAATATAATAAAGGCAAGCTAGCCCACTGGGCTACAAGAATATGCTGTAAGGAAAAGGTCCAGGATATACACCTTAACACACTTGAAACTGCCTTCACCAAACAAGTAGATTGCATCATGGAATAGGCCACCCAAATATCCCAAGAGAACCTAATTCATTACAGAAATAAAACAACTTTCTAACACATACCCCTAGTTGTCACTTACCACCACACATTGAAAACTTTATGGAGTATCATCAAATAATTACAACCCATAAACAATGGTGACCACATCCTGAAAGAATACTTTCCTGAACCCCCTCTTCTGACCTTCAAATAACACCCCTGACCTCATCATCAAAACCAAGCTCCCCACAGATCAGGATATACTAACTCAAAACAGTACCAGATCCTTCCAGAACAAGAGATGCAAAACCTGAAGACATATCCATTGCTACAATGATCAACCCCCTCCCTCCAACACATTTTTCAAGATCCATGGGTCATGCACATGCCTATCACAATATATAGTATACCTCATTTGATGCACTAAATGCCCCAACAACTATGTGGGTGAAACCAGACAATCACTACACTCTCAAATGAACTTACACAAAAAAATGATGAAAGACAAACACACCCTATACCTGTAGGTGAACACTTTTCACAAAGTGATCACTGTGTATCTGACCTCTTAGTCAGAAACTTGAACAACACCTTCAAAAGACAAGCCTGAAAGCGTAAATTCATAACTTTTCTATATACTAAAAATCATGGGCTTAATGGAGATACTGGATTTATGACTTCTTATAACAGTCTATAAATCACTCAACTTTCCCCAGCACCTTCTCCCTCAAATGACTAGAGTTCTGTTAACACATGTTTCAAGGGATCATTCAAGTAAAGTGGCCTGTTAACTACTTATGCTAAATAATCTGTTCCACCTTTTATTTAGCTGTGACATTTTGTGCATTTCCCAGACTTGAAGAAGAGCTCTATGCAAGTTTGAAAGCTTATCTCTCTCTCACCAATAGAAGTTGGTCCAATAAAAGATATTATGTCAGCCACCTTGTCACTTTTCATTCTGCCATTTAAAGTTGCTGTATTTTTCATGCAGGACTTGTAAAAATGTGCAGCACTTCAGTGTCATTTCCCTCAGGTTTCTGTTAGGAAACCATGCTTCTTTGCAGATAGATCAGGGAATCTGGAAAACTCATCTGTATTCTTGACCCCACCACTGACTTTTTGTGTGACATTGGGCTAATTTCTTAATTTCTCTGGTCCTCAGTTTCCCCATCTGTAAAAAGGGGAGAATGATACTTACTGTACCCACCTTTTTGAAGTGCTTTGAGATCAATGGATGAAAAGCTCCCTATATCATTGTTCATTATTACTATTATTGTTGCTGAGTCAAGAAGGTTGGGAAATTACTCAGGTGGATTTTTTTCAACTCTCACTTCTACCTGTCCATCTCCACTGATATCAATGAGGTTGCATGGGAGTAATTGACGACAAAAAAGGCTCAAAGTATTAAAAACATCACACCTATAATTTCCTCAATCTCTTTCTCTCTGCTTTCCTCCACTTCTCTGATTTTTTCTGCCATCTTTGCTCTTCCTTTCCTCTTTTATTTACCATCATCTCTTTCCTGCTTTTAAATCCCTTGTCTTTGATAATCACCTTGTATTTGTATTAAAGGAGGACAGAATAAAGACCTATATATTTAAATAAATAAGAACACAGCAAGTCCTGTAGTGAAAATGAGCTCTCTGACTGTGTCAGTTTACAGAATGCACATGCAAATACCCTAGGATTATACTGCAGTGTATTAAAAGGGGTTTCTTTCAGGAGGGGTTTCATCATAGTCACTCACATATATGTCAAATGTGGCAGGGAATGCTCGGGAATTGCTTTGACATGGAGTCATTGTAATGCTATTCACATAGTAAATAGCCCTCTGCTCCACCTGGGGCTGGTTTAAAAATTATCCACTTATTGGAATAGGCTGGGACCAGAACAGTTTTGTGTGACAGACAGAACTCTAATATTATCAGGAAGACACAACTTTCCTTCTGCCCCTTTGGAACTTCAGGGAACATATGAAATCAGTGATTTAGAACAGTGATTTTCAACCTGTGGTCCAGAGCCATGGGGGTGGGGGGTGCACAGACTGTCTAATATTTCCAAGGATGGCTGCACCTCCATTCAATTTTTTTAGGGGTCCACAAATGAAGAAAGGTTGCAAACCACTGATTTAGAGGAATGAAAGGAAACTGATGAATTACCAAGTACAGCAGCCATCCGAAGCAGAAACTGTGCCTATCTGGAGCTCACTTCCCTTTTCACCCTGCATCAGCAACTGTGGTGCTGGACAGGGAACTGCTTACTAAAATAGGAGCTAATGTTTATAGAGGGAAAGAAGCAGAGAAGTGAAATTCATCCTATTTTTCTGCTGAGGATGATAAGAAGGGTTCTCAAATTTATTTAGGCAAAAGTGCTATATGAGTGTCCCTGCAGGAGAATGGTGAGACAAATAGGCAGCTGGCAGGACTGGATGAACCAGCAATAGCTGAAGCAGGGGCTGCTGCACTGGGAGGAACAGGATAAAATGGGACCCAGCTTGGGCCTCTCCACCCCTGGCACCCATAGCTGTTCAGGGGCAACACCACACACACTCTGGTGACACTAAGGTAGAGTTGATGCCTGCCCTCTCTGCACTATGTGGCCTTAGAGAAAAATTGCAGAAAAGCCACCCAGAGTCTCCACCTGGTGGGAACAGAAGCAGCGAAAGCAGGGACCTTCCAGTCAAAACTGTAGAATTTTCTATTTCTTGGTCTGCCCTGGTTGACTGTGCTTTATTCCCTCTCCTCATGCACACCAGTAGCAAGTTCAACATCAAGTGCTTTATTTACATTTGGCTTTTTAAGGTTACATCTTTACTACAGAGCTGACAGCAGCACTGCTGTAGCACTGCTACTGCAGTAGCGGTAGTTATATCAGCAGGAGAACTTCTCCTGCCAACATAGTACTGTCTACCCCAGCACTTAGGTCAGTATAACTTATGTTGCTCAAGGGGGTGGCTTATTAACACTCCTGAGTGGCATAAGTTATACTGACGTAAGTGCTGGTGTAGACAAGGTCTCAATATTTGCTCCCCATAGCATAAGGCTTTCCCCCAAGTCTTTACCTACTACCAATCGATGGCAGGAAATCTCACCTTTCTGATTTCTTGGGCTTCTCTGGCTCCTCCTTCTGGCCTTTTCCCCTCTGTTCTTTTCCTGCCTTTCTTTTAGCATTTCCAGCTAAATCACCTAGCTAATTAGTTAATCATTTAATACTTAAACATTTACCTTTCAATTTACCTTATGAGGGGACACTTCCAAAGTGCACAGACTGGTGAATCAGCCTTGGGCTATTCACACTCTGTCCCACTCACCCTCTGATTTAATTCCAGATCTTAACTCTTTCTGTCCTTTTGTTTGCTGAGGAGGTAATCACCCTTTCCTTAAACCAGGTTTTATTTATTTGATTTTCTTACATTTGATTTGCTTTTTTTTGTGAATGTCTCTAGGTGAGGACTCAAGCCATTTTATTTAGACAGAAAATACCTCGGATGTGTGACAATAATATATACTGGACAGTTGACTGTTCAAAATTCTTGACAGAAGGATTCCATTTATAATTAGTAGTAGTATTTCATTTTTGGGAGATGGGTGGCTAGCCGAAGAATTTGGGAATGGATCGTGGAGTCTTTCACTGCTAGCTCACCAACTTCCAATCTAGCCCAGTTTACTTTTGAATGAAAATGACAAGCTGCTGGCTGTTCTCAAGCCTGAAAACTGTCTACATCACAAAATAATTACATAGGCTAATAACTAACAGCCTAAGACCAGATGGGTATATTGTCTGTACAGTCCTTCCACCCGTAGTGGTGTTCCCTTTACTGACACAGAGCTGAGACTGAGGGCATGGCTACACTTGCAGATGTAGAGCACTGTGAGTTAAACTCACCTTCATAGAGCGCAGTAGGGAAAGCACTACAGTCTGTCCACACTGACAGCTTCAAGCGCACTGGGATGGCCACATTTGCGACACTTGCAGTGGCATTGGGAGCGGTGCATTATGGGCAGCTATCCCAGCATGCAAGTGACTGCAACATGCTTTTCAAATGAGGGGGTGGGGTGGAGTGTGACAGGGACTGTATTGTGTGTATGTGGGGGGAGAGAGAGTAGGTTTTTGGGGTGCTAAGAGTGTATCAGCATGCTGTCTTGTAAGTTCAGACTCCCCTCCCCTGCCTCACTCACTCACTGAAAGCAAACAGTAAATGTTTGCTTTTTCTTGGAGCTGATAAGCAGCTGGCTTCTTCGAAATGGAGCTTTGAAGGGCATTTTCGCATTCCTGCAGCCAATTTCACAACAATGACAAGAGTGGCCACTTGACTTAAGGGGATTATGGGACCTTTTCTGGAGGCTGATCACAGCACAGTAACGTAACACCTCGTTCATGCTGGCGCCACAGTGCTCCAGCGGGGGCACAACAAACGTTATTCCACTCGCTGCGGTGGAGTACCAGCAGCACTGTAGCTGCAGAGTCAGAGCACTCTACGTGCCTTGCCAGTGTGGACGGGGAGTGAGCTAGGGCGCCCGGGCTGCTTTATTGCGCTGTAACTCACAAGTGTAGCCAAGGCCATATTGGTGAAACATTGTGGGGAATACTGTATCACTGCTTTCCATTCAATTTCTTTCAGTCATCTCCTTTCATCTCTAAAAATAAAAGTTTGTTGCCTCATTTGCAGCAGATCCATAGTTCATATCATAACTCATAAAGCACCCTTACAAACCATAAGCATACAGTAAATTTTCTTAATATGAATATGTATAAGTGTGTCCTTGTATTATTTTACTATCAATATGTAAACACTTTTTAGGTGGAAGGAAGATAAAGAGGAGTCAATGGAAGGCATGAGTACATTTTACACACCCATTATTCCTCAGCATTGTTGCTCTTTTGCTTTGCTGTGGAAGTGTTATGTGGGTTATTTAAATTAACATGAAGGGAAAAATTGGTTTCCCCATGAATACAATGTGCATTTCCCAATGAACTCATGCTCATAAATCTTTTCATGAATCAGACTGTAGAGATATCTATGTAGGACATAATTCAGAACCTGATCCATTTGAACATGATCCTGGAAAATTATTGTGTGTCTGTAACTTAGTTTTTGCCCAGTGGAAAAATATTGCCCCTTTTGAAGGAAAAACTTTCTAGCCAGATTGTCACTTTCACCAGCATCTCCCATGAGGTTGGACATTTCTTATCAGGCAATATTTATTCATTAAGGTAAATAATGGAAAGAAAATACTTTCACGGTTTCCTTTGTGGAATAAATATTGACAGCTAAAAAGTGACCTAGTCTCTTGAGAAGCAAAAATGAAGCAGCAATAATCAGATGAAATTGCGCCATAAAAGAGGGAAACTACATGAGGGATTAGTGAACAAAGCTAATATTCATCATAATAATTAATAAATGCATTACAAAAATTAGAGAACAAAAGAGGAGACAGACGGAATGGGATGATTCTACATAACACTGGTCTGTAAAAATACTTCAAGATCAATACTCTTAAGCGCTTCTTAACTAGCAGTAGGATTTATACCTGTATACTGACAAAGCTCCCATCTTTTTAAATACAAATTGCTCTCTTATGGGTCTGTTTTCATTATATGATAGAATAATAATATTTAAGAGTTGTGAGCATTAGGAATCTGTTTCATGGTGCATCTAGATTGGAAAAACAGTTGGCCTTAATATGAAAATATTCCTATACCTATATTCTTTGGACAGATCCATATAATTAAGGCAATTTACCCGCTGCCCCCTGCCTAACAGGCTCAGAAGTGAGGAGGCTTGCTTTGGTCCAGCAGGAGAAAGTGGAGCCATAGGTTTTCTAAAGATTGCCTCCCCTCCTTTTCCCACCCCCGCAGTTGATGGCACTCAAACTCTTCATGAAGACAACATCATGAGTTTGAGTCGGGTGGAGGACTCTTTGGCTGGACAGAAAGGTGCAATATGGCTTAAAACCCTTCCCCCTACTTGGGGCCATTCTCCATCTTGAGCAAATACTCCCCCCTCCTCAACTTGGAATTAGTAGGATTGGGTTTGGAGGCCTTGCTATGGGCATCATGCTAGTTGCCTTCTTGGGGCTGGCAAGAAATTTTTTGCTCATTCCCAGATTAGCCTGGCTAAGAGGTTTGGATTTTTTGTATTCCCTTCAGCAGCCCAGGCACCTGGTGGGTAGGTTAGGTCATAAAAGTCATGTTTCAACTTGGCAGGCACCCAGTGTAGGTAATCATTGAATGCAGGGGAGTGGGGAAAATCCGATTCCACATTTGGAAGTGGATTCAGACAGCTCTGCTAAAGAAGGTGGTGATGGGGATCCTATGTCTGGTACAGTGATAAAACAGCCCTTTCTATCCCACTTCCTTTAAACCACACACATGGTGTGTTAGAGGATGTGGTTAGATGTTCGGCTGCATGTGTATGTTCTCCTTGTGTGCTGCCCCAGCTCTGCGGAGACAGCCATCACAACAGACCTCAAGCGAGCTGCCCAATGACCACAAGATCTGTTAAGGTACAAAGGCACCAGGCCAGGTTTATTATCAACAAAGCACAGTAATAGCACCTGGAAGATTCTACAAGGATACAAAGACCTGTATGCCCGTGACAATGGAATCAGCTCAGTGAATCGCGGGGCACTCCATTCCTCCCTGGACTGGACAAAGATACTCCCTTTGACATACATCTTTATACCCTCATACAAACAAGTTGTGTACTGCCTCTGACATAGTTACTGCCCCCTGATGGTGCTAGTTATCACCCATCACCTTGTATATGTTGGTTCAATCAAAACATCTCTATTATGTATGGTTATCCTGACCCTCTATTTTAGGAGGGCTCAGTGCGTTCCTGTTATACTTGGGGAATGTTTTTATACCATCCTTAATATTGGGATGTTTTTGTACCACTTAATATCAGGATGTGTTTGCGTGAGTACTCTGTGCCTAGCACTTCTTAGGAATGTGTATTTTTGCAATATCAGCCCTGTTCTTGCCAAATTCTGTGAGCAAGTCCTGCCTCACACCAGGCATCTGATACAAGGGCTTATGTCTCAGGCTTTCTTCCTACTACAGAGATTACTTGTGCGGAAGGGGGTGGGGCTGGGGTGAGCTCTTCCCCAGGTGGTACACATTACGGAAGGAAGTATGACCTTCACTGGGAGAGTTACTGCTGGATTTTTCCAAGATAATGTTAATACAATTATAGTCATGCTAAACACACATGCCTGTCTCTTGTATTCCTGCCCTAGCTAGGATAGTGGCATAGTGTAGTGGATAGATGGGCAAAGCGGGTTTGTTCAATGCAATCTTTTACTGATGTACCTCTACAGAGCAAACATGATTGAATGAGAGTAAGACTACTTCTTCTGTGCATCAATAAATCAATAGCTTACTAAACTCCAACATCTTTTGCTCACTATAGGAGATCTTTGATTACTACTTTTGATTTTATAAGGTCAAACCCATGACATGGAGATTCAGGAGACCCTTTTTAATTCCCAGAGCAATTTTGGCTTCTACCAGTATATCATTTAAAGCTGTAATTTTTAGGCACAAACCTGAATCCTTATTATTTATTAATCCTTGTTATAAAAGGAAACTGTTGGTTTCATCCAATTATAAGTTTTACACACTACAAAGAATAAACTCAAGGCCATATTCTCTTGGTTGCCATTACTGTGATAGCTGGATATTCTGCCTGTCTAACTGTATCTTGAATCATAATAATATTCTTTTGTTATCATGAATCTAACTTATTAACTGAAGTGCTTTGATTTGTGGATAGCATTTTTAAAAAAAACAATGAGAATAGCAGAAGATCACTCACCAAACTGGTATTACATTAGAGCTGTCTCAAAATCAGCTGGAAAAAAATCAAGCAGACAAACTCATGTTGAGAGGGAATAGGACTCTCTTCAAGTAATAGTATTGCCTGTTCATCAGCATAAGGTGCTTTTCATAATTTTTAATGGTCTTCTCTTTGTGAATGTGATATCACATTTTAATTTACTTGTTTTTCTTTTTAGGTTTAGTTTTCTTTGGAGATCATTAATCATTGTGCAAGAGAAGAGAAACAGAGGGACATAAGTGGCAAAAGACAGGCTAACCCTTTTGATACAATTTACTAACACAATGGATCACACTGAAAACATCTCTTAAAGAAACATGGCATTTTAAAGAATAACATTTCCCATTAATTAAAAACAATTAAGCTCTTTTAAGTGAATGCTAGCTGGGATTGCCTGACTGTTCCAGGGAATGAAAGAAATCAATTTTTAAAAAGAACATTAAGATTCCAATTAATAAATATACTGGAACCTTTCTGCTCCTTTCCTTCATAACATTCTGCTTTGAACATCTCTCAGAACCACCAACATTCATTACCAATTATTTTAGGGCACTATTAAGCATGCTTTGGGAACCATAACATCATCATTTACCAAAGGAATGACTGACAAGCAGTTAAGGACCTGAAATACATACACATGTATGATACATCGAGGGTGTATCAAGTCTCAAACAACCAAAAAGGAACCAGTTGAAAAAAGTAGTTTGAATGTATATAATCAAAAAAACTGAAGCATTGGCCTGGCACAAAGTTGTTGCACGCTGGGAGCCACTATTTTTAGAAGGAGCAACTCCATTTTCTTGCTGGATTAACTAGTGGCGGTGTGTTGCATCTGAGTTAATGATGACTCAAGATTGTTGAACAGGCTAAATTAGAATTGTGACGTCACAGTATATATGGTTTTATAAAAATATGACAATAAGTGAATATAATGTAACTGGGATATGCTTCATGCAAAAGGTCTCTTGTAAGGTAACATTACAAAGCTTATAATCTACTTAGTGTGATCATCCTATTTGTATAAACATACCACTCTTGTATCTAAAACTAGGAATATAAAATATAACTCTGAGGACCTATTGTAATTATGCAAAGTGTGAACCATTAAAGGTGGTTTGGAATCTTGATAACTCCCATTAACCAGGACCATTGTCTGCAGATGACTGTGTTTTACCTGTGAGTCTTCCTGTATATGTGTGTGCTGGCAAGTGGGTAACGAAGTCTTGCAATGACCATGTCACCTGAACTGGAATCCATCTTTAACCTGGTGCTTTTCCAGTGGGAGGGGAGGGGAACCCAGAGGGACTAAGGGTTCCCGCCTTATGCAAAAGATATATAAAGGGGTGGAAGAGAACAAAGGGAGAGAAGAGCCATCATGAAGAATCCCCTAGCTACCACCTAAACTGGAACAAGAGCTGTACAAGGGGAAAGAATTGTGCGCAGGCCTGGAAGGTGTCCAGTCTGAGGAAAAAACTTACTGAAGCATCTCTAAGGGTGAGATTATCTGTATTTAGTTTGATTAGACATAGATTTGCGCATTTTATTTTATTTTGCTTGGTAACTTACTTTGTTCTGCCTGTTACTACTTGGAACCACTTAAATCCTATTTTCTGTATTTAATAAAATCATTTTTTACTTAGTAATTAACTCAGAGTATGTATTAATACCTGGGGGAGCAAAGAACTGTGCATATCTCTCTATCAGTGTTATAGAGGGAGAACAAATTATGAGTTTACCCTGCATAACCTTTATATAGGGTAAAACGGATTTATTTGGGTGTAGACCGCATTGGGAGTTGGGCATCTGAGTGCTAAAGACAAGCACACTTCTGTGAGCTGTTTTCAGGTAAACCTGCAGCTTTGGGGCAAGTAATTCAGACCCTGGTTCTGTGTTGGAGCAGACGGGAGAGTCTGATTCAGCAAGACAGGGTGCTGGAGTCCTGAACTTGCAGGAAAAATAAGAACAGGGGTAGTCTTGGCACATCAGTTGGCAGCTCCCAGGGGGGTTTCTGTGAGCCAACCCATCACAAGAATTATGTAATCAAAGTTTATCAGAAATTAGTACAGCACCATATAGAAAGAATAGCTCCATTCCCACCCTTTGATGTTGGATAAAGAGCTCAGAGTAGCAGCCGTGTTAGTCTGTATCATTTGTTAGTCTCTAAGGTGCCACAAGTACTCCTGTTCTTTTTGCGGATAAAGAGCTGTGTCTCTTCTTCATTGTAATTGGAGGAGCGCACAGTTTCATTCCCCAACTAAGTTCCAACACCAGTGTCATTATAAAGGGTTTTCAAACAAAGACACCCTCATTGCCAAAAGAAACATATGTTGTGTTATCATTTCTAAACATTCTCAGTTTACTAGATTTATGTGTGAAGACATAATTATTTACATCTGAGAGGACTAACAATTCTTCAAGATAATATCTTTCGGTCGGTCTTTCTTCCCCCATAATCATCTTCCCTATCTGTTGTAACAATTGTCCCTTATCAGTTTATATATGCGTATGTAAGCATTTTTTAGTATATGGGGGGGAGGGGTCCCTGAGATGATCTGAAGTTTTATAGACTGCATGGATTATTACAGGGGTTCTCAACCTTTTTCTTTCTGCGCCCCCCCTCCCCCCCCCCCGGCAACATGCTATAAAAACTCCATGGCCCACCTATGCCACAACAGCTGGTTTTCTACATATAAAAGACAGGGCTTGGTATAAAGGGTACCAAGCATGTCAATTGCCTGGGGCCCCTTGTGTAGATAAATCTCTGATAATTTTCATATGACTTTACATTGTGCCTCTTCATATAACCTTGTGGTGGGTCTACCCACGTGTGACATCTGTTTTCATGGGACTTTGTATCAAAGCCTCATTTAGAAACTTTGCATTGCCCTTGGTATAATATTATAGCCCCTAAGGATAGAATAAGATAGAAGAAAAATTCTTTTTGCTAGCAGTAGAACAAAAGCTCTCCCCCCCACTCTTAATCAATTGCCCTGTTGAATGAATGAGGTGTGGATGAACAAGGCATGGAAGGCAGCACCTCCAGACAGCCTCAACTGTTGGAGAGGGGCTGGGAGCCAGACCCAAGAACAATAAAACGTGTCAAGTGGGCTCATTAAAGACAAGCAGACATACCGAGGGCCTCGGGGGTTAGAAGCAAGCACCTTCTTTTGGAAACACCCTCTTTGCAGTATTGGGACAACACTCAAAAGAAAGCAGCACAAAGGACCAATGGACACAGACACAGAGTTTGAATCTGGTATAGATTTGCATAAGAGGAAAGCTGCTATAAAAGTGAGGTGTCTTGCAGAGGACCCCGGGTCTCGTCTTGTCAACATGGGAGCATCGATCCGGATCGGCAGAAGCCCGGCTCCACCCCCTCCCCCATCTAACTCACCTGGCCAGTGAAGTTAAGGGGAGCAACTAATTGGTAACAACAAGACGGAGTGTGTTTGTGTGTGTGTGTGTGTGTGTGAGTGTAAGTGTAATATATTATATGCATATAATACAGGGTTAATGAATACATGTATTACTAATAAATGTGGCGTTTTGCCTTATTCCCCCTGAAAAGATCCTGTGCAGTACTTTAAGTACAACATTTTGGTGGAGAATGCGAAAGGGGGAGCAAGCATAAAATCCACAGTTATTATAAAACTGGTGTGCACACCACCAGCTTTAGCAAGCCTGGCACTATAGGAAAAAGAGTGTAAACTTTCAGTTAATTAACCAAACTCTGAAGGATATAGGAGTTTAGGTTTAAATTGTGTTATACAGGTACATACTAGGAAAAAGAGTGTAAACTTTCAGTTAAGTAACCAAACTCTGAAGGATATAGGAGTTTAGGTTTAAATTGTGTTGTAGAGGTACATACATCCTCAGACGTAGCAAGACTGAGCTAAAGAGGAGAACTTAGTGTTTCTCACTCTGATCCGGGGAAGGATTTGTATAATTGGTGTATGAACCCTCGGTGGTAGCAGACCGAGTAATACAGAGGGAGGCTTAGCGTCTCTCCCTCTGGCCCAGAATGGGTTAAAAACATAAGATACAGATCTTTTTCTGTTAAACCAAACTCTGAAGGATATAGGAGTTTGGGCAGTGTAGTGTGGTTTATGTTTGTTTGTTTTATTTGTTTTGTTTTTTGTAAGTAATATTGTGGTAATTTCACAATTTTGAAAAAAATGTTTAAGGAATGGGACCAGGAAGGGTGGGGGCTAGTTGAAAAGCCCACCCTCCTTGCTAAATTAGTAGCGGAACAAGGCTTGTGCCCATGGAAAAAAAAAACTGTTTATTGGAAAAAGCAGGATCGGGCCCAGGCAAGCAACAGATAGAGAAACTGAAAACAGGTTGGGTACAGAGAGTTAAAACAGCACTCTCAAATCTTACAGTAGCAGTAACATCAGCAGAAGAAACATTTGAGACCCCAGAAGGGGGCAGACCTTTGGGACCCCTCTGGAGATTGGGAAGGGGGATATTTGGGTAAATTCCTCCTCCCAGGGCCAAAATGCCATTGAAACAGTTAACAACAGTGCCTGCTTCTGCCTAAGATCTCCAGCCCATGGCAAAATGGCTGGAGATTTTAAAACAGAATTTTTTTTTTCTAGATGGAGTGTTAACGCCCTTTTACTGAGAGAAAGGGAGAATTTACACTCACAAGAAATGCACCACTTAATTAGCATTTGTGCAGCCCCAAGTACCAAACACACTGTGGCAGAGACCAAGCAGGTTCTGCCATGGTAAAAGCACTGTGCTAATTTGTTTCCAAGCTTCTATCTTTCAGGATCTGAACCAGAACATCAGAAGAGCTGGTACCAGCTGAAGAGTTATAAAATACCATGGTTATAGTGTCATGACAAAGTCTGTGTTCAGTGTTCTGTGTTGCATGTTCTGTGTCTGTCTCTAGTGGTGTCCTGTGCTAGCACTGGGTCTAGAAAAAGAGGGGATACTACACTAGACAGGGTAAATGTCTTTTCCTCTCTCTACTTCCCCCATCTCCATCCAACTTATCAATCACCACTTGTGTCCAAAAAACTTTGGTCCCCAATGCATCAGGTTTATTTTTTGTTAGGTTCTCTAATAGTCATTTTGTTGTTAATTTTTGTTATTAATACATTTGTATTGTTAGTTACATTTGCTTGTATTATTATTAATTCCACACTTTCCTCTATGCACTCTGGATCTACTTCCCCAAGCCCTGAAGGGTAGTTCTTGGGCCCCCATAACCTGTAAGACCTTGGCCCATAATTGTATGGCCCCATCTTTCAGGTCCCCAGAAACCTCTGAGAACAACTGTTAAAAATAGCAACAGAGGGTCCTGTGGCACCTTTCAGACTAACAGAAGTACTGGGAGCATAAGCTTTCGTGGGTAAGAACCTCACTTCTTCAGATGCAAGTAATGGAAATCTCCAGAGGCAGGTATATATCAGTGTGGAGATAACGAGGTTAGTTCAATCAGGGAGGGTGAGGTGCTCTGCTAGCAGTTGAGGTGTGAACACCAACGGAGGAGAAACTGTTTCTGTAGTTGGATAGCCATTCACAGTCTTTGTTTAATCCTGATCTGATGGTGTCAAATTTGCAAAGCGAACCCGGGCTTTGGTCCCATGCATTGGGGCTTTGGCCTTCTGCCCTAGACCCTAGACCCCCAGTGAGTCTAATGCTGGCCCTGCTTGACGGACCCCCTGACACCTGCTCACGGTCCCGGATTCCTGGTTGAGAACCACTGAATTATTGGATACAGTCTAACCCACAGAATTCCTAAATAGGGTTACTTATTGGTCAAGGACCAGTGTTCTAGGCCTTAGAATTCAACATAATCTTTATTAATGTCATAAATATTCTAAATAATCGTCTATACAAATGAATCAAATATACAAAAAGAAAAGGACTAAAAGGATTAATATTTACTAACAGATACTAAGAGGTGAAATGCTGTTACTATTGAAGTTCATGACAAAGTTCTTCACTAAACACCAGGATATGAACAGGGCCCTGGTGTTTAGTGAAGAATTCCCCCTCTCCCCCGTACCAAAATCCAGTAAAACTGCTTGTGTATGGCTGGAGAGCATTCAACACTAACCATTTCTTATCTCCCCATTTGCATTATCCATTTTTCAATGGAATCACTTGTAACTATTTTGACCTGGCCAAGATGAGAGTTTGTGAACTTTTTTGAGACCCCTTTACTTGAGTTAATGTTGAACAGATTTCTGCTATCTCAGATTCTGTAAGGGGGTCATGTCTTGCAACATAAGATAATGGCTCCAGTTGCACCATTCTACTGATTTGAAAACCTGAGGAATTTTGAAAAGTAATGTATTATTCCAGTTGATACTACTTGAGATATTTTGTAATATATATATTATACTGAAACACTAGATTTTGAGTTTTAAATCACTTCCCAGAGCTTCTGTGTACCCAGGCTTTCAGTGTTTTAATTTTCTTGTCATGTTTAAAGCAATATATCAAACTGAGCTACGCATTTTTGTCCAAATGTGGAACAGGTGCAGCTTTATGTTTTGACTAGAAAATATTAGGCTCACTCTCAAAAGCCAACTAAAATCATCACAGAAAAGCATAGAATGTGTATTACAAGAAACCAAATGGCAAAACATTATATTTTATATCTTTAGGCAGAGGAGGTGATAATGATTTTTGAAACAATAGGATGGTAATTGTAATGTGATGATTTAATGCTTGTGCCCAGAGGTTTAATTAACACCACCCTCCCCAAAACACATGCACCATTTCTGATAGGCTATATGGCTTAAAAATTATATACTGTACAAGGTTTGGGTGAGCATGGCGTACATAACGCCTGAGCTAAGTATTGCGCTATGGGGCAGGAGAAAATCATTGCAAATTCCAGCCAGAAATTAAATGGTTACATTTTCACATCACAGTTGAAAGATACAGTAACCTTGATGATCAAACTAAGAAATATTTCAGAACAGAATTGCACATTTTCTAATGAAATGACAAAGTTGTTTCCACTCTGGAAAGTGTTTTTGACAAAGTTCCATATCTGAGGTTAATGACAACATCTAAGGGGCAGGAGTCATGGAATAAGAGGAAAGTTGGCTCAGAAAATTAGATATCATAAAACAAAAGTGAGTAGTTCTAACTAGATAATCCTACTCTGGAAGGATCAGTAAATAATGTTGAACCATGAAAACAGATACCAAAAAAATGTCATTAAAAGAATCCTATCTGCTTTGTCATTCAGGAGTAAAGAAAATGAATAAAGATGACATGGGACTGAAATACTTGGATCAACCCCAGCTATAGAAAACGGCGATCAAAATACCTGCAGTTATGTAACTATAGCCTCTTGGCATCTAACAATAAACAAAACTGTAAATTGGATTGCTTGATACCAGAAGAATCTATAATTGCACCCAGTGTTGGTTTCTTGGTATTCAGCACCCTGGGATGAAGAAAAACAGGTATGCAAATAAGGAAAGAACATTTTCTCCTTATGTGAAGGAAATGGTATGCAACTTGTTCTAAAGACAGGTAAGCAGAAGTCCACATGCATCACATTTGTGCCATGCCTTCTCTCATTCAGCTCCTCTCACAAACCTGCCTATACAAATCTGAGATTAGCAAAGTAGAGGTAGATCTGCTGAAATTCTCCTTCCTTGACAAGTGCATACATTCTCTTTGTGACCCTGACCACTGCATTGATCTTTAACAATAAACAAACTTGTAATGTGTGAATCAACACACAGTAGTAATCTTAGATTTTCTACAGTTACTGTAACTAATATGGCCAGAGATTAAAGATATTTCCTTGGGCCTGTGTACTGCAGTTTGCAGGCTCTCTTTCAGTATCTTAGATCCACTGAATATGTTCAAGATACAGTGTATACTATAACTCAATTTTAAGTTACTAAAACCATAACATTTTTTTTATTTTCAATTCTGAATGTTTAGTTTCTTCAAAGATAAGAATAGAATGTATGTGAGTAAGAGAGCACCTCTGCTTAAAGATCTTATTTCTGTTAATAGAGATGAACAAACTACAAAAATTCAGAACTGGATTTGTAATATTAAATTTGAGTATGTTCACAAGTTTTGATTAAGCCAGTTTTACAGCATCACTGATTACAGAAATCATATTTCTAAGTTGTCTCATTAGTGTCTTAACTAGCATTCAAAGCTGGTTGACAGAATATAGCAGTGCAAGATTAGACACATTCCACAGGAAATTATGTAACACAGGTTTCTCTTTAATAAGTATTGAATTTGAGAACCATACCATGTTAACAGTTTCAAGTCCACAGCATACAATAAATTGGGGTCTAAATTTTTACTGTGTTCTAGCTCTGTAACACCTTGGTATATGTTTTGCATTACAAGGAGCTCATTATGCCCCACATGATCCCAGATTTCACAAAGATAACAATCATTTGTTCTCTTTAAAATAAATTATTCATAGGTAGGAAAATGAATATGTGCCCTTTATGAAGTTTCTGCACCTGTAGCAAACACAACTTAATTAATTTTTCATCTTCAAAACTGTGAAAGTTTGACTAAAATATTAGGGCTTTTATTAACCTCCATTAGTTCAGTAGTCTGTCCGCTTTAATAATAAAAATGGATGGCTATGAAGGTTTTATTATTATGAAAAGATGCAAGTATGTGAGTACAACTAAATATGTCCAACAGAGCTGAAGAACATAAGATTAGTTTGAAAATTAAATTGTGGAAAAATTGGAAAGAGTACAACGGAGGGCAACAAAAATGATTAGGGGTCTGGAGCACATGACTTATGAGGAGAGGCTGAGGGAACTGGGATTGTTTAGTCTCCAGAAGAGAAGAATGAGGGGGGATTTGATAGCAGCCTTCAACTACCTGAAGGGGGGTTCCAAAGAGGATGGAGCTCGGCTGTTCTCAGTGGTGGCAGATGACAGAACAAGGAGCAATGGTCTCAAGTTGCAGTGGGGGAGGTCCAGGTTGGATATCAGGAAAAACTATTTCACTAGGAGGGTGGTGAAACACTGGAATGCATTACCTAGGGAGGTGGTGGAGTCTCCTTCCTTGGAGGTTTTTAAGGCCCGGCTTGACAAAGCCCTGGCTGGGATGATTTAGCTGGGAATTGGTCCTGCTTTGAGCAGGGGGTTGGACTAGATGACCTCTTGAGGTCCCTTCCAACTCTGATATTCTATGATTCTATGATTCTATGATTCCATTTACTTTCTAATCAGGTTGTTCCATACTGATCACATACAGTAAACAATTGCTATTTATACAAGCAACACACAATGGTTCCACCTAACTTACCTTGCAAGAATATATATTTACAATTACTACAGAATCTTGAGATACTCTGTTGCAACTTTATTTTAAGCAATGGATGCAAATAAATGAAAACCTTTTAGTAAATTTCATGAAGTATCAAGTTGCCTTGGACAACTACAATTACCTCTAAAAAATAATTTATTGAAATCCTTGAATATAGTACAAACCCTTGGAAAAAAAGAGCAAAACATTTTGCAATAAGCAGTGCAACTTGAGAGAGATGTTAAGGGACTTTTCCATAGATTGACATTGATCTCGTCTTGTTCTAATTTGCAGCAAAAGCCTAGTCAGAATTTTTGGCAGTTTCAAAGTCATAACATTTAAAGATTAATCCACATTCTATACACAATACATGAATCACAGATTATAGCCTCTCTTACTATATGAACATTTGAAAATGAGGAACAAGTTATAAGAGGTCTTAAAAAAAGTCCATTCAAATAATTTTATAGCACAGTGAATCAGAAGAAGAACAATGTCAAAAATAAATCTGATCATGTAGAGAAAGGGATACACTATGCCACCAACACTTCTGTCCTTTTCCACCATTGCAGTCAAGAAAAGGAACAGGAAAAGAGTTTTAACGCAGTGCTTTATTCATTTTAGAGTTTAGGCTAGATAAGCCTACTTTGTGCATCATTTAAATAACTAGACTGTGTTAATATACATTCTATATTTTAAATTAGATCTAAAAATAAGAACTAGCCATATTTAACTCTAAATTAATAACCTCTGAAATCCATGCTCTTAATTTGTCTTGTAAAACTAGAAAGTAGTCAGTTTCATATATATAATTTCCATTAACATATGAAAATTCAGTGAACATGATTTGCAATATTTCAGCATGAAAAGAAAAGGAAGTCTTCATTTTACTTATGACTGCTCCTTGATAACATGGTAATTATAAACACAACATATATATAAAATTGTAGTAGCAGATGTTTTAAATCTGGAAACCATCTGAGATACCCCAAAAATCTAGAGGGCAATAAGCTTATAGGTAGTGCCTGTGAGCAACAATCCCTTTTGTTTTTATTGATTTTATGCAGAGAAAGAATTCAAAGTGGTTTCTGCTATTATATACTTATAAATTGACTCTTCTTTGGTGGGAGATGCAGAAAATCTTGACAAAACCATATGAAAGTTCTTCGTGTTGTGATTAGGCATGAACGAGCTAGGTCTCTGGCAAATTTAAACCAGGAATCTATTCACTTGTCTTCATCATCATCATGTTCCCATTACGCCTCTGGCATTTAGGGCAGCGACAAAGCTCCTCCACTCCAGTCTGTTTCTGGCAATTCTATCAACGGTTTCCCAGCTGTGCCCCAGGTTTTTCAGCTCAGCTTCCACAGCTCTTCACCATGTCGTTTTCAAGCGGCCTCATTTTTGCTTACCTTCCGGTGTCCTTCTTATTGATACCCTGGTGACAGAATCAGTTTCCATCCGAAGCACATGACCAACCCATCTCCAATGCCTCCTGGCAATGATGGTGCTCAGATCCTCTTGGCTGCACTGTGTCACTAGATCTTGGTTTGAGATTGTTCTGGGCCAAAAGATACAGAGGATTTTCCTTAGCAGTGTGTATGTAATGAAGACAGTTTGGACATGTCATACTTTCTCATTCCCTAGCATTCTGCACTATAAAGTAATGTTGAAAGTACGCAGCACTGATAAATCTTGAGTTTGGTTTTGGTGTTGTGCTTTGATGATTTCCAGACTGTATTTAAGCTCCTGAAGGTGTTCCTGGCTTTATTGATTTTGTTTCGGATGTCCTGGCTTGTTCCACCATTCTGGCTGATGGTGCTGCCAAAGTATGTGAATGTTTCTACATTGGTAAGAACATGATCCTCTATCCATACTGGGGATGGTGAGGCAATATTAAAGGTCATGATCTCTATCTTACCGCGTTTGATTTTCAGTCCAATTTGCTGGCTGTATGCATTGAGTCGAGTTGTTTTTTTCTTGTATATTGTGTTGGGTATGTGGTAGGAGAGCGAGATCATCTGTGAAGTCCAGGTCTTCAAGGGATGAAAAGGGTCTCTATTTAATACTTCTTGGCATGTCTTCTGTTATACTCTACAATGACATTATAGCATTAATGGCAATGTTGAAGAGGACTGCAGACATGACACACCCCAATGTACTCCTGTTTTGACTTCAAAACTGAGCTCACTGTGATCAACGCTGCATGTAAAGTTGAAATAGAAGCTTTTGATTATATGGAGAGGGATTCCATATGCCCACAGAATTCACCATAGGCTGTTCCTGTGAATGGTATCAAAATCCTTTTCAAAGTCTATGAAGTTTATGTAGAGTTGCCATTGCCATTCTAAGCAGTGTTCTGTTACATTTCGTAGAGTGAAGATCTGGTCCGTGCATCCACACCCTTTCCAAAAACCAGCTTGCTCTTTTCTGAGAACGCTATTAACTGCTTCTGATATATGCTGAACTACGATCTTACACAATACTTTGCTTGGCACATATAAAAGTATAATACCACGCCAGTTATTAAAATCACAGAGCTCCTTTCTTTGGTATCTTCACTATAACCCCATTGGTCCACTCATCTGGCACTTTTTCCCTTTCACAGACTGATGTAAATAGAGGGGCCAGGATAGATGCTGCTAACTCAGGATTTACCTTGAACAATTCTGCATTCAAGTTATCCTTTCCAGGAGCTTTCCATTTTTTTAAGGATTTGATGGCTTGAATGATCTCTTCCTTAGTTGGGGTATCTGTGTTGATATCAAGATCTTCTTCTGCCGCCTGGCTGTTTGCTTCCTCTTTAGGTGGCTCCCTGTTTGGCAATTCTTTGAAATGCTCTGTACAGCACAGTTCTTGTTCTTTTTGTTGTTGTTGGAGGTGGCCTTGTTTGTCCCTGATGACAGTGTTTGTTGGTGTCTGCCGTTTACCACTGATAAGCCATGTCATTTTGTAGATGGTTCCTTGTTCACTGAGGGCAGCTGCATCCTCTGCTTGTGTTGCCAGATTATCAATATAATGTCATTTGTCTGCTCTCACAGAGCATTTGACCTCCCGGTGTACCTTGCTATACTGCTCATGGTATTTGTCCTTTAGCTTCTGGGATTATGTGTCTAAAACTTTTTTCTCATCTGGTTTCTATGGCATTCCAAGTGCTGAGTGTAATCCACTCCTTCGTTCTCTTCTGCCTGTAGCCTAGACAGGCTTCACTGCTCTGTTTATAAATTACTGTTACTTTGTCCCACTTCTTGTTGATCTCTTCATCTGTATTCCCCTCCTCTTCATCAAGATCTGCAAGTTCCTGAAACCTGTTCTTCAACTGCAGAATGAAGGCTTTCTGTATTTCAGGGGACTTTAGCTTGTCAATATCATAATGTCTATGTCCCTTGTTTGGCGGAACCACACTTCTCAGTTTTAGCTTGAAGGAGGCTGCCACGAAGTGCTGGTCACTGCCAACATCTGCACCCCTTCTAACTTTCACATCTGTCAGTGAGTGTCATCATTTGCCATTGATCATCATATGGCCAATCTGTTTCTTATCTCTGCCATTTAGTGAACACCATGTCATCTTGTGAATTTCACAATGTTGAAATCAACAAGCCTCTCTCTGTTTTCATTCATGGTGCCACACCCATGTCCTCCCCTTGCTGACCTTGGCGTTCAGGTCTCTCATGATGATAATTAGGTCATGCCGTGGTACTCTCTCTAATTCCACCTGTAATATAAGGTAAAATTTGTCCTTTACTTCTTCATCACTGTCATTTGTCAGAGTGTAGCACTGAATCAGGGTGATATTATTGTGTTTCCCTTTCAGTCTGGCTCTCATAAGTCTGCTGCTGATGAACTTCCATTCAAGCAGGAAATCCTCCACTCCCTTCATCTAATGGATGGCAACACCCTCGTGGTGTTGTCCATCATCGCATCCAGAATACAGCAAAGTTTCTCCCGAGGCTATTGTTAATCTTCCTGATCCTGTCCATCTGCTCTCGCTGACACCCAGGATGCGTAAGCTGTAGAGTCTCATCTCTGCTGTGACCTGAGCTAGCTTCCCTGTTTCGTACATTGTCCATACATTCCAAAAAACAAGTTTGGTTTCTGTTTTGGTGTTGAGCACTTCAGTCTTCATGCCAGTGGCTTCCTTTCAGCTTTCACCACTGGCAGTCATAGGGGTCACTGACTCCTGAAGGCCATCACACACAGTAATGGTTGATTTCTCCATCTCTGTTTTCGTAACATATTTTGTTTTTTTGCAGGACAGGGTTATTAGCTCTATGCCCAACCCCCAACCAGGAGGACGAGGGTGTCTGTTTTGTCTGGCTCCTCTCCCACAGATCAATCTGGCAAAAAGCCTCTGCCGACACAGACTCAGGGGATCATTAGAGCATGAAAGTTGTCCCACCACGACAAGGCCCGGACACCAGTGGACAGTCACTTGTCTTCAGCTGAGATTAAATCTTGTGTATTCAAATGGACTTTAAGCACCCTAAAATGTGGACACTATAACTTGCTAGTATATTTGATACAGGCAAGCGGACAGTATACGTCGGCCCAGCATGAAGGCAAAGTCCTTTATAAGGAAGGCAGTGTCAAGGGTGCTAATTGGGGGGGGGGGGAGTGGGGTTTCCCACCCCAGCCTGAGTTTCATACAGGAGGTGTTCTCCCAGACGGAGCTCTTACCTACATAGTGTTCAGGGGTGGCTCCAGGCACCAGTGCACCAAGCGCGTGCCTGGGGCGGCAAGCCGCGGGGGTGGCCTGCCGGTTGCCGTGAGGGCGGAAGTCAGGCTGCCTTCAGCAGCATGCCTGCGGGAGGTCCGCTGGTCCTGCAGTTTCGGTGGCAATTTGTCGGAGGGTACGCCGAAGGCGTGGGACTGGCGGACCTCCCGCAGCCATGCCGCCTAATCCGCGTTACCAGCGGACCTCCCGCAGGCATGCCACCGAAAGCCACCTGACTGCCGTGCTTGGGGCAGCAAAATACATAGAGACAATGTTAGTGCGGAATGTGTGTTCTGCAGAGAGGTGCTTCTCCCAGCTTGTGTCCCTGGGGCTGGGAGTCAGTGTTTTGTTTACAAACAGAGGCAGGGTGATTAAGACAAAGAGGGTTGGTAATTAAATTAAGGAACTGGAAGCATTAGATGAACCTGTAAAACAGGAATCCCTGCGGGGAGGGAAGGTGTTGAAGAGATAATGCAGGGGACTCAGAAGAAATGCAGCCAAGCCCTCTGAACCAAGTTTACATTCAGAAAAGAGGGCAATGTGAGGGGGGTAGGTGAAAAGAAGGGTCCCAACCTAGGGAAGGGATAGCAGTGATATAGATAAGTTACCACTCTTCCTGTGATACTTATGTGGCCCCAGCACCATAGTATCTGAGCGCCTCACATCACAGCCCCTCGGTGAGGTAGAGGAGTGCTGTTATCCCTATTATACGATGGGGCGCTGGGGGATACTACGGTGATCAGATGTCCTGATTTTATAGGGACCGTCCCGATATTTGGGGCTTTGTCTTGTATAGGAGCCTATTCCGCCAGATATGTTTAGTTTCCTTTGATCTTAGTTTAATTTGGTAAACTTTTGTTTTTGCCTTTAAGATTAGGCATGGGCCCTGATGTGTCACATTTAAGCTTTGAAGATTAAAAACACCACCACCACCACTTTCTTTGAACAACATAATAAATTCCATTATTTTCAGCAGCACAGACTGCAGGTGAGCAATCAGACTGAAAATTTTGTGAGATTGCATATTGCTACTGTTTTTAGGCCCAATTCAATACACTATTAATCACATACTTAAATCCCATTGAAGTCAATTATCTGCTTAAACTGAAGCAGGACCCCCTAATGAGCTAATTTGCCATGAGAAGAAAATAAAGACACTGAATCATTTTTGTGTGTATGTCCTCTTCTCTTTCAGGTGGAGATGGACCCCAAGTCAACAAGTTCAGACCCAGATCTAGACTTTGTCAAAGAGGACTGATCTAGTGCTCTAGTCTGAGTCCATCTTTGTTTTCAATTATAGCATCAAGAAGCAGAACTTTATTTTATGGATCTATTCTGAGCTCCCAGAGCCTGTTTTTTCAGCAGCATAGCATAAAAGTTAATCAGCACAGAAGCACACAGACAAGCAAACAACCTCTGGCATAGAAACCACTGAAACAGAACATCTGTCTCACATTGCTCTAAACAGGTACTCAATTTTAAGAGAAATACTGTACCTTTTCCAAGGGGATAGCCATAACATGTCAATAGCAGCATTTGATTCATCTATTCCCTTGAAAGTCTGGCAAGACACAAGATTGACACAATATTTTTTTTCAGAATGATATCATTCTTTGCTATATACACACACACATATTATGGAACTGCATTACCTTTTTATTATTTCTTTTTTTATATTGTTTGCTTATAAACAATTAAATTTCAAACACACTAGGATTCATTTCGTAATTATTTACAAAGAATTCCATGAACAGATGATTGATTGGTTTTCTTGTATGTCTTCATTATTATTTAGTGAGTATCCTTTCAAATATTTTATTCTATAGACTGGATGTGAGAGGATCCCCTCACCTCCAGGGCAACTCCTCCTGGTTGCTCTGGGGATTAGCTCTCTCCAGGTCCAACACCCCCTTCTGTTGCTCATTCACATCCCCCCTGATTTTTCCTCCCAACCTTTCTCTGTGCAATTCAGGGTGCTCTCTCTTCATGGCTTGGACCTCTTACCAGGTCACAATAATCCTCCCCTTCCAGGATAACCAGAGTCCCACTGACTGATTGATTTTCCTAGGCAGTCTTCTATTCCACTACTTGGTTTGTTCACTTCTCCAGTGGCTAGTAGGGGAACCCAGGCCCAACCTCTATTCCAAGCTCCAGATCACGAACACTCAAATCAGCTAAACTCTGCACCATCTTAAACCTTGCTGTCAGTTCCCTGAGGGCTGGTCTTTACTACCCGCCCGGATCGGCGGTAGAAAATCGATCTCTTGGGGATCAATTTATCGCATCTCGTCAGGACACAATAATCGATCCCCGAATCAACGCGCGTACTCCACCAGCCCAGGTAGGAGTAAGCGCCGTTGACGGGGGAGCTGCGGTGGTCGATTTGCTGCCGTCCTCACAGCGGGGTAAGTCAGATCAGATACGTCAAATTTAGCTACGCTGAATTTGCGTATTTGAAATCGATTCCCCCCCCCCCCCCCCCCGTAGTGTAGACGTAGCCTGAGCCTTCTCCTACACCGGCTCTAATGTCCACAGAATGGCTACAGTTTCCTTCTCAACAGCCCTTTTCTGCTACCAGCTTGAAGGCATTATACTACACCCTCTTTTCCTTCTGATCTGGGTTGCATCATCATTCAGGGGATGACTTAGGCCACTAATTCCCCTCAGCTGTGGCCTATCCAGCCTCACTACCCCCTTCTAGGCTAGGGTGGGATAAACACCCATTATATAGGGCGTGAACACTATGAAAGTAAATTCAAGTAAAATTTCAAACAAATACTTGCAGATAAGTGTTTTTATCATCTAACCAGCTCTAATTTTAATGCCCCTTTCTGAATAGTTTTAATTCATGGTATGTTTGCCCTCTCTATAAACAGTGTGACTATTATCCAAGGTGGTGAGGATTATAATTGTTTACTTATTCATCACCTCAAAGTCTGCAAGGCATCCAACGGAATATATTGAAGACACATTTCAGCAACAAAGAACCTACATTATGTAGGAAAGGGGTGGACATCTAACCAAACAGTTTGAACTATGCTAGGCATATGTTTGTGTTGTTCCAAAATGTATTTATTTTTTAACCAACCACATTCCTCCTCCTTTCATAAATTTTGGTAACCCAGCCTCCCCACTCATACTACCACATATTTCATCTATTAAATAAATTCTCCTTTGGGCCTGCTAACTCCATGCCATAAATTCAGTACAGAGAAAAGAAAAAAACAGGCCAGCCAGAATGTGGATATATTAGTCAAAATGCTCAAACTACTTTTCAAAGAGTTTCTGGGGCCATCTCTCAAGTATCCTACTGTTTTTGCTTCCATTCTGCTTTCCTCACCTCCCTCAGTTTTGCACTATATCTCAAATTGCAATGTCATCCTCCTCCTCCTTTGGGAGTTTATTCAATTTTCTATATATTCATACAACTATAAATGTTTTCATAATAGCTAAGTTTTCACTGTTGTACATTGATTCTTGTTTTATACAGTGAAAAAGTCAGAATAATCAATATCTATCTCTTTTTGAGTACTCTTCAATTTATTTGTAGATAAAAGGTCATCTCTTCTGCTCATGGAAATGGATGTAGTTGATTTACTCCAACTAGGGATCTTAGCCATAGAGTGCAAAATCACATGTCCCCACAGCTAAACAATTACCCAGGCTTTGTGCTTCTGTGGGAAACAAGGAAGGAAAAATGTGTCTCAGACAACAAATCTCCACAGTGGATTTGACAGCAGCTTCAGGGCTGCAATAGCTTCCTTATATTCCATGGCACAAAGCCATGTAGACTCCCTAAATAAACTCTGAAATTAAATCCTGATCCTTTTCCTTCACTGCCTGCTTTCCCATCTTTAGAAACCATACTCTAGTTCCACTTAGTTCAGGGTCATCAATAGCATTAGTGGGTGAGGGATAGGCTAGGAGTTTCCCCAGAAAATAATACTAAATGCCCTTAACACATTCCCAGTTCAGTGGTAACATTCTACTTTAAACAGTAGGCACAATGTTATGGGTTATGTTGCTTTAACAAGGAATGTTGGGAGCCAGCAGGTTATACACTTCTGGAAATGACCAGTTGAGGAAAGAAGCAGAGGTCTGAAGAAAGTGTAGTGACTACAGGACTTTCCTAGAAAAGGAGAGAAAACGGAAACATTAAGGGGGAAAAAAATAAAAGGAAAGAGGTAAAAATCTATGAGAAAGACTTTGTAAGGAGCATGCCAATTAATTAAAAACTTTGCCATTTACTACAAAAGCCTCCATATTGGCTGATTCCATGCTTCATTAGTGTGCTCTGGTATGTCAGCATAGTACATACTTGGGCATTACAGCAGAATAGAAATCAAAAGGCTGTTTTTCATGGGTCATAAAATATAAGAGTTAACTTAAAATCTTTAAAAAGTGTTGAATTTCCCACTTGCCCTGTTTGTGCATTCAACACATAATCCTGAAACTTATTCAATTTTTCAAAATATTTGCAGACCACTAGAGAGACTCTTTGAAAGCTTCTTCTATGTTCTTCTTTCCTCCTGCTCATTCACTACACTTACATCCAAAATAAGAAGTTCTAAGGAAACTGAGATTTCCACTCAGAGGCAGGTGATAAATCATACCTAATGAATGAAGATGATATTCTGCTGGTGATGTGGTGATATCATCTTAACAGCCTTCTATAGTCACTGCCATAGAACTGTTGCAGCTGAACATCTAGAAATGATCTCATAAGTCATATATTTTTGAAATGTCTAAACCATTTCAAAATGCTCACTATAAAATATAACTGTCTACAAAGTTTTAAGGTAATTTTTATTTCAAGGTACTCAACGTAAGTCTGTGGAGGCAAATAAGTAATACAATCTTTAATAATGGAGTCTCCGAGGGGGACAAATTAGGAATATATAGACTCAACTATATTTGAGTAATTTTACATAATTTGTTGAGATTGGAGAAATTTATGCTATTATCTATAAGTGCAATTTATGCACAGCAATTCTCTGTTCTTGTAAATTTGTAGTGATGATAATACCAGAAAAATATTTCAGTAGCAGGGTTAATTGTTCTATTTTTTGTTACAATGTTTTTAGAAAGACTGATATTTAAAGCAAGTCAAAAAATTAAGAAAAGCATGTTAGAGGTGAACAATAGCACCTCTAATATGCTTTTCTTAATCTTTTGACTTGCTCTAAATATTATATTATATATTATTGTAGGTTGCCCTTTAGAACAGATGGAGCTCTCACTATTAAAAAAATTCTTAGTAATTACAAATGCCATTCATATAAATATACTTTACAGATTATCTGCAAAATAGAAGATGTTTGGAGAACATGAATAAATAATAGAAAAAGAGACAGAGTGAAAGACATCAATTCAATCTATGGTATAGTAATATGTGATAGGAATGAAATGTTTTCCATAAGTGAGTAGCTGAATTTGCTTTATTTGATTACTTGGTATGATTTTTAAAACAGTATTTAGTTGATTGTTCCCTACTAACAACATACAATCAACCCTCTTTATAGAGTTGTGAATGATTACTTGGTGAACAAAAGTAGAACATAAACATTAAAGCTGACATTTATTGGCATGATAAATAAGGTCACACTACATATAAAAAAACCTGCTTGACTGTTAGTTCTGCATTCTGAACCTCACATCCATACATAGCCTAGTCTGACCCTTTGGAGTGGAGGTGAGGGGAAGAGAAACAAAGAGAAACAGTTTACTGATATAAACTAATCCTAATTTGTCACACCCTAGCACAATGTCTAATGAACTCATGACCCAGGTTGATACCAAAGTAATGGCAAGATAATTAAATTAAAGTAGTCCCTATAATAAAATCAAAAGCAAATAGGAAATATGGCAGGAAATTCACCCTGAGATCTGTAAATAATCCTAAACTGAAATATATATATTTTGAAATATTAACAAAAAATTAATAGACATGACTGTTTTGAAAATGCCAAGCATTTCTAATTATTATATATTTTTAAGCACTGACAATTCTTAATTTCTTAATTGCTTAAGTATAGAACTGCTTAATTCTGTACAAAACACAAAGGAATCACTCATGCATCAAGAGATCAGGGTGTTCCTCTGTGACCTTTCTCCTGTTTCCCCTGCATGTGCTCTTTGCAATAAATATAATAGTGTATATAGGTATATGACTGACCTTGATGTTCTGCTTATTAGTTGAAACATGTATAGATAGGGGACAAGTAGGTGGACATAAGTAAATGAGTTATCAGGCATGCTATATTTAGGATTTGCTGTATTAGTAGGAGGCCTATTTGAAGTAGTTATGCTAATGGCTGCATTTTAGTTACAATACTATAGGCCAGGGGTGGTCAAATTTATTGACCTTGTGAGCTGCATACTATAATCTTCATAACCTCGAGAGCCAGGCATGCCTTCAGGGACTCAAGAATTCTGCCCTGCGGCAGGGTGGTGGGGCTTGGAACTTCTGCCCCATGGAAGGTGCATGCCAAGGCTCAGGGCCCTGACAGGTGTGCTCCACAGGGCTGAAGCCCTGAGCCCCACCACCCTGCTGCAGGGCAGAAGCATCACTTTAAATGTAAAAGAGCCGTGGTTTGGCCACTCCGCTATAGATCTAAAGGAATATAACCTTAGGTCATAATTTTGCACTTTTATTCAGAGAAGATAAACAGAAGGTCACAAAAGGGACAGTAGACTGCAAAATTCCCATGAGAAGGGGGTTTAGTGGATTTTTATCAGTTAGGTTGCTAGACAATGGGTTGGTTGTTAGACCTCATTAACACAAAAAAATGTTAGGAAATAACTGAGAAAGGATTGATGTAAATGCTTAATATTAATGATTATGGTTAACATGGACACTGAGAATACCACAAATGGAATATGGCATTCATTGACCTTATGATAATTGGAGTACCAGAACAAATATGGGTATACATCCATGACATCTGCATAATGTAGGGTATAAGACATCTTTCCCAGTCTCTGAACTGGAGCCAACTGAATCTCTGGCCTTCTGAGGTTCTCCTCTTGTTATTTTTCTCCCTGTATCATCTTCAACTTTTATAGAGCAACTATGCAATGAATTTATTAGAATGCCCCAATTGGCTTCATAGGTTGTTTATCTGGATGATTTTGTGCTGTTTAATGATTACACTGGTCTACAATTTTTGAGAAGTCGTCTGCTTCAGAGATAAAATGTGCTATGTATTATGTATTTTGATGTGCTGAATTCAAATATGAGTTTTAAAACAACTGATTGGCTACTGTTTCTAAAATATTTAAGTTTTTACATTTTATGTCTATATATATTGTGTAGATAGAGTTTTAATCATAAATTAAAAACCTAGGTCTTTTCATGTGTTTATGGTTGCTTTACATAATAATATTTCCTGTCCTGTTTATGTAACACTTTAAAAATCAGCAAAAGGGTTATATAAATAAAATGTATTATGAAACAAAAGGCAAAAAACTATTATGTACATAGTTTAGTTCTATTCAGTGTCAACTCGGCGCTTCTTGGCTTGTCTCTTGTATTTATTAAATGGAGCATCTCTAGTCACTGTCCAGCAATAGTCTGCAAGTATTGATGGGCTCCATTTGCCCTGATAGCGTTTCTCCTTTGTTGCAATGGCCTGGTGAAAATCACTCACCGTGCTCGTCGCTCACTGCTCCACAGTTCGCTGGAAAAAAATCTAGATGAGAGTGCAAAAAATATATCTTTAGTGACATGTTGCTACCAAGGCTTTTGTATGCCTTGAGGAGGTTTTCCACCAACAACCTATAGTTGTCTGCCTTGTTGTTTCTGAGAAAATGTATTGCCACTAACTGGAAGGCTTTCCATGCCGTCTTTTCCTTGCCCAGCAGTGCATGGTCAAATGCATCATCTCGAAGAAGTTCACGAATCTGAGGACCAACAAAGACACCTTCCTTTATCTTAACTTCACTTAACCTTGGAAATTTTCCACGGAGGTACTTGAAAGCTGCTTGTGTTTTGTCAATGGCCTTGACGAAGTTCTTCATCAGACCCAGCTTGATGTGTAAGGGTGGTAACAAAATCTTCCTTGATTCAACAAGTGGTGGATGCTGAACACTTTTCCTCCCAGGCTCCAATGACTGTCGGAGTGGCCAATCTTTCTTGATGTAGTGGGAATCTCTTGCATGACTATCCCATTCGCAGAGAAAACAGCAGTACTTTGTGTATCCAGTCTGCAGACCAAGCAAGAGAGTAACAACCTTTAAATCGCCACAAAGCTGCCATGGATGTTGGTCATAGTTTATGCACCTCAAAAGTTGTTTCATGTTGTCATAGGTTTCCTTCATATGGACTGCATGACCAACTGGAATTGATGGCAAAACATTGCCATTATGCAGTAAAACAGCTTTAAGACTCGTCTTCGATGAATCAATGAAGAGTCTCCACTCATCTGGATCGTGAACAATGTTGAGGGCTGCCATCACACCATCGATGATGTTGCAGGCTACAAGATCACCTTCCATGAAGAAGAATTGGACAAGATCCTTTTGACGGTCACGGAACATGGAAACCCTAACATCACCTACCAGGAGATTCCCCTGCTGTAGTCTGGAGCCCAACAGCTTTGCCTTACTCTTGGGTAATTCCAAATCCCTGACAAGGTCATTCAGTTCACCTTGTGTTATGAGGTGTGGTTCAGAGAAGGAGGATGGGAGAAAATGTGGGTCCTGTGACATTGATGGTTCAGGACCAGAAGTTTCATCCTCTTCCTCGTCTGACTCAAGTGAGAATGATTCTGCTGCATCAGGAACCGGCAGTCCTTCTCCGTGGGGTACTGGGCGTATAGCTGATGGAATGTTTGGATAATGCACAGTCCACTTTTTCTTCTTTGACACACCTTTCCCAACTGGAGGCACCATGCAGAAGTAACAATTGCTGGTATGATCTGTTGACTCTCTCCAAATCATTGGCACTGCAAAAGGCATAGATTTCCTTTTCCTGTTCAACCACTGGCGAAGATTTGTTGCACAAGTGTTGCAGCATATGTGTGGGGCCCACCTCTTGTCCTGATCTCCAATTTTGCAGCCAAAATAAAGGTGATAGGCTTTCTTAACCATAGTGGTTATACTGCGCTTTTGTGATGTAAAAGTCACTTCACCACAAACATAGCAGAAGTTATCTGCACAGTTCACACAAGTATGAGGCATCTCTGCTCACTTTGGCTAAACAGAAATGTGTCCCTTTGCAAAATCAAACACTGACAAATAAGAGAGCACGATACTGTATGATTTCTAGAGCTGATATAGGGCAATTTGTTCAGCAGAGTGATGTAAGCTTCGTTATGATTGCATCATCCATGACTTCTAGGAATAACATGATGCAATTCATATCATGTATGACGCAATACCAGCTTCAGGTTGCATCATTCATTGTTTTGCCTAAAAAGCAAGTACTGTCCAAACCCAGTCATAGATTTATTCATAGATCCAGTCAAAGATGTATTTTAGTCATTTCTGGTTTTAATTGAGATCCTTTCCCTTTATAACTCACTTATCCTCCGCCATTCCCAAGTCAAGGGTCATATATACTGACCCAATAGCATATCTTGAAAACTAGAGCCAATCAACAATTTTAACCATCATTTTCGTTCTCAGTGACCCAGAATTAGTAAAGTTTGACTACATTTATTTCAGAAGCATTTTGGCTGTAGAGCAGTGTTATAGGTATTACAATTATCTATTTTCTTTAGAAGGTTATAATTGAATCTATACTACGCTTTTGCTTGTCACTTCAATCCCAGATAGAAAGAGAGGGAATATTGTGTGACCCATTTTGGGAAAGAACCTGTGACTGATTATTTATAATAAATGTAAGTGTTACAAATCGATTGTATTTTTTGTAAGAGCTACACAAGTTTGGAGTCAAAAGGCCTCCAGCTTGGCAGGTTAAAGCACTATACCTAGACTTCCAGCCTGGCTCAAAAATAACCCTTCAATCACTCCTTTACTTCCTCCCGACATAAATATGTATTAATACAGTCAATTTGTGAAGTATATAATGGTGCTGTTTTTGAATCCTGATGAAGCTGGTGAATGAAAATTTAGCAATTTCATGACATTACATGAAATGGTAAATAAGAACAAAGAAATGTAAATGGGCAAGGTATTTTCTCTTCATTTATTATAGGATTCTAGAAGTGTTGCACTGCTTTGAAGTTCCGGCTTTTGTTTAGAAGATGGTTCTCAGAGGGATTTTCCTTCCCCCCCCCTGCCCCTTCAGAAAGGCCCACTCATGTTGTATCAGCAGCACAGGACCAAGGGTTCCTTCTGAAGCTTCCTGTAAATAAGTTCAGCTTTTTATATTATTACAGGGTAAACATGCTCAGGCTTATTTTGTATATAATTTGGGAGTGATAGAATTTATAGCCAACCTCATGAAGCAACTTGTGTTTATAAAATAAACTGCAGTGAAGAATGTCTTACAGCATTTTTATAAGTAACAAATTCCCCAGGAAGTGTGATAATATTTGTAAGACATTAGTGAATGCAGATTTAACTAATATTTCTATTTCAAAACTATACATTCCTTGAGCCTTATATTTATAGTTTTAATATATATTTTTGTATATGGTACTGTGTATGTATATTAACTTGATTTATAGTATAGAAGAATATTGTTCCAAGGGTTGAAAGAGCAACCAACAGCATAATATATTTGATAGCTATTGTTTTATATTGTGTACAATAGACTTGATTTTCCAGTACATAGCTAGCTTTGCATCGCTCTGCTGCTTAAAGTAGACTTAGTAAGCAACTATATGATTCCTCCAGAATAAGGTAATCTCTGAGTGAGATGGTGCTATACCGCCTTCCACAGTTACCAGCATAGAGGATACGGCCAGGGTTCCTATACATCCCTTAATGCAGTCAGTGGCGGGCAACCTGCGGCCCATCAGGGCAATCTGATTGCAGGCCACGAGACATTTTGCTGACATTGACCATCCGCAGGCATGGCCCCCTGCAGCTCCCAGTGGCAGCTGTTTGCCGTTCCTGGCCAATGGGAACTATGGGAACCTGTGGGCTGCAGGGTCATGTTGGTTGCAGGTTGCCCATCACTGCCTTTATGCCTTTAGCAGGCAACATAATTAGAGCATTTTTGATGGATGGATCAGCTCAGCAGCAGAGGTTTGCTTAAAGCCAGACCCTCTTTCTGAAGGGCACCAAGCATTCCCCTGATACTACTCAGGGTCTAGTCCACAATGTGTATGGAGCTCTTGAGCAGCAGACAAACATGCAGTGCAAGATTAGCTGAAGCGATGGCAAATGTTTGGGCCATACTGTGCACAATCTATGGAACTCATTGCCAAAAGATATCGCAGAGCGTAGTAGGAGTAAAAAAAGATGGACTTCCACAGGTAGACTAGATAAGATTTTTAAGGGATATAAAACAATCTTTAAGATATATAAAACTTAATGTTTCATGGGAAAAGTCAATCCCTAATTGCATGGTGAAGGAAAAAGTTGTCTCTATGAGAGCTTACTCAATAAGTTTCCACTCCAGGGACTCTTACATCATCTTCTGTTTCTGGCACTGGTGGCTACTGGACTAGATATAGCACTAGACTGACCTAATATGGCAATTTCCATGGTTTCTATGAGCCATTCTGATGTTCACTATGATTGTGCTTTATGTGATTTTTCATAGTTGAGGTTTCCAGGCAAGGGGAGATAAAATCCATACTTAACTCTCTGCTGATATATTAGAAAAACTGCACAATCCTTTAATCACTGATGTCAGTAGCTGTTGTGTCTTTTGCTCTTGACATAACAATGGAAAAATATCTCCATCCCTGTGACATCTTCCTTTCTTGTTGCTTAACTAATGCTGCAATTTTGCTGCTTGTAGACTGTGTGGGAGCAACAGTAATAATACACCATTCTCTACTAATTAATTCCTATGGCTGTACTTGTTCCAACAGTAATTGCAAGTCAGAAGTTGCTGCTTATTTTCTTTCTTTCAAGACACTTTTGGAGTAAGATATCAACAGCATGCTAGCCCAACTCATCCTCTCTGCCCATTAATACATAGGACATATAAAAAAAGCCTCATATTCTTTTGGCTTCTTATAAATGACTAGCACCAATGGTGCTAGTTTGGGATTTGGGCAACCCTGGTTTGGTTTCCTGCTCTGCTGCAGATTACCTATGAAACCTTAGGTACATCATTTCGTTTTTTGGGGCCTCAATTGCCCATCTGAAAAATGTTAAGAAGAGCACTTTCCTACCTTTCAAGGTTGTTGCGAGAACAGATACATTAAAGGATTGCGAAGCACTAAGATATTAAAATAATGGAGTCCATATAAGTGCTTAAAGATAGGTAATAACACCGAGCCATGATTTGCCACAAATGAACCCTTCTCTCCAACTAGAACAATCTCCTTTGCATCATGCTTTGATTTATTGAGTTTTCACCAGATGTCTATACTTAAAATGCTACTACCCCATCACCATCCTTTTCCCCCCCATGTACATAATGTGCAAATTTGACTGATTACTGTGCAGCAGTTCATTGTTGTCTGCCACAACCAGAAGTGACATGTTATGAGGATGAGTCTTTGCCAGTAATGCCCATATTAGGAAAATTGTCCACTAACAGCTGCACTGGGCCTAAACATGTATCTTTTTGCCAGGCAATAATCCACTCCTACTTAAGTTGTCCATTTATAAATTATGGTGATTATGAGGGCTGGTAGAAAATTTTCTATCAAAAACTATTTTCCAAACAAAAAGGTGGTTTTTTTTGACTAAACAAATATTTTCACAAACAGTTTCTGCTTTCTGTGGATTTTCTTTTTAATCCACATATTTTGGCTAAGATCTTTCAATTTTCAGACAAATTTTTGGTTTTGAAATTTTTAGCCAAAAACTCTAAAATGTCAATGGAAAATTATGATACAACCTAAAGATTTTTTTTTTCATTTTCATCAAAAATTCATGTAGGGAAAATATTTCAGATGAGCTCAGGTCATGAACAGTAAAAATAGGTACTAACAGGAGTACTTCATATTAAACATCCTTTAAATATACCTCAAACTACTTAGAAATTTGAAAATCTGATTTTCAAATGTGTTCAGCATCAGCTGATAACAGTAAAAACTACAAGGTACGGAGCACGTTTAAAAATCTGGCCTCGATTATCTATGCTGTGTTCTTTTAAAAATAAGGTTCTTATTAAGGAAGTCACACAGGACTCTGATTTTTCTGTATACAATAGATTACCTTAAAGGGACCTGAGACTCATACTGGGGTGTTGGAAGAAGAGGAGAGGGAGAGAGTATATATGTGAGGAGGGGAATGGCTTTAAAGAAAAGAGTGATAGACTTAAATATAAACATACTATAAACCAGTGGTGGATAACCTGCGGGCTGCATGTGGCCCACCACTGCTATAAACTATTCCTCATTTTTCTGTGTACTTTGGTGGTCTTGTTCTATGCTGTTTGATACATGGTGTTGTAGAAGCAGGATGCATGGAACTTTTTCTATCCATTTGCTTTTAATAGTAAAAGTAATTTTCTCAGGTGGACATTGAGTAGTTGCAATCACAGCATATTGTGCCAGGGAAATTCTTTTAAGACACTGCTGGCAAAGGACACATGATAAGCAATTGCAACACAGCATGTTTCTCAAGCTTGATATTGGCTGCACTACAGCAGACCCAAAAGTGTAGTGTATAGTATTTTTCTATTGCAATCTAGTGGGTCCCCCCCCCCCTTCTTTCAACCTGCTGACTGAGGATGAAGAAAAGACAGTCAATCTCTGGCCACTGAGATGACAGCCCTTTTCATTGGCAAAATCCATGTCAGCACCAATACACAACTTAAAGATTAGGAGTCTCCTTGAAAGAGAGAGAATCCCCTGAGAAAAAATATTATAATAAGAAATATCAAATATTAGGGAGTGTCAGAAAACAAGAATTCCATTTCCTGAAAAATCTTGAGGTTTCGATATTATTATTTTTTTTTACCATGTAGAATGAAACTAAGTCCTTTTGAAATTTTTCATGAAAAAATGAGAAGGACTATTGGATAATTTGGAGTCTAATAGTTACAGTATACAGTTATTGCTTGATTTGGAGCAGGGACTTGAGTCTGGGTTCCCTACATACCAAGTGAATGCCCTACCACTTGGCTAGTCTGGGGTAGGTCTCTCTCTCTGACCAGAATTTCATCTTGGATCCAACAGATACATTTCTTCAAAAGTTTCCATTTTGAACAAATCTATATTTTTAACCCTCCACCTGCCCCCCCCCCCAAAAAAAAAGAAAGAAAAAGAAAAAAAGGTTTTGGGTAGAGCTGGTCAGGAAATTTTCCACAAATGTGTCATTTTTAAAGACTACCCATATGGAATCTTTCTCTAGGCCAATAACTAGAACTATGTGGGACACCGTTTTCACATCTCGCAAGAATTTATGAGATGTTGAAAAATTTTCCCATCAAGACAAAATGTTGAAATCTTGACATTTGTAATAAACTAAGATCCAAATTTTGTTTTAAAAATCAGATCAATTGGAACATTGTTTAGATAATATCCAAAGGTTTTTTTTCTCGTTTTGATTTTTTTTATATTTTACCACCTAATTTTCATATAAATAAACTAAAGGTCTGAAGTAAAAAGTTGTTTAGAATGATAAAATTAAAACCTACATTTTGACAGTGTTGAAACAGGTTCTCTCTTACAATTTCAAAGACACTGCCTGCCCAATATTTTTTCAAAGTGAAAGATTTACTTAAAGGAACCCATACCTATGAACGGGCATTTTCCAACAAAAAAAAGTTTCATCAGAATATATCCTGACCATCTATATCAATAAGACTATAAAAGACTCTTATTGACATCTCTTTAATTGCTTATTCATCACAAAATATCTTATTAAGTGTATGTGTGTGTGTGTGTGTGTGTGTGTGTGTGTGTGTGTAATAATCATCATACGGCTCTTAATTGGGATGGATACAAATGTCATAATTGTTTACATTTGAGTTTGAAGGTAATTTACACTACTGGAGGCACTTTTGTAGGAGATCTCTATCAGTCAAAACTATATCACATGTTGCATTATGATTCCTTAGAAAAAATACAGATTGAATTTGGAACTATAAGGTGTGTATTTCAGTCTGGTTGTGTGGTTATTAAATGCATAGAGGATGCAAGTGAATCTTCTATAATGGGGCAAAAAATGTTTTCAGTTTAAAATGTTAAGGGGCCCCCCGAAATTGCTTTGCCCCAGGCCCCCTGAATCCTCTGGGCGGCCCTGGGGCTAGGCAAGAGATCTTTAAATTAGGAAGAAAAATGGAGGTGCTCAGGAAGGAGACAACAACATAAAGAAGTGACTAGTACACAAGAAAAATCAGCAAGAGATGTATCAGTCGAACAGAGGGTGAAGAGCACCAAGCTGGGATTTAGAAGCAGATAATTTAGGGCAGTGGTGGTAAACCTGCGGCCCGTGGGCTGCATGTGGCCCATCAGTGAAATCTGATTGTGGGGCGCGAGACATTTTGCTGAGGTTAACCATCTGCAGGCATGGCCCCTCACAGCTCCCAGTTGCTGCAGTTCACTGTTCCCAGCCATTGGGAGCTGTGGGAAATGGCAGCCAGCAGGTCCCTGTGGTCCACCGCTTCCCGCAGCTCCCATTGGTGGTAACGGTGAACTGTGGCTACTGGGAGCTGTGGGGGGCCGTGCCTGTGGATGGTCAATGTCAGCAAAATGTCTCTTGGCCCACAATCAGATTACCGTGATCGGCCTCCGGTTGCCCACCACTGATTTAGGATGTTGCTGGTAAACAACAACAAAAATAAAGTCAAAAACTGAGTGAAATAAAAAGGCAAGAGTACACAAATAATAACGTTGAGGCTATATGTCTACACTACTGTGGTAAGCTGACCTAAGTTACGCAACTCCAGCTATGTGAATAATGTAGCTGGAGTCGACGTAGCTTAGGTCAACTTACTGTGGTGTCTACACCACTATGGGTCGGCGGGAGAGTGTCTCCCGTCAACTTACCTTACTCTTCTCATTTGGGGTAAACTATCAGGGTCAACCGGAGAGTGATCTGCGGTCAACTTGGTGGGTCTTCACTAGACCCAATAAATCAACCCCCAGTGCATCAATCACTGGAACATTGATCCGGTGGTAGTGTAGACATCGGCTAAGATACCTTTGATCTAATAAATGAGATGTACTATATAAGGGAGCAGCATAAAGAACTGAAAGGCTTACTGTCACTTGTAATTACAGTGAAATGGTAGGATAAAATGAATAATTGAAATGTCAGTAGAGGAGAGAATGGCCTATGAGAAAGACAGAGACAGTGAAAAAGGGGAGTGACTTGTGCATGTATATTAAGCAAATATTCATGTACTCTGAGGTACAGATGAAAAGAAGATAAAAATGTTGTAAATCTTTAGTTGAACAGAAGGAAGTGAAGAAAAAAAGGCGGTTTTGGTAAGGATCATTTAGACATACAAGTTTAGAAAACTGGATGTAATAGTCCTACTCCTAGTGCAGATAAAACATACCCACAGTATTTGAAATGTAACTAAAAGGATAAGGTACATAGATCTTTCTTGAAGAGCAAAGCACAGAGCAATTAACATCTTCTTGAACTTTGTAAATTAAAGCATTTTGATAGGAGAGCTAAAGGAAGCAAATAGGGATGTTTTTTCCAGAACAAAGCCACCTAAGGGCTGGTCTAAACTACCGTGGCAAGTTGACCCAAGTTACGCTACTGAATAATGTAACTGAAGTTGATATAGCTTAAGTCGACTTACCACAGTGTCTACACTGGGCTGGTTTGATGGGAAATGCTCTCCCGAAGACTTTCCTTACTCATCTCGAGGAGGTGGAGTACTGGAGTCAACCAAAGAACAGTCTGCAATCAATTAAGCGGGTATTCACTAGACAAGCTAAATCAACACCGCTGCATCAATCACTGCAGTGCTTATCTATGGATAAGTGTTAGTATACAGATATCTGAAGTCCTGCAACAATCATCATCTTTACTAGATAACCAGAATCTTCAGATACCATAAAATACTAACTTTATGGCTCACCAGCACCTACATTTTCATCATTTCATATTTTAAAAGAGTCCAACATCATGCCTTCAATTTCTAGTGATATCAATGGGAGTAGAGGGATCTCCGAAGCTCTCAATGCATGATAGAAATTTTAGCACAAATAAATAAATAAATAAAACACCCTACAAGGATTTCCTAAGCTGTGGCTGCACATGTAAGATCTACTAGACATCCCATGAATATCAATATTCTTAAAGCACCTGAGCGATAGCAGGATCAATCCTTATCCCTACAGAAAGGGTGAACAATGTATCAAATGAGGAACTATAGAGGGCATAGACCCAAAACACAAATACAGCACAAGCACAAATGAGGACGACAAGTGGCTTGATGAAACTTTTTGTATTTCTTTTTATGTATTCCTCAGAAGAATATGCTATCAGATCATTTATTTTAAATGTAAATAAAAAGAGCATTGTTGTGCTGGAATGGTTCAGATAAAAACATATCCTAAGGAATAGAATGTGTTTTTTTAAAGTACAGCCTGGACAGAACAAGAAAGAAAGAAAGAAAGAAAGAAAGAAAACAACAACAACAACAACGTTCATGTAAAAATACAGCCAGTTATATACACTGGTACTCAAAAGATATTAAAATATTCTTTCCAAAAGGTGATATGTCTTGGCCAAACTGATACTGCAGTTATAAATTAACATGCATAATGCTGTCAATTATTCAGGAAAATTCCTTCCAACGAGAAATATTGCCAGAAAAAAATAATATACATGTTATAAAATATTACAACTATTGTTTGGAAGTACCCATAGGTTTCAGGAATAAATTATTCCCTCTGTTCCATAGGGCAGATCTCAGATAACCAGCTTAAAAGAAGTGATGTTGAAATGTAGATCTGCTGATATTTTTATACCCCACATAAGTGTGTCTTGTTAGTTGTGAAACACTTTCAAATTTGGAGTAAACAGGTCTCCAAAAGGGGGCATTGTTTTCACTGAAATAGGCCATTGTTAGCCACAAACAGCTCAAATTTCATTTCCTTGCCCTGGTAGAATTCAGAGGTATTTATTCAGTGATTGAACGGGGGTAGACAATCTATGGCACGCATGCCAAAGGCAGCACGCAAGCTGATTTTCAGTGGCACTCACAATGCCTGGGTCCTGGCCACCGGTCAGGGGGGCTCTGCATTTTAATTTCATTTTAAATGAAGTTCCTTAAAAATTTTTAAAAATCGTATTTACTTTACATACGACAATAGTTTAGTTATATATCATAGACTTATAGAAAGAGATCTTCTAAAAACATTAAAATGTATTACCGGCACGCGAAACCTTAGAGTGAATAAATGAAGAGTCGGCCCACCACTTCTGAAAGGCTGCCAACCCCTGGATTAGAAGCTAGGAACAAAGCGTACCAAGCCAACTGCAGATGCTTTAATACAGCTCCATATCTGGGGCTAGATAATGCACTAAATATTATCCATTATCTTTAATTAGCATAAGTTTGGAAACCCCTTCCCACAGACAGATTCACATACTGTGTCAATTATGTGATATTCTGTGATGCAGAAATGGATTCCATAGGTTGATTTCCATTGTCCTGCCCATCCCAGAAATCTGTAGGCAAAGCACACAATTTGCACAGGCTTATAAATGGATCCAGGTCACACAAAATCTGCCTTTCCTAAAAACAGGATTGACTAGAAGTGTCATTCCCCATTCCCCCCTTTCCAAAAAAACCCATCAACAACTGGTCCATGTGTGCAAAATATTTTTCAAGCCAGACATTTCACAATAGACAAAACCACACCTATGCCTATGAAAATAAATACATATAACTTCTGGGCTCTGCAGTCTTTTCAAAAGTATAGAGATTAGGGTAACCTCCTTGTAATACGAGATTTGCTGTACTTTGCCTTTTACTCGCACAGGGCTTGTATATCCCTCTTCTGTGGAATCAGTCATATTCTTTATTCTGAATTGAGTAGCATGAATTAATAGTATCCAATTACTTCTCACTGTTTGTGACAGTTTCCCTGAAAAAACACCCCATGTACAATAACATGATCAGCTCAGCATCTGAAGCTCAGTAAAGGCTACAAACCCCAGCAGGTCTCACTTACCAAGACAATGTTAATTGCTTATATTTGGTATGAGCTATCAGTGAGCCAAGAGATACCTCTTTATTACGTTTATATTTTTAAACCTTATTTCAGGGTAGGCAAGACATCAGTTCAGGCAATTCATTTGCAAATCTAAACACAAGATATGAACATTTTTATTTACGGAGGTTTTTACAAATATTACAGCAAGGGGATATTCATAAAAGCTAAACTATGAGGAATAAAATATCTTAAATACGCCCATTCATCTGATGAAGTGGGTATTCACCCACGAAAGCTTATGCTCCAATATGTCTGTTAGTCTATAATGTGCCACAGGACTCTGTCACTTTTTACAGATCCAGACTAACACAGCTACTCCTCTGATACTTAAATACTCTGTGTAATGTGGAATGTAATTCTGGAATGATTGGTATACTGTATAACTGGTTTGACTTATGACCTTCAGAAAATATTCTATCAATACAATTAATAATATTCTTATTGTTTTGAGGTGAATCTATGATATTGCTACGATTAAAACAAGATAAAATAAAAAAAAAACAGATGAACTGTTGGTTGTTTCATTAGATATGTAATTACATATTAACTAAGATTCTGGCCAGAATCCAGGTACCAGGCAGATTGCTTTTTCAATCCATTCCTACTGAATAAGATTATTTCCCATTGTTTGGAGAGATTTCTGTAGATATCTATGCTGAACTCATTACCATGATCTCTGAGAACCTTTGAGAATATAGTCTGAATATAGATGTGTATGTTTACTTTATATGTGGTTCTTTCACTCCTCAGAGTAAAGCTTGCGAAGATATAACAGAGTCAGGGTAGACACTGGGCGTATAAAAACCATGGAGCAACATGTTGTCTTAATCAGCATGCAGTATAACACTGTATTGCAATAAATGACACAGATGGCTGTATGATTCTGGTTTTTGATAGCTGGTCTTTTGGTATCCTGTTACGGGACCCAGTATTTTGCTGAGCAAGATAGGGTGGCTTCCTCAGGGCATTGTACACTACAAAATGATGTTGACCTAAGTTACGTTGGTGTATAGCTGCTGCAGTAATTAAATTGTTTTTGCAAGTCCAAACTATGCTCCTTGTGTCAGCGGTGCTCATCCTTACTAGGCTAGCTTGTACCAACTGTACTGCAGGGCTGCCCAGAGGATTCAGGGGGCCTGGGGTCTTCAGCGGCAGGGGGCCCCCGCCGCCGAATTGCCGCCGAAGACCCGGCACTTCGGCGGTGGGTCCCGGGGCGGAAGGACCCCCCGCCACCAAACTGCCGCCGAAGACCTGGAGCAGAAGCAGCTCTGGGAGACCAGGCCCTGCGAGAGTTTTCCAGGGTCCCCGGAGCGAGTGAAGGACCCCGCTCCAGGGGCCCTGAAAAACTCTCGTGGGGGCCCCTGTGCAGCCCGGGGCCTGGGGCAAATAGCCCCACTTGCCCCCCCCCCCCCCCCCCCCCGACGACCCTGCTATACTGTCAGTGTGGGCATTGTGGGATGGCTTCTGAAAGCCAGTAACAGTTAATGTAAGCAAGGCAGTATCTATATCGACATTGACTCTACACCCATTAATATGCCTGTAGTCATAGGAGGGGGAAAGAAAAGGGGGAGAAGAGGGTTAGTGGATTATAAGATTGTTGTAATAAGCCATAAATTTAGTATCCTCATTTAAGAGCATGATTTTTAGCGTTTAAGCAAAGATACAAATTTAAGCTCCCAGGCTTCTCTTTTGAAAGTGTTTAGGAGGAGGACTGATAGGTCAGATCACTTTGAGACAAGTGTTCACACACAAGTGATAAGGTGTTTTGTTCTTATTTTCCTGTCTGAGTTCATTCAAGAGTGTAGTGATTGTCTGGTTTCATAACAACAGATGCAAAACCTGTACAGACATATCTCCATTGCTACAATACTCCCAACAACACACCTTTCAAGATCCATACATCCTACACATGTTTATCACAACATGTGGCGTACCTCAGCCAGTGCACTAAATGCTCCAGTAACAACTATGTGGGTGAAGCCAGACATCACCTTAAAGTCCCTTAGATTATATGCTAGCTACTTATGCTAAACTATCTGTTCCATCTTGTATTTCCTGTGATATTCTAAGTACCTTTCCCAGACCTGAGAAAGATCTCTGTGTAGCTCAAAAGCTTTTCTCTCTCACCAACAGAAGTTGGTCCAATAAAAAATACCTCACCCACCTTGCCTCTCCCTAACAATTGATTTTTGAAATATCTTTAGGAGTTTCAGTCTTAAAGTATTATTCTATTTTGAAAAGTCTGTAAAAGGGGCACTTCCCACTCACAAGATCTATTCTTTGTATGTATTAAGTTAAATCTGCTTGCTTTGGTAATTAATAAGTTATTACTGTTTTTATACACATATGCACCACATAGCCAACATGTTTATAAAGGGTGAACTGTGTTCTGTTATTGTGCTCACTAGATTCCAATCAGTCAAACCTTTGAAGATCCAGTGAAGACAATGGAACTGTACAGATGCCTCAGAGCATAGTTTGGCTTGTAGTCTCTGTATTACTGGGCAAGATGTTTAAGAAATAAAGAGCCTAGCTCATCTTTCAGATCCCAGGTAGAGTTCATTTGATCTGGAAATAAATAAGAGGGAAATATAGAACCGCATGACACCTTTATTTTAGGAATTCACTTTTCTGAGTAGATCTGCTCCTTAAAATGCTTGTACAACCAACAAATAACTAATGTCTTAATTATCCTGAAAGAAAGTTTCTTGCTCTAGTACAGGAACTATGTGCCTGATAAGCTTGTTTGCACTATGTGGTTGAAAATGATTAGACGTTGGTTGATAGCTGTTACTAGATTCAGTCTGGGGAAGCAACAGTTTAATGTAAGAGCTACAAAAGCAACACTGATTTTGTAGCTTCTGTAGACTCCAACGGGGATTCAAGGAACATAATGAAACTCTACGATATTGAAAACCTGGGAAAAGGTCTCTTTATGTACTATCTTCAAAGTCACCGCAAGGACACCAATATTTCAGGTCCCATTTTGCAGCCAAAAGCTCTGCAATTTCACCAGGACCCGACTTGTTGCTAGTGAAGGATGGCTTAAAACATTTCAGTAAGACACATGGCATGAGACAGCATGTCAGCTTCTAATGAGTTCATTGAGATTTTCAGACAAAAGCTTCTCGATTTAATGGCAAAGGAAGAATTGATAAAAAAGCAAATTAATGACATAGAGGAAGTTGGTCTCTTTTGGTGACCCTTGCCTCCAAAACTTACAATATCATATTCTGTGTGCAATCTACTTAGTTTAAGGATAAAAAGGAGAGCCTGATTTTTTTAAACACATTTGGAGCCCACACACTGAAATTACTAGTAATATATAAATCTCTAAAATCTCATTGTTCTAAGCATGTTAATATTAAAACTGTGTCTATTTTTTTAAAGAGCACAATATTCCTGGAATGCTACATTTCTTTTCAGGCATTTTTTAAAAAAAATATTTTCCCTGTGTTAAAATTTACTTGCACTCTAAGGGATTTCCATTAACAGCTCTGGAATTGCTGATAATGTTGGAATACTCGCCAGCAGTGAACATTTAATGAGAGAAAGTAAGATAATAAAATATGAATTTCTTCCAACAAATACCATCTCAATTCTACAATGTATGGATCAATGAATCTTAGCTTCACTGGAGCAAACTTTTTCAACAATCTTAAAAAAGGAGAATGATTACACATCACTGGTTAACATTATGAAATCCATGAGCATATAGAATGCTTTTTACTGGCATGCAGATTTGTGAGGGGAGATACAGAGTGAAAGAATAGAAAAATTCAGTGAGGTTAGACTCACATTTTATACAGACATATTCTGTAGATGATTAGCGAGGAGCAACAAATGATCAGCACGGAAGCCATGGATGATAGCTTCCATGTGCTTGCTAGGAAAATGTCAGGTCAGAATGATCTCCCTGAGGATGAGGTCAAAACCTATGTGCTGTAGAGATAGTGGCTACTGTGCAAGATAAATATGACAAAAATAGTAATTAAATTTCTGATCCTGATTAACTGTACAGACAAACGTTGAAGTTGAGAATTTTGGTGTATTTGTTCTGGAAGGATTCCGACTGTTAAATTTGATATTTGAAACAACTACGCCTAAAAGGGATAAAGTAAAATGAAAAACAGCAGTTACAGATATATTGTTTTTTAAACGGCCAACTCATTCTATTGATAGTAAGTTGTACAGTGTTTTAAAATGCTCGACTATTAAGGAATACTGTAGGGGCTGCTTCCAATTTGCTTCTCCCAGAAAAGGGGGCACAGTCTTAATGCCATCTTCCCATGTGACAGCCAACAGACCTCGCCAGCTACACTAAGGGGACAATGCTGCACCCTTAAAAGACTTCAAGGTAACTAAGTACAACCATACCAGTCACTAGGCTGGATACCTTATCAGCTCTTGCTCCCCTCTGTTTCAGTTTTAGTGAATGGGCTGCTCAAACTCTCAGGAGACTGGGTCACAGGAGGTCTGACCTAGTGGTCAGAGCTCGAATCAGGACTAGTTAGAGTCAGGCCTAGTGGGCAGACCAAAGGTTAGAACCAGAGGTAAGAGTCCAAATGCCAGAGTCAAGGGACAAGACAGAGTCAAAACCAAGAATCGGAGCTGAAGGTCAGTAGCACAGCTGGTTCCAAAGAAGAACAGGACTGGAACAAGGCTACTGCGGCTGGACTTAACAATCAAGCCTGCTAGCTTCCTCACCCAAGCAGGAGGGGATGGTCAACCAGAAGAATAAGCATGGGCAGCTGCTTCCTCATGCTAAGACACTATTAACCATAATACCTGAGCACCTCACATATATAAATTAATTTATTCTCACAACACCCATTTTATCCTCAACTTACAGATGGGGAACTAAGACGTTAAGTGACTTGTCTAGTGTCTCACAGACAGAAAGTATATGGCACGCTTGGGAAATAAGTTATATCACTTGAATGCCAGTCCAGAAGTAACCAAAACTATCATTTCTCCTGAAACTATCCTATATAAAGAAACTAGAATAGACAGTAGGGCTGCTCTGTGTGCATGTTTTGTTGTTGTTGTTGTTGTTTTTAGGTTTTTTTGTTTTTTTGTTTTTAAAACAGGGTTGCTTTATCCTAACATCATCCTTTATCCTAACGCCTGAATTCAATTCATTAACATCACCTTTTTCTATATGCGTTCCCTTTGGGTACAGGTGGCACAAGGGAGGTACTGGCTCTTCCTCAAAATCATTGCTACAAAACAGACCAAATATGAAGGCCCCTGACTAGGAAGAAAAAGAAGAACCATCTCCAAATTAAAATTTTAGGGCAGGGGTTTCACAGGCACTTACATGTCCAACTTCTTTTAGCTTTCAGTGGAGTTGGGCACCTAATTCCCTTAAGCATTTTTGAAAATATCATCCTTGAATATACTAATGCAGATGTAAAAGGCATAGCATTGATTATTTTTTTAAAAGCACCTCAATATGGATATGGAATAATGTAAATACAATATGGTGGAAAATGAATAGGTAATGCAAAATACTGTATAGCAGTGTACTGTAAGTACCATATAATTCAGGATGGACTGGCACTTTCATTATGAAACCTTAACATTCAGCTTTAGAATGAAAACCTTTAGCACATTTAGTGTCAGCTAAATAATCATCCTCTTTTCTCCAAAGCCTGAAATATTTGGTTTGACCGTTCTTGAGTTATGCAAATGTAGTATTTTTCAGAGTTTGGTTGTTTTATTGATCTCATAACCCCCAAATAACGATTTTACAAATCACATTCTGTCACTGATTATGTACTTTGAGAAGAAATAACTGTTTTGGGGAACACTGAATTTAAAAAAAAGGTCTGTTATTCAGTGAGATTTGCTCTGGGTGGCCATTTTTAAATTGTTCCTTTTCTCTTATGCTGATTAGATTATTGCAGTGTTTTCTGATTGGACCTCTTGGAAACTTCAGCTGCAGCCAAAGGCAGCTGCCTGTTTACTTAGTCAAGATTTTCACACAAGGTATTGTTCCAGAAGTTGCACTGGGTTCCAGCTTATTTCCATACATTATCAAAGATGTTGGCTTTAATCTATGATGACCCACAAGTGGTATTATCAGGTGACTTGGGAGCATGGTTAGGCTCCCAATCCCACACATTAAGAAACTGATTACAGGTAATATCTCACCTTCAGAGATGTTCCAATAAGCTTCTTTCACAGACTAGACTCCTTCCTAGTCTAGGCCCAAACCTTTCTCCCTGTACAGTCCTTGTTAGTTCCAGCAGATATCTCAGGTGGTAAGCAGGGGTTTTCACATGACTGGCAGCCCCTTTTGTCCTGCTCCACTCCCTTTTATAGCTTTGGCACAAGGTGGGAATCTTTTGTCTGAGCTTGTCCCCACTCCACCTCAACAATGGAAAAGTACAAGGATTAAGATTGATTCCAGCATCATGTGACATGGTCACATGTCACTGTAAGATTCTTAGTCTCCATTCTTCCTGTGTTGGCCCACAGGTACTCAGGAAGGCATGCAGATAAATAAACTATTTACAACCAATTGTCCTAGTCAATGGGAGCCATCAAGATTCTAAACCACCATTAGTGGCCCTCACTTTGCATAATTACAAGAAGACCTCAGAGACTTATGCTTCATATTTCTAGCTTCAGACACAAGAATGATACATGCACACAAATAGGAGGAATATATTCAGTAGGTTATAACCTTTGTTATGATACCTTACAAGAGACCTTTTGCATAAAGCATATTCCAGTTGCATCATATTTACACTCATAAGCATATTTCCATAAAACATATGGAGTGCAACATCACAATATGTAAAGGCAATTTTAAATTTGAGTTTTAATCTTGAAAAAGTCAATTTCAAAGTTCTGACTCCCATAGAAACTTTAATTCAAGCATCATAAGATGTCAATACATGGAAATAAAATATAGTCACATCTTGGAAACAGTTTTTCAGGAAAAATATCATTGGGATTAATTTTAAACAACTATTAATTTGGCAAAATTGCAACAACTATCACATTACCAAAATGCCAAATACTGATTTTAAATAAATATTTCTTAGGTATGGACCTTTGAAATGCCATGAATAAAACAAGAACTTCCCACAAATGAATTTTGATTTTGTTGAATGTGTGCGCCTTGTAATCTCATAGTATCAGCCACTGTTGTCTGATGGACACTCTGATCCCAAAACAAGCTCCCGGACATAGCAACTTGTGGAAACAATTATGAGCGGCATGATCAGCAAACATGGCAGTCAATAATTTCAGAACCATGATATGATTCCAGGTGGAACAGAGTACATGATAATCTTTATATACTGTACTTAAAAGATCTGCATTCTATTCAGATATTTCTGTTTTTTAGTATTTGAATCACAGCCCATTAAGTCAACAGAACTCTAATGGGCTTTGGATCAGGTCTTCTGGTACTTAAGATTGTTCTCCATTTTCGGAATAACTTTTAAGATAAAACTGTAATTTTTAAAAATTCTAATAAGCTACTGCCATCTAGCAGGTCACAGAGCTTGCTTATTTCATTAAGACACTAGGCATTTCAAAGGCACGATGTATGAATGAATTTTCTCATAAGTTCTTCTCTGTATGAATTTAATGTTTGCCTGGATTAGAAATGGGACTGGAATTTATTATTATTTAGTCCTCCACATCTGATGAATAAACAAATAGGCCTAGCTCTGGAATGAGTTTGTTTTCTAAATTACTATGCTTTTTCTTTTTTTTTCTAAAACAACACTGAGTATCAGAAAGGAGAAACCTTTTTCATTATCTATTTGCCCATCCAACTGCACTGGGATGGAGAGGAGAAATGAACAGCTGAGTAGGGATGGGGGAAAAATTCTGCTCCTTTCCCTGTTGGTGGTAGCACAAAGGGACAGAAACGAAGAGTGTAGAGTAGGCTGGCAGGCAGTAAGTGATTATCATGCAGGTCTACTAAGTGGGTGAGAAAACCTCTCAGAAACCTTCTCTTCTCTCGTACAGACACATTTAGAAAATCTTCTTAAGCTGTTTAAACAAACATAATTGTGGCTTCCCTCCAAGTACCAAGTGCTTCCTCTTGCTCCTGCCTCTCACAAACTACTGGCTATGTCAAATAAAGATAAGTATCTTTCTACTAGGGAAAAAAAAAACAAGAAAAAACTGAAGGCACAGCCAGATTACAGAGGTTTTCTCCTATAAATCTGGATTCTCTGACCCAGTCTGTTCCTCTGTGCTGACTGAGTAACACAAAGGGAATGGAGACTGCCAATAATTTACCTGCTAGTGATACCTCTACTACAATGGGGTTTCAGTGCACACTGAACCAGTTTCTCATCCTCTCTGTGCAAAGCATTTGCTGTTTGGTCCCCATTTGGACTCTTGACAGCTGGTACAAGCTAGAGCAGCCCAAAGCCTGCTATAATCTGCACTAGGGCAGGGCAGGGCATCAGGAGATTTGTTATGAAAAATAAATTTCAACAAGATTTCTACCAAAGTTATCTAAAATATTCAGAATGAAGAAAAATTTAAATGAAAATATAAGAAAAAAGTTAATGGGCTGAATAGAAATTAATAATAAAATAGAGAAGCTCCAAATCCTCCTTTCTGAGACAATGCATCAACACATCACACATTTTAAAATATAAAATAAATATCCCTGTGTTAAATTATGGCATATCTGCCTGTAATTCATTTATTAGACACTTGTTAGCTTCTATTTCTATTATAATCATATGAATATATCAATGCCTTACTGTGTGTACCATGCCAGATTTACATTTTCTTCAAAATAACAGTTTGTACTAGTTAACATCATTTGGGATTTCTGACAGCTCACTCTCTCAGATTTTGTTAATTTTGCCCTATTCCCAAATTTATAGTATTGGGTGTAAAAAACACTTCAAATCCCTTTGGCAGAGAGAGACTGAAGTTGTGCTCAACAACTATTTGCATATCTACCAAAACTCCTAAGCACAGTGATGTCTCCACACCATCCCAAGTCAAAGGGGCTTTGTTTTCCCTCTGCCTTCCCTTCCACCCAAAAAGTTTGAAAATTTGAAGTCAAATCCTAGTAAGGATGATAGGAAGATGCACAAACACTGGCAGGTTAAGAATAAAAGTACAACAAAGCAGGCCAAGAAAGAATTTGAAAAGTAATTTACAACACACAAATTAAAAATAAGAATTTTTAAAGTACATCAGAAGCAGCAATTCTGCCAAACAGGCAGTGTGGTCACTAGATGACCAAGGTATTAAAAGAACAGGAGTACTTGTGGCACCTTAGAGACTAACAAATTTATTAGAGCATAAGCTTTCGTGGACTACAGCCCACTTCTTCGGATGCATATAGAGTGAAACATAGAGTGAAACAGAGTGAAACATATATATATATGTTTCCGAAGAAGTGGGCTGTAGTCCACGAAAGCTTATGCTCTAATAAATTTGTTAGTCTCTAAGGTGCCACAAGTACTCCTGTTCTTTTTGCGGATACAGACTAACACGGCTGCTACTCTGAAACCTGTCAAGGTGTTAAAGGAGCACTCAAGGAAGACAAAGCCATTGCACAGAAGCTAAATACATTCTTTGTGTCAGTCTTCACAGCAGAAGATTTGGGGGAGACCCTTTTGGGTGACATCTAAAGTACTGACCCACACTGATATGTCAATAAAAGAGATTTTAGAACAAATTGGTAAATTTAACAGTAAAAAGTCACAAGGGCCAGATGGTATTCACTTAAGAGTTCTGAAGGAAATCAAATGTGAGATTACAGAAATACTAACTGTATTGTGTACCCTACTGATGAACCAAGCCTCTGTACCAGATGACTGGAAGGTAACCAATGTATTGCTGATTTTTAAAATGGACTCCAAAGGTGATCCTGGCAATTACAGGCTGCTGAGCCTAACTTCAGTACTGGGCAAATTGGTAGAAACTATTGTACAGAAGAGTCAACACAGTTTTTGTAAAGGGAAATCATGCCTCACCAACATATTGGAATTCTTTGAGGGAATCAACAGGCATGTGGATAAGGATGATCCAGTCAATATAGTGTACTTGGATTTTCAGGACACCTTTGACACCCTCAGAAAAGGCTATAAAGGAAACTAAGAAGTCACAGGATGACAGGAAAGCCCTCTCGTAGATCAGTAACTGGCTAACAGACAGGCAATCAAGGGTAGGAATAAATGGTCAGTTTTCACAATAGAGAGAAGTAAACAGTGGGGGTCCCCCAAGGATCTGAACTGTAATGTATGCTTTTCAATATATTCAGTAATGTTCTGAAAAAAGGAGTGAACAGTGCGGTGGTAAAGTTTTCAGTTGATAGTTAAATCGAAAACTGACTGAGAAGAGTTATGGCAGATGAAATTCAATGTTGGTATGTGCAAAGTAAAGCATGTTGGAAAACATAATCCCAACTATGCATATATAATGATGGTTTTTAAATTAGCTATTACCACTCAAGAAAGAGATCTTGGAGTCATTGCTGATAGTTCTCTGAAAACTTCAGCTCAGTGTGCAATAGCGATCAAAATGGCTAACAGAGTGTTAGGAACTATTAGGAAAGGGGTAGAAAATAAGACAGAAAAATCATAAGGCCAAGATATAAATCCATAGTGTGCCCACATCTTGTCCCCCTCCCCACCCCTGCATTCTCCACCTACCAGACTGGGGTAGGGGGAGCTCATGGCTTCTACCCTGAGGTGGGGTGATGGGGGTAGGGGTTTCTGCCCTGCAGGAAGGTGGGCCTCAGGGCTTCAGCAGTTCAGGAGGTGCCTGCTGGGGCTCAGGGCTTCAGCAGGAGTGGGACTGAGGCCCCGAGCCCCAGCAGACAACCCCCCCCCCCCCCCCGCCACACACACACACACACAGGGATGAAGCCCTAAGCCCTGGCAGACGTGTCCCTCTCTCAAACGTCTGAAAATTATCATACTGGCTCAGAGGGTCAGTAGGTTTGGCCACACCTGATATAGGTAGATGATGAAGATAATGGAGAAGTTAGGGAGTAAGATGAGGCAAAGGAGACAAAGATAGATGTTGGGGGCAGTGGATAACAACATAGCTAAAAATCTATATGGCTACTTATTCAAAATAAATGATTATTCCCTCATTAAATTAAAAGGCTAATATATAGAACATTTCATACAAAGTCAGGTAAAATTTTCAGAAGTGCCCAAGTCTCTTGGCAAGTTAATAGAAGAACAGGAGGACTTGTGGCACCTTAGAGACTAACAAATTTATTGAATTAGTCTCTGAAATCACGCAGGTGATTTTGAAAACGTTACCCATAATATATTAGTTCATTTAAGTCTTTCTTCTTTAAACAACTCCTATCTGAAACAATTGAATCATATATTTAGCCTTTTTTCTCTCATTATATAATCTTTTCACAGAAAATATGTATTGCACAAAAGGGTCACTAAAAGTTCTTTTCCTGGAAACAGTATTTTTAATGAATCCATTAAGATAACCACACTTTCTCTCTCACTTTCACACACATACACCATAATAAGCTACCAAAAAATTAAGAAAATATGCTTTTAGTTTTCATTTAATCTGTTTTCTCATTCAAGTAAAACCTCTTTTACAGGGCATTTAAGTAAATATGAGGAGCATGATAATAAATACTACGCAATAAATATAATTTTAAAATCAAAGACCTATGATATATTTTTCTATCAAAATGCAAGTACCAAATTGAAAACAATAATGATGCTCATCTAAAGTTACAGTTCCAACAAAACATCTCAGGATTTGATTTACAATTAGTAGCTTGTTGAAAGTGAGACATCATTTTACATTTGAAACTGCTACCACTCAAACAATCAAGCCCTAAAATCTTGCTGTTTATTAATTGCATTATCTCATACTATTTTTCTCAACAAGGCTTCATAAAATCAAGGCTATGTTGTTCAAAATGATATTAGAATTATATGCATCCCCAGCTAGACAATTCAATCACTACTAAATTCACAAACAGTAGGTGGCTTGTATGCTTGCAAATTCTAGATTAATTATTGAAGCATTAGAATATGATGTACCACATTATATTCACGTAAGGCTTGAAAAGTCTCACTTTCTTGGCTAAGTGTGTAAGGGAGCATTGTGGACTAAACACATTGGCATGGAGGGAGCCACTCCAGCAGCCACTACAAATTGTTAAGAAGTTGTATTGAGTGACTTTGAACTATACTATGCTATCCAGTCTTTATCTAGAAGGATGATTATCATAGGAACAAAGGAATTGCCATACTGGGTCACACCCACGGTGTACCTAGTCCACTAGCCTGTGTCTGACAGTTACCAGCATAAAATGTTTCAGAGGAAGGTGCAGGGATCTGTAGCATGTAAGAGAATTTGGGCTCAAATACACAGTAAACAAACACCTGAATAAAAAAAATGTATAAATGCCTTTAAACTACACAGTCATCTGCAAAGATAACGTATGAAAACAACTGGGGGTGAATCTCTCTCTCGCTCTCAAAAAAAAAAAAGTAATAACATTATTTAGATTAGCCAAAGTAATTTTTTATTTTTTCCATGTGTGATTGTGTTAAAACAACATCACTTTGGAATGGAACTTTTTACATACACCTCTACCCCGATATAACGTGACCCGATATAACACAAATTTGAATATAATGCAGTAAAGCAGTGCTCCAGGGCGGCAGAGCTGTGCACTCCCGTGGATCAAAGCAAGTTTGATATAACGTGATTTCTATAATGCGGTAAGATTTTTTGGCTCCTAGGACAGCGTTATATCGGGGTAGAGGTGTACTTAAATGTATCATTCCGAGCATTTAAGATACCTAGTCTTAAAAGGCAAATAGATTTTAAAAATTAAGTGACTAGTTCAAAGTAAATATACCCTCACATTATAAGCATTATTTTCTTTCCTTTCTTTTGTTTTTTTGTTGGCTCCTCCAGGATTTGGAAAATCAAAGTAAAAAAAAAACCTAAGCTTTATCGGTTCATTTATTTATTTTTTGCACGCGCTAGCACATTGACAAATTTAACTTTTTACTAGGTTCTCCAGATGTACAAATGTTAACATATTATTCAAATAGTGAAACAGCTTTTACTAATGCTTCCTTGAAGGATGTTTCATATTTTATTTTATTTTTGTGAGACCTAATGCCATGCCTATTTGAGTTTTGTCAGACTTCAGTAGGCACCCGATCATACCCTTTATGTTTACATAAATGATCATATGATTATGATGATTATCATGCCACTTGTGCATGAGAAAGGTTCAACTTTCAAAAGGACATGCCAGACAAGTGTAACAAGTGTAAAGAAAGTAACTTATTCACCTCTGGAATTTCAATTATAACTTTTTGTCTGAAGTGCAGAGGCCTATCAAAGGGCAAATATAGCTAAAGCCATTAGATACCTCTGTAGCAGAACTCCCAGACCAGGCTACAATTGTTTTCCAATGTCATTGCATAGTTGAGGCTTGGTCCAGACTGGAAATCCTAACTCAATATTGTTTGTATTCTCTACCTAGTAAGCCAAATTCTGTATGAACCTAAGAACAATAAGTACCACTATCACCATTACTGATATTTGCTTCAAAGTCTGGGTTCCCAAAATTTCAATGCTAATGAAAGGTAACTGTTGCATTCAGAGTAGACCATGCCTAATGGCAGCCAGGCAGCTTTCCCTCTAGGGCAAGTGTCTGCTTCCACATCACACTTCCTAATATAACCACTTCTTTGTGCCACTTCCTAGTAGCAAAAGTTGCCTCCAGCATTGTATCTAATGTTTATTTCTTTTAACTTAGTCACCAGCTCTTAATGTTTTTTGAAAGAGTGAAGGTAAAAATGATTTTTTATTGCTGAAAGAAATACATTTGCAATATGCACATATAAATTACAAAGACAGCTTTTAGTTACCTAATTTCCTAGTTTTATTTTTTGTAAAGCTTACAAGATAGAGGGAGGAAAACCAAAGAAAAGAGATGCAAATCCTTCTTCTGTTTCCATGTTCAATTAATCATCATCATGCATTATCACAGTAATTCATTCAACAAAGGAAGAAAAAAGTAAATGCAAAAATCACAAACTAAAAACAGCTATTAAATGACAGTTTAAACGAAAAAATAAGAGCCTAAAAGTCCTTCACACAAAACAAACATAATTAAAACTGTTGTGAGGCATCCATGTGAGAGGGGATTGTCGGTGAATTTTAATGACCCTCCAGTGATAGTAGTGGGAAGAAAGATGTAACAGGAATTAGCATGTTCACTTGGAAAAAAAATCAAATAAAACCTTTTTACATTAGAGCTGTACCAAGCTTTTGATCATGGATTCAAATGAGAAAGGATAAAGACTGTGTTTCCTAAACCCATTCCCTGTTTTCTCAATTCAAATTAAAACAGACATGCTAAAATTGAAAGGACAACACAGCAGTCATGTTTGTGCACGAAAATGCATGAGATGTGAAGGATGGTGGAACATGTGTGTCCATTATACACACACACACACGTGCATGCACATATAGAGGACTATCAGTCAGGAAAAATCTCAGAATGTATTAACATTGAATAGTGGGAATTAACACCCCGCCCCCCGCCCCATCCTTCTACATTAATATTATTTAAAGAATCTAGTGCTTGTGAAAGCTGCCATATTTACAGCTTTGGAGACCAAAGTCCTCTTATCATCCCGATGCTGCCTGGTCCTTGTGCCATAAGGGCCCATGTACTAAAATAAAGTACATCTGCCAGGGAAATACAGTAAAATATAAGAACATAAAATTAGCCGTTATACTGTAACCTAGAATGTGTACATCTCTTCTTCCATTTCTCCCTATTTCTAATCTCGTGGCTTTCCTTTCATCTGACTCATTCTATCAATTGTCATATAATTTCTCTCTTTGTTTACATTTTTGACTACTGCTTTCTCTCTCATGCCACTTTTCTTGTTTCCTTCGTTACATTATTTGAGAAACAGCATGTCTTTTCCTCTCATTCTTTGTTTTTTTCACATTTGACCTATCCTCTGCTGTCAAGCCCATGGCTTTTTCATTGCTCCACATAATTCTTCCTTCTCCCTGCCTCATACATTTACTTCCTAAATAATAACTTTTTACTATTCCTGTCTTCTTCCTTTCCTACTAATATTCTAAAACTGATATTTTAAAGGAATATTCCCTCTAATTAAGTAATGTACATATATGCTTTATCATTCCTCCCATTGCCCTAATTAGGGCAACATCCGTTGCCCTAATCCGACACACACGTGACTTTGGAAACTTAAAACTATTTTTCAACTTCACATAAGCTGATGAGAAAATAGATTAAACATCAGACTGACCTGAAGATTAGACAGAGTTATTGAAAGAAAATTAGACACTTCAAGAAAATACGTCAAATAGTTGTAGGGGTACAGTATTTGATGAACTCTTTCAAAAGCTTTTCTACATAATATTGTAGTCTTTAAGAATGTTATTTATTTTGCCAAAGCTTTTATTCTATTTGTTCTTTATGAAAACTCTCAAATTTATGTAAACTTCATGAAGTAATTTTCTCACTGAATTCCACAAAGCCTTTGCAATTATAGTTCTGCATATATAAGGGAAAATGCCTGGTTTTCTCTCTTTCTTTGTGAAAACCCATTGATTCTAAGAAAGAATTATTCACTAACAATTAATATAGACATAAAATTCTACCTGGGTCATAAAGATGCACACACTTTTATGTGAGTGTGTGTAAAGAGAAATTCCTAAATATTACTAAGAGAAAGTAAAGGGTAGGTTGTAGTCTGTTTATGAGAGCAATTTACCGTTGATTAAGTATTTCATTAGCCTCTTGCCCCTGGCAGGAAGAATTCGTTGGATGTGTGATTTATTTAAGAGAAACTTTCATCTAAAACAGATTTTCACAGCTCCTAACGACTTGGCAAGGTGGAGGCTTCCCTATAGATCACATGATAGAGTAACTATAAGCATTTGCTTGTGCAATGGTGTGCAGTTCATGCAGCAAATTCACTCAGGCAATGTAAAGTTCATTCAATAGCCAAATATGCTCAGGGTCTGTGGGTACTAAATAACAATCTATATATCCACATATATGCATATGGATACATATGTAGATAGATGTCAGACAAGGGGCTACAAGTGATGCACAGATACTGGTACCCAGTATATCATCTTCTCTTATCATGAGTAAAATCAGGCACATACATAGGGTTAATGCTTTTTTTATTAACAGAAAGCTCTAGCGTGTTACTCCATGCTTTAGCAGCATGCACACTACACCAACTTGTAGCAGTGTTGGGGTTCTCTTTGCTTATAGTGTCACATTATACTCTTCCTTAATATTCAATAAACATAGATCACTAATTTTCTTTCCATAGGCCTCATAAAACACATTGCCATTATTAAAGTCCTGCAGATCTTTTTCTAGGGCTGCCTTCTCACTGTGGTCCCATTCAGAAGAATGCTTTTCCACTTATGTTAGCAGTGCTAATAAGGAGATCTCCTTTTCAAAAATGTCTAATGGACCGCTATGCTTGGTATCATTTTACCATTAACAGTCTTCCTGGATCTTTTCTGGTTTTCCCCAACTTTTTCCTCCACAAAGAAGTGGTTTGTTCTCGTTGCTCGGATCCCTGAATAACCCTGAACAAAAGGACTTTTTTTCCCCTCATTCAGCCTTTTCTCTGTTGTACTGTCAGTGCACATCCAGGGTTCCTACAAATATTTTTATTATTCCTTTTTTCCTGTGCTTGCCATTAGACTGTTACTTGCACTGAGTCTCCACATATTTTAATACTGTTTAACTTTCACTTATTTTTTAAATCTATTAAGATTTTTTGTGTGACATCTAGAGTTCATCTTCAAGCATTTCCTTTTCAGTTGACAACTGCTTTAAATTTTGATTCTGCTTTTTCCTTCCTGCACTGGACATCTGCCACCTGCTGTTATGACAACTTGAACCTAACTTCCTGATCTACTCCCCCAGGTCCCTGAGCTTCTGTGAGGAAGGTGAAAAAAAACCATTGGTCCCTGGCCAGTTATGCAATGAGGAAACATTCCTTCACAGTCTACCCCTCCCCCAAAAGGGTGACTAGTGCAATGCCCACAACAGACCAAAAAACCCAGTCTTACCACCAGTCTCAGGTGTGGAAAGGTGGGACCTGCTAATCCAGGCATGACAGGAGTCTTAGGGTGGAGGGACAGTGTTTATATAACCACCCCTGGCTGTGTAGGGGCCAATGGCTTACCTGAGACCTCCCATTCAGGTCACACCTTCTCCTTCCCCTCTCCCAACTCGCAAGGGTGTGTGTGTGTGTGTGTGTGTGTGTATGTGTGTGTATGGAGAGGCTTAAAAGGAGTCACTACCCTTCCCCCCCCCCCACTCATGCCAATCCAGACAAAATTCCCCTACCTTTGAGGTTGTGGGGTGCATTGTTTTGAAATACATTCACTGAGATGGATTGTTAGAACTAAAGGTTCCTCTCATTGCATCATGAACAGTGTCAGTGACATTTTCCACATGCTGCCCTAATAAAGACCCTGGGCCTGGATGCTCAGAAGAATGAAGCTATGTCCATATATCCATTAGTCTCTCTTCTGAGGTTACTAATAGGGGATCCAACTGTTACTAATAGGGGAAGGTTTCTCTAGGAACTGGAAGATCACCAATTCTTTTCACATAATTCATCAAACGTGAACTGGGTAAATACCACCACATTGTCATTTTTGGGGATTTTCAAATGATAGTATAAACTCATCTTTTAGTACCACAAATTCTTGCAAAAAAGAAAAATGTAGATGCATTGCTTGATTTTTCTCTGAAAATGCAATTTTCTCTGAAAATGTATTTTTATTTGTAAACCTTGCAATTTATGCCATTGGTGAGTTATACAAGTTACCCAGACAGGAAACAAGACAATGATGAAAATTCAGGTTTTTGGCCTTTCCCTCAAACTAACGCTGCTGAGAACTTGGCTCTTCCTCTCAAGTATTTCTGAAATTCAACTCTGCAGTAGGGTCATCTTCCTGCACTTGGATGTGATGAGATAGGTACTCAGCCCTTTACACCAAACAAAATATATACATCATATTTAAAAAGGAAGAAAAGAATGTGTTTGTACTAAAGACACACACACATCCAGTATAACAAAGCAAGCCTATTATGGCTACAAGATGCTAAGCAAACTGGAAATACCTATAAAACAGCCCTCTTGCAAGCTATGATTTTATGTACCCTGCAGGAAATCGCTTAACAGAGGCCCATATTTTTAGAAATCTCTCCAGATTATTTTCTTTAATGGCAGCCACTTGTACACATTTATTAGCATATTCTAAATCAAAGCAAGAGCTGAAATTTATTTGTGAGATTCTTTTCCAGCTGTTTGCCATTACCTCTCGGAGCTAAAGTCAATGTTATATCAACAAGCTTTTTTTTTTTTAAGTAGATTTTCATATAAATTTAATCAGTTAAGGACTGCTCTTGCATTTCTTTCTTTCAATCAATTTGGGACCAAAAGGTGGACATCATTAGGGCCATTATTGTTTAAATACATTGATAATGATGTTATTTGGATTCAGCCAGTGCTTAGTTTTCTCACTGGCCTATAAGGGTGGACTCACAGGAGTAGATTGATAACACCGCAGTTAGTATGAAATACATATCTCTTTCCAATGTTTGCTAGCACCTGCAAACAGATGTTTCCTACTGTGGATAGCAGATATCCAGTCTTCATCCCATCTGTCTGTTGTCTGTGTGAAAATTGAATGTTCTAAACAGCAGTGTATGTGGGGGGCTTCTACTATATAAAGGTGCTAGCACAATCTCTTTAGAAAATATTTGAAGTAGGATGAATTGATGTGTGGAAAGGGGTGAAGAGCAGATAAGTGTCAGTTGAGAAAAATATTTTTAAGATTCTGTGACACTGCACCCCATATTCTTTATAGAAATATTGTTATGATATAAACATGGCATAACTAAGATATGTTTTATGCAAGATGGGTCATATGAGGTATCATTGGAAAGGTTATATCTACTGAATGTGTTTATATAATTTGTATGAATGTATGATTTCTGTATCTGAGATTAGGAATTTTGACTATGTAACAATTACAGCTGTGTGTGTATTTGGGGAAATGCCCACCAAACAGTGGGCCATCACAGATTCAATAGTCTTCAGCCACTTCTGGAATAAGGCAAACATCGCCTGTTGAAAAGGAGATAATTCACATCCCTATGTATCTTCAAATAAATATATTTTCTGAGCCAGGTTTTGTCTATCCATGCACAGATGAACCAAAGGAAGAAGCATACCCCACATCATTTCAAAGGGTAGCAGAGCTCCCAATCTAGTGTGCACTCCTTCAGAGTGCTAGAAGGAATTCTGACTGTGCCAATTAAAATTCCTCCTGTTGCTCCATCTGCTGTGTAGCCTCCACTGAATCGCCTCATACATCTCTCTCATGTATAAAATGTAACATGGACTATGGCTTAAAGGTACCATCTGGCCCTTTATATCCACACATAAAACTGCTCATTTTCCAACACTTACTAGGTCTCCCATTCTATGATTTCAAGTATCAGAGGGGTAGCCATGTTAGTCTGGATCTGTAAAAAGCGACAAAGAGTCCTGTGGCACCTTATAGACTAAGACATTTTGGAACACAAGCTTTTGTGGGTGAATACCCACTTCATCAGATGCATGTGACGAAGTGAGTATTCACCCATGAAAGCTTATGCTCCAAAATGTCTGTTAGTCTATAAGGTGCCACAGGACTCTTTGTCGCATTCTATGATTGACTCCACACAGATGGACCCCGCCCAAGCAAAGGTGCATTGAAGTTGGTGGACCTATACATGGATGCCGGAGAAGAAGGGCCCATAGGATATTCAATATCTTTCTTTTTTTGAAATTAATGAAGAATGTTTTTGAGACATGTGCTTCATCTCACTTTAGGATCTAGCTATTGATCTTAAAACATGTTTGTTTTAAAAACAGCATTGGGACTATTTTTCAGTTTAAAGATACCCAAACTTTGCAACGTGGAAAATACCACAACTTTGCAAAATCTCAGAGTAATTTACATAAATGAATAATTTAAACATACACAACCTTAATCCTTGCTTTTGCTTGTATAGTACATGGCTTTAAAATAGACATTTGCCATATATTAGTATAAATATCACCTCCATATAGGAGGGAAACATGGTAACCTCAGAACCATGGGGTATTTCTTGGAAAATGCTGATTCTAATTACCATTGTCTTTGATTCTGTGAACTTTCTTGATTAAGGAGAAAAAATTGCTTGTTTGTAGGAATTCACCAGGAATGAAAACCTTTTGTTGATCTTCTTTGTCCTCACTCTGCAGTTACAAAAGAGGGTGGCCACAGATGATATTTTAGAGCTCTGCAGGCTGCACTTTGGGCATTGCTTTTTTTTATAGTAAGTTAAAGCTGTTTGCAAAGTAAGCAAGCTCCCTGCAAATTCCATTTTCCCCATCTCAGTTGTTGCATCAAATGTCTTAGCAGTAACTGCTGCCAGTAGAGAGAAACCAATGGATTTCACAAATAAGCTTCAATTTTACTTCAGAGGTTGAAAACAGAAATAAAACCAATTTCTTTCAAACCAATGATTTTTTTCTTTTCTGAGAAACAACTTCAGGTTGAGTCACAGCTGTGGTGTCCATGACACCCACAAAAGATTTAATCGGCTTTCAATAATTGCTAGTAGCATCATCCTGCTGCCCTCACTATATCACTGAGCAGCAAATGACAGTGTTCTGATGTTGACATGCTTCTAAGCTTTTATTTCTTTGGTTGATGTATTTCAGCACCCTGCTTTTTGAGTTGACTCACTGAAGAGCTAAGTAACTATGGCTGCAGCTCTGTCTTCAGTGGTCTTTAATGAAAAGTCAACATCTGCCAACTTTGCTACATGGCTGTATTGTATGGTAGATACAGTAGTTATTTTCTAATCTAATTATAGGGGAAAGCAGTGGTTTCAAACACAACTGGGTAGTAACCGTTAAAAAATGTAGACCATTTAATGTCAAGCTTTGGATTGACAGAGAAGGGAAGTTATACTAAAGGTCTGATTATAAATTTATTTATTTTGTTGTCTGAAAGAAAAAAAAACTGTGGTTCTGAGGGAAAGAAAGTAAACGTAGATCTACATTTAACATGAAATGCAGTGCATTATTTAGTGCCCTGATAGGGGATTCATCTAGCCACAAGATTAAACATTTTTTAAGAGTTCTTGTTATGTATTGGGAGCTTTACAGATAAAAAGTTTGGGAGCTTTACAGATAAAAAGAAGGGTAAGATCTCTGCCTGCGGGAACTTGCAATCTCAATACAGTAAATAAACATAAAGTGGGATGATTTTAATACAATAAGCAGTATGTCATTTACATTATTTCTTGTACAGTAGCTGACACTTTTTTTTAAAAAATGGAGGAGGAACCTGTGGGCAGCTCTTGCAACTCAAAAGTGCAATTAGGGTTATGGCTGACAGCTATTCTGGGACAAAATGTATCTTTGTAAAAGGACATCTTGAATATAGACAGAGATTTCTAAGAAAAGAACACAAATAAAATCCAACATGCTGGGTAGCAATGTCTCTTAAAAGAAGAACAGCATTTTTCCCCAATGCTGAATCCTCCAAGATGAATAAAATTAGATATTGCCCTTTCTATGAGTCTGATTAGATATTTATTGAACATTGTTTGAAACTGGAATGTTAATAGTATTACTTTTCTGCAAATGAGCAAATTCTTTACAAATTATGTTATATATATTTTTGTGGTATGTAATCTCTCTCCATAACTACTAAAGACAATAATCCTGAGAACTCTAACATACATATGAAATTTTATGCACAGGAATAATCCAATTGAATTTACTGGAACTACTCACATGAGTAAAGTTATGCATATCCTAAGGTGTTTGCAGGGTCAGGGTCTGACATTGGTATACTATGATATGTGGTCAACTATGTTGGAAATGTTCTGTTCCTCATAATTACTTGCCTGGGAGAAGAGGAGTAAATGAAGTGCAACCTGAGTGCATGTGTATTTAATGAAATGATAGAAGTTTTATCCTTAAAACAAATGAAAATCCTCTTTTCCGAGGCTGTCTTTCTGAAATTTACAGAGCAGCTTCAACTGAATAAGGATAAAAAGTTTAGCTATGTAAATAGTAAAGTTACCCTGTAGATGCCTGTCAATACACAACTTAAATTTCCACTTAAACATTAGCTCAGGATTTAAAGGTACATTGGGCCTTGTACACTGATTTTTTCTTTTCTTTTCTTTTTTTTTTTGTGGACATTGTTCTTTTATTTTCTTTTTAAATGCTACAACGTTTTGAACAGGGCCGGCTCCAGGGTTTTGGCCGCCCCAAGCAGCCAAACAAACAAAAACAAAAACAAAAAAGCCGCGATCGCGATCTGCGGCGGCAATTCGGCGGGAGGTGAGGGACCGTCCGTCGAATTGCCACCAAACAGCTGGACGTGCCGCCCCTCTCTGAAGTGGCCGTCCCAAGCACCTGCTTGGTAAACTGGTGCCTGGAGCCGGCCCTGGTTTTGACCTTTTGTACTAAATAACTACTACATTTCTTCATTTACAAAGCTCCTTTGTTTCTAAAATGGCTTTTGCAACTGTCACTCTTCTGGAGAGGTTGCTTGGCTTATTTGTTTTCCTTTCTGTCTGTCTGAGTGCTGGCAAGGTGCCTGATGTCATAGCTAAGCTCATTTTCTTTTCGAGTGTATATAGATACCTGGGAAATGGATGAGTTAGCACAATATTTTCAGCTCTTATGTTCCCACACCTGGTTCTGAAGCCCAGGTCAAATAGCACACTCTATTCAAAGTGTTATTCTGGTGTCAGTGCAGAAACAAGAAACAAAAATATGTATTTAAAATCAGTTTTTATTAGAAACAGAAGGGGAATAATACATATGCCATAAATTATGAAGAAGAAACTGGAAGACTCAATTCACTATGAATCCTGAAAAAGGAGAAAAATGTTTCTTGGAATAATATCTATGAGACAAGGTGGATGAGGTAATATTTTTTATTGGACCAACTTTTCCTGGTGAAAGAGACAAGCTTTTGAACTACAAAGAACTTTTCTGCAGGGCACCTGAAGCTTGTCTCTTTCACCAACAGAAGTTGGTCCGATAAGAGATATTACTTCACTCACCTTGTCTCTCTAATATCCAGGGACTGCCACAGCTACACCACCACTGAAAAACAATCATTTAAGTAATTTCAGTTATTCCGTCCCCATGGACACTAATGCTTCTGAGCATATCCCAGGAAGTTAAAGACATTCAGTGCCTGCAGTGATGTCAAATATTTACATAAGTTACAAATGCCTCTAAGAACTCCAGTTTAACTCCAAAGATAAATAACATATGTACTGTGAAGAATCCTGCTTTTAAATCCACTTCAACCAGTCGTTCCTTTTTCCATCTTCAGTAATCCCCAAGCCCACTGTCCAGTAACTTGTCTTGCATCCTGTGCCTGATACGTTTATTACCTTATCCTGCAAACAGTGTGCTTAATTTTAAACATTTTAGTAGTCATTTTCTTCTAAAATGGCACTGTCTGCCTGCGAAAGCACTGTTTTTCTTACCACAAAACATGAGTCACTTGAGCAGTGTGTGTCCATCCCAGCCTCTTATCCATAAAACCTTTATAATACCACACTCTACATGTGGACAGGTATGTATATTTATACATACACATACATACTTTTTATTCAACACACTTTTCTGAAAGTTCATGAGTGAAATCCTGGTCCTGTTGAAGTCATCATAAAACCTCCCATTTCTCCCCATAAGTTGGAAAGCCCTTCTAAACTAAATGTAACCTTTGAAACTCACACACACAACTACACTTGGTATTTTTCTCTCATCATGAGTGTTCATCTAGCCAAAGAACAACACTTTTAAAGGGTCAATATGAATGAAGCTGCAAACTTGTGAACACTTGTGCACATGCTTAACTTTTAGCACATGAACAGTCCCATTGACTTCAACAGACTACTCCTAGGCTTAAAAGTAAACATGTGCATAAGTGTTTGCTGGATCAGGGACTGTGGGACCTTCTCACTTGGGACTGAAAAGTTACCCTGGAAAAACAGACCTATCCATAAATACCATGCCAGGGTTAAAACACATTGACAAGGATTTCTTGTTCTGCCTTCCTCAGCTAATTCAGGTAGGAGAATTTCACTCTCATTGACTTCAATGGGGACATTTTTTTTTAGCCTAGATGAGGAGGGACCATAGCCCCAGACCTCCATTTCTGTACCAGCACTCAAAGCGAGGCAGGTGTCCCAAAGAAAACAAAGTGTTTTGCCATAATGGTTGGAATATATTGCTCATTCCATATATGCAGCCCTGGCAGAGAATGTGCCTGAGTTACAATGTTTCTGGTACTTCTTCAGGTAGGGTTCAGCTCAATACTGCCCCCAATTCAAGGTTATGGCTTCAAAGCCACAATTTATGCAAACTTTATTAACATGCTCTTTGCTCACTCTGCTAAATTTCTTGTGAAGATGTTAAAATGCACATAGCTCAGATCTACACTTGATCTTAGCCAAAAGGCCGATTACCCGCAGTGTTTACCTCAATATATGGCCATTTATCATTACTCTTCATTTCTGATCCATTAGCCAAGTACTTAAGCAGACAAAGTATGTTAGCCAGTACAGTACTTTGGAGACTTAGGGTTTGATCAAGGAGAATAAGAAGCATTGACAGAATAACAGATAGGTGGTATGTTCCATCTCTATTTTCTATAATTATATCATTTTTCATGCCAGCAATTACAACAAAACAATAATCTGAAGGGCAACCACATTGTCCTTCTGCAAATCCCTCCTTAAAAGTTAGCTCTGCTGTTATGCCTGCAAAAATGTGACACTGCTACTTATGCTGATCAGTCTCATCTCACTGTTACCTTGTGTTCCCCGCATCTGCTTGTTGTGTCCATCTGTTATGTCTCTTACAATTAGACTGTAAACTCTTTGGGATGGGGACTGTATTTGTTATATGGTTGTATACTGCCCAGAATATGAGGCTAGGTCCTCTGGTCACTACCACAATACAAGTAAATAAGAGTAAGACTATTAACTATGTAGTACCTTAATGTTAAACAATTCTAGAATACTTAGCAAACAATACACTATACACACAGCAAGCAGAGTCAAGTAGTTTAAAAAAAGTTACAATATAAATATTACAAATTAAGAAGTTCTGTTTTGGTCGCAGCACTGAAATAATTGTAAATTTGGCTTTTTAAATATGAATGTGTGTTGAACTGAAAGAAAATTAATTTTAAAACCCGCATAGAAGTCAAACAACTGAATCCACTTCCTTCATTTTCATAAGTAATCCTTAATGTCTAATGTTTAATCTGTGACTAGGACCACAAACCACAGTAAGATAATATCTCCAAGATAATCATAGAAATCCTTTTGTCAGTATTCAGACATATTTTATATTCACTTCATCAAATTTGCAAACGCCAGTGAGGACACAATTATTAGTCAAATAGCCAATTTATCTAAATGACTACATTCAAGATTGTGGAATCAATATCCTTATGAATTTCTGGGGGGAAAAAAATCTCCTTAAACGTTTGCTAAGATTTTAAAAGACATTATCACAGATGCATTTAGAAATGCTGTATAATAGCAAACAACCAGTTAAAGCCCAAATACTTGTGTGTGTCTTATCTCTATCTTGGTTCTTATCTTTTAGAAAGTGGGAGTACAAATAGAAACATTCCATTGACTTGTAAGTAAATTAGAGTTAGATAACTTTGGTTATTAAGCCTCCAAAGGAATCCATCATTCCAAGGAGTCTTGATATGATTGTCTCTGTGCACTCTGGACACAAATATCAGACGGCTTCACAGCTCATCTCTGTTAATGAGGTAGGTAATAACACAGATAGTATTCTCAGGTGAATGTTGTGAGATTTGGTGTCACTTCCCACTTTTGCTAGAAAGGTCTCCAGTGCTTTTAGCCTATGATATTTAAAACTTACTGTGTTAATCTTCAACATACAGCCTGATTAGCTATCTAGCTTCTAGCCAACAAACCATATGCACAAAATACTTGATCTGCATGCATACACACAAATACTTTCATTCACCTAATTTTGGAAATCTGGCTCCGAAATTACAACAGGGTCAAACAATGTGCAGTAATAGGTCATGAGATGCACCTAAATTCCCTTAAAAGCACCATGTTATTCAAACCAATAGTGTAAAATCTGATCATTGAGACTGGCTAATATTCCATTCCATAATTCACTGAACACACTTATGAGCTCTGATTTGTATTTCTTTTTATTCAGCCACTTTCAAGAAGCAAGTTTTTTGCACTTAAACCTACAGGATTTTTTGACTATATGGAAGTTAATACAAATCAGACTAAGCTTTTTCATATAACCTCATATTAAATCAGAGAAAATTTAAAAGTTACATTTGGATACTTCCTTAGTTGCAGTAACAGATCTGAAGTATTCTTTTCTTTAATTGATTACAGACTGGAATATAAAGTTTGGGGATGCTGCAGCCTCAGTGTAAGAGAATTATTGTTCCTCATTCTCCAGATTTATGATAAACACAAACTGTTTTATTCAATGCTGCATTGTATATAATATATGGCTAAAAAGGACTTGGAGAGATTTGCTTATAAATAGTAAAATTGTAAAATATTAGTATTAATAGAAGTGTTCCACTCAGGATACAATTTCAGGATAGGTGGAGGCTAAGATTTGAATTTGAATAGGATTTGGGGTTAGATATAAGGGCACCAAAATCTTGCAGGATGTTCTCATCTTGAAGAGTGGAAATCTCAGTAGTTCTCATGAGGTTTCTGCTTTGTTGGATCAAAAGCTAGATTTGGCTTTACTGAAGTCATAAAATAGGCTCCTTCTAGTTTCTGAACTGGATCCAGACCACAATTGTAACTGGATGCAGATCCAGGCATCTAAATCTTAAACCCATCAGACATTCAAAGTTGTTTGGCTATGGGGTTCCAGTCTTGACCTTGAGGAACAGGACTATTACTTCCATGTTTTATGTTGAAGAATAAACTGAGCCCTGAAGTAAGGTCTATAAACTGAACTGGGCATGACTGATTGTGTTCCCTATGCTGGTAATGTAGCCCACCAGCCTACGCATATATAGCTCTTTTGGAAGAGAGGAATTTAAGAAGGAGTGATGGAGAGAAAAGATGGTCTTCTGTTTAAGATATTGTATTCACTCTCAGAAGATCTAACTTCAGCTCCTGCTACAGTCTTTGCAACCTTGGATAGGTCACATTGTGAAGTGGGAACAGTACTTCCCTACATCACAGAATTGTTGTGATAATGAATAAATATTAGGGATGTGCTCTAATACTAAAACACTTAGGGGACCATATAAGTACCTGTAGGACTGAGTACCAGAAATTAGGAGCTGTGTGGAAGAGTGTGGAGGACATAAGAATGGCTGTACTGGGTCAGGCCAATGGTCCATCTATCCCAGTATCTTGTCTTCTGACAGTAGCCAATGTCAGATGCTTCAGAGGGAATGAACAGAACAAGGCAATCATCAAGTGATTCATCCCACCAGCATCTGGCAGCCAGAGACATAGGGACACCAAGAGCATGGGGTTGCATCCATGCCCATATTGGCTAATAAATTCATGGAAGTTAGGTCCATCAATGGTTATCTAATTCTTTTTTGAATCCAGTTACAGTTTTGGCCTTCACAGCATCCCCTCGCGATGAGTTCCACAGGTTGACTGTGTGTTGTGTGAAGAAGTACTTTTCTTTGTTTTAACCTGCTGCCTATTTACTTCATTGGGTGACCCCTTGTTCTGATGTTACGTGATGGAATAAAGTACACTTCCTTATTCACTTTGTCCACAACATTGATGATTCTATAGACCTCTATCAGATCCAAGTATTCCAGAGGTGGGCACACCATGGATTTATATAGTGGCATTACAATATTTTCTGTCTTACTATCTGTCCCTTTCCTAATAGTTCCTAACATTGTTGGCTTTTTTGACTGCCACTGCACATTGAGTGGATGTTTTCAAAGGTCTATCCACAATGACTTCAAGATCACTTTGAGTGGTAACACATAATTGTCTGGCTACACTGAAACAAGGACGGGAGATATTTTATATGTTTTAATCAGGCCACAACTTCATTATTAGATGTCTGAGACTATCTGACAGATAGAAATCAGGTAACTCCATGTTCATTCAATATCTACCCAGGAGGCTTCCACCAGCTCCCCTTTATTTTTCCATACAGGTCCCGCAGCCAACCTATTGCTGGGACCTTACCATCCCCCCTGCCCTCGAACAAGGGTTAAAGGTGGGTTATAAGGAAGGGGGTTGGCTTTATGCTGTACCAGTCATAGGAGCTCAAAATGCTCCCTCATTCTGATCCTTTAACACCTCCTCTTTAAATCATAGATTCATAGAATATCAGGGTTGGTAGGGACCTCGGGAGGTCATTTAGTTCAACCCCCTGCTCAAAACAGGACCAATCCCCAACTAAAACATCCCAGGCTTTGTCAAGCCTGACCTTAAAAACTTTTAAGGAAGGAGATTCCACCACCTCGCTAGGTAACCCATTCCAGTGTTTCACCAACATCCTAGCGAAAAAGTTTTTCTTAATATCCAACCTAAACCTCCCGAACTGCAACTTGAGACCATTACTCCTTGTTCTGTCATCTGGTACCACTGAGAACAGTCTAGATCCATCCTCTTTGGAACCCCCTTTCAGGTAGTTGAAAACAACTATTAAATCCCCCCTCATTCTTCTCTTCTGCAGATTAAATAACCCCAGTTCCCTCAGCCTCTCCTCATAAGTCTTCTCCAGCCCCCTAATCATTTTTGTTGCCCTCCGCTGGACTCTTTCCAATTTTTCCACATCCTTCTTGTAGTGTGGGGCCCAAAACTGGACACAGTACTCCAATGAGGCCTCACCAATGTCAAATAGAGGGGAATGATCACATCCCTTGATCTTCTGGCAATGCTCCTACTTATACAGCCCAAAATGTTGTTAGCCTTCTTGGCAACAAGGGCACACTGACTCATATCCAGCTTTTTGTCCACTGTAACCCCTAGGTCCTTTGCTGCAAAACTGCTGCCTAGCCATTCGGTCCCTCGTCTGTAGCAGTGCATGGGATTCTTACATCCTAAGTGCAGGACTCTGCACTTGTCCTTGTTGAACCTCATCAGATTTCTTTTGGCCCAATCCTCTAATTTGTCTAGATCCCTCTGTATCCTATCCCTACCCTACAGCTTATGTACCACTCCTCTCAATTTAGTGTCATCTGCAAACTTGCTGAGGGTGCAATCCACGCCATCCTCCAGATCATTAATGAAAATATTGAACAAAACGGGCCCCAGGACTGACCCCTTGGGACACTCTGCCTGATACCAGCTGCCACCTAGACAGGGAGCCATTTATCTGGTCACTGTACACTTTCCCTATGGAGTAACTGCCCTGGACATCCACCCTACACTTACACAATGAGTTGCAACATCATAAATTAACTCCCTCCCCTATTCACTATAACAACGCCCTCCCTGAACCCGCAGTGGGGAAGGTGAAAGAACCCTGTCCATCTAGGTCAAACTGGTGGTGAGGGAAAAATTCCTTCCCAATTCCCCTAAAAAAAGCAGCATTTAGTGCAATGCCCGCAGCAAGTCCCGATCAAACTTTGTATTTTGCCACATCAAATGGAGGGAGGGTGGGTGCTGCTCTGGGGAAAAAGTGGGCTTCTCCTTTGGAATTCCCCAGCCCTTCCAGTCCCTGGGGATGAGTCAGCATCACCACACTGAACATCCCCCATTTTGCAGTAGCATCTGAGCCTCTCACTCCTCTCCATACCCGCATAAATTGCTATTCCCTTTTCCCTGGCAAGCCAGAAAATCCTCCTTTCCCCTCAACCCCGCTTAAAGGTATGGCATAATTATTGAGACCCCAACATTTTGTATCAATAGTTGGGATATTTTCCATTGTGCATTACTTTGCATTTATCAACATTGAATTTTATCTGCCATTTTGTTGCCCCGTCACCCAGTTTTCTGACTTTGTAAGTCCAAAGTAGACTCTGAAGAGTTAACTACCTTGAGTAACTTTATACTGTCTGCAAAATTTTGCCACCTCTTTCCAGATCATTTATGAATTTGTTGAACAACACTGGACCCAGTACAGATACGAGGGGGACACCACTATTTACCTCCCTCCATTCTGAGAACTGACCATGTATTCCAACCTTGTGTTTCCTATTTTTTAACCAGTTACTGATCCAAGAAAGGACCTTCTCTCTTATCCCATGACTGCTTATTTTGCTTAAGAGCCTTTGATGTGGGACTTTGTCAAAGGTTTTTGAAAGTTCTACTATATGCAAGATTGATCCAGTGCATGTAGAATATAAAAAGGCTGTTTGGTCAATGAAAAAGGAAATGTAAAATATAGTTCCTTATGAGTTGATATAAACATACTTTGGTTCCACAAATGAATAATTCTACTGGATGATGGAACAGGATAACTGACCCACAATAAGAGAAAACCAACTAGCTTTTGCTTTGTTTGATTCAATATTACACAAATCAGCACAAGCTTGGTGCTATTACACAGCATTTTCCTTTCAGTTAACTATGAGTTGCTTTATTTTAACACATTCTTCATTTTTAGATTATGCTATGTACTGAGTGTAAATTGTCACTGACTTCAATGGCAATCAGCACTTATTTATCCCTGAGTAAAAACTGAGTTTTTAATCAGAACCACTGATAGTTAAGGCCATGCAAGTCTCTGTCCCTCTATTTCTTTCTAATTATGAGCCACAAAACAGAAGAAAAATTAAATGCATTTGAAAATGCAGTCTTTATATTTTTCATGTGTCAATTTCCGTGCGGGGAAAAAGGTGGTTATTTCTTATCCTGAGAAACTAATGAGAATGCACAGGCATTTCTTCTCCATAGTTCTAATTTTACAGCAGTCTATTTTTTCATGGTGTTATTTTTAAATTTTGTCTCAGCTTAACATTCAATGTGAGAAACATCTCTCCACTCTTTTTTTTTTTTTAAAAACATCATCATCAAAGATAACAGAACAACTGATATTATAGCAACCAGAGTTACCCAAGGGGTCGCAAATTAGGAACCACAGGGAGAGGGAAATAGAAAATGAATACATGATGGCTGGACATAGTAAACAGATTTTATTGACAGGAATCTGGCATTGCTCATACGTGGCAAAGCCAACAGTCAGATATGCAGCTCATACCAAGTGAGTGCTAATAAAACTATTAAACATCCGCTCTTGGAGTCTTCCCCCCCTCTTTCTACCTCCGTCCCCTCCCCATGGATACTGCAAAAGAATATTTCACAGATTTTAGGGATTGTTTTTAACACATTTGGCCTGGTTTGTAACTTTAAACTGCTCTGAGAAGAGGCCGATGTATGGTAGCACTGTCCCAGGAGTAGACCAGAGAGTGAATCACGATTCAGTCATAGCTCATGCCCTGCTTTCCCACTAGCTCCATGGTGGGTAAGGAGCTTGCTATTGGCGTTGGCCACCTGCACATTATTTCCCCTCTGTATCCACTAAGCACTGCTCATAGCACACTGGAGTTCAGCACTTCTACCTCCTCACTCATTGCACATATACGGGATCCTCAAAGCCATGGTGCCTACCGTCTCCATCCTCTTCTCCACACTGCGATTGCCAGTCTGAGTAGCCTACACACAGTAATGTAAGAGAACACTGTACACCTCATTACTCCCCTGGTCAAGCACCAATCTTGTCCATAATAAGGAATTAATATATTAGTGAGAGAGAGATTGATTTAGGGCTGTCAATTAATCACAGGTAACACAAACTATTAATGCAAAACAAATTAACAAGATTAAAAAGAGTCACGATTAATCACAGTTTTAATCATATTGTTAAACAATAAAAAAAATACCAAATTTATTTACTTTTTTGGATGTTTGTCTACATTTTCAAATATAATTTATTTCCATTACATCACAGAATACAAAGTTACATTATTTTTATTATAAATATTTGCATTGTATAAAAGATAAACAAAAGAAATAGTATTTTAATTCACCTCATACATGTACTATAGTGTCATCTCTTTATCATGAAATTGCAATTACAAATGTAATTATTTGTACATAACTGTACTCAAAACCAAAACAATGTAAAATTTTAGAGCCTACTAGTCCACTCAGTCCTACTTCTTGTTCAGCCAGTTTACATTTACAGGAGATAATGCTGCCTGTTTCTTATTCACAATGTCACCTGAAAGTGAGAATAGGCATTTGCATGGAACTGTTGTAGCCAGTGTTGCAAGGCATTTACATGCCAGATATGCTAAACATTCGTATGCTACATCATGTTTTGACTTGTAAGCTCTAAAGTTTTACATTGTTTTGTTTTTGAGAGCAATTATGTAAAAATAATTACATTTGTAATTGCAAATTTATGATAACGAGATGGCACTATAGTACATTATGAAGTGAATTAAAATACTCTCTCGTTTTTTACAGGGTAAATATTTGTAAAAAATAATATAAGGTGAGCACTGTACATTGGTATTCTGTGTTGTAATTGAAATATATTTGAAAATGTAGAAAACATCCAAATATTTGTCATAACTTTAAATTGGTATTCTATTCTTGTTTAGCAGGTGTGATTAAAACTGTGAATAATCATAACTTTTTTTTAAATCTTGCAATTGTGATTTTAAAAAAGATAGATTTACAGACCAGTAGGCACTATGAATCTAATTTGTTTTTTAAAAAACAACCCACCACCAGTAAACCAGTCCTTTTAGTTACGAGTCCAACCGTACAGGGCTCCAGGTGAACCACAAATGTCTCTAAGTTACCCAAAATTATTTTCTATACCCAAAAATGTCAACTGTTAAATCTGTTTTTAGGAGGCTTTCTGAAGCTAGACAAAAGTGCTTCTTTGTCTGAACAGGATACTTCAATCTCTTCCAAAGGCATAAAGCTCTGATGTCCAGCCCTGCAAACTTAGGACATAAGGCTTTAAATTTATGACATTTTCATTATAGAAAAAGGCTGTCACTAGTGAGTTGACTATTGCCTATCATAGAACTTAAGCAGGTGTGTTTTTGTTCAGTTCTGAACAGTGACAAGTTTAAAGCCATATTTTGTGGTCCCTTCAGTGCTACAAATGGACACTAAATACTATTGGAAAGGGAAGATTCCTGGCTACTGGACCTTAAAATTGCAATGTTCAGAAAAGGTATTGTAGATAATTCTTAGAAGATAGAGAGAGGAACTCAAAGTAGTGCCAATAAAGTTAAATTTTAAAAACTTTCAGGAATGGACCACCAGTCATATTATGATTCAAAGTTCATCATACTCTGTCACTAAAGGAGACAAGCAACTGTATTCTTGACTCTTGCCTTGAGCTTCAGAAGCATGCTGGTGTGTGTATGATAGGAGCAAGCATCAGGTCATCAGATCACTGCACTCCAGAAATCATTTTCTAGAGCACAGGTAGGAGAAGAGAGACCTCTACTTGCCCAAGTCTGGCCCTATGTTTTGGGACTCCATTTCTGGCAGGGGAAGAGTCTAGGTCCAGGTTTGTTTTATGCAAATTTATATTTTGTATATTCAATTAAAAGGGCCAGCAGTAAACTTATTCAATGAAGTCCTTTGGGGTTGGGAATACAAAGTTGCAGAGAGTGGGCATCCCTCTAGAACCAACCCCAGCCTTTCACTCCAAAACTTTGGACCCCAGTCCTCCGACAGTGTCTTCTGCAGGGTCAAAGGGAAAAGGACCACAAACGCACAAGTGGCATTCTCCACCTCCATTCCACCATCACTAAGGTAAGCAAGGATTTTCTCCCATGGAAAGAGAGGGGATAATAAGGCTTCATATCTGGTATTTAGAAAATGAATTTGAATATACTAATGGTAATTTATAATCAAACCAGGTGTATTATTGTATCAATAATTTATGATATGTGTTGTGATTAGCTGCTTTAAGAATTAGCCTCCTTAATTAAGTGGCTGGCTAATTATTTAGGTGCAATATTACTGTTCACAATGCTTTGTGGTATAGTGAACTAATCAAAGTGGAGAGAGTAATGGTCTTTAATAAGTCCAAAATTACCCATTAGGCTGCTATCTCAAATGATGGAAGAGGGACAGCGTTTGATCCAATTATGAGTAATGGGTCTTAAAATAAAAAGTCTAATGGGTAATTTGGACTAGTTTGTCTGAATGGTAGAAGAGGGCCAAAGTTTAGCTGTAATTATGAATAAATTATCTTCACTGGTTTTGCAGTGCTCCAGTAACTTGGTAAGTATGAGGTATTCGGGGATTATTACTTAGGGAAGTGATCATTATCCATCTTGAGTAACCTGTGTATGGGGGTACTATCCCCTGAAAGTCAGCCTCAAAGAGTTGCCATTCATTTACATTCAGGCAGTAAATGTATCCACTGGAGAGCAGTGCTACCTATATACTATGTGATGATCATAAGCATTCAGGTATCACATAGGTTGGACCTTATTAGTTACTCGAATATTCAGATTAGTCAGCCTGATCATGCTACTGTGACCATCTAGTTCACACTGGCCATCCTCAGAGGTTTAGTACATTTATGATTCTTCACAGCTATCCTCATACTAGCAATATGTTAACTCAATTATTAGTCACTCATACTAGTAATGATATATCTATCCATATAAACACTAGCTAGTACAATACATTAGGTTCTCTCCTCTCTCAAAATGATTTATTGTACTTGGATTATTTACTTGACTAGATCCAAAACATACTGTGGGTATATTAACAGGTCAACAAACCATCTGAAGGAAACAATCTCATCCTACTTTCATTAATGTGTTATTCCTTAGTTTTTTCCACTATTTTCCCCAGTCAATAGTTAAGCAACTTAAATCCTGCTTATTTGAAAAAAAGTTTCCTAATTTTAGCTTCTCGGGTTGGCCAGAAAGCCAAGATCATCATCAAAACACCACCTTTTTCCTTTTAATACTGAACCAGTCCTGAGTTCAATATACTTTCTTCATCACTCTAAAACGCTCATTCCTCTTGATAAATTACTATTTCTTTCTGACGTAATAGCAGTTAGTTCTTAGCATATCATATATCCTCATTTTATCTTTTCTACCATGTCTGTAAACTCTATAATCTACAAATATACGGGTTGATTATTCTTTCAGTTTTATTAGTGCAAATCAGAAGAAACTCCATGGAAGTCAATGGAATTAACACCATCGTAAAAAAAACTTAAGATCAGAATCAGGTTCTTTATCTCCCAGTCAATGTATTTCTGTAATCATGTCTGTCACTACAATCTGATCACACATTTCCCTCATAGAATCATAGAATATCAGAGTTGGAAGGGACCTCAAGAGGTCATCTAGTCCAACCCCCTGCTCAAAGCAGGACCAATTCCCAGCTAAATCATCCCAGCCAGGGCTTTGTCAAGCCGGGCCTTAAAAACCTCAAAGGAAGGAGACTCCACCACCTCCCTAGGTAACGCATTCCAGTGTTTCACCACCCTCCTAGTGAAATAGTTTTTCCTGACATCCAACCTGGACCTCACCCACAGCAACTTGAGACCATTGCTCCTTGTTCTGTCATCTGCCACCACTGAGAACAGTCGAGCTCCATCCTCTTTGGAACCCCCCTTCAGGTAGTTGAAGGCTGCTATCAAATCCCCCCTCATTCTTCTCTTCTGGAGACTAAACAATCCCAGTTCCCTCAGCCTCTCCTCATAAGTCATGTGCTCCAGACCCCTAATCATTTTTGTTGCCCTCCGCTGGACTCTTTCCAATTTTTCCACATCCTTCTTGTAGTGTGGGGCCAAAACTGGACACAGTATTCCAGATGAGGCCTCACCAATGTCGAATAAAGGGGAACGATCACGTCCCTCGATCTGCTGGCAATGCCCCTACATATACAGCCCAAAATGCCATTAGCCTTCTTGGCAACAAGAGCACACTGTTGACTCATATCCAGCTTCTCGTCCACTGTGACCCCTAGGTCCTTTTCTGCAGAACTGCTACCTAGCCATTCGGTCCCTAGTCTGTAGCAGTGCATGGGATTCTTCCGTCCAAAGTGCAGGACTCTGCACTTGTCCTTGTTGAACCTCATCAGGTTTTTTTCGGCCCAATCCTCTAATTTGTCTAGGTCCCTCTGTATCCGATCCCTACCCTCTAGTGTATCTATCACGCCTCCTAGTTTAGTGTCATCTGCCAACTAGACATGGAGCCATTGATCACTACCCGTTGAGCCCGACGATCTAGCCAGCTTTCTATCCACCTTACAGTCCATTCATCCAGCCCATACTTCTTTAACTTGGCGGCAAGAATACTGTGGGAGACCGTATCAAAAGCTTTGCTAAAGTCAAGGAATAACACATCCACTGCTTTCCCCTCATCCACAGAGCCAGTTATCTCATCATAGAAGGCAATTAGGTTAGTCAGGCACGACTTCCCCTTTGTGAATCCATGCTGACTGTTCCTGATCACTTTCCTCTCCTCTAAATGTTTCATAATTGATTCCTTGAGGACCTGCTCCATGATTTTTCCGGGGACTGAGGTGAGGCTGACTGGCCTGTAGTTCCCCGGATCCTCCTTCTTCCCTTTTTTAAAGATGGGCACTACATTAGCCTTTTTCCAGTCATCTGGAACCTCCCCCAATCGCCATGAGTTTTCAAAAATAATGGCTAATGGCTCTGCAATCTCACCCGCCAACTCCTTTAGCACCCTCGGATGCAGCGCATCCGGCCCCATGGACTTGTGCACGTCCAGTTTTTCTAAATAGTCCCGAACCACTTCTTTCTCCACAGAGGGCTGGTCACCTTCTCCCCAGGCTGTACTGCCCAGTGCAGCAATCTGGGAGCTGACCTTGTGCGTGAAGACAGAGGCAAAAAAATCATTGAGTACATTAGCTTTTTCCACATCCTCGGTCACTAGGTTGCCTCCCTCATTCAGTAAGGGGCCCACACTTTCCTTGATTTTCTTCTTGTTGCTAACATACCTGAAGAAACCCTTCTTGTTACTCTTAACATCTCTTGCTAACTGCAACTCCAAGTGTGATTTGGCCTTCCTGATTTCACTCCTGCACGCCTGAGCAATATTTTTATACTCCTCCCTGGTCATTTGTCCAATCTTCCACTTCTTGTAAGCTTCTTTTTTGCGTTTAAGATCAGCAAGGATTTCACTGTTTAGCCAAGCTGGTCGCCTGCCATATTTACTATTCTTTCTACACATCGGGATGGTTTGTTCCTGCAACCTCAATAAGGATTCTTTAAAATACAGCCAGCTCTCCTGGACCCCTTTGCCCTTCATGTTATTTTCCCAGGGGATCCTGCCCATCTGTTCCCTGAGGGAGTCAAAGTCTGCTTTTCTGAAGTCCAGGGTCCGTATTCTGCTGCTCTCCTTTCTTCCTTGTGTCAGGATCCTGAACTCGACCATCTCATGGTCACTGCCTCCCAGGTTCCCATCCACTTTTGCTTCCCCTACTAGTTCTTCCCTGTTTGTGAGTAGCAGGTCAAGAAAAGCTCTGCCCCTAGTTGGTTCCTCCAGCACTTGCACCAGGAAATTGTCCCCTACACTTTCCAAAAATTTCCTGGATTGCCTGTGCACCGCTGTATTGCTCTCCCAGCAGATATCAGGGTGATTAAAGTCTCCCATGAGAACCAGGGCCTGCGATCTAGCAACTTCTGCTAGTTGCCAGAAGAAAGCCTCGTCCACCTCATCCCCCTGGTCTGGTGGTCTATAGCAGACTCCAACCACGACATCACCCTTGTTGCTCACACTTCTCAACTTTCTCCAGAGACTCTCAGGTTTTTCTGCAGTTTCATACTGGAGCTCTGAGCAGTCATACTCCTCTCTTACATACAACGCAACTCCCCGACCTTTTCTGCCCTGCCTGTCCTTCCTGAACAGTTTATATCCATCCATGACAGTACTCCAGTCATGTGAGTTATCCCACCAAGTCTCTGTTATTCCAATCACATCATAGTTCCCTGACTGTGCCAGGACTTCCAGTTCTCCCTGCTTGTTTCCCAGGCTTCTTGCATTTGTGTATAGGCACTTAAGATAACTCATCGATCGTCCCTCTTTCTCAGCATGAGACAGGAGTCCTCCCCTCTTGCGCTCTCCTGCTTGTGCTTCCTCCCAGGATCCCATTTCCCCACTTACCTCAGGGCTTTGGTCTCCTTCCCCCGGTGAACCTAGTTTAAAGCCCTCCTCACTAGGTTAGCCAGCCTGCTGGCGAAGATGCTCTTCCCTCTCTTCGTTAGGTGGAGCCCGTCTCTGCCTAGCACTCCTTCTTCTTGGAACACCATCCCATGGTCGAAGAATCCAAAGCCTTCTCTCTGACACCACCTGCGTAGCCATTCGTTGACTTCCACGATTCGACGGTCTCTACCCCGGCCTTTTCCTTGCACAGGGAGGATGGACGAGAACACCACTTGCACCTCAAACTCCTTTATCCTTCTTCCCAGAGCCACGTAGTCTGCAGTGATCCGCTGAAGGTCATTCTTGGCAGTATCATTGGTGCCCACGTGGAGAAGCAGGAAGGGGTAGCGATCCGAGGGCTTGATGAGTCTCGGCAGTCTCTCCGTCACATCGTGTATCCTAGCTCCTGGCAAGCAGCAGACCTCTCGGTTTTCCCGGTCGGGGCAGCAGATAGATGACTCAGTCCCCCTGAGGAGGGAGTCCCCGACCACCACCACCCTCGTCCTCCTCTTGGGAGTGGTGGTCATGGAACCCCCATCCCTAGGACAGTGCATCTTTTGCCTTCCAATCGGTGAAGCCTCCTTCTGCTCCCTTCCCTCAGATGGGTCATATACATGTTTCCAATCTGACTTCTTATATATATTCCTTTCATTTATTTATGACACATATAGACTTTCAGTTCCCTAGTTCCTTCTGACATTTCTTTGAGTCTTTCAACACAAACTATTTCTCCCATACCTGTTACTACTCAAGATTGTACTCGAAGAATATTTTTTTGGGTGAATTTTGAGAAATCCAACTTTAAAGAATCAAATTTGAATCTTGAATAACTCTTGATCTCAGACAACTTTATTGTGCTTGATTTATAAAAAACTTTTAAATGTGTTCATGAAAGCGAGACAGTTATCATATATATATTTCTTTATAAGCAAGCACAAACACATTATGTCCTATAGATGAGATGTTGAAAATATACTAGAATATTGAAGTGTATTTTTGAGTTTTCCAAATTCAGAAGAACAGGAAGGTGGCTTCTTTGAATTCAGTTTCTTTTATTTATTTAAGATGAATATGTATGCACAGCATGAGAAAGTAAGATAGATTATGTATCCACCAGTACTAAAGTAATTGTATGCAGTGAGCTGTGATTTTTCACAGACAAGGTAGCATATTTGTTTATCCACAAATATTTATTGTAGGTCTAAATTTTTGCATTCTGGGCAGAGAGGATGGACGATATACATATCATAGATAACTGATCACAGCTTTCAATGGGCCTTGAGTTTCACCAAACATATTCCATGCCTTTCCTCAGTCTGGTACTCTCCCTCCTTTAGGAAGTTTTAAAAGTATAAAAATAACTATATTCATTCAATGTTAAGGTTACTGGTGAGCAAAACATGTCCTGAAATGCTGACAAAGTATATATTTATTATTCTGCAATTACTTAAGAATGGCTGAAGTGATTTTCCTTAAATGTTCTGAAAAAAATATTCACCTCTAGGCAAAGGCATAGAAAGTTTTAGTCTTCCAGGAGATTGTCACAATTCTAAACATATAAAAATAGGGTGCTAAAATGTGACCTTAACTAAAGCAGTTGCTACCAGACAACAGCTATTAACTATTTGTGTGTATGAAATATATTGGGCTGGCAGCCTTGAAAACTCTTTTCCATAGGAAAGGTATAATATGGGTAGTAGCGGTGTAAACTTCTAAATTCTCCCTGACCAACGTGCTCAGCTTAGAGTTGGAGTAACTAGCTTGTGGTCCTTTCATACAGGCCACTCTGCAGATGGTAACAACTTAGTAACTCTTGATTTGAGCTGGAAATGGTCTCTTTAAAGCAGGAGGTTAAAAGGCTCTGTATTCCATAACCAATACCCTGGCCCATCCATTCAACCACTCTGAACTCTAGGGTACAGATGTGGGGACCCACATGAAAGACCCCCTAAGCTTATCTTTACCAGCTTAGGTTAAAAAGCTCTCCCAAGGCACAAATTCTTCAATGTCCTTGGAACGGTATCACTGCCAAGTGAGTTAGACAAAGATTCAAGGAAAAGAATGACTTGGAGTTCCTGTTCTCCCCACATCTCCCCAAGCTCCTTCACCCCCTTTCCTGGGAAGCCTTGAGAACCTTAACCTATTTGGTTGGTATATCAAAGTGGGCACAGACAAGCCCTTGGGTTTTTAGGACACTAAAAACCAATCAGGTTCTTAAAAGCAGAACTTTATTATAAAGAAAAAGTAAAAGAAACACCTCTGTAAAAATCAGGATGGAAGGTAATTTTACAGGGTAATCAGATTCAAAATACAGAGAATTCCCCTTTAGGCAAAACTTTAAAGTTACAACAACAACAACAAAAAACCAACAACAACACAGGAATACCTCCCTCTTAACCTAGGGAAAATTCACAAGCTAAAAGACAAAATAATCTAATGCATTTCCTTCCTATTGCTTACAATTTGTAATCTTAGATGCTTAGTTCAGATATGGCTTTAGGAGATGTATTTTTCCTGCCCTGGTTCCTCACTGACACAGAGAGAGCACACAGAGAGACAAAACAAAAACCTTCCCCCACAGATTTGAAAGTATCTTCTCCCCTCATTGGTCAGGTGCCAACCAGGTTTTTGAGCTTCTTAACCCTTTACAGGTAAAGGAGGGATTTTATGCTACCTTTAGCTGTATGTTTATGACAAGCCATATGAAGGGTTTGTAAAAATGTGAAATAGGGCTTCATGCCTGGACTCAAGTCCTGCTTTCCTAACTGAGAAAAAAGGATTCAGTGGCTACTGCCTTCTTAGGGCTAGATTTGTTCTAAGTGACAGACCTGTAATCCCATTGAAATCAAGGGTGTAGAATGGACATAAAGGTGGTGCAAATTTGGCCTTCATTTTTTTTATGATCTTAAGGAGCACATTTTCAGACAGCCCTTTAATTTTCCATCTGCAAATTTTGGGCACATGCCCAACTGTTAGAATACATAATCTGTGCTCAAATAAAATTGTAAATAATCCCTATAGCCACATATTTGTTTACAAAGGCTACAAGACTCATCTTTTTGCTTGCATAGATTTGACTCTGGGAAAATGCTATAGTTTGCAATAAACCTGGGCAAAACTATTAACATTTTCTTGAATAGTCATTAAAGCAAAACTATGTAAATATTTTAGTTATACTCGTACACATTCTGGGTTCGTTTTCCATTAACTTTTGAGCAATGTTTTGTTAGTGTTAATGTTTGTGGAGTGTTAATTACAATGTTGCATTCGTAGGCTTTCACAGAAACTTAATTTAAAATTTGCATATGCAAGTATTCATATTGGATATGCTTGCCCATTCATCCAATGAGAAACAGACATGACTACATACCTATACATATCTATGCATGCAAACGATGATGCAAATGTGTGGGACCCTGAGCAACTCACTTAACCACTCATTTGCAGTTTCTCCACATGCAGTTGTATACTTTTTATTTATTTTGGAGGAATGGACATATGGTAAAGTCAAGCATTATCTTTCAACCTTCACTGCAAAATATTGAAGTTTTATCTGGCAATAAGTGAGTGAATACAATTATTGCCTGGGATTTAAAAAGTACATGTAAAAGTTAAACGGATCATGGGATTAATAGTTATAATACACATCCTCATAAGTGCATGGAGCTTTTTTTAAATCCCCTTTCTCAACCATTTCCCCCAAGCTTTACATAAAAAGTCTACATTGGAATAAGCTGTATACTGTAAAATTTCAGGTAGATTACTTTGTATAAGGGTGGAGAACGGGAGAGTTGAGTAGAGGCAATTTTAAAATTTTTACCTTTAACATGAAGCCAGGTTCAGTATTAACTACACAGAGACACTAGCACTATGGACAACACACATGCCAGGCTTTAGATCAATTGTAATATATGTATCTCATTCTTTCCCCACTTCTCTTATTTTAACTGCCTCACTTTCTGAAGAGTGCCATCTCTTAATTTTTCTTAGGATTATAAAGGCTTTTAAAAAAACAAAACAAAACAAACAAACAAAAAACCACCCAAAAGTTGTTCCTGGCACTGATTAAGCATTAAGTAATGATGTTATAAAGCAGAGGGATAGGTCCAATGTTACCCAGAGAGACTGTGCAGTTGACCTGATTATTATTGCTGTTCAGTCAATGCGCAAGTTAAACCACTGCCAAGTCCTCCTCCTCAGTTGTGGATTAGTGATCTTTGGGCAGCTGCCTGGGCAAGTACAAAAAAGTTGCACATATCACAGTCTGACATATTTGGTAGTAATTCTAATTGACTGCAGTGGTGTCTACTGGTGACAGCAGAGAAAGCAGATATCTGCTGGCCTTGTTGTTGCAGCCGGCTCTGTTGTTGCAGCCAAAAAGTCACTCTTCTGGTGATCTGAGATGACTATATTAAGTATCTACTAGCTGAACTAGTGGAATTTCTTTAGTTCACTTGGCATAAACAGTGGTCTGGGAACACTAGATTACCTCTTAAAAGTCTCTTCTTGTTATCTGAATTGTGAATGTGCAGTGAGCGAAACTAATACTCATTTATAAGCAGCAGCGACCCTTTGACACCATAGTTTCATCACATACAAAAAGGAAGTTTTTCCCACCATTCTCCTACTTTCCCCTTTTTGCATCCCTTTGCCCCACATAGGAGAGAGAAATTTCTCTTTTTACACAGTGGTAATTGACATCATAAAACAAGATATGTGGAGAAACCTACAATAGAATACATTAACCTTTCATGCCAGTATAGATGAGCTTTTGAGATCTAAGGTTGGGATCTGTTTTTTTGGATACTGAAGATGATTTTACTGGTGGAAAATTTAGGAATGGAGTAGTATCAGCAAGAAACCAAAGTTTAATGCAGTTTGCTACAGTGGATGATTTTTGTCAATAAGATATCAAGGGATCCACTTTTTAAAAACCCTCACCCTGGGAGAGGGAGAATTATCAATATTCTCAAGTATGCCAGGTCTTTCATTTTCAGGACTGAACATTTAAAAAAAATGTTATAGAACTGTCAAAAGGTGAAGTGGAAGCTTTGAGAAAGCAACATTTTTCCAGTTGATTCAGATCTCTCTCAGGGCTCATTAGTGCCTTTTACATTAATTTTACTCTTTTATTGGGTCAAAGGGTGCAAAAAAGTTTATAGTCATCTACTTATATATTTTTAGCAACTCAGGCTATGGGCCAAATTCACAATTGGTATAATATGACATTGACACATTATGCCAATTTCCTGCAATGTCTTTGTGAGATTGGACTGTATTATGTTTATGTATCATTGTGGCCTAGAGATTGCATGCAATTCCATGGGAGAAGGTGACCACAGTGACTCCAAGAAACTAAGAACGGTGTGTGGGTTGGGGGGCGAGAAGTGATTAGGGAAATTTGCTCAGGTTGTAACATCCCCAGAGAGGTTTTGTTTATGCTGGTTAAAACTGGATTCTCCAGACAACAGACAAAGAATGGAATTTGAGCTAAATAGCCTAAGTTTGAACTGACTCAGGGGCTTCTTTCTGATCCAGCAAATGGACAGAATCTTCTGTCCAAGAGGGGCTGCAATCCTTCCTGGCAGGGACTGGAAGGACAATGGCCTAGTAAGGCCCCTTAAGACTTATTGGTGGCCTCTGGTAGATTTTTAGCATGAGTGTAGGAACTTTTTTTTTTAATTAAATATATATATTATTAATTGTAATGGTTTCACCTTAAAAATAAACGTGCTTGCTTGGAAAGGGCTGTGTGAAAACTTAACTGCTGGCAATTACACTGTTCATAAACTTTTGAAAATAAAGCAAAGAGCAGGCACTGGCCTTTTCAGACAGTCTGGCTTGTTAGGAATATCACAATATAAGCAGAGAACTTTACAGCATGAAAAAATGCTGGTCAGGAGGGAAAGAGACATGGGTGTCTACCTAAGAAAGGTGATGGCTGGAGCCTAGAGTTGGTACTCTTCATGAGCCAGAGAGGGGGGGAATACAGGTGCAGTGTGGATTGCTGTAAATGCCACCAGCAGTATAAGTACTGTAGAAGGGAAAAGCACAGAGGAAATGCTCATAATCTTTTCCGGATAGAAATAACAAAGGGACTGTGGAAAATTAGTTATGAACAGATGAAGAAAGGTCAGCTGCTTAAGCTATGCAAAGAAAGGCAATTCTAACACTGAGAAGCAGATAAAAGTAAACTAATTGACTTGCTGTATTCTGCTGACCAGAAGAAAAATGATCTTCCATGTTTGCAGGGAACATCCAGCCCACTGGCAGAGAGTCCAGCAGACAGGAGAAATCTTGGAGCCAACTCCCTGTAGGGAAGCAGGGAAGAGATTGACAGAGGCAACAACCATGTCCCACTGGGAATGTGGGTAGATCTCCAGCTGTATCATTTCTCAGCCTACCTGTAGAAGGACTGACTGCATCTGGAAACCCAGCAGCCTGCAAACTGGAAGCAAGAGAAAGCAGACCAGGGAATGAGAACTGTACCAGCATGAGAACAGAGAGAAGGAGATGCTGCACCAGCAGAACTGTATTCCGGAAGGTGAAGCCAGACCTCATGTGCCTCTCCCAGGGGCAGCATAGACTCCAAATTACTTTCTTGCTTTAGGGAGGGGGATGGCATGGATGTTTTTCAAAATACTTTAGAAATGGAGTGTGAATTGAACAAGGTGGGCCAGGAGAACATAACACAGTATCTCGTTCCACTATTGTCAGGGACAAAGTCTTTGAACATTTTTACCCTGATGGACAGACAGGACTATAAACATTATGAGCAATGTAAACAAGCTTTGTTGCACTAGTTTATGCTGACCCCTGAAGCATATAGGAGAAGGTTTGGGGAGTTCAGAAAAAAGGAGACATGGCCTACTCTGAGGTATCAGCTCAAATTAGGGGTTATGCAAGAAATGGGGAACTGATTGGGGGGCTTCCAGAATGACAACTATTAATTGATGAAGCATAGAATTATTCTGTAAACTCTGCCACCCCAGCCTGAGATCATGGTTAGTAGACAGAAATATTAGAGATGTAATAATAGCTGGGAAGTTGGCACACCGTTATGTGAATAGTCAGCCTGGGTTTGATAGAAAACCTAATAGGGACCTGGATCAGGCCTAAACCAAAGCTCATGCCCCATAGGGCAGGAAACCACCTCCAGGAAACCTTAGGAAGGGTAGAGAAAAAAGTTGTGTTCCATATGTGGTCAGCAGGGTCACTTTGCCTGGAATTGCCCACACTGCTCACTGAGGGCCAGTGCAGTGCTGGAATGGCCAGCTGCACACCAACCTCAGAGTTAACTGCATGACTGAATCTCCAGAAAAACATGAGGTCCCCTATTGTTACAAGTGGAAATCATATACACACTCTCCTGCTCCCTATATATACACTTTAAGAAATCTGGGGGCAATGAAAGAAGAGCTGTCAGGGAAATTTATGGCAATAAATTAAGCTGCTTGCTATTCTCTTAGGTTTTATATTTATTCTGTTGTTTAGGGATATGTGAGAAGTGCAGGGTTCCTAAACAGATGGTTGAGTTTCTTTCCATCCTCTCTCCAAAGTCCAAGTGACATTTCTATATTTAGTAAAAATTCCCTGTCATTGAAGGTGTGTGTACGGGAGAGATGGTATTTAACTATACCAATTTCCTCTTTTTGTGTCTAAATCATTACAGTATTTGGTCTTTCCAATCCTTCCCCATTTTATTATCCCTTTTAAGTTATTAGCAGAATAACTTAGTCTCTTCCCAGCACAAGTTAAACTGCACTAATCTCTCTCACACATACACACACTTACAGAATCTTGCTGCCCCTTTTCCCAGTTCATGAAGTGAGCATACATTCTTATAGTCTGTCTCCTCAGCAAAAAATAGAGGAAACCTTAACAGCTACTTTTCCTACTGGAAAAAAGAAAAAAGAAAGATGCAGGAAATAGTTAATTCTAAAGCAGCCAGTTTAGCACTGTAGGCTCTTGGGTGTGCCAAAATTAATAGAAGCTCAGTCTCAGAGATATGCTGGAAAAAAAATCCTGTAAGTGGACAACCCTGGACTGGAGAGAGTTAGTAATAACCAGAAAGTTGCTCATAAAAGTATGTATCTGTATGAGTTATGTTTGTACATTACAAAACTAGGGAAGGAAAAAAGGTGTGGAGAAGAAATAGCTGCTTATTGTTCTCTCTGTACCTTAAGCCACATAAAAGGGTGAATCAGCAATTGGTTGCTGTTGGGTTCTATCTAACCCAGATGTGGCTCACTTAGAAAGCCATGCTGTAGCAATAACTACTTGGCAGGAACTGTGGCAGGAAGGGTAATTCTATTGTGGGAAAACCCCTTTAGCAGAAGCTTATATTTCATTTTTGCTCAAAGGAAATAGGATGGTAAAGAGAAATCTTTCATCACAAAATGAATATGGAAGTCTGTACTTAGAAACAGTCACATCTCCTTAAAAGGTTCACCTTTTATGTAGAATACTTAGAACAAAAGTGATTCTAATCAAAGCCTTCTCTATCACAAGTGGGAACCAACAACAGATAAAAAAAGATTTTAGCGGATTAGTTAATTGCATAAAGGTGATGACTGATGCAGTAGATCAGAGATTCAGTGCCAGTGGTTACTGAATGAAAGAAAAGGCTTGAATATTTGCCTAGGCTGAAAAAAAAAAAAAGTAAGTGGATGTTCTTTCTACACAATTACATTAGTGCATAGAGGCCCCAACTAATCTGGACTCTCATTGTGCTCAGCACTGTGGGCTAGATCCAAAGGGATTTAGGCATTGCAATGCTGAACATTGCAACATCTAACTTTTAGTTACCTAGGAAAAAACAAACAAACAAAAATCACAGAAACAACATTATCCAAAACACCTGAGTTAGGCCCCTAGGCTCTCTATACAATGAGTGGGGAGATAAAGGTGCTTTAGATAGCAATCTACAAACACCAGGAAGGTAGGTGGGAAGCCAACTAAGTTAGCCAATGGGCAATGACAATAAGAGGGATGTGTCCTAAGCCCTGACGCTCCCACAGAGATAGGTGTCTCGCGGTAGCTGGGATTTAGGTGCCTATCTTTATTTGCAATCCATGAATCGGAGACAAGATAGGTGTTCCTCTGCCTAATTTGCATATTGGGCCTGATCCAGTAGCCTTGTTGAGAGGCCCATCTAATGACACATAAAATTGCTGGGGCACTAGAGGGAAAATGCTGCCCCTTATAACCAGGGCTTTGGAGTGGAGCCCGGAGCTGGAGCACGGACCAGTAGGTTTTTGCCAGGAGATGGAGTGGAGCCGGAGCAGAGCAATTCAAAATTTTGATTACTCCAAATCCCTGCTTATAACCTTTAGCCCACTGGTTAGGGTACTCACATGCGATATGGAAGATCATGAGTTCAAGTCCCCCCATTTGCTGGAATGCCATTCCAGCACTTATTTTGGGAGCCAAAATGGCATTCCAGGACTTCAGATCTGTCTTGTGCCGCACAAGCTTAATGCAGGAGACAAAGGGTGAAAGAGGATGTTACCATCTTCATTTTACAGATGGGGAATAAGGCACATGGAGATTAAGGCTAACATCTACATTGACAACAACAACAACAAAAGTATTTTTACCATGGGATAACTAATGCACATTAGCTATGCTATTGTTAAACCAGAGTGGAGTTTTACAGTTTTATTGCAAGGTAAGCTAGGAGAGGTTAACCACAGGGGTGGTAGACATAGTGCTGATCTTGTGGTCAATGGCACCATTGTTCTTTACAGAGTCTGGGGTATGTACTGATGAGTTTTTTATGGCTGTTGAGTCCGTTGTTTAAATGACAGTGCCATCGATGGATAGGGCACACCCACACATTAGCAATACTCTGAATCCGAGCTGCAGATTCTTCCCTTCTCTGACACCAGTCATCACAAAGCTTGATCCAGTCCGCTTTGCATCACCTCATTCCATCTACAAACTGACTCCACCAACCAGAGCAGCATTCTGCACTCCTTTTCCAGTCATCCACAGAGATTCCAAAGGATACTCAGTCATCCTTGCAAGCATCCCGAAATCTGCACAGTGATCTGCCTCTTTCTAGCAGGGCCGGCTCCAGGCACCAGCTTAACAAGCAGGTGCTTGGGGCGGCCCAGGGAGAGGGGCGGCACCTGTGGCAATTCAGGGGCAGCAGGTCCCTCACTCCCTCTAGGAGGGAAGGATCTCCCACTGAACTGCGGCTTCCTCCCCCCCCCCCAATTGCTGCTGCCGATTGCGACTGCAGCTTTTTTTTTTTTTTTTTTTTGCTTGGGGCGGCAGAAATACTGGAGCTGGCCCTGCTTTCTAGACCCTTCACAAGCTTCAGAGTACAGCACACTTTGAGATCCTGTAATCTGGCATATTGCATATAGGGCTGGCTCCAGGCACCAGCGTAAGAAGCAGGTGCCTGGGGCAGCCAATGAAGAGGGGTGCGGCACGTCCGGCCGTTCAGCGGCAATTCGGCGGCAGGGCTGTCACTCCCTCTCGGAGCGAAAGACCTGCTGCCGAATTGTTGCCGATCATGGTGGGTTTTTTTGTTTTGGTGTTTGGGGCAGCAAAAACGCTAGAGCCGGCCCTGATTGCATATTGACATTTCGGAGCCACCTGAGTCTTTTCTTACTAATCAACATGTCTATGAATGACATTACAGTATAATTTAACACTTCCACCTTTGTCACCCTGTCTTGCAATCTTATTTGAATAATATATAAGCATATGATATGAAACCTGTTGAGTCTTTTGGCATATGTGGCGTAAGTTGTCCATGTTTCTGAGCCATACAGGAGAGTACATAAAACATAGATCATAAAAACAGATTTTCATTTTAGTTGACCACTACAACATGCCTTGTCTCTATTCAGGATTTTACAATGAGGTAACTACAGTGCACTTACCTCACTGGGTGGTGGGGGAAGGGAGAACTTGTGCCAGTGAAGACAAAGCTGAAATGACATGGCCCCAAGTCACACAGGAAGTGTGCAGAAGAGGTGGGACTATGAACTTGTAACTTCTAATTACCTTACCCACAAGACCATGACTATTTATTAATAGAAATGAGACCAGTGTGTGTACAATTCCTATGCGCCTTTGGGTCTAAGGCAAAGCTCAGAGGAATCGATTATATCCAATGTAACCACTTAATGCTATGTATAGAGATTTAGACATTTCAGTTCATTCTTTCTACTGTAATCTACCTGACTGAATGACTGTAGTGCTTTTGTTTTTTGACAACGATCAACAGGGACAACGATCCCTCGCTTTCATGGGCCTTGGGAGGCTGGCCAGTCCTCGCCCACAGACAACCCGCCAACCTTAAGAATATTCTCACCAGCAACCACATACCGCACCATAGTAACTAACTCAGGAACCAATCCATGCAACATACCTCCATACCAACTCTGCCCACATGTTTACAGGACCTAACCAGATCAGCCACAACATCACCAGTTCATTCACCTGCATATCCACCAATGTAATATATGCCATCATGTGCCAGCAATGGCCCTCTGCTATGTACATTGGCCAAACTGGACAATCCCTACGTAAAAGGATAAATGGATACAAGTCAGATATTAGGAATGGCAATATATAAAAACCTGTAGGAGAACACTTCAACGCCCCTGGACACACAATAGCAGATTTAAAGGTAGCCATCCTACAGCAAAAAAAACCTTCAGGACCAGACTTCTAAGAGAAACTGATGAACTTCAGTTCATTTGCAAATTTGACACCATCAGCTCAGGATTAAACAAAGACTGTGAATGGCTAGCCAACTACAAAAGCAGTTTCTCCTCCCTTGCTGTTCACACCTCAACTGCTAGAAGAGGGCCTCATTCTCCCTGATTGAACAAACCTCGTTATTTCTAGACTGATTCTTGCCTGCATATTTATACCTGCCTCTGGAAATTTCCACTACATGCGTCTGACGAAATGGGTATTCACCCACGAAAGCTTATGCTGCAATACGTCTGTTAGTCTATAAAGGTGCCATAGGACTCTGTCACTTTGTTTTTTGAGTGTTTATTCTTGGGTCATTGAATGTTTCCTGGAAATAAAAATGCTCAGTAAAAGCACAAAATAAAATTACATTCACAGAAGCCAATTTCTCTTTCAACAATTATTTGCTGAGAGGTAATTCATTCTCTGAGGCACAAAGATTTACATAGGTAACACCCATTAATATCAATGGGAGTTAAATGAATGAATCCTCTGTGCTTCAGTAAGGGATTAGACCCACCCTTCCAGTGGGGTTATAAAATCCTTTTCACAGCAGAAAAGCATTTTTTTTAAATGAAAATGTAGCAACATTTATAGGAATTCTGTATAATGTAGTGTACATACATGCAGTAATTGATTTACAATTATTGGTTGTGTTTAAGTTATGAGCTCTTGGTTAAATTAAGAACCTAATGTAACAAAAAAAGAGAAAACGCTCTTTGGTGCATAGACTCAAACTTTTTACTTTCATTATTATCTTAAATTCTGGTATCCTACTATAACAAAAACAGCAGCAGCATTTAATGGCACTATTAACTCAACAACCTAAAACAGCATCTATATTAATTATATTCATTATACTTAATTGAACATAATCATCTAACCTAACAATTCCTTGTACACTAATTAATAAAACAGCATGTCTTCTGGAACAGAAATGCATCAAAGTAGCGTTCCTTGTGCCAGAAGAACTTTTGGGTACAAATGAACTTCCCTCTTTAAAGGTGGTGCAACATTTTTTTACTTTATCATTCTATGTTGGATGAATTGTAAAAGAAGGTTTAGAGTTACTGTTGGAGTCTGACAATATTTTTGGCTAATTATTTTCATCTATGTTTGCATCTCCAAAATGATGATTTTTCATGAAATTCTGGCAAACTGAAAATGCTTTATAATGAATGTCAAACATACAGCTAAGGGTAGCATAAAATCCCTCTTTACCCTGTAAAGGATTAATTCCTCTTTTACCTGTAAAGGGTTAAGAAGCTCAGATAATCCAGGTGGCACCTGACCAAAAGGACCAATAAGGGGAGAAGATACTTTCAAATCTGTGGAGGAAGGTTTTTGGTCTGTGTCTGTCCGAGCCAGCCAGGAAACCAGGCAGGGGAAAATATATCTGAACTAAGCATCTAGTCTTCCAAAAATAGTAAGTAATAGCAGAAAAGAAATGCATTAGATTACCTTTTGTGTTACTTGTGAATTTTTCCCTGTGCTAAGAGGGAGGTTTAGCCCTGTTTTTGTAACTTTAAGGTTGCCTTAAGGGGAAATCCTCTGTGTTCTTGAGTCTTTTGTTTATTCTGTAAAGTACTTACCATCCTGATTTTACAGAAGTGATTCTTTTACCCTTTCTTTAATTAAAATTCTTCTTTTAAGAACCTGATTGATTTTTCATTGTTCTTAAGATCCAAGGGTTTGGGTCTGTGTTCACCCAGAGCAATTGGTGAGGTTATTATTCTCAAGCCTCCCCAGGAAAGGGAGTATAGGAGCTTGGGGAGATATTTGGGGAAGGTAGGGCTCCAGGTGGCCCTCCCTGAATGTTTGTTTAAATCACTTGGTGGTGGCAGCATACTGGCAAGGTGGAAGTTGTGCCTTGGGAAAGTTTTTAAACTAAGCTGGTAAAAATAAACTTAAGGGGTCTTTCATGCAGGTCCCCACATCTGTACCCCAGAGTTCAAAGTGGGGAAGGAACCCTGAATTAGCAATGAACCATCTGAATTAGCAAATCCACTTTCATGCAAAAAGTTGCAAAAGGTAGTATAAAAAGACAACATAGTATGTATATTCTCTTTCACAGACTGTCATTAATCATCCTTTGCAAACATGTCATTAGGTCTCACCTCATCCCCTATGAAGCAGGTAAATATTATTGACTATTATATAGTTCAGAAATGGAGAGGTTAAGGTCCAGATCCACAAAGGGACTTAGGCATTACAATGCTGAGTGTCACAACACAACTTTTATGCAGCTAGAAAAATCACTGGAATCCACAAAGCCTGGGTTATGTGCCCAGGCTCCATATACAACAAATGGAGAGAGATAAACACCTAAGACTGGGGTCCACAAAAAACAGCAAACTCCCTACCTAAACTATCCAATAGCAGTGCTGATGGAGGGGTATGTCCTATCTGGGATTTAGGTACCCAAATGCAGGCTGGAGGCACCTATCTTTGTTTCAGAGCCACAGCTATTCACCCACTCCTAGGGTTAGACATCTTTCCTCCCCCTCCCTTTTGGTAAGGCACCAGAAGAGCAGGAGACACTCATGCTGCCGCCTCTCTTGTAACTTCCAATCCAGTGGTTGGGGTGCTCATCAGGGATGTGAGAGACTTAGGTCCAATTCTCCCCCTCCCCCCCCCCCCCCCACACACCTGATTGTTCAAATCCTTTTTTTCATCTGAGGTCTCATCTTGCAAAAGAGTGCCCTAATCACTAGGCTATGGGATATATTGATATGGGTCTTTCTCAATCTCTCCTCTGTTCTGCTAGATATAAATAAGTAGCCATAGCAGCAGGGAGACTGGATCTCCCACATTAGTGCCTTCACTACCAGACCACAGAGTCATTCACATACTGTCGAAGTGACCCAGTGATTAAGTATTTTTAAACAGAGTGGAACAACTTCAACAACAGTAGAGATTGAGAAAGCACCACATTAGAATATTCCATAGCCCTATAGCTCGGGCACTCACCAGATAGGATTTGAACATGGGTCTCCTACCTTTCTCTGCATCAGACGTTGGAGGGGTGGGAATTGAATCCTGGGGGAGTACTCCATTGGGCTAAAAGTTAAGGATCTTCCACTTCCCCATGATTCTGTAGGGGTCCTGATACAATAGGTGTGCTCTGAGCATGGCTACTGGATGGGACCTCACAGGAAAGATAATCGGGGGAACACCTATCTTCACCTGGTTTGAGGATCCTGCTAGGGCTCAGGCATAAGATAGGCCTAAAGAGAGCAAATGTGCCCATACCCAGTGGCAGAAACTTAGGAGCCAAGAAGACTTATATGGCAAAATTCAGGGACCTACAGGATAGTGGAAACTGATGAGGGGTTCTGAGGATCTCAGTGTTGCCTAAAGTGGGGATTTAGGGATTAAATATATTTGATGTTCTAGGCCTAGGGGCTTAAGTCCTTTCATGGATTTGGCCTTGAGTCACTGAATTTTTGGCTAAAGCACTATTCTGAGACTTTCACCACATCAACCAAGGTCATGAAAAAAACCAGCTCCCCATAGTTCAGAGTCATTGGGTATTCTTACTCTGCAATAAATGAGCCATGGCACAGTGATGGCTGGCCTGGGCCAGCTGACCAAGGCTTAGACTTGGTGCCATGGATATTTTACTGCAGTGTAGTCACACCTCTAGAGTCTGAATCCAAATCCTAGCCTCTATTCTAAACCCCTAATGCTAGCCTTAACAAAATCTGGATCCCAACTTTGATTCCTCAAACTTTTTCTAATTAGGAGCTTAATTATTAAATTAATTTTATACACTAATATTGATAGTGTTTTGATTTAGATGAACGGTTTTCAGCTCTAGGTGAGCAAACAGGACAGGGCACACACATTTGATGGGTGCAGACAGTTATATGCCATAACATGCTTTTTTTTTTTTTTTTATTTCATAGCAAATTTTGACCACCTAGTTATTAAATGAACGATAGGTAAAGAGTTGAGCCATTTTTAAAATTGATTTATATGAAAATACATTTCAGAAGCCTTTATTCTTTATTTATTATTCTATTTACTCTCGATGCTGTGGGTATTCTATCTTGCCTTGTACAGTTTGACTTTAGGTCTGCCTTGACAGTATAAACTGTCTGGGGAGAGAACCCGTTGTCTGTTTGGCAGCAACTCGTTGTACAACACTGCATGTTTTACCACATTGTATGAATGGTTATTAATGATTTCTTATAATCATTTGCCATTAGTTCGTGTGTGGGGGTCCTGGCAGCATTTTTAACAGTTAAAGAAAACTGTTTATAGGAAAATTCCCCGATACACTGGGCCCCAAATATGCAACTGGGTCTATTTAGAAGGACAACTGCACCTTAACTTTGAAGTTAATTAGGGTCTGCATGCATGCAGGGGAATACCCATGTGGATCCAGTTACAGGATTGGAGTTTGAGGCTTGATCTTCACTACCAACCTATGTCAGTATAACTATATAGTTCAGGTGTGAAAAATCCATACCCAAGCAACATCGTTACACTGACCTAATCCCTGGTGTAGACAGTGCAGGGTTGACATTAACAAAGCTACTGCCTCTCAGCGAGGTAAAGTACCCACGCCAATGTGAGAAGCTCTCTTTTTGGCATAGGTAGAATCTCCACTAAGCACTACAGCAGCACCAGTGCAACTGCGCCACTGCAGTGCTGTAAATTTAGATGAGCCCCTAGTTATCCTATAAATTTAACCCTAATATAACCTCTTTGAAAGAATTTATATTAACCTCATCTCATTTCCACTAATTACTTATATCCTAGGAGAAAAGGCCATGTCTCACACAAGTCCAAAGAATGAGACTTTTTTAAGTTTCCTTTTGAAAGAGGAGGAAGAGGAGAAGAAAACTAGCAAATGCTGTATACATTTTCTTTTAAAGCAACACCCACTCTTATAATCACCACTTTGGTTTCAAGAGGGGAGAAAATGCTATTTATGGGCTGAGGGTTAGGGTGTGGAAAGGAAGGAACAAGAATATGTTGGGACTTGCTTAGATTATCTTAAATATAAATACTACATTTGTGCAAGTGGAGTACAGCCAGAATGGTTTAATTTAGAGTTGAGGACAAGCAGTGAGTAAAATGAATGTTAAACATTTTTTCTCCTTTCAAACAAGGAAAGGCTCTGAAAGCAGACTCCTTCTTCTAAAAGAGTCATTTGCCATTAAAATGTGCCATCATTCCTCCCTCTCCCCCCCGCCCCCCGCAGAGTGCATTGTCAGCATGAGTGAGTGAGTGTAGATGTGGTACTCATGTGTATGTGTTATGTGAAGAAAAAAGTTTGCCTCTGGCATTTCTCCATTTCTGACAAGTAGAAAGGTAATTATCAAACTAGTTGGTGCAGAGGCCTGAGGCTGTAGTAACTAGTTAACCCAATTTAAATGTTGCTATTTTTTGTGAATAAGTGATTTTTATGATTGAACTCTTTTTTTTTTTTTTTTTGGACTGACTCACTCACTTTGGAACTTGTACATATCCAGGGCCCAGAAAAGATCTTTCATGTGTGAAGCTAAATATGGTGGAATAAACCACCAAAGACTAGATGACACAGAAAAGTCCAATTTCTCCTCTTTTAATCTGTGAAAAAAATCAAGTAATATTCATGTACAAATGGACCAAATGGAAGAACAATGTTTGCAAATAGGACCCCAGACACACAAAAATAAAACAGGGTACTATGAAGTAGTTCTTTAAAAACCTTAACTCCTAACCAAGCACAGCAAATCTTGTCATCTGTATTTCATATATCAAATGTTAGCATAAGTATACAGAGGAAGAAAGGCAAGAGAGAAGTGGTTTTGTATTAGTAAGTAAGTGTGTTTTCATTATAGCTATCTAATTCCACACAGATCTTTCTTTATGGGAGAGGCAGAGTGTTCTAGCAGACTGATCATAGGACTGGAAACTAGGAACTTCCAAATGACCTTGGGCAAATCAGCATACCCTTCCTGTGAATAAAATCCATCCCTGCACCATTGCAGAGTCAAAGATAGGGGTGGCTTGCCCACCATCTCCTAACCTGGGGGTGTCAGGAGACCGTGTACTCCTGCACCCAGAGTCTGATTGCCCAAAGCCATTATGGGCCTTGAGGCGCCTGCAGAATAGCAGAGGCATTGGACTGGATCACCCATATATACAAACTTCAATACAGGAATGGCTCTTACCTGCTGTTAATACACTCAAGACTACTTCATGTACCAGAGGCTTTTGAAGGGGGACAGGAAGTTACAAAGTCAGCTGTACATCTCATGGGGGAAGGCCCTTTGCACAAGGAGTATTCTCCTGGTGGACATGGGGGACATGTAGCTGCTTTGTGACTACTTTAATATAGGTGGTATAGAATGGCTGCAGGTCACCAATGAATCAGGACTTCTGTGTCTCCAATTCCCTATCTATAAAATGGAGATAGATACAACTCCTTGCTTTGCAAGGGCATTGTGAGAATTAAGTGGCCATTTTTGTTAATCACTTTGAAGACGTCTAGTGTCAATAATAATTGTATATGTAAAGTAACACCATCCTCCTAACAAGATTCTGCACAATTTGAAAATTTTAAAAACTGCATAAAAATATAAGAAGAAATACTGACTTCATCAAAGGGAGAAGGGAGTCCTACAAAGAGGTGAGAATGGAAGTGTTAAAAACCACTACTGTACAGATTGCTGATACTACTCTAGCCTGTGCTTAAGCAAGCTCTCACAGGAGGTCTCATGTATATATTGAGCAACAACAGAGACTGGATAAAAAACCTGGAGATACGACTGGGTTTGTCAGTGTATATAGAGGCAAGTTGTGTTCAGCATCATGTCAGCAATTCACGTCAAGCTACAAGCATGGCTTTGTCTGCACTGACCACAAAGTTGTGGACTGAGTCATATTAACTTGGCTTTTCATAAGCATGCTCTAAAATTTTGTGGTGAAGACAAGGCCATTGATGATACACTTGTCCGTCTTCACTGGTCACCTACCTTCTAGATTTGACTTGACATGACAACTATTATTTAGTCACTCAAGCAAGATTACACAATTAGAAACATACACAAAATTCCAAACTCACTCAAAAATGTTTTGAATGCTCCAATATTGCCTGATGACCTGATCTGAAGAAAACACATGCCCCTATATTTAGAAGAAAATCCTTGATTCCAAAACATCTGAGGCAGAAAAAAAAATCTACAAAGTCCATAAGGACTCAAAACACTTTTACAACTGCCATTTATTACTTACTGAATATTATTGTAATTGAGTCTCACATGGCAACAGCAAATAAGAAGAAAATAATATGGGTGTACCCAACATCTGATATTAAAATGATCATCTAAGGACACAAGTGTTGCTTAAACTCAGCTTCTGATGTGTTCATTTTTCCCTGGATTTGTCAGATAAACCGACAGACACAATTACTTACCTCACAGATCATTGACAGAGTTTTGTGAGGAACACCAAATGAAAACTTGAAACAAGGAATTCAAGAGAAACTTCAATATTACATAAAATAGTAAAGTTAGAGGGGGAGGTCAGCTGGTTTGAAATGCTTGGCAGGATGCAAACCCCCAACCAACCAAATAAACTATCCAGGATAAATCTCCATTAGAAATCACCTGAGAGATTTCTTCCCTTTTAGCAGTCTGCATCAGGGATTTCCTGCAAGACGGTGTGATTAGGCCTGCTAGTTTTACTCTTAATTCAGAGATAGATTGGCTAGTAATGGCACAAAATAGGAACTACCAAACCTGTAGCTTCACTGCAGTGACCAATGACTGATTACAGATGCTATTTCAGTTCCAGTTCACATACAAGCAGCTAGGAAGTTCTGGAAGAGTGACTCTAACTGCTTATTTGGCCAGATTGTGATTAAATGACTTGTGTATTTGCTGCACAGTGGGAGCTGCTCTTTTAACTTGAAAGGGAAACTGTTTTGGAACTGCAGGTCCAGAGTTTCAATTCTGTTTTGTTGTGCAGTCTGTGTTTAAGACAGACCTCCCATTATAGCCTATTCTATGCTCTTGGAACTACCACTGCAAGTATGTCTGCCCATATACATTATTTCTTTATATAGCTACCAGTCAGGCTCAAATACCATCTCCTCTCAGCCCCCCCCCCCCTTTTGAATTCCATTAGGCTTTAACTAGAGTTAGTTGAAACTCTCAGGTGTCAATTCTGAGGGAAATTCTGACGTTTTGAAAAAAAATAGGGTCAATCAAAACCTTGTAGTTTGATAAAAATCAAAGTATTATTCCAATTTTGTCTTATAATTTATAATATAAAATACATTTTGAAACAAAAGGTCCTTTAAAAAAAAATGTTCCATTCTGCTAAGACCAAAACAGAATGTTCTGACCGTATCAAAATGCTTTCCCCCACCCCAAACAAGATTTCATCAAAATTGACATGTTTCTGTTGAAATGGAAACTTTCCCTGAAATGTCATTTTCCAGTGGAAAAACATTTCATTGGAAAATTTGACTTGCTCCAGAGTTGTAACTTATTATTAAACCATGAGTGTCTCCTGTGTTGAAGAAAGGAACAATAAGGGGAACTATAGGGTTTATGAAGTTAAACATTCCCAAGAGCCAGATGTGCTATCCTACTGATATAAAGAGTAATCATATTCCATCTGAAGGGAAAGGCACATGGAGACTGCCGAGCACATGGCAATGTTTTAGAGACCATAGAACTCTAAACTCAAGGAGTTCTTCTGCAACTTCTGCAAAAAAGAAGACCCACAGAGGTTAAGCTTCCGTTCATCCTTATGAAAGTTCTCTTACCTTCTAGCTAAAATCCTTATCAGCCACAGAAGTAAAGAATTTAAACATTTATATACAGAGATGGAAATTCTTGCCTCCTAGTCTTATTAACTGCAAATCTCTGCAGTAAAGTGTCTCCCACTTGGTGTTTCCAGCTCTTTTATTCCCTTAAATAGCCTTTACATGGGTATATTTGACATAACCTATATGGGTTATGTCAAAAATTACTAACACACTTTTATGGGAAGCTGAACAAACCATAGTTAGCCTTTCTGTTCATCATAAAACCTCTTCGAACTTGATTTTATATTTCCATAAATGACAAAATTTTGCTGCAACTTTCAATGGCTGTCCTCTAACTTCTGTCATTCAAATTAATGTACGGTCTGGTACATGAGCTGTCCTTGTGATTCCCTTATTAGGTTTATGAATATTCATTAATTTGTTGTGTGTCCTGCCTCATGTTTCAGTGGCATATAGGCATGCTATTATGTTTCTACAAGGCAGTTTTGTTTTGTTTTTTAAACTTCAAAAGCCATTACTTCTCTTTCCTCTTCCAGCCTTCAAAGTAATTTGCATAACATTGCAATGCCTAGTCTACTCACTCTTACCAAGTTTTATTATTAAATTGAGCTGTACTTAAGATTTCATAATTAATAGATTTGTAATCAGAAATATCTTGCATTATTAATTGTTCTTTCACTTGATCTAGTTGAGAATCTGAGTGGTCTTGTGAACAGAGCATTGGATTGGGACTCAGACTTAAGTCCTGTTCCCAACTGTGCCACTGTGTGAACTTGCATCAGTTACTTCATCTCTTTCTGCCTCTGCTTTGTTTGTATTGCCTTTTTAGGGGGCAAGGATTCTGTCAATGTGTGTTTGTACGATACCTAGCACAGTTTTGATTATTGCCAATGAGCACTACTACAGTACCACAAATAAATAACAAACAATAGCAGCTAGATCTCTCTTTTGATATACAGGGATTTCATGAGACAGGAACATCCAGTCTTAATTTGTCTATTTTATACATAATTTCTCTGATAATTGATATTTTCAACAGAGCTGCATTGTTCGGTGGTTTGAACACTTTATCAGGAGCCATCCAGTGCTAGGCTAGCATTGACATGGATGAACAAGTCACCTGATCTTTCTGAGTCTCAGGGTACAAATAGTTTGGTTGAAAAACAGCGTTTGTGTACTCCTTGAAGACGTTGCATTGATTGTTCGCTATCCTTTCTTCTTGTTGCCTGCTTCGTCACCTAAATCATATGGTATTGTTTCTAAACACTGATTGGAAACTTTTTAAACAAAATAATGAATGACAACAGAGCAACAAGCAGAGAAACAAGCAATGAAGAGATTCTTGGTAATAATGAGTACACACAAGAAATTAAAAACTACAGAGAGTTGAAGAGGGAAGAAAAATAAATTAAAATCAGAGCCACACAATGAGGACCAGTTCAAAAATGCCACCAACATTACAGTGAGCTGGAGGAGTTGGCTGTAGTCCTTCCTAATGGTTATGAAAGCTTCGGGAGCAGATAATGATTATATGAAAGTAGCCTATTATTTAGTTCAGTGGCTGGGCAAGTTCTTGAAGTAGCACATCACAGGAAGATAATAATGGAGATACGCTCACTCTAGATAAAGTTTGAACAGTGTTCAGAACTTTTTGTAACCATAAAAAGAACGTTGTTTGTCCATGGCACCAATTTAGATCTGATCTTCATTTCTGAACAAATTGGATTGACAATTATGTAAGAGAATTGAATCCAAAAGCACAAAGCTGTGAGGTTAAAAAACTTTGAAAATGATATGTTTAGAGACAAAAATGTGTTCTTTGTGACTGACAAAAGATTGAAAGAAAGGTTATTATGGGAACCTGATTTGTGCTTAGAAAAAGCAATAGATTTCTATGGGACCTTAGAAGCAAAAAAATACTATTCAACAAGAAAAAATGACTGATCAAAGGACTGAAAAGTTTTTACAGGTTGTTTAATAGAAAAAAAAGTATTTGGGCCAGCATGTCCAGAGTTCAGCCACATGAGAGCCCGCACACGTGGACCTGATGAAAGAAATCTACTGAGAGCCTGCTGAGCATTTGGGACCACGTGTCATATGTGTGGGTTATTCATGGATGTGCAGAACATCCAGCCTCAAGAAAAGAACAAAAATATCTTACCAAAATAGAATATCAGCCTACCCTCTTCATAGGGGCAGTGTCATAGGTCATAAAAGTCACACAGCTAGCCCAGCAGAAGCTTGGTACATGGTGTATATGGAATGAACCTATACAATTTTTAACTTGATACTGGGGTTGAAGGAAACATTTTACCAGTTCACCTCTCAGAAGAGATATGTCCAGGCCAGATTAGACATGCTGACATTATGAAGCATATTGTGGCTCTGGGGTAAAATCTGCAGCAACTGAAACACAAAGTCAGACTTCATGGCAACCCTAGAGTCAGTGGTCTCTTGGACACATGGGACTGGTTGCCATCTCACTAAGAATGAGGTAGGGCAAGAGAACAGCATTAGAAGTGGTGGAAGTGATGGCAAAAATTATATAGTTACTTGTGTATTAGTACTATTGGTGTACCAGGGAGAATATAGTAATATTAAGATAATGAGAAACCACCTCATTGTCAGCACTCCAAACATCCAATTTAGCATATTTATCTACCCGAGGAAAACATTGTATGTTATGTTCAGCCAAAACAAGCTTCCCTTACCATCTCTGGCCATATTTCATTGTAATGCAATTACCTAATCTATACTGAATATTTTATTTAATTTATGACATATAATAAATGCAATGGGCCATGATTTTCTGTTGTCCTATCCCTTATATTTTCATTTACAACAGGGCAAAGAGAGTGTAAAATGCTATCAAGTCAGAATGGCAGTGTTTTACCCTCACTTTGTATGAACGACTGAGGAAGGTGCAGGGCAATGGTGACTCAGGTCCAAAAAAAGTTTTTATTGCAATCCATATATATATACACACACAAGGCAATTCAATGGTGCACTGTGCAATTCTCCATGAGATATGGTAATAAGACAGATCTCAGAGCTGGGATGTGTTTTTTTTTTTTTTGTTCCCCCCCCACGTGTTTCAACCACTGCCATTATCCTGCTGAAAAAAAAAAAAAAAAACCTGCAACCTTCATTATTCCTAGAAAAAAAATATTGAAAAGCTTTAGCCATTGCAGTTTCTTAAAGGAATGTGGTGTGTGCTGATTTTTTTCCCTCCATTGACATACATACTGCATCTGTATGAATAACAGTGCAGACATCCAATAGCAAATAGGATATTCACAATTTTTCATTACAGAATCACATTTGCAATGTTTGTGTCAGCACTTTCCTAATAAGCCTCTATATGTAGGAGTTCACAGCTCTGACCAAAAAAAAAAAAAAAAACCCACACACATGCAAGTTGAAACTTGATAACTAGAGCTTCAGCCAAGGGGGAACTTTTATGAAATGTTTGGTGGAAATCAGACAACTAGTTATTCTACAGGAAAGATAATAAAAATGGTTGACTTAAAAAAACAAACTATTCTCTACTTTGCTATGGATGCGCATGTTTAAAGCTCATGGGACTGACCTTAACATTTAAGGGAGAATACACCCTCTCTATTAAGGGTCCAGTGTATGATCCAAAGCTCACAGGAGTCAATGGAAAGACTCTTATTGAGTTCAATGGGCTATGGGTCAGTTTAATAACACTGCAGTCCTTCACCAGGGCAAAATTGGAATGTTTTGCCTGAGTAAGAAATGCAGAAAATTCATTCATTCACATTTTCTCTCTATATATATTATATTTATACATACACAATTATATATATATACACACACAAAAGCATATTATGTCCTTTATAGAAAAGACACTCAGGAGCATGGTAAGTGGGGGAAAAATGGAACTTTACTTATTAGGTATTTTGCCTGACACCATTAAGCAGCCCTCACAGGTAACCATTTGTCCCTTATTTTACATGATGTCCCTTTTTAGGGTGACCAGATGTCCCGATTTTTGGGTCTTTTTCTTATATAGGCTCCTATTACCCTGCACCTCCTGTCCCGATTTTTCACACTTGCTGTCTAGTCACCCTACTCTTTTTCAGGGCATAATGTTCACATCCTAGATCATGTAAATATTGGACACCCATGTCTTTCTCCTCCTCTGTCACTTCCAGTTGACACATCCCCAGGTTAGTCCTTATATACATGACATTTGCACTATTAAATTTCATCCCATTTCTTTTACACCAGGGTGTCATCCAAGTCTCCTTGTATGATATTCCATTCCTCCTCCATATTGGCAATACTTCCCAACTTTGGCCTGGTCTACACTACAGTGGGGGTGGGACAGGGGCACAAAATCAATTTAATTTACGCAACTTCAGCTACCTGAATAACATAGCTGAAGTTGACATACTTAGATCTACTCACCGCGGTGTCTTCACTGCGGTGAGTCGACTGCTGATACTTCCTCATCTACTCCGCCTGCACCTCTCGGCCTGGTGGAGTACAGGAGTTGATGGGAGAGCGCTTGGGGGTTGATTTATTGCCTCTAGACTAGTATACGCACACCCTCTGTGTCATCCACAAATTTTATTAGAAAATCCCCATTTTGTGCACCAAGGTCATTAAGGAAAGTGCTAATAAAGATTGATCCCAATACCAAGCCCTGAGGAACTCCACTAGTAACTTCCTTCCAGCCTGACCATTCACCTTTCAGTATGACCTGTTGTAGTCACCCCATTAACCAGTTATTTACCCATCTTTCAATTCTCCCATCAATCCCCACCTTCTCCAATGTAATTTATAATTTCTCCTGTGGAATTGTATCAAATGCTATACTGAAATACAAGTAGCTTAGATCTATTGCATTTCCTTTGCCTAGAAAATCATTTAGTTATCTACTAAAAAAAAAAAAAAAAAAAAAAAAAAAATCAGGTTGATCTGGCATGATCTACCTTTTGTAAAGTCATGTTGTATTTTTGTCCAGTTACCATTTATCTCTATATCTAAACTTCCATCTCTTTCCAAACTAGTTCTAAGACCTTGCATATGATTGAGTTCAAACTAATGGGCTTCTAGTTTCCAGGATCACTTCCCCCACCTTTCTTAAATGCACGTACAGTAGTTGCAATCCTCCAGTCATGGGGTACAATCCCCAAGTTTACAGATGCATTTAAAATCCTTATTATTGGACTTACAATTTCATGTCACTTCCTTTAATATTATTGGATGGATATTATATTCTTGGAACGAGTTTCCTATAGTGTTGCATCAGAATCTAAATCTGCTTATTGCTAACACATCAATATTCTTTTGCAATGATTACATTAAGTCAGAATACAAATCCAAGACAGACATTAAGAAAATAATCAAGAAAGTTACAATTTACACCAGCAGTGATCTGGACCTACTTTTTTCCTAAGATTTTGTTTTATTGCTTTGTGTTAATTGACATAGGCCTACTGAGGTCTATGAAGCTACACCAGTATACCTAGCTGAGGACATGGTCCTAAACATTCTTGAGTACCTAGTCTGAACTGGGCACTATGCATATAAACCATTTTTTTTGTTAAGATATGAGTACAAAGAATAAACACTGACAATTTGTGCATATCCTTTTTAACTATATTTAGACAAAAAGACTATGTAAGACTCAAATGCCTTACAAATTCCATACAGCCTTATATCTTATAGTGCAGAAAAAAGGTCTTTCAGATTATGCTTAATCATATATAAACTAAAATAAATCCTCAAGCACACCCTACAATAGCTTTGTAAAGCCAATACAACTACCCTCTCATGCATGACTAATATTGCTAAATGGTAAGTGTCTGATGCAGAAATATATAAAATTGAGAAAAATTCAGATAGTAGTTTAAATTGATCAACCATGCATTATACAATGTAGTTATGATCATCAGTCATTACATCATATTGTGCCACTGTTGGGTACATTTAATTCAACATAAAGTGATCAAGCAGTTAAATAAATGATAAAGCCTTCTTCAGACAATATAACCCAGCAAATGTCAGGCCCATTGAAAAAGCATGCATTCTGAAAATAATAGGGTTAACTCTAAGGCTTGTAAAACTCACACACAGTTGTGCTCATTCAGACATGAAACTAAGTACAACAGTAATATTGTATAGATAAGAAATTCTAGCATTGATCACTTCTACTGATTATTCATAATAAAGCATACTTTCAAAGAAATTGTATAACTATTTTATATTCTTGTATTACAAAAGCATCGATTTCATACACTTAAGGCCTGATTCTTTGCTCCAGTATACCAGTTTTACATGGGTGTAACTCTTGATTTCAATAGTCACAAAACTGGCATAAAAGAGTAGAGAATTTGGCCCTAATATGTCAGAATCGTATGTCTATTCCACCTTTTTTCCCCTAAAGCAATCAAATAAGAATCCTTCAGCTTCTGTGGCAGGTGCAAATGATAGTCAACAAATCATCCATTACAGATCACTCAACCTGACCTATCCTTAATTCAAACTGTGAAATGGGTAGGTCATAGATATGCACTAATTCCATGCAGAAACCAAGTGTTCTATGAAAGAAATGGCTGTTTCCTCTCCCCACATCTCCCCTCCAAATCTGAATCTTGTTGTTTTAGACTCCCTTGAACCCTGACAGTTCATCTTTCAAAATGTGAAATGAAAACAATGTGGTGCCTACCCTACATAGTAGAAAAATTACTGAGGAAAACCTTATTCTCTTATTACACTAGCGGTCACAGACCCTATCAGTCTCAGAGGATGACAGAAAATCATTGAAACAAAACTCTCTATTGTCCAGCAATGATAAAGAAAAGTACAGTTCATCCCTGAACCAGCGTATCAGTTGTCACTGAGCAGTGACAGCATCTAAAATGCTTGCCTGCCGAGTCCTGAGTCATTGGGCTGAACTTCTGCCATGTTTTTACATTAGGCTCTTACCTGCCGCACAATCATTTGCTGACTCAGTCAGAGATAAATGTGTTAGCCATGGATAGAACAGAGCTGAAAAAAAGAAAAGAAAACAAACTCAAGAACATGGGAAAATGAGAAAATTCTGTACAGATCATGAAGATAAATACTGGAAATAATCCTAGCACCTATGTTAAAACAATGCATGAAACTCTCTGCAATGGGCTCCTTCTGAAGACTCCCCCCACAATTCCAATAATAGTTCTTCACATACTTTCACATTAGCTCTATGGTCTGTACTGTACATATTTTAAATATGAACTGCTCTGTCTCAGAGCTGCACGGGGGGGGGGGGGGAAGGGAGGGGAAGGCAAGTGGGGCAATTTGTCCCAGGCCCCCACGAGAATATAGTATTCTATAGTATTGCAACTTTTTTTATGGAAGGGGTCCCCGAAATTGCTTTGCCCCAGGCCCCCCGAATCCTCTGGGCGGCCCTGCTCTGTCTATTTTTGGTTCATTTTCTTTAAACTTTAAGTACTATTTTTTTTAATTGAAAAGAGAGCCTGAAAAGATGATATTTGGGCCAGTTCATGTGTGGAGCTAAACAAATTTACACCAGTTGATGTCAGGGTAGCACTCTATTTCAACTGAGGTCTGGCTCCTTATTCTTCTCCTCAGCAAAGAGACACTGAGAAGTCTAATTATGAAATAACCACTACCATGAAATGCTAATTTAAAATAGACCAAGATATGGTGGGCTAAACAGCATGGTTTCTGTAAAGGAAAATCATGTCTCACTAATTCCTTAGAATATTTTGTGAAGGTCTGTGTGACATATGGCGATTTCCTGCATATTCTTAGGAGACTTCATTAAGAATAAGTATTTTGGGGTTCTATTGCATTAAAATGCAGTTTACACATAATTGTGAACCAGGGTTTTATGTAACATCTCTAAAGGGGAGATGTGATGGGAAGCTTATGAGTTCAGAGGACTTTATTGAAAGGTGTGCCAGATAGGAATGGACTTTTGGAATAATATGTGTTAAATGGATTTCCTGGGAAATACCTAAGGGAAGGTTAATGCACATTTCCCACCCTTGGTTGTGAAAAAACCCAGCTGCTACACCCTGAGGAAGGGGTCATTGCCTGCTGATTACCTGGCCCCAGGAACTAGAGATCAAAAGGTGAGCTGCTGTTCTGATTCTAAATCTAAGTTGGTTATGAACTTGCAACCATGGGAAGATGCAGTTATGGGTTTTGAAGGACTGACTTCTACCAGAGCCCATCATTGGGTGTGGGGTTAATCTCTGGTAAACTTTTTAGCTCATGTGTAGGCTTAGTATATTTTCTCTGCAATGCTTTCATCCTTAGATGAAGTATGCTTGCTTAGAAAGAACTGTGATAACTTTAACTGCAGTGATAATCTCCAGAAAGAATGCAAACACTGGAATGTTAGGCAGTCTGGCTTCTAGGGATATCACAGTGACTGTAAGGAGCAAGGAGCCATTCTTAAGTGAGTGCCGTCAGTGGAGCACAGAGGGGGAATACAAGTTTATTGACATTGTCATACTTCCAGGGTAACCAAAGGAGAACTGGTTGACAATTTATTTAGATCTCCAAACGACTTTGAACAGAGTTCCACACAGGAGGCTATGACAGAAGCCAAGTTGTCTGGGGGTGAAAGGCATTATCATCATGAATGGCTATGAGACAGAAAGCAGCGAGTAGGAATAAGTGGTTAATTTTCATCCTGGGACAAGGTTAACAGTAGGGTAGCTCCAGGTTCCATACTGCTCTGTTGAACCTTTTCCCTGTGTCTTGTAGCCATTTACTGCAGAGGGATGCAGCATCTGTGACAGCCTCAGAGGTGACTCAAGGGAATTTACTGCAGTCTCAGTATTATCCTCATGCTGCAACCTGCATTACTAGGTAGACTTTCCAAAGTCTGAGCATCCTAGCTAATCTAGTATTTTACATGATAGAAATTAATGACTGCCTTTCACACATGTTGGTATAATGTATTGTACATTTTGGAACTTTATAAGCAAGTACTTTAGAGAATTCACAGACATGAAGAATAATTCTTCCACCCTCCCAGTTTTTGCAGGTGCACTCTAACTACAACCGATTATCAAAATTGTCCAAACATTCTAAGGCCACAAGTGGAAAGAGAACAGAACATGAAGTAGTAATGAAAGCAATTGGCAAAGATTAAATAATGATGAAAATCTTAATATGACCAGTGAAAGTTGTGTTTTTTTTAAACCTGCACATTAATATCCTATTTTCATAGTGTAATAGATTCTCTGTTTGCCATTGAGTTCCTAAGAGTCAGAAATATTGCAGACAAGTTTGGCTACCTCGAAACATAGCAGTATCTGCTGTTTGAGGTGTATTGAAAATTTTTGGTAATGCTAAATTATTCCAGGGACCAAACCAGTGTGTGGCAGTCCATCTTGGAGATAGAGGAAGCGCAAAAGCTACTTAGAGCCATTTTTCCCTCCTGACTCTCCTTCCCTGTTGATTTAATCTTTCCCTGATCATTGCATCCTAAACACATATTTAGATCACAACTAAATTCTATGAGACATATTCTATTTTCACTTACACCAGTAGTTCCATTTAGAATGGTCTTATTTTAGTGCATTTCCATAGATTTTGGAATCACCAGCTTTCTTAAATAATGCACTTATGAATTGTTTTGGTTGTGGGATTTTGTGGAAAGAGTGCAGTTGAGCCAAAGCAGTGCCAGTGAATCTGCTTCTTTGTGCCTCTCCCAGTAAAATCCCACTGTGGAAGATGGGGGAAGCAGCCAAAGGAGCCACCACAACAGTATTAAAGCTGAGGCAGCGTTTATGTAATAGTTCCACTGCCACACCATAATCTGAGATGGAAAAGGTTCTGCAACCCCTGACTCTTGCACAGCCCCATCCCTGTGCATTTACCTAGACTGTGCAATGGGGAGAGAATTTGCCCCTCCCCCCCCCACCACACTTCATTTGCTAATATGCATTAGCCATTTTATGTCGGTTTCAAAAATATAGTAAATGCATCAAATTATGTTTTTATATATCTATATAATTACACATCTCACTGCCAAATTTCTCTGATCAGATTTCTACACAGCAGTAAAAACAAGTCATTATAAACATTATGTATCTAATTTTCCATTTCTGATAAATATATCTAGAGACAAAATAATTTATATTTACAAAAATGCATTTCTTTAATAGGGCAATAAAATTTTAAGCCAAGACTTTTTCAAAGCTTATTTCAGATATACTGTACAGTATTTACTCACAAAGATATCCATTTAATCCCATAATAATCATGATCATTTTCTATTACACACTTTAGAGTCTTTGGAGAAGTGGAACAATTTCTGAAACAAATAGAAGTTATTTTAGTGGACTTTGCTGGAGTCTGAAAGCAAGTTGTAACGGTTCTTTATCTGAAGTAATCTCACATTCGGGGTTTTAAAGTGAGGGCTCATTAGGTTTTATCATTTGAAGATCTAATAAGGAAACAGTAAGTACAGTAAATACCTACTTGAGGAGCAAAAATATATTAATTAATGCACTGTATTATGTCTGGCATTGATTTTTTATGGACTATGCTTTAGTGTTTTTATGGTAATTATGTCTGGCTCCAGAACACCAATCAATGGGAGACAAAGTAAGTTGATTTGTTCCCTTTTATGTTATTGATTTTTAAAATAAAAACAAAAACAAAAACATCCTTTTGTTTAGCTGGCAGCAGATTCCCTGAAAAACCACCAAACTCTCAAAGTCTACAATTTGTGTTATTTTTGTGCTCTAATTATTTAGAACAGCAGAGCTAGTTGTCAACAGTTCCAGAGTATTTTATATTCTGAATCCTGCCCATCAAAGTCTTTCTACCATTTTTCACCTGCCATTTCTCCAATGGTCTTGAAAAGCACCAAAGATAGAGTACAGCAAAATTATTATTATTAAAGTATAGTATTTTTTTAATACTTAATTTTCTTCCTTTGAAGAAATGCATCACTGTTTTGAATGTTAAACTGGGTGTGTTGGAGGGTCTCATATGGAACTTAAACGAATAACATGTGATTTAACTGGTTGAACTTACCAAAATGTTCAGGCAGATTAGCAGGAGCCCTTAGGATAACTTTTCAGAGGGGGTGAAGTTGAATTTTGACTCTGTTCAATCTCTCTCTCTGACAATCAGAAAAAAATATTGGCAGCAGCACAGGGGAAATTACTGGCTGTACCATGCTGCTGTTTTAATTCCAACAATCCTGAAGACCATCCAAGATTTAAGTGATATGGTGGATTTGCAGAATCACTCCCAGAAGACAGCAGAGGAGAAAGAATGATCCATTAATGTTGAGGACTGGACTAGAGAAGCTCTCAAAGTCCCTTCCAGTCCTATAATTCTATGGTTCATTAGGTCCCATAAGGCGTTGCCCCTGGTTTTATAACAGCAGAATGTACCTGATCTGAGCAGTCAGAGCTCATGGATGTGTGCAGTGAAGGAATATGAGCAATCATTCTGAACTAGAGCAGCCCAAAACAAATGGTGAACTGTTCATGGTCTTCTCCCATCTTCCATGCAACCGAAAGCTCCATTAGTTGTCACTTTCTAGCTGCCAACTGTTCAAACTTCTGTCCTGGCTGGGTCACAGGGTGGAGGATCTTAGACGATCAGGCTTGACTACAAGTTTTCATGCCACCTCTCTCGGTAAAGCCAGAGCGCATAGATCCCTAGGTGCTTTTATCTCCACCAAGCTGGTGTGCTTGTTTACATCATTTCATGGAATATGACAATTACCAGCTGGCAATTCCATGTAGTCTTCCAGGATTTTTTTTTTAAAGGGTTCAGTGTTCGTTTTTTGTTAGAAAAGTTTGTGTGGTTGTAGTGGTCCTTGGAGAGGGAAATGTGTGAGCAGCAGGAGAGTTTGGTCTGTGCTTTTGATCTCTGGATTAGAGTCAATCTTTGAGGCAATTCTCTGTTTAACATCAATAGCCAGTTTCCCAGAGATTTCTGTCAAAGAATATTGCCTGTATGCTTTTTGACTTTCTGTGTTCTAGGACTGGGGTTGTGTGTAAATTAAACAAGTTGCACTCAGAAAACAGACTTCACATCACTGATTCAACCTCCACTAGCAAGTGAGCCTACAAGAGCCTGGATATCTGTTACCACTTGGCAGAGGAGTGATGCTGGTATCAAAATAGGATATTGGTGTCAAAAGAAGAAAAATGTCATAATTATGATTGTGAATATTCTTTGTCCTTTGCGGTTTTCTTTCCAGTCTAAAAATTGTCAAATATGGCTGACTTGTTCTGTATAAAATGTCAAGTGCACAAAATTTTTAAAAAATGCCTAACTCATAACTAGATGTGAATTACACAGAATCTTGCAAAATATTATATATATATTTTGCAAAAAGCAAAATTTTCAAGAATGTGAAAGGTACTAAATGATCAGAGTTGAAACATCTCCATTTAGAAAGAAGTGAGGCAAAATTCATCTCTAGTACAAGCAGTCACAAATCTGCCACCTGTATATTGGCAGAGGCTCATTTCCCCTATTACTAACAGTACAAAGGCAAAAGAAACAATTTTAAAGATGAAACTATAAAGTAAAAATCAAAATTTAAATTAGGGCATTTGAACACCTGGGATTACATTGGTTACAACTACATTTGTGGTATTTGTCTCCATCCCATCTCTGTTCTTCCTTCCCTTTTCTCACAGTCATATCCCTTAATTCTGCTAGGTTCCTTTTGTCATCACTATTCTATGTCCTTCATCACATCTGTTCTTGCCTCCACACTCTGAATGAAATTGGTGCTGGCCTCATAGTCTGGTTTTCTTGTGGAGACTGGGTCCCCAGAGGCAGTGTGTTCAGGACAATACCGGTCTCCTCCTGCAGCTACCCATGTTCTGGGCAGGACAGGAAATGAATTTTTAAGACACAAAGGGCAATTAGACACCCAGTTGCCATTGACTTGTCAGGAGTTGGATGCCTAACTCCCACTTGTGCCTTTAAAATCTTCAGTCTCCTAAGTCCATAGAGGACACTCTTGCTTTTAAACTGGTTGGAACCTAGGAAGAGGGATAGGGTACCCCATCAGTTAGAGACGAAGGTACATGGAGCTGGAACTAGTGTCTTAGGATAACAAAAACTGTTTGTAGGGCATACAATTACTCAGGTTCAATTGGAGCCCTAGTACAGCCATAGACCATGTGTTCCCTCTTGCATGCATTAAAGTTATTCCTTATTAAAACTCTGGTTCAAAATAAATGTAGAGGTTATGGCCTGCTCTGTTTTCTTAGCCAGACACAGAAAGACAACATTGATGAAAATGTATTTCAAGGTGTTTGATGATGCAACAGATGTTTTAAGAGGGGACTAAAGAACTTCCTTCAGGTAAACTTTTGAAATTTCTCTCAACCTTTTTTCTTAAGTGAAACAGTAAGATATCCCCCCTACCCCACTCCTCCTCCCTTAACAGTTTCCTTCAAGGTTTTCTAGAACCACAAGTTAAATAACATCTATTCCTGATCCTTCTACTTCCAGGGCCATAGCAGGTCTGCTCCACACTACCTTCTGACCATGACTAATCTCCACATTGCTAAGTATTCTTCAGTGTGTAACAGTTGCATGTGTTTTACATTATCATAATATACCTTGTAGCCTATTGAAATTGTAGCTTGTAGAAGTGGTTTATTGCATGGTTTTGTTTAGAATCTGCTATGGCAAACAGAGTAGAGAAGTAATTATAAGAAGTTATGGTACTGGTAAGAATCTAAATGAAATTAGCCAAATATAGCCTTTAACTATATTACAGAGTTACACAACCTTTTAGACTGAATGTGTCTATTTTTATTCAAACAGTTCTTTATAATCCTTAGAAAGTCTTAAGATTATCACTGATGCCAACTGGCTCTCTTTTATATACTATTAGAACATTGTATGCCTAATTGTCACAGGTGCTGGGAACCTGTAAATACCAATTCAAATCAAATGGAACTGTGGGTGCTCAGTAACTCTGAAAAAGAAATTGGGCCTAATTTTACTTTACAGTCCTTACTCAAATATAGTAGGTCAATGAGCTAAGGCCCCAGTTCAGCAAATCAGCATCAATGGATTTAAACCCATGCTTAAGTGCCCTCCTATGGAAGGATGGACTTAAGCTAATAGGGATCTGCTTAAGTGTTTTCCTGAATTTGGGCCCAAATCTGGAATAGTGCGGAGAATCTGCAACTCAATTTAATTATAATGGGAGTTACAAGCACTCAGCACCTCTCAGTATTTGAGCCAGTGTCATTTTTGACAGAAGTAGCACTGCAGGATCTCTGATAGCATCATTAGTTTTCTTACATTTTTTCAAGACAGAGAAATCAATTTCTCTGGATCTTCACTGGTAATAAATACAGTTGTAGATTAGCCACTGGGCCAATGTCCAGGGGCCACAGCCAATTGGGGGGGCCTCCAAAAAATGGGCACCACAACCCCACTCCTCCACCCACCCACCGCTCCTGCCAGAGAGCAGGGTCAGAGCATGGGGGCTTGCTATGTTCCACCTACCCAACCGGTGCTCCTGCTAGGGAGCAGGAGCAAGGTCAAGGCATGTGGGGTTGGAGCCAAGTGGAGCAGGGCAAGCCCCCATTCCCTGACCCTGCTCCCTACTAGGGCAGCCAGGGAAGTCCTCATGCCCTGACCCCATTTCCCCAACAGGAGCTGCAAGAAGGGGGTAGGGAGGGGACTGCAGGCACAAGGGTTAGGGAGCCCCCCCCCCCCCCCCCCCCCCCACACACACACACGTTCTGGCCTAGGGCCCCAAAACACCCTAATCCATCTCTGACTGTTCGAATACCATTTAGGTAAGAATTTCTGGAAACAGGAGAGGGTGGAGCTCAAATGCAAAATAACAGATCTGTGTTCCAGTGACATTTTATGTCAAATGAGACCACTAAAGCCTGCCTGAAAGTTTTTTTTTTTTTTTTTTTTTTTTTTTAAATTTGGTCAGGTTGAACTGGATCATAAATTTTGCATATGATGAAGAAAGAAAGGTTGCAAATAATAAGTAGTTTGATTGGTTTAAAAGAATCCAATATTATGGCCAGCACTGTCAGATCTTAGGGTTGTTTATTCAAGTGGTGTAGAGTAATATTTGAATCTTTTATTCAGTATCAAGCAAGGGAAACTGAAATGTTTTGATAAATGGGATGGGGTCATACATTGTGGTTACCACTAAATATCAATTAGGCAAAACAGGAGCCATTCACCTATACCTCAGAAGCAAAAAAAAGTAGGCATGTGCAAGATTATTTGCTGAGCCATATTACAATAAAGAATGAACCTAAAAATAAAAATTCACCCTCATTAATGGGCACTTGTGGAACCTCACTATAGTATCAGCCACCCAGAGCATCTGCAGTTAACATACAGTTTAGCCAAGCACAGAGGAGAACAAAGGAGAGGCCATAATGTCTCATTTACTAGTTTTCAAACAGGTTAGTACTATATATGCTGTTATCAGTGGTAGAAAATATATTGACAATTGTAGCAGATGCATCTCCAGGTTAAAAAATAATAATAATAAAAGGAAAGTTAGATGATAATACTAGCATCTTGCTTGTTCTGTAGGCTTTGTATATCAAATTCTCTGCAGGTGTAGCTCAATGGAGTTATGCCAGTAGAGAAATTGGCCCAGTAAATGAGCTCTTCTTCACAGCTTTCTTTCAAATTTGAATATATCTGCAGCAGCAGATGTTAACATGTCTGCTAATTTTGCTTTGCTTTATTAGAAATTGTCTACCAAAATCAAGGCTGGGATTTCCAAGTGAACCCAAAGGAGTGACGTGCCCAAGTCTCGTTATATTTCTCTAACTTGCTAAGACAACTTAGAAAATTCAGCAATCACAACGAGCTATTTTTTGCATGTGGCCCCCCCACCCCCCTAAAAAAAAAGGGGTCTGATTTTCCCTACAGAAGCTTGGCAGCTTATGTCAGATGATATAAAAATACATCTGTTCTGTTTTAAAGTGTTCTTTAGTTTATCCTGATGCTTGTGCCACAAATAAATACTTCAGAATTACAAGTACTCTGGTGAGGACCACTTTTCCTTTGAATTTTGTATTTATTTTAAATGAACTTTCCTTCTCCTTCTTTTAGTCATTTAGATATCTTTGGAAGGGGTGGGGGAGAAAATGTATATTGAGGCCCTGATCCTGCCATTAACAGAACATGTACAGACTACTGCAACAGCAAAGTGCCGTTAAGGTCAATAGGATGCTACACACAACAGCAATGCCAATGGGCTACCAGTTCCAGCAATCAAAAACTAAAATTGGTGTTTGTGAGGTGCCTTCATTTCAACTTCCTTCCTCTCATTCCCTGAGCCAAAGTGCACTAAACTCAGTCAAAGTCTCAGTTGTCTGGACACTTGTCCCCTACCCAGAACAAAATCAAAGCATTTGAAAATCATGTTAGCCCCTCTCTCTCTAGTTTCACTCTCAGTATCAGATGCTTTTGAAAGAGCATTTAAACATAGTATTAAAGGTTCAATTGGTGTTTTTTATTACTAATTCTAGAGGGGGGAAAGTGGTGGTTTGGTTTCTTCCTTCACCTCTCACTTATCTCACAGAAATATCTTGTTCACTAAGATCACGATGCACTGATTACATTCTAAAAGTGACCTTTTATTTCAAAAACTCTGTTAGCTCCTGTATTTGCAAAAGTGTACATTTTTCTTGCTGGCTCAATGGTGCATATTTTAATATGCTCCTCAGACTCTCTCTTCACTGCAGTCCTAATAGGCTCATTCAAGCTTACAATGAAGAGTGACCCTACCAGGCAAATGGCAGCAAGGTTACAAGCTAAAGCTTGTGACCCTCCAAAAGCTTGTTTTCCTGAGCTGTCTGATAGGGTGAACACTTCACTGATGCTGTTCATTGCACAAGAAATCCAAAAATTCTCTAAAACTGTTTTACTTTGATGACACATGATCATTGGCTTTAAAGTTTATTCTCCTAAGGCAGAAAGAAAAGGAGAGCAGTTTATTGCTTTGTATCACTTGTAATACATATACCAGTATACATACACTGGCATTCAATTTCCATAATATACTACAGTTAAGATCCAAAAACTAAGCAAGTCTTTCACAGTTCAAGTCTCAGAGAGAAACAGGTTTTTAGGTTTGCAGTGTAAAATTCTCTGTCTTGTATCTAGTTAATTTGTCACTTTCTAAAGCTTTTAAGGCATTTGGCCATTACGAACCAAGTAAGTTAACATGACACTGGACCTTGCAAGTTTGTCAGGGTTCACTTTGTAGCAGTTAGACAAGAACCTGTATCTGTAGGTTCACTTAGCAGTCTAAGCACTACAAACTTGTAATGACTAATTGCCCATCTCCCAATTAAAAAACACTTCCAAAAATTACAGCCCAAATCATCCCCCTGCCCCAGAGCTATGCAGAGAGGGTTTCCTCCACGTGCAGATCCCCCACTCCCAAACAGGTGGTCAGCAGTGCTACTTCCATAGCATCCTCCTCCAGACTTCAGCTAAGGCCCTGCATAGCTTAGTGTTCATTCTAAGAAACCCTTTGTTGCCATCATGTATGTCTTCACTGAAGATTTAATTCAGGCATTTCCCTTAACCCAGCTCCCATACACATACTCACACACACACACAAAGTCTCTGATATGAGTTTAGTGGTATTTTCAACCTAAACTAGCTGGCCAGTTCTAGGATATAGACTAAAGCTTCACTTTTGTTTCCATGCAGCATACACTTAGCAGCAATGCACACACTAAAAATCACTTGCACATAAGAACGGCCATACTGGGTCCGACCAATGGTCCATCTAGCCCAGTATCATAGAATATCTGGGTTGGAAGGGACCTCAGGAGGTCATCTAGTTCAACCCCCTGCTCAAAGCAGGCCCAATCCCCAGACAGATTTTCATCCCAGATCCCTAAATGGTCCTGTCTTCCAACAGTGGCCGATGCCAAGTGCTGCAGAGAGAATGAACAGAATAGGCAGTTAGAGTGATCCATCCCTGGTCATATACTCCCAGCTTCTGGCAGTGAGAAACTAGGCACACCCAGATCATGGGGTTGCATACTTGACCATCTTAGCTAATAGCTGTTGATGGATCTAACCTCCATGAACTTAATTCTTTTATGAACTCTTATAGTTTTGGCCTTCTCAATGTCCCCCAGCAACGAGTTCCACAGGTTGATTGTGCATTCTGTGAAGTACTTCCTTTTGTTTATTTTAAGTCTGCTGCGTATTGGTTTCATTAGGTGATTCTTCAATCTTATGTTCCATGAAGGAGTAAACAACATTTTCTTATTCACTTTCTCCACACCATTCGTGACTTTATAGACCTCTATCATCTCCCCCCCCTCCCCCCTGAGGCCACATCTACACTGGCCTAGAGCTTTCTGCGTTGGGGCTACAGCACTGTGGTGCCAGTGTAGATACCGTGGCAAATACAGCGCTGTGATTGGGCTTCGGTAGGCATCCCACAATGCCTATTCTCAACTCTCTGGTCATCAGTTTGAACTCTACTGCTCTGCCCTCAGGTGACCAACAATCCTCCCCATCCCATACATTCCTTTGTAAATTTGAAAATTCTCCTTGTTTGCTTGGTGATGCATACAGTAGTGTCAGTGCATCTTTCCAGGTGGCCATGCCCGCTCCACACACCAGGTGATCCTCCATTTGGAGCAATGCCGAGCTGCTGGACTTCATTGGCATTTGGGGAAAGGAAGCTGTGTAGTCCCAGCTGCGCTCCAGCCATAGGAATTATGATACCTACGGACAGATTTCATGATTGAAAGGGGACATGACTGGGACACATTGCAGTGTAGGGTAAAAATGAAGGAGCTGCAGAATGCCTATCACAAGGGACGCGAAGCAAACTGCTGCTCTGGTGCTCTGCCCATGAGCTGCCAGTTCTACAAAGAGCTGGACACAGTACTCAGTGGTGACCCCATCTCCACTGTGAAGGCCCCTGTGGATACTTCGTTGGCTCATGTGCCAGATCAGAGTGGACCAAGCCAGAAGGAGGAACATCTTGGACAAAGAGGGAGAGGGGGACCCAGAGGCAGAGATTCATGCAGTCACGAGCTCTTTACTACTCCGGAGGAGCCTAGCCAGTCACAGCAGTCAGATCTTGGCAAAGCACATACAGGAGAGGAGGCCCCAATAAGTGGATGTGATTTTGGGAATTGCTGAAGTGATTTGTTGGGGGCAAGAGGGTTGCAGAAAGCAGGCTTGTCTCTCACTGCATGCCTATTCTGAGTGGCAGAACAGGTTGTTGATACACTCCCTCACTTCACAGGACTCTCCGTCAGAGGTTTCCAAGAAACTCTCATGGAGATACTGGGCAATCCGCTGCTGCAGGTTCCTCAGCAGAGCTGCTTTGTTTCTTGCCCCATTAACAGTAACTTTCCTGCATCACTGTGCCCTCTTCCATTGCTGCACACAGGCGAGCCGCTTAGGGGCTAGGACAGAAGCTGCGGGCTTGGAGAAGACCCTCCCTGCATTCCCTGCTCACCTTCAGCAGCGAGATATCTTCCATAATGATCACATCCTGTGGAAAGTGTAGGGGACAGGAATGATTATCAAGCCCCCCACTACAGTGCTGACTCTCCCCAAGAGCCACGTGCCCAGTGCACATCAGGGTCCGGGAAGAGTGATTAACCCTGCCCCTGCAGCTACTCACATTTTGGGGGGGTCTTGTGGCTCATGTGTGCTTGTCTGCAGTGAGCCAGTTAGTGACAGGTGTGAGTGTACTGGCTGCATTTTAAAGCACTGAATCAGTGTTGTCTGTTGCAAACAATACTGCTTCTGTAAAATGTTGCATTTAAACTTCAGAGATGACCTTGGGAGCCCAGCCTCCCTTATTGCGCAGAATTAGAAAGCAGCCATGAAGAGCTAAGGAGGACTTTCTCCGTGAGGTTACGATGCACTCTGCTGCTGAGAAACAGGAATTGAAGGAGTGGCAGGACAGCGAGAAGAAGGACTGAAAGGAGAATGGCTTATTTTTGGTGTGTCCTACAGAGTGGCTCTTAAACATTATGGAGAGCCAAGTGGACATGCTCCAGGCAATACTAGCTCTTCAAACCGAGCAGCTCCGTACCTGCCCTCCCCCTGCAGCCGCTGTTGGAAAGCTCTTGCCCATGTGCCCCCCCCCCACACACACACACACCCAGTTATCAACCTCCTGTCTCCACACTCTACCCTCAGCATTCCACTCCTCCCAGTCCAAGACTGTGGACTCCTACTACCCACTGCACTCACCCATCCCTCTGCAATTTGGCCCTGCTGAAGTACAGCACCCGCTGCATTGTACTCCAAAGGACAAGGTTGGAGCCCAGGACACACAAATCTGTAGCTGTCCTGGGACCCCTCCTCCTCTTGAGACCTTCCCTTCCCTGCTGAGGATTTTTTTCATGTGACTCTCTCCGGCAGTTGTCTTTGCTTTCAAACCAATAAAATTCTTTTAATAATCTATATTCTATTAAGTGAAAGCAAAAAAGAGCACTGCAAGGCAACATGCAATTATGTTAACCCCCTTATTGCATTATGTGCACGAGTCACCTTCTAGCATTACAAGCACTACAATCCTGAGCATAGCAGCAAATATTACTGGCTTTCAGCTTCAAATTGCTGTCTCAAGGCATCCTCCATGATACTTATGGTCCCATGCTGTGCCCCTCTAATAGCCCTAGTCTCTGGCTGTTCAAACAGCCTCCAGGTGCTGAGCCTCTGCAGCTGAACCCCGAGTGAAACTTTCACCCTTCCCTTCACAAATATTCAGGTGCATAGAGTATGTGGCTATAAGCATAGGTATGTTGTCATTGGCCATGCCCAACTTCCCATACAGGCATCACCAGCAGGCTTTTAAAAGGCCAAGTGTACACTCAGTCATTCTACACTTGCTCAGCCTCTTGAACTGCTCCTTGCTGCTGTCAAGTTGCCCTGTGTATGGCTTCTGAAGCCATGGCATTAAGGGGTAGGCAGGGTCTCCCAGGATCACAATGGGCATTTCTACTTCCCCCTATGGTGTTCTTCTGGTCTGGGAAGGAAGTCCCTGCTTGCAGCTTCTTGAACAGGCCAGTGTTCCAAAAAACGCATGCATCATGCAGCTTTCCGGAACAGCCTGCGTTAATATCCGTGAAACGCCCATGGTGATCCACAAGCACCTGGAGAACTATTGAGAAATACCCCTTCCGATTAATGTACTTGGTGGCTAGGTGGTCTGATGCCAGAATTGGCATGTGTGTGCCATCTATTGCCCCTCTGCAGTTAGGGAAGCCCATTTGTGCAAAGCCATCCACAATGTCACATACGTTGCCCAGAGTCACGGTCTTTCGGAGGAGGATGTGATTAGTGGCCCTGCACACTTCCATCAACACAACTCCAACGGTTGACTTTCCCACTCTGAACTGGTTAGCAACCCACTGGTAGCAGTCTGGAGTAGCCAGTGCAATCACCACGTGCTTCTTCAATAAGAGGGCAGCTCTCATTCTCATGTCCTTGTGCTGCACAGCTGGGGTGAGTGCACCACAGTCCCATGAATGTGGATTTCCTAATGCAAAAAAGTTCTGCAGCCACTGCTTATCATCCCAGATGTGCATCATGATATGATCCCACCACTCAGTGCTTGTTTCCTGAGCCCAGAAGCGGTGTTCAACTGATCAGCATCTCCGCTAATGCCACAAGCAATCTTGTGTTGTAGCTACTATGCGTGGCGAGATCACACCACTCGTGATGACTTGGTCAGAGTGAGCAGCATACTGGTCAGCAGTTCCAGATACATTCTTGCAATCTGAAAAAAGGTAGGGTGCACAGTACACAAACCGTTAAAAATGAGGCCAAATGCAGCCAGAAGCACAAGGATTGCTAGGATGTGAAGCAATGCATCACGGGGCATTGGGACTGGACCCAGGATGCCCCACAACCCCCTCTGCCTTCCCACAAGTCTTAGCAGCAAAAGAGAAAGAAGTGCTCTGTGGGATAGTTGCCCAGAAGGCACCGTTCCATATAGCACTGCAAGTGTGAACATGCTATTGTACTGGCAGCTGTCTGTGTGAACACACAGTGGTTTCCCTTCTGCGCTCTGAGCGGTGCTGTAACTTTGCCAGTGTAGACATGCACGGTCATCTCTTTTCCAAACTGAAAAGTCTTTTTAATCTCTGCTCATATGGAAGCCGTTCCATACCCTTAATCATTTTAGTTGCCTCTCTCTGTACCTCTCCCAAATTCTATTATTTTGAGGTGGGGTGACCTAAGCAGCACATGATATTCAAGGTATGGGCATAAAATGGATTTATATAGTGGCATGATAGGTTCTGTTTTACTCTCCTAATGGTTCCTACATGTTAGGGTTTTTTGGGGGGGGGAGGAGTAAGGAGGAGGGTCTGCTGCTGCACATTGGAGTCAGTGTGGATAGTTCTCTGAAAACATCTACTCAATGACTTCTTGAGTGGCAACAGCTAATTTAGACCCAATCATTTTGTATGTATAGTTGATGTGTTTCTAATTTCCATCCCACAACTTCCCCCCTCCTCCCATGTACCCAAAAGGACAGAAGTTCTCCCTGGATTCACTGGGAAAGACTCAGAGAAGCTCAGCTTAATACAGCCCTAAGAACCATGTGATTTGCCGCCAGAAGTCCTAGCCCTGTACAAAATGGAGTGCAGCATCATTAAGTACTCAATAACTCAAGTATAACTTCACAGTGAGGCTGCTCACACTCAGCCTAGGCTTGGGGAAAGAAATGGATGGAGCAGGGTCATGAGGGGACATGTATCATCCCCACTGAGTTTAGACAGAAAACAGCATGGAGTACACTCCTTTCCGAAGAGTATATCCCATCCCTCAGGAGCCCTAAAGACAGCTATAGCTGGGGCCAACACCGATTACCATGACACAGGGCCTCCATGTAAGTAGCCATGGCTTCACATGGATCCTCAGATCTGGCAAATTCCAAACCATAATGTAATGAGAGGAAATCCATGTGAAGACCATTGTGGAAATTCTCTCCTGTCCTTATGGACTTCACCATAGGACGGTGTGAGTTAAGCCTGTATTTTTACATTGCCAAGTAAATGGCTACAACCAGTCCCTTCCTTCTTGGTTATTTTTGGGAGGGGGTGGCTTTTTGTTTTTTTGGGGGGGGAGAGCATGAAAAAAATTAATTTCACAACTCAGATTAAGTGTGATCTTCATTCACTCCATTACCATACTTCATAAAAAACATGAGGTCCTAATTACTCAGTGTTAAAATGATCACTCTTACACATGCTTAGTCTCTCTCTGCTGGACTAACCAACTGCCTCCTGCCTTTGGTGTGGTCTACATAAAGTGGTACTGATAACTAAAAGGTATTATTGTATACCCATTTAGTTAAACTGGTAGAACTTTGTGTGCTGACACTTTCAGTGGTTTAAAAGTGCTGATATTAGTTTAGCTTGCATCTGTAAATTTAGACCTTGTCCACACACACACACACACACACAGAGTTGTACCACTTTAGCTATACCAATATAGTTGAGTAATACATGTGATGTAAGAGGTGCCTTTGCCTATAGAGAAGGAAATAAGCTCTTGTGGGACTACAGCCAGTACTTTCTAATGATGCAACAAGAAAGAAAAGAAACAGGATGAGAAGAGAATTATTCTCTTTGAGAAGGAAGTGTTGGTACCTCTGAGCATGGCTGAGCAATCTAGAGGGTACACCCCACTAGCTAAGAAGCAGAACATCTGTGCAGAGATCCCCCTCAGGAAGATGGTCAAGAAGCTTATCTACAGATTATGGGAGCAAAGAGTTCAATATTACATTCATAAAAATTTCAATAGATGGAGAAGAGAATAGAGGACTGGGAGAAAGAAATAAGAGTTGGCAGTTATCTGAAATGGTGTGACTTGGATCCCTGTAGATATACCAACTACACTTCTTCATAAAGCACTCCTTTAAATTATAGGTTCTCTGAAACTTAAAATTAGTTAGTACATTTCTAACCAAATGGCTGTCATTTCAGTGTATTATCCAGTATATTTTGACAGAAAACTCAGTACAGTAGCAAGAAACCAAACCAATGTTCAGCACTAGCACCATTCAAGGAACACAGAACAGAACATAAGTATATGTTTTAAACAGAGGCTTTATAATAAAATCAACCTAAAGGCCACCATTAGGATCAGGACCCCTGTTGTGCTAGGTACTGTTCAAGTTTAGATTAACACACACACTTTTCTTAGCAGATCTCGAATACAGACTTGTTTTCTATAGACAGTAACTGCAGTGCTTAACACTTAAAATATCTGACAGATTATAAGTAGAAATGGATTAATTCCCCCCCTTCCCATTACTTGGGGATTACTCAGAACAGATTCCAGAGAATAAGCAGATATGATTAGGATAATAAAATCATACTATGGATTAAGGCCTTGTCCATACTAGAATTTTCTCTTTTCCACTTGTGTAGCTACATCATTACAAACCCCCAATATTTGTATTAAACCAGTGGAAAAAAAACAGGTAAATCTCTCTTCCCCCCCCCCCCCCCCCCCAATAAATGCAGTCAAACTGCTATATATTCTGTTTTTGTAATCAGAGAGTTGCACTGATCTAATCACTGGTGCAAGTGTTCCTAGTCTAGACAAGTCCTGAACTAAAAGAAAAATAGAAGCTTTCCAGTGATTGGCCTAGAACAAGATGTATAAAGGTAAGGAATTATGTTTTAGCAGAATGGAGCAAGAAATCAAGTTAGTTTAAGGGTTTAACTACACCCCTGGAATGAAAGACTGTTCATTGTTGCAGATACAAAGCAGACTGACTGGTCTAATTAATGAAAAGAATTCTTGTCTTTTACAATTCCTACTCAGCAGGCTCAAAACTATTCACTGGAAGGTTCAGGGTCTATTGAGTGAAAATGGCAGCTGTTTTACTCCGCTCACTTCATTTCATACCAGAGTTCTAAAGTATCATACATTCTATTTCAATGTTTTCCAGCAAAGAAAAAATTAATCTAAATTGGAATGGAATTGGGGGAAATTGTCTCTGCAAGCCAATTAAACACTGTCTTTCCAATAGTGTTGCCCCCCACCACACTCCACCCTTGACCAGGCAAATGTTGCAGAGTGACTAAAGAGCACAAAAAATAGCAACAAAAGGAATGCAGTCAATAACTTTTACAAGTTTTAGTGTGTGTTCACTAGTTCTCATGTTACTACATTCACAGCTATCAAGGTGGAGGTAGTATCCTTTAGGTTTCCATATTCCTCTCAGACACTTTCCAGACTCTAACATTAATATGAAATTATAATTGTTTTTATGTATTAGTTGTTTTAATGTGTATTAAAAACCTCCCACCTGTTGTGTGAACCATATGCTTGAAAATGAATCTTGAACTTATTTAGCCAATTTAACAAGATTATCCTATTTGATTTTTTCCACTCATTTTTTTAATCTTCCTTAACAGGCAGGCTCTATAGCTGAGGGAAGCCAATCTCTTTTAAAGCCTTATTCTTTTTAAGAGTTACAGAGGACCAAAGACTACAATTGAAGGCTACAATGTCAGAAGCACAATCGTTTCTTGTGTCATTCAAAGGGTGCTACACAGCCAAAAGCAACATAGAAAGACAAAGATAGGAGATAAACGAACATTTCTGAGTTCTAGCTAAACTCCATTCAGCCTTTGCTGCTCAGCATCCAACTGTACAGCTAATAAGGCTGGTTGAATTTTAATTCTTCATTACTGCTAAGTTATTTCACCAGAAGGGATTCTAAATTCTACAAATTTTTCAAAAAAATGTCAGTAGCTGCATCTAGGATTGGATTGCTGCCTGAGTTTATGACCAATTCTCTGTGACAAGGTTTCTCAATTATTACTAGTGGGCCATGTTTTAAGAGAAACTCCCCATGGATGGCACTTGGCGATTCTCTGCTCTAACAAATATAACAATGAAATGAATCATTGCAAGCCCATGGAAGAACAATCACACTGTCCTCCTGTAAATTCACAGGAGACTTACTAGTTAATTCTGACATTAATGGAAGTCTCTCTCCCCATCCGAACATGGATGGAGACAGACCTAAAAGAATGTAAACCAAAGGAACTAGAACTCTGGAGGGGAAGTGTAAACAAAGAAATTCTCAAAGAATTTTTAGAATAGAGTCCATAAGACACCTTTGAGTTTGTGGTAACGTACAGTACCTGGAAATTATTTGAAATTGCTAAGACATGTGATACGAACTAACATGTGGTTTAGTATTCACAGAATTGAAGGCCAAGAACTCTTTCCATCTTCTACCACCTCTGATGCTGTCCAGAATATTCAGCGAAATCAACAATCCCACTTCCTCATGTTCTACATCTGTAGAACTGGAGATAATACTACTTACTTACATGTCAAGTATTCTAAAGATTTAGAAGTTGTTTCAAAGTTGAAAAGTGCTAAGTATAAACAATATGATAGGAATTTAAGCCATCAAGAGAATGGTGATCTTAGAGATGGACCTGAATCAAAACCTTGGACAAAGCTACCCACAAACTTAGGTAATATTTGGGGCCAACTTAAATTTTAGTACCTTGGGGGGGGGGGGAGGGAGGGAAGGGATCCTTCCATAGTAAGTTACGTAGGACTTTCACTTAAGGGAGTGATTTAAGAGTCTAAATGAATTCAGTGAGAATTTTCATGAGTGAAGTTACCCACAATAACGGATGAAGAATCAAGCAGTTAGCATGCAACTGTTTGCAGGCTTCTTTATTTTTTATATTGTACTCAAGTACCACAGTGCTGAGCTGAGTCTAATATGCATCACTGTATTCAATATAATTAAATACAATATCTAAGCATCAGCATCATGGTGGTTTGGTCATGAAGGCCAGGGATCCACTTTCTGTGGAGCTCCTAGCAGAAACTAAAGCTGACCTTCAATGTAACCGTCAATATGCAACCCTTCTGTCAACAACACCTTTGCCCGGGGTCACTGCAGTCACCCCCAGCACTAGAGCTGCAATTTTCAGTGCCTTACACCAAAGTATGGAAGCTGTCACCACAGTTGTTTTAATGTCACTTGAACTGACTTGTTATCAGCAATGGATTTTATGGGATAACTTGGGTCTGTTCACATCAATGAAAAGACTAACCTTGTATTTTATTGGTCCAAGAGCTGACCCAGTTTATCCACGTTCACCCTTGTTGACCTTGCCCAACTTAATTTAACAGACCAACTTTGCTTTAGTTAAGTACAGGTAAATTTAGGCAATAACAACTTGATTTTCTCATAGCCTTTCAATTAATCTGCTCTTCAGCTGGTACTAGTAATAATTGACTGCATTACCCTTAAAGTCATATTTAACATTTGTTAATTCCTCCACCCCAAACCCTGCTTTGCATCCAGCATTTATAATGGTGTTAAATATATAAAAAGCGTTTTATTTATTGGGGGAGGGAGGGTCTGCACTCAGGCTTGTTATGTGGAAGGGGTCACCAGTACAAAACTTTTAGAACCACTATTACATGGATTCCAGCACAGAACATTTGTTCTTCAGTATATCCAAGCATAATGATACTTCTTGCCAAAAGGCAATAAACATAATGAGACTGTGGGGGCATGGTTGCCTACATTTACTGCCTACACATGTCAATGTTAGAATCTCCCACAATATTACTCACTCTTTCCTGTGATTCTTTATATTTTTAAATGTGTATATTCCATTGTACTGTCCATCATCCTCCTTCACCACCTTTCTTTCCAATTTTAGGTTCTTAGAGATACTAGTTAATACAGGAATGTTGATCTATTTTTGTGTTTTATATCATGAGTGAACACATTTTTTGTTTTGCTAATGCCTAACATATCAGCACCCATCTTCAGATCCAACTTCTGGTCCATATCACATGGACCATATACCCATGGTGCCTCCTGTTATGTGTTGTTCCTCTTCTCTTTGCCTTATCTACAAACATCATTTCTCCTAATTGCTGTGTATTAAGGCAATTTGTCTCTAGAGACCAGCAACTTTGCTCTTCATGCCACATGCAGATGTAATTTGCTTCAGCGTATTCATGAAAGAAGAGACATTTTACTCTGCTTGTGAATCATAAGATCTTAATCCATGATAGGTCCTTAAATATTCAAACACCATCCCTTTTACAAATAAGAAATACATTGAAGGGAAGATATAAAAGGAGTCTTGATGTAAAGCCAGATAGTGAAATTCTATACTAACACAAAGTCACCATTTGCTGAACCCTGCAGTTCCCAGGTGTTTACTGCAGGATATGCCCTGACAAGTTTCATAAAAACTATTCAAAGACTTTTGACATTAAATATCTTAACACAAAAGCACACTTTAAGGGGATTTACTTGGAACTCCTTATATACAAAAACAGCTGGAAGGGGAAGAGAAGGACAATGAAATAGAACAAAACTTGCAAGTAGACAATCAGTTAGTAAGCCTCCATCTTTACATGTAACCACAAAAACAAACCCCCATCCACAGTCTGTGCCAAATACCCTGTAGTTCAATTAAACACAAGTGTCTCAGAGAATAAGGGCCTGATCCAAAGACCATTGAAGTCAATCGGGTGTCTTCATACTGACGTGAAGAGTTGCATCATAATCCCATTAAAAAACAAAAATCCCACATTGCTGATGAGAATTCAGTTTAAATTTATGTAAACAACTGGCTACAAATCGCCAAGTAACTATATTTGTTTTTCTTTTTATTTACAGGTTTTTGCAAGTTGTTCAGGTTTTTTATTTTTTTTTTAATATATATAAACCTCATAATCTGACTGTTCCCTTCCATAATGCAGTCCAATTCATTTGATAATTTCTGAGTAGAAGAATGGAAATAAAAGGACTCTCAGAAGGGCAGTCCATATTCATGTGTGTGCTGCAGTCTACAAGAGAAATTTATAAAGATTTTAGCCAGCACAGTAAAGGCTTGAGTTTGTATCAAAGTCCTCACATCTGTAGTATACAGAGATGGAGCAATCTAGACATTTAATTTTTCTCCATAATGAGAATCTTCAGTGCACACCCTAAACCTCAATTGACTTCAATCAGAATTAGGTGTGTGAGAGACATGCAGGATCAGGCTAATATAATTTATGTTCCATATAGAAATGGCTAGGAAAACAATGCAGAATCAGTCAACCCAAAACAAAGTTGGAATGCGTTACCTAGGGAGCTGGTGGAGTCTCCTTCCTTGGAGGTTTTTAAGGCCCGGCTTGACAAAGCCCTGGCTGGGATGATTTAGCTGGGAATTGGTCCTGCTTTGAGCAGGGGGTTGGACTAGATGACCTCTTGAGGTCCCTTCCAACTCTGATATTCTATGATTCTATGATTCTAAAGTTCATGGTTTACTAGAAACCAATGCATAGGCATTCACCAAATACTGACCACGGACCCAATCCTGTATTTATTACCTCAAAGAAAATTTCCATTGACAGCAATTGGACTTTTGATAGGAGAAAAGTTTATTATTGTTGATATTTGAGCAGAAATTCAAAGAATTGACACCTACAGGCTGATACACATGTGTTACACATATTTGGCAAGTCAAATGGAGCAGTATTTATAAGTAGGATTTGATCCCACTCCATGTGAAGTCAATGGGGGGGGGGGGGGGGGAGACAAAAAAAAAAAAAACCACACAACACACACACACACCATTGAGTTAAATGGGAACAGGATTGGGTCCTAGTTTTTATTACATGCAGGGTTACACTTTTCTAGCATCATCCCCACAAGATGAGAATTCAGTCATTAGGATGACATTTACTTGCATACCTAGGGCCTGAGCAAGGTTCTCTATGTTGGTAAATTGTACAGTCAGTTGCTTGACCATACTTTGGGCCATTATGAAATGTACTCAGACCAAATAACCAATAGGACTCAGGTTTATTGCCAATAATAATACAGAAAAAAATTCAATAGGATATCAGTTTCTGGGAAGCTAGCTTGTGCAGCATTGCAAAGTTTACCTTACACAGAAGGTGTGCTTCCACATTACTAAATATTTCAGCTAGTAGTAATTATAGGATGACTTTTTGAGTTAAAAAAGTCTACATGTCACTAAAAATCAACCCTCCCCCCTCCTTTTGATACTAGTTCCTTACATTGTTGTTCTCCACTTCCCTTATCTTTGCTTGGATACTAACATTGCAGGTACCAGTCTGTGAAAGTACCTCCCCAGCTTGTACCAGAGTAGAACATTAGTGTATTTTGCCTTTGACAATTTTCTTATGTTCTAATGCCAAAGTGGTCTTCAGCTTTGCAAAGTGTTATGGAATATTTAGCATAAGTTAACAGGATTATAAAAAGATAAGCCAGTTCAGCTTTATTTTCCTTCAATTTAAATTCACAGTTGTGCAAAATTATGTAGGGGGTCAGACAATTAGTCATAGCAGATGTTGAGATTTAAAAAGTTAAAGCTTTACAACCAGTCACAAATTATCAACATAGTATGCCAAAGTATATGAAGTAAATAACCTTAAATCAAATGCCAATAAACTCTCAAGCAGCATTTGTTACTTTGCCTACCTGTAAATTTTGATTATTGATGGAAAGTTTGCAAGTATATAGTGAAGTGGACATTGACCAACATTTTCCAGTAAAAATCTAATCTTTCCAAGCCTAGTCTTAAATTGTAAATGTCTTCACACAGTGTTTGCAGGGATATTATAGTACTATAATGTAATGGAGGGAATAACTACCAGGACACCATCCTTTCAGGCTGCTGCTATCACTTTGCAGAGCAAAATAGCATTGTCTTTCACACTCACAGAAGGAGAACATGCTGGAGCTTCACATGATAAAGTGGGGTGGGGGCGGGGGAGGAAGACAGAATATCTTTTAAGGATAGAAAAAAAGGACTGGAAGAGTGGAAGCTCCCAACAACCATTTATTTCTGAACTGCAAACTTGAATATTCCAACAAAGTCATAATCAGAAATTAAAGGAAAAGGGGTTGTCATAATAGGAATCATGAAGAACCTCATTGACTTTCTGCAATGACTGTGGTCCAAATCCTGCTGTGTGATGTCTACTACAGATAGCCTTTGATTGAAGTGTTTTATCAAGTTCTGCAGTAAGATAATGGTATAGTAATATCTAGCTCTATATAGCACTTTTCACAGAGGCCTGAATTTGTTTCACAGACAAGCCAAGTATCAATATCACCATTATTCAGATGGTGAAAACTGAGGCACAGAAGAGTAAAGTGACTTGCTCGGGATCACTAGGCCAGAAACTGAGCTTATAACAAAACCTAGGCCTTATTCTCCATAGTCCAGAGGGGCCTCACTGCTTCCCTAAAAATGTGTAGCAATTAAATAACCCCTCACCATGATAATCACTTACAAAAATTGGATTAAAAAAAGCAAGGAAGCCTTGCACAAAGCATTCTTCTGGAAAAGGATAAAAAACCCAAACATATCTAAACATTTTCCACCTCACTAACAAGCCATGGTCATGTTTAAGAAATTGGCTGGCTTTCACAAATTGGAATGTAAATCAGATTTCTTTTTATTTTTCCTCCTCCCTCAGCACTACCACTCAAGATGATAGAGAATAATTACTGCCTGCTGAAAAGTGAAAGATGGGTAGTATGACTTTGTCAGTTATAGAAACACTTATGCAGCTAAAGAACCATTGGTCATGTTTAAATTGTCAGAACTCCAATCAGAGATTTCCAGTTAATATACTTAAAGACTACCTAGTAATCCTACAGGAGTATTTTAAAATAAGAGTAGACAGTTATTCTTCATTTCAACCCTATGCCTGTGGCGAGAATAGCATTTCTGAAGTTATTTATCATGATGTTTAGTGAAAGTCAATATACAATGGTAGTTCCAAGATAGCGTGCAGTTTCCTTCCGTTTGCAATTTTCCTCATTATTATGTGTAACCAAACACAGCAAAGGGTCAACTACAAATCATACAAAAGATGCATAATCAAGTTTTCCAGTAAGTTACAACACTAGCCTAGATTCTCCACCATGGTCAAGTGCCATTTGGAGACAGTGAAGTTGGATGCTACACGGCTCCTTGATCCCATGCCACCCAGCATCAGTGTAAGTTAGAGCTGCTGAGGAACACCTCTAAAAGCTACTGACTTGAGCTCTCCACACGTCTTTATGGCAGCAAAGACTCAATAGTATTGGAAATCTGCTCCAACAGGCTCTTTCTGATGCCCATTGTAGCTCTCATCTCACAATGCCCAGTGTTGATGGTGGGGACTGCAGTTCATGCTAAATTTCCACCAGAAATCATAGGGGAGTTCTCAGCTAATCGGATGGAATCCCCCCAGTTATTTTTAGCCAGTATGCTCTTGAGTGGTGCCAGCTCTTTCTACTCCCAGATCACATTCAAGTGTCTTCTTTGTCTCTTCAAGATCTTTCACAAGTTGGCTCCCTCTTACTTGCTTGTTTTGTTTGTTCCTTTTACTGTTTCTTATCTGCCCCCCAACCTCCATGAACTCTACTTAACCCAAGCCACAACAGAATTCTTCCTTCATGGTCTTTTTCCCCCCCACCAATTTCCATGCCTTCTTTAAAGCAACCTCTTCTACCTGGTGCTCCCATAACAAATCATAAACACCATGTCTTCTCCATATCTTCCTTGAGTCTTTTCTCAAACCCAAGTTCTTCGGCTGCACATAAAACTTAGCTTTAGCGATATAGGAGCATTTGTATATATTACATTAAAAAGAGAGAGAGAGTTAGAAGAAATTAAGTCTGCAAAGTCAAGTACTCAAAAGTTAGGAAGTACCAGAATGAAAGTTGCCCCCACTCTCTTCAGCGTCCAAGAAAAACTGCAGAGCAGACTTGAGCAGGGTGAAAAAGTCCACAGAGTTTATCAATGCAGTTTCTCCAACATCTCTTGTTGCAGGGTCCCCTGCCGAGAGTGTTGGTAGGCCCCTCAGGCCTCTCCCAGGTAGCCAACCTTGAGCCAACAGTCCTTTATGATCAAACATAGTTCAAAACAAACTCACTGGTCCTGTGTAAGGCCTACCTTCCTCTAGCACAGCTCCAACAGTTCACCATCCCTACAGAAGTGCAGAAGCCATCCTTTCCTCACAGAATGAATGGTGAGAGGTCTGCTCTTCTCCTCATACAGCCAACAAGTAGGTGCTCTTCCTCCCCTTTTTAAACTACCCCTTAGTTACTTGACAGTGAGTGCAGGTGAAGCAGGGTGGGGCTGAGTGGACTTACAGCAGCTCAGTAAGCCTTGCTGACTCAGTGATGGGTTAATATACCCTTCCACACTGAACAACCTTAGTTCACCACCCTTGCACTTTTGATTATAATACTGTCTAATTATGTGATCACATACTATTTTTCCACCGGACCCCAGCCTCATTCACTGAAGAGGTATTCCTTTTTTTTTGGTCACCCTCATTCAGTACTTTACTTAATTCACAGCATCCAAACCCTGCACTTAATACAAGATTAATAATTTCTTCCTGAGGGTTTATTTCTATGGGTCTCTTCGTAGTAACTGGCTGCTTCAAAAACATTCATGAATTTATGTTCAAGGCACTCCTGTGAGGAGAGGAGTTATTATTGTACCAATTTTACAGCTGGGGAATGGTGGCACAGAGAGAATAATGCCAAAATTGTCAGCTGGATATCCAACTTGAGAAACCTAGGGTCCTGAATTTTCAGAGTACATAACATGTTTATAGCACATTATGTGTTTAAAGCACAGCTCTTATTGACTTCGGTTGCAGTTGTGAGTACTTAGTTATTCTGCAAGTCTGGACCCAGATGTCTCACATTGGGCATCTAGAAAATGAGGAACACACAATCAGTGACCACCTGTGAAAAATTTGGTTTAAATGACTTATCCAGCATCACACAAGAAGTCTGTGGCATAGGGAATGATAGTATCCAATTCTCCAGAGCAGCATTCAATTGCCCTAATAGGAGACCATTCATTCTCTTCCTGCAATCTCCTGCCTCATTCCCATTACACACCTTCCAGCTTCTGCAACAAAGGAGTCAAGAGATCAAAAAGACAATCTCCTTCAATAAACAGCCCTGATTCATTCCCACAGTAGATCCAGCCTGCACATGGAATGATGCTAGGATCCTTTGGGGGCAGGGTGGGGAATTGCATGTGGTCATGTATTTAAATACTATATCATAATGCTTATGCAGCAAGGGAGCTGAATAAGGTTTCATGGGCATCTTTAATTCCTACTTTTCCTAAGTTTTCAGTATTTGACTTTGTGACCTTAATGTTTTTTCAAATAAAAATTTTACTATTACTATTATTGCTAATGTAGTTTCCCCAAGTTAAAAAAAAAACAAACCCTGCACTTCCATCATGGGGAACGATACTGACTCCAAACTTGGATCATCAGCAACATTTGGACCCTTAGTTCTGCACCACAGACCTCTTCCACTTGAAATAACGGGGTAACTTGTAGCATTAGTTGGCAGTTATCCTCAATAAGGACCAACCAACCAATAGAAGGGGATGAGATACACACTTTGCCAGTGAACAACTATTTAAAGACAACAGAAGAATGTAGAGACTCAGGCTGCCTGGGCTGAGTTTCACATTCTGGAAGGGAGTATTATCTAGTGGTTATAGACACTTCTACCCCTGTGTCCTTCTGCTCCTATCCAACCCCATTCCATTCTGCACCTACATTGCCCCAGCCCCTTCCTCACACTCTGGTTCCTGGAACCCACTCTTCCCTGACTCCTCTTCTACTCTTGTTTCCCCCTTAATCCTCTGCATTCAACTCAGGCTGCATCCTTCTCCATGCTACCTTGGCACCAGCATTGAGAACACAGGTTTGCTGCTTCCATTTCCTGTGCCCAGCAGCACAGAGCAGCCAGGAGCAACAGTTTCAGGGAAAGTTCTGCTCAGTCTTTGCAGCCTTGGTGTCACAGGCCTGTTGCAGCCTTGCAGGCACATTGCACTCACATCTTTTCAGACAGTTACACAGCGTAGATTAGTTCAAGCCAAGTTGCTGGTCTTGTTTATTCACTCATTCAACAAAGAGTAACTCACTGTTTAATCACTCAAGTTCATATCCATCCTGAGTCCATGAAAATACCATCTGACCTTAGATAGCAATCTAAGCCATAGATCTGATAATCTACATATGGTTAAAATTTGATGCAAGAGTCCTGGTCAGTTTCCTCCCTTGTTCAGGAGGCCCCAGCACTCCTCCCAGAGCTAGGTTGTACTTCAGACAATCCCTCTCCCGCTCTCCTTAAGGCAGGAGCCTCCTAGCTCTCCTTTTTGGAGCTGGAGTTGTAGTTTAGGCTAGCTGAAGAGCATCAGACAGCTTCTCCTCCAGCTGGCCCTTTTCCCACTCCATCCTTCCATCCTCAGGCTAGGAGCATTCAGTAAACTGACTTTCACCTGCTATTATCTTCTCCCTGATACACTCAGGATCCTGCAGAAGCCTTCTTGCTGCCTGTAGTATATACAGATATCTGTCCTGCTACAAAGGAGGAGACAGCATTTATACTGACCCCTACTCTCAGCTCATTCCTTATTGGCTGAGTGAGAGAGGCACCCTCATTGACCCTCCCTACAAGGCTCCAGGACCTTAAAGATACAATAACAAGATTCCTTCTAAATGCTACTTCTTCCTAGAACCCTTTCCCCCTCTCCTCATAGCTCCTCAGGCTTCATATTTCAGAGCACCCCAGACTCTTAAAGAACATGCCATGTGATAGGTGACTGCTAGACACCATTTAAAGGGGCAGATCACCCCATTACACTTAGGATAGAACATGCTTATTTCACTAGAAGGATGGCATATCCACAGTCTGGTCAACGTATAGGAGTTATGAGGGGATGAAACATGCTCAGTGCATACACAATCTTCAGAGAATTTAGCTGCCAAATTTTTACAAGTCTCTACTCAGCAAATTGTCCAAATTTAGGTGTATTTTCATGGGGACATCAGGGCAACCCCTACCCCCTCATCATCAAGGCAAATCCCAAAGCCTCCTTCTAGATTGAGCAGAATCCAGGTCAATCTCTAGCTAGGACCTTAAGACCATCCGTCTGGATGTTCAATTTATATTTGTCATTGGTGAGCTTATCATGCCCCTGTGAGGGCCTATAACAGGGGGTGGCAACCTTCGGCACATGGCCCACCAGGGTAATCCGCTGATGGGCCGCAAGACATTTTGTTTACATTGACCATCCGCAGGCACAGCCCCCTGCAGCTCCCAGTGTCTGCGATTCGCCGTTCCCAGACAATGGGAGCTGTGGGAAGTGGCTGCCAACATGTCCCTGCAACCCGTGTTGCTTCTCGCAGCTCCCGTTGGCCGGGAATGGTGAACCATGGCCACTGGGAGCTGTGGGGGGCCATGTCTGTGGTCAGTCAAAGTAAACAAAATGTTTCACGGACCACCAGCAGATTAACGTGATGGGACGTGTGCCGAAAGTTGCCGACCCCAGCTTATAACATGGTGGCCTGACCTAGTGGTCAGAGCAGGGGCAGAGTTAGGGTTGCAGTCAGAAATCACACCAAAGGTCCAAGTCAGTGTCAGAATCCAAAGCCACACCACGAGTCAATCCCAAAGCAGAGTCAGGAGCCACACCAAAGTCAATGTCAGGGTTAGAGTTCTAGCCATGTGAAGGGTCAAACCAGAGTCAGTCTCTAGAATGAGGGCAAGGAAACAGAAACCAGGAGCAGAACATGGGCAAGAAGCAAGAACCAGGCAGGAACTAGGAAGAAGGAATGGTAACAAGAGCAGGAACAAGGCAAGGAGGTAGGAACTTGGTCTCAGAGATCTGGTCAGCAGCAGGCCTAACAACAAGTTGCTCATGGAACAGGAATAGGAAGCTTTATGCCTGGTGGTGTCTAATCAACATGATGGTAGTGACCAGCAATTTACTTTCATCTGGATTAATAGCCCAGCTGAGTCACAGGGCGCTAAAAGCCATTAAGTCAATGGATGGTGGGGTGTAGACTGCATTTCCCTCAGCTACCCTTGTGGTGTGGTGGTGCAGTAGGTAAAAATCTGGCTCAGCATCCCTGGATTTGAGGCACCGGACAGCTGCCAAAATTTGGGTGATCACATGATTGCTGACCATATATTGGCATTCCTTGGTCAACATGCTTTGTAATTTGTTGGTTTTCCATATGTAAACTTTGTATAACCATGGTTCTGTAGATCTGCAGCTTTCTAATAAACCTGATGCCACAACAACTCCACAGAGGCCACTGAAGGACCCCGAACATGGCAGCAGCTGCTACTACATGAGCATCTACATCTTTCAGCACTGTATATGATGCTACCCAAGTATTTGACAGTTGCCCTCTGCTTGATATCCCATCTGGGCAGGTTATTACAGAGTGGAGGCTACATGATGGTAGTGGCCAGTGATTTACTTTCATCTGGATTAATAACCAGACCAAAGCACACTGCTTCTTGCCTAACCAGATCAGCCATCAGCAGCAGCAATTCACCAAACTACACCAACAAGACAATGTCATCATTCAAGGTCTAGAAGCAAATCAGTGTTCAGCTCAACACTGCTGACAGCTGCCTCTTCAAGCTTATCCATCAACCAATTAATGCTAATATTGAACAATGGTGATGACAGGATACAGCCTCGCTGAACTCCTGTGGAAATAGGAAATGCCATATATCTGCCATTAACTTAAAAACGGCTTTCTGTTCCATTATATAGAGTTCTTCTATCATTGATTCACATCATCAGATCCCATTCAGTTTCCTTAATGCCCTGAAATGAAAGGCACGATGGAAGTCTATAAAAAGTGCGGCATGTGACTTATTAAATTCAGCCATCATCTCAAAAAGCTGTCTCAAGATGCATCTTAAGAAGTGAGTTTTTTACCCACAAAAGCTTATGCCCAAATAAATCTGTTAGTCTTTAAGGTGCCAACGGACTCCTCGTTGTTTCTGAAGATAAAGATAGTGGACCAACAGGTCTAATGAGCACAATGAGTATCCCATCCTTTGTCATAAAGGACTTCACCGAATCAGGGCAATGACATGGAAGCAAAGACAGTTGAGCCTCCCCTCTGCTCCCACCAAATTTCAAGTCGCTGCTGCAAAGCATGGAGGTGTTACAACTTTTTAATTAAATGGTTGTAAGAAATTTTCAAATAACATAGTTTTCCCTAATCTCATTCTCAGAAATGGCTGAACCTCTTTAGCTGAAACCTTACAAAATGTTCAGCCTTAAGAAGACACAGAGCGTGGAAAATTTTAGCCCAAACAGTTACAGTTTGGCAAAGTTACAAGCAGCTGAAAACAGGGTCTTATAATGGGAAGTTTGGGGCAACCTTAACCTAGGTGGCATCACTAGCTTCACCCATAATAATTGTAAACATCTAGATGAATGTGCTATCCTTCCAATTGACTGCATAATTATAATGTGTCTTGCCCTCATCCTATTGCTTCCCCAACCCCAGCCTGTCTTATTGTCTCAGTCTCTGGGTCTGGTTAATGGAATTACTCATGTGAGTAAAGTTACACAGGTGATTATGTGTTTGTCCGTTTGGAGCCCAGGATTGTAAGTTCTTATGGGCAAGGAATCTACCTTTATTTTATTTGTAAAATGCTATACCTAACTGTGATGCTATATCGATAACAAGAATACAAATAAACTTTTACATTATAGAATGTCTTTGAACTTCTGTGTTTCTGGTTGAACCTCAACACAAACTTAACCTTAGTTCAACATTTGCATTCTGTTGAAAATAAAGTCAACAAAAATTTTTTTCCCTATGATGAATAACAACAGCCACTTACATTATCCATTGATGGAATAATCAGAAACCTGAAGGAAACTCAAGCACCTGGAATTTATTTTCCACTGTGGTTTTGGTCCCATTTGCACTACTACTAATACATGCTTAATTGCTAAATTTAGTTATAGTTCCATCATGTTTAAATCAGGTTTAAAAAAGTTGATGGTTTAAACTGAATCATACCAAAGTTCAAAACAATATCATGATGTGGTGGAGTTTATGATATGAGGTTCACAGTACATAGTACTTGTGCTTCATGGTAGGTGGGGCTCATAATAGTAGCATATTGATGGCAAAGGAAGAGAAAAACACATTATGAAAAACATGGAAAGTAATGTTACTTTACTTCTTATTAACATTAAAAGTAGACTTGCCAAGAAATATCTTGGTACTAGGTAAGCTCAACAATGCAGAAATAATGTTTTCATGACAGTGTCTTGTAGCTCTTATTTACTTTTCTACAAGCAAGCAGATTAATTAAAATAAGGAACCTAATTCTACATTATCTGGTATTCTTGTGTAATCATTTACAGCTATGTAAAATGAGTACAAAGTATGTTAAATGCTAATACCAATGTAAGTGAGTGGGAAGTTCATATTTTGTAGCATTTCCCACTCACTTTGCACAGGTATAAATGACTTCATACGAGGCAAAGCTAAGGGGAAGAAGGGGTCAGGCCCAAAGCATTGTTGATTAACAAACTCAGAATTTCAAAAGTGACTGTGATGTTGGCAGACCCAGTGCAGCTCTTGCCAAATCATTAAGCCTCAGCCAAGTACTGACAATTTCATTGCTGGAAACCACCACAGCTCACCCGTGTCTTAATATGGTTAAACTGGGTATCGAACTTACAACAATGTATTATAGGATTTAGACTTTATGAAATGCTTACAAGTTGCTGCATGCATTAATCTCACTTATAATATCTTTATTACATGGTATAATATAATATTAAAGTTTTTGCTTTATAACTGTAAAAAATATTTGCCCTGAAATTGTCAACCCATCCAAAGGGATCATCTCCTGCTCATTAAGAAGGCTATCTAAATTAAATGGAGCACTGTGGGACATCGCAATACAAAGACTTTGTTAATTGCCCCTTCACACCCATGCAGAGGCTACATTCAAAAGGGTTCATCCCATCAGCTTGAATTCTGGAAGAACAAAATAAAGATAGTGAACAAGAAAATTGTTCATCTCTTTTGCAGTTTGGCCTCTTCAAGGGCTGGAGCTATGAAACAGAAGCAGAGATCTCCAGGGTCAACCTGGGTTAGCCCTAAAAGACACTCAGTGCTGACAGATTGCTGAAACTCTGACTTCGGAACCATAGATTGTAACTCATATGTGTATATATGTTACCTGCTTTAACCTCTTTTTCCTAGTTAAAAAATCCTTATTTATTATAATTTACTATCAGATTGGCTACAAGTGTTGCCTTCGGTATGAGATCATAGATATAAATTGATCTGGGGTAACTGGGACTGAAAGCAACCTGAATCTTTTGTGATCTTTGCTATATAACAACCATCCCTAAATTCAGCTTGCCTGGGTGGCAAGATAGATTGGAATGCCCCAGGGGATTGTCTGTGATTCCATGGTAAGACTTTACTGTGCTTCAGGAGTTCACATTTGTTACTGGGTTGGTGAAATCTAATTATAGAACATACCAACAGTTTGGGGTGTGTGCCCTGCATTTTGACCATCTGCCCTCAGGATAGCACTCATGGGCATGAACTACACCAAGCAGGGTGACAATGACTACTGAGTTTGAGTGACTCAATTTTTCAGTGCCCCATTTGAGGCCTCTGGAAGTTTGGAGCATTAACCCTTTGAAAATAAGTCTTTTTAAAGGTGTCTGTAGTTGGGCACACAAAAACAGAGGCAGTCATAAACACTAATCACTTTTGAAAACCTTGGACATCCTGTCTATTTCGATAAACATTGTGAAAGTGTCATTTGGATGTTCAGAGAATGAAACATAATAGACATGACCTGTATTCTGCCTCCCTTACTCACACTGAGTAGTACCAGACTGTTTGAGTAGTGTCAAGGCTGTATCCCCACTTTGAACTTTAAGGTACAAATGTAGGGGCCTGCATGAAAACTTCTAAGCTTAACTACCAGCTTAGCTCTGGTCCTGCTGCCACCATTCCCAATGGATTCCCTCCCTGGGAAGCCTTGAGAAACCTTTCACCAATTCCCTGGTGAATGAGAGCGAACGCACACCCAAAACAAAGAGCACAAACAAAAGCCTTTCCCCCCCCCCAAGATTTGAAAGTATCTTGTCCCCTTATTGGTCCTTTAGGTCAGATACCAGCCAGGTTACCTGAGCTTCTTAACCCTTTACAGGGAAAAGGATTTTGGAGTCTCTGGCCAGGAGGGATTTTATAGTACTGTACACAGGACAGCTGTTACCCTTCCCTTTATAGTTATGACAAGTAGTCTCACTGAAATCAGTTTAACTATTTAGTGAGTAAGGTGTTATTCAGTGTCAGAAGGTATGAAAGAATCTGGCCCTAAGGAAACAGCAAAGCACCTTTATCTGTGGCAACATCAGTGCTGCAGTCCTTACTCAGAGGAAACTCCCAAGGCCTTCTAGAGAGGTCCTAGAGTGTTTAATTCTTCATAGAGGTCAGAGTACTATTTGTATTTCTGCACTACTAAAATAGCTGCATACGGTCATAAATACAGTGATGAGTTGTTGTTATCACCAGGAGTCCTCCAGACTGTTAGCACAAAGAGGTTGATTAACATGACATCTCCAAATTCCTGCTTATTCTTGCAACCCCACCGCAGATGCACATCTCCGACATTGTTTGGAAAGCCAACAGACTGTCTTGATCACTGGTGACCTCAACAAGAACTTTGGTGGATGCTATATTGATCAGACTCTGGGGCTGTTCCTCAGACAAATACTAAAGCAAACAGTTTCTATCGATTAGCCAAATGGTCTAGCCTAGTGGTTCTCAACCAGGGGTATGCATACCTCTGGGGGTATGCGTATCCTTGGGGGTACACAGAGGTCTTCCATGGGGTACATCAACTCATCAAGATATTTGCCTAGTTTTACAGCAGGCTACATAAAAAGCACTAGTGAAGTCAGTACAAATTAAAATTTCATACAGACAATGACTTGTTTATACTACTCTATATAATATACACTGAAATGTAAGTACAATATTTATATTCCAATTGATTTATTTTATAATTATATGGAAAAAATGAGAAAGTAAGCAATTTTACAGTAATAGTGTGCTGTGAAACTTTCTTTGTATTTTTATGTCTGATTTTGTAAGCAAGTAGTTTTTAAGTGAGTTGAAACTTGGAGCATGCAAGACAAATCAGACACCTGGAAGGGGTACAGTAATCTGGAAAGGTTGAGAGCCACTGGTCTAACTTTCCTATTTTGTCCGATCAATCACAATTAAGAGAGAAACTCACTGGGGGAGTGGTGGAGGTGGTGGCAGTGAACCTTTCTCCGCTCACACAGATATCTTTAATCAGGCCTTTCAGTTAATTTCTGAAACTGTTCTGTATCAGCATCAATGTCTGCAGCAGGATTTTCAGTCTAAGACCCCATCAGGAAAAACCCACATATCTTCCCATTAGCAAAGCAGGCGGTTTTGTTTTCATGACGGTGTCTTGTAGCTCTTATTTACAATCTTAATCACATCATTGATTTCAGTAATCTTTCCTGTGCTAAAGAATGGATATTAATTCTCTCAAAGCAGAGCCTGGGTGGGTTTTGAAAATCCAGATAATTAAAATTAAGACAAACAATAACACTCCATAGATCCTTTAAGAATTAAAAACTCCATAAGTGATTTTAATGGCGCAAAGAGTAAATGTGCCACAATATTCACCAGCCTGAAGACCATGGGTACTGTCTAAAGCAATTTACTAAGAGCCAGATCCTGTCATCCTTACTAATGTTTAGTAGTATTTTACTTTATGAGTTGTCCCATTGATACTGCTCATGGAATAAGATACTACTCAATATGAATAAAGGCATCAGAATCTAGATTGAAGATCTTGGGAGTGTGCTACTTTGGGTAGGCTATCTGATGCACTCTCATGCAGATAACTAAGGTTTCTGGGTCTAAGCGGGTCTCATATCTTGACAGGACCAAGAGCTGTACCACAAAGTTTCTTGTGTAGCTTCTTCAGTCCCAGAGAAAGAAATGATCAATATTTAAATATGAACATACAGCAATTTTTTCCCCATTAAGAAAATCTGTGAAATCCTGTAAATAACTTTGCAAATGAGGTTTATGGAACATTATGATGAACCCAGAACATTGATTAGCAGCCATATATTCTTCTTCCAAGGAAATGTCATTGTTGTTGAAAGGTGATCACAATGTTTAAGAGATCCTTTCCCAAATCCAAAACCTTGGGTAAGGTGGAGGTGAGAGGAAAATAACTAGTTTCTGGAGGGAAAGGAGGATCCAAACTGAGCAGTTTGGGAGGTGAGGAGAGATCACTGGCTAATTTTCCACCCCAGTCTGAAGGATGGATTTACAAGCTTTAAGCCATTGATTTACAGTTCTAAGTTGCAGGGTGGAGAAAAATACGGCTCTGAAAAAGATTAGTCTCCATTTGGTGAATGGCAGCAGAAAAGATGATAAATGGAAAAGCTGTATGGCTATTCGAGAGACAAGGTGGTGACCCACCTTGTGTCTCTAACATGGCAAAGGTGACAGCCACCTGCTGGGCTCGATTTTCCTCACTTGCTTCGGCAAATAAATAAATAAATACAAACATAAACCTCTTTTGGTGCCGGCTCAAAAGGCATGCCCGGTTTAAAGATAGCCCGGGAGTTCTTATTAATCAATACCCCCTACCGAAGAGAGTGGTGTTCGGCATCAGAACTGAAACAGTATTATTAGAAAATGATATAGTGCGCGTTAGGATGTATAATTCATGTTGCCTTCATTTGCTCAGACCAGCGTAAAAATCCATAAATCATTTTCTCGTTCATGTATTGCCTAAGTGCAATTTGTCATTTTGCATTAGAGGGCTGCTTCAGATCATCAGCGCTTTTAATTCACTGGTTAGAGTTTAACAAAACACCGGCCCTGCTTGACAACTGAGACTGCATAGGAAGGAAGCGCTGTAGCATGTGGCTTAAACAAAATGGAGACGTGTGTTTGATTTACAAACGTGGAGATAACGCACTTATCTGCTACAACTCTGGCACTGTCCTGAGCTGAGAAAAAGAAAACTGATCTGTTTGTTCTCAGAGGTCCTCAAAGTATTATATACTTGACAACCACAGTGTTTATGTGAGCATGCTTCTTTGCTTAACCTAGCAGTTCCAGTGTATGTTTAATGTTGGCTGTATGAGAATTATTTTCACTTGAATATATCCTGGATGACAATAGACAAATTAGTCATATTACTTTAAAATATTTATGTATGCTCCACCACTGACAACAAACACACGCAATGTTTACCTAGAAGTGATGAGCTTGCTTTCTTGATGAAAGGCAGTTCCCTTGGCTTCGGTGGTCATTGGTTGTTTAATCGCACAAAGCGGGCGATCTTTAACTTTTGAAGGTCCCTGTTTATTGTCACATCTGGACTTCCTGCTTTTACTCAATTACTTTAAAAAATCGCCTTTCTCGATTCTGAGCACTGAGCTCTGCCACACTGCAATAATAAGAGGCTTTAGATTAGAAACAGATTGCTTTCAAGTCATGTTAAATCACTGCAAGCAGTCATATATCTAGGCGTAAGTTAACAAAGTGGCTCCCTTACAAAGGAAAATAGGATAGAAATTCCGGTTTTGTTGTTGTTGTTGTTGTTGTATTTTAGTTTGTTGTTACGCATGTAAGGAGGAACTATTGCATTTTAAAGAAAAAATAAACAAAGGGGAAGAAAAATGAACAAATGATCCAAATCCAAAATAAACAGCCTCAGTCATTAAATCATTTTATTATAGAAAAGCCAACTAAATCTAAGAGCCAAACTGTGCTCCTAAAACTTTCGTTTGCAACGGAATGAGAGGTGGGGGAGAGAATTGTTAGTGTAGGGTCGATTTCCCGCCGTGTGAGCACTGATGGGTAACTTTAATGGTTCACCCCCTCTCTAGGTTGCTGCTCTGCTGTAATTACTGCTCCCGTGGAGAGGCAGCACTGTGTTTGTTATATTGCACTTCAAAGCAGCCGTTATTACAACAACAAAGCCATTTGTTTATGTAATCCCTGTAAACTAAGAGCGGTGGACGCTGCCTGTGAAGGAAAATCAGCAGAGCAAAGCGAATACATTAAACCTTAAAGTTGGTGATTAATGCAAAGGAATGCAAAATAAGATCCCAGTTCAGGGCGGGTGGAAAGGGAATTTCATGCGAGATGGAGTATGCTTGGGTCAACATCTGGATGGCGGCTAGATAAAAAATCCATTAAAATTCCCTAACTGCAGCTGCATGCAGAGCTTTGAACATTTTGGATTACAGTCCTGCAAGCGAATACAAAAAGAAGCATATGAATAACCAACAATTGAGTAACTGATGTACTGAATATAAACAGCTATTGAGATAAATAAATTAAAGCATCTTACATCACAGTTTCATCCTTTGGAGACACTGGGGAAATCCGGGAGGAGAGGAGGAATGAAGCCAGCGTCCTGCACAGAAATGCCTCTAAAGAAATCACATCTTGCGTGGAGTGTGCGACTTTAACCGCTAGGAGGAGCCTGCTACCTACAATTGCAAAGCAAAACCACTCATCCCTTCAGCTACTACATCTGTATAAAACTTAAGTGTTATAGTTGATGCAGTGATTATTTACAACCAGATCCGTCCATCTATTGTATATCCCTCTCTCTTTAAGATTTCCAGGTTTCAATGAGTTGCCGGCGCTTGTCTCCATTCCCAGATTGTTTGAAACAGAGATTTAATAATCTGCATTGTCATTCAAGTGGCTTTATTTTAGATAAAAGCATACAAAAAACAGAGACATTTTTTTTAAATGCACCAAAATTTCGAGGAGGCAGCTAAAGCCCCTTCAAGTTACGTGTCCTTCCTTTCGGATCCTAGGAGTAAAAACGGAAGGAAGGAAAGGGGTGGGGGGGGGGGTGGAGGACAAGGATGATATATTGATCCGATGGCTGTATTCATATTCAGATACGCCATAATCTCCTTTTCATTGATCCACAGGTCGTTTTATAAACTGTCTCTCCATTCTCAGCCCCAGACATCACGCTGAAATCATTTTAGCTGCAGCGGCTTTAGCTTGGCTTTGCCGGGTTGTAAATTTACTGCAGCTGGAAAAGGATTAGCCATTTTTTTCTGGTAACCCAGCTTTAACTGCTCAAAGATAGGACCCATTCACATGAAAGAAGCGAAGGAAGGAGGAGGAGAAGACCAGACTGCAATGAATGAACAAGAAAGATAGAAGGATAAATACAAACATTTATAAATACATAGAAGATTTTTTATAAATGAACCTGTATCGAAATGTAATTTCCTCTATTTCCACAATAGAAAAATGCATCTGAACAGACAGCTTGTTGAAATGTATCAAAGGAAGCCATCCTTCTACTATTTTACTAGTTATTATCAAAGATGTGATCACGAATCACTGATCTTACAATAAGTCTCTCTTTCTGCCTAATATTTGGTGTTCCTTATAAACAATAACCAACTAGCAGTTAGCAAAAAGTGAAATTTATGAACATTTCATTCTATTTGTATAAGGTTTAGAAAGTTATATAAATGGAACTTCAATTTAATAAATCACCGGATATATTAATGTGTCCACAGTTTAGATTTATGAACACTTGTACCAAAATTAATCTATAAATCTTAACCAGATGGTTTACATTTAATGTAGACACATACATACATATCTCCAAAATGCGTGTTACCCATTGACTTTAAATGCAAAACCTATTTATATCAATGCAGAAATTGCCATTGACCTTACTTATCACAGTCTTCTACGCCTACTGTCCTTCCACTATTGTGGGGAGTGGGGGAAGAGAAGGCATCTAGTGTGCTGGTGTTGTACAAGGCGTAAGACTATCCAATGTGTGTTGCTGAAGGGTACTAGTTTAAGTTGTAAAATAGTATTTCAGCAAAGGATACAAAAAGGGATATTGTGTACAGTTGCAATAGTGAAACAGCTACTAAGTAACATTTATCAAAGTGCTTTCCATGTCAGGAAAGTTGAAACAATAGTAAACACCGATAAAAGAATGGTCGTTTGTATCCAGAGCATTTTATTAAATAATATTTTTCATCAGCAAACTTCTATTGACTCTTCCCATCTAATCCTCTTCTCCTCACACACAAACTAATTTCAGATCAAGCACTGTTGACATTTATTCCACTCCATCACACAAATTATCACATTCTGCTTTGATTTACATCGTGTACCATCTCTTTCACTTCAGACAGTGAAGCTGCAGAGGGTGTAAATCAGGCCAGGATTTGGCCCAAATGCATGACGGTGTTAATTAGATGAACTAGCAAAAAGTGTAGGCGTGTGATGGAAACTTGCACTCTCTCATTTGTCAACTGAACTAATTATTTAAGGTAGCCCAGAGTAAAATAAGGCACAAGTTTCCCTTGTTTATTTTTAAAAATGTTTGTTTTACCATTGAGCCAGATATAGAGCTGGCCAAATAGGAAAAAAAAAGTTAGTAGCTCATGGAAATTCCTCCTCCACGGGGAAAACTGGTTATTATTGTCGTCTTGGTTTGCATTGATGACGATAGGTGATCTCCCTATTCAGTAACTGCAGCAGGGGAATAGTAACTTTCCGAGGCAGAGATTCCCCAATAAGCGCTTCGGGAGCTGCAGGGTTATTCTCTCTCTCTCTCTCCCTGTGTCTCTCTGTGCCATGCACACAGACCAACTAGAGCTCTGGATTCTCCCCCCTCTCTCCCCTGAGATGCAGCCTGCTTGACGTGCGCTGGATCCAATGGGCTGTCGCGCCTGTGGGCGTTGCTACACATTCATTGGTTGGCAGGAGCAGGGCGCTGCGCAAAAACAGAAAAGCCGAGCGCTCGGAGCTCAGAAACTGCCAGTAGAGATCACAGGAGCTGGAGCCGGGACAGGAGGAGAGCTGCAGCGAGAGAGACAGCGGGAGAGTGAGAGAGGGTGAGAAGAAAAAGCATCAAGAGAAGAAAGACTGATCAGCACATCAGTAAAGAGCAAAATGATGGTCATCATCATAACAATGGCAATAAAAGAAGAAAATATAAATAAAGGAAAGAAAATATAAAATAACAATAATAATTATTATTATAAAGGAGAAAATCCCAGAGAAATTCAGGGAATGAAAGTTTTGGGCGGCAAACCTGCTCTCTGCCTTTTTGATATCAGATCCTTTTGCTGGTCATAATTTTTTTTTCATTTTTTTCTGCCTTTTTTGCATCTAAAGAGGGCATGTCCAGCGGTTCCTCCAGCAGCATCCACCCCTCCTGCTCCCATCAGGAAGGCAAACCGAGGACAATCTTGAAATATACAAATTTCCTCTTTGGGATTTGCTGCTGCTGCCTCCACTGCCGCTGCAGCGGTGCAGTGCCAAGACTCTCGGAATAAATAAGAGCGGGCTACTGTGTATACTGTGTGTATATCTATCTCCATACAGCTCTAGGTATTATTAGTTGGTCATTTATTTCGAAGATCACAGATGAGGTGGGGACGCCTATCTTCTTCGTTTGCTCGGCGTGTGAAATAATCATAAAAGGAGGGAAATGGGGGAGAAAAAAATCCTAATATGAAGCAGAAGGAATAATAATAATAATAAAAAAAACCTAGATCTAAATCCCACTCAGATCCCCCTCCCTCCACGCACGCACACTGCCCTAAGTATTTTGAGAGGAGGAGGTGGTGGTTTCTGAAGGAGGAAGTGGTGTTGGGGGGGGGGATCTCTTTCCCCATTTGGAGATGATTGTGCTATTCCTCCTTGCCTTGCTCTGGATGGTGGAGGGAGCCCTTTCTCAGCTTCACTACACGGTGCAAGAGGAGCAGGAGCATGGCACGTTCGTGGGGAATATCGCCGAGGACCTGGGCTTGGACATTACAAAACTTTCGGCTCGCCGCTTCCAGACGGTACCCAACTCTCGGAGCCCTTACCTAGAGCTCAACCTGGAGACTGGGGTGCTGTACGTGAACGAGAAGATCGACCGGGAGCAGATCTGCAAGCAGAACCCCCCCTCCTGCCAGCTGCACCTGGAGGTCTTTTTGGAGAACCCCCTGGAGCTGTTCCGGGTGGAGATCGAGGTGCTGGACATCAACGACAATCCGCCCTCCTTCCCGGAGCCCGACCTGACCGTGGAGATCTCCGAGAGCGCCACGCCAGGCACTCGCTTCCCACTGGAGAGCGCCTTCGATCCGGACGTGGGCACCAACTCGCTGCGCACCTACGAGATCACCCCCAACAGCTACTTCTCGCTGGACGTGCAGACCCAGGGCGACGGCAACCGCTTCGCCGAGCTGGTGCTGGACAAGCCCCTGGACCGCGAGCAGCAGGCGGTGCACCGCTACGTGCTGACAGCGGTGGACGGGGGCCAACCCCAGCAGCGCACCGGCACCGCCCTGCTCACCATCAGGGTGCTGGACTCCAATGACAACGTGCCCGCCTTCGAGCAGCCCGTCTACACAGTGTCCCTGCCGGAGAACTCGCCGCCGGGCACCCTGGTGCTGCAGCTCAACGCCAGCGATCCGGACGAGGGCCAGAACGGCGAGGTCATCTATTCCTTCAGCAGCCACATCTCGGCGCGGGCCCGGGAGCTCTTCGGCATCTCGCCGCGCACGGGGCGGCTGGAGGTGAGCGGCGAGCTGGACTACGAGGAGAGCAGCGTGTACCAGGTGTACGTGCAAGCCAAGGACCTGGGCCCCAACGCCGTGCCCGCCCACTGCAAGGTGCTGGTGCGGGTGCTGGACGCCAACGACAACCCGCCCGAGATCAGCTTCTCCACCGTCAAGGAGGCGGTGAGCGAGGCGGCCTCGCCGGGCACGGTGGTGGCCCTGTTCAGCGTCTCGGACCGAGACTCGGAGGAGAATGGGCAGGTGCAGTGCGAGCTCCTACAGGGCGACGCGCCCTTCCGCCTCAAGAGCTCCTTCAAGAACTACTACACCATCGTCACCGAGGGGCCGCTAGACCGCGAGCAGCCGGGCGGCGACGCCTATACCCTCACGGTGGTGGCGCGGGACATGGGCGAGCCGGCGCTGAGCACCAGCAAGTCCATCCAGGTGCGGGTGAGCGACGTGAACGACAACGCGCCGCGCTTCAGCCAGCCCCTCTACCAGGTCTATGTGAGCGAGAACAACGTGCCGGGCGCCTACATCTACGCCGTGAGCGCCACCGACCGGGACCAGGGCGCCAACGCCCAGCTCGCCTACTCCATCCTGGAGAGCCAGATCCAGGGCATGTCCGTCTTCACCTACGTCTCCATCAACGCCGAGAACGGCTTCCTCTACGCCCTGCGCTCCTTCGACTACGAGCAGCTCAAGGAGTTCAGCTTCCAGGTGGAGGCGCGCGACGCGGGCGAGGAGCCCCAGCCCCTGTCCGGCAACGCCACGGTCAGCATCATCGTGGTGGACCAGAACGACAACGCGCCCGCCATCGTCAGCCCCCTGCCCGGCCGCAACGGCACCCCGGCCCGGGAGGTGCTGCCGCGCAGCGCCGAGCCCGGCTACCTGGTGAGCCGGGTGGCGGCGGTGGACGCGGACGACGGGGAGAACGCGCGCCTCACCTACAGCATCGCGCGGGGCAACGAGGCCAGCCTCTTCCGCATGGACTGGCGCACCGGGGAGCTGCGCACCGCGCGCAAGGTGCCGGCCAAGCGCGACCCCCAGCGGCCCTTCGAGCTGGTCATCGAGGTGCGGGACCACGGGCAGCCGCCGCTCTCCTCCACCACCGCCATCCAGGTGATGCTGGTGGACAGCGCGGTGGAGCGCCAGGGAGGCGGCGGCCTGGGCGCGGGGGGTGGCGGCGGTGGGGGAGGGGCGGGAGGGGAGCATCGCCCCAGCCGCTCCGGGGGCGAGACCTCGCTGGACCTGACCCTCATCCTGATAATCGCCCTGGGCTCCGTGTCGTTCATTTTCCTGCTTGCCATGATCGTGCTGGCCGTGCGCTGCCAAAAGGAGAAGAAGCTCAACATCTACACCTGCCTGGCCAGCGACTGCTGCCTGGGTTGCTGCTGCTGCTGCCCCTGCTGCAGCCGCCAAGCCCGGGCCCGCAAGAAGAAGCTGAGCAAGTCGGACATCATGCTGGTGCAGAGCTCCAACGTACCCAGTAACCCGGCCCAGGTCCCCGTGGAGGAATCGGGCAGCTTCGGATCCCACCATCACAACCAGAACTACTGCTACCAGGTCTGCCTCACTCCGGAGTCAGCCAAGACCGACCTGATGTTCCTCAAGCCCTGCAGCCCATCTCGGAGCACAGACACTGAGCACAACCCCTGCGGAGCCATAGTGACAGGTTACACGGACCAGCAACCAGACATCATCTCCAATGGCAGCATATTGTCCAACGAGGTAAGGTTGAAAGGAAATTGTAACACTTTCCAACCCCTCCGCATGTAGCAAGCTTCCCTCAGCTGGGCACGTTCATTATATGTGCATGGCTCCCTGTGCTGCTTTGCTTGTTTGTTATTATTTTACGGTTTTGAAAAATGAGCTTGCTTTTGTTATCGTATGTACTCTTATGCCCCTAATTCTCACTCTCCCTAGGGCTTGCAGGTCTCAACCACTTTCGATTCTCTCTTGTCTTGTCAGTGTCACTGTCAAGCTACACTGCAGTCTTTCCCCAACCCCATCTTTGCTTTCAGTTAATCTCTTGAAGTTGCTGCCCTTCCTTTCCCGGTGAAGAATGTCGCTTTTCTTTGCCCCTCCTCCTTCATAATAGCCTCTTATCCTCATGCCTCTTCGATCATAAATATTTGCATGGTTTTAATCACCTGTCAGCAAGATAACCTGACACTGCATAATAGTTTTAGCTGTGATGTACGTTAAAGTGAGTCTGTTGCTTCTTTTCATTTGAAGCATCAGTTGTGCACTAGACAGCATTTCAGAAACTGTTGCATCCAAACTCCCACACCATGTGAATATGAATGAAGCTTGCGAGCTTTTCTACATTAAAATAAGATGATATACTAGTTTCCAATCTTATTTTAACTGTGTGCTGTCTTCTGGGCATTGTTCCTGGCAAAATCACTGCAATTGGCATTAATGAAATTACCAGCACAATAAATTCAGAGTTTTCCTAATGAAAAAAAATAAAGCATATGTATTTGTTTTTAGAAATCTTTGCTTGTACAATTAAGGCTGTGGGAAACCACTCTGGAGTTTGTGAACATCTCTATACTTGGCAGGAGCTTTAATTAACGTGAAAATTAGTGTTCATTAATTGACTTTTTTTGACTCTGCCTTAATAGTTCTTTTGTATACTGAAGGAGAACTTGGAAATAAAACATCACAAAAGAATTTCCATGAAAGCATACATTAAGGCTTAACATTCTCTCTCACCCATTAAACATGTTGTCTATATTGTACTCTTTTGTGTAAAGAATTTCTATGAAAGCATATATCAAGACTTAACATTCTCCTATTAATCCTTTTGTCTGTTGTATTTTAACTAATGTGTGGATCAGTACATTATGATGATGTACTACTGAAAGAAACAACAGCTTTCCTTAATACTGATTTGCTGAGTACTTCAAGGGAAGTTAAGATATTGAGTTATATTTTGTTTAAAATTGTTTTAAAATCTTTCAGCAAGATTTTAAATGTTAGCCTTTAGTGTAGACCCTACATCAGATGTTTGTAAAGACATGTGGCTTCTGGTGCCTTTTGAGGGCAACAGGATATCCCATATTTTCTTTTCAGGAGTCTATCTTTCTGATGATTACTCTCCCTTTTTCTCATACAGGAGATTTAAAAAATACACTCAGGACCCCCTGACTCACAATGTGTGGTACTTTACACCACAGGTAGCCCCATTGATTTCAGTTAATTAACTTACAATTGTGGTGTAAGAGACTATTCATCATGATTAAGGGGATCAGAAGTTGGCCTTAAATAACTGAGGAAACCCCTTGTTTATTGATCTGTAGTGCCACTTGCATGAGTAAGGCCACCAGGGTTTGGCCCCTTAAATGTAAGGAAACAATTATTTATGGCCTACCTATAGCTGTACCTTTGTGATGAGTGTTCCTGGCTGTATGTGTGTGCCTTCTGATGTTGTTGGTTGTAAAAATATTGAGTTAAAATAAGTTCCAATTATTTTTTCTAGACAAAACATCAGCGTGCAGAGCTCAGTTATCTAGTTGATAGACCCCGACGGGTAAACAGGTATGAACTCCTTATTCTTGTTTTCTTAATGTAGGAATATATCCAAGATGTATTTTAGCAAGTGTGAGTGGGGATGTAGAAATGTGTTTAGTTCAGATGTAAAATAATATCTAAGCAACCAAAATGTATTTAAAATTATGAATTTATTTAGACCTACCATTAAATAAAATAAGCAGTGCCATGTAAACATCTCTGAATTATTGCTTTTATGAATCTGTTTTAAGTCAGGTGAAAAGAGAGCAAATTCTAATTCTGTACTCGTCTAAAATGCGGTTTAAATACTTATGAGTCCCTCTGTAGATTCTGACAGATAATATTGATTTATCTGAGTGTAAATTTAGCCTTCCAGCTTAAGCAAATGCTACCAAATTATTTATAACAACTACATACAACCCAGGCAGTGTAATAATGGCTACTGTCTATTTCAGTTGGATTAATAATGCCTGAAAATACAAGTTTTGTGTATGATGGACAGATTGGTTCTGCAGAAATAGAGTTGCAGAAAGGAGGCCTGGATGAATGCAGCACCATGTGTGGCCATGTGATGGCAGAAGAATGTTTTATGAGTTCCTCTTCATGTTTATTCTAATAAGATTTTTGATGTTTCTAGTTCTGCATTCCAGGAAGCAGACATAGTAAGCTCTAAGGACAGTGGTCATGGAGACAGCGAGCAAGGAGACAGTGATCATGATGCCACTAATCGAGGTCAATCCTCTGGTAAGTCTGATAACGGAATCTAAATATTTGATCTTTTAATAAGAGAGCCAGAAAGGGCAATTATGTGGTTATAAATAATATAACATGAGTGTTTATAGGTACAGCATATGTATATAATGTATGTATGGATGAATTTACGGTCAACTTGATGGTATACTGAGATAGTCAAGAGATTGTTTCTCAATCCTGACTAGTTTTTGAGAAGTATAGCTGTTTTCTGCATGTTGTTCTGTATCCATTGCTCTTCCTGCACATTAAAGCAAAGTTGTTGGTATATTTTTATAGCAGACCACAGATTTTTCAACAGCCGATTTGAGGGATTTCAGAGCATTAGGTAACTTTGGTTAATAGTGACTTTAGCTGGCATGGTAGTGTGAAGCATAGTGGGAGTTCCTAAGGGAAAGACTGAACTCTCTGATTGAATGACAGCCAGATTGTGAGGATTTTTGCTGGGATCGGTGGAGATACATAGAGTGCTTTGAATATGTAATGAGTAATACTTTCAGACTTTCTGAGGCTTGATTTGTAATTCAAATAAAGTGACTATATAATATAGTGATGTCCTTGTTAATGAGTATAAGGTATACAATGGTCATCCCTTCAGTCCCAATGAAAGAAAAAAATGTTTAAAAATACTATCATATCATGATTTAAAGCAGATAGATGTGTTTAAACAGTAGAATTATTTCTGCATATATGTTGTTCTCTTTTTGCTCTCATATTAGAGAAAATTCTTTTTGAAAGATAGGCTCTGTGTATTTGGCTGTAACACACACACACACACACACACACACACACACACAGTACAGGTTTCAGAGTAGCAGCCGTGTTAGTCTGTATCCGCAAAAAGAAGAACAGGAGTACTTGTGGCACCTTAGAGACTAACAAATTTATTAGAGCATAAGCTTTCGTGGACTACAGCCCACTTCTTCGGATGCATATAGAATGGAACATATATTGAGGAGATATATATACACACATACAGAGAGCATAAACAGGTGGGAGTTGTCTTACCAACTCTGAGAGGCCAATTAATTAAGAGAGAAAAAACTTTTGAAGTGATAATCAAGCTAGCCCAGTACAGACAGTTTGATAAGAAGTGTGAGAATACTTACAAGGGGAGATAGATTCAATGTTTGTAATGGCTCAGTTTTTTTCTCTCTTAATTAATTGGCCTCTCAGAGTTGGTAAGACAACTCCCACCTGTTTATGCTCTCTGTATGTGTGTATATATATCTCCTCAATATATGTTCCATTCTATATGCATCCGAAGAAGTGGGCTGTAGTCCACGAAAGCTTATGCTCTAATAAATTCGTTAGTCTCTAAGGTGCCACAAGTACACAGAGTACACTCAGCTAATAATTCAGGTAAACACAATGTCCAGTGGTGTGGGAACCTCAGATTAGTTAGAACTTATTTCTCCTTCTGCCCAGGCATTTGCTGCAAGTGTTTTATGAAAGGTGATTCCACACTCCCTCACTTCCCTCCTCTTATCCCCTTCTCACTGATCTCAGACCGGCATTCCCAGAAGCATCAAAGAAAAATGCTTGTCATTTTCCCCTCTTGCCCAGGAGTTGTGGCTGCTAGTTCCCTGCTCTGCGAACATGCTGTGTCTTCTCATGCTCCTGCCACTGTCTTCTTTGCCATGGGAAACCCAGGCACCAGGGGAAAACAGGACACTCAAGGGCCCCTTTATATTGCTGCAAGTCATTAATATGCAGACCTAATGAGACTTGAGAAGAGCCAAGAGTCTCTGGAGCTCCCCGCTCCTTGCTGGGCTTCCCGCTAGTTGAACAGAGTGTCTATTTTGTGTCTGGGAACCTGACAACAAACCAGGTCTTGCCAGAAGTTTACATCTGAACACAGAGCCCCCTTTCATTTTTGGCCTATATATGGTGTATGATTTATTGTTGTCTTAAAAAGCAGTGCATTTAACCTTCCCCCACCCATTCTTTCACACAGTTTCTGATGCAGCAGCAATCAGTGCTAGAGAGTTATAAAAAGCTCCCACTCCTCCCGCCCCTCTCCCTCTGTTTTTTTAACTTAGCTGCATTTCATTTTTTTTTACATTTTACTGCAGCACTCATCTCGATGAACATTTCAATCAGTTTAGTCCCTCAGCATAATGAACGATAATAACCAAACAGGAGAGAAAAGAATAAACAGCTGCATAAGGGGCTGGATTTGAAAGACTGATGTTGGGAATATAATCACATAGTTGCACATCAGCCAAAAGCTATTTTATTTTGGAATCATCCAGTGTTGTTACTATAGTTATGCTTCTGCTTCCCCCACCCCCTCCTCTTTTTTAAAGTATTATAATTCAGACATGAATATTGAAACCATTCTCAAACTTGGCACCAGTTTTCAGACTGAGCCAATTCTTTTTGTTGCTTTTGTTTTACAATGAAGAAAAAAATCTATTTTGCTCTTTTAAAGACATTTAATTTGTGTTAAAATAATAGTTTAATATGATTTATGGGCTCATGCAATTAAAACAGAGATTTGACATGAACAAATGAAATTTGACAATAAGCTTTCTGTCTAATCAGAATTAATATCACAAACTGAAAACACAAACATACAAAATTCAACATCCAATTTTGATGAACTACTACAGTGCATTTAGGGTAATTATTTTGCATAAAGATTTTTACAACACAGGTTGTAAATATGTATTTACAAGGTATACTGGAAATTTCTAGAGGGTGTTTTGGATCTATTGGATGCATATAGTAAAGTCTAATATAAATTCTGGGCTGAATCTTGCTGTCATTACACAGACATCGGCACTAGTGATGATGCAGAGAAGGAGTTCAGTATTAAACTTTTACTCATACACTTTCAGTACTTCTTAATGAATTATATGAAAGGGTGAGAGTAAATCTTGTTTGAATTTCAATGATTTGAGTGAATATGATGTCTGAGGACATTGCTTCTCAATTAATTTTAAATGTAGCTCTTCGATTTTCAATTCTTTCCAAATTACCATCGAAAACACATTGGTCCACAGAAAGGCTAGCAAAAACAAAAACATGATCTCAGTGAAAAATTATATACGTGCAGCCCAACTGTGCTCTCTTATCCCCTTATGCTGCTTCTTTTCAGCCTTTCTGCTTATATGCTATTATCTACTGTCCTTCCTTTGCATTTGTCTTTTTTCTTCCTCTAGCTCTATATTTGTTTCCTTTTGCTTTCTTCTCTTTTGCCTTTCTTTATATTTTGTTTTTTTTTTCTTCCTCATCATCATTTTATCATCTGTCTCTCTTCTTCTCAAGATAGTACCTGCCAGAGAATAGCATCATATTCATGTCCAGAAATACTTGATAAATGGTTCCTACGGCAAAATTAAATACACTCCTAGTCATTTTCACACTGAAGCTGGCTTTGCTTGGAAAGGCATTTTGCACTTCACTTTACATACTGTGTGACTGTTCCTGCTGTTACCAGTTGTCCTGTAGTAGTCCAGTGCCTTGTCAAAGTGACTGTGGAAGAGGTAGTAGTTTAATAATTGTGAACCATGTCACAGATACATATGCATAATGGGAGTCTTTCACTGTGTGATAGTTCCACCATGCACAACTGCTTAGGAGGTATATTGAAGTAAGATGTTACAATCCTTTGAAATATTATAGGCCAGATCCTCTGTTGGTGTAAACTGCAGCTCCAGTGACTGAACCAAGAATTTGACTCATTTTTAAAAAAATCATATTTTCTTAATATTGATTGAATTTAGTGCATGTGAAACGTGCTTGATTCTGTCTGTCTATCTTAATTACTTATATGGTCCCCAGTACTATAGCAGCTGAATACCTCACAATCTTCAATGTATTTATCTTCCCAAGATCCCTGTGAGGTACAGAAGTACTATTAGTCCCACTTCACAGTTGGGGAATTCAGGCACTACCATTGAAATCAGTGGGAGTTAGGGTACTAGCCTGGGTCTCAGGAGAACCTGTTCCTTGCTCTGCCACAAACTACCTGTATGATCTTGGGAAAGTCACTTATAGCAGGATTTTCAGGCGTATGTAGGAACCTAATTATTGGGCATCCTTTCTCTCTGACTTAGAGTCTTGGAGAGAAAAGTCCTTATTTATCTGTAGAACAGATACAACTAGAGCAGTGACAGTTCTAGCTTCCCCACATCAACCCCTAAATGTGTATCAATCATATTCTAGAGAAATCTCTTTAAAGAATGAGATTAATTTGTTCTCCACACCTAATTATGTTCTTGGCCTCTCTTTTGAGATTGCCAACATAGATGCCATTTACTGCTCTGTATATATATATATATATGTGTGTGTGTGTTTAAGTTTTATAATGTAGACACATGTCCACAAGGACTTGGCGCGATGCTTCCAGTTCGTTTCATATAGCTGGTCACCAAGTAATCATCTGATGATAATGGCTTTTAAACACTAGATTTTCACTTGGGATCTGCTGAATTCTATATACCATTAGTTTTACATAACACATTTTTTGGAATTAGTTTTGTAGCATAATTAGACAGATATATTTGCAGGTAGATATATTTGCATGTATATGAAACGTTGTAGATACAACGATACACCCACATTGTTCCATTAGGTACATCTACCTATTCTGCAAACTATTCAAACATGCAATATCAGAGATCACAAGGCTAAGATCTAAAATTAGTCTTCCTCTCACTATGGGCAAGTGTACACTACAAAATTAAGTCGACCTAAGTTACATCGACATACAGCCACCACAATAATTGATTCAGTTTTACGCATCCACACTACGCTCCTTATGTCAGTGGTGTGCATCCTCCCTAGGAGTGTTTGCACTGATTTAACTGCCAGCGTGGGACATTGTGGGATGGTTTCTGAAAGGCAGCAATAGTCGATATAAGCAACACAGTATCTATACTGACACCGTGTTGACCTAACTACATCGACTTAAGCATGATGCCTCTCCTGGAGATGGAATGATTAAGCCAGTGTAGAGGGCAAGTTACACTGGTGGGAGTTACATTTTAGTGTAGTCGCTTACAGAGTTAGGTCAATGTAACCTGCCTTCCATTGACCTAACTCTGTAGTGTAGACCAGGCCTATATCTGTAAGAGATTGAACATTACAAAGACATCTGGTGAGTTTCTAGGAGTTTAAGGTGCCAATTGTGCCATTCCAAACCCTCATATCAAGTGATTTGTGCAACAGCTTTAGCACAAGCCAATGTGTCTATCCTGTGGGATGTAGGAACAGCACCATATTGTAACTGGTACGGGGAAAACAGATTGAGAAATAAAGAGAAGAAATTCCAACAGTGAAAGGAAAGAAAAAAATCACTATTCCTTTCCAATATAACAATTAAATACTGTTCTGAAGATCATCTGGGCAAAAAAACTATGGGGGTGAACATAAAGTGGTGTAGAAAAGTTCTTTGACTCTAGCCGAGTTTCCCCCCCCCTTTGGGGAGGGGCAGGATTCTTGAATTCTTAACGATGTTTGCATTTCAGTGATCCAGATTAGGCTTTGAAGTTATTATTTGGAAGTACTGAATCTTGGGGATGTTTAAGTCCTTATTCATGCTGTTTTGAGGATGGAGACAGTTTTATGCGGGGCAGTATATCAATTGCCTTGTGAAGGCTATCTTCATAACAGAAGAAATTGGTAACATGCTTTCATTATTAATAAAAAATGATGCCGTAGAAAATAACACACCCCGAAAAAAGAACAGTTGTTTTATTAACACTTTATCAGTATTTGCTATTTTATTACATAATTAACATCAATAATATGTTTGAATATATTAATTCATTACTCTGAAGGTTTGGCATGTGAATCATTTTTCTTTAATTACATTTAAAAAAATAAGTTATTTAAAAAATGAATCTCAAAAATTACCTAAATATCTCTTTGATCTAAAGAGAGTCTTTCATGCCAACTAACATACATATTCATAGACATTTTTGTTTTTGTCTTTTTAAAATTGGGATAAAAGGGATAGTTTACAGAATCAAGTACATTAAGAATCTGGTCCAAACCAACCAAATCCAGGAATGAGAATTAGCGTTAAAACTCTGCCCTCAACCCCTATCTCCGTTGGCCATCCTAAATATGTCAGGCCATGTGGCATGTGAAATTGTTCACTGTCCAGTGACCTATCCAATAACTGGATTATAGGGTAAGGAATGATCTCCTGGTCTTTTTTCATTCATATATTAAATTGCAGTGTTTATCATGTATTGTTATTTGAGAACTCTGTGCCAGATATTTATATTCTTTTGATGTAGATATTGAATTTATTCTCACCTTTAAAATCTCAGTTTATCTGATACATAAGACTTTATATTTTTCAATTCAATTATAGTATGAAATATTTCTTCACTGTGGATTTACAATTATGATGGATAGTTTAGTCCAGAAAGACTGTACATCTGGCGGATATATGAAGGAGATACAATGGAAGTGTTATACAGCCTGAACTTTTTTTGTGCGTTATAAATCACAAATATCGTGTTTGGTTTATGAAGGAGTCCTGTGCCGGATGCTTTATTTCACTTTCTGTGATATAGCCTCCTTTCTTCAAAACAGAAAAATGAACAATCATTTTCCTTTCTCTATTGGTTTGCACATTGAATACTTTCAGTTAGAAATGATTTGCGAGTGTCATCCCATTATACCATAATTAAAAAGGACAAATATCTAGCTATTATATCATAGTTAATAAAATTGAGTATAGGTACCCATGAGATTTCAAAACTAGAATGCTAATTTGAATTTACTGTGCTGTAAATATATTAATATCTAAGGGCCTGATTCTGCACCTGTTAAAGTCTGTGGGAATGTAGTCACTGAGAAGTGGGAGCAGTCATCCCTGGACTGTTTCTCCCCCAGCCACGCACCTATATACGCACTTGAATTCTGGCTGTCTATTACAGCCATGGATATTAGTAGCTAAATCTTTATTCTTAAATCATCTTCTGGTACCTTCCCTTTCCTTCAAGATAAATCAGATTTGGAACATACAATATACATTTCAGAGCCCCCTGTTTTCATTTCTTCATTTATTAAAATGTTGATTTGTAGTGGCTATAACATCATTTTCAGGTCCTATAATAAGCTGTTATATAAAACTGTTCAATGCACTGCTGTTGGCAAGCAGAAATCAAAGGAAACTAAGAAGTAATAGGTGGATAGGTTTAGGAGCTGATATAAAACCAAAATAGTAATATAGCAGGTAATTTTCCAGGACAAAAATAAACCTAGGGAGAAGTTAAAAAAAAAGGTCTGCCCTTGAATAAATATCTAAAGCTGTCTCTTCCCACTGGCAAAACAAACAAACAGACAAACAACAACAGTTCAATGCTTTTCCTCAAGCTTTTCTTTCCCTTTCCCATCACCGTTCAGTTTCAGAAGACATTGAATGAATTTGATCACTGAGGTAATATTAGTGAAATGTAATTTGTAATAATTTTCCTACAAAATATATGGATATTATTTACATTTGACTTAAATTAGGAAATCTGAAAACAGAGTATATCAGTTTGTATTAAGCGTTGCCTCTACCTTCTGATTTGCAAGAATCCTTAAAATATAAAGAATGCCTTACTCTGCATAGAAAAAAAATATTGGAATTGTTCTAATACTAATGTTAGTAGTGATGTTGTATGGCCACCTCTTCGTAGAATGTACATGGGTAAACCTTTCTTTCTCTGTTTTATTTATCATCCCTTTTTGTAGTAGATGCTACCATTATGATATCAAGAACTAAACTAGCCAGCTACCTCATGAACAATTTGTAGGTCTTGCATGCTGTTCCCTGTCTGTTTCCTTAATTCCAACTGCAGTTCACGTTTGCATTCCTCAACAGCTCACTGATCAGTAATTTATTTCCAGACTTCTGCTTACCAATTATCAATGGAAGGTTATAATCGAAGCTGGACTTAGTAACATACATAGCTTAATTTAAAATAAAAAAGTCATTATGAAGCGAGATTAATCTGTGATGAAAGCTTCTTCTTTTTATCATTTATCTAAATGATTGCCCTCTGTTCTCAAGCACTTGTTGATAATTCAAAGGAAATTCTTATTTGCTGAAAAATTGTTTTTCACAGTGAGAGATAACACATAACTATTACTAATATAAATCAAATTGCAATGCAGAACTGGGGCAGAATTTTAAATACTAATCCTTACCCAGAAGATCAAGCTTATCAAGTTCTTTATGGTGTAGACTGGTGAATAAGCTACATTACATGAATCTTGTTGTAGGTGTTCAGATTTTTTCCTAGTTCTCTTTCAGTGAGTTATGACACTTTTTTTGTAATTCTAATGCACTGGTTGTAAATACAATATTTATAACTGATCTTGTTCATTTTTGACACATATATATTCCAAAACATTCAGTTTACTCTACAAATAAAGGGAAAAAATACCTCTCTACAATTGTGCTCTTTCTTTATGCTGTTGAATATCAATCTGAGACAATAGTATTTATTCCATTTTACTCCAAAGACTTCAGACACTACTCCTCCCTCAAGAAATTTAAGCCAACAATTTAAGGAATCAGAGTCAGGAAATATTCAGTTGAAATACCAGTCTGAAGGTAGTCAATGGAAGTATTGCTTGTCATTGAAATCTTAATAGCTTTAAAGGATTTGTAAGCAAACAGTTTTCAGTTGGTGGAGACAAGTGTTTGCTGATATAGTGAGCATTAACACATTTGTCAATAGTATCTGCAGCCATGTCACATCGGACTACAGCTACCTTCGTGCCACTAATTACTGTAATTTACTATGGGACTCTCTCCAGTCACTAGAGTGGCTTGATGATGGTAAGAACTACTATGGTGGCAATGATAACTAACTCTGAAGAATTAACTAAAAGGATGGTCTTAGTAAATCATTTTCCTCGCACACTCGATTGCTACGTACATTCACCTGTTTTGTCAGAACTGCTTTTAGTAATTCATAGTCTCTGTCTATATACATTCATATACACACAAACAATTGCTTTATAGGAGTCATTAGTATTTAGTTTTCAAAAGCGAATTCTCAGATTTCTTATTACTGAAATTTCATTCTTTTTGTAAGATCCATGTTCACCAATTTTTTTCCCATTTGTACCTTATTAAGTATTAACAAGCAATGATCTGCTGCCATCACCTGTAAGTTGAGTTAGTCTTGTACCTGAATGGGTTCTAGGAAGTAAGGTTCACAAGAGATTCTGAGAAGTGAATCATCATCACACTTCTTCTCATGATTGTTTTGCACACTGTGACATTCTGGCAGTACCTCTCTTTGTAAATGGTGGCATTGACTGGTGAAGACCAAAATGATCAGATCTTTTGTTGGTGGAATGAAGGCAGTGGAAAGAGTTCTAGTAAGATTTCTCTTCCTATCTCTCTTTTCACCCACCATGTTCTTTCTCATCTGTCAGCAGCTTGTCATGATGCTGAAGCTTATATCTACAGTTTCTTTCTCTTTCCTGCTTGCAGGCATGGATCTCTTCTCCAATTGCACAGAGGAATGTAAAGCGCTGGGCCACTCGGATCGGTGCTGGATGCCCTCCTTTGTCGCATCCGATGGACGCCAGGCTGCAGATTATCGCAGCAATCTGCATGTGCCCGGTATGGACTCTGTTCCAGACACTGAAGTGTTTGAAACACCAGAAGCCCAGCCTGGAACAGAGAGGTCCTTTTCCACCTTCGGCAAGGAGAAGGCCCTTCACAATACTCTGGAGAGGAAGGAGTTGGATGGACTGCTGACTAATACACGAGCGCCTTACAAACCACCATATTTGAGTAAGTACTATTCAGAAGGCTGCGTGAAAATGTTCCCTTTGCGGGAATAAAACTTGGCTCTCTGCTATCCTTACTATGAATAGTACAGTCAGAGTATTGGAGGCAATGAGAACAAAAATTACTGCTCATGGATTCAGATACCACTGAAAAGGACATTGTTGAATCTACTTAAAAAAGAAAAGACTTTGTGTCATGATATTAGGTCACTGTTGCTAGCAGCACAAACAGTATAAGGTGATGGCAAGCTAAATTTTTCTTTACATTTTAGCTGCTCCAGGTGCCTCATTTTCTTATTGATACTGAATATTGTTCATCAAGCAGTGCTGGTATCATACCTACATTGCTAACGTGAGGCAGGGTTTGGAAGGCAGCAGATGAGTCTTTTTTTTTTTTTTCCCACACTGTTCTCACTATCTTTTACTTTCTTGGTCATCCTACAAGATATAAACTTGTGTATTCTGCTCAGTGCTTTCTATCTTGTTCTGAATTCTTACCTCTTTTATAGTCATCATTGTGGTTGGGTGACACAAAAGACAGTATGTAGACATAGGAAAGATAGTTAATTATGCGTTTTGGATTCTGAGCTAAAAGGTGTACACTAAAATCATACTTTGGTCTAAGATGTTTTCCCACTATATTTACTAGCCCATTGTATTTTATTAAGACACTACAAGATCTCCCTTGACTTGAAGAGTGTATGATGCTCATTTAGTCTGTGTGACTGGAGCCAAGGAGGCTGTGTTATACCTGTGATCATTCTTAGAGCATCAGCAGTCCCTTAGGACAGTAGATGAGGTGAGGAATGTTTCTCTGGAGTGGGCTTTTTATTTAATTTTTAAATTTCATATGAATTCAGTAGTTGTGAAAGGTGCTGCACCGAGAGCCCTGGAAACTGAAGTCTGTCTCCAGAAATATTCAGCATGGACAGCAGTGGTGCTTGTTTCTCTGATCTCTGTCAGCTCTGTCCTGATAGTGTGAGGGTACCTTTCAAAGTTTGAGGGTAGTTCAGTCTTCTTACCCATTCAGTCCTTGGATTTTCTGTTGAAACTATGAAAAAGGTTGGAAAATTATTAGTTTTGTGATGTGCACACTCACTTATAAGGAACTGGCCTGAGGCAAGCATCTCATTTCCCACAGGCCAAAAACACAGCCATCGGCTAGCAATGTCTCCTATACTCTTCTGACAAAGGTCAAATGTGAACAGTTGACCTTGTAGTGAACTCTTCTGTTTTTCATTACCAATCCCCCATAACCATCCAGTCTTCCAAAAGTGTCTTTTAATATTAGGGCACATTCTTGCCATGCATTATTAATTTCATCTTCATAATTTCAACTAAAATGTTTGGATTTTATAGCACTTCCAGCCTCATTATGACAATGTCTCTGTTTTTGTTCAGTTTAGATACATACATTTGTTATAGTGAGGATTATCCATAACAATGCAAAACTGATGCTTCTGTTTAATTGTTCTATGTTTTGGAGGTTGATTATTTTAAAATAAATGTGCCTTTTCCTGTTAGTTTAGTTTTTAAACTTGTGTGCAGTTAATATAAACTATTCAGCTTATAAGTCTGTAAGCATATTGTCTCATAGTTTAAACTTTATTTTCCTAACAAACTATGGCATGAGAAAATAAAATAGTTGAGGCAACATTGGAAGGAGTGAGTGGTATGTTGTGAACCAGATTCAGCAAAATTAAATCTGGACTCTGAATTGCACTGGACTTCCAATACAAACCTTCAAAAAAATCTAAATTAATATTTCTGTCTTCTATTTTCCCATATTAAATGTTTTCATTAGTACAATTTTAGATTTTAAAATGTATAGCAAATAATAAAAGAAGAAAAGAAAGTGAACCTATTACACTGTAAAGCTGAGCAGATAATTCACAATGAATAATTTATTCATTGAACAAGAAAAGAGAAGAGGCTAGTCTCAATTTACTGTTAAGGAATGCACAGGAGATGCATTCTCCAGTTCAGGAAATAACTATAGTTGAGCCACTAATTAATAGTGACCACAATATAATTAAGTTTAATATCCTCCTGGGAGGAATTGCACCAAAAAGTGGTATGGTGATAATAAATTTTAGAAAGGGTGATTTTTTTTTTAAAGAAGCTAGTCTAAAAGGGCCCTCAAGCGAGGAAAATAAAATCTATTTAAGCACACCGTACCAGAATCATAGCACATATGAAAAACCCTAAGTTAAAAGAAAGCAGGAAGGTAAGAAAAAAGAAAACATATGGTTAAATTGCAAGAGAGAAGAGGATTACTTGAGATAAATAGGTACAATTTAAAAAATACTTAGCTTAAGTAAACCCAGTAGGAAGAATCATAAATTAAAACAGATAAATTGTAAGATTGAAATTAGGAGAGATAAGAGGGTCTTTTTAGAACAAATAGCCAAAGATATGAAAACTAATACCGATTTTTTTTTATTCTTTTTAGTATGTCAGAGGTAGGAAGCCTGTGAGAGAACAGGTAGGTCTGTTGATCTGCAATTATTGAGGGTAAAGATATCACAGAGAAGCTAAATAGTATATTTTCATTGGTCTTTACAAAAAGAGTGTTACGGAAACTACCTACCCCAGACCAATTTTTTTTTTAAGTAAAGATGAGAAAAATGAAACTAAGGTGTGAAAAGATGAGGGGACTGAATAAATGGATACATTAAATAGAAACAAGACACTAGCACCAGATGGTATTCATCAAGAGTTCTGAAGGAAGTTTAGAATGAAATGGCAGAATTTGTAACAAAAATAAGCTATTGTGGGGGGGTGTCTAATAGGTGGGAAATGTAGTAGCTTTCATTGGAGGAGGGGTCCCCAGTCAGCAAGCCAGAATCTTTAGTCAAGTTCTTTCAATACTAATGTGATCCTGAATAAGTAATATACAAAGTAATATGTTAATGTTTTATTGTAAGTATGCCTTAATAAAAAGTGTTGTTGTTTTTTAAAAGACACTAAGCATGCTCCTGAAAATTATGGGCCAGTACGCCTTCTCAATTTAGTACCAGGTATATGGCTGAAGTGGTAATGAAAGATGGAGTTTTAAAAAAATATACAATTATGAATATAATATATTAGGAACAAACCAGCATGTCTTCTGTAAAAGAAAATCCTGCCTCTTCAATCTATTAGAATTCTTTGAGGATGTTTAAGCAATGGTGGGTAAAAAAGAATTGGTTGATAAGATGAACTTTGTCAAAAGCTTTTTGAATGTTCAGACAAATTCTAAGAGGCTATTAAAGTGACTAAGCATAGTCACAGGGTTAGAGATAAAGTATTATCACACATTTGAAACTGTCTAAGAGAGAGAAAATTATTAGGAATAAATTGATTGTTTTTAGCACCAACAGAAGGTTAACAATCGGGTCCCACACCGATTAATATATTTAATGAGGTGGAAAAAGGGATGAAAAGTGAGAGGGGGAAATTTGCAGATGACAGTAAATTATTTTGGTTAGTACAGTGTTTCTCAACCAGAATGGATATGTGGATATGCTGAGGCCTTCCAGGAGATACATCAATTCATCTAGATCGCTAGTCCTTGTTGTAAAACTAGGCAACTAAGTCAGTACAAACTAAAATTTCATACAGATAATGACTTGCTTATACTGCTCTACATACTATACGCTGAAATGTAAGTACAATATTTGTATTCCATTTGATTTATTTTGTGATTATATGGTAAAAATGAGGAGGTAAGTAATTTGTCAGTAATAGTGTGCTGTGAAACTTTTTTGTATGTTTATGTCTGATTTTGTAAGCAAGTAATTTTTAAGTGAGGTGAAACTTGGGGTATGCAAGACATATCAGACTCCTGAAAGGGGTAAAGTAGTCTGCAAAGGTTGAGAACCACTGCTATAGTATCAAGTATCAGGGGGGTAGCCGTGTTAGTCTGTATCTACAAAAACAACAAGGAGTCTGGTGGCACCTTAAAGACTAACAGATTTATTTGGGCATAAGCTTTCGTGGGTAAAAACCTCACTTCTTCGGATACATAGAGTGAAAGTTACAGATGCAGGCATTATATACTGACACATGGAGAGCAGGGAGTTACTTTGCAAGTATTTTTGGGAGTGGACTACATCCACCCTGATTGAATTGGCCCTGTCAACACTGGTTCTCCACTTGTGAAGTAACTCCCTGCTCTCCATGTGTCAGTATATAATGCCTGCATCTGTAACTTTCACTCTATGCATCCGAAGAAGTGAGGTTTTTACCCACGAAAGCTTATGCCCAAATAAATCTGTTAGTCTTTAAGGTGCCACCAGACGCCTTACTGCTATAGTAGACTGTGAGGAATTTCAGATAGACTTAGCAAAGCTAGGGGAATGGGAACATAATATATACTGGAAAGAGTTATTTGAACTATTCTTGTACCTTTATAAATTATAAATTAACTGTTAGCACTGAGAAAAAAAGACTTTAAAATCACTGAGGACAATGTAATGAAAAGCATCTGGTTCATGTGCACTGGTAGTTAAAACAGTAAAGAAAATGCTACGTTGTACAAATAATGGAATAGAAAATATACTGAAAATATTATAATGCCATTATGTAAATTCATCATACCCTCTCACCTTATTGCTGTGTTCAGTTCTGGTCACTCCAATTGAAAAATAACAAACAAAAAAACCAAACACTGAAAAACTCGTAACATAATGATTAGAGACATGAATATACTTCTGTGTGAAGAAGTACTGGAAAGATTAGTACTGATTAGTTTAGGGAAGATGTGAAAGGGAACATGAGGAATACAGAATAATAAATGATACAGAGAAAGTAAATTAAGCAGTCCCATTTACACTTTCTTATAACAAGAGAATGAGGGGGCAACAAAGGAACTGCAAAACAATCAATTTAAAATTCATAAAAGGGAACTACTTTTGATACAATTCACAGTTAACCTCATTGTTATGAGATGTAATTGAAACCATGAACTCTGTAGAATTTAAAAGTAGTATCAGACATTTGTATGGATAAATGAGAACATCAGCAATCACATTAGAAAGTATGATGATATAGAAAGGGATATAAATCCTCATGTTTCAAAGGAGTTCAGAAGAAACATCTCCTATGAGCAGATTATTCCATTATAGGTTTTTCTTCACCTTCCTCAAAAGCATCTGGAACGGGCCTGTGTCAGAGGCAGGACATCAGACTAGCTGAACCACTGAATTTATTCAATATAGCAATTCCTATGTTCCTGTGAATTTAGCTTATTTTTATGCTAATGGAACATCCACGAGCAGATCAGGATATCCTCAAATTCCTTTGTTATACTAGGTTATTTGATTAATATCTTTTCAAAATTTTCACTGTGTGGATTTATCATAAATATTTGAAATTCACGCTGTGCTGCTTAGTTGTGACTCAGGCAATAAATCACAGGGCCCTTTACTCATTTCTGATTGGATGAATGAACAAGCGTTACTAAATTGAATACTTGTGCATGCAAATTTAAAAATTCATTTTCCTCAAGTAGTCAGGCATAGACTTGAAACTGACTTTCTGCAAACATCTTTCCTATTAAAACTTGATCATTTGAAGGGTCACAGAAATCAAATCCTGAACATGGACTAGAGCAAATTCATTTAAAAATTTGAATGAATATTGGGGTGGGGAGAATTGCATTTTCCCCCCAGCTCTAATTCTAAACCTTTGTTGTTCTTCTGCTAACAGATGTTTGTTGTTTTTGTGGTCTAATCTCCTTGGGCCAGGACTGTGTCCCACTACATATCTGTACAGCACCCAGCACAATGGGGCCCCAATCCTCATTGGGGCTTCTGGACCAAAGGGATTAGACCAGGGGTCGGCAACGTTTGGCATGTGGCTCACCAGGGTAAGCACCCTAGCGGGCCGGGCCAGTTTATTTAGCTGCTGACGCGGCAGGTTCGGCCGATCGCAGCCCCCACTGGCCGTGGTTCGCCGTCCCGGGCCAATGGGGGCGGCGGGAAGCCGCGGCCAGCACATCCCTCACCCGCGCCACTTCCCGCTGCCCCCATTGGCCCAGGGCTGCGATCGGCCGAACCTGCCGCGTCAGCAGGTAAATAAACTGGCCTGGCCCGCTAGGGTGCTTACCCTGGCGAGCCGCGTGCCAAACGTTGCCAATCTCTGGATTAGACCATCAACCTGTTCCTAATCACCTAGGACCAGATCATGAGATGGTATAAACTGGCATAGTTTAATTGAGTTCAGTGGAGCCATACTGACTTCCAGCAGCTGAGAATTTGACCCTTAATTTTAAAAAATGCATTGACTTTCATCCTATTTAAACACGTTTGTGTATCTTGTGGGTCATCCTTGATTGACAGATAGATAGATAGATAGAAATACTTTTGAGAGCTTCTGAGAGTTGTGAATTGATATCAATAGAGAATTATTTTTTCTTATCAGCAGCAGAACAGGCACAACATGGACAGCGGCAATGTAAGGCAGGAACTAACCAAGCTTAGCTACACTATTCACCAATGTGCCTCAACCTGGACCTGGAGTCTCCCTACATTTATAATCTTTGACCACGATTATGGTTATGATTTTGTTTGATATGAACTCCAGGGCTCCCGTCCTGCAAAGACTTAGGTACATGCTTAACTTTGCATGCATGTAGCTTAACTTCCCATTGAAGTCAACAGAATTGCTCTTATGCATCAAGTTAAGTATATGCATATATCTTTGAAGAACTGATTGCCTAGGAACTGGACTATCAACTAATCTCAAACAAGCTACCAAAGAACAATAATAAGGTATGTTTTTTTTTTCCCTCCCACAGCCATTATTAGGATTAGCAGAATTCAGGTTTTTTTAATATAATTTTAATGGTTAATGTCAATGTTTATTTTTAAGCATTTTTTATTTGTATCAAATGAAATTTTCACTGGTATGGGAAACTGGGGGAGGTCAGACAGTGGGGGCTCGGACAATAATAATTTATCGACAATAGATGTTGAAATTCAAAAGTTAAAGCTTTATAACTGTTTAAACATAAATTTTCAATATCACATGTTAAAATATACAAAGTAAATATCCTTAAATCAAAATCTAATAAGTTCTCAAGCAACATTTTTATTACTTTAATTTTCTGAAATTCTGATTATCATCGATGGATATATATATTTTTATTGGTTTGTGTGTGTATGGACATATCAATGTTTACCAACATTTACTGTTAAAAATCTGATCCTTCCAAACGTAGTCATTATCCATCAACTTGAATCGGTTTAGAATAAATGACCCAGAAGTAAAAAGTGTTCCATATCTTTTTAACATTACACGGAGTCAGTCGCTGCCCTGTGGTGATTTTTCGCAAGGAATAAAAGTGTGTTGATAAGGATTTTTAATTTATTTATTTACTGGAATTTGGGTGTCCCTAGTATCAAAGAGAAATGTTACTTCATGATAGCATATATACCACAGAACACTTTTCAACAAAAGGTAAAAGCAAATCGAGGAAAAACACATTTCATTAAGAATTCCATTGTATTTTTTGGAAAAATTAAAAATCAATCATGTAATTAGTGAGGCTCTTATGTGGTCAGTACTGTGAAAGCAGAATTTTCTTTTCTTTTTGTGTAGTTATGCCTTCTTTCTGAAAAATTGTTTGCATAGTTTTACCATGGCTTTAAAGTATAATAAAAATAAATAGGTACCAAACAAACCATACATTCACCAATATTGTGGCATTACCAAAAAAAAAAAGAAAAAGTAACATTTGGGAAAAAAAAATAGGTGCTTGATTTCTAAAAGGAGAGGATAGTGGCCTTGTACCCATTTTTGCATGTGCATTTATGCGCTTATAATTTCTCACACGGTTGTACAAACAAAGCAGATATTGGTATCACAAAGATTAGCTGGGCCCCTAACTTTTCTCATGTAAATGCAGAATTTTCATGTAAAATTGAGGTACATATTTGCAATCAAATATATATAAACATGCACAAAAATGCATGTGCAGTTGGGTTCTTACTTCTAAAAATTGACTGTAAGGGTTGAATTTTTCAAAGATGGCTTCAAACAAGTCTGCACTGAAATGCACAAGTTCGAGTACTATTATTTGGGTGTGCAAGCAAAAGAATGTGTATGCGTAAAACTTTATATGCATGCATGAGTGAGTTATGCATGTGCAAATTCTATCATTTTGTGCACAAAGATGGCTAAAAAGTTGCTCCTCATCCTGTAGTCTGACCTGTAAAGGTGATCCCTTTACATTGGCATGGAGTCCCAGTAGAGTGAATGGAATTCTTCCTGGGCACCCATATGACTCAGATTTCAGGATCCAGGCTTTTATGTGCAAATGATTTGCACGCACAAAATTGCACACACAAAAATTGAAGGCTGAGTTGCATAGATAGCTTTTAATGCCTATAACCCAATTGTGCATTTGGCCTATTCTTCTAAGCACCACAAGGGACTCTTGGATTTCCCACTGTCATTTTTAAAATGCTGAGAGACAGAAGCTGTTATATAAGTAAAACTTATCAGCCTAAATTTGTTGTGGGACATTAAAAGTAATTTAAGCTATATTTCTAAATAAAATAAAGTACTTAAAAATCTTGTTATAGGAATGAATAAGGTAAGCATGAGAGGTGATATGTGTTCACTGATTACAGTAAGTACTCTATGACCCTACATACATTACTCATGATCATTCACTGCTCAGCCATTATTGAGTAACTTATGTAATGTTTTTAAAACTCCTGTTCTTCACTATTTTATATTCTTCATGTGACTGTATTCCTCTTGCAGTCATGTCTCAAAGGGAATAATGGTAACAGGTAATGCAATAATAGTTAGAGAGGAAATGGATAAGTCACATGGCAAAATCAAGAAGGAAAAGTTTAGAAAATGCAGAAATAACTGAATATGTTCATTTTAATATGGCCTAATAAAATTTACCCTGGAGTGATGTTATTTTAATTGAATTGTACCATTTTTTAACATGAAGAAAAATGAGAGACTCATTCAATTTTCCATTCTAAACCAGGAATATTAGCTGCCTTATTTAGGCAATATTTACCTGAGTCTTTTTATATAGCTAAGACACTAGACAGAACTTCATAGTATCCCTCTATATTATAAAATAGTGAGGAATGCAATAGTAAGTATACCAGTGGTTCTCAAACATTTGTATTGTTGACCCCTTTCACATAGCAAGCCTCTGAGTGTGACCCCCCTTATAAATTAAAAACACTTTTTAATATATTTAACACCATTATAAATGCTGGATGCAAAGCAGGGTTTGGGGTTGACGCCGACTGCTCGCGACCCCCCACATAATAATCTTGCGACTCCTTGAAGGGTCTCGACCCCCAGTTTGAGAACCCCTGAAGTATAGGGAACACTTTTTCCACCACTGAAATGCAGCCACTTCTGGAATGAAATACCACAAATATCAGCAACTCACAACAGTTTAGGGCAAAAAGTAAAGAATACATTTTCTGTTTGGTTTAAAGAGGGATTTGTTGTGAGGCAGGCAACTTGAATTTGACCAGGTTTCTTGAATTTACCCCTATACTTTTATGAAAGGTGCCATGAGCTCTTTTATATCAAGTTGTTGCAATCTTGTTTTTACATCTCACTGAAAGACAGCAGACTTCTTCCTCACCCCCCCCCCCCTGCAAACACACACACACCATTTTAGAACAGTGGTTGAGTAATGTCAGGGTATGTCTCCACTGCAGTTAAAAATGTGTGGCTGGTCCATGCCAGCTGACTCAGACTAAGGGGCTGTTTAACCGTGAGGTAAATATTGGGGCTCAGGCTGGCAAGGTGTGATGGTCTCAGAGCTCGAGCCCAAATGTTTACACCACAGTAAAACAACTCCTTAGCTTTGGGGTTTTAATTGCAGTGTAGCCATACCATCAGAAAATAGAGTGTCATCTTCTGAATCACCAACACTAAAGTATTAAAGAAACTAACAAAAAATCTGATGAATACATTGTCGGTTATTTTTGAGAATGCTGTGTCTGTCATCATAGGGTAAGATTTTCAAAGCATCTCAGTGACTTAGCAGTCAGTCTCATTTTCAAAAGTGTCTTCGGCAACAGTACTTAGGCTCCCAAATCACTTAGGTGGCTTTGAAAATTTTACTCACGGTAGGCATGCAATGTTTTATAGAAGTCAATGCTAGCATCACATTCATTATGAAGGCCCACTGCCTCTGTCCTTTTCTCTGGTGATTGACACTGGAGTGCGGAACAGAACTTGCTTCTCCCCCTGGCTCTATTTAAAGTAGATTCTCCTCACCACAGCTTCAACATATGCTCTCCACAATGGAGGCGGGACCCCAAGTGGTTCTTGCTCACAGCTCACTCCAGGGCAAAATGATCTTCTTCATACACCCACACTAGTTAGCTCCTGTTCCTTTGCTTGTCTTCTCACTGTTCTATATACAGCAAAACCTTGAACACACCCTCCAAAAGGCTCTGCTTCTCCTTCCTCCACTTTCATTTGTAAAGGCACATCCCCTTTCCCAACTGCTTTTTTTCCCTTCAGGGAAGGAAAGAGGACAACAGTTTAAAGAACATGATAAATAATTGGGGGGGGGAGGCAAGGAAAAGCAGTCCTCAGGAGTAACTGCACTGATATCTTGACATTTACACATGAACACTCTAATGTCCAGTACCACATTGTTACCTGACAAGCCCTCTTCTCCATAGACTGTGCTTCAACTTTGTTCTCACATGTCAGCCACTGACCATGCCAAGAGATTCATGCTAGCAATGGAGATAGCTGCTGGCATGAAGCTACTGTGAATATCGTTAATTTATTTTCAGAAGTCACTTCAGTCTAGTGAGATCTCAGAGGATTGGAAAATGACACACATAGTAACTTGTTTTAAGAAAGGGAAAAGGGAGACCCAGGTAATTAGACCATTAAGTTTAACTTCAGTTCCTGGTAAATTGCTTAAAAAAAGTGAATAAAGCAGTCAGACTCAGTTTGTAAGCACCAAGAGTAAAATAACATGATGATTGGTGAGCAATGTGGATTCATGAAAACCAAATTAGACTAAACTAATTTAATTTATTTCTTTGATAGGAAAACAATCTTTATTGGTTACAGAAAATATAGTCAACATAGTGAAGCAAGTCTTCATGTTCCTAAATTCTACCTGCAAAATGTGTGCATGCATGAGTTGCAAGAATAAAACCTGTATTTGAATGTACACATAATTGCCAGTTTTACATATTCTGTTGTAGTATTTAAGCATGCAATATGTACTGTCCAGATCTGTGGTGTGCAATCCAGAATTCTGGTTTCAAAAATTCAGAAATGTGGTCAAGCATATCTTCTTGATATAGAGTTTCCTATTGTTTTACATGACATTTTCATCGGTAAGCTGAAATAATGTAATGTATAATGATGGATGTGGAGTCAATTAAGAGGGACTGATGATGAACAGTGCTTCAACGCAACCTTCCTTCCTGGTTCTGCAATATTTCACGTGGGCCTTTGAACCCTTAAGTACAGTCAGTTCAACTACCTGGCTATGCTTTCATATGACATCTAAATTACAGCAAATTCACACTCACATGACATCTAAATGTGTCGCACATAACTTTGAGTGCAAAAAGGAAGGGTGGATTTTAAAAAACTAGCTCACAAATAACAAAAAGCAGTAATTGTTGTTATAATGGGCTTATATATATAGCTAGGGAGAGGATATTTGTAGTATCTTGAAGTAGCCTATTCTAGACTCATTATTGACTTGGAAGATACTGTGGAGATATGTGATAATCATATTTTTAAACAATAGAATCTTGGAGAGCATTACAAATGCTTTCTAGAATATAATAAACACAGTGTAATCTTGGTAAATTGGAGGGACTAGCAGAAATTTGAAAGTATGGTATTCAGTAAAAACTGAAGCTTCATTTAAGAAGGACAAATAAAATGCTTAGATAAAAGAATACCAGCCAGATTATACTACCTCAGAAAAGCACCAAAGGTTATAGTAAATGTTAAATGGGGCACAAGACAGGAATGCAGTGCTGGTGTAATATTGTATCAAAGTGCTCTGTTCAGTTTCAGGCTTCTCAGTTAAAAAAAGACATATTCATAGATGTCAGAAATGTGCAGTGAAAATGTTGAATTATTTCGAAAATAAGACAGACGAAAGGCTAAGCAAGTGGGGATTAATGGATCTAGAGATACGGAGATTGAGAGGGAAATGAAACTATATATATAGTTGTTACAAAGAGGATAGGGATCAATTATGGTCATTAGTCAATGAGTACAGCAAGGAATGAGTGGTTTAAGATGAAGCAGGAAAAATGTAAATTAGCAATTAGGACACATGTGCAATGGAATAGGTTGCCAATAGACAATTTAGAATTACCCTCACTGGAGATGTTCAATGCTAGATATAACACCCATGTATCAGGAATGGTTGAGGAATAATGAAATCAGTCCCACCAGAATGCATGAGTATAGATTACATGACCTATTCAGGTGTCTTCAAGTCTGAAATGATTCTTTCTGTCTCTAAGACAATGATGCTGTGTGTATTATCAACCATGTTATCAGAAGATATTATGGATATAGTACAACAGAGAAGAAAAAATTGCTACTGGTTGGTACTTCTAGTCAGAACATTGGCTTTCACTTTTCTTTGGTCCATTGTAGAGAATAGCTGACTGTTCTCTGCATTCACCAGTAGTATCTGGAAGGCATCATTTCCACAGTAAATAAAGACAACTAGAAGATTAATCAAATCTGACATATTTTGCCACCAGGCTGTACTTGGTAGTTAAAAAAATTCCTCAGCATTTAGCACAGAAAATCAAGTACACACAGAAGTACCATACATGCCACAGAACACTAGTAGCAACAAACAGCCAGGACTCAATTCAGGAAAACATCCCTATTAAACACATGCTTAAATGTAACCATGCACCTATATCACATTGAAGTCAATCCTTAAAGGTAAGCACCTGCTTAAGTATGGCCCTGAACAGGCTTAAACACTTGATTGAATCAGATCTAATTCATAGCAAGTGAAATTTCCTTCTGGACAAAGGACCAGCAAAAGCCAAGCACTACTGAAATCTTAAAAATAAGCATTAGAGAAATGGCTAAAATCTTAATATCATACAGGAGTTGCATTACAAAGGCAGCATCTGCCATCAAATACCAGTCTCTTATCACACTAAGTATTCTAAGTATGGAGTGGGGGAGTATGGTACCTCAAGTCTGCACTGTGTGGCAAATTATTGGAATGGCCCTCAATGTAGCAAAATATTGAGGATTTTATTCTCAGAACTATGGTCATTGAATATATTTTTTTTCTTTTTTAAGATTGGAATGAAAATGGAAATGTGAATGGTCCATTAGTCCACACAGACATGCATGTACATTCCCCAATGTAGTCAGTGTATCTGTAGGGCCTAGAACTCAGAAGCATATTAAAAATGAGGAAATTAAATTTCCTAAAACATGTGCTGTTAAATCCCGCACTGAAGCTAGTCAAGTTGACTGAGTGTATGTCAATATAGAATTTGGACAACAAACTTTAAAAACAAGTTGATCATCCATTTAGGTGTTGGTGCAGATTTCAAAATTAATTTCTAGTAGGAAAAATCACTGCAAAGTGACCCTCTTGTATTTAGACAAGTGATATGCCCCTTTTTAATGGGGAATGGGGGGAGAGGAGGTAATATCAGTATCAAAGTAATTCTCGATAGGCTGTAAACACGGTGTGATCAGTGCAACGTCTATCAGTGTCAAATCTCCAGTTGCTTGAAATCATTGTCCTTGAATTGATTTCAGTGAATTTTGACAATTAAATCTTATACGCACTTATGCAAGACAAAAGGAAAGGGCACTGTATGTGGTTACATTATTTATTATGGGCAAGATAACTCTGGGATATGCTAGTGTAGAAAATCCTAAGTGTGTAGAAAATCCTCAGTGTAGTGAACGGAATTTTAATGATCTTTAGGATTTATTTATTTAGATAAAAGCAAGGATGTTTGTGAGAAAGTGTTCAGCATAGCAATTACTAATCCTTTGTATTTCAGCCTCATTATTTTATTCACAGCCTGCAGACCTAATGCTCACGTTCTCATTTGATTTTACACAATCTGAGTAATTGTACATACCAGTCCAAATGCTATCAGATTTCAAAGGACAAATTCTGTCTGGCTACAGTATGTGTTGGCTGGGGAGGGGGAGGTTCTTCATCCTCTTCCCGACTTTGAGTAGTTCTACCAGGCACAGCCCTGTGCATAAGAAAAAGCATGGACTATGCGTTTCCTACTCCCCTGGTGGACAGATAGTGAGGATCCCACTGCACAAAGACACACTCAGACATATACACACACTGGCCAAGAGAAGTGACTGATCTCCCTAAAGAGTGTAGTCGGGGTTCTGGAACGATGGGTGCTGGAGGTGCAGTAGCACCCACTGGCTTGAAGAGGTTTCTATGATATACAGGGTTTACAGTTTGGTTCAATGGCTTTCAGCACCACTGGGAGTAGTGGCTCTTCATATTCAGTCTGAGGTGTTGGCCCAGATCCTCAAAGGTACATAGGTGTTGTTCTGTTCAGCATTGCAATGCCAAATCTATGGGCGGCCTGCCACATAGTTGAATCCTCAGTCCTGAGTTAGGCGCCCAGGCAGAGAGTTAAATGCTTAAGAAAAGGATCCTCTGGAGCCAGCAAAGTGATCATGAAACCACTTAAGTTAGGAGTGAAATGCTGAGGAGAAGAATAGATGGAAAGAGAAGAGGAGACTACTCCTAAGTAGCTGACCTAGTGTGCTTCCTTCTGCTCAGGATCCTCAGACACAAACCCTCTCCTGGAGTACGGCTCCTACTCCAGGTCAGCTGCTTAGGTAGCTCATCCCCTAGCAATCAAACCCATTTATCTCTCTCTGTCTGCTGCTCATGATTGATACCTCTCTCACGCATCCTACAGTTTCCCTGTTCTCTGACTGACTTTGGTGCAGGTTCTGTGCTGCTTCCCCAATCATCAGTGGCCTGCATCTGGTCATCCTGCTGTGGGGTTGGTAGGTAACAGATGTTAGGCATGCTCAGAGCATGCCTATAGGGTCAGTCCCTACTTGTGAGATAGGCAGTCCCCCGCTGCATTTGAGAATTGTAGTTCAGGGCTTCCAGGACTTTGGCTTGAGCCAGGGCTCTGAGCTGCTCATTAGTTGTGGGGTAGCATCAGGTTATAGGCAGCTTTGTGAATGCTGACCATCAGAAACATAGGCATCTAGGGAACTTAGGTGTGTACAGGATCAGGCAGCAGTTGAGCAGCAATTTTGAAAATATCAGTGGCACCTAATCAATGGAATTCAGTGCCTAAAGAGGCTGATAGACCCCTAAATACCTCTGGGCCATTGTAACTTTATACCACTTCTTACTATGTGAACTGTATCTAAATGGCACAGTGGAGCCCTAAGAAGTTATCGAGCCCTGATGTTATTCTACTCACTTCACTAGAGCTACAACATGGGTGGACTTGGTTGATTTTTCCTTCTAGATATAAAATGAGTATTTTTCCAAAGTCCTTTTTGCAACACATTGTTGTCATGCAGAGAAAGTTTTTAAGCAAAATAAAATCCCCTAAATTGTGACTTTTGAACTTTAAAAACAAACATGCAAATGTACAGGTGTATGTATGGAGCACAAAACATCTCATTTAAACTCTTTAAAGAAAAAAAAAACTTCCTCTCTGCATTAATCAGTAAGGAAAGAATATTTGGGAAAATGTCATCTTCACATTTGCGAACTAGTGATTTGGGAACTGCACAAGACTGACAGTATCCCATTAAGAAATATCTGGAATGTCTTTTAATGGCATTTTTATAAGATATCATTAATAATCATTTAAAAATTCTCTTTAAATATTACATATTTAAAATGACTTTATGGATTGTGAAATGTATTGGATTGACAGCTTCGGTGACTGGAACACTCTCTGTCCACAGAACAGCTTTAACATGGGCAGCAGGAGTGTAATCTTCCCCTTCCCACGATGCATCTCATCCTTTACCTGAATAAACCACCACAAAGGGTGTTGGATTGTGGTACTGTAATTCACTCCACTTTCCCATTCACTCCTTGACTGCTCCTTAAAAAGGGGCATTTGGATTGGTTTTGTGATGTGGACACTTGCCCACTAATTACTAGACTGAGACTGCCAATTCTTTTCATATAGGGCACCAAGCTACCATCAGATAAATTGTAATCACTAACAAATTGGGCTAACTTTGCACTAGAAATACAGAGCAGATATATATTGCTAGTCATCTGAGTAATCCATTCCCCCCAGCATCCCTGGTGAAATCCTGGCCCTGTCAAAATCAATGGGAGTTTGATAGTGCCAGATATCACTCTCTGTGTTTAGAACATAATAATGCAAACAAACTATAGAAATATAAAGACAGTTCAAGACAACTAATAATGCAAATTGAAAATCAAGATAAACATAATGTAAATATGATGTAGGACTCTTATACATCCGTGGAAGAAATTTGCTGTACCTCAGGGATCGGCAACGTTTGGCACGCGGCTCGCCAGGGTAAGCACCCTAGTGGGCCAGGCCAGTTTATTTACCTGCTAATGCGGCAGGTTCGGCCGATCGCGGCCACCACTGGCCGTGGTTCGCCGTCCCGGGCCAATGGGGGTGGCGGGAAGCGGCGAGGGTGAGGGATGTGCTGGCCGTGGCTTCCCGCTGCCCCCAGTGGCCCGGGACAGCGAACCACGGCCAGTGGGGGCCGCGATCGGCCGAACCTGCCACATCAGCAGGTAAATAAACTGGCCCGGCCCGCTAGGGTGCTTACCCTGGCGAGCTGCGTGCCAAACGTTGCCGACCCCTGCTGTACCTGTATAATGCCTGAGTATTGGGGCTGTTTGTGAATGGAATGTGAGGAAGTTGGGGAGGTCTGCCACACAGTCCCATGACTGCTTTTTTCTTTCCTATGGCAGAAATACCCACCTAACCCCCCAAAGTGACCCTCTGTGCTTACCTCATATAGAAAGGCATGGAGACAAATACTACAGTGCATGGGATTGTGCCCTTGCATGCCAGCCCAGATGGCAATCTCCTGCACAGCTGCTATGTAGGGTTAAGGAGTATAAACGTTTTTGCACTTAAACTCCACACTAAAGGTTAATTTGGCCCTCAGGTAGTAAATATAGCATGTATAGTGCTGCCTTGTTTCCTTTCTGTTTTTTGGTTACATGGGTGTCTCTGATTGAAGAGATTTTTTTTTTTCTTCCTCCTCTTGGTAGCAGTAGCACTAATATTTATACAGCAGCGCTAGTATGCATGGCATTTTACATGGTCCCTTCCCTGAAGAGTTTTCAATGTAAGGGCTCAATTCGATCTTAAAGCTACTGCCCCATCATGGGGGAAGTATGGGGTCACACTGCTACAGGTATTATGCCATGATTTTTTCTGGCACTGTCAGTGCACAGGGTGGGCATGACTGCAGCTATGCCATAAAAGAGGTATATGAACTCCCTTTTGCAGCTGACCCTCTCTGTTGGCCATTGTGAAGGGAAGCTGCAGGGTCACAGCCCTGCCTCCTTCCTGTCCTTCTAGGGTGGCTAGCAATGTTTAACAGGACTACTCTTCTGTTCAGAGAAGTGCAAGGTTTGCAAATGTGGCAAGTCCCTGTTTGGGAGTTATTAGAGTAAGGAATGTTCCTTGTACCTTTCCCCCTCTTCATAACCCACCTAGAATCTAGCTATAATCCAGACCTAAGTGATTCCTTGGCAAGATGAGAGAAAACAGACAAAAGGGCAGGCAGTGGGAAAAGAGAACAAGGGTGAGATTTTGTGATGGAAAGGTTTCTTTTGAATGTATCTTGATAGATCTTCTGTTTTGTTCAATATATTTCTGTTGTTGTTTATAAGCCAGAATTGTTAATTATCGTTATTGTATTTTTTCTTTTATTTTTCCTATTATCTTATTTTTCTTCCCTTTTCATTTCTTCTTCTTCCACCAAGTCTTTTTTGTGTCTTCTTTCCTCAATCTCTATAAGTAACTATTAATGGGATAGGTATGCATGCATATTAATGGAAGAATAAATGTTAATGTAAGGCTCCTCAATCTCTATAAGTAACTATTAATGGGGTAGGTATGCATGCATATTAATGGAAGAATAAATGTTAATGTAAGGCTGCTGTACTCTGTTTCCAATTTTTATTTAAATCTATTATAAATTTTCTATATTATATACTCTCACAGTAACATTCAAAACCCTTGCCCTTGGGAGAAGGACAACTACCTCCAAAATAACATAGATTATGGATCTATAACAATATTTGAAGTACCCTTCATGCAAGTTGTGATGGTTGGTGCACGATGGAAGCATCACATAGTGGCTAGGGGGTCAGCTCCTCTTTAAGACAGAGTAGGGCTGGTAGGGGGCCCCCGGGCCCTCCCACTGCACAGGCTCCAGCCCAGGGTCCTGTGAGGGTTATCAAAGGGCAGGCACCCAGGAATGCCTTACAGATACCTTCCCTGGGCCACTTCCTACCCCTCATTCTATAGTCCAAGCTTTGCAGTCTGTAGCAAAAGTTACTGAAGAAAAGGTGTTTACTGCACCTTTAGTCTGTCTGGGCTCAGCAGGTAGGATCTTCTTTTCTCAGAGGCACAGTCACAACATCCCTTCTCAGTAGCTTCTAGGACAGGTCGTTCTTCCTGCCTTGTCAGCCCTCTTCTGAGCTGTCTGGCTTCCTTTTAAACTCCACCTCCATCTTTATGCACCCCATCACACAAGTATGCTAATAAGAAAAATACATATTTTAAAATGGCTTTCTATTTGTGCTGATTATTTAGTCCTCCTTCTCCTTCTACCCCCAAGACACTTATTAAAGAGTTGAACTCATGTAAGTATGGTAGTAACATTATTAAACTTTACTAATTTACAACATTTGTAACCAAAAACCATCATTCTCAGTGGCTGTATATATATAGCTTTATACTCCACTATATTTCAGAGTTCATTAATGAGAACAGAGTACAAGAACAGTTAAATGGGGATGAAGAAAGAAGTATTGTCGAGATAAAGACTGGGAGCTAGGAATTCTTGAGTTTTTATACCAGTTCTTACCTTGCTTTTGATAATTTCCAATTCTATAGTGCTTCCTATCTATGGATCTCAAAGTGGATTTTAAAGAATAGTGATTTAAGCCTTGTGGCACCTCTATGAGATGGGAATAAGATTGCTTTCCTATTTTACATAAGGAGAAATAGTGGCACAGAGATGTTTGGTGATTTTTCCCAAATTCACACAGAAAATCTTTAGCAGAACCAGGAATAGTCTCCAGATGTCTTGGCTTCCTGCCTTCTGTTTTAACCACAAGACCATCCTTCTTCCCATTTTAGCTCTCTTACTCAGTTTCCCCATCTGTAAACAAGGATAATACAGGGTCAGACAAATTTATCTGCACATGAATTTCTAGCCAGACACCTTTGCAGAACAATGAGGAGGAGGTAGGTTTGATCACCACCCTTAGAATCCAGTAAATCTGTTTCTGCTGGTGTTCCACGTGGAAGGGTTCTCTTAGGTTTTGGGACCAGGAAAGACTTGGGTAAGGAACTTGCAGCTTCCCAAGGCACAGACATTGCAGATATGTACTTAGTGTTATAAAATGGGCTAATTGTAGTGTAAGCACATAAATTAAAAATAGTAAGTAAATAAGAAAATTTACACACTGACACAAGGTAAGGCAAAGATGTCACCAACCAGCTACTACAAAAATGCACATTTCTAAGGAAAGCCTAGGCAAACAGAGAGGTCATACTGTGTGCTCTGAGAGACCTAGATTCCAATGGCCTGATTCCAGTGCACTCACACTGCTAGATAGGAAATAAAGCCAATAGACCTTAATAGAGCAGCAGTTGTCCCTGATGTGGGTTTGTAGGGGTGCATCCCCTGCAAATTCCACAGGGCTTCAAATTAAACTGTCTTATGGGAATGCATGACAGGAATCCCAGTTGTGATTTCCTGCATATCTGTCCCCTTCCATGGCTTTCTCAATAGTGGCAGGCAATTGGGGCTACTGTGCTTACCTATTTTAACAGGATATTGTGAAGATTAATATATGAGTGTTTATAAAAAGCTTTGAAGATTAAAGGAAATATATATGGTATTTATTTATTTATTTAAGGATGTGAAATCCAGTACTTAGAATCTGACAGTTTTGTGCATGGTGTGAGCCGCTGTTGAGTTTACTGGATACCGCAATGATACTCTGAGGATCAGGCGCTGTAAGGTGGCTCTTTAATGTGTCTCCTGCGGCTCTTTGCAGCACATATTAAAATACTGTGCAATTTAATTATTAACCAATCAAAGTTATTAACCAGTTGGGATGCTTTTATTATGTTATTAACCAATTGTAGAATACTTGGTCAGTCATTTTGCTGTGAGAGTAATATCTAATCTAATCTATCTATCTAGTGCAACATCATACAATATACACACAAATTATTACAGTATTCTATTACAGCAGAAGACACGGTCAGGACTGTTACATTCTAAAGCACAGGCCTACAAAACTAAAGCCAAATAAAAATTTCTTTTTTTATTGTTGTTTGTTGTGGTTAATGTGAATTGTAAAGTCCTCCCCTTACCCCCGTTCAACTGCAACAGAACAGACACAAAATAGATAGTTTTATAACAAATATACACTAGTAATGTTTGTGAATATTTATTAGAAAAGTATCTCATTAGTTTATCTGTTTTGATGCATCTTGCCAGTGGAAAATATCTTTACAATTCATAGTCACTAAAAAAAAACGTATTTCTTATTTTGGTTTAGTTTTAATGTTAATAACATATCTGGTAGTTTCCTGTGTTGAACTGATAGGATGATATACTGAATAGACTTCATCTCTTATATTTGTAAATCATGAGTGCCAGACGATAGTCTATGTCGGAAGACTAGATTAGATGAATACATAAAACATATGCTAATAGATTTCCCCATGAATAATCTAACTTCACTGTGAATTATATTGTACTGATTTACAGTATTTGTTAGGTGAACCTAATCGGTGTTTTTTTTTTTTTTTTTTAAAGAATTGAGACTTGGGTCTATGTGATTTACATATATGAAATCATTATACAGTTAGGAAGATTTCTTTTACTTTAATTGTAACACTTCACTTCCATGAATGGACTAATCTTTGATTCCTCTACATCAGACTTTGCCAATTTGAAGTTTAGGTTAAAACTTGAATTTATCATGAAATCCTTTAGAAAAAAATCAAGACTTCAATCCAGTGAGCCAGTTCCATTTCTTATTAGCATCAGTGTGACTGAGATCAGAATCTGACTCCGAATGCTAGTACAAGTCATTTGTTAACTTTGCTCCCAATTACAGTTAAAATAGCCAGTGTCTGGAGCTAATATAGCTACCACAGCTGACGGATTAGGATACTGGTTTGCTAATGCATTGACCTGTTTCACCCATATAACACTAGTTCAATTTCCCGCATGGCAATAAATGTTTGGATTCAATTGTAGAACTAATGCATATTTTTTTCATCTCTCTGTCAAACCAGACTAAAGGGTCAGTTGGTGATGAGGATAATGATTCTCTTTGAAAGGGAAGGAAAGTCGGCTTCTGATTCTTTTGGAGATTCTAGGTCTTGTTTCAAATAAAAAGATGAACTAGAAAAAAATAGACTTGGAAATATCAATAATAGTGAACCTGCAAGTGTGACTCTTTGCCTTATTCATAAACCGATTGTATAAAGGCACATTGAAATACTTGCCATGACATGTTAGACAGATAATAAAACAGCATGCAACGTTTGGTTTTCAGAATATCAAACCACAGTAAGACTGTTCTCTGAAAAGCGATTCACCATTAAACTGTTTGCTACAATGGGAATTCCAAGTGACAGTTTGTCACAAGTTTTGATTGTTTCTCTACATGTTAAGAAATACTAAAACAAAGAAGTGTTGGGGACTGATTTATTTTTCTCAGAAGTGTCTTTCTTTCTTTCCTGCAGCGCGGAAAAGGATATGCTAGTCAATTCTACAGGACTTACCTGAAGCAGCATGATTTGCACAAAAGTCGACCAACAAAAAGCATCAACTTTTCAACTTCATTATCTTGGCCATCCAGTTCTATGTAACTGAAAGATTTGTGTGCTGTTGGAGACATCATGGCCAACAATAGGACCTAATTGCTCTCAGCAGGCCTGAGAAATGAGTTGAAATGTGTGGAACTGTAGAAACTTCAGAGGCAACTGATCTTGCCTTTCTGATCAGTGTGTGCCTGTTTACAGCACTATATATCTTTCTCTCTCCAAAATGTCACTGAGCCCTTTAGATGTTTATATTCACCACAAGAAGCCAATCGTACAGATAAAAGAAATGTGCATTATAAATGCAATATCACTGTTTTAAACTTGACTGTTTTATATTATTTTTGTGTGATCAAGTGTTCCCCAAACTATCCCAACTTTACAAGAGAGATTGTGATCATAATCTTTTCACCTGTGGGTCATAAAAATGTTGTTAATCTGCAGACCCACAAAATATCAAAGACATTCTGTAGTTTATACACGTGTTGCAAAGTGTTTACTGTACTATTTCAAAGCTTCTAAATAAATATAAAATATATATATATTATATTATATATAATTTTCCGAAAAATGTGGTACAATTTAGTTGATTTTTAAATGGATTCATATAGTCCAAACCATACACTAAAGTGAGAAGGTAATTCAGGGTCCCTAAGTTATCCTTGCTAAAAAAAAAATAAATCTTTAATAATATTTCCCCAATTTTGGTATTTTGGTCAGTCCTGTTTTTTCTTTGTTGTTGTTGTTTGTTTTTGTTATTTTTAAAGCTGTAAGAAACAACATTTTGTTTAGAAGTTGTACTGAATTTTCAATGCCAAAGATGCAGCTGTCAGTTTTACCAGAATGAGCACTGACTATGTACTATCAAAAGTATATATCAATCTTCATTATTTTGATTCTATTTCTATGGTTTTTAATTTGGTATCACAACACCTTTTATAAAGGATCTATAAACTCACCTGTATATGTTGTTAAAAAGAACACTGGGTGTCTGTACATTTTGAAATGTAAGATGTAATGTAACTGAAGATAACTGTTCTAAGGAAATCATTCCAAACTCCTAACACACACATCTTTCTTTGACATAATTTTGTGCAAACCTAAGCAAATATATATATCTTTTCATCTTGGCTAGAAATGGTTTTTGATAAAAGACAAATCACAAAGGCATAGAGTTGGCTGAGCCGTTATTTTTTCTTCTTTTTTTACATTGAAGAGATTTGGAGTAGGAACATGGCACATTTCAGGCTGACCCTACTCTCATTGGAATTAATAGGAGATTGACCAATTATTTCATTGGGAGCAGGATCAAGCCTGTCCATATTGTTTTTACCTTTTTTAATAATTCAACAGACTGAAATGTTATCTCACAGATTCATACATATATAAAAAAACTTTTTTGAAAAGAAAAGCCTTGAAAAGTAAAGTTTAACTTTACTTTCAAGTCCACAGAGTTGAAGTATCATTTACAAGTGTAAAATCTAGTAAGATGTTTTCTTTTTTACATTCTCTACTGTACTGTTCCTTCTATATTTCCTAATTATTGCCTGTCAAATACTGAATCGAAATTATAGAATTTTGTGTTATTAGCCCATTGATGTCAATAGAACATGGAATTCCCATTGACTTCTATGACTTTGGATCAGGCCCAGATTCTGAAAGCCTTGTCAGTGCTGAGTATATGTCACAGCATGAGTAAGAGTGACAGAATCTGACCCCCAAGTGGTGGAAGTTGTTTTTGTTTTTCCTTTTTTTCCAATGGCAATTGCTATTAGATAGAGACATGCAGATCATTTGTATGGAGTCTGCCATACTATTGATGCACACAAGACTCTCACTGCTTTCAGTGAGAGTTCCATGCACAGAATGCTACCTGGATTGAGCCCTAATGTCATCAGTTTATTTCATAAGTCTAACAAAATAGGCTTGTTAAACACTTTTAACACATATTTCTAGCTTATTTGTACAATTTACAAAAACTTCTTGGGATCCTTTTTAAAATGTATATATAAAAATCACAAAAAAGCACAGAAAATAACTATTGATCTAAACAAACACAGCAGTAGGATGTTTCTTTAGCTTTAGGTAATGGGACTTTAGTCACCTACATGCCTTGTTAGTTTTATGAAAAAATGGGCTATTTTAGTAATGAAATGTGTGAATTATATTTCATTTTAAGAAGTCTGTCAATTTGTTGTTGCTGCTTTTAAGGCAAGAAAGTGATTGCCCTTGCTGGAACTGGTTTTGCTTTATTTCTAAACCTCTCTTTAAACTGAGATATATACTGTAAAATAAGGTTGTTTTCAGTCTTGGGAGGGGAAAAAAATCACATTTTTCTTTTTTAATAGACTAGTGAAGTGCTTTTTATTTACTTAAACCTCATTCACACGTTGCATGCAATTTTTTTAAAATAACCATATCAAAATGATTTCATACATCTCCATGATTGGACTTGTTCCATGAACTCTGTACTGTCTATGTACTTGCATACATCCATTTCATTTTTTACCATAACTAATCCTGCTATCAGTCCACACAAAATAATCTTATTGAGTGCAGTGGGAGAGCCACATGTAGAACAATGGTCAGACTGAGCACTATTTAGGTCTAGATTGTGTTTGTAGCACTTAGCTGATAGTAAAAAGCAGCATGTAGCTGCATTGCCACAGGAAGAGTTTTGCACTCCAAATAACTGAATAACCAGTTCAGGTGCAGGTCTGGAAAAACAAATTAAATATATTTTGGGTCAACCTGAAATGAGAATGTTTCAAAATTTTCTGTGAGCCAAAATGTAAAAGAATAGATTCATTTTGGGCTGACCAAATTGTTTCCATAGACCCGAAATGAATATTTGTTTTTTAGATTTAATTTTTTAAAAATAAATATGAAATTGAGAGAAATTCTGAAACAAACTGTCTTTCTGAAAGAAAATAATCCAGATTTCTAACTTTTTAAATTGTTTTTTGACTGAAAAAAATTGCCAATTGACTTGAATTTGTAAATTGTTTCATCTAATCCAAATCTGTGTTTTTTGGCAAAATAAAGTTTTGCATGACAAATTTCACCAAGCCCTACCTGGGCTGCATTTTGCTCCTGAGAAACACAATCATTCCCATGACCCTTCATTGCACTGGAAGGGAAGCATGCTCCTCACCTTGCATTCAGGCAGTTGTGCTGGCTATTACATGGGGTGTACAGTTCTATAGGCTTGATTTCAAAATATATTTAGGCACCTATAGATGCAAATAGGCATCCTGTGGAATTTTCAAAAGAGCCTAGGTGCCGAATTAATCACTAGCTGCTTATCTGCATCTTTAGGAATCTAAAGACATTTAAAAATTTAGCACTAGGTCTCTCCCACTTCCCCCAGTTCCCACCCTCTTGCTCTGAGGGGAAGCTTGAATATGTACTTGCATTCATCTGAACACCAAGGCCTGGATCTACATATAGCTCTAAATAGATGTATAGGGACTGAGCTATCTAGCCTTTCCTGCATGGCTACATTGAGGTTAGGAACAATCTAGCTCTGAATTAGGTGTCTAATATATATCTATATATATCTATATATCTATAGATATAGATATAGATATATAATCGGCCCAATACTGCAAGTTCTCATTGTGCAGAACTGCCCCTGAAGTCAATGGGAGTTACATACAGAAAAGTCTTTCAAGATCAGATCCTATGAAGGATAAGGAGAGGATAATATTTATTTATTTATTTTAAATTCATTTTAGATACATATGAGAGAATTTCTAAGTGGCTTACCCATTCAGTTTCTTCAAAGCCTTTCCAGACTGACTTTGTGCCAGAATGTCAAATTGTAATAAACTCTTTAGCTATTTTTAAAAAAAACAGGTAGTTTAACATAGGGTTTTATTAAATTATATTTTCTAAGGAAAAAATGAAGTATTTCACATAATGTATTATCAGCTGACTTGACCAGTATTTAGAAAGTTAATAAAGTGAATATAAGTTTATTGCTGAGAAACTTCCCAGTGTTACGAAAGGATGTTGAATGACCTACATACAGATGAATACAGTTTCATCTATTTGTGAGGGTTCTAATTTATAAATAATATCCATAATATATGGAGATAATTTTAATTAAAATCTAAAAAGCTGCAACTGAGTTTCTTTCAGAGGTGTACCATCCATGTAAAAAAATGAGATTACTTATTATAGAGCTAATGGCTCCATAATGAAGACTGAATTAAGTTTTCCATGTAAAGTGGGAATTCAGCCTCTTTGTTATGCATTATATTACTCTCTCTCTCTCTCTCTCTCTCTCTCACACACACACACACACACACACACACACACACCAGACATACAAAATTTTACTTGTCCATAGATAAGAAAAAACACATTTTTCATTACTATAATTCGTCATGGTTAAGGGCAGATGAGTAGATATTCTTCCTGAAATGGTGTATTTCCTTGGTAGTATTGCAAAGCTGTTATGTATTTATATGGCCTTTATTTATTTTTTTAAAAAGGGCTAGGCATACTCTCCCATTGTTCTATGTTTGGATCTCCAATTTATTTCCAGGAAAAGTTTTGTATAAAAATCTTTAAATCCTAATTCAAAATAAGCAACTTTGATGTAAATTTAGTCATTTCAGTTTTACTGCAACACATTGGCACCAGATGTCTATAAATATGGGAAAGTTGTTTAATCTATTTGAAGTACAGTGCAGCAGGCCAATAAGACGTCATTATGCTATTACCACTATGAAAAATTCTGAAACTGAGTTTAATCTGTTCCACTGATCCCCACAATCAGAACCCAAAAGCTTCTTAAAAAGCTCTTCCATTTTATTTTCTCACTAATCTGCTAATCTGTTTTGGTATAAAGTAGATACACATACAAATACACACACACACACACTTAAAAACCATTGTTCAAAATCTGTGTCTTTGTAGATATCCTCATATGTAAAGAAATGGGCAAAAACAAACTTGGACAGCTTTCTTGAACTGAAATTGTTTTTGAATTTGAATTTGTTAATAAAGTTCATGATATTGTATGTTGGTTGAAACGTTAGAAAGAATGAAAGCTATGTGGGTGTAATTCTCCAGGAAGCAAATGCCTCATCTAGGAAGCATCCTGCCAGAAATGTTAGAAACCTAAATGCTGGAAATTTTACTGAGTGAAGATGAAACAGACTGTGACGAAGCTACAGAGGCAGTGTTCTTGTTCTGTGTGTCTGAACTGATGAAAGTATCCATTGGATGTAGGCTAGTTACGTTAGTTACTCAGAAAGCATCGACACTGGGTTTAGGTAACACATTTACTGTTCTTGCTGCAAATTAATGAGATGAAGAAAAACACACACACGCACACACACAAAAAATGCAAATCTGCAATTTGCACAAATGTAATAAAACCATGTGCTAATCAAACAATACATCTCTGAACTCAAGCACACAAAAGTCAGGAAAAGCCAAAAACAAGTGAGATTTAACTCAATTTCGTTGTACATCTGTTTATTTTTAGTAACTGTTCTTTGAATTACATTAATAACAAAGGGTAATACACATTATTAACAAAGGGTTACATTGACAACATGGCACAGTGAAGGTAGCCAGACCAACCTTAACTTTTTGAATTTCCTGACTCAAGTGCTTGATCTTGTAACCTTAACATTTTATTAACACTTTCTTTGTGCATTTAGAGACCAAGCCTGTTTCCAATGAAGCCTGTCCAAAATCCCACTGATTAAATAGGAGAAAGATGAAGCTTTGTATTTCTCCACACAGCTTTTTAGCATGTGTAGCTCACAAGCTTCTCCAGAGGAGCCTTTAAATTATCTGAAGACAATAAAGGAAAACCCAATTCACTGTGTATTTAACATATGTATGCAGTGTCTATAGCTGTGTGAACATGTATAAACTTAATGAAATCTTCTATTGGCACCTGATCAGTGTGAAGTCTTCACATGGCCATATTTTAATTCCAAAGATTTTATCTCAAATCAAGCAAAGGCAGAGAGGACTATATCTGTGCTCAAAGCTTCAAATTTCAGAGTGTAACTGTGTCTAAAAAAACCATTATTTTTTGGTTTGTTTGTTTGTTTTTTAAATGAAAAAGGTGTATTGAGTCCACTCACAAAAGAATTCAAGGCTGACCAAAGAGTTATGCTCATGCTATCTGGGGAAAAATAAATATAAATCTGTAGGCAGAAAGCAAGAATAGAAAATATCAGCCCAAAAGGTGAATTTGGAAAGTTTACAGAGAATTATTATAGAAACTGCTCTTCAACCTTAACTATACTGGACACTACCAAATATTTGTGCTTATAGGTTCTCAATCTAGGTGGTGTAATTTAGTCTACCCCAAGGTTCCAGGCTGAAATGTTACTACCTTTTATGTCTGGGGGAGGGTGATCTCAAAATCTTTCTGTTAGAAACACTGCTGTAATATGTGCCCCTCCCTCCCCCCCCACACTCACTCCATCCCTACCTGTTTGGAGATGTTCTAATTTTGCATTTATATCTCAGTGTAAAAAAAATACCCTCCTGGCTCTGATGCAGTTTGTAGGCTAAATTCTGCTTCCAGTTATGTCCATAGTAATTCCATTGACATCAGTGGAGTTAACTCCAGATGTATATCAGTGTAATTGAGAGTAGAATCTACACATGACAAAGAATTTTATGGAAGTGTTTGATCTTTTTTTCTCTTGGTAATAACTCTAGTTTTACTGGTCTCACAGATGCCATGAATTTGTACACAATAATAGTTGGTTATTCATCACCATAAATATTGTAAGAGAGAAAGAGCTAACTGTGACAGCAATGTGTTTTTGTGCCTTAGTGTAGCTGGGAAAAGATGAAGAATGTAAGTGAACATTATATACCCTGAAGATGACGGTCAGTGTTACCCTTGGAACTCACAACCATTCAGCTTTTTGAGAATTTTCAATTGGATTTATATTTACGTTGTCGAGAGTGGGAGAGAGAAAGACTGAGAGGGAAGTTACTTAATTAATACACTCTAAGAAGAAAAGACAGTATACCTTATAGTGATACTATAAACCTCCATCAGACGCTAGAGCAGAAAGACTCATCTAAAAAAACCCCAAAATCAGTCTAATTCCATTTGAGGTATATACTGTTAATAAAACAAATAATGCTGACTTTAACGGGGCAGTAAATCATTATGTACAAACAAATGCCCTTATTACTATCACTTAGATTATTAGATTTGGAAAAAATGTTAACAACCTAGATTACTTTTTATTATTAACACTGTTTGGTTACCATTTGCATTTCTCTCAATGTGGATTGTTAAAAATTGACCAGTCAGTTTAAATTTTTACTCAATTAATACTACTAATATAATTATAGGTGGAGCAAGTGCAAGGTTTACATAAAGGATGCCTAATGCTTTTCACTTACAACTTTAAAGTTTAGCAAACACCTGAGCAAAATTTTTCCATGCTTGTTTCAGCCTCAGGTTTAATTTTTTTCAAAGTTTTAGCCAGAAAGTTCCACTGTGTCCAAGAATAATGCTAGTGAAAAATAGGATATTTGTAGAGTCTTGTACTGATACAAAATTTGCATCCAATCCGCGGTCCACAAAAATGATCCACAGCTATCCGCATCCATGGATGCGGATTTCTGCTGATATAAAGAGAATATCTGAGGATTTTAGGGGTTCTAGATATTTGCCAATCTTTTAAAAAAAAGATTGGATCATTTTGGACTACCTCTAGCACACAAGTGGCTAGGAGCAGGGACTTGAAATTGATCCAGGGAATACTCTTGAGGTCAGAGAAGTGAAAAATCTGACTGAAAAATCAGTCCTGATTTAGCAATAATAAGCCAAGCAAAACGACCATTTGCATGTGCACAGTAGAATTTGTTAGATATTTAATCCTTAATGTTGTGAATGAAAGTCCCAACAGCACTGAGAATGCTCCCATGCCACATTGAACCTCCTGTATTGTTCTGAAGTAATCATACAGAATTGAACCTTCAGACTGGACACAGATGAAACAGTCCTCCTGTTTTAATCCATCAGAATAACCTTTAGCTTAGGAGGAGGTGCACGTGTGTAGAAGCCAGGAAGCCATGTATTCTAGACTCACCTTCTCTATTAACAGGTATTCTATGTACTTCACATAATTTATTATTAACCTCAGATCCTTGGTTTAAGAGGGATACAAGTACTAGTCTCCTCATTTTACTGAAGGAATAACTGAGGTTGCACAATTAGGAGACACAAAGTGGGTGGGATAATATCTTTTATTGGACCAACTTCTGTTGGTGAAAGACGACCGTTTGAGCTTATGCAGAGCATTTCTTCAGATCCAGGTTGCACAATGCAATTTCTCACAGAGCTGGGAATAGAGCCACAGTCTCTAATGTGGTCTCATCTGCATAGCCACAGTGCTGCCTGCATTTAAGCTTCCAACTCTACATGCTTGGCTATACAGTCTGTAAAGCTCATATGCAATTTTCTGGTTCACTATGATATGCATCTCCCTCTAGAGCTTGTTAACAGAGGATAACAGCTTACTACAGTTAACAGAGTTACACTTTTATCTCAAGTCGCAAAGGTCTCTGTTATAAATCTGAAGATCTTAGATTCGAACCCAGATGATGGTTTATGTGGACATTATTACAGATACATATGATGGAAAATCTTTATTTTCTTTTTCATTTTTCATCCCAGAAACCCCCAAAGAAATTGCATAACAGCCTCCCCTCTTGTCATTCCCCACTCATACAAATAAAACATCCTGTGTTATATAATGTTAAGGATGCAAAACTGAGTACTCAGGACCCCTATCTCATTCAATGTACAGCATGGCTAGTGCTCAGGGATGGATTAGGGTTGTGTAGTGATTGAGTCAATATGATCCTTGCCTCATTTGCTGCAGAATTTGAAAATTATGTAGGAAGAAGACATGTCTTGTGGATAAAATGTGGGACTGGGACCCAGAAAAATGATTTCTGTTTCTCATTGAGCTACAAACTTCCTGTGTGATGATGGGCAAGTAACTAAAACCAAAATGTTCACAGATGACCACTGGCCACTAACTGCATCTTCCTCATTTTCTGTCTGTCCATTTTGAGACACGTAAAGTCTGATTTTCAGACGTGCTAATCACTCATAACTCCACTTGAAGCCAATGAGATTCTCAGAAGCTCAGAAACTTGGACAAATAATGCGCTAGCTGTGTCACATTGAATGCCAGATTATTGGGGCAGCCAAAATTAATGGATGGTTTTGCATATGTTAGCCCTAGTCTTTCTGTGCCTCGATTCCTTCTCTGTAAAATAGGGATAATGATACTTTCTTGCCTCATGAATGCTTTTAAGACAGCCAGGAGAGCCCATGAGCATCATCAAAGAGGCTATAAAGAAATAATATATTCCATATCCATTGCACCTTTTGGAAGGGGTACAGTAATGAAGGCTCACAACAAATGATGAGGATAAAAAGAAAAGTTGAACTTCTATCTCACTCCCAGAGTACAATCCATCTTGTGAATTGAACGAGGCATGGTTTTTGTGGAAAAAAAGTGTATGTGATCATGTAATCAAAGATTGTACCCTAATGCATATACATAAGAGGAAATAATTTAGTTACAGACAAACTTAATTCTGGTGTTTCCTAACTTTACTTTTTATTAAGGCAAAGATACAATAAAATATTAACATATTACATCATATATTATTTATTCAGGGTCAGCTTAATATTCAAGGAACCTGGCTAATGATTCATTAACATTATTTTTAAAAAGTTTTCATATGGAATACAATATATAGAATTCAAACTTGTGCTAGCACTTTACTGAACAAATAGAGTTATGGTCCTTGCCCCCAAAAGATTACAATCTAATTTTAGATGTGTCACAAGTGAGAACTTGTCTACACATAGAATTTGCCCCACTATAAGTTATTTTGGTTTACTTAGATCAATACAACTATTTCAGTAGAGCTCTTTCACGCTGTCGTGCACCCAGTGCATGTTGCAATGCTTATGTTCATACAGCAGCATGCTCCACTATATAAGCATAGTTCATTGTGGTTAGATATCCCATGGGCCTCTCCACCGTTAGCAGGTTTAATGCCTTATGGGATTTAAAGGAATTCTGGGAGCAGGGATCTGTCACAGGGTGACTGTCTCCTTTAAGAGGTAGGGTCCAGTGCACTTGTGACTTATCTGCCTCCAGCTGGGTCTAAGAGAAGGTATCTGGACCATATGAAAAGAGAGACAAGAGAGGGGCATGTGAGAGTTGCCCGAGAGAGACAGGAATGGCTGAGAATATCTGGACCCAAGAGCTACCGGAAAGAACAAAATGTGAAGAAAGTTGTTGGTGAGGACTAGCCACATCTGGGAAATTCCAGCTGAATTACATGAAGGGTTGTACAGAGGGGCCTCCGAAACAAGGGTAAGAATCAACCTGGTTAGGAGAAACTGAGTCTGAAACAAGAGGCTTGATGCTGCAGGGTGGATCCCAGGAGCAGGGATAGGACCCGCATGCAGGGAGAGTGAGTAGAACATTGTGGGAAGCCCTTTTGTGACTGACCTGACTTGAGGCTACTGGAGAAAAGTTTATGGGATACAAGCAATTCTGGGAACTCAAGTGGATGACATAGAGGGTGGGGCCCTGGAACACAGGCAAAGAGAATGAGAAGAGAGTGGAGGTGGACTCTCAGATGGATGAACTGGAAATGATGCCCCTGGAGTGGGCATGGGAAAATGCAGTGATTCTATTGTACTTTATCACAAGGATTCTTCAGGTTAAACCTTGCTTCCCCAAATTCTAATTTCACACGTATATTAATACATTATGTCCAAAGGTGGGATTTTGAATGGACACTGTGAGAGATTGTGTTCTTTTTTATTATGGGCAAATGAAAGGAAAAGGGGGACAGATGCACTGGCCATAACATGGCCTGTTGCAGGGGAGCCGCTCGATATGGTGACTGCCCTACTACAGAGTCAAACTGCCATCATGCTTTCCACTGTACTTGAGAAGGATGTAGAGGGCTACATTCCTGGATCTGTGTACTAGCCTTTTCCCTATCTGGAAAAATAATACATAGCCCCTCTTTAGAAGCACATGACAATTGCAATATGGAACCTGCCACTCAAGATTGCTACCAGTCCGTGAGGAACCAATTTGGTGTGGGGCATCTACAGTAGAAAGAGTTGTCATAGAACTCTGCCAGGTAACTCAGTGTCTGGTTGAACAGGATAATCAGGCTGAGCAATGTGCAGGAAATAATATGGACTTGAACAGTAGGGATTCCCTAATTGGGATAGTGCTACTCAGGATTCATAAACCAGTTTTGTGCCTGACTTATCTATATTCTGAATATCAACCAGAAAGGATACTTCTTACTGATCTGTAGGCCTTGGAGGGTCCTGTGGCACCTTTGAGACTAACAGAAGTATTGAGAGCATAAGCTTTTGTGGGTAAGAAACTCACTTCTTCAGATGCAAGTAATGGAAATCTCCAGAGGCAGGTATATATCAGTGTGGAGATAACGAGGTTAGTTCAATCAGGGAGGGTGAGGTGCTCTGCTAGCAGTTGAGGTGTGAACACCAAGGGAGGAGAAACTGCTGCTGCAGCAGTTTCTCTTTGGAGTCTGGTCCTGAAGGTTTTTTGCTGTAAGATGGCTACCTTTACATCTGCTATTGTGTGGCCAGGGAGGTTGAAGGGGTCTCCTACAGGTTTTTGTATATTGCCATTCCTGATATCTGACTTGTGTCCATTTATCCTCTTGCGTAGTGACTGTCCAGTTTGGCCAATGTACATAGCAGAGGGGCATTGCTGGCATATGATGGCATATATAACATTGGTGGACGTGCAGGTGAATGAGCCGGTGATGTTGTAGCTGATCTGGTTAGGTCCTGTGATGGTGTTGCTGGTATAGATATGTGGGCAGAGTTGGCATCGAGGTTTGTTGCATGGGTTGGTTCCTGAGTTAGAGTTGTTATGGTGCGGTGCGTGGTTGCTGGTGAGAATATGCTTAAGGTTGGCAGGTTGTCTGTGGGTGAGGACTGGCCTGCCTCCCAAGGTCTGTGAAAGTGAGGGATCATTGTCCAGGATGGGTTGTAGATCACTGATGATGCGTTGGAGAGGTTTAAGCTGAGGACTGTAGGTGATGGCCAGTGGAGTTCTGTTGGTTTCTCTTCTGGGCCTGTCTTGTAGCAGGAGGCTTCTGGGTACACGTCTGGCTCTGTTGATTTGTTTCTTTATTTCCTTGTGTGGGTATCGTAGTTTTGAGAATGCTTGGTGAAGATCTTGTAGGTGTTGGTCTCTGTCTGAGGGGTTGGAGCAGATGCGATTGTACCTCAGTGCTTGGCTGTAGACGATGGATCGTGTGGTGTGACCGGGGTGGAAGCTGGAGGCATGAAGGTAGGCGTAGCGGTCAGTGGGTTTTCGGTATAGGTGGTGTTAATGTGGCCATCGCTTATTTGTACGGTGGTGTCTAGGAAGTGGACCTCCCGTGTAGATTGGTCCAGGCTGAGGATGATGGTGGGGTGGAAGCTGTTGAAATCATGGTGGAATTCTTCCAGGGTCTCCTTCCCCTGGGTCCAGATGATGAAGATGTCATCAATATAGCGTAGGTAGAGAAGGGGCATGAGTGGACGAGAACTGAGGAAGCGTTGTTCCAGGTCAGCCATAAAAATTTTGGCATATTGTGGGGCCATGCGGGTGCCCATAGCGGTGCCACTGGTCTGGAGGTATATATTGTCATCAAATTTGAAATAATTGTGCGTGAGGATAAAGTCACAGAGCTCAGCAATAAGTTGTGCTGTGTCATCATCAGGGATACTGTTCCTGACAGCTTGTATTCCATCTGTATGTGGGATGTTTGTGTAGAGAGACTCTACATCCATGGTGGCTAGGATGGTGTTTTCTGGGAGGTCACCAATGCATTGTAGTTTTCTCAGGAAATCTGTGGTGTCACGGAGATAGCTGGGAGTGCTGGTGGCATAGGGTCTGAGTAGGGAGTCCACATATCCAGACAGTCCTTCAGTGAGAGTGCCAATGCCCGAGATGATGGGGCATCCAGGATTTCCAGGTTTGTGGATCTTAGGTAGTAGATAGAATAACCCCGGTCGGGGCTCTAAGGGTATGTTGATTTGTTCCTGTGTTAGTGTAGGGAGTGTCCTGAGTAGATGGTGCAGTTTCTTAGTGTATTCCTCAGTGGGATCTGAGGAAAGTGGCCTGTAGAATTTGGTATTGGAGAGTTGTCTGGCAGCCTCCTTCTGGTAGTCAGACCTGTTCATGATGACAACAGCACCTCCTTTATCAGCCTCTTTGATGATAATGTCAGGGTGGTTTCTGAGGCTGTGGATGGCATTGCGTTCTGCATGACTTAGGTTATGAGGCAAGCGATGTTGTTTTTCCACAATTTCTGATAATATAATTATATATTAAACAAAGACTGTGAATGGCTATCCAACTACAGAAGCAGTTTCTCCTCCCTTGATGTTCACACCTCAACTGGTAGCAGAGCACCTCACTCTCCCTGATTGAACTAACCTCGTTATCTCCACACTGATTTATGCCTGCCTCTGGAGATTTCCATTACTTGCATCTGAAGAAGTGAGTTTCTTACCCACGAAAGCTTATGCTCCCAATACTTCTGTTAGTCTCAAAGGTGCCACAGGACCCTCTGTTGCTTTTTACAGATTCAGACTAACACGGCTACCCCTCTGATACTGTAGGCCTTGATGAACCCTCTGAAGAGTTTGAGAGAACAATCTACATGTAACAGCTTTTAATCCCAATGCTTAATGCACCACTAGAAGGTGCTCAGATATTATGGCGAGTCTGGTATAGAAACCTATCTAGAATAGGATAGATCACTGGGAAAAGATTTACAGGTATTAATGTTAAATTAAATTAAATTAATGGAGATATCCCATCTCCTAGAACTGGAAGGGACCTTGACAGGTCATCAAGTCCAGCCCCCTGCCTTCACTAGCAGGACCAAGTACTGATTTTGCCCCAGATCCCTAAGTGGCCCCCTCAAGGATTGAACTCACAACCCTGGGTTTAGCAGGCCAATGCTCAAACCACTGAGCTATCCCTCCCCCCTAATGTTGTTTGACACAGGAAAGTCCACAATGCCAGAATATTCAGAAAGTCTATCTGATAAGTTTCACCCTCTCCCCCAACTATGCATTTGACATCAATGGGATTTCTTTACCAATTTTTATTTTGGGAGATCCAGCCTATCCTTTGCTTTTCTGTCTCAGGAAATAACAAACCATAGGGAAATGGAGAGAATGGTGTGAAGAGACATAATAAAGGTCTGACATACAGAATGCTAGTATCAAACTGAGAGACAAGTTCCCCAGTGCCCTCTGGCTCTTTTGCACCACTTTGGCAATGCAAAGCAGCAGTAAGCCCAATGTAATTGACATCAGTGAGTTTTCTGTACCCATTGTACTCAAGGTCCACAGATTCCACTGGCTAGTACTACAGAAAGGACTAAAATCACTGCAATACAATCACATAATTATACAGTTATGGTACGGTATGTGCATCTCTTAATGCTTCCATTAAAGCTATTTTTAATGGTAAAAATTAACTCCATGGAGGCAAGATGGAAGAAGTGGGTGTTTAGTTTTTAAAGAGGGTTTTATAATTACATATTTTCACTTTATATGTAAATAGTTAGTCACCCAAGTACAATCCCGCCTGACTCCTTACAGCGATCATAGAATCATAGAATATCAGAGTTGGAAGGGACCTCAAGAGGTCATCTAGTCCAACCCCCTGCTCAAAGCAGGACCAATTCCCAGCTAAATCATCCCAGCCAGGGCTTTGTCAAGCCGGGCCTTAAAAACCTCCAAGGAAGGAGACTCCACCACCTCCCTAAGTAACGCATTCCAGTGTTTCACCACCCTCCTAGTGAAATAGTTTTTCCTGATATCCAACCTGGACCTCCCCCACTGCAACTTGATCTGCAGATACTGTGGCCACATGACTATGTTTGGGTGCTAGCTTAAATAGTAGAACTAGCACATGTATGTCTACCTGAGCTGGAACTCCTGAGCTCAGAGTATCCATCCAAGGTACCCTTGGAAGCAGCACACAGAACTCGCAGCCCAGGGGAGAAGTGACTTTAAGCCACCTTTGGACCCTCCTGATCTTGAGCTACCCCTTGGCTCCTGGCATAACTTAGAGACCCTGGGGGTCTGTCTACATTACAGCAGTTTCCTTGTGTTGCTTTATGGGCTGCAATACTGGCTGTTTAAAATTCTCGTACCTCCAGCTTCACCCCTGCATGCCCTCTGCACCAAGACTTTGTCAAGGGGGTTTTGAATAATAGCTTTATGGCTGTCTCCTCTGATACTGTGTTTAGGGGAGTCCTCCCCTGGGTGGATCTAGGGTTTTTAAGGCTGTTTAACTTGGCATACAAAGGCAAGAGAGCATTTGAAGATCTTACCAAAAAGACCAAATCTTCTGATGGTCTTGAGCTCTTCAACTGGCATAACTGACCACAGGAGTAACATCTCAAGGTAAATGGATCTTCTCATGCCCTATAGCCAGTTTACTGGCTCCTATATCACTCCTTCTCCCTGCTGACATCATAGCAGTTGTGATCAAGGGAAAAGGTGCATGGCTGGAGCATTCCTATGCCCTAATGATACCTGGCTGACATAGTGGTCTCTTGGGGCTTTTGGCAGCTGTCATAACTTGGAGTAATCATCAGACTTCTCTCAGTTATACTAGGGATTCAGATTTCCACCCAGCTATCCGAGGATCAAAGTATCGTAAAGGACACTTTGCATCCCCACTCTTAAGTTGTGTTATGCACTCTTTGGTCATAGTGGAGATCAGTGCCAAACTATGTATCTAAAAATAATGGTATGATTACTCAAGGAAGAAAAAAAACAGAGATGACAAAAGGTGTGCTATCCTGAAGAAAGAAATGATGAGCAAATGTTTCAATATACTCTAAAAAGAATGGTCAAAAATATGCCGTACAAACAATGTTAACTGCTATGTTATAGGGTATATAACCCATACAGGCAATGAAAGGGTTAATGTTGGCCTGAGAGCCTGAAGGGTGGAGCAGGTTTAATTAAAGATGAAGCCCAGCTGGGGAGGGGCTGGGTGTTGACTATAAAGAAGGAAAGTACAAGAGTAGAAGGTTCTGCAAAGAGAAACGCTGCAGTCACTTTCCGAGGCTAGACTGTGGTGAGACTGGGAGAATCCAGGAGGAAGCCCAGGGGGAGATTTGGCCCTGGGAGCCTCTCTAAGATAGGGAAGTCTGGCAGGAGACTAAGAGACACATATAATAGCTACTGCAGGTGGAGCAAGATCTGGTGGTGGGCTCTGATAAAAGCTCAGGATCTGAATTTCCAGGGAGGGAACCCTTGGAGGTGTTACATTGAGAAACAGGGCAGGGGAAGGATGAAATGTCAAGCCTAAGCATGGCAGGAGGTGGCTTAAAATAGTACTTTTGGGCTATGTCTACACTACACCTTATGTCGGCATAACTTATGTTGCTCGGGGTGTGAATAAACTGCCCCCTCCCCCGAGTGACATAAATTACACTGACATAATCAGCGGTATGGACAGCACTATGTCAACGGAAGAGCTTCTCCCATTGACATAGCTCCCACTGCTCATAGATGTGGTTTTATTATGGTGATGGAGGAGCTGTCTCCTGTTGGCATAGAGCCTCTTCACCAGATGCTCTGCAGCGGTGCCACTGCAGCACTGTATGTGTAGATAAGCCCTAGATTTAGGGATTCCAGGGAAGAGCCCTGTGAGTCCTAGTCCTGAAAGAAAGGTGAATTTACAGAAGCTGTGGGAGATGCCTGCTGGCAGACCATGTTTAGAAGAAAGTCCAGCAAGGCAGTGGCAAAGAGACTGATGGAGTGGACTTTCTCTGCCGGCTAGGGGGTCCCTGGACTGGAACCCATTGTAGAGGTGTGACCCTAAAAGTGCCCCAAAGCCAGATGGGAAGGGGACACCTGCTATGTAACAATGAAACTTATCTTGCCTGACCTGCTCAATGCACCAGGACCACTGTTGTCATGACATTTATTTAAAAAGTATATTGTCATATCATTTGAAAACTAAACAACTTGCTGGTCATTAATATCACTATGAAATGTATGTGAAACTATGGATACTCTCTGAGAGTGTTTTGGAGTTTGTGAAGATACCAAGGAAGCAAGGAAGATGAACCCAAGAAACATGGATTGGCTGGCTTCGAACACCCTTCTAAATATCTTTTTGAGCACTTCATAATGTCTACAAATTTTCATGCCCAGAGCTGCCATCCAAATCAATGGGAGCCATAGCTACTTAGTGTGTCTGAAAAGCAGATTTTTTTTTTAACATGTAAAAGTCTAACCTGACTTCTGCCATCATCATATCACACAACTCCCATTCTCCTGCTTTTCCTTGGTCAACAAACATAGGATCAGTCTGCAAACATCTACTGGAGGTTTTAGCTGTTTTCCCTTCTAACAGTTTGTTTTTTGAGTCTAAACAGAGTGCTTATTTCCAGATGGAAATTTACTCAGGAGGCAGTGTTGACACACCCTTGTTTGTATGGTGGATACCTTTCAACTTACTCAAGCCCACCTGCTGTATCTGTCAGCACTTCACTGGAAAACATCTTTCCTTGACTGCCTGTTACTCTTCAAGAGAGCTCTTTCCCTTTTGTTCATAAACTGTGCACAGCATTGTTCTTCCTTTGTTAGATCACTTCCCCTAGAATTCACAATCTTTAATAAACACATCAACAAAATGCTTTCATCTATTCATTAAATTTTGTAATGCCACTAGAAATGACTTCTCTCCTTCTACATATCTAACAAACTTGTCAGCAAATCTGTTTACATCATTCTTAAGGCGCTAGAGGTTTTTTTCTTTGTTCTTTTCCCAGCTCAGTAACTTTTCATCAGATGACTTACACTCTTTGTCATGAATATTTTTTAAACCATTCACCATGACAATATACTTGATCCTACATATACCCTACACTCAGACAGTCCATCAACATCAGTGAAATTTTGAGCTATAGAATCTGTAGGATCAGTGGCTATATTATATTTAAAACACATGTGGCTCAAAATTGAATTGTCCTCTGGATTTTTAATCTCTCTTTAGTTTTACTATTTACTTTGAATTGCTTCTATGCTTTTGAACCCATACATAAAAATACATAAAGTCACTAGAACAGAAAGTTCCAGAATATAATAATAAAAATACAGTGTCACATATTGTAAATGTATGAGGAATTTTTGGGGTGGATAACACCATCGTAATATAATTGGACAGAATACGCATCTCAGTCTCAATTGCTTTTAGACACTAGCTTATTATTTATCTATATTTGTATTTCTGTAGCACCTCAGAGACCCTGTCATGAATCAGGCCTCCATTGTTCTAGGTATTGTATAAACATTTCTAAAAATGTGTCCATGTCCCAAAGAGCAAACACAATCTAATTATAAAATAAAAGAAGAGGGAATGGGTGGAGGCAGAGAGGGGAGCACAAGGAAAGAATGAAACAATAAAGGGAAGGGGGGCACCAGCCCACATGGTGCTAAATCTCCATGACTCTAAAGAAATATACTGTGCTAGAAGGATGGCCAGATGCACATGGAAATGGATGGAGATTTGGGTTTAGTTCCTAGCCAGACCTTGTGTGACTTTGGGTAAGTCACTTAATCTACCATGTGTCTCAGATTCCTGTCTGTAAAGTGGGGATAATACTTTTCTGCCTCACAAACATTGTGAGAATAAAAACCACTAATTAGCATGGAGGGCTCAGCGACTATGGTTAGGAGGACCATATAATAAATAATTAGATTGAGGTGCGTTCAGATCCCTATCCCGCCCTCCATATATACAGGTCACAGTGAAATGGGTGCACACTGCTGTCTTTACTAATCTCCAAAGTTGTTTAATCATATCCACTAGCTGACATGACCTACTAAAGATTGCTCAGTGACTACGCACACAGCAAACTCTTTAAGCTATAACCCTGACAGTGAGGGTTACATCTGCACTCTGAGCTACAGCTGTAATTCCCAGCTCACTCACACATACGCTAGCTTGAGTATAAATAAAGGTGTAGCTGTAGCATGGGCAGCACTGGCACAGCTTATCCGTGCCAAGTGCAAGCCCACCTGAACCCATAAGGGCTTACTCAGCACGCTTTTTGATGCCACTGCTGGCCATGATACTGCAACTACACTAATATTTAGCTCAATGAGAGCTAGCGCAAGTATAGCATGAGGATGTATGCAAGCTGGAAATCACACCCCTTCCTTGTAGTGTAAATGTAACCTTAGACTGAGGGTGAGATTTTGTCCTTAGTGTTACAGTACTTAAAAACAAAACATACAAACAAAGAAACAAAACCCAATCAACCCTTGCTGGTAACCATTATTTTAATAGCATCTAGAATTTTAGATCAAAAATGCAAAAATCAAATAGTTACCATAGTTCATTATTAGCTTGGAACAAAACAGAGCAGTGATTATTCCTCTAATTGTCCTTAAAGTCATTATTACATATGCAAGTACAATTTTCTACTCTCCAGAGCCTTTCCCTCATTACACTGTGTGATTCACCAAATTACACTATTGTGATTAGTGCCTGAAACCAGTGTCCAAGTGGTATCAGGCAACTACTGGGCTCCTTTTGCTGAGGTCAATTTAATTACATTGTGCATGACAGAAACCAGGCCAGTTGAGTATTGCCTTTGCCACCAGCAATTGACACCTGAGTGTTAATGAGCTGGTAATTAAGAGTTGGCACAGACATGCACATTTAAGTGTTTAGGACTGGGATTACCATATGCTGTAATGCTTCTATGCTAAAAGCCAGATCTCATTTTCTAGAATATACAGCATTTTTGAAATATAAACATACTAAGGCATTTCCAAATAAGAAGCAAGGAATGCTTATATAAAAGCAGGAATGAATGCTAGCTCTTTACACTTTATAAAAAACAACATCTCTTCTAATTTACTGAGCATTTGATTATAATGCCCTTTAACCAACACATGTGTTCAAATTTGGATTGATTATGTTCTGATTTTTGTATTTTTCACGGTTTAAAGGAACCATTCCCCAGTAGTCCAGAGTCCCGGCCAATCTGTTTTGCTATTGTTAATCCAAAGTCTTTTGTCTCTGCATTCCCACAACCATAGCTCCACTCCTCTACAGAATGATCAGACAGCTCCTTATCTCATACCGTCCAAGTCATAAGTTCTCCAAATCCTTGGTTTGCTGTCACAGGCAGTTCTAAGCTCCCACTCTGCCACTTGCAATGGTCAGAAAATGTGTGTCTCCTTGGTGCTGTGGCCCCACCCCTGGGAGCAGTATTGGGGTGGCTTGTGCCTCATATAATGCCCCCACAGAAGGGAAGAGGTTGTGGTTCTGGAGACTGACAGAGAACTGGTAGAGTCCTCATGTTACAGCTGCTCGCCTTAAAGCTGCTATTCAGGGGACAAATGTCAGGACTTTGTTTACTGCCTGTATATAATAATATACTCAGTTTGCATGTGTTTCTTACCTCAGAAAGACTGCCCTCCACAGCCGTAATATTTCAGACCCGCTCAATTATGCATGATCAAGCTGTCCCCTGTTGTCCACAGGCTACGAAGGATACAGGCTGGGATTTTCTAATGACCTTAAGGGAAATTTGGGAGTTGGGTGCTGAAATCCTTTAGGCTACTTTGGAAACCCCAGATATAAGTCTTATTAGGACTTAAGGAGGGAGGGAGAGAGAGCAGATGGTCATGATTTTATTGTGATATTTGATGTATTTCTTAATGTCCCAACTCTTAGCATCCTGGATATATGTAAGAATCTCAGCTCATTTACACAAACAACATACACACAAAAAAAGGAAGTTTCTAACTGTCGAACTGTCATCATTACAGAGAGAAGCCTGAGAACATGCCCCTAAAGTTTCAAAAGGTACTTTAAAAACAATCCCAAGCATATTTTTGTAAATCACATGGTTTTGGGAGGGTTGACTATTTTTGAAGGCTTGGGGTTGGCAATACTACAAACCAATTTATTTTTTTCCTGGGTGTCCTCTAGTTTCATGATAATATTTGTGACTACACTTTATGTAAGTCAACTGCTGTAGCAACAGGACTTTGATATTTCCAATGGGATCAGAACATCTGTAAAAGCAAGTTACTGTGAAGAAGTCTAAGTAAATAAAATAAAGAATTACATATCTATTAGAAAAAGCCTTTACCCCTTGTTCTAGCTGTTCCTTGACAATTCCTAAGTAAGCAATAATGAAATAAACTACTCCTTCCATAACCAATAATACACTTGTAGAAAAACTAAAATCAAAACCAAAACCACCCACTCTCTCTCTCTCAATGTAGCAGTGTTATATACCAAAGGGGTGAACCAGTTCCAGAGCAGAGAGACTCTTGTACCAGCTACATTTTGACACAATACTGATACAGAGCAGTAGCTTAGACAATTTTCCAGTGCCTTTACAAACTCACAAACTGTTCACATCAGATGAAAAATGTATTAACTTTACTGAATCTTAGTTATGGGATTTACTTCTAATTTTCTTCTTTGGAAGAGTCTGCCTTTTCTATTGAACCCTCTGTAGGACATATAGCCTTTTATATGCAGATTGGTATAATTATGCTTTGAAATAGCTCTGAATTCCCAGTGGCTTAAACTGAGAACATGAAAGGGCAAATGTTATACTAAGCTGAAGGATATAGAAGTGGCACATTCATCAATCCAAAATGAGATATAGAAATGAACAGCTCTTTACACAGTGATGTCAGTTTTTGACAGATTATTGAAGGATCTTTGCAGCCACAGAGACTGTCTTGGGTAACATGAAAACTCTGCCTAGGGATATCCTTATCAGTTTGTATTTTTCTTTTTAATACTAAAAGGTGAGTAGATGTTAAGTAAAACAAGAGAAATATACCCTGACAAAAAAGCTTTAACTCCCTTCCCTGAAGAATGACACCTGGCCCCTAGTGGTAAAACAGAAGGCAATCTGATGATGGAATCATCTAGTCCAGCTGTCAAGCAAGGAATGGCACATCTAGAGTGGGCTTGCTATCTGGGGAAACAGATAGAGACTCCAGAGCCCAACCTCCATGTCCACTGAGATCCAGATGACAGACAACTGGCTCCTCAGCACAGGAGGGGAGATGGTAGTTCTACTGACAGATGTGTCAAGTTTCTACTTAATGCATCCAGACTTTTCCTTATCACATGGAAAGGGATAAAAGAAAAACAGAGCAAATTCTTGTCTGTTTGAAACCACAAAGTCAGGCATTATGGCTATTTGAGTTAGCGCAACTCAGTGTCATCATTCTTTTTACAGACTATTGCAAGATAAATGGAAGAGCCAAGTTAAAAGCATTTAAGGTAATCAAGTGAGGTTTAAACACCACTCATAAACCTGTCTGTGTAAGTGTTCACATAATGCATTGTTTTGTAATGTGAATGTATATACTTCAAAATATCTATCAGCATCTTAACTACAGAAATCCAACTCTCACCAAGTTAAAGAACATAAAGGTGAATTACACATGTTTGACACATTTTTGCTCTGCTATCCATTAGAAAAGCAGTATGTGGAAATATCACAGAGCAGAAGTGTTACTCTAAATACAAAACATGTTCTGATGTAAATGTTAACCACATTTATTTATTGTAAGCTAGGACTCTATAGGCCAAATTTGGAGTCTGTGAGTCTGTGTCTTACTAGCTGAGGTGCAAGGAGCAAGGTGTAAATGTCTCTATCTGAGATTCCCTCAGGTTCTAAATCTCTCCTGCCCCCCTTCTGTTTCTCTCCTTCACAGATCCCCTCAGGGGTGTGCAGTTGTTACACCTTCCCCAAGGATGTCGTTCAGGGATAAGGAAAAAAGGGAAGTGGTAGCAGAGTCATATCCTTGCCTCCTCCCTGCCCTCTTTAGGGTAGCTTGTATCTCAGAGGAATCCACTAGCAGGGCCGGCTCCAGGGTTTTGGCCGCCCCAAGCAGCCAAACAAACAAACAAAAAAAAGCCGCGATCGCGATCTGCGGCGGCAATTCGGCGGGAGGTCCTTTGCTCCGAGCAAGAGTGAGGGACCGTCCGCAGAATTGCCGCCGAACAGCTGGACGTGCCTCCCCTCTCCGAAGTGGCCGTCCCAAACACCTGCTTGGTAAGCTGGTGCCTGGAGCCAGCCCTGTCCACTAGGAAGGAGTTCCTGTGCTTGCGGGAGGATATGAACTGCAGTTGTGATTAGCCCATGTGCAGGGGTCATGTGCTCTCTCTACTCCAAACATCTGTGAAAGGGCTAGTCCCAAACACTTTCACTATCTGCTTTCCTTTTCTCCTAAAACAATGCTCCCATCTCCCCTTCCCATTATTTACTATTATCTCTCCCTTGATGTGCCACTCCCCCACCACAAGCGATTGCCATTATTTGTTGAATTATCTGTGTAAGAGCCTACTCTAGGAAAGTGCTTAAACAGGTGCTTAATTTACAGCACATGAAGTTCCATTAACTTCAAAAGGACTGCTCCTGTGATGTATTGTGGGATACAGGGCACAGTTAGGGGTCAGTATTGTCTTCCTTGCTCTTAGAAAGATAAATTGTTTCTCTCTGGCACAGTCCTGAAATGAGAGTGGGAAAGAGGGGCGAATAGTGCATGTATATCTAGTCATTTTATGAACTTTTAATTGCATAAAAATGCATTACAATTGTGCTACTAATACTTTTATTTAAAAGATTAATGCAAATTCCTCCATGAATGAAAATGTAGCGGGACCTTTTCTGTGTAAAAACTTCTCATCTGTATTTTTAATAGTCACATTATGTGCATAAATCTTCCATTTTTATTTAAAACCTACTGTCTACAGAAATGTTTCCTTTTTTCCATTTGAGTTTGCACAGAAAACATCTGCATTCTAAACATCTAAAATGTTTGTACATTTTTGTTTTAATTAAGATATTAGGTCCTATAAAGTATTAAAGGGTCTTGTTTCCTCCTCCCCCCCCCCAAATATTTTTACTTGTTCTGTTTGTATTTCAATAGCTCTCAGGGTAAGTCTACATGGCAATTAAAAACCTGTGGCTGGCCTGTGCCAGCTGACTGGGACTTGCAGGACTTGAGATAAGGGGCTGTTTACTTGCTGTATAGACATTTGGGCCTGGGCCGGAGCCTGAGCTCTGGGACCATCCCCCCTCACGGGTGCCTAATTGCAGTGTAGATTTATCCTTAGAGATCAAAAAACTATTGTGCTACATGGTGTACAAACACTTTTAGCCCAGTGGTCGGAGTGCTCACCTGGGAATAGGAGACTCAGGTTTAATTTTTCCTTCTCTGGTAGACAGAGAGAAAAGATTTGAACTGGGTTCTCCTACCTCTGAGATAGATGCTCAAACCACTGACCTCTGGGATAATCTGACATGGGCCCCCCTTAGCCTCTTCTGGGCAAGTTATTCTACTGTGGCTAAATGATGAAAGACTGATTGAAAGTGGGGGGCTGGACTCAGTATCTCTTCACTGAGGTGTGTAACCACTGAACTACAATCACAATCTCTGGCCCAAGGACTATTTAGGAATAGTCATTGGACCAGGGAGTGAGAGAATGACTCTGAACTTCAGTGGTTAGGGCAGACAGCTAAGAGGTGGCAAAGTCTGGGTCCTAACACTCTTTTATTATTTATCCACAATCGAACAGTTTCAACAAGAGAGACTGAAGAATGCCCTTTCTCAAGTGTCAGAATATTCCATAGTTTAGTGGTCTGAACACCCTTCTACAGAGGTGGGAGACCCTGGTTCAAATTCTTTCCCCTTTCTCCCTCCACCTCCTTCCCCAAGGGAAAGGGAGAATTGAACCTGTTTCTGCCACATCCTGAGTGCTTGGCTCACTGGGCTAAGAGTTATGATGGCTTCCTTGTCTAGTCAGATTTTGAATGGGACTCAGTTTGCTAGGCAAGCTAAGAAGCTGTCTATAGATCAGGTCCTGCACTTCACTCAGGCAGATGAACACCTTTCTTCCCCTAGTTTGTGCATTGCTCTGGGGTTTAGTCAGCAGATAGGCTGGGTGCCTAGAGGGAAGAAGCGGTGTGCATAGCCCAGTCTAAAACCTAGGGAACTTTTACAGCAGAAAGCTAGGCACCTTGGAGGTTCTGCAGTAGCCAAGCAGGAGTTTTGTGAATCACAGTTATACCACACATAGGGAGTTTAGGTGCCTAAATTGCTTTGTGAATTGCACCCTCACACCTTAAAGAGTAACATCCTGTCTCTTCACACAAGTTTCAAGAATAAAGCAATAAAGGATTGTAACTGACAGACTTAGAGCTATGTAGCAGAGACATATTCTGGATCATTACTTTGGATACATTTCACCAGAGGCTCTGAAGGAAGATTTTGACCTAAGTGCCATTTTTATCCAATAAACAGAAACTAGACTCTCTACTCTCCTTATTGATATTACTCTAAAAATAGAGATATAATGAATAATTAAATAGCTGTAATGAAAAAATAACTACTTTGGATGCCACACTTACTGAATCTTGAAATTATTTATGTATATTGATGAGGTGTGGTTTTTTCCCTCCCTCAGGTTGACAATTGGAGTTTTACATGAGTAACGATCTTGGGATCTGGCCCTGTAATTTTTGTTATGAGTGGACCAAATCCTGAGGTTCTATCTCCGTTTTTGTTTAGTTTTTCCCCTCAATCCTAAATCAGGCTTATTTAAACTTTAATTTGACTTTAAATAGGGGTTGGGCACTCAATTTCACTTTGTGCCTTTGAAAATCACCACCATACATCAGTGGACTTCATCTGATCTATGAGTGAGTAAAAACAGACTAGAAATGCAGCAAAAAAATCAGGCTTTGGCTTGGTGACAGGGAGATGAATTTATTATTTTGTTCTCCAGGTGATATTTTTGTTTACTATTTTCCATTGTATCTTGGAGATTTTGTTAAGATTTTTGATAATTATGGGAATTTTAATAAATTGTGCATATTTTTTAAAAAAACAGAAGTAAATATTTTATAAGTATTCAAAACAGCATCTCTTTAAACACTTATAAAGTGTTTAAATTATTCCATAATTTTTCAGAGACAGACTTTGGGTATATTGAATTGAGATAATACTTAATAGTACCGTTATGATCAGATAAAAGTGCTACAGTGATCTATATGATTCATTGGAAAGTGCCACCAATATTTCTCTCTCTGTGATGGGGATGATTATTCCACACAGGTGATGAAAGGCTTAATGCCTATGCTGCAATTAGACACACACACACACGTATCAGCTGACTTGGGCTCCCAGAGCTTGGGCTAAAGGACTGTTTAATTGTGAGTTACATGTTCAGGCTTGGGCTGGAGCCCAGGATCTAGGACTCTGCAATGATGATGGAGTAGCCAGATTTGCACACAGTATTCAAGATGTGGGCATACCACGGATTTATAGAGGTATTATGATATTTTCTGTCTTATTGTCTATCCCTTTCCTAATGGTTCCTAACATTCTGATAGCTTTTTTGACTGCTGCTACACATTGAGCAGAAATTTTCAGATTTATTTATTTATTTAATCACTGTGGCCTGATCCAACAAGGAATTTAAGCCTATGCCATAATTCATCACTCATTGCTACCAGTATATCACCCATATAGTCCATTTCTCTTTATTTTGGCTTGCAAGAGAAAGTGTTATGGCTGTCTCCACTTCTATTACTTGTAAGGCTTGGTTAGTGAAGGATGACAACTGAATAATAATCACTGGTTTCCAGCTTCACGCCTTATATGTATAAGGACGGCATGCTATATTTTGGGGTAAATCATGACCTTTTCTTTTAAATGTCCTTTGTGGTAACTATGGGTCAAATTCTAGTCCCAGTGAAGTCAGTGGCAACAGTTTGATTTCAATGGGATGAAGATTTGGCCCCATGCTCTCTCCAGACCCAGGATAATTTAGACACGAGCCTTCTCTCTCTCAAGAGAGACCAGTGATAAGAAAATAGCGTATGCTTATGCAGGAGAGATCTATGGCAAATAAAAATCAGAAGTTGTGTTTAGAGCTCATCTGAAGTTCTTTCACGCATGAAAATATGACATTTTGGCCAAAATATTAGATTTGGATATCTGACATGATGCCTCCTGTTATCATTCTCCTCAATGAGACAGTCACTCTGGTCAGACTGCATCTCCTGTGAATGATGCATCACAACCTCAGACCCTTCCCTCCCTGCCCCTCTTCCCCCCCTCCATGAGGGAAGGAAGGTGCTACTGCCACAGTTTCAGGGTAACTACACCACAGTCACCTTCTGTGGTCCCTTGAGGCTGCCCACTAAAAGGTTTCTGGCTGTCACCTCTTGGGCAGAAACATGTGTCTCACTCTCTCCTGTCTGGAGTTTTTAAGGCTGCACAGTTCCCTGCCTACCTTGTGATATTCCCAGCAGCCAGACTGCCTAGAAAGCCAGTATTCCTGCTTTGCTTTCTCTCTAGCAGCTATGACCATTGTATTGCCAGCAGTTATAATTTACCATACAGCTGCTTCTAAGCAAGCATACTTATTCTAATGGTAAAAGCATTACAGAGGAAATATATTTAAACAATAATAGACCCTACACACATGTTAAAGGTGATCAGAGGTCACCCCCCAGCTCCAATCTAGGGCTCTAGTAGATGTCAGTCCTTCAAAATCCACATTTGCCTCCCCCTACATGGTTAAGTTCATATCCCTCTTGGATGCACAATCAGAACAAAGACTGGACAGATAAACTGTTTCTTTATACAAGTCGGATCTTTGATCTTGATCATATGTAACACATAATCAGCAGACAGTGACATTTTCCTCAGGTCATACCAACAAAAGGCTGCATTTTTGTATAACAGAGGTGAGTAATTTGTTTTAATTTCTCCCTAGGGATTCCCCCAAAAATCCACTTAACAATTTTTATCCCAGAAGTCCATACTTGTCTGATGTGTTTTCAGTATAATCTCTTGAACTCTCAGGTCTTACATTAGTCACATCTGCCTATCTAAAGGGGTTACATCCAATCCTGGATGACAATAATACATAAAATTAATACAATGTCTCTTCGGGATATATCAGGAAATTGGCATCTGTCATAGTTATGTCATGGGAGTTCCATAGCCACAATGAATTCACATCCTTTGAGTCTCTGGACAGCACCATGTTCACCCACTTCCCAAGAATTGACCGCATTGTTTACTCAGTTGAAATGCTACTACTGATTTTATGATAGTGGCTGCATGAATTTTACTCCTTCAGTGAAATTCTGAGGTTGTACAGATCCAAAGCTAGAAATTCTCATCTAACTTGCTAATGATCAGATGGGCACAGGCCACAGATCATAGCGATGGCCTAATTCCTCCTAATGCATTCCTGAGCATGCCATCATTTTTGGAGTGGTGTGAATGTATTGTATTATTTATATGGTGCTGGTGTATGTACTGACAGGAGGATCCCTCATCTATTCTGTCCTTGTTGCAGTGAAGCACAGCCTCTACCTAGAACTTCACCTGACTTCCTTATAGACTTAGAGAAACAGTACACAGCGAAAGTGAACTATAGTTCTATTATTCATATCACCTTATTCTCATGATCGTCTTCAGCTACGCTTCAAGTATCACATGCACAGATCTGTACAGAAAGGCTTTCTGTAGTCCAGACATGCCATCTGAGTGCTTTAGAAGTCTCTCAATCTTCCTCTACTGGATTCTTCTCTCATGTTTTGTCATCTTTCTTTTAGAAGAGGAAACAAACTGCTTATTATTTCCCGTTGAAAATGGCTTTTTTGGAAGAAGAAAAAAAAAAGGCAAGGAGCACATGTTCATGAAATACGAATTGCAGCTGAATCTTTTAGAGCTAAACCAAATGTGTACATGCAATCTGTACCTTTAAAAACAGTCAGTCCAGACAAAAAGTGGATGATTTAACTAAAATGTAGTTTGGAGTTCACTAATTATGTATGCATATGACTAGATATTAAAGGAGAAATATAATGAGACTGTCATTAACTAGTTACATGAGTGGGTCATTTTATCAAGAAACATTATCTGCTTCTTCATTTAGAAATAATGCACAAAACAAATAGGCCCAGGTTCTCTTTATGTGGTTGGCCCTGCTGTCCTAGTGTGTGGAGACCCTACTTATGGTCCTCTGTATCTTTGAAGTGTGCTTCCAGATCCCCTCCTCTTCCATATCCCCTTACAGCATTATGCCATGCTTTCCTAGCACTTTCAGGACCTCATTTTGTGCTACCCCACATTTTGTATGGTCACTACAATGGTAGTGGCATGATTCATAACTGTGTTACTTCAGTTTTACTGTAGTGTAACAATTGACTTCAAAACTGGAGTGACAGTTGTAAATCATGCCTCTTAGCTACTGATTTTTTAAAAGTATTTATGTATTTGCAAGGCAGTGGCAAATAAGGCCTAATATTTGTAGTACAATGTGGTTATCCGTCCACCTACTCACCCACTTGTACATCGACTAACTTGCCATCCAATTAACCCCATTACTTACTCACAAAATCCCAGAATGTTGAAAGTCATGGAGCCTTCTTAAATATAACAACACTGGTATTCAAGACTCTTTGGCAAAAGATAGCTCTGAAATTAGCAATCTTAAGGTCACAGCTGCTTAATCACTTGTTTTTTTAGATGTTCTCTACTCTCATTTTTTCATCCTTAATAGTATTATTATATTTCTTTTTCTTCAGAGACAAGACCAAGTTCCAAGACTGCTTTCACACTTTGCAGGGCAAGGCATGTATCAATCTGCTGAAAGAAACAGTTCCCCCCCACGTGTTGTACTGTCTGACAGAACATTCTGAAATTGTTTGATCAAAGTAACTGCACTTAAAAAGCAGTATGCAATGCAACCTCTTCTTTAATAAAGCAGCTGCTTTTAAAGTGGCTTCTGTGTGGACTAAGTAAAAATGCCTAATCACTTTAAGAAATATGGCTTTCACTAAAATTACTTTGCCTGAAAAAAGCCTCCCTCTACTAATTCAGAATCTCAAACAGAAAGCAAATGGCACTTCTGGAGAACTATACATATAATTTAATAATTACAACACTTTTATATCTTTTGACTTTTCAGAGCATTCTGTTTTAGACTTGGGTTTGGGATGCCGTACCAAGGCTGCGTGAGAACTTCCAGGGTACACCATTATTTACAAAAAATGTATAACCATGCCTCTTTAATGGATGTTGGCTGCACGCATTACAAAAGGAACATTCACTCACTAAATCTATATAAAATGGCATTTTGCCATTATCCAAGGACTTATTTTTGAAAATCTGTGCCATCATGCCTAAAACCTGACCTGGAGTCTAAGAAGGCACTTTAGTCTCCATATCCATTCACTCCTTGCCCTCTCTGCTGAAATTGCTAACAAGGGAGCCAATTAGTGCCATTTGTAGTATGAACACCACTCTGCAAGCAAGTAGACTGAGACTGCTAAACCCATTTCATAATAGGTCACCAAAAAGTGGTCAGATGATTATTTCCATCACTCCTCACTGGAGCCAGATTTGAACTAATGACCTAGAGAAGACATATGTTGCATTACTGATCCCTCAAGCCATTCTATATGTCTCAAAAGCATTGTAAAATAGTTGAGTAAAAGGTTTGTTATGGAGAATGAGTGTCACCAACCCTAATTCAAATGTCAGTGTTAGGCTGGCTCAAATCTTCTCTGAACCTAGACTGCTCTGTTTATCTAGTCCCCTATAATAGCTTTCCTGTTCTTCCTGGATAGTTCACCAACAATTCAAGCCTAATAAAGCTAAAAAAGCTCATTATTTTAAAACTCTTTCCACTGCTTCCATTCCTTATTGCTGTTGACAGTACCATCATCCTCCCTGTCACCCTGGCTGACAACCTGGAGATCATCTTTGACAGTAATCCTGGTGGTGGCTGAAATCCTCCTGCATGGTGAAAGGACTTAAACTGTAGCTCCACATAGCCAGTGACCCAGGAATTGTTATCCATCCCCTTACCCACAGTCAAAATACATCTGTTCAGAGTAACAGGAACCCTGTAAAGCTGTGCTCAGCAATACACAGGGATGTGGCCTTCCTGCGGCTCACTCTATTCCCTAGTCCTGCCCACTTCTGGAGAGATGAATTGCATCAGTTTAGTGAATTTGGAGCCTCTACAATCATTCACTGGATTGTAAGACTTTATCCAAAGTCAATAGGACTACGTAGAAATTTGCAATGAGTTAGTGGTCTTCATGTAGGAACGTATACACAGACATGAATATTTTCAGTATGCAGAGTTTCTTTGTAGCTGTTCTTTTAAGAAGACAGATTAACTAGGGGATTCACCCTCAAAACCAGGAGATGTCCCAAGATTATACAGCTCTTGGGACACCAATAGGGGCCAAGAATATCCACACAGCTTCTTGAGACACTTCTCTTCCAGCTCCCATAGTTTCCTGATTCCTTCAGGAATCATGTTGCCTTGCCAATTCTGTCTATGGTTGCCTCAAATGCTCCAACAAGGCGAGGGAAATCATTGTATGAAAAGGCTACTAGCAGTAACCTGTGTTGCCTAGTTCATGGGGTTTTAGGAGATGTTGCCTTGAAAATTCCCCCTTTTCCAAGCCCCTTCCTTGTGTCTGTCCATACCTCCATTGTGTACCTGTGGAAGGGTTTCTATAGAATGGGAGAATAGCTGACAATCTCTTGAAGCCAATACTATTATCCTGATTTATTTCACATCCCCACACCAGGTGAAACCAAACTGATTTCTATGTACACACATTGGGGGATGGGGGAAGAGGGGTGGTTAACTATTGCTCCTGATCTTCATAAACAGTGCACTATAATTAGACCCACAGGAGCATTAGGGGAAGGTCTAAACAAAATCACTAACCCATAGATTGCTAACATTTCCCCTTCTTTCCCTTTCTCTTTTTCCTCTAGTTCATAAAACAGGGGAGGAGCGGGAGGGAAGAAACATATTTGGGTATGATCCTGCCCTAAACCTGTAAACCTACAAGGAGTAATGGAGAAAGCACATCCAGCATCTTTCTTTTCCTGCTGTCCTTTATGTTTATTTTCACAGGGATGAGATTCTGAAGGAAATGGAATTGCCTTCTGAGAAGGTTACTCAGTGCCCCTTGCATAGCTGAAAGAGTTATATAAAGGTCAAATGAGATCTTCTTTTACTGTTCCCTTGCCCATCCAAGATATTCTTTCCAAACAGAATGAAAATTAAGTTACATTGTATAAAGATTCATGAATGAACTTTATAAAAGCTCTTTAGTGCGTTTGATTATGGTGAAAGGTGCCGGACTGACAGTTCTTGTAGAGACTCAAGCCAGCTATTTATCCATGCAACATGTGCAGCATGCACACCATGCATTTACTACAGTGTCCTGCCAATATGCCCGAACCCTGACTTCAAGGTGATTAGGGATGAGATGGTAATACAAGCTTAATTTGACAAGTGATGTAAACAGTGAAAGGAACCACATTTTTACCAGTGACCCCAGTGCCAAGCCACGTATTTTCACATGCATGTGTTTAGTCAGTATTCATTGGAAACCCGTAACGGTCTCTGCCATGAGGAATTTGCAGTCTAATTTAGACTATAAGCAACTTGAGTGTAACAAACAAATGCAAGGGATGTGGAGAAACGATGAGAAACAATGACAGCAAACATTTGGTTATCTAGACAGTGCACAGCAATATGATTGAGTCAACTAAATGGAAACTTATTTCCCTCTCAAATTTGCACCTTTTAGAAGTCTATAGACATACTTCCTGTACAATTTCTGTAGCAATCTGAAAAAATTAAGTCTCTATGCCTTGAATATTTGGTTTTTAAATATTACTCAGCCTTTTGTTTTGATTCACAAACTGATAATTTTGTGCCATTTGAAGTATGATTTGATTGAATGTATAATTTTACATGTTTTGAGCCTGGTGTGTTTGCCATTTTTAAAGATTATCAGTTTTTCAGTTTTGAAAGTACATTATTTGCATACTCCAAACAAGAATGAAACTAGAATATAATATTATGGTGTCATTATATTGTATGAAGTCTTATATAGTAGAAACAAGAACAACAACAACAAAAATTAATCTAAAGAATTTACCTTGAGGGTTGTGTTGAATGTTAATATAGTTTAAAACATATTTCCCACAGCAAACAAATTGCTCACTTTTAAAGAAAAGTTTTCATTATTTAATATAACAAAATAAAGTTAGCTCTTGACACAAGGGTGGGAAATCACAAAGGAGGGATGATATTTAATGAACAGAAGTTGAATAATTATTAAACACCAGAAAAGGACCTATGTAGCTAGATCAAAGACAGGTGACCTTTTTAGAGTTTAGTTAACCTTTTGGTCATTTGAAAATCATCAAATATGAAGATAAAGGTCAGACTAGAGCTCAGACTTTGTGTATTTTCTTTTCCTATCTAGGAATAAATGCTTCTTTGACCTGATCCCATTCCCATCAGGATTGGCCGGAGTTCTGCTATTCAGTTCGTAGGGAGCAGGAGCAGGTCCATGTTTTTGAATATCTATTATTTCATCCATGTCATAAAGATAGTAATGTTAAAAGTACAATTCTCTTGTTCTGAATAACTGGCCTATAATCTCTGCAAATCTACAGGAAGATACTATTAAAGTTTGTGAACTAGATTGGCTTGTAGAAATAGGCAGAGCTGTATTAATGTCAATGGAGTTATGCTAACTCACAACAACTGAGCATCTGGCCTCCTAATCTTCATTTTAAAAAGAAAAGAAACAACCTGGCACCCAGGAACTCAAGGTCACAAGATGTAAGGCTGTAGGCTGCTTGATTCAGAGAAGGAATCTGAATCCATATTTTTGTCCTTCCTGGTAAATGCCTTAATCTCTAGGCTACAGTTCTTACTCTCTTGGTCCACTGAATATGTAGATATTTAAACAAAATGGAACAGCGTCAACAGGAGAGATTGAAAGCAACCCACCACAGAATAACCTATATGCTGGAAGCTAGGGCACTAGTTTGTCAGTGCGGAGATCAGAATTCAAGTCCTATTCCAGCATGGGGATTCAACCCTGCACCTCAGGCATGGGCCTAGCTACCAGGCTGAGTGTTATAAAAGGAACTCTTTCCTTGCTCAAAACAGATGTTTCCAACTTGCTAACAAATTCCAAACATTTTTGAAAATGAATCAAATGTTTTTCCTGACTTTTCAGTTCATGTGATGACCTGGAAAAAAAATTAATGATTCCCCAGCTCTTCTCCTGCAATCCTTTGTGATGACTATATTGTATCTGTTTTATGTACAAGTATGATGGTTTACTAGATTTGTGGTCCATTAAAATGTTCAGTTTCAGTTAGAAAAATCTGCCATTAAGAGCTAATCCTTGAGTTCAACTAGCACAGCAGCAAGATGGGAAGATGCGTTTGAAATAGGGATGGAATTCTCTTCCCAAATTACAGAGTGGCTTTGTAGCTGTTCTGCAGAGTCTACCCTAGTTCATAGTCCTCTTTGGTTCCTTACCATCTCTCCACATATTGGTCCTCCCATTTTTTCCCTTATGTCACTCTCCAACCCCCTCCCCCTGCCACACTGAGAAGTCAGAGTGGATCTCCACGCGTTACAGGAGAGGGATACTTGTGCGATCAGACTCCCAGATACCTGCTGCCCTTTGCATGTGGAGATGCACATTAGTTCTGCTCTGAGGGGGTGCTTCACACCCAAGGATGAGGGGGCAGGAAGTATCTCTTTCATCCCAACAACAGAATCTGGCCTCAGAATTAACAATGACACTCAGTCTGTAAATAGTCATGCATTGTCAATGAATTAGATGTACTATAAATGCAAACTGTGGGATGTTTACTCACCTCTGGATTTCATTTATTTCTAGATATTTAACTTAAACACTAGAGACTTTAGGCTAATTGTTCACTTAGCTTTTCAGAACACTGCCTGTGTGCAGCCCAGGGTTTCTGTATAGCAAGTAGCTGAAATAATTTCAAGTCTGACTTTAATTCTGAATGTCCTTGTTTTTGCCAGGTAAAGGCCCTGCTTCAGTAAGGTACGCTAAGCACACAATAGTCCCTTTGAATGTCTATTCATGGGTTTAAAGTTATGTGCTTAGGTTGCTTGCTGGGTGGGTCAAAGTGTCCACTTCATCATCTTTATGTCCCTCAGCACATGAACTGGAAATAAAATGACTCCACAAACATCACGGTACTCCGGCTTTTTTCCTTTGTTCAACCATTAACTGGGGGCAATCAGAAAGGAATAGCCATCTGTACTCATCCAATATGAGCACTGATAGCATTGTATTATAACTGGGCAACAAAGGCCTCAGAAAATGGTGCTGCAATTGTAGTAACCAATTTTAATCAGACCATTAACAGTTCCTTTAAGTTCCCCTCCCTCCATGTCATAGTATGGTATGAACACAATTTTCTTTCACGCTTTTACTACCCAAAAGTATGCTTTTGGGATTTGGAAAAGCATTGACTGAGATTAGATGCCAATCCCAGGAAAGGCAATAGAGGAGACATTAAATAGGAACATATGCCATTATAGTTGTCAGAATTCTCCATTGAAAGGGTGGCAAGGATTCCTATAGAAGATTATTTTCTTACAAAGTGAAAAACAGGATGGGTGGAGAAAACCAAGAAAACTGCATTATGACTAGAGTTTCAATACTACAAGAGGGAGTCTACCTGGAAACAGGAACCCTCTCTCATTCACTTTGGGAGTGGGTAGCTGGAGCCTTTTTCACTTCCACTACTGACAACTATAGCCATGTGTTGTAATGAAGGTTCTTTGGGAGTACATAATTGTTGCCAGAAGGAAGCTGTTTCGAAATCAGGTATTTCTCTTCAGCCATCCTCTATGGGGAATTGGAAGTTCTTCTTCTTCTCCCTCTCCCTCCCCCCTCCTATTATTAGCTCACGAAGAGAAGGTGAGGAAGTGATAATACATATTAAGTGCTGCCTTCCAAAGGTATCATTGACTTCTGGTTACTTAATATCAACAGGATTACCCCAGTGGACCTGTTGAGAGTGGAGTTAGATTGTAGTTGTAGTGGAGCTTTTCTCCAATAGTCCAGCATGAGTAGATGGGCTGAGGAGCTCCATGGAAGCAAGTGATGACAGAAACCTTCCACCACAGACATCAGCCACTCCACAATAATGACTTCAGCTTTTTGCAGTAGTAGGTTTTGCTGCATTAGAACCAGCTCTCCTTGGAAGGTTTCTTAAGCCCTCCCCCATTTTATGCTTCTGTGTGATATGAAGAGCAGACCAAATTGCAAACTCTGCTTACCTCCTTGTGCAACTGAACTGCACTGGTTCAGTGTGCATGTGTGATGGCCTCTGCATTTGAGGAAGTAGGGCCAGGACTTTCCCCTAAAAGCACTGAAGCTTTATTATGGGTCTGATACGAAGCCCATTGAAATCTCCCTTGAGAAACTCCATCATGAGTTTCACAGTAAGAGTTCATTACAAAAATAGTCTTCACGCCATGGAATGAACATAGTATTTTTATTATAGAAAACAAAGGGAAAATTTAATGTAATTGATTTAATCCTGCATTCATTGCTCAGGCTGATAGCAGTCAGACTCTTACAGTTCCAAACAATGTGTAATAATGTAGTATGTATAGTCAGTGTGATTTAATTTACTCTGTTCTAGACGACTAGTACAAAGACTATGAAATATAGTGTATACAACAGGAAGATTTGGAAGTGAAGCTACTCTGGATAGAGATAAATACATGTAAAAAGTGAACTGTTTAAAACATTTTATTTACAAGTTTTAGCTCAAGTTTATGGAGTAATATAACCTGAAAATTAGTTCATTTTATTGCTTTTCTCTCCAATCAAAAAGCCTAATATTAACGTGCTGACTTTTTTCTTAATGTCTGGAGTGATTTAAATCAAATTTTGGTTAAAATAAAAGAGAATTTCATCTAGAACATATTTTTATACCAGACTTCAGCCCAATGCAAACAAACATAGATTATTTATAAACCCCTCCAAAATGGAATTTATGATGAAAACACTGACAGACACTTAAATATATAGTAGTATTTCTCAGTGCAATTATAATATAAATGAATGTACCATCTATGTAATAGCTTTAGGTCATTTAAATAGGGTTCTTTTATAGTTATAGCCCAATTCTTACCCTTTAGCAGTTTTTTTATGCTTTGTCTGTGCACTGTATTAGCTAGATTTGTTTGATGGCATAGTATGAATAAAAGACAGCTTTACATCTAGTGCATAAAATTGGCTTGACCTCTTTGTAAATATCATTGAGTCCAGCGCAAAAACATTTCGAATATTTTAAATCTGGTGGTGACTTTTCCTGGAATGGCTAAGTTGAGAAGTAAATTGGATACATCCTAATATATGGAAATGGGAAAATCCATGGAAGAAAAGGAAGAACAATGTGTAATGATCCTTTGCCTATCACAGCTTGGCACAAAATTCAGACTTTATACTACATCAATATAGATTATAGAGGTTTGATTATCTAAGAGATTAGAGCTTTGTAAAGATTAAAAAAAATTAACACACTAACACGTGGTAAAACCAACAGACCAAAGTTGAAATACCAAGGACAAGAATTAATAAAATTAGTGTCTAAATTTTTCATGTTATATTTATTATTGTGTTACAGAATTGCCTTGAGGCACAAATTGGAAATACAGACATGAAGTACAAACTCAGTCCCTGGTTAGCCGTGCTCACATGAACATTCCTTTGACTAATTTGTTTTTAATATCAGGTAAAGAGGTTTCAGCAATTCAAATAAATTTAAGTGTGACAGTGTTTGCAAAATGTCAACACTTGTTATGTTTGTGTAGAATACTTCAAATTGGGACTTAAGCACTTAATCATAAAGAAATGCTCTAATTATATTTTGTACACTAGGTTCTCATTAAGGCAGGCACAAAGCATCCAATAAGAACTCTGATAGAATTTTTTTGACTAGCTCTAAAAGTGGGGCAGTAGAAGCTGTATAATAAAAAGTAAGTTTTTTGTTTTGAATTTTTCCTGAAATGTCTCCCTCTGAAAGAACACAGGCTAAGGAACATAAATCTGACAAAATGTTTGACTATATTTGATCTCTCAACTGAAACCCCCAGTTCATACACTCACAACATGCAGAGAGACCTAATGTCCATTTCTCTTTCCTTTGGGGTTACCTAGAGAGCTGAGGTTTATGAGGATGTAACTTTTCCCATATACGCTGCACGCTGCAGTCAGTGTCAGCATAACTCTCTATCAAAGCCACATTAATTCCTCCAAAAGAAGTTATTATAGAACATAATTTAAAGTTAGGATAGTTGAAAATTGTTCTAATTGCATCTGGATGAAATGATTAACTATTGACTCTGCAGTAGCCGACGGTAATTTTTATGAAACTTACTTTGGGTGATCTTTATTCTTCAATGAAGATTGCTATGAAAATCTTTTACTGAGTTTGGCTTTCTTGAATTGTCAGTGTCTATAAAATGGAGAGTGACATTCACAGTATGTTAAAAATGACACTAACATACGTATTGTATTCGTTACTTATGTTGCTGTTTGACAAATAGCTTTCTCCAAGAGTTTAATTAAATTGATTGGTGCATAACTGTAGTCAGATTTAGGTTTAATTATTAATGATAAAACAAACCAATAATAGATTATATTTCACAGCACCCATATGTATGCTGGGTGCTCCACAAAACACAAGGAAATACAAGGTCAAATCCTCAGCTGTACTGTTTTTTCCAATTGTCTGATCCTGGGGCTGCCGGCTATTGGGCCAGGGCCCAGAATAAAGGAGAGTAGTCTATATTCTGCTCTTTTTATGCTTGTTGCCCATAGCCCCGAGGAGTAGTTCTGGCAACTGGGATTACCAAGGTGTGGTGCGCTGGCCATATTCCCTTTCCATAATGGTAGCTTGCATTACCTGAAGTTTCCCTGCACAAGGAATGCCTCCGACTGAGGCTTGGTAGGGTCCAGCCCACTGTTTCTACCTGAGAATGTGTACACTTAGGTCCAAATCCTGCAAAACCTTATGCACATTCTTAACTTTAAGCACTGTTTAAGACCCCAGTCCTGCTGAATCCACATGGAAGTAAGGGTCTGTCCATCCAATTACAGAATAAGGGGCTTAAGTTTTAGATGGTGTATTCCAAGTGAGGGTGACAAATTGCTGGTGATGGGAGACTGATGGATATAGCAATATGAGTATGCAGTTTAGGTTCTTGCACATCTTGGTGGCTTATTTAAGAAAATATTTTCAAATACAAAGTGAGGGGGATGTCAGATATTACTGATTCATGTATTTTGTGCATCCTACAAGAGGTGAGTTTTCAGGAGTGATTTAGAAAAGATGAAAATGGCTTAGTGGATAATGCTGAGAGTGTAGGTTAAGATCAGTGTTAGCCTAAGTTTAAAGCCAACCATAGGCACTTCTAACTTACATGCCCAGTTTTAAACTCAAATATTGATTATTTGAGGGGGTGGACGTGAGTTTTGCCACATACTATAGAGTTTCCACTTTCCCTCTGACATGAGTAATTGCCAGTAATGTATTGTCACATTTCTTCAAATACTCCCCATATTCAAGGAAGGAAAGAATAAAGACTTTGTGTAATTTGAGTGAGAGACATGTAGCGCCATTTTCTTGCTGAAGTTAAATGAAAGTCTGAGTCAGAAGGAGTGTAAGTAAAGGTCACTTACAGTCCCTTATAAGTTCCACTTTGATCCATCTCTCTCACTCAATCAGTTCAATGTTCTTAGAAGGTTAACTCTTTAGTTCTGGAAATTGTATGCAACCAGGCCATGAATAGGTTGGAAATTGTTAGTGCTAAAGGATTATTAGTTAAGGCCTTTGCTCTTCCCACTGCTCCCCACAGAACAGAGCATGGGGAAGATCGCCCCTGTAAATTACTCTAGAAATGCACTGATAACTGGTGGAGTTCTTTAGTCTTGTCCTTTCCCTCTGTTAGGCTTAGTTAACTGGCTTCTGCCCAGGATCGCGTGTGCAGACAGAGCTGCCACTAGGCTTTCTTGCTCAAGGAAAGGCATCTGCTATGGTGTTCATCATATGCTGTCATTCAAGTCAATGGCAAAACTCTCGCTTACTTCAACGGGGACCAGGCCTAAAGAAAGGGGATTGAAGAAGTGCAAGGATTAAGGTGCCTGGGAGGAAGGGAGGCTCTCCCCAAGATCCCTGCTAAACACTCTATGGGACCTGCAGTAAGGCCAGGAACAAATCCCAGAGTATTAGTGCGGAAGAAATAACTTACAGGAAGTGGAAGGTAACTGAAATGGACAATATTAAAATATAGAAAAGCCTGCTTATAAGGTATTGGCAGCAGTGCCCCAGGTTACTGTGCACAAACAACGTGTGAGTGCTAGAGCTCGTCAGAAAAATCTGACAGAACATTTTTACCATCAGAGAACACTGATTTTTCAAAATCTAATTTTTTCACAGAGGTGGTTTAAGTTACAATGGGACTCGGTCCAGATTCTGACATAAACCTGTCTGGTTTCCTGTTAGCTCACTGGCCTAGCTTGTCAGCCCAACCTGTCAAGCTGAAAAAAAGCCAAAAGCTTGGAAGGCCTGAGGCACCTGGCTTCTCTTCAGCCTGCCATGAATGATGACAGGGAGCTGAGAGCCTGCCAGTCCAGAGAGCACTGCCACCCAAGCTCGCTGTGCCTTGGCAGCCAGGGTTTACAGGGCCCATAGGTCCAGGGCTCCCTGCTAGGCAAACTGCCTCAGATCCCGGGCTCCACTCTCTTCCTCAAAATTGTTGGTTTTCATTCCAAATTTGACTCATTCCAAATCTCAGAATATTTAAATCCTCCACATACTGGAATCACCTTTCTCCACCCAGCTCTAAGAACTTCTTTCAGCTAATATGGTACCTGCTATTTAATCACAGCATATGAGGAAGTACTATAGCTTAATAGTTAGTAATTCTCTTAGTTCAAGTCTTGCTGACATAAGTTGTCTCACTGACACACATGAATGTCTATTTGTGCAAGTAAAGAAGTACTTACATGAGTGAGTGGGTGCTGGTGCCCCAGTGTGTCAGCACCCCTTTTTGGTCAGGCCTGGTGCTGTGCAGAGTCTGCTCACATCAGAGGGGCAGTCAGTCCACCTTTATTGTCTGAGTCTTTATAGTCCTATTCTGGAGGCAAAAATGTTAATGTCTGTCCCACTGGGCTGTGCGGACTTCTCCTTATGTTTGGCATGGTTCATCTAGCACTTGCCCTCAAAGGGCCTGGAACCCCTTTTTTCTTTTAAGTCCCTGTTAAGCAGTAGGTAGGAGAACCAATGCCCACCCACTCCACTGAGTTCAAGCTCAAGACCCTTTATCTAGGCTGGCAGAATCAATCTACCACCATTCCCCTGCTCTTCCCTGAGCTCCTTTCTACCCTTCCATGGTTCTACAGCCTCTGCCTGTCATTATCCCTTCTTTGGGTTGTTATCATTCTAGGCTGCTTCTTACAGGCAGACCCTTAATTCTCTGGCAGCCACCCTGCCCTTTTATTCTCCCAGCTGCTGTGAAGCTGCCAATCATTGCTAGCCAGCAGTTTCTGCATTAAACCCTTGGCTGCTGCACCAACAAGGCGTATATACAACCCATGACAGTGAAGTTTGCAGAACTTGGCACAGATACTATCATAGAAACTACAAATAAAACAGAATTGTTATTGATATGCTTAGCTATGTGGATGAATGTTCTTTATTTGACTTTAACTGTTGCTGTATCATAAGATGATTATAATTGTTTTGGAGCTGTTAAATTTATCTGCTAAAAACTGCATTTTAGGATTTACTGAAGCCCATTCTAAATTACTTTCCCTGGGGGAAAAATTCTCTGGGGGGGGTTCTGGCGGTGCTCGGCGGGGGGTGGGGGCGGGCTCCGGCAGCGCGGGGATCGGTGCTGGGGGGCAGTGCGGGGCTCGGCGCTCGGGGGGGGGGGTGCGGCATGGGCGCGGAGCTGGAGGGGGGTTCCGGCGGCACTTGGCAGAGGGCGGGGGCGGGCTCCGGCGGTGGGGGGCGTCGCGGGGCTCAGCGCTCGGGGGGGGGGGGTTCCGGCGGCGCTCGGCACAGGGGGAGGGGCTCCGGCGCTCGGCGGGGGGGGTGGCTCGGGGGGGGGGCGGCGCGGCCCAGCGCTCGGGGGGGGGCCTGGGGGGTGGCGCTTTTTTTTGCTGCTTGGGGCAGCAAAAAAGCTAGAGCCGGCCCTGCTCATATGAATAGGCCTACCAACTTTAATGGAATTACTCATGCAAATAAAGTTATGTAAGTTTGTAAAGACCCCCCATCCTGCAAGTTAATAGACATAGATGGACCATTGTTGTCTTTAATAGGGAATCATCCAGACATAGAGATCTACCTGTGTGTATGAGTTTCCAGGACCAATGCCTAAGGGCTAGATCCACAAAGGGATTTTGGTGCCTAATTGCCTCTTTAGGTGCCAAAGTCTAAAATTTAGATTCTCCAAACTGTTGCCTTGCTGCTGTCTAACTCTTTAGTTACCTAAAGTCCTCTAGGTGCCTAATCTGCTGCTGGTGGGCATGCATAAAGCTGCTTAAGTCTTGATCCTGCCAAGCTGCTCAGCGTTTAAATCCCAGTGGGATTCTCAAAGTAGGCATTCCCTTGCCTATCTCACCTATGGGGACCAATCTGATAGACATTCTCAGAGCTCTTTAGTATTATAAAATACTTAACTATTCAGTGGAATAAGAGACTGGAACCTTTGTCTCTCAGGTGAGTGCCCTAACTACTGGACTATAGTCATGTTCTCTTTGTGGCCAAATTAAAAATACAAAGTGGAATAGCTTCAACAGGACAGACTGAGACATTTCCCCCAGCATACCCCATAACTCAGTGGTTGGGAGCACTCAGCTAGGAGGTGAGAGCACTAGGTTCAAGTCCCTGCTCTGGGCAGAGAAGGAACTTGAATATGGGTCTCCTACATCATGGATAAGTGCTCTAACCATGATGGCTATTGGCGGTGGAAATATGACACAACCCTCACTTTCTACTCCTCCACCTGGCATAGAAACATCACTCGAAGAGAAGGCTGGCAGAGAAACAGGTGCCTGCCTCCAACCCAGAGCTGGGTATGTAAGTCCCTTTGAGACATGGGGAATTTAGCTCTATTGGAGTAGAAGGTGGCCATTATTTAGATAACGTCATCTTTTTTTTTTGGTATGCCAGCAGTTGCTATGATATACTACAAACTGTATTGATGTATGTTAGTGAAAGCATAAGAAATAACTTTTGGGGGTTGAATTATATGACTTCATGAAATGCAAAGGTTTGCAGTTTGAATTTGATCAAGTAAGTTTAACTTTTGTAACATAATACTCATTTTTTTTAACTTCCATTATAGTAATCTTAAAAAATAAACCCTTCCTAAAGGAAAGCATATGAAATTTGAACAGATAAATGACGTAGGGTTTCTTTCTGTATTGACAGGGAGCAAACTTATGCAAACATTATTTAATTTCAGACAATTCAGTTAGGCCCCAAGCCTGCAATGAGCTCTGTGCATATGCTCCTGAACTCATTTCAGGAGTGGGGCTTTAGTCATTTAGGACTTGATGCTAAAACCCTTAGTCTAGAAAAATGGTTACTAAAAAAGTCTTAGAACTCGGTTTTCACCCCAGATCTGTTTCATGAATCTGTGATTGATGGAATGAGTAAAGCACTGCAAAGGCTATCATAAAAAACAGCTCTCTGTACTATTGACCCACTTCTGCTCTCTAATGTACCACAAGTATAATGCTCTTAGAAATGGAGGTAGCTTCACTAAAGTCACTGTTGTCTCCCAAAAACTTAATTAGGGCACTACCTAAAAGCATTCCTTCCTAGCCAGTTTTCTAAAGATTCGCAAAATACTTCTTCTCAAAGACCCTGAATTAAGGATGCACAATAATGTGAAAGTAAGAACCTTCATCCATGCCCAACAGTTATTTGCACATTTGTATATGAAATTAGAAAATTGGATGCATATTTCATTAGTAAAATATATTTCATGTACTTACCACAACAAGTATTGCACATCACCCTCTGCATATGTAATGAATAGGAGCTATTAAAGTGGATGTGGTATGCATACTTTTCAGCCAACTCTGATCTAAATGGAGGGTTCACTTCTGTTTTTCTTACACCATGGTAAATCAGGAGTAACTCCATTTAAATGACTGGAGTTACACTGGTGTAAAACTGGTGTCAGAGCAGATTTAGGCGGTCAGTATCCAACAATCAAGGAGTTTTCTGCATATTAATTATACTTTCTGGGTGTTTTGTTTTTTGAGATCATAAATGAAAATATGACCCTTTCCCATGTATAGTGCATGTAGAGATGATGTTTTTTTCTTTTTTTAATCCAAACACACATATAGAGGTTAGGCTCCTAATTCCCATTGAAAGCCTGCAAGAGGTTAGGCAGCTAACTACTATTGTCCCTTTACAAATCTCCCTCAGTCTTTTGGGAGATTTAATACAGGTAATTTTAAGTTCTGGGGTTACCATTTTGGAATGTGTGACATAAGAACACAGATTAATTTATGTATAATTCAATACTATATTTATTAATGTGATATCTTTGTTGTGTTGATCTACTTCAGATTACATGCACATTGCTTACTCTTAAAAAAATACAGATTTGCTATATGAAAATAAGATTACCTCAATATTTGCAGTGTTTCTTGTAAGAATTTAACAAGAAATTAGCAGGTTTTTAGGGCGATTGGTCTTTGAGAGAACACAGAATAAAAGTTGTTTATACACAATGTGAGGGAGGGCTGCAGCATTTTGTGATGTATGGCATGCTTCTCAGTGAAGTGAAAAGCATGTCACACTCTATTTTTTTGACTGAGAGAGCTAGGCTAAGGCACGTCACAGCTGAACAGCTAGCCTGTGATATGTCTTTCACTTCACTGAAAGGCATGCCACATGCCATGAAATGCTGCAACCTTAAGTGCAAAATGCTGCAATAATTTCAGGCACAGTATATAGAGTTGTATCACTGAGCTATATGTAATTTTGTGAGTGCAGCAGTCCAGAACAGGTTATGAATGAAGAAAAATATATTTCCTGAAGAGTTTGTCTAACATATACATCTCCATTTCAGATGACTTTTTAAAAATTTCCCGCACTCTGCTATTCTCAAATAATGTTAGTTTCTGATATGCTAGAAAGAAATGGCTAGGGATCTGTGCGAACTGGACAATCAGATGCAATAGGGGAAAGTTAAAAACAAACAAACATAAATCTCAAATGTGTCATAAAAACCTTTGCACATTTGCAAATGCCTATGTGACTTTGGAGCATGAGTCCATATGGATTTCAATGGGACACGTGTCCAAAATCCCTCAGGTGCTTTTGAAAATCTTCCCCAAGGCAGCATTAGCTACAGCTAAGGATATGGACATTTATCAACAGCCAGATCTTTTGATATATAAATAGAGCAGTAATCAGTACAAATTGTACTGTCTTATAATGTGTTGCACAGTTTTTTCTAGGTATTTGCTTTTTTCTTAGCTTTCTTAGAACTTTGTATGTATTTTGCCTGGCTCTGAAAGTATGATATAGTGGGTGAGATAATATCTTTTGATGGGCCAACTTCTGTTGGTGAAAGAGACAAGCTTTTGAGCATACACGGAGCTCTTCTTCAGGGATGGTGGAAGAAAGTATCAATTCTACTATGCTTCAGGATCTCAAATGCATAATGTGTTCACATGCTACCCTATTAGATGGGCAGTTCTAGAGACAGTGTACTGACTGATGTAAAATAACACTGGAAGAGTGTGAGCCTGAACAGATGTGTAGTTAATAGGGAGCTCCATAGGGACAACTCTTTGGCAAGTCTTTCCCCTTCATTTGTCTAGTTGTCCAAAATGGTGTGTGAATCTGTTTAAATGGGCAAAAATATATTCACTACAATTGGTTTTGACATAGCAGTTCCAGCAATGGGACAATGGAACATCTCTGGCTAAATGCCAACAATATACCTTCCATGCCAAGAGTTTCAAAAGTGGGTGTCCAGTTTAAGGGCCTGATGTTTCAGAAAGTGCAGCCTCAAGTTGGGCACCTAAAAGTTGAAGCGCCTACAATCACTAATCATGTCTGAAAATATTGGCCCCATTTTTAAGAATAAGTTTAGTGTCTCATATAAGGGCCCTATACGATTTGGTTCTTGGCAAAGTTAGAATGCCTCACTCCCTATATACTTAAGTGACAGCTGAAATCAGGTGGGGTGCTTCTGCTACCACCCAGTAGATCTGAACTACAAAGGGGCTGCAGGATTGGCCCTTTTAGTCTGATAATCTTATATTTCTTGACCTCAGAGCTTTGTGTAAAGTCATGCTACTATCTGAGGAGGTGGGATTGAGTGGGATGGTGGAGTTCAGTTTACTTCACTGAGATCCATATCTCTTTTTTAATGTTTTACATAAATCCTAAGAATTACTGAGAAGTGAAATTTCATATTAATTACTTAAATTCAAGTTTGTGAACTATATAATGATTGTGTGCAGAGAGAACAAGAGAAATCCCCCCTCTCCCAGGCAAATATTGTAGAGATAATCTTCCCTACTTAACAAGTATCATAACAACATGGAAGAACATCAGGTAATGTATTTTTTATTTTTTGACCTTTGTTATGTTCTTTGAGTAATTAGCTAAGCATACCAGCTGGTACCTAAAAGTCAAAATCTTAAACAAAGACTGTGAATGGCAGCCAACTACAAAAGCAGTTTCTCCTCCCTTGGTGTTCACACCTCAATTGCTAGAAGAGGGCCTCATCCTCCCTGATTGAACTAACCTCGTTATCTCTAGCCTGACTCACTCTTGTTTGCATATTTATACCTGCCTCTGGAAATTTCCACTACATGCATCCGAAGAAGTGGGTATTCACCCACGAAAGCTCATGCTCCAATACGTCTGTTAGTCTATAAGGTGCCACAGGACTCTTTGCTGCTTTTACAGATCCAGACTAACACGGCTACCCCTTTGATACTATGTATGAGTTAAAACTTGATTGCGGATGGCATTAGAATGGACCGGCAGTGCTTGAGCTACAAAAAACAAAGAGCAGGATCTGGTAAAAGTTCCACTGCTCTGATTGTGTACTAAGACTAGCTGATATTTTGAGATTTTACTAGTATTTCAAGAGCAGAGCTATTTTCTTTTTAGAACTTTCTGCTCTCCTGTGGTGCATATTGTACAGGGGGAAAGAAATACAAATGATGGGTTAATTCATACTAATTTCTACTGCGGATCTTAAAAATGATATTTTTCAAGACCCAAGACAGGAAAAATCACTACTCACACATATTTTAATATAATTTATCTGAAGAATATTTTTTTATGCTCTTAAAGGATAATTTGCCCGTCAATTCTGCTAGACACTAGCATACTAATTAGTGGCTGTAAAGAAAATATTGAAGTGTAGAAGCAGCAGGGGCTTTAAAGAGAGATAAGCAAACTCCAGAAGTATCTGAAAAATAGTAATACTTGTTCAGCTACCACACAGAGCACAGCTGCTTTTCCATGTCTCTAACTCACTTATGGAAATGTCCCTATACTATGGAATTAGATGCAAGCAATGCAGAAAACCATGGCATGGTCCTCTAACCCAGTGGTTCTTAAAACTGGTCCGCCGCTTGTTCAGGGAAAGCCCCTGGTGGGCCGGGACGGTTTGTTTACCTGCCACGTCAGCAGGTTCGGCTGATCGTGGCTCCCACTGACCGCAGTTCACTGCTCCAGGCCAATAGGGGCTGCGGGAAGTGGTGCGGGCCGAGGGATGTGCTGGCTGCCCTTCCCGCAGCCCCCATTGGCCTGGAGTGGCAAACCGCGGCCAGTGAGAGCCGCGATCGGCCGAATCTGTGGACACAGAAGGTAAACAAACCAGCCCGGCCCGCCAGGGGCTTTTCCTGAACAAGCGGCGGACCGGCTTTGAGAACCACTGATCTAACCAACAGTATTCTCTGGGAAAGTGAAATCTTTGAATTAGTGGTGTCACTCTGTTTCGAGTGGTTCACAACCAGGAGTGCCTACATCAGAGCAGATTGTCAAAACAGGGCAGAAACTCCAAACTGGTGATATGTTCTGTAATTAGATTTTACCAAATCAGTGACAAATGTGAACTCCTGAATCACTATAACAGTCTTGCCATGGAGTCACAGACAATCCCCTTAGACTATCCAGACTATCTTGCCACCCAGACAAGCTGGACTTAATGATAAATAGACACCATAAATCACAAAATATTCAGGCTGCTCCTAGTCCCAAGAGACCAGTGACTTAACCCAGACCAATCTTTGTCTTAGGTCTTACACCAAAGACAACAGCTGTAGACAATCCTGTAATAAATTAAGTAAAGGTTTATTAATTAGGAAATAGAAATAATAGAGCATTATTTACAGGTTAAAGCAAGCAAGCATACACCCACAAATGAATTACCATCTATGGTTGCTAAGGTGACAGAGATGAAGTAATTTGTCAGTTCAAAATGTCTTTTACAGCAGACCCATGTTGACCCTGGGGATCTCTGCTTTAGTGTAGTGTCTCTGGCCCTGTGAGAGTTCAAACAGCAAAGAGATTAAAAGTTTTCTAGTGACCCTGTTTTATCTCTTACATTTGGACTTCCAGTCCATGAGAGGAGCTGCCTTGCACATAGCATTTCCAAGGTGTGATAGAGCCATTCATTAATCCTCTTATTGTGATATTCCTTAATGGACCATTTAATCTTGATAAGACTCATTAATGGGTGGCGTGGAGGGTGTGATTCACATGCCTGAGTTCACACGTGGTTCAGAGCAAATATTTTCAAAATTATAAAGCAAAATGTACATATTCCTTATAACATGGAATACAGACACTGCAAATAAGATTAATTCATGCAGCAACGTACAAGCATTTAATAGAGTCGAAACACTAAATACATTCTTATAAGACTAATACCTGTTTTGAACCAAACTAACACACAGGTGAGCTGATTTGGTTTCCAGCTATGAGTCTGTCAGTTCTTAGCTAACGCCTACAGCCTGGGCACATGGTTTACCAGCATCAAAAATGGATGTCCACTAAAGGCTCGTCTGAGTGAGAAAGTTGGAATCATGTAAATAAAGATGTGATTTTGTTTTCATTGATTTAGTTAAACTGATGCAAACACTCTGTGAGCATTCTTATTTTGATTTAAGAGTGGCTTGCTTTAGTTGATCTTAGGTGAGTTAGAATCAGTTTAAGATAAACTGAAATAAGCCATTCTCAAACAGACATGAGTGTCCACACAAGGATTTGCTCTGACTTATGAAATGGTTAAAAACACAATTTTAATGTTAGCTGGTGCAACTTTTTCATGTAGACAAGGTCTCACATGCCATTGATGCTTTATAAAAACACGTTATTAACTATTTCACTGCTGATCAAAGCAGATACACAGTTAAATATCACATTATGAAGACCCACCCAACCTTCTCTGAGTGACTTCTCATCCAGGTTTGGGAGATACCATCACTTTTTTTCTCTAATCGAGGAGCCAAGACCAAGGCACCCAACAGGGCATCTGAGCCCCACAGCAGAGCCTATGAGTAGTTTAACTCTACTAACGGGGGGCCATTGGCTATTTCAAAACTTGTCTTTGAATGGCACTCAGCTAAGCCACCATGGTACTCAAATACCTAGTAGAGTTTTAATATTTCCTTACAAGATGAAGATTTTGCTTTCTGATTTGCGGAAGCTGACACTCACTGTTTTATGACCCTGGATGTAATAATCTTTTTGATCTGATGATGAAAACAGGGTTTGCCCAAATCAATCCTGATAACAGATTCCACTATAATCCATCTACAGAATGTAGTCTACTTGCTCTACTTATATTCTTTAACTTATAGCCTTGGGCTAATAAGTCTTTGATAACTCAGTCAGCATGAAAAGAATGTATTATGACCAAAATGTCTTTGATGGGACCTCTTCTTCCTGCTGTAAAATAACTAGCATTTAGGCAGTTTTAGCAGAAACTCATCCAGTTTTCAGAACTAAGACATCACAAGTATTTACAAGCAGTTGAAACAATTATACAGTAATACAGAGATGTGACAATGGAGATAATCAGTCTCTCAAGGCTATAATGTGTTCTTTGTGTGCATGCTTACAAGTCAGAGTAGCAGACAAGAACACTAGGGCTAATACATAGGACACCTGCAGTTACAAAAACATAAAAGGATGTTAAAATGTTTCAACATGATTTAGTAAATGGATGGTGAAGCTACTGCATCAAATTTAAAGCTAATTGTTTTAGCCTTTGTCACTCTATGTGGCACACAGTTTGTTTCTGCTGATTCAGAACAAGGCTGAAAGAATCATTCTGGCTGGGCTTCAGTTTAAAAACAAGCACACCCTTATGTTACTAGAAGTTGTGTGTGTGCATGGAGAAACCAATTTAGATACATATAAAGAAAATTTTCACCCAAATATATTAAGCACTTTAATTCAAGATGTTAAAAGTAGGGTCAGGAATCCAAGGAAACAATGGAAAATTTAGTAGCTCCTGGTAATGTGTACAGAACCTGGCTAGTACTTCAAGAGAGAGAGAAGTTTATTAAAAATATTCTGAAAAATGTGTATTTATGTGAGGGAGAGGAGACGGAAGTTTGTACTTTATGTTGTTGTTGTTTTTAATTGAATGTTGCATTGTCAAAGTGCTGTTTATTTTCAGTAGGCTACAGAGTTCTTCCTGAGACACTTGTAGTTGGCATTCAGTCTTTCTGAAATATTCTTTTTCTTTATCTTTTGTTCTGGCTCTCACAAACTAACAAGCAGATGTGGATTTGGCAAAGCTTTTAATAAAATCTCATGATGGTTTTTACTTTGTTTTATTCATGCCAAACTTCACCTTTCACATGCTGTAAGAAGTATATTTTCACTTGGTATATATATCCCATGGCTATCCTAAACTCTGCAATGTGAATTTGAAGTTATTTAAGGATCCAGAGTTATCTTCATGGGGAATGGCATTCCTAAAGCCCAGATGCATTATTTCTATAAAAAAGAAATACCTTGCTATTACTGTCAACTATAGCATCTGTGGATTTGCTCTTGAAATGCAGTTTAATCATACCATTCTTACTTACCTTATGAATTTGCTTTTCTTGAGAAATATGATCATAAGTAATATGTTTCAGGAACAAAATACTTCTCACTTTGGCAGTGCAGATGTCCCATTATGCTATCCCTCTGTTTGCAGAATGAAGTAGTATACAGTCCATGTGGGGAAGTACCCACTTTTGAAAAGCATTATTGAAGTTTGAGTTTGGCTGGGGAGTATAGAGAAACACACTAAGAAGTGAAGCCCTTATTTTTAAAGTTCACACAATCAAATTACAGAAAAAATGTCAATGTAACTAGACAACAGCTTCTATGATAAGTATTTTTGAACAAAAGCAGACATTGTACTGCTCCAGGCTACTTTGGTTTTAATGCATTCAGCTGTTAGAATGCATGGATTTGGTAATAAAAAGAGGGGAAAATGAATGCTGTTTAACAATAGTAACTGGAGAATCTGGGGGTGAGCATGCATACTAGAGTCAGTGAGTGCTAATTTTAATATTTTACTATAAATATAATAGTTTTGAACATGATAATAAAATATAGGCATCTTCCTCATTAGCAACACCGAGTAGTTACATACAAGATATGTGATTAGCACATACTTTTGAAGGAAACAAGGAATGACTGGTGTCACCCAATGCTGAGTTAGAGAAGCATTATAGGTTCTGAAAGATTTATTCTTGCATTAGGGGGACTGCACACCCACTTAAAGCAATGATAATATGAAACTCCATCTGTGTGATTAGCTTAGAGTACTGCTCTCTGAGAGGGGGAAAATGGCAATATTTTAACATCTATCTGCTAGATACACTAATCAGGCAACATGTAAAATTGACTGTACTTAAGTACCTCTGAGATGCTTCAATGTATTTATTTTTGTGAAAACCATCTGCATGAATCTTGCCATCCCACTGCTCAATAAAACTGACAAAGGCATGAGAGTACTAGAGATATTGTTAGAAGTCATATTAAGTATTGCATGGGCTTATGTATAATATGTAGCTTGCATGCGTGTATAATTAGCCAATATGAATATACTAGGTCATCTCTTGCATTGACTACTGCAAGTCTTCTTCAAAATAACAGGTAAAATCATCTTCCTTTCACCACTCTCAACACATCATATCCTTTCTTGAGACCAGATTCCTCATAATGACTTAGCTTTGAAGTAAATAAAACCTGATTAGGATACGAATACTGTTAGGTTTATGCTAGGGTTAGAGTTTGATGCTGACTCATAAACACGATTTGGATTTGAATTCCACGGCACTGAAATCTCATATGATGTGTAGAGTCTTAAATACGAGAATGAGATCTAGAACTTCATGTGGAACAAGTAATGGAGCCAGGTCAGAGATATTGAGAGAGAATAAGGTGACTTTTAACTGTGGCTTTCTGGATGAGGAAATTGAGAAGAAAAGTGTCCTGAAAAGAGTAAGTTTCCATAGTAAAGGAAAGAGAAGATCAAGGCATTAGCTAGAGGTTCTGGGGCAGAGGAGAAATAATATATTCACCTGAAATCCTATTTCTTCCCTCCATATATACAACACTGCTAATTCTATGTGGTAAGAGGACGACAGATAAAAAATGAAGATACCTACAACTTCAGAGTTCCGGTTGACAAGGCAAATGGTTAGGCCTGATCTATACACAGTTTTTGTACTGGTACAGCTATTTGAGTTAGGGTGATTATTTCAGTTAAAACAAGTTATCAGCACAGCCACTAGTGTGGGTGAAGAATGCTAATATAAAGGTGTCTAAAACCTACATAGCTTATTCACCTTCCTAGATGGGAATAGCTATGCTAACATAAAGCACCTTTATGCTGCTATAACTATATCCACACTAGGAGAGCTCTACAACTGCTGTGTAGACAAGGCCTTAGTGCAATAAAAGAATTTCCCAACCCTAAGGGTACACAATACGTTGTAATATATATACAGGACCTGATTTTCTCTTTCACTAAGCCCCTTTTACCACTCTGGCAGTGTAAAGAGTCCTAAAAGTGAATGCAAATGTAATTAACCACAGTACAAAGCAGCCTTAGAGTAAATAAGAATCAGACCCCAGGTTTTTATGGACTTGAGGCCTCAGGCCATGCAGGTTCATGACATCAGTAGCATAATAGGAGGCACATTAGTGTTTCTCTAGAAACATTCAATCCCAATAGCAAGAGACCACAACTAAAATTGCTTTTTAATTTTACATGACCTACTTTAAAACAATTATTCTGAGCTAGGGAGCCCAAGTGATTATAAAAAAAAAAAAAGTTGGTTCATGATATCCACCACAGGTGCAAGCCTAAAAAGCAAGTGGTGGAAAATATAGTTCACTGGACTAGCACCATTCTGGATGTTGCAAAATGTTAGCATCTCTTCTCCTAAGTTGTCTAAATCTTGGGATTCTGAACATGTTTGTATGTCAACTCTTTGCAGAGTAATTATATGAAGTAAGAGCACAAATCTTTTCTTTTATTCTTAATTGGATGCACTTTGAACCCCTTAGAAGCTTTGTTCTAATTTTTCATTCTAAACCAAGAGGTTTGAGCTGTGAACAGCATCCTTTTGTCACCTCTCTCTGTGCAGGTCTTCAGGCACAATACATACTTTTTTATTATTATGGGTTTTTTTTTGTATATTTGTAGTATTTTTGTCATTTTCTTCCCTAAATGCTTTGCCTACATCTGTCTAGGACTATATTTTCTTTCTTATATCCAAGTGTTCAATACGTGAATGCATGTGACTTAGTGTGTGTTTAGCCTACATTAAACCAGAGACTTTGCACGTAGAGGTCGTCAAAGAAATAGCTTCACAGGGTTCCTGGATTTGCCTGAACAGTCCCACAACAGAGATGATGTTGTTGAAAACAAGAGGGGAGGGGAAATAAGGACTAAAGTACACTAACAAATCATTTGTGTCTGTTTTGAATGTTTAATATTAATAGCATTCTTACATTTCTGTGCAACAATACATTCTTTTAAATACTGTACAAATAATTCAGGCAATTGTATTTTTAATGCTATTTTAGTAGTCTAAGCAATCACACAGGCCTCAGTGTTTGTGTTGTACTGCCATTTTACTACAGTTTGGTATGGTAGTTATGGTCAAGGGACTGAAAGCCATAATCACTGCTGAAGTGATAACTTAATATCCCAACACACAAACACTACACAGTTTTTTACTATTATTCTAAAATGGCCCAATATAAATAATGTTGTTTTTAAAAATAGCTGTTATACTGGGGTATCATATTGCTAATCCACTAGGTGTGCTCCTCTCCTGATGCCTACAGTACTCATCCTTCACCCATAAGCAATATGTCCAAGGTGTGAGTGTGAGACACACCCTGGTGTATTTTATTAAGGGCCAAATCTAGACTTCTTCTCTGAGTCTCTGGAGGTCCCTTCTGCATTGCAGCTAGTGTGGTTCTTATTATGCTAGTGAAGGAGAACTGGATGGTGGCATGACCTCCACAAGCCCAGTTATTAGGTCAGGCACTAGGCTTGAGGTTTTGAGCCTAAGTGAATATTGGGTAGACTTGTTGCACCTTAGAGACTGACAAATTTATTTGAGCATAAGCTTTTGTGGGCTACAGCCCACTTCTTCAGATGCATAGAATGGAACATATAGTAAGGAGATATATATACATACAAAACATGAAAAGGTGGAAGTAGCCATATCAACTCTAAGAGGCTAATTAATTAAGATGAGCTATTACCAGCAGGAGAAAAAAAAACTTTTGTAGTGATAATCAAGATGGCCCATTTCAGACAGCTGACAAGAGGTGTGAGGATACTTAACATGGGGAAATAAATTCAATGGCTGAGTCATTACACAGATTGAATGATCACTACAACTGTTTTTTTTTCTCCTGTTGATAATAGCTCATATTAATTAATTAGACTCTTAGAGTTGATATGGCTACTTCCACCTTTTTATGTTCTGTGTATATATATATGTTCTTACTATATGTTCCATTCTATGCATCTGAGTAAGGGGGCTGTAGCCCACAAAAGTTTATGCTCAAATAAATTTGTTAGTCTCTAAGGTGCCACAAGTACTCCTGTTCTTTTTGCGGAGACTAACACAACTGCTACTCTGAAACCTATTGGATAGACTGAATCTCTTACATGCACACACCATATTCATAAAATATATTGGTTTTGATGATGGTTTGCTTTCTGTGAGCCGTTAGCTAAATACATTGGGTCAGATTCTTCTCTCAGTTACTCCAGATTTTACACTATTGTAACTCCATTGACTACAGTGGAGTTTGTTCCAGCTTACATCAGTCTAACTTAGCAGAATCTGTCCAGATGAGTTTTGAACAGTGATTATAATTTTCTCATTTTGAATAACATAAAAGTTCACTTGAGCATACACTTGATTTATCCTCATTGTCATTAGATTCAGTTTTCAAGTCTTTATTTTTAGCTTTTCTTTACTTACTGAAATGTGTTAATTTAAACTTTAGCTGTAAAGTACCCAAATTAATTTAAGGTTACTATAGCTGTGTCGGGGAGGAAATGTGGAAGCCAGAACAGAGTTGGTAAACAATTTACTTTGGTCTATTCTATAATGATTAGTATCTAGTTGTTTAACACATTCACAGAAAACATTATTTTTTTTAGAATATTACATAACTTCATCACAATTGATTCTAAATACTCTGATAAAATAAGACTAAATGTAATCCCAATAATTGCCAACATCAATTGAAAGGCAAAAAAAAAAAAAATCTAATAATTCTATCATGAAAAGTCCTGGGGCATTTCTCACTCAGTATTGCTTGATTTAGGTCAGTAGATAAAGTGAACAGAGTTCCATATCGCTCAGAATTGACAAATATACATAAATGCAGCAAGAGAAGTCTGCAAAAAAGTATCTGGCTTCATTCACAATAAGATAATTCTGTAGAAGAATAACTAAATTTCCTGAAGTGGAGATTAATAAGAGATGAACTGCACTTTTTTCTGCCCAGAGGACAGTGTTCGTGAGAGATACTTTTTGCAGTGCTGGTTCTGGTGCTTGTTTATGATCCTCGTCTGATGACAGTTGATTTCTATCCTTTCTTAAAATTAAACTCTAATTTAGTTTTACATGATTCATTGAATAAGCCATTAAGGCCATGGCTACACTTGAAACTCCAAAGAGCTGCTGCGGGAGCGCTGCCGCAGAAGCGCTTTGAAGTGCAAGTGTGGTCGTGCGCCAGTGCTGGGAGAGAGCTCTCCCAGTGCTGCATGTACTCCACCTCCATGAAGGGATTAGCTTACAGTGCTGGGAGCGCGGCTCCCAGCGCTGCGGCACTGTTTACACTAGCGCTTTACTGCGCTGTAATTTGCTGCGCTTAGGGGGTGTTTTTTTACACCCCTGAGTGAGAAAGTTGCAGCGCTGTAAAGCACCAGTGTAGTCATAGCCTAAGGAACTTCTGTTTTGCTAAGCATTTGTGTATACATGTTGCAAATAAAGGGCCAGATCCCCCAAAATGCTAAAGTGCTGCATATCTCCAATGAGGTGCTAAATGTTTTCAACTCCCCTGACTTCAGTGGGCTTAGCTGACACTCAAAACCTCCTATGACTGTGACCAAAATCTATTAATGGACAAGAAGATATACTTGGTGTAAATAAAATTATAGAAAAATATATCTAGGGTTAGGGACAGTGGGACAGGGATAGCTCAGTGGTTTGAGCATTGGCCTGCTAAACCCAGGGTTGTGAGTTCAATCATTGAGGGGGCCATTTAGGGATCTGGGGCAAAAATCTGTTTGGGGATTAGTCCTGCTTTGAACAGGGGGTTAGACTAGATGACCTCCTGAGGTCCCTTCCAACCCTGATATACTATCCTTAGGAATCCCTTTAAAGCTTGTTGAACCTTAGGCCCTGCCTACACTAAAATTGTTAGATCCTAGTGTAGACACCTTGGTTTAAATTGCAACTTGCTCCAGAGCTGCTTGCCCCCTTGTTAACAGCATCGATGCAATTCCTGGATCATACTGAGATAGTGCACTTGCACTAAGGGTGAAATTCTGGTCCCATTGAAATCTATGGGATTTAAGCCACTGATTTCACACTAGAGATGCAGCTACACTGTCATTAGAGTACCAGAGTATGCAAGCCATAAACTATTCAGATGACTGTCTCAAGGGTTAACCTTCTTTTGCTTTTTGCAAATGCAATGTGTAATTTTGTATACAAAGTCTGTATATTTGAATTCAAATGCCATCTTGTAGTTTTATTTTCCCCAAATTTTCTGTACAATTCAGGAAATCCATCAGCAGTGTAGAATGAGATGATATGCAGGGTAGAAAAACTAACCCAAAAGAACAAGATTTTCCTCATGTAAAACAATCTAAATTTCTCAGGAAAAATAGATTTTTAATTCTGTTCCTTAAATAATCCTACTAAACATTAATTTGTAATTCATTTTCCCAGAAAAAAAGTACAATTACACTGTCATATATTCAACTAGAGATGATATTACATAATACAGGTACATGAGCAAATTATAGGTAAATATAAAGATTTATGTGCATAGGTTAATATCTTACTTGCTTTATGATTTATCTATGCAGGGAACTATTCCAGAATAGTGATTTCTTATTAACACCATTTATTTATTCTGGAATAAAAATGAATCATCTTAATCAGAATAAGGCATTCTTATTCTAGAGTAACAGCTTCCATGCATGGAGTTAATCAGGACTAGTTAATCCCATTTAATTCACATCCTACTTTGCACTGGATTAATTTTCATATGTAGGCTAGCCTTTAGTTATTGAGAATTAAAGTGGCGTTGATTCAGTTTATCTTAATTTTCTGAATGTGTGTGTCCACACAGAGATTTAATACAGTTTATTTAATCCACTTTAAAAATTAATTCAGGTTAATTTCATGAGTGTCTCTTTGTAAACAAACTCTTAATCATGTTGTTAGTCCCTTAGAAATCAATGGAACTACTCATCTGTGTAAGACAAGCCTGGCTTGTGATCTAAAGAAAATTCATTTGTTCCATTTTTAAATTTTTCCCACTGTTATCATTGCTTTTCAAAGAACAGACCACATTAAATGAGAGGTCATTTTGGGCTATGGAGGGACATTGAATAGAAATACTGTTATTTTTTTCCTTGATCAATATCACAACCAGTCCCTAGTACCCACTGGTGCTTTTCTCTAGAAATGTGTTGTGAAGTACCAAGGAAATATTTCTTTATTTTATATTGCAGTGTCAGTCAGCATATAGCTCTGAACAGGGTTGCCTTAAAGAGTCATATTGGTAGGGTTTAATAGTTCATGCGTTGTAAATACTGAAATTGGATGTGTCATTGAAAGTTGCTCTCGGGCAACTTTAACTTGCATGACCGGCATTTACTCAGCAGATCATCATAGGTCTCACTGATGTTCCCCTGACAGCACTTAAGCAACATATTTTTATAATGGATACATTTTTACTATTTTTTTCTCCAAGCATTAGGCATCAACATGCTTTCCTTAGAAACTTGAGCATGCATTTTTGTCTCCTCCTACCACTTATTTTCTTCAGAAAATATATATTAGTGCCTTCGCAAAGGAATTCCATTTTCTTGAGTTCAGTTGCACAATGGGCAATATGTTTCAGGTAGCAAATCTCCATATTGTGCATTGGCAAGGACAATAAAAGATATGAAGGACCTCATGTATTGGGTGAAAACTGCCTTTAAGGCTCTATTTATTCTGTAATTGCTGTTGTGACAGGCTCAACTCTGAGGGAGCTTAATAGTAAAATGTTTTAAAACTCAGCTGATTGGAGAATCCTTATGGAACAACAGAAGGTAGCCACTTTTTAAGCTTTAGAATTGGCATAATTGGTATACCAGCAAGAGTAGAGTGTACTGAGCAGCTCTTCCACTCTCTGTGCAGTTCCTATGCCTTACTCAGAGTTGGGAGAAGCTCTTTATTGGATATTAGCATGAAAAGTGTGGATTGTTTGTGTTTATAATGTCCACTGTTCAATTATAGTCAGTAGGATGGAGTCCCCCTGCTCATGTTTAAATCTGTATTCAAATAAAACATCAGTCCAATATGCTTAGATGAATGATTCCATAGTACTATTTGGATTGTGTGGTAAGACCAACAAATTTACAATGATGTACAGAAAGGTGTACATTGGTGTGAGGAGAAGACTGGTACCACAGCTACTACAGCATTAGGAAAAGGAAAAAAAAACAGAGTATAAAATAGAAGGAGACTATTTGTTTTATACCAGGTTGCTTAACAGAGGTAGCTAGCACTCACTGAATTGAGCACAGTGTGAGCCACGTACATACCTTGAGGCCCTGGGTTTTATCAGCTCACAACCTTTTGTGCTTATAGCATTGCATGCATTAGTCAAAAAGCCAGAACAGAGCCATAAGTTTTGTCCAATGAAAATATTTGTGAATATCATCAATTTGCTTCACTATTGTTTCCTAGCATATACTATAGTCTGCTGATAATACAGATAACTGCACTGAATTTGTCCATGAATAACTGGGCCGTGGCATTCACTGACTAATGATTTTTACCATGTAGGTAGACTTTCAAATCCAATGTTTAACTGTAAAAAGAAGAACAGGAGTACTTGTGGCACCTTAGAGACTAACAAATTTATTAGAGCATAAGCTTTCGTGGACTACAGCCCACTTCTTCGGATGCATCCGAAGAAGTGGGCTGTAGTCCACGAAAGCTTATGCTCTAATAAATTTGTTAGTCTCTAAGGTGCCACAAGTACTCCTGTTCTTCTTTTTGCGGATACAGACTAACACGGCTGTTACTCTGAAACCTGTCAATGTTTAACTGTGTGTATTTATTTGGTTTATGACATGAATGTGTGCCCATTGCAGACCTGAATGGGACCATGCATGACACTTGTATCATGTCCTAAAATAAATAGAATATTCCTAAAATAAATATCTTAGAAAGGAAGATAAGAAGATTATCCCTCAGCAAAGATAAAGTAGTGCCTCATAGGCACTATTGGTCTGATTTCACACTGGTGAAAATCAGGAATAACTCCATTGAGGTAAATGGAATTACACCAGTGAAATATCAGTATAAATGGGACCAGCATCGCTCTTTTAAGGGGTCTCCATTTAGAGAACCTTTTTGAACTTGTAAAGTTGGATATAATTTTGGTACCTACAAGTTCTCCACTTCTTTTCAATATTGGTACAATCTAGTTATAAACTCCATAGCTTTTAGCTTATTCTAACTTAAATGGCAGGATATTTAACATTAATATCACATGTAAATATATATAATGTGTGTGTGGTCATGCCCAAGCTTCTAATGTTCGCTTTCACAAGAATGCTAGAACACCCTGGATATTCATTGTAAACTGGACTTTTCCTCCTGTAGTTCTTCCTTGGCTAATCAAATGCCTCTTAAATTATACCACGCATAAATTTACCTTTCTTGGTCAGACCAGAGAGAAAGAAACTCTTTCAGCCCCTCCCCTCCCCCTTAAGGTAGTGGGCCCAATTCTGATGTCAGGTACTGTATACAGCTATAGAGTAGGAATAACTCCAGTGAACTACGTGACTTTGGAGATACTCTGGATTTACACTGCTTAGGTGAAGTCAGAATCTGGTCCAGCTTCTCTACCTTTGATACAAGTGATAAAGCCAAATTCTTTATACGGTCTGAAAGCTGAAGAGTTGCATAAATTCCATCTCCACCCAACCTCTTTTCTCCTACTTCTCAAACATCACTCTACATAAAGCTTTCCATGCACAAAACCCATTTTTTTGAGTGTTGTGTTGAGGGAAATGAATTTATCCCCGAGGATAAATTACTGGAATATCTTACTTTTAGCCCTTATTTTCAGCCCTGACTATGAAACAATGATAAGCTTCTTATTAAAACTTGGGATGGGGGGGATGAGGGGGACGATTGTTACATAAATCTTCTCTGGGAAGTTATTTGTGTACAAGTACAGGGGGTTGCTTTTCTGTAATTGTAACTATTGGGTATTTGCTTTACACTACACACTTTACACTTACAGGGACATGAAAGCAAGCTAATCTGTCTTGCATAGGTTTTTTTTATGGTTTTGGTTATTTGGGTTGTTATCTGACCCTCCATCTGCAGGGTAGGGGTTACCATAATTAATTTTCTGTTTTCTGCTTTTATTGACTCATGGTTTTAGGGATTGATTGCATATCCCCTTGTCCTTGAAAATATCTTTCTGGGGAGCTCTGTCAAAACCCTAACAATTTCCCCACACTTTACCATTGAGGACAGTAGCTCTGAGACAACCTGTGGCTTGTTTCTGGAGATATTTTAGTTTTTGCAGCCTTCTGATGCACCATCATGCTTTGGTTTGTCTCAGTCTTGGTACTCTGTTTCCCTATATTTTTAGCTCTCTTCTCTGCTGCCTCCAATTGTGTCAGGCTGTGACATCTTGCTGTGCAACCCCTTTTATGACATTCTTTGGTGGGAGTTGATTGCCACTGTGCCCTTCATTTGAGTCAGGTTCACAAGGGTAACTTTTCTAGTGCACTGCACCAATTTCTTTCCCTTAGGAGTGGAACAGATTCCTGCATCTGCCCGTCCTCCTATCTGAATGAAGATATAAGAGAAAAATCTGGCTATCAGTCACCTCATATGTGGCTTGTTTAAGCTGGAACTAACATCACATAGCTTGAACATATGAAAATAGTAAATGGCATTTAACTTTGCAAATCCACAGCTTGTAAGAAGTTATTAGGGGAATTTTAGCTCTTCGCTTGAAATCAGATTTATGATAGGCTGTACAATACCGTTTCTATCAAACTCTAGTTACACATTTTACAGAAGCTACCATTTCCGTTAAATGCACAAGAAAGATCTATGTTAACAAATTGTTGCTGTCACTTAAAAAAAATGAACTGTTTTCAAAATCAACTGTAGCTCACATTATATCTGCTTTCTCATTTATTTAAATAATAAACTATTATCTCCACTGGTTACTTAATGAAGAAATCATACAAAGATTTTAACTATTAAAAGAATAACAAAATAAATCAGCAGAAAATGAAATGTCAAGGAATAATGGACCAATTCATTTATGGAGCACCACTGAAATCAATACAGTTATCTTGAAGTCAGTGGAATTGCACCAAACATGAATGTGCCTCGAAAGTTTTCACCATCCACACTTAAGAAAGAAACAAGCAGGTAAATGTTTTAAATTAAAGTAAATGAGGGCCTGATCTTGCAAACCCTCATTCAAATGAAAGATCCCATTGAATTGAACCTATATGAATAAAGTTATTGTCTGAGCAGGAGTTTGAAAGACTGTGTCTTCAATTTATATGGTATCTAATTAGACATTAAGGAAGAGAGAGACATACAGATGTTCAAACCTTTGGAATAATAAATTAAATACTTTAAAGTAGTTTTGGCAGTTTTGTGGTTTCCTTCAGGCTCTTTAGAATTCCACTTTCCTCTTTGTAGCAGGCAACACAAGTTAATACACAGCCAATCTGTGAAATCTAAGGGGCAGTTTAAGTGTAGTTTTAATTTTACTGAAAACCTTACTTGTATTGGGTAGCTGCACTGAGCTAAGAAGTGCCATTAAAAGCACAGATCAAAATTTACAGACTCCAAATTTAAATTTGTTTAGTAATTATTAATGTTAAAGAAATCTCCTTAGATTATGGCTAAAAAAAGCATGCAAACAACTTAGAAATCCTTTAAAAATAAGAGCTGTAATGCTAAAATCCCAGTTTTTCTGCAGTATGAGCAACTGAGAACAAAATAAAGTTTCTTTTGAGATTGTAGGATTGAAAGGATCCTTGTTCACTTAAATACCTTGCTTGCTCGCTCACTATAACAAAATAGGCAGGGCAGAGAATACAAGTAGAGTAGAACACAACATTCATGAGTGTTTCTGCAAGCCCAAAAGAAACCAGTGCACTTAATTTTAGGATTACAACTATGGCAATATCTCAATGTTTAGTCTGAAATTGGTAGTCTGAAATTGGTAGTTTACATGTCTATACTTCCATTCTTCCAGAAGGATCCCCAAATGCTTTATAGACTGAATATACAGTAATGGAATCTCTTCCCAACCACTGACCAATAGCCACATGGAGTGGAAGTGGATTATGACAGGTATTCTTTTTCAGTAATGTTTCACAGCAGTTTTTAGAAAGGACAGTTGATGCTAAATGCACCAGAAGAAACTACGGGTAGCCAAATTGTACTAATCTCAATCAGAATTTGGATAGGGCACTAACAAACACTTCCTACTCATGTACTATGAAATCTTTAAAGAGCGGTCAGGGACTTGGTTTTGTGTGTTATGAATAAGCTTGATCTTGCAGTTCTTTGGCATCCAAATCTCTCTGTAGCAGAGACATACCTTTTAGGTATCAATCCATTGAAGAGAATGTGTTGCTTGTCTTATAACAGAAGGACTGGAAAAATCAGGAGACTGAATGATAGTGAGTCTTGATCCCTAGAGAGCTGATTCAGATCGAATCCAGATTAGGTCTGTTGTTAGTCTATATGAAATGTGTGGGCCTTAGTTCAGTTCTTATGAAGTGTGCATATTGCATAGTCACTGCTCCATTTGTTACTAGTTGGAATCCTTATAGGTGGCCTCAGCACAGAGATCATAAACTAACCTGGTTTTAAAAGTGGAATTAGCATCCTGCCCCTATTGGTGTTCCCTCTAGAAAATGTATATTGACAGGGTAGAGGTATGGAGAAATTCAGATACCACATGTTGCCTGTACTAGTCTTGTTTCATAGAGAAATAGCCTTAGGAAGTAAAGGCCTCTCAGTCTAGCACTTTTCTCAAGCACTATATTTGGTTAATGTTTGTTAGAGAGTAACTAAAATAACAATTGTTCTAGCTGCTTCTTTAATATTTTCTTAAGTGAAACAGTTTTGTGCAAATGGCTAAAAAATGGTTAGTCAATGGTGATTGCTACAGAGATGTTGAAGGACAAGCATAGCAAAAATTAACTTAAGTGCATCATAGTATCTGTAATAAAGCAGTTACTTCTGCTGCAACTGCGACTACAACAAAATCTCCTAGAGAAAAGGGATCTGGTACACAGCATATAGGATTAAACAGCCAAACTTTCTCTTAAATGGCAGAGTTTTATAGTCTTTGGAAAAGGCACACATAAATACAAACAAATAATTTATTTGATGCCCTGATGTAGCAAGAGGAGTATCATTAATGCCATCTGTATTTTACAACTGGTTTTAAATTACAAAGCTGTAGAACAGAAATCTTAAAAAAATACAGCCTTTTTTTTATATTCATGGACAAATGTAACATTACAGTTGAAATGTATATAAGTTAGTCTTTCTAGAGTATAACAACAAAGCTAAAATATAATTCTGTTTACTAAATATATAACTTTAAAAATATTTATAATCTCCATAACTGCATACTTCCTTGCTGTGCAATAGGTTAAATCTTTGTTTAAAATAAAGAACCACATCATAAAGAGGTGCCCTTCAGGCTCTTCTCATGATACATTTATTCAAGCATAAAAGGCATGATTTAAACATGATTAAATTTACTTAAAACCTAGATTTTGTATGGTTTTTTTTTATTCACTAAATCTCAAACCAACACATAGCTAGGGTGCCCATATCTGAATTCCATAAAACTTTTTCTGCTGGACCTCCACTACACCTGTTGTGCTGCCATCAGTCATTAACATTCAGTGGAAGCCAACTGCCTGTTAGGATATACTTGGGACATTCAGCAGTGCAGATGGCTTGTTCTGTAGGGATGTACCTGGAACATCTGGCAGCAATCAGACAGCTAAGTATAAGGAGGCCAGATTTTTTGGTGGGGAGGGGAGAGGGTAAGGAAAAGAGATAAATTATCAACCAAAAAGTTGAACTGAGCAAATAACTCCTGAAAAAATATTATTAAAAAAGCAAAAAAGTACTGCACTATATGATAGCACTAGTGTAAATTACCAAGTTATAGAAATGAGCCATGTCTGAAATAGAATTTGGTTTGAAGCTTAGTGGATTGATGCTCCAATGTTTACAGAACATGGAATACTCATATATTCTCCTTAGTGATCTCCAAAACTCTATCAACCTGCATGTCAGGACAGGAAGGCTGCCAGCTCACCACTCTTCACTCTTGAATAATATAATTGTTTCATTTCACTTTAATCAGAGCAGTGCCACCCATAGTATTACCAGCTTTTGGGAAAGAGGAGATTTAGAATGGATTATTTTTTCTTCTGGGGGTCTTTTCCTCATGGTCATGAAAGGCTGTTCCTTCCAAGAGTTCTAACAGAAGATAATGGCAGTTAAGGGGGCTACCAGTTTGCAGGGCAGGGCCATCATATATAGAAATATACTTATCCTTTTCTTTTTCTCACTCTTCCTCGTCACCTTTTCATTGCTTCTGCTTGTGCAAGAGGGCCTGGAAATCTGCCTGCAATATACAGATTCCTACAATATACAGATTTCTTTGTATAAATTCATTTCATGCTTTCTCTCTCTGACCAAGCCCTTTTCCAAATGCCTCAGTGATGAATTTTGCCTTCTGTCTACTCGATTGGAATATATTTTTTTCTATGAAGCAAATGGGATGTATCTATCCAGGCCATTTGCACAGTAGGATGCTTCACTCCCATGCAGACTGAAACAGCACCTTTAATTATATTCATTGATGTATTAACATGCAGATAATCTGATCACCTTTACAATGCACAATGTTATTACCATAATATAGTATTACTATACTACATTACTTCTTCCCCCCAGGAATCAAGCAACTAGAACTAGAGTAATAAGTGCTGAAGCAGAATGTATGATGTAGTACCAGCTGCTAACATTTACTAAATCTTTCTAGAATCTTTCAATTTTATTTATTATTTGTATTATCATAGCACCACAAAGTGCTAGTCTAGTAACTATCCATGAACACAGATATAAATCCTGCTTGCCTCAAAGACCCTATATTTTCTTACTGTTGCAATCTTTTTTCTTTTAATTGGACAAAACTTTAAAGGAGTGTCATGGGAGGACAAAAACTTCAATTGATTCTGTTGCAATTAACCATGCAAATGGATGCACATTACTGCAGTCTGGTAGGAGTAATTCAAACCTTCATTGCTAGCATGCTTGGGAAAAGTTTCATCAGACACAGCAGCAAAGAAGCAGATGGAAAACATCTTGCAGCTTTTACAGGAAGCAAGTGCTGGATCGGGGAAACTATGGAATCATTGATTTGAAGTATGATTGACTGTGGCATCCAACACAGAATCTGTACATTTTGCAAACTGTCACATGTAGATCCTATGGCCGGAGGGAATAGGGAGGGATAGCGGGGGAACAACAAGAGTGCTATCTAGCTATTCAGGATAAAAGAAAATAGCATGGTGATAATGTAACAATGACTTATAATTAAACAATGATGAATTTTAGTTGTAACAACAAGCAGTGCTAAAAGAAACTTGCCTCCAATCATAGTCTACTCTAACTCAATAGTCCGCCTCAACTTCTTGTGTTGGAACTAGCAGCAAGCATTATATTATCTCCAGGTGGAATGGAATAAGATGTAGTGCTCTTTATGGTGATGCCATACCACATCATTACTCGGTAGGCTAATACAATTCCAGCAGTAGCCCCAAGCTGTTTTGGCCTTTGTCAATGTGCTCCATGTTGTTCAGTTTTAGCAGTATTACAATTACTTCAATTAAGTTAACTTCAAGAGCATTTTACAGAGACTTGCCTTGGGTTATTAACTTTTACAATGTCAACAAGTTTTCACTAACACATTAATCTTAATTAGAATACAAGTGGAGGCTTTAGACCAGTAAAACCAAAGAAATAGTATCAGATAATTCTTTTAAAAGAAAAGGAATTGTTTTAGCCAGTTAGAGGACAGAGATGCTGTTGCGTCACTGTCCTCACTACTAAAAAAAAAAAAGCTTATGCCGAAATACATTTGTTATTCTCTAAGGTGCCACAAGGACTCCTCATTGTTTTTGCTGATACAGACTAACACGGCTACCGCTCTGAAACCTGTCCTCACTACTGTACAGCTGTTACACCAATCCCTGTGCTCTGACTGATTTATTAAAATCTTTCTTAATCATGAAGTATGAAAACCCTGCATTCTTTTTGGATGAAGTCCATTAGCCACCAATCAGTTCATCAGTTTGTCTGACAGCTGTATAGCTGCATCCTAAACTGGAATGGAAATGCCTCAGCCATTCACAGTCTCCCCTTAACGTGACTCTTCACCTTAACTTTGTATCCAAATCTCAACACTTTTGCCAATAAAATACAAGTTTTCTTCTGTGTCCTTCCAATTTACTGTCCCATACTCAGGATGCCTTCCATTATGGAAAAATCCTAAAAATTGAAAAGGGATGAAATCAACAAGTTGCTATAGAACAGCATGATTTTCTGTAGAAATGATTCTAAAAACTTACAGAATTTTATAACATGAAATCTTTTCTGTTGATTTCTTGAGCTAATGTATATCATTCCATATAGCCATATAAATCTCAATCAAATTCTATAGGACAGTTATGAAAAAATACTGTATAAGGTTATAATTTTCTATTAAAAATAGAGGAATTTTCCATAATTTTCTTTTCAAGCCAGATTTAGAAAAAAATATTAAGTACAGTTTCAATAAAGACCTATTTATTTTGTATCCTAATCTTATGCTTGCTGGGTTCTTCAACAACTTGAACTTACTAGTCCAATGGTGCACTCACCGATGATAGGTCCGTACACAGCACTGTTGATGGCAGCTGACCCCAGTGTTTTAAAATGGATTTAGTAAAGCCTTAGTGAACTGTAGCCTTATTTAAATGTTTGAGACATTTTAGTACTAATTTCAAATACTTGACCTCTGTTCTGCTGACTATTTATACTAGGCTAATGGAGTTTCTCTGGCATAAAATCTGGAGCAACATAGTGGTGAATCAGGAGCAGGGAATCAATACAAAAAATAATAATAATATATTATCTTATCATTTAGGAGCCCTAGTCTTGGACCAGGTCCTCATTGTGCTAAGCACAATACAACAAAAGGATCATCCTTGCCCTTCAAAATCACACTTAAGATGTTCTCATCTCAACATGGAAAGTGTGGTCTTTTAGGCCACCAATAGGCTGCAATAACATGATCAAATTCTGGGTCATTTAAATGATGAATTTAAACAACTGTTAACATCTTATGATATTGTTACTGCACCTACTCTAGTTCCAGAGGCAGAATTTGCAAATAGCTCCCTTTTCCCAGGCCAGGAAACTCCATATTGATTGGCAGTCACCAGCTTGATGTGTTTGCATGTGGGAGACAGTGATTTGATTGACACCTTACTAATTGGTGAGGTTAATGTCTTTGGTAAGGGCAGATGTCTGAGCTATCACTTAAAGGGTTTTTATGTATTGGGAGAGATTGAAAGTAAGAGATAGAGTAATATCTTAGGACAGTTTATATTAGAATCACCCTGGCAGGCTGAAAGGGTGAACATAAAGCTTCTTTGCTGGAGCCCTGAAAGTGGTGTTTAAACTTCACTACTGCTTTTGCTGCTTTAATCTACCTTGGTTTAAGGCAATAATAGGAATGATGAACCAAATTCATCCCTGGGCTAATATTCCACTGAAGTCAATGGAGTTACCTTAAGGATAGATTTGATGCTATATGCATACTGTGAATAAACTAGAGTAGGAAAGGCCCATAGGTCTATGACCACTTCCTTCCCAGCTCGGAAATAACCCACTTCAGAAATCCAAAGCTCTTTAACAACTGGAGCTGAATGAAATTTGAGTTTTCAAATTTTGAGTCATCAAAGAATAAAAGTAACCAAGATTTTTTTTAGATTTTTCAGATTTTGTTACCATTTTAAAATGCTGATGAAATATTCACACTCTTCAAAGTTTAAAAAAACAACAACATTTTTTTAAAAGTGCACCGTTTCTTCAACCAGCTCTTTCAATAACCCCTTGGCCTCTTGGAAGCTAGAACAATGTTAATATTTTCTCCCAGGGTCAGAACCTACCAGCCTGTCAGCCACACAAGCACTCTCCTCCAAGTTACACCAATCCTGTCTTTGCCTTGCAGGTTGACAGCAGATGCTCCTCAGCCTCCAAGTCCCTTCAAAATACCCCCCTACCTTTCCCCACCCCCAGTGATATCCCAGATTCTCTGTTCCCAAAGGAGCATAGTACCCCAATTATCAGTTTTACCATAGACTCCTGCTCTTGTATTACACACACAGCACTTGAATTCAATTATAAGAGCAAAGGAAATGTATTTAAGAAAGAATAGAAATTCAAATAGAAACAGGTGAGAGAGGGGTACAAATGGTTATATGTAAAACAAAACCATAACATTTCCGTTTCCTAGAGACTAAACTTAACAAGTTATCTTCCAGTCAAAAGAAGCTTACCTCATCCAAAGTTCTCGCCAGTGTTTTCAACCAAGCCTTTTTGAGATCCCTTTCTCATTAAGCAGACTTATTCTGTGTTTCCTTCTACGTGAAGGTTGCCAGGGTGTCTCTTTGTGCCCCTAAATACACCAGAATAGGCCTTTGATGTTCACCTCAAGATAGGGTTTCCACTGCTATTTACCTCTACATGTTAGTTTCCTTCTGAAGTTTCTGACAGTTCATCTTTAGCATTTGACTTAGAATGTTAATAAACTCCTATTATATGACATACAATATACCGGTAAGACTTCCCTGTCTCTCACCCCCTGTCTGGAAGACACGCTCTCTTTGAGTGACCTATTATTAATTAGACTTAGAGAACATATTTTTAGTATATATACATAACTCCTCACATTTTTCCATGTATATACATTTCACAATGGTTATGATGACCAACATGACAGAGGCTTTAGTTAGAGAACTAACGTGACATTCTTTTGGTGAACCTTGGCAATCCCTATACTCCTATGTAGCCCAGTACCCTGTTCCAGCTTGCCATAAAGTTATTGCTGTTGGAATATAAATCTGCTGCTGTGAATGTGATTTCCGGATATTGCACATTTATTATTTATTTGTACTGTGTTAGAGTCCAAGAGCCCAATTGTATTAAGAATGGTAAAAACATGAATACAATTGTTCATTTGTATGTATGGTTTTCTAGCTGGTAGAAATCATTTTTGTGTTTTAAGGGAGTACTCTTTTGTGTGTTGGGGTCTTGTTTGTTTGTTGCAATGGGACCACAATAAGCAGTGACTTAAAAATGAAGGGTAATTATGTGATCACCAGTGGAGATTGGTGCAAAATCATACAGCTTAGTTGTCCACTCTCTCCAGACTCATTCTCAACTGGAAACAACAAAAGTCTGTAAATAATTGTGTTCCCTTGGGGGAGCCTTACATCTGTTTCTAAATGCTTGACACAAACAATAATGGATTTTGCTGGTGCCATTTGTGATGGCATCAAATAAGCACACAGACAAGTACTATGGATTTTAATGGCCTGTGGCCACAACTTTATTGATTTTAATATGGATCATAGTTACTCAGTACCTCTTAGTCCCTGCAGTCTGAAACATCACTAAAGGCCTTGAAAGCTGCATGGGCACAAAGCCTGTGTGCAACCAGTTAGGCTGTGACCCCTTTGTAGCCACAGCCATTAAAGTGGTCAGATTCATCCAAGTTCCCTTATAATTGTGCCCTATCTTGAGACCCATCCTCACACCTGACTTACTCCTGTGTGTCCTATAGTCCACCACTAATCATTAACATGCACCCCATTCCTGGGGAAAAAAAGAACGGACAGCACAACCCTAACCACTACAGATTTCCACCTAAAGGTCTTGCAGTTCTACAACATTAGTCCTAATGTAGGAGAAGGATTTTATAATGCACTATAAGAATTAATGTATGTTTTGATTTTATTTTGCTGGCAAATTTTTTTTAATAGCAGAAAGGAATGACTTTTTGTGACTATGGGATTTTGTTTTTTATATGCATTATAAATTGGGCCCCTTTTAGTTTTTTGTTTTAAGGTTTAGTTAGTAAGAGACAGAATTGTGTATTATGTTTATGTTAAGTAAATTAGAGGAACGTTGAAGGCCTGGGCCTTAATGTAAATTGTTTTGGTTATAAAACTTAGCAAGTTTTAATTTACAATGTTTTTTATATATATAAAATACTGCTGTTTGCATTTTTGAAGGTTTTTGTGAAAGACTGTTTATTTTTTCCTAATGCATACATTCCTTATTTACACAAGGTGTAAAGGCCATTGTTAACCAGATGGTTAAGAAAGAAGAAGCAAAAACACTTCCTAAAATTTATTGACGCCAGAAAACTATTAACACACATTTATAATTAAGAAAGGGCAGATTGACGAATTTGAGGTGAAAGCTGGCACCCCTAAAGAAAATTAATTACATTAAATTTGGAACAAAATGATCCTTTTGGAGGTGTTTTAAAATGTCAACATTAAAAAATAACACCAATTAATAAGTAACTGGTTATAAACTGACACAGCAAAATATATAAAAATTATAGTAACAAAATAAAAAATAAAAAGTGCCCCATACTGAGCCTTAAGGTGGTTCTGTGTAATCAGTGTATATTGTAAAAAATGTAAAAAAAAATGCAAACAAAACAGGCTACTTAATTAAAATCCTATTGGGGCTCTAAAGCCCCAATAGGTTGTGTTTTCTTTTTCAAATCACTGTGCAAGGAAGTATGAAGTTATGGAGATTATAAATATTTTTAAAAATAAAAAGTAATCAAAACTCTAGTAAAAGTTAATTGTGTCCCTTTTAAAACAGAATCTCTGATCTCTGCTAATGGCTTTAAATCCAAAAGCAAGCCAAAAAGCGTCTGTGTTAATGCAAATTACCTAACTAATAACAATAAATAAATAAAATAAAAAAAACCCTGCCCATAAATAGCAAACTAAACAGTGGAATAATTTCCCCTAAACCCTTAAAAGGTAAAAGCCATTAAAACCTGGCCTGCCTATAGAACAAAAACCCAAAAAAGTATGTGGGTAATTCCTCTGGTTTGCCTGCAATCAGTAAGGGTATTTGTTAAAAAAAAAAAAAAAAAAAAATTCAAGCCACCCCAAAAGGGGTAAAGAATTGTTATTTTTCTCTTTCAAAAAATCAAAAAAAGCTAATACCAGCTAAAAAGCAACCCAAAATACCATAAATCTACTGTCACAGTAAAAATTGTGTTTTGTGTTCTATGTTTGTCTTGTTGCTAGCACAGTTGTGTATTAAATACTGCAAATAAACATCCTCAGGTAGCAAACATCATATTTAAAAAATGGTTTTAAAGCAAAAATTATAAATAATATAAACCTAAAAATAATTAAAAATAAATTAAGCTTTCTGTCCCAGCTACAGAACAGCCTAATACAAAAACAAATACAAATAAAAAAAACATACTGCTATAGCTATAAAATGTATTAAAATAAAAATACTTGCTTTGTCCACCTTAAAACACAAAAGGGTTTGGGTAATATAAAAAAAAATAAGGCTTTAATACACTTGCTAAAGCAAAAACAAACAAAAAAAACAACAACAACAAAAAACACATCATTCTGTAATACTTATAAGCATAAATAAATACAATATGTCTCCAGCAGAGTTAAGCCTAAATTGTTACTAAAAAAAATTATTGTCAACATTGTCCATCAAATATTTGTAAAGGCAAAGCTACAAAAAAAAAATCAGTCCACTACCAAAATTGGCCATAAAATCTTTCTGGTTACCTCACATGATGGGGCAGTGGGCCAAAAAATAAATAAATTATTAAACATACAACAGTGTACAGAGTGGAACCCTCACAAATGGGTATGCCTCTCCCTGCCTGCTACCACAAAAGCATGCAGTAAAAACACATCACTAAGCACATAAAATATAACCTGGGTGGTATATAATAAACAATGTGTATGTGTTTTATCCGAATAAACAATATTAAAAAAAATATTATAAAAAAAAATAGCCACCCACCAGTAAATAAGTGGAAATGCAATGCAAGCATTTTATACACTAATAATCACACTTATTAACTTCCTAAGCTAACCCCCCCCCAAATATAATTGTCCCCTTAGTAAATTTCTCCATATCTCTCCATCTAAATTAGCAAAAGTTAGCTAATCATCTGCTTTTAAAAGCCAAAGTAACACAGTTTTTGCAAAAAAATTAAAAAAGTGTAAAAAAGCAAGTTCTCCAAATAACACATACAAATAAAAATATAATTAAAATTCCTAACTCTAAAAAAACCTCACTGCATATCACTGATATAATGTTTTTACAGGCTGGTCTCCCACCTCTAAAGGCATACTGTCAATTATGCTTTATCCATTGCTAATTGTATTGGTATTATCCTGCACTTGCCTAATTAAAATGTTATGTATGTGTTGCTAAATAAAAAAAAAAGTTTGTTAAATTGCAACCGCAAACTCAAATTGCCTCTCAATATGTAGCTATAAAACAATTATATAAAATATAACCTACTCAAAAATTGTTCTTAAAGGGTCAAAATGGGGATATGTAGGAATAGGATTTTATAATTGTACTATAATAATTAATGTATGTTTAGATTTCATTCTGCTAGCCACCCTTTTTGAATAGGGGAAAGGAATGACCCTCTGGAACTATGGGATTCTGTTTCCCATAAGCATTACAAATTGGGCCCTTTTTAGGTCTTTGTTTTAAGGTTTAGTTAGTAAGAGACAGAATTCAGTATTGTGTCTATGTTAAGTAAATTAGAGGAACGTTGAAGGCCTGGGCCTCAATGTAAATTGTTTTGGTTATAAAACTTAGCAAGCTTTAATATACTATGTCTTTTCCGTTGATATAAAATACTGCTGTTTGTATTCTTAAAGGTCTCTGTGAAAGACTGTTTGTGTAAATAAGGATGCATGCATCAGAAAAAAATAAGGTGTAAAGGCCATTGTTCACCAGATGGTCAAGAAAGAAGAAGCAAAAACACTTATCAAAACTTACTGATGCCAGAAAACTATCAACGTGCATCCATAATTCAGAAAGGGCAGATTGATGACCTTGAGGTGAAGGCTGGCACCCCTAAAGACAATTACTTAAATCAAATCCAGAACAAAATGACCCTCTCGGAGGTATTTTAAATGTTAACATAAAAAAATAACACCAATTAAGAAGTAACCGGTCACAAACTGACACAGCAAAATCCATAGAGTTCAACAACAACAACAAAAAACTATAAAAACAGGGTGCTTTGCCATGGGACTTTGGGTTCATCTTGCCACACTCCAAGAGCATCAAATTGCGACCAACAGAGCCCTGCTCCCCTCTGTGACCAATCTGGCTGGCCACTAAATTAATCCAAACTCTGAACTGGTAACTATAAACATCAGCTGGCAAAACTGTGTGCATGTGTAATTAAAAAGCATATGATAACTGTTGTATTCTCAATAAATGCAGCGAGCTGCCTTCTCCCCTATAAAAATCCTGTGTGCTACTTATAACACTAATAAAACAAAACAAACCCACGGCCGCCATACCTTTGTTGGGGAATGATCATTATTAAGGCACTCAAAATGCAACACTAAGAAAATTTACTAACATTGTTTTTTTTTCTTTGTTTTTGATTTGCAAACATGAGTTAAAATTCATGTTTAAAGATTATAAAGAAAATATTGATATTTTGAGATCATGGTGCTCTTTATTCCTCCTTCTCCCCTCCCCGCCAACGAATGTGAGATAATATAAACACACTGAATTATGATACTGGAATATAAAAAGAAAGCATTGCTAAATGGTAAGATTTAACGTTTTTGTTAGTTATACTTTGATAATTTACAAATTATGGCTAGTGAATGAGTTTAGAACAGATAACACTTAGGCCAAGGCCTTATGGTCATGAGGGTGGTTTTGCCAGTTTTTCTAATACTGTATACATTTGCTTAAATTTGCTGTTTCTGACAGGGCAAAGGTAGCATGTTGTAGTGAATGATTTTATGTAGAAAAGTACACAAACAGATAATGACAAGAAACTCCCTTTACTAGGAAAACCTAGAAGCAGGGTGACACAAACAGAATGACAAACAGAAAAGATTTAAATTTGAAGCTTGTCCATGTGCACTGTATGGGTTAAATACAACAAATGCTTAACATGCTTAATGCTGATTGGAGAAATATTAAAACATATGTAATGCAGAAATGTATAAAAAGATCCAAATGAACAAGCAAGCCCCAAACTGGAGAAACACCGGACCAGACCCTGAAAGAACAGGACTGAAGGACCACACCAGAGATCAGAAGGGGCAATGAGCATCATGAAGAACAGGAGAACTTCCTGGTGCCCCTGAATGCAGTGACTAGGCCCCCCTACCATTTCCCTCTTTTCTGTTTATTGTCTGGCACAAACATATGTTCACACATTAAAAAGCACTAATATGCTATCTGAAAATGTATAAATAAAGGTGAAAATTGATTAACCCTAAATTGGTTGGATTGGGACAATTTCCCACCTTACACTACGCAAATCATACTCCTGCCACAAATAGGGCCCCATTAGCCAGCCTTCCTGAAAAAAATACTGATATCTGTAGAATTCACTAGATAGGAGAGTGTGGGGGGGAAACCACATCACACATCCAATATAATACAGGAGGAAAATCCCTTCTTGACCTAGACAATTGGTTCAGGCCCTTTGTGTAATAGTGAATCTTCTTGAATTCATCTCCAAAACTTGTTGTTGGTACAAGTCTGCCAAAAGCAAATTTGTATATTCCCCAAATGTTAACCTATGCCAAACTGAGGTACATAAGACAATAAGGGAAAGGGTGTAGAAAATATATAAAATGGAGAATTCTGCCAACAGAGAAGCAGATGAGTGGTCTACCAGGTTGCCCCACCTTTTTAGAACCAATAAGGGAAAACTAATAAGCTTTAGCTTCATTCAATCAGCTCCCCCCCCCCCCCAAAAGACCATTAATCACTTTCATTCACCAATGGAAGGAGAGTTTATCATGGCACTTCCCTATCTGAGGCAGTAGGTGTTTTCAGACTGAGGGGAAAAGGTGTTTTGAGATGTTAACTGCCTAATATTGTACCAGTAAATAAAATATTCTCCGAGTTCTTTTTCTGTGCTAAATGACTTAAGCAGCTGACAATGAACAACGAGCCTTTTAATGTCTATTAAATACCAAAGGAAGAAAAACTGACTATGCTTAAAATGTATGAAAATCAAATAAGCTACACATTCATTCTAAAACAGTCCTTTCCCTTTCTTTTGTTTAAACATTCTCTTTAAAGAGGCTTTTGCTTAAAAGACTCTTCTTAACAAGTAGCCTCCTTTTGGGATTAAGGACCCAGTTATTGTCTCAGATTAATATTTCAAAAATATACACAAAATGGGAAAGGACTGTCTTTACTCATGTTAGAAGTGTTGGAGCATTACAGCTCAGGCAAGTTACCTACGTTTCCAGGTAAACTGTTAGACCTGGGTGTCTAGTCAAAGGAATGTGGAAGGTTTGGTCTTTTCATTCCATTTCCTTTCCAGTGGCTCTTCCTTGCCTAGTGTAAGTCTGGTTATAGCTTCAGCCTGCTGTCATTGGTCTCAGGAGCAAGGATTTGAAGTTCCAGAATCAGAGACGGAAGAGTTGAAGATGACAGAGAATGGAGGAACAAGTTGGGAAATAAGTTGGTTGGTGATTTGAGCAGGAATTTTACCTGAATAGGCGTGGGTATCTGCTCTTGGTTTGTGTGGTCTGACCTTATAATGGTATAGTCCAAAATCCAGGACAGTGAAAGTAGTGTAGTTCCTCTACAGAATGTCCGGATTGGCTTTCTGTAACTCTAAATATAGATGTGCTCCAATTTTCCAGACCTTTTGTTTCATTTCCATGGTGATTTACAACTTCATCCAAAGGCCTTATTTACTGGTCTTACTATAGTACTTTTAATTTCCATCATGCCTGGTAATGGATGGTTCTAACACTTAACGTTGTCCTTGCTTTTGCCAATGTTTTCACAATCATGTATTTCTAGCTCATATTGATTTTTTTTTAAATCTTTCACCTAGAGCTGAGTGAGTAATAAACAAAAAATTGGAAAAAAAAACCTAAACAAAAAAACTTCAGTTTGGTTTGAACAGAAACAAATCTCATTTTTCACCAAAATTGTTTTTGTTTTGTTTTGTTTCATTTTGGGGTGTGTTTTTATTAGATACATATATTTTAAATAATGTCCTGGTTAGTGTTGTAATAACAAAAACTAATCACTTCAACTATATTCAAAATTATTTTTCCTTTTGCCCAGCTCTACTTTTACCTAATCTATTTTAGATTTAAAATGTACTAAAATCAGCTAGATTCTGCTAATTACCAACATCCTGTCACCGCCTCTCTGATCCCATACAACAGGGTCCAGCAAAGATGATGTTAATTGAAAAAGGAACATTTGTTTTAATTAAAAGTAACATCACATCCCCTGCTCAGGAATCCATAGACAGGAGGAGAAGCTGGTGTTTGAAGATTAGGGAAAAGGGAATCTATAAAATTACTATAGTGAAACGAATGTGGGATAGATACAATACGTTAAAATCCCTTTCATCTATGAATGAAATCAGCTATCCAGTGCTGAGTTGTAGAGGTGTAAAAATGAAGGTTAGAGTGTTGTAGAGGTGAGAGAGCTGCAAAAAAAAAGCATTTTAAAAGCAGTAGCAAATTTAATAGATTTGGAAGGCAGATCATGTCAGTCCAACTTAGGAATCACTGGCATCCCAAAGGAGGAGGAGCAGAATAATATGATTTCTCACATACAACAATTTCTGACAGTGCTAATGAGTGTGGAACAAAATACAAAGAGGGCCCTCTGATCTCTACCATCAAAACCAGCTCCCCGGCAAAGACCTCATCCTGTCATTCACAAGCCCATTTGCTTTCAGAATAAATAAGATACTTTGTAAAGCTCATTTAAAAAAATATATATAACCACACTCTCCTGATCCTTCTGGATGTTCCATATGAAATGCAGCAGCACTAATAATGCTTAAACTTATAAGGGCTGTCTGTAGGAAGGAGTGTTCTGTGTTAGCATATTAATATCCGGTAGAGATGAAGATTACTTACAACTCCAGAATCAGTATTTTCACATCTGCAGTGGAGACAATGAGGCACCGACTTTTTGAGGATGAAGAGACAACAGGTGACTTCATACCATCAGATATAAAAATTCAGCTCCAATTAAAATTTTAACAAACCAAACATTTATCTTAGATACCTCCTTACTCAGCAAGGACAGGGCACCAACATTCTGTTCCCTGCTCACCTCTCCCCACCCCACCCAAAAAAAGTTGGTGATTCAAAAGTGGCTTTGTCACCACTGAGCCATAACTGTACCAGCCCTTGAGCACTGAATCAATCATGCTGTTAGAGATTCCATTTTAAAGATAAGATGACCACTTTTTTTCTTTAAAATCTCATAGCACTCTCCTGAAAAGTTGGGTGTTTACACTGATATCCTATCCAAATTCTAACCAGTAGTCACAGAAAGCCACCTAACTACCACTGCAATTCAATGTAAACTTGGTATTCATGACTGTTTAACTACAATCTGTTGTGCAGTGTTGTTGCTGATCCAGAATGCCTGCCATATCCTACACACCAAAGGTGGCTGCCTTTCCATGATGGGTGTGCGTGTGCAATGTGCAGAACATTTTGGGATGAAGAGTACTATTGAAATAGCTGTGTTTATTTACTGAGTGTTCCATGTATCTGGGATGATTTTAGCACAACTGAAGCAGCTAACACTTGTTCATGAATAAAATACAAATACACATTCACTGCAATTCATATACACGTATGCACATACAAGGAAAATCAGGTATAAGTTTGCAGATTGATTACTCTTAATTTATACTATGTAGAAAATGTTTTACTTGTAATAAAGCAAAAATATACTCATATTTTTAAGTTTCTGTCTATGCACCTTGGAAACAAAGTTTTAGTAATATTAAAATCAGCTGTATGCCTAGTTAACTTTTTAGTGATCATATTAATTGTATAGGGGAATACAGATATCTGCTAAGTGAATGATTCACAGCATCTCTAGATCCTTGGTGGATGTTCCACAAGCTTATACTTATTGAGGTGGAATTTATTTTCCAAATTATATATAACTATCATAATAATAAAAGGAAATAACCATTAGTGCGATGTACCAGACAAATAATAAAACTGCATTTTGTAACATCTAATGTAAGATTTCCCCAGTTTACACATAATTCAATCCAAAATATTATGGACCTTAAACAACAATGAAATCAATGTTGAGTCTAATTTAATGATCCATTATAAGACATTTTCCTCCTGCATACTTACTATTTATTATGATAATTAATGTCTTGCATCTGGACAGGGCACAATTTATCACTTGTATTAATAAGTCTACATCAGTATATGTTTGGAAAAGACACAATCTTCAGTAGAGGACTGTTCATATTTTGTTTTCTTACCATGCATTACACCAACAAAAGGTCCAAACCAATAAACACTTAAGCATGCAAGCAATTTAACTATGACTGTGATTAATGTAGATAGTCCTATTGAGCTATATCTTTTGGCCATTATACTCTTACAAGCCCTACCCTCATTCAATCATCCCCCTGAAGCAAAAGTTGGAGAAGATTCTAACCACAAAGTTATTGTTTCATTTACTTTGGGCTAGATCCCTCCCCCACCCAAACTTATATTGTAATTCTTAGTAGCAAAGATTCCTTCATTTTCAGTTCTTCTTTTGTTTAAAATTTCCAAGGAATTGATTGGTATTTATTATACAAATAAAGAAGGGGGGAAATTGGTGTAAATAATCAACTTTGCTGTTTTGGGGTAAATATTAGGGGACGAAGAACAGAAAAAAAGGAAAAACTAGACAAGTAAGAATACTTCTAACCTAGTTCTCCGCTGCAGAAGGAGAAATGGCTGCTTAGTAACCTGGGTGGCCCAGCTAGCCTAGCCACATTCTCTCCTTCTGCACCAGCTTCTCACTCTGGAAGGAGAGATGATGGCTCGGTAACTGGGGGTGACCAGGGTACTGAGCTATCATCTTTCCTTCTGGAGCTGGGTCTGGGTAGTTTCAGCACTTCCATTTTTAAGGATTCAAGCACTGACATACATATACACATATGCATCCTCTACTGCATTGCCTTACTTTAACAGACAGCCTCGCAGTTACACTTAAACTAATTTATTAACATAAACACATCTGCCAAATGTAATGTGTTGAACTTTCTTTACATAATCAGTAATTATATGTACTTGATTGGTCCAAAATTTGGGTGACAATCAATAAAAACCGAATAGCTTTTGTAAAACTTGGGAATGTTTTGGTAAAAATCCACACAAATGGAAATGAAGGGCCTTGTTACTAGTCAAACTGAGTCTGGTTTGGCAGAGGCTAAAATAATCACTTAGAGGATGACAACAATGTGCAAGGAGCTGCTGTATTTTTATCTCTAGAGTATTAAAGAAGAAAGTGCAACATACCAGTCCTTTATTAGTCTTTTTAAAGGGTCACCTCAGCTTAAATCATACATTTTTTTTTGCATTTATTGTTAGAAAAATCATTGTGGAAAATATTTTAAAATAATTTCTCCATGGGAATCTATTGCTCTTTGTTTCTTCTACATTTTGAAACAACTTTTCACATGTCATGGAGAGTGGGATGTTAAAGAAAGTCATATGACTCTGTAATGTACGTCATTCATCTCTATCTGTATAGGCATTTTGATGGAACCCATGACTGAAGAATCTGAATGCTTCATATTCAGGACTAAGGGTGGCATAGTTAGGCCTGTTAACTCTGACTTCTGGCTCAGGAACAGATCAAAAATACCATTTCATTTGCCTTTTTCATTTATAGTATTAAATTGCATCATCCACACAAGGGCTTAGGAAAGGAAAAGATGATCCTCATGAACTGGCTTTTGTAAGCAAACATTTAACCATGTGGTACTTGTCACTCATTCTCAGTCCCTGAGGGCAGGTCTTCACTACAGGGCGGGGTCGATTTAAGATACGCAAATTCAGCTACACGAATAGCGTAGCTGAGTTCGACCTATCGGAGCCGACTTACCCCGCTGTGAGGACGGTGGCAAAATCGACCTCCGCGGCTCCCCGTTGACGGCGCTTACTCCCACCTCCGCTCTTGGAGTAAGAGCGTCGATTCGGGGATCAATTGTCACATCCCAACGAGACGCGATAATTCGATCCCCGAGAGATCAATTTCTACCCGCCTATTCAGGCGGGTAGTGTAGACCTAGCCTTAGTGTCAAATATGTGGAAGAGTGATTTGTAGAACACCAACCAATGCAACAATTTGTGACAGGGAAACAAAAGTCATCTGCAATGGCACCACAGCAACGTGGGGATTACATAATTTCCAGTTGCTTACTATCCTACTACATTTCTACCCAGGATTTTGTGAATAGGGGTTTGGGATGGGGGGAAGGGGACAGGTGAGAACACAACTGTGATGTCATGTTTTGTCTTTGTTTTCCTTTTCCCCTTCAGCGAATAGTTCCCTTAGTTGAACAAGACAATATCACAACCAATTCGTGTAGGTACTATTAATTCACACCAGTAGTACCTCGTTGCCTATCAACTTTACCAAGGGTTCATCATAGTTCTAATATGGTTGGTCATGTGATAAGAACAAAAGATAAAATATAACTCATGCGTCGTACTTAAAACTTTGTATCTGTAATTAAGTGTGCAATTATGTTCAGGCCGCTAAGGAGAATATGTGGCCATCTCTCCAAATGTCTAAATGATTTTGCAATTGTTCACATTTGGAAGGTTAAGATGCCTTTGCCACCCAGTCAGGTTTTTTCCAAGCAAGAGCAGAGAAAAATATTGATGAACGACAGGTCATCACACACATCTGCAAATCTTTGCAGGCTCATGCAAAATGCCCTAGTTGTCTAGAGCTATTTAAAGCAGCAACTCATGACAGCCACTGCAAACACTGCTTGCCTCAGTTGAGTCCATCCACAGATAAAGTACCTTTAGAAGTTACACTTTATCAGAAGATTTTAAAAAAGGATTTTGAACAAAAGCCTAATAGTGCTGCTAATGTTCTGGCAGATTATATGTTTCTAAAAAGATCATAAATAAACAATCTTTTAAAGCAGAAGCATAAATCCTGGTTGTTACTTGATCCCCACTTAAAAAAAAAAAGTATTAAAGGCATGTGCTGTCTAATAATGGAACAAAAAGTTCTTTCATGTAAAATGTCCTATATGGGATAAACATGTGACTCATAAAGGAATTTCTCCTGCTGTCACAAGGGAAACTGTTACTAGTGGTAGTGAAAATTCTGCTACATAAGGAAAAGAAGCAGAAAGATTTTTTTCTTCTTCAACAGTTCCCTGAACAAATGTCAGACCCTTAAAATCAGTAAAGTTTGGGATACTTTGTTCAAATTCATTCCAAGCATGGTAGCGTAAGGAAGTAAGTGAGGAAAGAGAATAAACATTGTTGACCCCATAGACTACCTAGTTTTATGACACAGAAGTATTTTGGGACTTCACAGGCATAGTCATGTGCCCTGGCAAACTCCCTTTAACTGATGGAAGAAGAAAGAATTCCTTTTACAAGGGCAAACCTAACAACTATTGTCCCAGTATCTTTTCTGAATGGATCTAAGGCAGTGGTGACCAAACTTTTCATGTTTCCCCCTCGTCCCCAGTAATGGAATCTGTCGTGCCCCTGTCCCATTACTGTACAGTTGATTCAACAGAGAAGCTTGGGATGAAGGCAGAGCTGGGTGCAGAGCTGGGGATGGGGGAGGATCTGGGGCTAGAGGCAGAGATGGTTTGCGGGCGGAGCAGAGCTGCAGCTTGGACTGGAGCTGGGTTGGGGGCAGAGCAGGGAGTGGAGCAGAGCTGTGGCTTTGGCTGGAGTGGGGCTGGGTGGTGCTCCCTCTCCACCCCATTTGGGGGCTGGCCCAGGCCCCACTGCATACCCCCTGATGAAATCCAAGATAATTCCACTTGCCTGGAACAGCTGGAAAGAGAACTTACCTATGAGAAACTTATACAGTGGATAAATCTAAAAATGATGGAACATTCCTCCATGGCCACAGTTTGGGGACCATTGATCTAAGTGCATTTTATGGTTGTTTTTGATTCTAGGAATATCCCAGACCATGAGAGTTGAGTATAACAAGTATAGATAAAATACTTTTTAACAATAGTTTAGTTAACTGTAAAATTCAAGTAGTGTTAGTGGTTGGTTTGTTTTTGTTAAACCACAGTAATGGGTAAATTTTTAAACTTAACAGTCCTTTTAAGAGTGAGACCAGAATTGTATTGCCTCCAAGGAGGCAACACTTACTCTACATTTTGCTGCATATGTACATGTTCACATACTATTCATGGATGTTATGGCCTGATGGGATCATTAGATCATCTATTCTGACTTATATAACTCAGGTAATAGAATTTCACCCAGTTACCCCTGCGTTCAGCCCAATAACTTGGTGTAACTACTTTCCAGAGCGATCACTCTACATCTGTCCTATCAGTCCTCAAAGAAAACCTATACAACACTTCAAAAGATGAGCTGCCGAGCTTAAATTCATAGCTTTTCTAGACACTAAAAATCATGGTCTGAACAGAGACATTGGATTTATGGCTTATTACAACAATCTATAACCCACTGATACTGCCCCCTCCTCCACACACACACACACACACACACACACACACACACACACACACTCCCTCAGCTGCCTTTCCCCTCCCCCTCTTTCTTTCCCCCTTATGACTGGAGGGGTGTTAACAGGCCACTTCATCCTGAATGGCCCCTTAAAATGTGTGTTAATTACTTAGGGTAAACAATCTGTTCGACCTTGTACTTAGCTGGACACTCTGAGTATGTTTCCCTGACCTAAAGAAGAGCTCTGTGTAAGCTCAGAATTTTGCCTCTCTCACTCACTTTCTCTCTCTGCCTTCCAGAGAGGCAACTAGTCTTGATGTGAAGATGTCAAGAAATGAAGAATACATCATGTCTCTTAGCAGTTAATTCAAATGATTAATCACCTGCACAGATTTTTTTTAAAGTTCCTTATTTCTGATTTTAATTTTTCTGTCTCTAACTTTCAGCCATTGCTCCTTGTTATATTCACTATGATGTAATTATTTTCATGACAATAATAACCTGTCAGAATTTCAAATGAACCTACTATTTTCAAGTTGTATCACTTTTAAGGATACTAATTCAGGGAAGAGGACACAGCAGTGCCCATTACTCTTTGAAATTTAAGGGGTTGGATAGCAAAACCCCCATACTATTATTGAACTTTTGAACACCCCCATGTGGAATTTTCTGTACTTTTTTTAGTTATTTAGACTCAATAGATAGTGGCAATATTCATGGTTAGATCAAATCAAAACTCATTTTAAAGGGAAGGCTTTGTTTAAGACAGATTTTATCTATTTATTTTGGTATACGGGAGTATTCCTCAGTTGTTGTACATTGATTTGAGTGGTTCCCTGAGGCTTAGAGAGTTTGTTTTTAAGGGAAAAAAATCAATGGAATTGCAGTGGCCTGATTTACTGTTTTACATGGGTGGAATTAGGAAAGTTCCTGGTTATCACTTGCTGAATAAAAATTCATAGGCAATAGCAGACTGTGGTGTAGATCAGCTTTATGTTGGTCAGTTTTCTCAAGACCAATTTGTATGTGGAAGCAGAGTCCTGGGCATCATATACCTTAGACATTACAAGGCAAAAAAATATTTGTGGGTGGAATTAGATTTTGTAATTATTAATATCTCCAAATTGAAGTTCCTCAAGTCTTCATATGTTTGCTGAGCTACCCCCATGATTTAATAATGTGACCATTTTTTCTTTGGCTAGCTGCTTGCCCCCAAACTATGTTTGTACTTTTTGTGAAACTGGCCAAAACTTGATTTTGTTGTTCCAAATTCGCTTACATTGAGATATATATATATATATATTTTCAAGCTGCAATAAAAGCCATAGCCGAAAATGTATATTTTTGCTTTTCTTTGTAATGTAATATGACTCTGTGAGGGATTGTATAATGGATTGAAATTGGTTCTCTGTATGCCTAGACAGATAAAACTTGCAAATATCAGCAAAACAATTGTTGTCTGTCTTTTCTTCTTTACTGTCTGTTAAAAATATATTACTACTTTATTTTTACTACTGCTTGGTAAGGACATGAAATGAAAAGGCAATTTTCATCTAATGTAAACAATGCATCTTCAGAATACAGGTCTGATGCTGTGAAAACTTGTATGAGTAGTTGTCACCATTCCCCAGTGGGTCACAGCGAGGATGCTGGATTCAGGAAAAAGTGTTGAGAAATAGGGCAGACTCACCCCAGATTGGTGGTTATTCTTTCATTAGATTATACCAAGCCAGTAACAAAAGTAAACTTCTGTCTCACCACACTGGTTAAGAAGTCAAATATGCAGTCTCTTTAGACATCCCATCCCTTATTTCTCCACCCAGATACTAGACTTTATGATGAGTGGTTATTGAAAACCACTTTAATCAAACAAAGGGTTCTTCTGATCTCAAGAGATCAGCCAGACAGCCAAGTCAGTATATAACTTAGCTCTTACCCAATAATCATGCTGCTGCTGCCAATCCCTTAAGTAACTAAAATTGAAAGGTTTATTTAAATGAGAACAGAAGAAGAGAGTTAAAATGATCAATAGATTATATGCATACAATAATGGCAATGTTATTATATCAGGTTTGCAGCAGTGACCTTATAGGGTAGGTCTACACTACCCGGTAGTTCGGCAGCAAGCAAATCGAACTTCTGGGTTCGACTTATCGCGTCTTGTCTGGACGAGATAAGTCGAACCCGGAAGTGCTCGCCGTCAACTGCAGTACTCCAGCTCGGCGAGAGGAGTACCGCGAAGTCGACGGGGGAGCCTGCCTGCCGCGTCTGGACCAAGGTAAGTTCGAACTAAGGTACTTCAAACTTCAGCTACGTTATTCACGTAGCTGAAGTTGCATACCTTAGTTCGAATTGGGGGGTTAGTGTAGACCTGCCCATAGACTGCATGCTTGTAAAGTCTCTGTTAACTTCCAAAAGATTGGAAGGTCCTCAGTCCATAGTTCAAATATGCTCCTTTTAGTTGTACGTCCACAATCCAGAGAATCAGAGCAGGAAAGAGGCAACATGGAGATGTTTCCAGGGTCTTTTATACCGTCTGCCATGTGCTTGGAATTTTACTGTCCCAAAACAAAGCTCACAGCACAGTTTGTGGAAAATTATGGCACAAGATAGAGTCCAGGGTCACAAGAGCAAGTCACGTGCCTTTATATGGCTTGCTGACTCACAGGAACAAACATTACCCATATTCTGTCTGGGATGTCCACAGGAATGCTCACTGGGCGGGTGATAGGAGCTTCTTCTATGGCCCATTGTTAGAGTAAGTGTCCTTTAATGGTCCATTAAACTTGAATAGTCCATTCACAATGTGCTGGCCAGACTGGATGTAAAATACTTTGTGATGGTTACCCCAGGAACAACACATTTGAGATAAAGCTACATAGCCAATATTCATAACTTCAGATATAGTGATGATTCATGGATTTAAACAGGATAATCATCATAACTTTTCCAGTGATAGCTTATAAGGCATACTTTGTACAAGATTTGTTGCAATTGTCTATAGCGGCAATATCAATGGTATACATGAACAACAAGGAGTCTGGTGGCACCTTAAAGACTAACAGATTTATTTGGGCATAAGCTTTCGTGAGTAAAAACCTCACTTCTTCGGATGCATAGAGTGAAAGTTACAGATGCAGGCATTATATACTGACACATGGAGAGCAGGGAGTTACTTCACAAGTGGAGAACCAGTGTTGACAGGGCCAATTCAATCAGGGTGGATGTAGTCCACTCCCAATAATAGATAAGGAGGTGTCAATTCCAGGAGAGGAAAAGCTGCTTCTGTAGTGAGCCAGCCACTCCCAGTCCCTATTCAAGCCCAGATTAATGGTGTTGAATTTGCAAATGAATTTTAGTTCTGCTGTTTCTCTTTGAAGTCTGTTTCTGAAGTTTTTTTGTTCAATGATAGTGACTTTTAAATCAGTTCCAGAGTGCTCCCTTTTACAGGCTAATCTCCTTTTAGCCTGGGTCCAGCAACCACTCACACCCCCTGTAGTTACTGTCCTTTGTTTCAGTCTCCTTCAAGTATCCTGGGGGGGGGGGGGTGGAGAGGCTCCTTCTTTAGCCAGCTGAAGACCACAGCTACCCCCTGATACTTGACACAATGGTATACATGGTCATGCTTCTATCATACAGCATCACAGTAGCCTTTTCTCCTGTGATTACTCCCAGTGAAGTCATTGGCACTCCCCTGGTGACTAAGGGTTTGAAAGATTAAGGCCACTGGGCATTATACTTTTCCAGTTCAAGCAGTGGAAAATGTATGTGGGAAAAGGAAATGGGAGTGAGAAGGAAATTTGGGGAACAATGAGGCAGTTTATCAATTTAGGTGTAGTGTGGGACCTAGTAGAGGATTATCTAAAAGGAACTTTGCTCTCATATTTAGCATCCTTTTATTACTGCATATTTGATTTTTTAATGTAAAGATGTTTATAATTGTGTAAATTGTTCTTTAAAAGGTTGATATGATTAAAATTCACAAGGCATGAACTTTTTCCATAATAAAGATGAGAACTTAATTTATGTTTCAGTGTATTAATTCACTTCTAATCACTGTGATTTGCACATGACTGAGTTCAAAAGAAGATCATACAATTCTGCTCATTCACCACATTTTAATTTCATCTTAGTTTGTCTCAAAAAATACTGAAATGCTCAGAAAACTATACTTGACTTTTTATAAGTATGCTTTCAGGAACGGCACTTCAATTATAGGAAGATATACAGAATTAATTATTTATCCAAAATATTATATGTAAATGTAGGTATAAACAATGGGATGTACATGTGAACAGTTCATGTAAAGGTTATGACTTCAGAAATATCCTTATTTGTGCCTATTTTTTCAAGCCATAACCTCATTCACTGATATTCAAGGAATATTAACATTGTTAATACTATTAATTTAATAAGTATTTTTTCGTTGCCTGCATGCCGTGAAAGTAAACAACAAAGGGTTTCTGTCTTTTTACTGATATTGACTTGGCCACATTTTCTTTTCAGACAGGATTAATAAGGTTTTCCCAATTGGTCACACTGAATTTCTCTTCTGGATGTTTTAGGTTCAGAAATGAAACATCCATACAAAATGTCATCTCTTAGTTTTGAACACAGATGCCCCTGTCACTATTCTTTCTCCCCCTTCCTCACTTCTAAAACCCTACACATTAAACATTAGACTATGGATTTCCTTGAAGATACAAAATTCTCCAAGTATAAATGTACCAATTCTCTGAACAAGCTCTTCTGTACAGATAATATCCTGTAGTTCAGAGAGGTTTGCTGAGGACTGGTTTCCTCCAGTTTTAACCTACTCAAAATCCTAAGCAACACCCATTACTCCACATGAAGTTTTGAGGCATTCAATGCCAATCAATTCACCCCTAGACCTCCCTCTTAAATTCATCCACTTTATCTTCATAATCCATCTCATCAAGTTTCCTATTTGTTCTCTCCTCCACTTGCCTACTTGTTGCTCCTCCATTCCATGAATTATGTCAGGATTATCTGCACACATTTGTAAGCTTCACAAACAAATGTCTATGGGTAACATTTTCAAAATGTCTTCAGTCCTATTTTCAGCTATGAGTTAAGAACCTAAATCTCATTGAAAGTCAGTGAACACAGGCTGCTAAATCACTTGCACACTTTTGAATATTTTAACCTATAGTTTCCATAGGTTGCATGAAATACATTCCCCGAACAAATCTATAAGGTGACTACACTTTTCTCCTTAAAGCTTTCTCCAAGATACCCCTGCCATGATACCCCTCCCATCAGAAATAAGCCAATTAACAATGAGATTCCCAACTGAACAGAGAAATGTGACAGGAGCAGCTTCTTTTAACCCACTCTTTTGCCTTCCAGCCAAAATCTGTGTTTTCCTGACTATGTACCCAATGCCTAACACACTGCGAGTACTACTGGAATACAAGTTATAAATAACAATAATAGGTGATGGACTATATGAGTACATCTAATCCATTAATTCCATGTAATCAGCTGAGGGTTTTAGGCACTCCTTGTACAATTCTGAGATTTGGAAATTATAAACACAAGTCTCAGACAGGACAATGGGAGCCTAATAAAATAAGAAGATTAAAAATGACAAAAAATAAGCTAAAACAATGCGAAGCAGCATGGCAAACAATTAATTCAGATAACACTGAGCTTTTCAAGGAGTATTGACACAGTGATGCAGACTAAATACAACTCATCACAAAGCTTTGCTCATCCTCCAGACTGAATCCAAATAATTAATAAGCTTCAGGAAAGAGACCCATTCACTCACTCCTAACATCTCTCATGGCTGCTGTCTCCATCCTTCTTTTGCATAACAGAACCTCTGACTCTTCTTTTTGGAAATTGTTGTTATAGATGAGAGGAATGAAATCAGGCATGGTGGTGATTCATTTCTGTAAACTCTTGGATAAGCAACCATATATATTCTCATCCATACTGATTACAAAGCTTCAGAGTTCACCTATCACAAATTTACACTGAAGATCTGAAATCTGAAATCAATAATTTGGTTAAAAGCATTTAAAATTAAAAAGACACTGACTAGAAATTGCTCTTCATATGTTTAAGAAACGTAGAAGATATTTGACCACATATTCTTGGTGTGTGAAGAATCAATAAGAACTAGAGATGTTCAGTACATTAGAAAATATGGGTTATATTCATGAAAAGGAGTAAGTCATTCCCACCTTGTGCTGGTAAGTCATAAGGACAAGTGCATTATGAAAAATGTCAGCTAAGTTTCCTCATTACTTCAGAATTTCCATATTTTCATGCAAGTCAAGTTCTTATAAGTATTTTAACATTCTTCCTGGGTTATAATATTTTATAAAGGAGAATGGTTGAAATAAGGAAAAAAATAGCATTAAAACTAGATGCAATTTGAAGAGTGAATATAGAGAGGCATAAAGGAAAAGAGAGAAAATGCATGTTTTGCTTTAGCTCAGCCAGTTTTCTATAACCTGGGTCTGTATAACTCCAGTTTCACTGCTGTGGCATTCTGACCTCCTGATTAATGGATAATTCATAACTTTGGGCTGATCTTGGTGGAGAAATGGGACTTGAAGTGCTATAGAACACATTTCAGTCAATATATTTTTTGGGAAGGGAATCATCCATCTTCTGCCCTTGCACTCCACTGAAACAGGTCTTTTGGAGTATCCTCCTTATCCCACCTCCAACTTCATGTGGGGTAACACAATATTCTGTCCTTTTTGTATTCCTTTCCTTTTCCTTTTGTATACCTTATCTCCAGGTAGTCTCACCGGCAAACACAAATTCACCCACCATCTCAATGCTGATCTACTTCTCTATTCCAGACCTGTCTCCTTTGGTTCAAATTAAAATGTTGGCCTGTCTCTCTGACCTCTCTTTGTGTATGTTAGACTGCCAGCTCAAGATCAAAATGGTTAGAATGGAGCTCTAAATCTTCTCTTAAGCCCTCCCTACTACGTCTTTTCTTGATCACTGTGGACCCCACCACCATCCTGTTTGTCATTCAGGTTTGGAACCTGGACATCATCTTTGACTCACACCTTTATATAGGTCCTCGCATCCAGGGTACATCTAAATCTTTCCAATTCCTTCTACATAATATCTCTAGGATATGGCCTTTCCTAGCCATCCACACATCTATAACTCTTGTGCAGGCTCTTACCTTGCATCTCAATTATTGAAACATCCTTCTTTCCAGCCTTGACATATGCAGTCTTCACCCACACACATCCTTTTAGAATATTACCACAAAGAACATTTTGCTATCCCATCACTTTAAACATGACTCCTCTCTCTTTGAATCCCTCTGCTGGCTTCCCCTTTTCTATTGCAACTACTAAGCTGCTTGTTTTCAGTTTCAAGGACCTTTATGTCCTAGCCCCATGAGACCCATCATTAAGGCTATGATTTCATCACTGAGGTTGCGGAAGTCACGGAATCCGAAGGCCTCCGTGATTTTAGCACCGGTGGCTGGTAGCTGCAGGGTCCCACCACCTCCCACAGCAGCAGGGAGCTGTGAGGTTCCCCCACCATCTGAGGCAGCGGGCCCCCTTGCTCTGAACCTCCATGGGCAGAGAGTACTCAGCAGCTCCTGGCTACTGCGGGCGACAGGGGACCCGCACAGCTCTCAGTCTGCCATAGCAACAGGGGGATCCCTGCAACTCCCTGCCGCTGGAGTGGGGGCAAAGGGCTCCTGCAGCTCTGAGTCCTCACAGGTTGTGGGGCCCCGGAGCTCCCAGCCCCTTCCCGTTTTATCATAGATATTTTTAGTAAAAGTCAGGGACAGGTCACGGGCTTCCGTGAATTTTTCTTTATTGCCCGTGACCTGTCCCTGACTTTTACTAAAAATATCCATGACAAAATCTTAGCCTTACCTATCATCTCTCATTCACTATCAAAATGTCAATTCCCGCTTCAGATCTACCTCTGATGCCAGAAGTTGAGTAACAGTGACCTGTTACAATTACAACCAAACACCTTTCACTCATGCTTCCCCTCGTGCTTGGAAGGAACTACTCAAACATCCACAAAGCTGCCTCATTCTCCTCCTTCAAATCCTCCCTTAAACTCTTTTCCTATGATGCTTTGCTTACAAAAAACTCAGTAACAGTTAGGCTGCTGGTGTGCTGAGACCACTGCCTTTCATGCTGATCAATATTATCTCATTGTTTCCTTGTATTCCTCCATCTGCCTGTCTGTACCCAGCAGTTGTCTGTCTTATACTTAGATTGTAAGCAATTTGGGGCAGGGACTATTTTTTGATTATGTCTTTGTAGATTGCCTAATCCATGCTTTGGGCTTCTAGATGCTATTGCAATACTGCTACAAATTAATTATTTATTATATTATAATGATATTAAAAGTACTTTTTAATCAATCAAGAAAATTAAAAATCCACAAAATACAGAACTATATTTAAGAATTATCTCGACTATAGTGTAAGTCATCTTCAGTTCATTGCATAACAAATATGAAATAAAGGAATGCCAATTTATACCAGGAGATTTCCCAAGACATTTTTTTTTTTTTAAACATTAGCAAGGCAGGTAGGAAGGAAGCATGAAATCTGTTAGGGATGTTTGAGTAAGACATTTGTAATGTAGGAGTACACAGTTTTTAGGAATGTCAGAAGTCCAGAAGTTACAAGTGGCAATTAGCAAAATATTTTTGTGTTTGATTATTCCAAATGTGGCAGCAAAAGGTATAACTAGTTAAATATATAAACTCATCCCTTAAGAATTTAATTGCATTAGTTACTCATATTAGCTTTAGCTTGAAGTCTTTATTCAGGTCTTACTCAGGCTGCATGCCCACTGATATTCTTGGGCGTTTTGCCTGAGTAAGGACCTACATTTAGTAAGATATGAATAAAAGCTTCAAGATTTGGCTCATATGCAGCAAACTGCAAATGTTCTGATGACAAAAAGCATATCATTTGCGGATGATATGAACATTTTTCTGCCACATGAGTCAGAGGAAAATTTGTGCTTGTTCCTATAACTATCTCCTAATAATTCATCTTAAATATATAGAACTGTAGAGCAGTAGATATAAATGAGAACAAAATATGCTTACAGTTAGAACCATTTTAATCAATCATCTAGTCAGAAAAATATATAGAATGGGGTGCATATACTATATATCAGGGGTTCTCAAACTGGGTTGGGACTGCTCAGGAGGTCTTGAGGTTATTATGTGGGGGGGGGTCGCAAGCTGTCAGCCTCCACCCCAAACCAAGCTTTGCCTCCAGCATTTATAATGGTGTTAAATATATAAAAAAGCATTTTTAATTTATAAGGGGGGGGGGGGTCACACTCAGAGGCTTGCTATGTGAAAGGGGTCACCAGTACAAAAGTTTGAGAATCACTGCTATATATGAATATATACTTTCTATGAAAGCTTTGAAAGGTTGATGGTGGCACCTGAGTATATTCACAAATGTAGTTGTGCACTAGCTTTTCTCACTAAAGACTAGATTTTGATACCCTTGCTAATGCTGCATGGCACCCTATTACATAAATAGTCTAATTGAAGTGAGTGGTATTGCACCAGCAGTACTGTATTACTTGTGAGGGTATCAGAATCTGGCTCCAAGTGCCTATTTCCACAAACCAACAATACACATTTGTCTTGCAGAATGACACACATTCATTAGCTACACTTAGTTCATGCAGTTACCCATTTTTCACATTAAATGCATGTTTTGTTCACTCACCAGAGGCAACCCCTAATTCTGAGAATAACACTAAGGTGACAAATTTAGAAAGCTTGCTCTTAAGGGTTAGATTGCAACTTTAGGCACAGCCCTGAGAAAGGGGTGATGTATAAGCTACACCACCACAGAAATAACTCCTGGGGACATTATGACTTGGACAAAACTCTGAATCAAAAATCCTCCTCTTTTTGCTACTACCTATACCATCAATGCATCACAACAACCTTCAGACTGGCACAATTATGCTGGTCAGTGAGTGGGGAGGTGGAGCCCAGGCTTCCCCCATTCCTTAGCTCTCCCCACCCTACAACCCTGGCAGAGGGTTGCAGGGGATGCATATGGTTTTACAGCAATCCCCTGGGTAAGACATATGCAATACATACCACCCTTCAGTGAACCAATATCTCTACTGAGAGCCAGAAACCCACTAGTCACCATAATCATTGCAAAATGTATGTACAGATAATATTTAAGAAGTTATTTATCTATACTAAAAAGTATGTTTTTAAGATTTTTAAGGCTGATAACCAGGAGGTGACATATCTCAGAAATGTTCCTTTTAGGTAGCAGATAACAGATGCTTATCTCCCTGTCTGGCCATTTGTGTTTTGTATGCCTCACAATGTATGCCTATTTGCATACTTAGCAAAGGGCTAAATAATAGATTGTGAAATCTACAAGAGAAGAAATCTACGGGATGAAATGAAAAAAAAAAACAGCAAGGAGGTGCCCTATTTAAAAATAAAGACAAAGGATTGTTCTGATATATCTTGGAGTGCAAAGGAAAACACTAGCAATTTTGTCGGTAAATTTTATGTCGCTAAGTGGTGTGAAAAAGCACATCCCTGACCAACATAAGTTACATAGAGAGAGAAGCACCCTTGTGGACAGCTCTATGTTGGCAGGAGATGCTCTCCTGCCGACATAGCTACCGTTACTCATCGTGGGTGGCTTAATTATGCTGGTGGGAGCGCTCTCTTCCATTGGCATAGAGCGTCTACATGGGAGGCCTTACAGCAGCGCAGCTGCAGCAGTACTGCTGTGCAGCTGTAAGGTCTCTAGTGTAGACATAGCCTGAGTCCTTCACCTAGGAAGCAAGCTTGTCTCATGAACAGAGGGTCTCAGCTATGCTTGACTGTAAAGCGCTGCAAGGATTTTGTGTGAGCAATACAACATAAGACATGAAAGGATCTTATTAATTAAGTCTAGGCTCTAGCATGCATGTTATGGTATTATTTCATATGTAGCCATTTGTTTCCAGTACTTCTATTTGCTACTACTTGAATATCTGGGCTTTGTTAAATAAACTTAGATATGTTTGTAGAGAAATCAAGTTTAAGTGCTGTGTGTTAAGCAGAGCCGTGATCTGAGGTGAAACTGGGAAGCTGCGGTGCATGTTTCTTTGGAAACAGCAAATCTGTGAACCCCAAGAGTGTCCAATGGACAGGTTCAGGACACTCCAGGGAGGTGCTCAGAGGGCTCGAAGGTTGGAGTGTGCCAATCGCTAACCTATAGAATGACTACGGGGCCTGCGAGGCCTGGAGGGGAGTGCTTGTATTGCTTGTGGCCGATGATGTTGGGGAGCTGACCCCTGGCAGGCACAGATAAGGCTTCCATGCTCAGGGCGGGTGATAGCAAGGCGCGTCACAAACCTGGGTATCCCCAGGAAGTGTTACAATCAACCCCTTCTAGTGTAGGCAGCATGCTGGTGATGTGCCTGTGGGAGAGGTGCATGGCTAGAGTGTTTATGGTTATTATGCCCTGGTGATCCACAGCTGGCTTAATGGGCCTTTGAGGACTGTAACCCGCTGGCACAATTTAGAGAAGCCCTGAGGCTGCTCTGCCTTTGTTCTGGTCACTGGCTGCCAGGTGTAAAGTTGATATACATCCTCTTTTGCCTTCCACCTCTGGTTCTGCACTGTCCACAGCCTGGCTGTGACCTAAGGATGAAGGCCATTTATTTTGTAATCCAATAAATATGAAATGAAAGTAATTATTGGTGGATACCACATATTAAATATTAATGTATTCTTTGTCTCATTCAATTAATTTATACTTTGGTCAATACATTTTTATAGTGGCAGTAATCACAAGAATATTTGCTTATTACATAATTTTTTGGTGAATGCAAGTTTCCTTGTCTCTTTCTCATGTGAATGAGATATGAAAAATTCAGAATGGTGCAGTGTGATAGTAATGTTTAAAATATATGAGTTTCTTCACAGCCCTGAAACCCAAGGACCAAAATCACTTGCACAGAGGTGGCCAAGTAGCCACAGATGTTTCTATAACTTATCGAGCTGCATTTGCACTCATGTAGCTGCTGTGTGCTGTTCCATGGTACGAGAGGGAGGATTGCATGGCCCCAGCTTACTTGGAACATACCAAAGCAAAACTTGTCTTGCTCAGACTTTGCACAGTATGAAAGAATGATGGCCCATTATGTTTTCATGGTATTATATGTATCCAGAGTGTGGCAGTTAAGTCACTTACTTACTGCACTGCACTGAAGGTAGCATGGAGCCATCCTGCCCCAGCATACCCACTCACCACCCTTTAGGAGGATGAAGCCTGTGAGCATTCCCTGCCACAGACAGTGATCTCTGCTGGCTGAGGAAGAGATGATGGTGCTGCCTTCTCTCTGCCTCTTCTTGGGGTTGGAGTAAGAGACAGCAAATTGGAGGGGAGTGCTGTTCCCACTCCTGCACTAAAAGTAGACGGGTGCGCCCCTTCCTTTTCCTGGCTTAGTTAAGCAGTACTCCTCCTCCTCACTGATTGCTGTGGTAAAACCTATCTTCCTGGTTCAATCAACGTTAATTGTTGATTGAGGGAGCAGGCCTGGGCACAAAAGCATATGGGAACTCCAACTGTTGCATGCTCCTGAGCTTTTTGCACACTCTCCTTGCAAAGACAGGAAACAGGAGCGGTAAATTTCACTGCAGCAGCCAAGAAGGAGAGGAGGTAGTGCTGCTTACCTGAGTCAGGAAAAGAACAGGAAGCTCTTCTCTCATTTTAGCAGAGGAATGGAAGCAGCAATCTCCTCACATTTTCTCCCTTTCATTTCAACCCCTGGATTCAAGCCATCCCCAAAAGAGTTGTATGGGACAAGGGAGGAGGTGGTACCACTGGCCAGCCACCTTCTGGCCTATATAAGACCTTAAAAGGGGTCTGAAAAAACAGCCACTGACCAAGTAGAATTCGTGACTAATTACCTTAGATGAGCTGATAGCTGTAGCACATATATAACGCACTGTGTATGTAACGCACAGGAGTGCTGGTAAAAAAAACCTCAGCTTTATTCTTAGAGCTAGTAAAAATGGCGAATTTCCTTTTTGCCCAAATATTTCACAATGTTTTTACCATACTTTTTGTCATTATTTCAAATATTGTGTAAATTTACATTAAAAATGCATGCCACGTTTAAAATGTTGACAAATCTAAAATTGTTGATAATCTACTTATTTATGGGTCCTGTCAAGGCTGTATCCCCACTTTGAACTTTAGGGTACAAATGTAGGGGCCTGCATGAAAACTTCTAAGCTTAACTACCAGCTTAGCTCTGGTCCGCTGCCACCATCCCAAGGCTAATTTCCTTCCCTGGGTAGCCTTGAGAGACCTTCACCAATTCCCTGGTGAATACAGATCCAAACCCCTTGGATCTTAAAACAAGGAGAAATTAACCATTCCCCTCCTTCCTCCCACCAACTCCTGGTGAATACAGTTCCAACCCCCCTGGGATCTTAAAACAAGGAGAAATTAACCATCCCCCCTTCTTTCTCTCACCAACTTCTGGTGAATACAGATCCAACCCCCTTGGATCTAAAACAAGGAGAAATTAACCATTCCCCTCCTTCCTCCCACCAACTCCTGGTGAATCAAGATCCAAACCCCTTGGATCTTAAAACAAGGAAAAATCAATCAGGTTATTAAAAAAGAAGGCTTTTAATTAAAGAAAAAGGTAAAAATCATCTCTGTAAAATCAGTATGGAAATTAACCTTACAGGGTAATCAAACTTAAAGAGCTCAGAGGACTCCCCTCTAGTCTTAGGTTCAAAGTACAGCAAACAAAGATAAACACTCTAGTAAAAGGTACATTTACAAGTTGAGAAAACAAAGGAAAACTAAGACGCCTTGCCTGGCTATTTACTTACAAGTTTGAAATAGGAGAGACTTGTTTAGAAAGATGTGGAGAACCTGGATTGATGTCTGATCCCTCTCAGTCCCGAGAGCGAACACCCTCACAAACAAAGAACACAAACAAAAGCCTTCCCCCCCTCAAGATTTGAAAGTATCTTGTCCCCTTATTGGTCCTTTGGGTCAGATGCCAGCCAGGTTACCTGAGCTTCTTAACCCTTTACAGGGAAAAGGATTTTGGAGTTTCTGGCCAGGAGGGATTTTATAGTACTGTACACAGGACAGCTGTTACCCCCTTCCCTTTATAGTTATGACAGGTCCCAATTACCTGACCTAGAACAAAGGTTATTGACAAAGGTCAAATCACCTGGGGTCAGTATTCATTGAACCTAATAGCTACACTTGAAATCACCATATATCTGTGCCTTAAGCAGTGGTGGTGTTCCATTGCCTTCATCTGCTCTCTTATCTATAAACTGTTCATACATAGTCTATATCTACTGGAAGTATTCAGACTTATTTATACTATGTTTCTATAATCTTCTTTCTGAAGAGAGAAACCTTGAATATGTCCCAATGGATAAAGAGGAGGAAGGACCATCTTGTTGTAGGAAAAGTAGGAATCGGGCAACCTCCAGCACAGACCCAGACTTCCTGAGTGACCTTTTGCAAGTCACTTAAAGCTGATAGTCCTCAGTTCCTATCAAATGGAAATATCTACCTATGTACCACACTGTATTCATAATAATTGTAAATTAATGTGAGATCCTTGGATGTTAAGCATGACTATCTAAAACACCATATTCATGCAGGAAGCTATGGGTGATTTCAATGGGTTCCCTATATGCATAACCATGGGTGGAGTTTGTGTATATTGCACTGATTTAGCAACATAATTAAGCATTTGCATAACTTTAAAAACATGAGTAGCCTCATTGGCTTTCATGGGACTACTCAGCTGCTTAATAATATGCACAAGCTTAAGTTGTCTTCCTGTCAGATGGTGAGATGAAGTTTCCCTCAGGTATATCAGAAATATATTAATTATGGCCTGGTGACAATGACCCTTTTTGTCAAATAGGGCTATTTGCACAAGTCCTGATTTCAAAGGCCTTCTTCATAGTCAATGCCTTTAATGCTGTAATAAAAGCAAATGAATAGTGAGCCAGGCATGGGGCATCTCCACAGACACAAAATGCTAAAACATGGAAATAGGAAGGTATCTTCATAAGTATCCTAAAGATCTGTAGATTTAAATACATGTACTGATAGATACTTGTGAAAGCAGCTTATGAAATGTGTTTGTAAACTGAAGACTCCAAATGTACCTGTATCTGTAACTGATTTGTTATGCTGCTTTTTATTCTTGGAAAGGCAAAGATGTCTGGGGAATTTGATTGTAAAAATCCCATTGTTATAGCCAAATTGCTGATTAGTGAATTTTCTGGCTCGCCATTCCAAATCTACAAAGAGAAGTAGTAGTGTTGTCTGACAAGAAGACAAAATAAAATAAAATTATGAAATTAATACTGAGAGGTGGTGTGATGTACTGGAAAGATCACTGGACTGGGACTCAGGAGTCTTACAGTCTATTCCTGGCTTTACCACTGACCTGTTGTGTGACTTGGGGTCAATTGACCTCTCTGTACCTCTGTTCCCCTTGTTTACCTTGTCTTTTTAGACGGTAAGCATTGCGGGACAGGGACAGTCGATCACTATGTGTCTGCAATGCCTAGCAAAATGGGGTGGTGATCTTGGTTGGGGCTTCTAGGTACTACTGTAATACTAATACAAATAAAAGGTCCCACCATCACCATGACACAAATAATAAGACCTGAAAACAACTCATCTACAGAAAAGGTGCCAAATCTACCTATTTATGCAGCAGAGAGTTAGAAAAGCCACATTTTCTGCCATGTTGAAGCATCATTGGTTTATGGTTTGGAGGCAGTACAATCACTAATTTTAGTTACTGTGCTGTGAATTGTTGATATAGACTTCTGAATGCATCTTGATGCATCGGAACCACAGGAAAGGTCTGAATCAATTTTCTGACGTATGCTAAAATAGCAAGAGTCTATAATGGCTGCACATTGGGAAGGCACTTGTAGCACAGAAAGACAAAAGTAGAAAGAAACACAGGGAAGGATGAATTTCTTAGGAAAGCAGCTTGACAAAGTCAACTACAATGTAGAAATTGTTTCGCTTCATGACTTCCATAAACATAGAAGACATCTCTGGAGTCTTTTAAATAACTCATTGTATAATTTATTTCTGAAGGGCTGCAATGTGCCTTTAGTCCTAAGTATGGGGTAGTGGCAGCATGCCAGGAGTAGCCATAGAGACATTGTGCCTTGGAGATGCCCCTCTCATTTACAGTTCTCTTGCTGCTTCCTACTTATTCTCCCCAAGAGAATCTCTGCTATTCTACCAGCAGCCAATTATAACATGCCACAGGCAGGATCAGCTTCAGTGGCCAGTGTGTTGAGTGGAAGGCACTTCCTTTTCTCTCCCACGTACACTTGTACACCCAGACACAAGATCCAGGTAGTCAGTGCAAGGGAAATTCTTATCCCACTTATCTGGTCTGTGTTGGCATGTAGCCCAAGTCACAATATAGCCCAAACCAAGATCAAAATTGTGCCTTTAGGTTTAGAGGTCATACTGACTTCAATGACAGCTACATGTATATAAACTTTGCCCCTGTCAGATTAAAGCAAAAATGAGAACAGAATACATTTTATACAGAATGACTATTTGAGCGAGACATCCAAACCAATGGGCTGACATTTGCTTTGTATCAAAAATAAGAACAATCCAGTTCTTTAATGTGAATAATTTGGTTTTCTGCCCCTGAAGATATGGACCTTGAAACATACTAATATGGAATTATTTCTGTCATATCCATCAATGCATCATGTAATATATGTATTTCTCATTGAACTCTTTCTACTAAAGAAAGGCATTATATTGCCAGGTATTACATTGTTAAGTTTTATGTTCCTTTCTTCTAGAAATTAAGGAATATTTTGGTGTTGTTTTTGAAGTCTCATCTGGTAAAATATCACAGCTCCATGGCAGTAGTTGTGCAGAACAAGACAGATGGACCTGCTGCACAGAAGCATTAAGTAGGTATTTCTTCTATGTTTTCTAGCTAGTCTCATATAGACCTACCTTTTACTTAAAAAAAAATCAATTTAAGAGGATTCTACTGGATATTTGAAAAGTAGCCTACTTTGCAGAATTTAATAGGATTATACTATTGATCCCATCTTTACAATGTTAGCTAGTATTTTGTACTTGTGAACTGCAGACTATTATACGACTGAACACAAGGGAAGAGGGATTAGTTTGTGAAAGAATAAGCAGCGTTTCCTTAAACTGCCCTGATAGTCACTCTCACTTAGTAAATGTCAACTAAATCAAAAACACCAGTCGACTGGATTGTGGCAGCATCCCACAAAAACTATGTTAAGTATGTACTTGGAAGGCCTCTTCAGAATTTTGTGCACTCTAGGAGGAGGGCAATTAAATGGTGCTTGCTGGGTGGTGTAAATTGCTATCAAATAAATGGTTTGAGCATCAGAAACATTCATTTATTTGTATTTAACCAGATTAAGAGCTACTAAAATTAAACACCTGCCCAGCAACACAGAGTCCATTTTATATGCCTGTTCTGATGATTGTCCAAATATAAACATGAGATGTCTGTTGTTCTGTAAAAGCTTAATGGAACAAATGTCTGTGATGCTGGCAGACCAGAAGGCAGCTCATACCAAAGCCCCTAAGCCTCACCTGACCAATACATAGCTGGAAACTAGTCTAGCTCACCGGTGTGTTAGGATTGTTAAAATAGGTATTAGATTTATAAAAATGTGTTTAGATTTTACAGAATGCTTGTAAATGCATTAATCTCACTTCTGATATCTGTATCCCATATTATAAGGTAATGTTTAAGTGTTTGCTCTGAAATTGTAAACCAACAGTCAGGAGAAAGCATGAAACCACAAGAGGTGTTAGCACCTGCCCAACAAAAGAAGGCCTATAGACACAAAACAAACCACTGTAGAACATCAGAGGACTCCCCCACACACACCCATGAAGAGGACTCATCCCATCAGCTTGAACTCTTGGGAAGGGAATAAAAATTCCTGACAAGAAGAAACTATATCTTTATACTGCTTGGACTCTGAGCGTCAAGGATTACTAGACATAATCAAAAGATACCTGGATTATACCAGAAAGACACATAGAGCTTGCTTATGATAGAAGCCTCTATTACCTTTTGGAACCTTAGACTGAACCTCATTTGTGTGCATGCTTACCTGCTTTAACCTTGTAAATAAAATCTAAAGTGCAATTGACATTAATAAGTGACTGGTCCTTTGGGGGCTGGGAGTAACTTGTATATCGTTATGATTTTGGGTGTAAGGGACCATCTATCACAAAAGGCAAGCTTGTCTAGATGGCAAGGTAGATGGGAATACCCAAGAGGACCATCTGTGACTCCATGGGTTAAGCTCTTATAGTACCTGAGGAGTTTACACTAGATACTTGGTTGGTGAAATCGTAAGTATAGAATTCAGAACCAGTTTGGGTTTTGTCCCCTGCTTCTTAACAGTCTACCCTGAAGTTGGTACTCATGCTCTTGGGACAGCTTGACAATGTCTATTGGGAAACATCTCAAAGACTACATTTCATAATGAAATGTTTTCTGATGAGCTGTACACAGTGTTTACTGCAGAAGGTAGTTTGGTCTGGCTATGGGAAGTTTTTTTCTGAAGCTGAAACTCACCTGCCTATACATATAGATGCTGGCTATTAAATAATACCTTATTGACATACATTCACATAAAGCAATATAGCTTTTGAAATGGAGGGTTTCTCCACAATGAAAAGCACCTCTAAAAGGTGAAGTTTCTAGAACTTTTTTGTATGCAGCAGTATTGTAGCCATGTTGGTACCATGATATTAGAGAGACAAGGTGGGTGAAGTAATATCTTTTAAGGAAAGTTGTCAGTAGCCATAATTAACATGGTCATCATGTTACAGTAGCACCCCTTTGTCTGCTGGTTTGCCCACTATCTACTGTTTGTGTTCAGGGACTGTACCACTGTCCACTGAGCAGTGGATGTCATGTTTGTTAAGGATTTCACAGTCAATTTTTTTTTCCTGATGCAATCAATGTAGTGACCAAGAGTGTGGTTACATCCACATTTTCTTGCACTTGTACACTCCCATCAACTGTCCAGTGGATTTTGGTTCCTAAATGAATGAATCCCTTTTGAAAAAATGAGATTTAAACTCCTAAATCAGTTAGGTGCTGCAGCACTGAGCAGAGCAATGTCTAAATACCTTTAAAAACCTGGTGTTAACTTACTTCATACTGTTTTAGGAAGCATTTTAGTCCTCCTATTTGCCCACACAACTAATCTGGCTGCTGATTGTGTGATGGGATGGGACTGAGGACTCCTTCCACTTTCAGTGCTTTCTGGTGCGCTCTCTCTCTCTCTCTCTCTCTCTCAAAGAATCCTCTGACCTAAAAAACCTCCCTGAGGACATCAAAGATAAATGTGACACTTTTTCAAGAATAGGGATTTCTCCTGAAGTCTTCATCCAACTGGCTTTGTTTCCCTAACTGCTATGCAGTGTGCTTAATAGGGATTGCTAATGGTCCTACATTTCAAGAGTGCATTTCAATAGTGAGATGTGTATATTAGACTGGTTTTGCACCAGTTTCTCCTATCTTAAACCAGGGACAGGTAGGGCTGGATTAAGATGAAGAGACTCCAGTCCCATGTTTAGGGGTCCATCTTTTGGATCATGGGATTGTCAGACTCTCAACTTTCATTTATTTTAAAATGTTTCTAGTCCCCATGTTTGCAAATAGCTGGAAAACATGAACTGACTGTAACTGAAGCTATGACCTCTGCCTGAGTTTGCAGACAGCTTGAACCACTAGCTCTGAGAGGTGTGAGCCACTCCATAAATACTAGTGGGGTGTCACCCGCAAGATGGAATGCTCTGGGGCAGGACAGAAATCCCATGTTTTGCTTAGCTCTATCCAGGTAGCATTTCAAATATAAATTCCATCTGAAACTTTTTTCTTTGTCCAGCTTAGTAGGTAACTTCAGCTATAGCCTTCAGAAAACACAGATCATTCTTATTTAGTAAAATATATGGATGTTAGAAAACTCTACACCTAACAATTTTGCACATTATAAACATGGTAGTAGATAGCCTGCACTGTGTATTTCGGTATGTAAGGGCCTATTTGCATGTTGATGGATGTGGAATTTAGGATAATTGCTACTAAAACTAATGGAAGTTATGTGCATAATCCTTCTCCTCCCCCTAACGATGCCTGGATAGGAAATTGTTCCCCCATAGTACACGACAATGACATTCACTTAATGCCATCTCTCATCAATTATAGAAAAAAATATATCACCTCCAACTATAAAATATTTCTAGAAACAATGTACCTGAGTGTGTGGGTTTGGAAAGAACACTGAAAAGACATCATGAACTGTATCCTTTCTTTTGTATATTTCTGGGAAAGCAAGTTGAATTTATTAGCAGTTTTGTTGCTGAAGTTAAAAAACATTCACAAGATTTATAGCTGAAACAATAGCTGTAGATGTTCAGCACTGTTGTATTTATTGCAGGTTTTGTTGAGCTCATGGCATCCTTTGATTAACTGCCATCAAAGACATATTTTGTAACAAGGGCTGTGTCATAGTTCTGTTTCCCTGTATTTCATAAAGTTCCACTGGGCCTTGAGGGTGAGTGCAAAAACATTCACTTAGCAGGTGTGCAGACAAGTGGCAAAAGTAATGACTAATTGACTGCCATTTAGGATTTATTTGGAGATCTACTGACTCCTGCCCCTCCTCAAATGATGAATGATGCCTCTTTCTTTAACAGAGAGTAGCCAGCTGCTTGTTGCTGAAGTGCGTTTTCAGAGTAAATACTATAGCATTCACAAAATCAGCTAACCAGAGGAAGTAAGGATATGTTTTAATCTATGAACTTGTCCTTTTCTTTTTAATAATTCAAATGAAGTAACTGAGGTGGTAATACACATATATCATGTCAACAGAGTATAGTAGCACATTACTGCTACAAGTCACTACAATACCTATAGACATAACAAGATTAATTAAAGGATATTGTGGTAGCCTTAAACAGCAGTTCTACTCTAAAAGGTGACTTTGTAAATATGATATTGTGGAATTCTAACCTTGTTGTGTCTTAGTGATTCCAGACCTAATCTGTTCAGTTTGCAAGTAAACAAAAAGTGGTATTGTTATTTCCCTCCACCGCCAACTTAAAGTTATGCAAACTCAGCCTGGATTCTCAAAGTCAAGCTAGGTCCTTTGCATCTTGCAAATTATCACCATTAGTAAAGGTTCTATAGCACCTGAGCTGTTTTATTGCCTTTAATGCTTTTGCATTGTTGTCACTGATTTGGAATTTAGTCAACAATTCTGTTGATGCTTCACAAAAAGGAATAGAATCCAGCTCACTCTGTCTTAGCTGAATTGGTTTTGCAAGGCTGACAGGAGGGAAAAGAAATAAAAGTGTACTTTAGTCACTAAGAATTCTGGAGTGAAATCCTGGCTCCATTTAAAGCCATGGCAAAATTCCTATTGAGTTCATGGGGCTAGGATTTCACCCCCAAAACAGAGAAGTTCATTACAAAGGAACCAATTATACATAGTCATTTTTCAGAGCATATCAAACTCAAAATGTCCTTACTTTTGTGGTTTTATATTGAAGAAATATGACCCTCATTGCTATTTAGCTCATGTGACTCATAATTTATGAACAAGTGACTTAGGAGCTTTACTTCAAGCTTCTTGCCTTCTGCATTTCTAAAGATATTCAGCTTATATTCTCTTGATCTGAAAATATTGAGTAATAATCACTTATATCTTCAGTGTGAGATTCCAAAGCTTAAAATACATTGCTGACTAATTCCCTGATATTTGAGAGATATTTTCTGTCATTGTAGCAGGAGAAATAACATTTTAAGCACAACAGCTAAACAGTCAGTACTTTCGTTGCAGCACTTGCCTTTCAGTGTTATATATTTCAGTTTTATGTCTGTATTCAGTTAAAAAAAATCCACAGTATTGAATATTCTAGTCAAGGAAGCATTGCAGATTTTCTCAGGTGTTCTGCAGCAAGAAGGATTTGAAGGGGATACGAGAAGTGCATCCAGGTTACAGAGGAACTGAACTAAACAGCCTGATTCACCAGTTACTCCAGTTTTATACCAATAGTTCTGTTGTACAACTGGAGTGACTGAATTGAAGTCAGTAGAAATACACTAGTGTAAAAAATGAAATAATGCAAGTGATGGCCAAGACTGAGCTTTTTCTTTGTATTTAGTAAGCTTCCCACCCACCCTACCCCGACACTATCTTTTGTGTGCATCTTTACTTTTATTTCTTGATTATCAGGATTACTAAAATAGTGATGGAAAGGATATTGGCAGAGTACGCACAGTCTAAACAAATGGACAGAACACTTTTGCTGGCATTCAATCATCCTAAACATGAAGTATTTCATAAAGGGTGGGGGAGATAGCTCAGTGGTTTGAGCATTGGCCTGCTAAACCCAGGGTTGTGAGTTCAATCCTTGAGGGGCCACTTAGGGATCTGGGGCAAAATCAGTACTTGGTCCTGCTAGTGAAGGTAGGGGGCTGGACTCAATGACCTTTCAAGGTCCCTTCCAGTTCTAGGAGCTGGGATATCTTTATTAATTATTATTAAGACTCCCAACTGTGCCTTTCCAGAGGAAAATCCATTAAGATTTATACCAGTATTAATAAAAATTGTTGGTAGACCATGGCATTGTCAGTTAGGGGTGTGGGTGACTTTTACCAATATAGTTATACCAGTGCAATCTATAGTGTGAATACAGGTATACTGGTATAAAGTTGCCTTATACCAGTATAGTTTATTCCCATTCCTGTAGAGGAATAAACTATACCAGCATAACACATTTATAGACTGGTCTAACTGCATCCACATTCGTGGGCAGGTTTGTATCATTGTAACTATACTTGTATATTTAAAGCAGTACAACTTTTATTTGTAGACAAGGCCTAACCCACAATACTGTAAAGCAGGAGCTGTAATCCCATATCCCCAGCTCTTAGGAGAGGAAAGAAAACAATTTATATATAATTGGAGCCCCCAATCTTCCTTCTCTAGTAGCTCCACACTCTGGGATTCTTACAAATGCACTTACAAATTACCAAGCAAGGTAATTTCAGGAAAACATTTTCATTAGAACCTTAGATGATATAAATATTTCATTTTTTATTAAATAGTGGTTCAAGATTCAAATAATAAAACTGAACATATTTTAAGCATTCTAAATCACAAAAATACATCCAGTTTGGACAAAGCCTTTGTGATGTATTGAAATTCATATACTTTTTGCTTAGTGACTACTTGATGAAAATGCTTTGGCAGTTTGATGCAAAAGGAAATTGCTGTTCATAGTTGAAAATTCAGCAAAAGGGTTAAGCTCTTGTGTGGAAAAGTATCTTACTCTATATCCTTATCTTTAGCCTACAGTTTAATGAACTACAGTATGTTATCCTCTCTTTAATAGTGTCAGAAGATCATAAATAAATTCATGACATCCAGTAAAGGGCTGGTAGTATCAAGCATCAGAGCCAGGTAATGCAAGTTAGTGGTGGTGTATGTTTAAGTCATGTGTCAGTTTACTCCCCCCAGAAAGGGCAAGTGTGATTTTTGTTTATTTTAAAGCCCCATTGAATGTATTAAGACAACAAGAAATGAAAGGACTGAAAAATTATAGTTAATGCGAGGCAGCTAAAATATATGTTTTCAGTCAATCATGTAAAGGAGCTTTTGTGTTGTGAGAACAATACTATTTTCAGTTTATGTGGATCTGCATTTATTTCTAATTCCTTCTTCTCCACATTGCAAAGCTCAGCACCCATTATTGTACTGACAGAATTCCACCTAAGTTTAACATCTAATTATATCCAAACATAAAGGACGAGGAAGAGAGACATATGAATGTTAAGTAGAAATATTCAGAAAACTTTTTTTCTTGATTTTTCAGAAGCAGGTTGGGATGTGTAGCTTCATGATTGCCTGGTAGTGAAGGTTTATAAGACCAAATTGGAGACCCTAGTATGAGGCAAGGTCAATGATCACAAAATACAGGTTAAAAATAATTTGCAGTTAAAAAATAAAAAAAATGAAGTAACAGGAAAAGCACTGTTGATTGTGCATAACAGAGAAAAATGAGAAAATAATGACAGTTGATCATCTTGGATCCTGTGCATCACTTATGGTAATACATCTGTAGGCCTTTTTATGCTCTTGTGAATTTAATTAATTTGTATGCTATATTACTGAAGCAGGAGCTCTAGTATTATCAATTAAATATTAATGCTTTTTCTCCACTTCTTTTTAGATTTCATTGTCTCCCCATCCTTTTACTTAAAGGGAAAAAAGAACCCTGAAATTGTGTTTTCTGCTTAAAGAAAGCTCTCCAAAAGAATACAGAATTTCTTTCTTAATAAAATCCAGTGTGTTGTAATTATGTTTTGATAAATATCAGTTAAATGGTTATATTAGAATGATTCTTGGTACAAGTGTAAATGTGCCTAAAAACTGAAGGAAACAATAAAACACGTGCTCTTTTACACTTCTGAGATACTAGATATAGATGCCATTTCCAAGACCATCTTCTTCTATCATTAGTAGTGGTAGGCAATTCAGAAATTTCATTCTCAATAAGAATGCTGAAATGAATTATTTTTGCCATTGTTGCTAACACTAGATAAGGGCCCGGATGAGCCTTTTGAGAAGAGAAGAAAGTAAATGCAAGTTAAAATTAAATGTAAAATATGTAACTATAGCTATACATTTAACAGCAGTAATATAACAATACCAGACCATTATTAAGACTGAAAGTATTGAACAGATAGAGAAAAACTGAATATATTCCTTATATAATTTATACCTTTCTATATTTTGGGGCCCTGAATAACTGACCATCAAGGGGCAGAGCATCTGTCTCAATCAACTCCCTTTGAGTCTGGAAAAGATGATAAACACAAAAGCAGAAGAATACCTGCCAAAGGTCCTCCACTTCATCTCTGTTCAGGTGAATGCTATGGGAGAGACAGTGGGTGAAGCTAGTTACACTAAACTTAGGAATATGGTTATTGGGAGGAGTATTAGAAGAATAAATGACACCACTCAGATATACCTGTCTTGCACTGATGAACAGCCTATTTCTTATTAATCCTTTGTATTTATTCAGATAAGCTGATGTATTGTATTCTAATGTTTGCTAGAGAAGAAAATAGGGAAGGAAAACAAATCATACTACTTTTGTGCTGGTAAAGTCTTCAGAAGTTTGATCAGTGGAAGTGGGGACCGATCCATTTATATGAGCATTAAGCATTTTAGGACATTATGGGGCAGAGCCTCAGATGATATAAACTGAAGTAACTCCACTGAGATCAATAGCCCTGTAATGATTTGCAGCAGCTGAAGATTTGGCCCTAGCTATGTTGTTCATTCCCTGCTAATATTTGTATTATTACCATCAGCTTTTTCATTATTGCTTATATGCTTAGTGCATTTTTAGTGTAAATATAGTGTACACTATAGCTATAAAGAAATGTAAAATGTTGGTGCGTCAAATGAATATTTCTTTGTGCACCGTGAGACGTCTGTTTTAGGGTGAATATTATCCAGTTAGAAAGAAGAAGCACATAGCCAACTTTTCTCTGGATACTAATACAATTCCAATGTAGGCATGGTGTATGAAGTAATTCTCAAATAGGATCAGAAGTTGCAAGGTGGGGATGGAAGCAATAATTAATCATATTGCTACTGTAGAACAGATGCCCTTGTGAGCCATGTAAGATAAACATATAGGATTTTTTCACTTAGTTATATAAAAATCTTCCCCTCCATTCTGCTAAAAATAAAATTTTTAAAGTACATTCTTCATCAACAGCAGCAGACCTGAAGGTAATGTTATGCTGCAGCAAATTTAACTCCATCCTTCCAAAGCACTTTTTATGGCAAGAACGATTTCCTCTGTATTCACAAAGTATCAGGCTGTGAATTTGTACAGTAAAGAGCTAGTCAGTGATTGTGATGCTGATATTGTCACTGACTAGCTCTTTACTGTACAAATTCACAGCCTGATACTTTGTGAATACAGAGGAAATCGTTCTTGCCATAAGAACTTTAAAATCTATTTCAATGATTAGATATACTAGTTAACGGAAAAGCCTGAGAACATCTAACCTCTAAATCTTAGTTTCCCCCCTTTTCACTTACCTTCATTGAAACTGACCCATAGAGCAGTTAGAATGAACCTCAGACTTCATCAAAAATGTATTTGATCTATTCTCCATCAGAGGAAAAATAAAATAATACCAGCTACATATTTTCTTTTTTCTCAAATATAGGTCTTGTCATGTTGCATTATTCATGTAAAAATCTGAAACTAGAAACTTTTACCCCATGAATAAGATCTTACAATACTTTCCAGTGTGAACAGAATAGATCAAAATAAGCATGGGCTTGACCCTTACATTGAGTAGTGTGTCCCTGACGACAATAGGCAAGATCCTCAGATGGTGTAGTGTGTTATAACTCAGTTACAGTCAACTGAGCTACAATGATTTACACAATTAGAGGATCCCGCACAATAAGAATTTTACCCTTGAGTTCAGTTGAAGGAAGGATCAATCATAGAATTTAAGGCCAGAAGGGAATACCAGATCATCTGATCTCATCACAGTTCAGTAACACAACCCAGCACCTGCACACTAATCCCAACAACCAAAATTAGATCAAACTATTATAGCCCACAGAAGACTAAATTATTATGTGCCAAAGACAGAGAATAGGAGGGACCAAGATGCACCAATGCCTGATGCCCCTGCACTGAGAGGGAATTGATTAAATTAGATATACCCAGATAATCCCAGCAGGTAGCCATGCTGCAGAGGAAGGCAAACCCCAGCCAAGGTCACTGTCAATCTGATCTGGAGGAAAAATCCTCTCCAACCCCACGTATGGTGATCAGTGAGATCCTGAGCATGGGAGCAATAAGCAGCCAGCCAAGCACCTGAGGGAGACAATACTGACAATACTTGATGTCACCTCAGTGCACTGGTCCATTGTCTCATCTCCATATCGAATACTTCAGAGGAAGGAGACCAAAAAAAAAAAAAAAAAAAAAAAAAACCAACCCAAAACCAGAATATAATGGGGAAGGAGGGATAATCATTTCAGACCCATGCAGGTGACCAGCTGAAGTCCACTGTAGCTGAATCGCCTCCTGTGCATCCAAATTCTGTAGCATCATTAGGGAAAAAAAGCTGATGTATCTGGACTCCACTGCAAATCTTTCATGTGGAAGATAAGGCACAGTCTAGGTCCATATTTGTAACCCCACTTTGAAGGTGAATGGAAAACACTTTCACCTTCAACTAAACTGATTTAATATGATTAGCGTATATGTATGTAGAGTTAATAACATATACATAAAATTTACAATACCATAGAACTAGAAATATTCACTGTAAATTAATTTTCACCATATTCACTGATTTGAAAAAAACAGGAATCAATTTAAAGAAATGATTTCTGTAATAGGCAAACAGCAAACCTTCCCGGCAGCAGTTGGCTGGGAGCGTGAAAATAATTTAACACAAATATGTGGTCAGTCTCTTTTGTGACACAGTAAATAGGCATTAAATAAACAGCTCCTCAGAAGTTCTTCCTTTGCTCCCTGCTGTGTTTTTAGGTTTTATTGATGTTATCTACTATTGCAAGAGATGCACAGAAGAGTGAAGTTAGGATTTTTTTATAGGTGAACATGACTTCAGTTTGCTTTCAGAAGCCACTTGAAACAGCAGTCTGATGTCTGAAGGATCTATTCAAATAATGTGAAACTCTACAGTCCTGACAGCATGACTCACATTTCCATGGAAGTCATAAAATACCTTCTCATTCCATAGTGGGGAGGAATGGGCAGAAGCTCCCTGTGAATGAGAAGGGGAGTGGTGTAGAGGGATAGTTCCAGGCTAGCAAGGGGCATCCCATCAGTTCCTACTGCTGTTCCTGTGGCAGTTCCTCAGCATCTGGTTCCTTGTGCACGGATACTCTCTGGCCAGATGACAGTGCCCTGGCGGCTGGTGCACATGCTCCAACCCCTTCCTGTGCCAGGTGTCTCCACTGGGACCAAAAATGTCTGGAAGGTGGGGAAAGGAGAGCTATTCCTATCTGGTCCCTGGCAGCCAGCCTGATCTCATGCATCCTGACAGCTACTCCAGCCCCTCCTCTGGGCTCTGTACTCTTGCCTCCAAGATATTTGTGGGGGGAGGGGACAGGGGGAGGGGGGGGAGGGCAGAAAACATTGAGGGGCATAAATATACATCACCCCTCCACACACACACACACACACACACACACACACACACACACACACCCTCCCCGGTTCCACTGCCTTTTCATGCCAAAACAACTGTACATGATTTTTTTAGCTTTGTTCCTGGTCACACGATATGGTAGAGTGGATTGGAATTTATCTGGGGGGAGATTTTCAAAGTCAGAATGGACACCTGTCTTCAACTAATCTCCAGTTCGAGTTCAGTCTTTGAAATTCTCTCCCTGCTCTCTACACTTAAATCAGTCTAAAAGAGGGATAAAACTCTCACTGCCTTATTTCCTCTTTCCATATTCTTAGGCATCTCTCAACATTTTTAATGGAAATCAATGTCATTTCTCAAACTTCACATTCCATTTTCATTTAGAAGGATGCTAGGTACATCTGTTGTTATGTCTGTTGTCTTGGACCTTGCAAGAATGTGGAGGCAGGCTGCATGTTTGCCTTTTTCTTCCACACTCAATAGCCTTGTACCAGGGTTTTTCAGCCTCTTAGCCAATGAAGACACTGGAGCCACAGTCTACCTTGTCATACCATGGACCAAATTCTCCAGAAATGAGTCCAGAATCATTGCAATGTCATTTCCTTAGCCCTAGATGATATATTTCCAAACCCATGCCTTTCCATTTCCAGACTTGTGGAGCAGAATCAGAAAATAGTGCTGAACCGTTGCTTTAATGACAAGACAAGACAAGAAAACCATTTTATTGAAAAGATACTAATGTATTAGAACAGCCATTTTCAACATTTTTCACCAGTGCCACGCTGGGACCTCTCCGCGCCTCTCCCACTCCAGTTAGCAAAAGAGAGAGAATAGGGTGGTTGTGATTTCATGACACTTGTTTTTGGTCCTCAAGTGGAGAACATATCTCATACTCTGCCCCTAAAGAGAAGTATTCACGTCAATCCAATATCCATCAGTCAAATACTCATCAATGGCAAAGCTACATTTAACAAGGAAAATCCTTCTCTGAGCACAGACAAGCAATTCAAAATATTGACATGTGACAGTCAAAGAACTTCAGTGTGGAAAAGGAGTTGCAGATGTTGAGTGCCCATTTCTTTATATAATATAGTGAAGACACAGGCACTGAGAGTCCTGTGGCACCTTTAAGACTAACAGAAGCATACTTCTGTTAGTCTTAAAGGTGCCACAGGACCCTCTGTTGCTTTTTACAGATTCAGACTAACATGGCTACCCCTCTGATACTAGGCACTGAGAGACGTGCTTTTTATTTTTTATTGATTTTCATAAAGAAACAGACAATGAAAAGTACAAAAAAGTAAATGATTTATAGCTTGTATATGTTTCCAACTACTGCACACTTCATGGGCTCTCTAATAGAAGTATGGAATTATGCAATTCTACAGTTTGTCAAATTTGCAAGATCAGACAATAAAATATTACATAGATAAAACATGTTAGAGTGGGGGCAAGAGTAATAAAATAGGAGAAGACAGGAATAAAAAAAGGGAAGAGGGAAGGATAGGACCAGGGGTGAGGCGACCAGGAGGGAAAAAGCATAGGGTTTAGGTGAAATGGAGGTCTGGCATTCTTTGAGCCATGCCAATATTTTTAAGGAAATGGTATCTAGAAATGTGGTCCAACTTTCTTCAAATTCATATAGTTACTCTACAGCAATACAATATTCTTTCTATGGTAGCTAATGCAGGCTTACCTTTAATAATGTTCACAACTTGTCAATTACTCTTCTCAGTTTCACGGGCTCCTCAGTTTCACGGGCACCAAAGTTTCACAGTGATTAAACACTGGCTTGGGATACCATAGACTAAATGCTAGTCTCTGAGTCTCTTTATTCTCCTGGCACAGTGCAGGCACCATCAGTTTCAATACACACAGCATGATCCCATGCAATCCAGATGAAATAAACTACAGCACTGCCAATCTCAATCATTAAAAACCATGAGTCCAGCCCCTAAAAATTGTGAGATTATCTTAAAAGTCATGAGATTTTAAAATAGTAAATTTGGGGTTCTTTTTATTTGCTGTCTGGTTTTTGAGTTATTAGGGTTCATGTTTTCAAGCTTTTCTCAGCACCCCTAAGGGCTAGAACTTAATTTTTTAAATTATTTTATTTGAAAGCTAAGAATGTCACGATTTCCTGACTCCAGAAATTGGGATATTACGAAGAGCACCAAAGATCATGAGACTCATGCTAAAATCCAGAGAGCAAGTAAAATTGATACTCTAGAAAATTTAAAAGACTTTTGTCAGTGGACAGCAAAACAGGAAATCCTGATGTATTGGGTCCTTTCCACTCATGATAGACACGTTAAAAGTTGAGCAGAAGATACATCTATAGGAGACACATCCAGTTGTATTTAGAAGCAAAGGTTCTCCTGAAGTCTTTCAGACAGCTGTTCCTCAACATCTGTAGCCATGCCATGAATTGATCAGCTGACTGCGTAATTGGAGTGGGGAATTACTTTGAATTGACTGGAAGCAGCAGATCCCAACATAACCACCATGTTTGGCAAGGCACATGTTGTTAGTTTCTTAGGGTCAAATCTGCTCTTGGATTAACCAATATAAATCTGGAGTCACAGCAGTGAAATTATCTGGAAATTATCTAGAATTAATTGAAAATAAAAATTGTCCTTGAGCCATTTACATGCTCTTTGACATAACTGTTGTAAATGCAGCCATTTTGCTGCTTTTGTATATTGGTCCCTCCCAAAATTTGGTGTCAGAAACATCCAATCAAATATGATTTAGACCTCAGTTTATGTAGTCATTCATTCGTTCAAACAAATTAAAAAAATTCTACACAATTTATGTAATATTCTCTTGAACCTCTGGTTTACGGTTGTAACATTTACAAAGCCTATTTTTTCTGACCTTATAAGCTAACTTAGACTTTTGTCTAGAGGCCCATAGAATAAATGTTAAGCACAGATTTATGCAAATGTACACATTACTTTGCAAACTAAATGTTAAGGCAATACTTCAAAAGCAAAAAGCAGAATCAAAGAAAATACCATCATGATGTAACAACTGAAGAAACATATGCAGTGTAATACATCAGTTTTCTTTTGTTATGCCTAGTTGTATTAAAGAAAAGTATGTAACTTTTAATACACCATCTCTGCTATTCTTTGACTGCAATAAAGAATTTACCGGTACTTTGTAGTATTTTGATTTACCCTTTTTCCCTTTAATCATGGGAGAATATACTCTTTTGGACTGGATAACTCAAAGCGTGTGTATGGATGGAAGCCACCTAGAAAAAATGCTGTGCCCCAAAATAATTAATTATTACCTCGTCATGAAAAAGGAAACCAAATAAAACATACCTTTATCTGAGGAATGCAAAAATGGAGACTTAAGCAGCTTCCCTTTCTTATGTATTTATGCTAACTTTGAAACACATAACTCAAATATCATAGAAAATTGCAGCATTTTGTACTGCTCTTTATATGTACGTTATATATGTTCTCAGTTGTGAATTACTCTAACAAACTGCTGACTCAGTAAATTTTAACTCATATTCTCCCCCCACCCCCATGTTAAAATATTTACATAAAAGTAGTTTAAGAAACACACTCTGAATAAAAAGTCCCATTAACTACCCCTCCCACCTTATCCATGCTATTATTATAATCTCTGATATTTAAAAGTGAAATGATCTTTACACGTATTACATCTTTTTTTCCCCACCAACATACTGTTTGTTTACTATTTCACATTTAATTGAACTTAGTCAATAAATCTAGACTGGCTTCAGTTTTGTCAGTGCACCTTTGTTTATTATTATATATATATACACACACACACACAGAGTAGGAATATATATATATATACACACACACACACACACACACACACACACACACAGTAGGAAGTGTGTATACAGTACCTTTTTATTTTATTTTATTTTATACGCTTTATATATATATATATATATACACACACACACACACACACAGTAGGAAGATATATCTATATATATATATACACAGAGAGAGAGAGAGAGAGAACATGAAACAATGGGTGTTACTATACACACTATAAGGAGAGTGATCAGTTAAGGTGAACTTTTATCAGCAGGAAAGAAAAAGAACTGTTTGTGTATAGATAGATAGATAGATATCTTCCTATTGTATTTTCCACTACATGCATCCGATGAAGTAGGCTGTAGCCCACGAAAGCTTGTGCTCAAATAAATGTGTTAGTCTCTAAGGTGCCACAAGTACTCCTGGTCTTTTTACTTAATTTATGGAAATTTTATGCTGCTACATAAAAGACTCATGTCTGAGACTATCTTGAGATACAATCTGCAATTGTATCTCTTTATGCCATGATCATGGAAGATCTGATGGGTAAAGAAAGGATGTGCTAGTTCAATACTTGCATGGAAGATCTCCAGAGAGTGCATTTAGGTAGTACAGGAAATGATGGCGGTTCTTTATCATGTGGCTTTCTTTGTCTCGTTAGGACAGGAAAATGTGGACTGTATTAAAAGTAGTAATGTTATAAACATGCACACATAGGCCATAATCCGTTGCTTAATTTAAGCCTCTAAAATAAATCAAACAGCTGATGTTTCTGTGTTTCATGCAGACAAGATGCAGGTTAGGCTAGGCTTAACCACAAACTCTTCCTAAGAGTAAAATAACTCATTTACCTTTTTATTTTATTTTATTTTATTTTATACGCTTTATGCCTATATGGCCCTAGCAGAGATACATTAAATCAAGCTATAATATTTGCTACAATATAAGATTATTACTAGATAAAATAAATCTAAAAGATGTTAATTAATATTAAGAAACTATATTGAAAAGAAAGCTATCTAAAACATTCTGCAAGAGATCTGTTAAATTTCAGAAAGTAGTGAATGAAACCAAAAGAGTATTGCAAATAGTTTAGTTCATGCTATCTATTTTGAATATAGTGATCAATAGGAAATATATGTAACAAACTTTTAACAAAATTATTACAGGGTATTTGTTTTATATTAAAGATGCTGATGCATTCAAATAATATGTTAAGAAGTTAATGTGAAGTAAAAATCTTTAAGGTGAGCCTGACCAAAATGTTATAAGGCCTAAGTGACTGTATGGAATTATTAACTGTGTGGTTGGTGTTACCTGTCCTTGGAACTAGCCAAGGAATGAGCCCAGACAAAGGTGAACTTGAGCAGCACTGAGGTTTATTTATTGGTGTGAGTTGAGCTTGTCTAATACAGCTATACTCACACACACACACATCAGATTCATGCTGGCCAGCTGCAGGTGCGGGCGTAGATTGATTTAGATTTTGCACGTGGCTGAGGCTGGCCAGGCGACAGCTGCCTGGAGATTGGCCCCAAGCGAGAGTCCCTTTGGATCCGTGGGAGGGGGCTACTGCTTCTGGTCTGGTCTCCAGTTTAGTGTGTTGTTACATTTCCTTGTTGGTACCCCTGACCTGGCCACCCATCTTGAGATTTATACTCTTACCAAGATAATACCATGGTTCCATGAAAGGCGATACTTGCCTCTTTGTTTTGCCATTCCTTATATTAATTGATTACATATTCATAAGCATGAATACAATTGACTATATAGAGCAATGCAGCTTTAAGCAAGCATCGAACATCATGGGAGACTTTCCACGACTTGTGGCTTGGTAACGGCATAACAGGAAATTGTGCAGACTGAACTCAAAAGACCAAATGAAAGGGGGGAGAGAGGGGAGGTGTGTATCCGGCTACAGTTGGCAGTTGTACACAGATTTTAACATATTTGATCCTACTAACTTTGTTAATGAAGAGTAGGGAATAATTAAGTACTAGGTACATACAGCTGTTTTGTATTGTTTCAGTAGTGACTATAGCCTATTGGTGATGGACTAAGGAAACAAATCAAATGACTTTATATGATTGCATGATGAACATGGAAAGAACCATCAAGAACTGTGATGAGGCATTACATAAATGTAACCTACAGACAGTTAAAAAAGCTGATCGGACAAGCACGAACCCATGCTAAGTTTGCCAAAGAGCCACATCACAGGGGGGCCCACAGAAAGTAACTTGCAGAAGTTGGTTGTTGACCAGAACTAAGCCAGCAGATGTGCAATGTATGTCCCAGAATACAAAGTGATATGGCCTAACAGGGCTTAAACAAACTGATATGGCACAAGAAGTTTTTCACAAATATATTATAAATGTCCAGGGACAATGTTGTGAGAAGCCATAAAGAAGACATCTGGAATTTTCATTGGATGATGAGAAGGGACACTGCTCATCCTCTAGTTGGAGGTTTCAAATCTCTGTTAGTAGCATGGGTCATTTTCTGATTGGCCCATATCAGCCTTGCCAAGTGGCAGAATCAGGCCCCGCCACCCAGTAGAAAACATATAAAGCCTCATGTTTGTTCAACACATTGGTCCTGATGTTGAAACATCTGGACAAGAGCAAATGTGAGCAATCCTATGGCCACTGAGAATGCCCCTCCATTTTGAAACAACTAAAGTTTATCACTGACAAGCATCCTATTTACTTTGTTTATTTGAAATCCTTTCTAGGGAGACCACTGCAAAGTCCAGAAAAAGAATATGAATACAACTGTCATAACACCTTAAGTGAATTACCTGAATGAACATCCTGCCTATCTTGAAAAAACAGTCATTGCAACTGCGAAGTTGAGCTGGAAAGCCCACCTTCATGCCAGTTCCAATTGATAAGTACAATTGATTTTTATGCATGCATTTTGTTTATCGAAGTAACAACTTGGTTATGTTAAGCTAAATGGTTCTTATTTCAAATGGACTAGTAATTTTTTTATACATTTTAACCTAAACCACTTACTATTAAATACTGTGGTCCATCTGAGAAGTGGCTGCATTTCAGTGATGATTGAAATTATCCTTATATATCCTTACTTACCTCTCAAGAGTGTTTTCAAGCATAATTAATTATTTTTTCTGTGAAGCTTTGCAATGTTTTTAATGAAAAGTACTATAGAAATATGAAGTATAACTGCTAGGTTTGGTGGATTTATTTTGCCTAATTTTAAAGCTGGTCCTCATCAGTTGAAAGTTCAACTCAGAATGAACTATTTACATATACATAAACATATTTCCGTATTCCACTCCAGAGAAAGAGACTTAAAAGAAAATCAGAGTGAGGGAAAAGAGAAAAATGTAGTGGAAACATGAGATGAAAATGTAGCAGAATGAGGGCAGAGTGAAATACAGAGACAGACTGTGGAGATTAAAAAAATCAGAAAGTGGACATTTTCCATATAAGAATAAACCCATGAGTCAAAATTCCTTTCTTGGTTACATGGGTGTAAATTTGGAGTGGCTCCAGTAAAACAGAATTGAGCTCCTTAATTTTGAATTTCCTGATTTTGAAGTTAATATCCCTGTTTCTTAAAAGGAAAAAAAATGCTGATCCCTACTAATTTTATTGTGTACTTCCAATTTGAATAGTATATGTGAAATTACACAGATGAATAGCAAAACAAAACACTGGATCAGATCTTGTTCTCTTTGCTCACATGATCAGGGTTTATAATTATATCCTTGACCTTGTGTCCTTGAGTATGCTCATGGATTTACTTTCAAAATATGATAGTCTCACTGACTTTATTGAGACTACTCACACAAAAGTAAGGTAAAGAGGATCTAATCCTACATATTTTTTCTTTCCATTATCTCAATAAAAACTATAACTGTAAATTTAGTGGCAATGTATTGTGCATGAAGAAAAATAATTCTGTTGCTTATCATTTTAGGGGCTTTCAAATTAACCTGAAGATTAATATTTATTGAGGACCAACCACTGGAAATTTTCAATTTAATAAGTGCAATGATTTTTGAACTATGCACAAAAATAGTCTTAATTCCTTCTTACTGCAGAAAATATATAATTGGTAAACCTTACATGAGAAACAAAAGATAAGTGAATTTTTCTCTAACTTCTTTCTTCCCTTTCATTCTCTGATATATATTTATTATTATTATTAGTGATCAGAATGGAGTTCTGAACATAACCTTAACTAAAGTTTTCACTAGTGGCATACCCTGTCATCACACACTTGTTGAAAGATCACCTTGTCGATTGATTTAAGCCCTGATCTGACAAAGTAGTTAAGCACATACTTAGTTTTAAGATTATACTTAACATTAAGTACCAGTATAAAAGCATTTCCGAATCAAGACCTTTAGAGTTTGCATTACATTCTCATAGGTCATTGCCAGGTCTGTTGTAACACTTAATCACTGGATGATATAACCATAACATGTACACAGATAAAAAAGGCTTTTCATGGTGTAGAATATAATATTTAGAATGTATATTTTACGTGTTGGGACATTTGAAAAGATGCCTACTTGTCTGGCAAAGAAACAGAACAGCCAGGTAAAAAGCTGAGCCAGCAATCCAATCAGGTAAACAACTGAGTTAGCAAACTAATCTTAGTGCTTGGCCAAAAAAGTGTTTATACATTGTATAATGAATAACTTTGTAACAATGTACTTAAGGCAAGCACCTGAATGCGGGTGTGTGCTTGCATTTAACCATACGCGGTGCCCTGTTTCAGTGGACTGATCACTCACTGAAGCAGTGAATAAATAACATACTTCTTCAGTTCAAGAGTCTGTCTGGTCTGTGAACCTGTGCATTCTGGGTAGTGGGGAAAAGAATTGGTCAACACATGGGAAAATAGTTAGCCCTTCAGGGCAAATTCTGCCATCTCCTACACATCCACAAAATGGCTTGGATGCAGTGGGAATGTGTGATTCTGCAGCCCAGTGGGGGTGGGATTTAAAGAGATTTTGTGTGGGTTCCTTAAAGGGATCAAACTGGGGTGCGGAGGGGGGGGGGAGGACTAGGAGAACTGCCCACTTGTGACACCAAATGAGATGTCACACAAAGTGTATTATGATGATACTATATAGAATGCAGTTCCCATCTCCTCTTAGCATGCTTTGATTAATAGAAAAATAGTTAGCAAAATTGATGCTTGCATTACCATTATTAGGCATCAGAGTTATAGCCAATTAAGATGAATGAGAACATTCCATATCCCTTAAAGCTGTTGTTTCAAGCTGTCTGCAGAGTCAGGCAGACAGTACTGTATTCATTTACTTTCTTTTCATATTTTTAAGGGTTTTTTCAAAGCCATAATAGCTAATATGTTGGGTGTTAGTTGTTTTATATTTTAAACAAATGATCTGCCATTGCTCAGATTTTGGAGCACAAGATAGCAGCCACCAGGGCAGGTGACCTAACTCAATCCATATTTTTTGTGCATGATGGAGATCCTTGCACTTAGCTGCAAAACAAGGTGTGAAATAGGCCAGGGATAGGACCTGTGCATCCACTAATGATACACCTTTGCATAAAAAAGAACTATAGATGGCTAGGAGAGTGGGAGGAAGCTTAGGTAGTAATCAAGCTTAGGTAGTAATTAGTAAATGTCAGATAAGACAAGGGAAAGGAGGATTTTCTCCATGATGAAGTGAAGAGTAAAAATCTGACTGGATAGGATTGTGAAGTCCCTGACATGTTTTCCAGTATGGGGCACATAGGGTCAACCTACCAAAAAATTAAAAATAAAAAAAACCCACATTTCCTTCCAATAGAATTAAATTTTACTGCTGGATTTGTGCCGTTTCTCCAAACATTGTATGTATAAAGATATGACAAAGCACACACTGTCCTTCATTTGTAATTTGATAATTTATATCTATAATTAAATTCACCAACAAGATCATCTGATTTTGGAGAAATATAATTATTCTACGCTTTTCGTACAATTTAATGGCTTGAATTGGATTTATTTTTAGAAACATGTTCAGTTTTAGATGGCTCAGTAAAAACTCCTAACGGTTGTGGGGCAATGTGTTCTGATAAACAAACCTTGCACTAGACAGGAAGAAGATAAGGAGTTGCTCTCAGTTCAAGTAGCTCTGCCCAGCCACACCTGCAAGGCATGCCAGGATTGGAGGAAGAATTCCAAAGAGGAGAAGCCAAGTTTAGTAAGAGGCAGCTCTGGGAGGAGGCCAGACCTCTAGATCCTTCAGCTCCTGCGGACAGGCCTAATGGGGGACAGAGCCTGTTCTCATGTGATAGACTGTCTGAACACACAGAGAAAGGCAGGATACCTGGAACATAAGCAGTGACCTCAGGACACGTTTTGCTGATAGACTGGAGGATACTGAGCTGGACTGCAGCTTGTCCAAGGCTCCTTCAAGGAAGAGTGGCTGGTGGCTTGTTTGGGACTGGTTGTTCCTTTTTTGTCTTCTACTTTCTTTATTTCCTTGGAATCCTGCAAGGTGTAAACTCCAAAGGATCTCAGAGGGCTGAGTTTCCATCTTTTGAGTGGTGATGCTAACTGCCCGGACCAGATAGGGAGAACCTGAATGAGTGCATAGGGTGTTCTATAGAAACACTAGGTCCTTATAAGGAAGCCATCAAATATCTCCATTAAGAAGCCTAATTAATATTTTTTATTCTCACTCTGCCAGTTAATATATCACACCTGTTTTAAGTAGACCACCTAATGCTTAAAATCCTGTCTTTAGCATGACACACTGCTCTGAGCTCCTGTTCACCTTCCTTGAATATTGATGATACTGCTGTAAAGAAAAGTCCATTGTCTTTTCCCTACACAGCCATTTAGCCCCCAAATCCACTTTCTTTCCACCACAATACACAACCTTTCACAATCTAATTTTCGCACGTGCCTATTTGAAGACTGTCTCCCACCATTCACCATCTGTCTGTCCTCCACTATCTCTCAGCCTCCCTAATAGAATGTGTGTTGGGGATGGCTTCTCAGAATGAGGTTCACTGGCAAAATTCTTCTTTCCGGTACCTTGAGGCTCTGGCAAATTGTTATCCTGGTTTCTGTGAAGGGCCCAAGGGTTTCTCTTTACTCCCTGTAACAGTAGGAAAGGACAGGCATTGAAATAATCTTCTCCTTGAAGGGAACATAAAAAGGTAGGGATTCTCTCTCCCCACTGCATCAGCAGCCTAGGGAGAATGAATGATGATGAACTTTCCTTCCCCTTCCCCTTTTGTCAGAAGGGAAGTGTAGAGACACTGATTACTGAGACTGGGCAGTTTTTTCTAGGTAAGTAAATGAGACCTCTGACCTAAGATCTCTTTCTAATAGGGCAGGTGGAGCCTGTGAAGGGGGAATAAGATCTCACACTGTGGACCATGATGATTAGCTTGCCAGACAAATGCTTGACTCCTGGAAACTGGAGGATGTTTGCTTGATGCTAATTCTTATTGGAAACAGCAATATTTTTAATTGTAGTTTCTTCCCACAACAGAAATGATAATATTTTTCACAATTCCACACTTCACAGTTGACTGTTTTTATATTTCACAAACTTTAAAGTTTCTTAAACAGGTCAGCCTGAAAAGCAGGGATATCATTGTAATAGCTACTTCAGAAAGCCTATTATGCAGAGGGCATTAATAAGTGAAATAGCTGAGATGGTTTCCTGCTTTTAGACTATCTTGCTGTTTCTGGATCTTAGATGTATTCATTTATTTCATGATTGAAGTTGGCAGTATTAAAAACCAGCTGTGCATGGGGCCAGTTGAATTAACAATAGGCAGCAATTAGATTTGACCAAACTGGTTGAGGTTGTTCGTGTGTTTCTGTCAGCTCACTGAATCAGTCTGAGTTAGAATTAAAAGAAAATGGTGACACAACAAAAATACTTACATTTTCATGTTCTGTACGTCTAAGGGAAAATTTATGCTAATCACGTTTCATCTTCTAAAGTTGTCTTGTTTGTGACAACAACAAAAAAAATCACCTGTATAAGAAAAGAAATTGCTTGTTTCTGCTTCTATAGGAATTTTACTCCTTGGCTTGGTGTGACTGAAGGTATTTGAAAACGCTAGAGAATTTGTTCTGATTATTTAAGCCTGCAACATAATATTCCTGTTAGTTCTTTGGTAGGTGGACTTGGGTGAAAACTGCTTTGAATTTGTCTCTGAAGCTTAGAGAACTCTCCAGCTCTCTCTTTGAATTAAACTCTATAATCTTTCAGAGTTTTTGCCTATACTTCCAGAGCTGTAGCTGCATGGCCACAGTGCTTAGTGAAGTTACTGCCTTTGCCGATGAGAGAACTTCTCCCCTCAGCATTGGTAAGCCACCTCTCCAAGAGGTGGGAGCTATGTCAATGGGAGAAGCCCTCCCATCCACATAGAGCTGTCTAAATTGGTGGTTAGGGTGGTACACAGCACTCAGGGGTCTGGTAGTTATAGTGACATAAGTTTCTAGTATAGATCAGGGCTAATTCACACCCAGATTCTTTATTATTCTTCCAAACACAAGAATGCGGTGACAGATGGGACTGATTGAATAGGAAAGAAGGGAGAAGAAAGAAAAATAAGGGAGGTGGTGAGATGGCATGTTCCAGCAATGAGTTTGGGGGGTGCTTTGAGAGGTTTAGTATCTATGAAGAGGATCTAAAAGGTTTTTTTTGGAAGCAGCTAATGCGCAGTAACAAAAAAAGTCTATTTTTGTAGCGAAGCAAAAAAGGTCACACTGTGGCACTGAGAAAGGAAGGTGAAACTGATTGTAACATTTTCATTATGGTGTTATTTTTTTATTAACCAAAAAGGTATATTAGCTGAAAGATATAGTTACTATGACCTTAGCCAAAAAACAGGTGAAAAATAGCCTAAATTTGCAGAAGGTTTAAGAGGCTTGTTTTCCAATTGCGATATTGGAACTATGCTAGACAAATAGTTTGGAATTACAAGCAGGTGGGAGCTGCACAGCAAGTTATTGAACATAGCCTTTTCTAACACATCCACATGATATAGACAAACCACATAGTCTCTCACATATATGCACTTTTCAAAAGTTGAGACTAGAAACCTGTTCCTTCAGCTCCAAAAGCACAGGCCTTTCTCTTAAGCTAATGATGATCTCCCTTAGGATCTCCTCCATCTCCCACTGCAGTTGAATTTTCATTGACATTAATGGGAGTTGGATTGAGCCCATAGTTGGCAATAGTAAGGTATGTACCTATGGAGCAGCCACAAAAGGTCAATGTTAAGAACATACTACATTATATATTTGACCCGCAGTTGGATAAAGCTCATCTGACTTATCAAAGGCTCACATCAGTTAAACTTTCAGATCTAACAGTTGGGCTGCAGTTTAATGCATCCACTACAATTAATTCCCACCCTCGCTCTCTCACACTCACGTGTACAACTCTGGTTTTACAGCTCCATAAATAGTAGCCTCCACTATATGTTTATTGATCTACACACTTTAACTTCTCTTTGGCCCAGCCACTAGGGAGAAACATTATACAGTATGCACACAGCCAATATATTACGCTATAGGTAAACTGAGTCTTGTACAAGTACACTGGGTATTGTGAAAACCACTAAACCACGGTGTCTGTCCCAGAGAATCATTGATCAGCATAACTCCCGCAAACTCTGACTTTTTTAATACCCCCTTATTGCTGACTTCCATATACCTTGGCTGTTTGCTTTTAATTTTACATCAATGTCAATCTATTTGTTGTATTTAAAAAGGTACATGTCACAGTTTAGAGCAACTACAGCTGTATTTCCCCTCCATGATCCCCACCCACTCTTTGCTTCTGGCTCTTTAGCTCTGACTTCTCTTGGGTAGAGACCCATCTCTCTCTCCATCTTGAGTAGGGTTTTTCCAGGCTGCATAGTTCCTTGCCTACACTGTGATATTCTCAGCAAGCCAGACTGCCTACACAGACCAGCATTTGTGCCTTTATTTCTGTTCAGCCAATGAACAGCTGTAATTGCCAGCAGTTTTAAGTTACCATTCTTAAGTTACCATACTTTCTAAGCAAGCACATTTATTCTTAAGGTGAAAGCATTACAGAGAAAACATAGTAAAAACAATAAAAACCTACACAATCTTACCAGAGATTTCCACACAACTCCAACAAGGTTCTGGTAAGGAGTCACTCCTTCAAACTCCACAAGGAATTTTTCTGTAATTACAAGTTCATAACTGTCTCACCTTCAGAACAGAACCTCCTTTATATGGGTTAGGCCTTTGATCTTGGTCTCATAACAGGTCGACATCGTAATTAGAAGATAAAGGCTGACTTCTCTTCTTCAAAAGGCTGGGTTTTTGCATAACTAGGGCAGGGGGGACCAATATTTCCTAGGAAATCCCTAGGTATTTCCTAGGAAATCCACTTTACACATATTGTCCCAAAAGACAATATCTTGTCTGCCACATTGCTCAAAATAGTCTTTTGATCATCCAGATCCACAATACATAACTTTTCCTTTTAATAAAATGGAATCCAAAAAATATTTAAATTTAATTCTTTAAGGTTTTTCAAGATTATTGCAGGAAATTGCTCTGTTAGAGTACCTATCACTTTGCTGGTTAATATGTAGAGCAGTGGCTCAGTTTCTCAGTGTTATCCACCAAAGAGCTCTCAAATAAAAGACTTTCAGCTCTCATTCATTATCAATTGCCACCATCACTCCAACAAACAAATTTGGGGGATGTTCTGGCATTGCTGGAACCCTCTTCCCATATAGAAACATAGAAGCAGAGCTGAAAGGGACCTTGAAAAGTCATCAAGTTTAGTCCCCTGCATTTATGCGGGACCAAGTAAAGCTAGACCATCCCAGACAGGTGTCTGTCTAACCTGTTCCTTAAAACTTTCAATGATGGGGATTCTACAGCCTCCCCTGGAAGCAAATTCCAGAGCTTAACTACTCTATTCCTGGTATCTAACCTAAATCTCCCTTGCTGCTACAGATTAAATACATTACTTCTTGTCCTACTTTCAGTGGACATGAAGAACAAAGGTCACAGTCCTCTTTATGCATCCAAAGAAGTGGGTATTCACCCATGAAAGCTCATGCTCCTATATGTCTGTTAGCCTATAAGGTACCACAGGACTCCTTGCTGCTTTTACAGATCCAGACTAACACGGCTACCCCTTTGATACTAGTCCTCTTTAAAATAGTCCTAAAATAGTTGAAGACTGTTTTCATGTCCCCCCCCCCCCCCCCCCCCAAGTCTTCTTTTTTCAAGACTAACTATGCCCAGTTTCATAGAATCGTAGGACTGGAAAGGACCTCAAGAGTTCTTCTACTCCAGACTCCTGCACTCAAGGAAGAACTAAGTATTATCTAGACCAGGCCCCAGTGCATCTAACACTGGCCCTGCTCTCTGGCTTATTTTGGTGGACACCCTGTAACCTGCTCATGGCCCCCCGTGGGCCCCGGTCCCCTGGTTGAGAACCACTGATCTAGATCATCCCTGACAGGTGTTTGTCTAATCTCCTCTTAAAAACCTCTAATGACAAAGATTCCAAAACCTACCTACGCAATTTATTTCAGTGCTTAGCCATCCTGACAGTGAGGAAGTTTTTCCTAATATCCAACCTAAACTGCCCTTGCTGCAATTTAAGCTAATTGCCTCTTGTCCTATTCTTAGAGATTAAAGAGAACATTTTACACACCTTCTCCTTGTAACAACCTTTTATGTACTTGAAAACTGTTATGTCTCCCCTCAGTCTTCTCCAGACTAAACAAACACTCATAGGTCATGTTTCAATCTTCACTCATAGGTCATGTTTTCTAGACCTTTAAGCATTTTTGTTGCTCTTCTCTGGACTTTCTCCAATTTGTCCACATCTTTCCTGAAACGTGGCACCCAAAACTGGACACAATATGCCAGTTGAGGCCTAAACAGCGCAGAGTAGAGGAAGAATTACTTCTCGTGTCTTGCTTACAATACTCCTGCTAATACATCCCAGAATGATGTTTGCTTTTTTTGCAAAACTGTTACACTCTTCACTTATATTTAGCTTGTGAGCCACTATGACCCCCAGATCACTTGCAACAGTACTCCTTCCTAGGCAGCCATTTTCCATTTCATTTGTGTACAACTGATTGTTCCTTCTTAAGTGGAGTACTTTGCATTTGTCCTTATTGCATTTTTCTTTATTTAACCTTTCCTTATTTCTAAACCTGACATAATTTTTGCTGCTGTCCTCTGGATTTGGTCTCCAGTTTGTCCACTTCTTTCCTAGAGTGTGGCACCCAGAATTGGGCACAGTATTCTAGCTGAGACCTCACCAGTGTCGAGTAGAGCAGGACAGTTAACCTCCCATGTCTCACATAGGGCACTGCTGTTAATATGCCCTAGAATTAGGAGAGTCTTTTTTACAACTATATCACATTTTTGACCCATTCAATTTATGAGCCACAGATCCTTTTCAGCAGTATTATCACCTAACCAGTAGTTCTCCATTTTTTAGTTCTGCATTTGAATTTTTCTTTCCTAAGGGAAACACTTTTCATTTATCCTTTTTGAATTTCATCTTGTTCATTTCAGACCGATTCTCCAATTTGTTAAGGTTGTTTTGAATTCTAATCTTGTCCTCCAAAGGGCTTGCAAAATGCAGATTGGTGTCATCCCCAGATTTTATAATCATACTATTCACTCCATTATCCAAGTAATTAATGAAAATATTAACTAGCACAGGTCCCAGGACTGACCCCTGAATGTGTTTCAGGTAAATATTTTTTAAAACTTATCACCAGAGTTTTCAGTGCTCAGCACTCACATTTGAGGCCATATTTTCAAAACAGCCCAACATCTAACAGCTTCCACGTAACACTGTTTTTTTTTTTTTTTTTGGCAAGATTTTCTAAAAAGAGTTTACCACATTTAATGCTGAGCTCTTTGAAAGTCTGGACACTTATTTTAGTTCCAAAGTGAGTGCCAAGCTATCTTATGAAAATCTGATTCTTAGAATAGATCCTGAATATAGTAACAACATGGAACATATCCATGGAGAAATTAGCAACTCTTTCTTAAAAATTAACATAGGAACATTAGCTTTTCCACAAAAAGAGGCAAAACTAGAAACTGTGAATTAAGGGATTTTTTTCATAATAAAACCTTGAAATTTCATTTTTCACTTATTTTAAAAGTAGATACTTTTTTTTTTTTTTTTTTTTTTAAGAAAAAATCCCAGGTTAGACTACCTGTTCATCAGCCAATGAAAGTTTGTCTTCATAAAGTATTGTTTGTAACTTAATATGCTTGCTGAAACTTTAGTTGCAAACAACCATCTGCACAGGTCTGTCAACCTTAGAGATCTCTAGCTCAACTACTTATGTGCTGCCATTTACAAGGAAATTATTATTTAAATTTGTCTCCAATCTCTTACTATTCTTCTCTATATAAAACTGATTTATATCTATTTTTGCTTGTAACATTCAGAAATAGGATATGAGGAATGACCTGGGTAGGAAAGCATTACAGGTAAACAAAGCTATGGCTAGCTAGGACTACAGAGTTGACAATATTGTTCATATCCTGGCCACTCAGAACTTCATTGAGGCAGTGATGACAGAACTCTTATCTTCTAGTGCCAAAGGTGCTCAGATACTACAATATTTGGCACGGAATGACAAGCTAAAGAGATGCAATTCGACCAGTGGTGGGCAACCTGTGGCCTGCGGACCGTATGCGGCCCATCAGGGTAACCTGATTTCAGGCCACGAGACATTTTGCTGACATTGACCGTCCACAGGCACAGCCCCCCGCAGCTCCCAGTGGCCACAGTTTGCAGATCCTGGCCAATGGGAGCTGCGGGAAGCGTCAGGCCACAGGGACGTGCTGGCCACCGCTTCCCACAGCTCCCATTGGCAGGGGAACAGCGAATTGTGGCGACTGGGAACTGCGCAGGGCTGTGCCTGTGGACGGTCAACGTCTGCAGAATGTCTCACGGCCTGCAATCAGATTACCCTGATGGGTCACATGCAGCCCGCAGGCTATCCACCACTGAATTAGACAAACAAAATCAAAGTCCCTTATCACTTAACATAAAGAGAACATTTGCAAGATGCATCATACACACCTGAGCCCAGATCCTGCAAAGATAATGCACATGCTTAATTCTACTCTTATGAGGTCAAGCACATGAGTAAGTCTTTGCAGAATTAGGACCATAAACATTTGTATTCTATCCACTAGAAAGAAGTGGCTTACATACACACTAGTCAAATCATTATGTCCATCTATGTCTATCATGGCCTTAGATATAAAGTGGGATTTTCAAAAGTACCTAAGGGATTGGATACTCTGCTCCCATTGAAAATCAGTGGGAATTGGCATCTAATCTGCATTTCCAATTATAGATTTTTATTACTCATAGTGGTGAGCACAGTTGCTGTTCTGATCTATGTTATTTCTGCTACAGAAATGATGAGGAAACCTATTCTGGATTGGAAAGCCAGAATGAGACATATGGCAAATGCAAATATGTATAAATAAGCCTCTGCATATGATCGTAGGTATGGAGTAAGTACTGACTGCATTTGTTAAAAGCACAGCAAATGAAACTGTCCACAGCCAAGTACACACACTAAAATAATTAGTGTAGATTATAAATACTGATGACTGTAGAGCACAGAAATACAGATTTTACTTTTCAAAGTTATACACCTTTTCACACAAAGGTCAGAAGAGAGCTCTGAAAGAGCATTTTAAAAAGGTATGTTTATTAACCACAAGCCTAGTAAAAAATTACTATAATTGGTAAATAATACGTTCATGCTCATGAGACTGTACATAACACAGCAGCAACCTACCATAGATAGCACCTGCCAGTTAAACAAAAATAAATCAGTAAGTGGTTCTGAATCCTTTTGTTTCTAACTAGAGAATGTAAACAAGGCAACTGATAAATATGGATTAGCATCAACTAGATTTAGCTGTTCATCTCAGTAGCACTCATTTTGTTAATGTTAGCCTTCAGATGAACTAATTTTTCCTTCCCACATTACCACAAAACAGAGAGTAGTTTGGTTGTAGTTGTAATTGCTGAACCATTGCTGAACTGTTAATAAACAGTCAAATCTACAGGTTTAATATTATATATTAATTTAGAAGAACTTTGTAGTGGTTTATTCCAATATAATTTATGAGGTAATTGTAAATATTTTACATCTCTACAAGATATCAACAATTCTTATGTCAATTTGTTAATAACAAAACAATTCTGATTCATCCTTTATAAATTATTATTAAAGTATTTATACATGATTCACTAATGTAAAGTGTTACTGATTGTCTGATTCAATAAACAAAACTGTTCTGTGCTACATATGTTTTCAGGAAGTGGAAATGTTCTTGTAAACAAAGGCAGTACAAAATCGCACTTAAAGGTCTGACACTAATGTACTGTAAGAACCACTCCTGGTTCCAAATCCCCATTGAGATGCTGAGATGGCTGTGATGTGCAGCTTCAGTAAGCTGCTCCATGAAGGTTATATCACCAGCCGGTCAGTATTTCCAATGTTGGCATGTTATTCAGAAGTACCACTTTAGTTCCCATTTATTTGGAGGCCTACAGCTACCTCCTTCTCCCTTCTTTTGAAAGGTAACCAATGTTTCCACAAAGGTTTGGACTTCCTAAAAGATACACTAAATACATTCTATATTTAGTTGTTACGGATGAGGTTCAATTTAATGTGATTATTTCCTTTTATGTCTACTGAGGCTGGCATGGTAAAAATATCTACTTTATTTAAAAAAAAATATCCTAGAAAAGCTCTAGTATTCAGTACTTTAATTCATTGCAAATGTTCTAATGGAGGAAGTCAAAGAGAAATAGAAATATGTATATGTGGGATTTACATGGTTAAATTTACGTAATTTTCCAAAACACTGATAGACTAGATCCCAAAGGACTATCTCCGAGCCCATGAATAAATTAGACTGATCAATAATTATTCTATTTCAATAAATTCTCTCTTTTGTACTTTATAAAGTGTGTGTTTACATTACTTCAAATGAATGATTTTCTTAATAGAGAAGAGACATAGGGGAAATCTCCTGGATTCATAATGATCTATTCCTTTAGCACCAACCACTACAGTAAAGAAGTACACTGGAAATAATGTACATTTTCAGAAATAGATCACTAGGAGGGATTGGTTTGTATTATTGTTAGACTTAAAGAAGGTGACAACTTTGTATTAGACAGATTTCCTTTTTAAGTGACTCTGCTCTCCTTCAGCAGGCCTGAGTGAGTAATGAGACAAAGTTAGTTGTGTGCTGAAACACTGAAAAGTCAAGAACAAATTGAGGTTGCGTATGAGATTAACTCTGCATATGTATGCATTATGTTAAACCCTGTCATTAAATGATCACATCACTTCTCAAATAAAATACAATATGATTTTGTTTCTAACAGATCTAAATATTTCAAATATACCATATTTCCCATATAGCTGGCAGGTATTTCTATACTCATACTGTTTAGCATCTCTGGTGAACCAAAAAAAAAAAAAAAAAGACAACATGATGATATTAGACTCAGGAAAGTTTTGACTTTGACATAAAAGGAGGATTTAAAATTTAATAAAGGAAAATTCAATAAAGCAATCCTAGAATTATTATATTTGGATAATCAGTTTCATGAAAATGTGATTATTATTTTTTTTTAAACAAAGAGAAAGAATCCTAAAAATGGTTGTCTGTTTCCAGATTCCTTCCACAAATGGCACATTTACTGTGTATACTTAGGATTTGATTTTGCCAACCACACTCATGTTGAATAGTCATATTGAAATCAATGGGCTTACTTGCAGAATAGGGCATTACCCATGATAATAAAGGTGGCAGAATATGGCTCCCAGAGGTTACTGCAGCGAGCTTGAGTGTATATGCAAAATGAGACAAATGCACAGTGGAAAAGCTAAAGGAACAATTAATAGGAGTTGCTAAATTGCCTGTCTTAATACCTCAGCAAGTGGACTGGGTGCTGCATTATTATAGCATGACACTCTAGTTTAATTTGCAATAATTCAAAGTGGAAAAAACAAAGTAAACAGTATGCCCCAACAATAAAAAATGTTCATTACTGTTAGGTGAAAGATTCTTCCAGCAGGCTTGTTAAGACAATCTATTTGAGAGAATCTGAAGACAGAGAAATAGTTCCAGATTAGGCTCATCTGAAACAGATTATCAAACCCTGGGTGAATTTGGTTTCTCAAAACACAAACTAAGGTTTTTGGTTTTGCAAATCTAAACAAGTAGTAGTTTGGATTTGGATTCCTTTTTATTTAAACTTCCATAATTTGCATCTTGGATAGAAAGTTCTATTTTGATACATCTCTAATACTAGATAGTAATTCCCTGATGAGTATCCTGTTGCAATAGTATTCATTATTCCATTGCAACTGAATTCATGTGAATTTCCTTTTATTACACTTGTCATGGTCTTTACATTAGTGACCTCTCTGTGTTATCCTGTTTTTATACCAGTTATCCAGATAAACTTGCGTATCTGTTTGCTTAACAACACCTCAACTTGGTTCATCACAATACAATACTGGTAGCTGGATATATGCTCTCTTTGAAAAGAAACTGCTATCAAAAATGTACATTTTCTGTTAAGCATTATCTTCATCTCAAGAAAATGTTTTCTATCCCATAGTGGATTGAATATTTTTGTTATGGGTATGGAAATGTTAGAATCTGGAGATGCCTGTTATTTCCCTAAGTTATTACAATTTTGTTAATCAATAAAATCTTAACACCACAACAGGTTAGGCAAATGTTCGAAAATGCATTGGTTTGCTTGTATTATTATTTTACTTCTCCTTTCTCAAGGGCAGCAGAGGACAAGATGATGCTTATGACTGAAGTGTTCTGCAGCATGAATGCAACGATCTTGGGATGCTCAGATATACACCTCTACCCCGATATAATGCGACCTGATATAACATGAATTCGGATATAACGCGGTAAAGCAGCGATCCGAGGGGGGGCAGAGCTGTGCACCCCGGGTGATCAAAGCAAGTTCAATATAACGCGGTTTCACCTATAACGTGGTAAGATTTTTCGGCTCCCGAGGACAGCGTTATAACGGGGTAGAGGTGTACTACGTGATAATACCAAATTATATTACCTGTATAGCTAAGGGCTTCATTGTTGTAAGATAAAGATTACAACTCATTAATCATTTAAAAAAAAAAGATATAAATGCATTACTGTTTCAGGACAAACAAGGGCATAAGCACCCCAGAATCAATACATATAATTAAAACTGTTATGTTACAGTCATTAGTTTGATTGTTTCATAGGTTAAAAGATGACAAAGTTCCACTGGCATAACTGAATCAGAATTCAATGTGCCTGTTTGCAGCAACAGAACACCCTAATAATAAAGTGCAAGGCTATGTAATAGAAACAAATGAAGTGTAAAATAAAATAATAGAAGAACATGACAAGTAAATGCTTTCTGCAATGCGGTGTTCCTGGAATGGAGTACATCGTAAACAAAGAGTTCCCTTCATGTTTGCTAATTTCACAGAGGGGATATATCTGACTTGTCAGCTACCCGTTTAATGATATTTTTGTGTTTATCTGGTTTAATACATATAGTCAGATTCAAGGTTTATTAGCCACAGTAAGGTGTGCTATGAAATGGAGAACTTCAAAAATATGATGATTCAAAAGTTAAGGCTTTTGTTGTGACCAGGTTCCTTGTCCCCAGATAGTCCCGCTTATACAGTTGTATGTCCTTTCACAACTTCCCTATAGAGGCATGGAACTTATTGGGAAGTTGCAGTTCCCTCTCTCTTTTGAAGTGACACGGAAGAATAGGGCACATCATTTCTGGCCTGTGTTTTGTTCAGGAAAAAGTGAGAAGACAGCAGACAAGTAAAGGAATAGACCAGCAAAGATGCCAGACTACAGAATCTGTGGAGGAACTGCTAGTTGTCTTGGAGAAAATTACTCTCCAGCTTTTCCTCTACTCCATTTGAGGGGAAGTTTCCTCTCCCATCTGGCTGCAGGCAAGGTCTGGAAGTTCTTGCTGCCCCTCACCTTTCAGGAGTGTTCTTGTGTATGGATCCTGCACCACACTTTCAATAGCAGTTGTTACTGATGGCTCTAGGCCCATTGCTTCCACTTTTGAATTTTGTTCTTTAAAGTTTTCTCAATTTCATTTTTTCTGCAGCACATAGCATGCCTGGAATTCCTTAGGACACATGAAAGTTAGTCTTCTTGGGAGCATCCTTATTAGAGAAGAACTATTAGGAATGATTGGAGAACGGCAGCAGCACTAAACATCAAAAAGGAAAGGGGAGGGGGGCTTCGGAAGAGTTAAAGTTTGCCACACTTCAGTTAAGGTTTGGTTCAGTTTGAGGATAAGCACAGCAATTCCCTCCTCCTCCTCTTCCCTTCACTCCCACCACAATTACACCCAGTCAGATGTGCAGTGCCATACATAGGCCAGAGGTAGTGGGCTTCCCTCCAAACACCCACAGGTGGTAATTTTATAAGCCTGAGATTTGATTACCTGTATCATTGGCTAAGCTTATATAGCTGCAGGTGCCGTTACAGTTCTTACATTACTATGCTGTGGGCAAAAAGGGTATTGTTCTCAGCAATCACCATTTGCCTCTACCCATTTAACACTGGTGAAGTTATGTTAATGTCTTTCTGTGGCATTTTCTAAAGGACAGCCATTAGATCAAATGAACAGATTCACCTAGAAAAATGTAACATTCAAATATTTATGAAGTAATGAAATTACCAAGTTTGTCATCAATGGCATTGGTAAACAAGCCTGCATGGGATTTAGATACAGAGGACAATCTTCTTTTCCCAGCTTGGTCATTCACCACTGCACACAGACACCTGAACTGGTGTCACTACAGAAAATTCTAAGCCTGCAGGGGTTTGGGCTAGGAACAAGAAGAGTGGAATAAAACACTTAAATGAAAGAAAAAGCATGACGTTGAATTCTCTTCAAATCTTATGAGTGCTCAGGAGTGAGAGGGCTCTTGGACCTTTATCCCACTCCTCAACATCAGCATGCTCCTGTAGGGTCAACCGTAATCTGGCTGAAGGCCTGGCCACAGGGGGAGTGTATCTGTGCATGGCAAAGTTGCAGCAATAGTCCTGCACTGCTGTACATCAGATCATCTGTTCTTTCTCTCAAGAGAGTTGCCTACCAAACTTTTCTCACTTCTCAGGAGAGATCATACCTACATGTGCAGGCTGGGCTTCACAAGTAGGAGATTGGCATTGCAGGGCCTAGATTCTAGGTGCCTTGCCTACTGGAATTCAGTCCCAAATCAGGTGCCCAGGTTCCTATACATCAGGACAGTTAGGTGCCAAAGAATGGAGTTACAAAAGACAGTAAGCTGAACTGAGCGCTTCCTATGCGAGCCAATGCAAAATGCCTAGGACAGAAGCATGACCTAAGCCCTTCCTCTCAAAAGGTGCTTAATTGGAGGGAAGCACCTGTCACCACTTGGGATTTACAGCTGTGAATCCTCTACTAGAATTACAAACCTAAACCTGGACAGTCCTTTTCAAGAAGCAAAGAGGGGGCTCATGTGTGTTCCCCTAACAACAGGGCTGTGATAAATGAAGGGGTGGGAGGTAGCTCCCTTTTATAATCACCCCGCCAGTCAGTAGCTATAAAATCCCTCTTAGAAGCTGTTCTCTAATTACTCTACCTGTAAAGGGTTAAAGAGTCTCACTGCTATGCATAGGTAAAAGGAAATGAGTGGACACCTGTCCAAAAGAGCCAAAGGGAAGGCTAGAACTTTCTAAAATTGGAAAAAATGACTCCCCTTTTCTCTGTCTGTTGCTGTTCTCCTGGGGAGAGGGGACTGGACAGAGCTATGCTAAGAAGCTTGGGCTAGGTATGAAAAATTATCAGTATCATACCTAGAAACTACTCATTTAAAACCTCAGATATGTAAATAGACCAGGAAATGTCTAGAAAGATGCGATTAGGTGTTTTCCTTTTATTTCTTTATGGCTTGTGGATTCCTCTATGCTAATCCCAAGTGCTTTTGTTTAGCTTGTAACCTTTAAGCTGGACCTCAAGAAAGCTATTCTTGATGCTTAATCCTTGTAATTGTGTTTTTTTTTTAAATCTAGCAATAGCCTGACTTCCCAATTGTATTTTTTTCTTATTAAAATTTTACCTTTTTTAAGAACAGAATTAGATTTTTTGTGTCTAAGAGGTTTGTGCACATTTTGTTTAAATTAGCTGGTGGCAACAACTGCTTTCCTTTGTTTTTCTTTCTCAGCTCTTCCCTGGAGGCGGGGGGAAAGGGCTTGAGGGTACCCCAGGAAGGAATTCCTAAGTGCACCTTCCTAGGCTCTCAAAGGGGTTCTGCACTTGGGTGATGGCAGCATTTACCACTCCAAGGTCAGAGAGAAACTGTAACCCTGGGAGTTTAATACAAGCCTGGAGTGGCCAGTATTAATTTTTAGAATCCTTGCAGGCCCCCACCTTCTGCACTCAAAGTGCCAGAGTGGGGAATCAGCCTTGACAAGGCTGAAGTATTCTGGAATGGGTCTTTCTCAACTTCACCTGTTGAAGCTGTTCCACTGCGTATAAATAATTAAATATTTGAGCAAGAAAGTGAGTTAGAATGATTCTATATACCACTGATTAGGGCATTCACAGAGGAGGCAGGGGTTCCACAGCCTCTACTCATATTTATGCGCAGTCCAACAGATCCATCCCAGAGTATGCCAGTTGTTGGGTCTCCCACCTCCAATTTGAAACAGGGTCTCCCACATTATGGATGAGTGCTGTAACCACTAGATTCAATGATTAATGGTGAGGGCAGCACCCCCTCCTCTTGACATTTTGTGCGGTTTAAAACATATTCTGAGCACATCTACTTGGTGAAGCCTGAAGGCAAGAGAGGTGGGGGAATTCCTACTCTTGAATCCAGCTAGGGCTTAGGTAGGAGTTAAGTGCTGAGTTGCTGTTTGGTGTCAGGACTTAAGTGGCCAGGCATATGCCGACATGCTGAAATTTAGGTGCCTGAGGAACTTTAACAGCAGCAACTGAAGCATGTTGGGACATCAGGCACTTCTAGGTTAGGGAGCAGCAGAGCAGAGATTTTGTGAATGCCACCTGGCATCGACTTAGGCACCAAAGTGCTAAGTAAGATACCTACATCCCCCTTGTGCATCCCTCTCATAATACCTCAACTATCTTCTCTTGAGTGCTATTTCTCTCCTCCTTCCTCCATACAGCTTAGCCTTGTAAAAGGCTATTAACATCTCTTGGTGTGGTCTTTCTATGGGTCCTAGCTTCTTCTAACTGACCAGCCTCAGTTTTTCAATCAGATTAGTTCATGAACCCTCACTTTAAACAGAGTCTATCCCCTTCAATTCCAGGACTTGCATTCTCCTATCTTTTAATTATTTTCTCATAGGTAGCCTAATGCAGAGCTATCACCCCTTTATTATCTCAAGACTTTCTACCTTCTTTTCCCTTGCTAGTCTCTCCTTTTTATAGTAGCTCTTGTTTTCTCTATTGGTCACAGCTGAGGGTGTCTGTCTACATGATTGGCAGTCTGACAGCTGTGTGGGGGTGTGATCAAGGTGCTTGCCTGTAAGAAGGAGAGGCTCTCCTCTCCTGCCTATGTTCAGTATGGGGTTTGTAAACCCCTTTAGAGAGGCAAAAGGTGATCAAGTAAATCATAAAATCTTTAGGCAGAGAGCTTGTTCTCTACAGAACTGAGCATGAAGTCAACTTCATGGCAACTTCTTGTATATGATAGAACAATGTGTTAAATCAACACGGAAACACAATCCTATGTTAATGCAAGATACATTAAATATGTAAGAGTAAACAATTGGCATAATTGTTAATCCTTCAGTCCTGACTCAGGCAAAACTCCCATTTTGCCTGAGTTAGGATGTTAGGAGAAAGCCCAAATTTAGGGCTGGATCCTGCAAAGCTTCTCTCAGATTTATAGTCCCTTGGCATGTGTATATGGGGTTGGAGGATCAGGCCCTTCAATTTTTAATATTATTTCAGTGTTAGTAATGCAATGCCCAGTTCTGCAAACCTTGACTCATGAGAATAGTCCTTCACTCATATAAGTATTTCTACTAAAGTCAGCAAGATAATCAGAAGAAACAGACAAACCCTTAGTCCTGGGAGTAAGGGTTTGCAGGATTGGCTTTAAAGGAGCTAGAGAAATTATCAATTTTAAATATGTATTTTGATTATGTTTTTTTATTTTTTTGCTTAAAAATTAAAAATACAAACACAAAAAGCATAACATAAATATATATACATTAAATAACGCACATATAAGAATGAGGTAAAAAGATCAAGACTCATGCCTGATCTTGTAAATATTTACTCACATGAATAATCTGTAACCATGCAATAGTCCCATGTATCTGAACAGGAATGCCCACATGATTAAATATGGCTCCTGGGAATAAGGCTTTGCGGGATCAGGCCTTAGATGTTGTATATTGAGCAAAAATTCCACCTTTTATTTATTTTCTATCCTGACAATCTGTCTAGTACCCATACATTTCCAACATACCATGCAAATTTCCCTCAAGCACAAGGTACAGTAGCATTAGTCTTGGTTGTAGTATCAAGGTGAATGCTGTGTACTGTTGAAAAGCAACTGATTTATGATCCATGGGAAATGATTCCACCCCACCGGCTGTTTTATGTGGGACTTTACTGGCAATAAAATATAAATCTACTGTCTACTAGGCTGCTCAGTTTTATAACTATTTTTCTAACAACTTGAGAATCTTCCTGTTGGGGATCACACAATCTTTTCTCTTTATTTATTTCTGATATTGAAGCCTTGGCATTATAATCTGCATCCTTTACACTTTGCCCCTGTCCTAGTATTTTGCAGTTGTGAGACTGACTTTCTTTGGACAGCTGCTGATCTCTATCAGAGGAAGTATCAGCAAAGCCAAGGAAAGTAGGGGAGATTTTTTTTCTCTCCCCTTTTTTGCTGACTTTGTTTCACTTAGGACTCAGCAATAAGAAGAAATTACAGTGTGTGCAGTATGCCCAGTATATCTTCTATCCCCCTGCCAATTTGTTTGATCCCTCTTATATGTTTAGTAGTGTTTTGTGCCATCCAATCCAGTGTTAAATATCATAAAGGATGTTGTTTCTACTAGGATAGGGTGACCAGATGTCCCGTTTTTAAAGGTACAGTCCTGTATTTAAGCCACCCTGCAGGTGTCACAATTTTTTCTTAAAAACAGGCAAATTGTCTCATATTTTCTGTCTCCCCTGCTGCTGGCTGGATCCTTGCTCGCCAGCTGCCTACCCACCGGTGGGGAGTGGGGAGTAGGGAGTGGGAGTCCAGTGGCTGACGATGGGGGTGGGTGTGCAAGGCTGGTGGTGGAGCAAAGATGCAGTGCGCGGGACCAGCCACTCCCCCTGCTGGTCTGTCAGCGCAGCCCCAACTGCATGCCAGCTTTTGGCCAGCAGGGCCCCACCCCACCATCCCATTTCTGGCTGGCACTGGCTGCGAGCTGCGGTGGCAGGTGAGTATGGGCAGGTGCCAGGCGGTGGTCGGTTATGTGTCGCTTCTGCTGCCAACCTATCGGCCCGTTACATGTTCCCCCTCTAGCTGTCCTCTCCCTGTTTTGCCCCTTCACCTCCCCCCAGCCCCGCTGCTCTTCCATATCCTCCCTGGAAGGATGCACCCCACTCCCAGTGCTGTGTGGAGAACCAGCCCCTGGTCAGAGTGCTCAGCTCACCAACAGCCTGGCTGGCAGGCTCCTTCCTTTCCCCACTGCCTCTGGCTGGGCTGGTGCCCCAGGAAAGCCCAAGACCCTCCAGCCCAGGGTGCTGACCAGGAGGAGCCAAGCCCTGTATGTGCCAAAGCCCTGCACTGCGCTGGCACAGGGAAGTCTCTCCGCCCCGCAGCTAAGCTCTGGATTGGCAGGGGGAGGGAGGGAAAGAGATTTCCAGCCTGTTCATGTCTGAACCTGTAGGCTCCACAGCAGCCTTGGGGGCAGGGGCTTAGCACCCTCTTCACCCGCATCTCCCTGCCCACCCGCCTTGGGTCTTTCCCCCAGGAAGTGCAGGGCTGCTCCATTCCCTAGGCACCCTCCTCTTCTGAGCCACCTCTCTGGCTGGTTTCGCTGAAGCCCCTGCAGTCAGTTTTCCTGGGCCCTGGTGCACAATGCATCCTTAGGGCTTAACCCCTTCCTGCCCATGCTGTAGTTGGGGGACAGGAGGTGGCTGGGTTATGTTGGTGGCCAGCAGCAACCCAGAGCTGTTAGCTGCCTTTCGACACTGTGGGGGAAGGAAGGGACAAGCTGGTTCCAGCCATATCGCGATGTGGGGGAGAGAGGAGCTCTGCAAAGACATGGGCCAGGTCATTCCCCTCTCCCCGCCCCTACTTCAGCTGGAAGCAGCTCCCTTCCCTCCAACACAGTGCCAAAAGGCTGCTTCTGGCCACATTGTGGTGTGAACCCTGACAGAAAGTTTGGGCAGTAGGCCACGTGACCCTGCATGCCCACACCCACATGTTGTCTCAGGAAGACGCGGTGCAAAGTACCAGGAGAAGCAGGTCCGGCCCAGGCCCCAGCCAGCCATGGAGAGTGCCTGGCAGGGAAGGTTGGGTCGCCCCGTGTGAGAGTGGTGTAGGGGAGGCTGTGTGTGTCACCCCTCCATGTGTGAGCCCTAAATCCTTAATGATAAGAAGGTAAATAAAAAGAATCCAACTACTCAGTATTTCTTTTTAATGGGGGCTCAGTAAACTTGATGTTAATTTGAACATTTGTACAATTGATTGCCATTGAACTCACTTGAATACAAGTAATTTTACCAGTTGTCCCGTATTCAGGACAGGGAAATATGGTCACCTTATACTAGGTGTGATACAGGAGGGCCAGGGAGCAGTGGGAAGTGGTAGAAGGGAAGTATATAAACCCTAGGTTAATTAAGGTGTGGTTCCCTGTTGACTAGGGAGGGTTGCTACAGGTTAATTGGAGCACCTGTAATCAATTAAGGCCCTGTTAGAAACCTAATAAAACCCCCTGCCCCAGGAAGTCAGGGGGAAGGAGAGAGGACTGGAGCTTGGAGGTGTGCTGTTAGACTTGGAGGAACAGAAAACTGGAGTAAGGGAGACCCTACCCCAGCAGGGGAGGGACATTCCCCCCCCCCCCCCGTGTTTAAGGACTGAAGGTACCCCACCCAAGGGAGACGAGGGTAAGAACCTGCAGGGGTTGAGAGGGGCTGGGACTTGGAGTGAGGAGCACACCCAGACCCCTCCCCCGCTTCCCTCCTTTACCACCTTCCTGGGCCACTAGTGGGTGCCCCAAGAGCAGGGGTAAGGGGTGGTATTTTAGCCCCCCCTTACCAAGAAAAGTGCAGGACCTACCATATTGTATCAACCATCTTGTCACACGTGGTGTAAGGAGTGGGATCTCTGTGCCGTGAACATAATCCAGAGTGGGTTACAACCACACTGCCTCAAGATGGAGGATCTGGTCAAAGCACTGGTGCAAGCCACTGCTGCCCAGCAGGAGGCTACCCAGGTTCAGGCAGCTGCCCAACAGGAGGCCAGGTGGCTGCAGCAAGAGACCAATCACCTGCTGATGACCCAGGCCACCCAAGATCGGGCATGCTGCACGAACTAGTGAACCAAGTGAAGGTCCTTACGGAGCTGAGCCGCGGGTATGATGGGACACAGACCATACGGGCCAGCTACTGTCTGCAGAAAATGACCCGGGAGGATGATGTGGAGGTGTACCTCTTGGCTTTTGAGAGGACAGCTTTGAGGGAGGCCTGGCCCCGAGACCAGTGGTCAGGGATCCTTGCCCCATTTTTGTGTGGGGAGGCCCAGAAGGCCTACTATGATATGACCACAGAGGAGGCAGCAGATTACCCCCAACTGAAGGTGAAGATCCTAGCCAAGGCAGGGGTAACAACGGCCTTGAGAGCCCGGAGGTTCCATGAATGGCAGTACTGTGAAGACAAGACACCGCGATCACAACTATTTGACCTAATCCACCTAGCCCGGAAGTGGTTACACCCGGAGGCTCTCAGCTCGGAGAAAATGATGGAGCTCCTGGTACTGGACCACTATACGAGGGGACTACCCTTGGGCCTCCGAGCCTGGGTAGGCCAGAATGACCCCTCCACCTATGACGAACTAGTCACCCTTGTAGAGAGATAACTGGCAGCCCATGAACTGTTCGAAACCCCGAGAGGTGAAACACGACATTTTAGGAAACCAGTCCCAACCCCGAGGCCCTGGATCATCGAGAACTCCAGGAAAGCCATAGCTGGAAGAACAGGCACCAAGGAGCGGCCTGAGGCCCCAAAGGGACCTGGGGGTCCAGGGGGAGAGGATTGGGGAAGCGAGTCAGAGGGCCCAAGACAGAGGGCAACCTCCGGAATGAGATATCGCTGTTATGAGTGTGGGGAGTTGGGGCATATAGCAGCCCAGTGCCCCAACAGTTAGGAGCCCATGCAATGTAATCTGGGGAATCCCAGGGAACAATGTGGCCTAATCAGCCTGGTGGGGGTTGCGATGTCCTATCATGAGTATACCAGGCCAGTAAAGATGAATGGCATCCAGACCATAGCTTTGGTGGACTCTGGGAGTGCTGTCACATTGGTCTCAGGGAAATTAGTGGGGCAAGACCAACTGAGCAGGGCCAAGAGCACTGGAGTAACATGTGTCCATGGCAAAGTAAATTTCTACCCCACAATTCCAATAGGGATTGAGATCCAGGGAAGTACTACCAAGATGACTGCAGGGGTGATCCCCAAGCTCCCCTACGCAGTCTTAATTGGCAGGGACTTTCCTGGGTTCAAGAGCCTACTCCCCCCAACCCCCTTGAGTTAGGGAAGGGAAGTAAACCCCGAGCAAAATGTGAGGTACCCATGGATGATCCTACCACAATTTTTGATGGGTTTTCCCCAGAGTTATTTTAACCCCCTGGGAAGTCCCGGAAATCCAGATGGGAAAGGAGAGCAGATAAAAGATTAGGAACCAGGATCTTGGCAGCAAACCAGAAAGCTGCCCTGGTTGGGAGGAAGCTCATGGAGACCCAGAGACGGCCCCCAGCATGAGCAGAAGCACCCCAAAAGAAGGAGGGGAACCCAAGTCAATAGAATCAGGCCAGATTGGTCCCGCATGCGAATGTTTTGGGCAGGACTAAGCCGATGACCCACTATATGCAAACGTGAGGAAGGAAGTAGTAGAGGTAAATGGCATGCCAGTAGAAGGGAAAACCAAAGGCACAAGGGCCATACTATATAATCAAGCAGGATCTGTTGTACTGGGTAGTGCCAATATGGGGGAAAGTAGTAGAACAGCTCTTGGTGCCACGGACGCACACAAGGGCTGTATTAGAATTAGCTCACAGTCATCTGTTTGGGGGACATTTAGGAGCAGACAAGACCCTGGATAGAGTCCTAAGAAGGTTCTACTGGCCAGGGGTATGGGCAGAAGTCCAACACTATTGCACCTCCTGCCCAGAGTGCCATCTGCATAGTCCCCGACCTCAGTTAAGGGCCCCGTTGGTACCCTTGCCCACAATTGAAGTTCCTTTTGAAAGAATAGCAATGGATCTAGTGGGCCCACTAGAAAGAACAGCCCGGGGCCACCGAAGCATACAACTGGTGCAGGTTTTTGCTAGGGTAGGCATCCCTAAGGAGATCCTGACAGATCAAGGGACTCCCTTCATGTCGAGAGTAATGAAAGACTTATGTACACAGCCCCTCCCACCAACAGAAGGAGCAAGGCGAGACAGCACAGCCAGCAGAGACAGAAGGGAAGAGGTGGGGCCAGAGTCTCTCCACTTCTTGCCATGCTGCTCTCCCCCCAACCTCCGAAGCAGCTGCGGGGCTGGCAGGCTGCAGCTGTGCCGCTTGGTCCAACCCCCCAGAGCATGCTGTGTCCACACCATCCAGCCCACCAGAGCACACTGTGGCCATGCCGGCCGGCCCAGCCCGCTGGAACATGCTGCGGCCGCACCGCCCGGTCTGGCCTGCCGGAACAGGCTGTGGCCATGCTGCCCAGCCTGCCAGAGCAGCTCCAGCCAGGTCAGAGACATTCTCCCCTGGCCCTCCCCACATAAGGTGGGAAGGGATGGGATGGGGAGAGTGTGGGAGTCCCGGGCTAGGGGTGGGGTCATGTGGGGTCATGTGGGGGGTGGTCACAGGGGTTACTCCCCTGACTCCCAGCTTCTCCCCCCCCCCAAATTTCCCCACCAGTTGCTGTCCCGGCCCATCAGGGTAAGCAGCTGGCGCGCCGGGACACTTGGTTTACCTCTGTGCCTGTGAACACTCGAGATAAACAAACCATCTCGGACCACCAGTGACTTATCCTGATGGCCCGGGAGCCAAAGTTTGCTGACCCCTGAATTATAGGGTCAGCTTATGAACGGGTTATAAAAATTTTCCATTTTTACTTATCCATCTTGGGGGGGGGGGGGGGGTCGGCTTATAAACAAACCCATTTATGGTCGAGTATATACAGTATTTTGGCATAACTCATTCATAGCTTTACCTCGTATCAATAATGCTGCCGTTCTAACTCATGTTGATAAAACCTCTATCCCATGCCACACCATCATGTATTTGAAATCAAAAATATATTAACATTAATTAGAACAATGCAAGTGGTCAGCTGATTGAAGTAGGCTTCCCGCCCCCGATCAGAGTGTTGCGATGCAGCTGCAGCACATTTAACGGTGCCTTATATTTAATTGATCAGCTGGTTAGATAAGCAGAGGGCTTGCCCTCTCTGTCACCACCAGTCTCACACAGAGAGCTACAGATAGCATAATGGGTAGACACAGCTCACTGTACAAAACTTACATATCTGGCATCACATGCAGACATCATCTGAGACTTAAAAGGTCACTAGCCTTGATATGTATTTTAATTATTTATGAATAGTACAGTTCTTTCCCACATAAACATAGGAGATACTGTATTTTCATTTGCTGGCACCAAGTTTTACAAGTCATAAACAATGTCAATGCCATCTAATTCCTTTTCTGATCATTTACACTGCAGTGCCGCTGAAGCAGTAGAACACTGTGGTGTTCTTCCAGACGATTAGGCGTCTTAGAAATATATCAAGAGGGAAATACCATAACTTTCCTGATTCTTTTTTTATCTCCCCATTCCAAACTCCCCCAAAAGCCTTTTTGGTGTGGACATAACTTTGGAAGAGGTGCATACACAAGGTAGTTGCTCTTGTTAGCAATGACTGACCCTTCTCCCTTGCAATCCTAATTGGATTCCTCCTCTAAATTAATGCTGTGTGGGTCTGCATTAACTAAAGAGGTTTCCCCCTTCACACTGTTTCTGGTGATAGCAGCTGGTGTGAAGCCCAGCTCTGCTGAAAGGAAGGGCACCATAGGGTGGACAGAAAGGGGGATATACCCAGATATGGTGAAAGAGACACAGGGACACAAGGCCTTGACATCAGCAAACATCCAGAGATCAATGGGTACAGTACAGTGAGTCAACCCTGCACTCAAAGGAAGAATTCCAGGGATACTTATGGAGTTTCCTTCTTTTATTCAGGAGCAGTACACGTAGGGGGATCTGGTCCTTTGACAGGAAAAAATCCAATCCATATTCAAAAGCCTTATATTAGGTGATATATGGAGAGTTTAATCCAAATTAATGGCACTGTGTGTTTGATTCTTTGGTGATCTACAGCTTTACCTCTTCCTAGTTTCAATAAATTTGTTATTCTATTTGAAATCCTGATGTTCAAAAAGCAGCTTTAAAAAAAAAAAAGCTCCACACTTCCTAGGCCGTTAATGATTATTGAATCATTAGAGTCAAATGTATCCCAATGGGCTTGTTGTACACAATCACAGATAAAATTCCCATTTGCCACAATTTTAATAGTTCAATAAGAAGTACTTTACTTGCGAACAGTTCAGTAGCTGTTTATATGCCATAAAGGAGACTTCAGGGATGTCAAAAGAAGTGGATAGAAAAGAAAAAAAAAACTTATTAATTCTCAAAATTAATATTTCCTTCCTTAAAATGGTTTGATGTGAAATAAAAATTGTACAATATTACTCATTCTTCTGGGTAAAGTTCTACTGATTTAGAATTTTTTAAAAGATAGCATTTTTTCCAATATATATATATATATATATATATGTGTGTGTATAATAACTTTCTGTGTTTAATATCATTCCATAATATAGCACTTCCCAAACTTTTGAAAGCTGAGCTTTAGTTCAGCTAAATGAAGCCAATCACAACTCCCTTCAGTTCTGCTGTTTGCTGTTAAAGTGAGCAGTTACTCATAGGTGGTACAGATCTTGACCAATATGATCCTTCTTCTCCCCTCTTATCTACTTTGATGAGTGAAATAGTTAACAATGTTGACATTTAAAAGATTGTTGTCATCTGATTTAGCACCCACTAAAATGAATGTGGCAGATTACAACTCAAGAGTTGTTGTTTCAGGTTCCCTGTGAAGTCAGGCAGACATTTCTTCACTGGTTACACTTGAGACATGTTTTCAAGGTTATCATTCCCATTTGATCAATGGGACGATAGAATATCAGAGGAATTAAGTGACTTCCCCAAATATACAGTATGAATCAGTGGCAGGACAGAGATTATAATTTCAAAGTCCTTGACTCCTAGTCTCCTCTTCATGCCATGAGATCTTATGAAATTTCAGAAAGCCTATTAATGTTAATTTGCCAAAGAAACAAGTGTGTGTTTAAAATGGAAACAGTATGATTTTGCAACTAGAATGTTTTCTGGTAAGCTTGAGCATTACATGTCTAAACTATATATCCAAGTAAAAATGTAAATCCATGTAAGGGCTGCGTCTTTCTCCATATGCTACAGCACTCTGACTCTGCTCTTTAAATAATAAATACCAGTACTAGCCAATCAGCCCTGTCCTATTAAGAGTGTGCTAATGTGTCTTCATATGACATACCAGTCATTTTACACTAGATACAGTAGAAAATGTTGATTGTGTCAAGCAGTATCCCACATATTTTAGAATGATTATCGGAGTTTCCCTGATTATATTTAAGTAAAAGAAGCTGCATTTCTCTACATTATTGTTTTGTGACTTTAAACAAGAAACCTTCCTCAAAGATTTACAAAGAAATTCCTATTTTTTTATTCATATTTATTTAGATGCCAATTTTGTACAGAATCACTTCTCAGTTCTTTATATAAAGCTGTGTAAATCCACTTCCTGGCTGAGATTTATCATAATAACAAAAGCTAAAGCACAACCTTAAGCAAAGGGTAGTACATAAACTGTCCTCCACAATGAGATACAATTCCCTTTCTTCTTCCCACTTGTCAGGGATGGGGAGAGAGAATAGTGGCTCATTAGGACAACCCTGGTACTGGCTCAACTGTGCAGGCTGGCGTACCAAAGGTCTCCTCACTCCCCACCCACCGGATGCAGAGAAGGAAGTAATAGGCATGTTGTGCTCGATTAATCTTGTGTGTCTAGACCACACAGGACTGTAAGAGAGGTTTTTACTCCCAATTATATTTCTTCTGTATAGGTATGTAGTACAAACCGTAGTCTATCCCAGTATCAGCAAGCTGCCTAATGTTCCACCCCAATGTTCCACTTCTTTACATCTGAAGGTCATTGTTACAGTGGAGCTATTGTTCAATTTCAATATAAAAAAGTTCTTTTTCATCAGAAAACATAAAGCAATGTTAACATTCCAAAAGTTGTGTAAGTTTTACACATTAAAACAGGCTTTCTCTATAAATATTATTCCAAAGATCCTTTGCACTCCCACTCTAGGCGATATCATCACCTACACTTCTCAACATCATGTGGGGAACAAGTAACTTGGGAAAATTTGCACTAGCAATGTTTGTAATACTAGAGTTGGGTGTGGTTTGTTTCTCTCTAACCTAGAAGTAGCAGAATGTTCTGTCTCTAAAACCCATGATTCTGTCAATATCCACAAAGGTATTAGGAGATCAGCAGACTTTTAAAAGCCAACACTGTGGAATCCAGGCCTCTGCACTGGCTCTTGATAATCCCTCAACTCCTTCTCTCCTTCCCTGCCCCCATTTCCTGCAGGCACAAAAAAGCCCAGACCAATGCCTATTGACTTCAGTGAGTATCTTTCTACTAATTTCAACAGGTGCTGAATCAGCCCCCAAATGTCCACAGCTGAGGATGGCATGAACCCGCAAAGAGTCCTGTGGAGAGGCTCTCACAGGGTGAGAGAAACGTGGGGAAATTGTGTGGAGGTACCACTCTTTGTCTCTGTGCCACCTCCAGAGAATAGCGAGTGCAACTGGAGAAAGGAGATCAGGTTTCAGAAAGGGATCTATATTGTTGTAGGAGCAGAGACAAAGAAATTCAAGTTTAGGTTTGACTCCCAACAGGGAATAAGAGTCAAAGAGCAGAACGTTGGCATGAAAAGATGGCCCTGCAGCATTCTGATTTAAGTGCTGTTTCTTATAAATCTGTTTGCTTACTCTTCATTTTTTGCTAATATAACACAGACTCACCCCAGTGGCGTAGCCAGGTGGAGGGAACAGGGGGAGCGATCAGAAAAAAAGGTGCCACCCGCTGCGGCGCTTGTACTCAACTGGGTCTTTGATGGCACCTCGGCAGCGGGACCTTCACTCACTCTACGGGGCTTCAGCAAAATTTTGGCGGCGGGTCCTTCAGTGCCGCAGCAGGTGGCGCCTGTTTAACTCACTCACAAAAAAAGGTGCCAACTTTGGGGAATGTGCTCAGGGGGAGCGGCTGCTCCCCCTGCTCTCCTCCCCAGCTACGACACTGACTCACCCCATGCCAACTTTTCATCCCCTACACCTGCAGAGGAGACAAGAAGACCCTATGGTCTTAATGTTAAGTCTGCATGATTAGGCTTGGCCAGGAAAGTGCAAAGAATTTTTGAAATGGGTAAACATCTACAGTGCTTTAAAGACCATCAGTAGAATATATACATACGAAATAGTGACATTTATTTTTGTCAATATCAATATCAAGATTTATTTTTCACTCATGTAAATATTAGCCAAAACAGAAATCAATATCCACTTCTTATGACATCAGCCAAAGCTCTACAACAACATAACATGGCACTGATATTTACAGTATTCTTATTTCCCTTTTATGTACCTCTTGTAAAGGAACAAACATGATTTTATATGTACCGTGTAAAGAAAAAAATATTTATTTTAATTCTATATATGTATAGTGTTACTGTGGTATATGTAATTGGTTTAATTTTTTTTCCTGTACTGCACCTTTAAATTTCTATCTGTGACTATTTTGTGAACAAAAGCTACTGCAGTATGTTGAAAAGGAGGCAAACGTGCTCTCAAGGAGACTTTAATTTGTTCTAGTTTTTTTGTTTCCCTTAATCTAAAACAAAAAGTATTCAGGATAAAAGCATATGGTTGTTCTTTGTTTATGCAAAAGCATAACAATTACATTTCAAATTATTTAGTAAGGATAAAGCTAATTCTTTTTTGTCTTATGATTAGTCAAAGTAGCTGTAAGATGAAATATGATCAAGGGCATTCATAATTTGAAACCTACTGGATGTTGAATTCTTTGGTTTATAACTGATGCTTCAAATGCATTTTAAATGTGGGAGCTACAGATAGTTATATTTTATTCAAAGACATACAGCACCATGCGCTAAATGCTACATTATACTGTCCCAAGCCAACAAGGATCCAGAAGCATGGGATCTTATTCCCATGCAGAGCCCTGATAAGTTCAAATTGACTCTAAATTTGAAATACCCAAAGACTGCATAAAGCTGTTTAAAAAAATCTGCACTATTATTTGTTGTGCTTCATAACTTAACAATTAATGCAATGCCTCTGAGGTATTATATAAAGTAGGTCAAATTTTGCCCTTCATAATGCCCATGAAGTCTCAATGTCATTAATGGTGTTGCCTGGACGTAACTAAAAGCAGAACTTGGGAGTGGATGGAGTTAGGTTTTTGTTTCTTTGTTTCACATATTTTTGTTTGATTTTCGCTTAAAATAAATGGGAGAGGATGGATAATTCTCTGGAGAAGAGAGTGAATGAACATGAATAGGGATAGCAGGGAGTGGATAGGATACTTGGAAAAGGGGAGGTCGGAGTGAGGGAGGACTAGTGTAGGCTATGGAAGTCAGCTGGAAAAGTGGCTACTCAACTCTCTCCCCAGTGCCATGGGATGGAGTGAAGAGATATAAAAAGCTACATATAGATCCAATTGACTCATCATAATAATACATGGTGCAGTGATCAGACTGCAGAAATGACTGAATTCAAGGGGATTGGCACTCTATTATGGAAACCTCCTAATTCAATGTTAAGTACTAATTAGTGCTATGCAGTGGGTTGGTGTTTTATATTATGTCTTTTTGAAGATTCCCTTAAAATTAGCAATCAAAGGTAAGAAAACGCTTCTATTAAAAATACTTTTTGATTCTTAGTCTGCTCTAACATTCAACCTCTCACAGTTGTATCAAAAGCAGATTTCTAATAATGGTGCTAATTATTATTAACATTTTAGCATCAGCAGAACAATTCATGCTCCCAGATAGAAATGAAATATTTGTTAACAGATATTTCTTCTAAGTTTCCAATAAATACTTGGCAAAGATTCAATAATGTTCATTAAATACATAAATGGGAATATTAAAAATAAAGATTTTTTCCCCTTGTGATTAATTATATAGTGTGTCTGAAAAGCAAAGTTGAATAACGGAGTCATTATCTGGCAAAAAAGGTACTCCAGAAATGTTAATTATACTGTATAGTCATAAGTAAACCAGTGAACAAGAAAAAGCTTCCCTGCTTAGAACTGGCAACCATATTTATTCTGGCTGGGTGGCTAAGGACATGAAAAGATTATCTTTAAATAATGCATCTAACACAATATAGCTAGATACTTTTCCTTCTGGATTACATAAAATGAGCAAAAAGCTTTAAAAAAATCCAATTAAGAAGCCTGTCATCATTAAGAGCTTGGAAAGAAATATAGGCAGGTGTTTGCAAATATGTCTGAGACCTAGATCGCATTATAGGGCAATACACTAGGGGCTAGATTGCGTGCAAGTAGCTGTTGCCCAGTCTACGCTAGAAAATTAGGTTGTTTTAACTATGTTGGTCAGGGGTATGAAAAATCCACACCCTGAGCAGTGTTGTTAAACTGACCTAAATCCCTATGTAGACAGCACTAGGTTGATGGAAGAATTCTTCCATTGACCTAGCTACTACATCTTGGGAAGGTGGATTACCTGTGCTGATGGGAGAACACCTCCCTTCGGCATAAATCGTGTCTATACTGAAGCTGTGGCATTTTAAGTGTTGACATACCCATAATCACTACACTTCCCTGAGGCTAGATTCTGTTGTCATTGATTCTATACTTTCCAAAGTGATCAGGGAGGGGCCAGTACTATGGTTGTTTCTTCCTGCCCCTCTCATCCCCCCCATAACAGCCAACAAAACTGGCCTTGTATGGCAGGATCATATGCCACATCCTATCAATGAGTGGCTCAGCAGTCAAGCTCCCCCAACGCCCCAGGAAGCAGTGTGTTTCTGCACAGGGCCCTGGTGAAGATTGTGATTTAGGGTCTGAATCTCTTAATTACTGCTTTGTAAAACAAAGTAAGAGGAAATAGGAACTGGGTTAACTTCTTTGATTCTAGAGTTAGGTGACTACTTCTGATGTAAGCCTGATATTACAGGAGTCCATTCCTGCAAAGTATTAAGCACTTCTTATTAAAAGCCCTCAACACCCTCACTTGCCTTTGTTAACAATATGAGTTAAGAACTGTGAAGAATAAGACACTTAAACATATGTGAACCTTTAAGAAAAATATGTTTCTGTTTTTCAGGGAGGATTTTTCCATCAGCATGAAGATGTGTTCACTTCTGCAGTATCTCCAAATGCAAGAAACTCACTAATCAGTTTGCATTAATGGGGCTTTAGAGGCCTGATCCAAACATCACTAAAACACACTGAAAGACTTCCATTGACTTTAATGGTTGTTGGATCAAGCCCCTTGGGTTGCACTGTCTCCTGGCTGTAGGAGAAAAAATCTTAATTTTGGATTTTCAAAGTGACTTTTTAAGAAAAGGACAACCTTTTAAAGCCATTTTTCAAAAATGTTATTAGCTGGGTCTGGACACATGGTCAATATTAACTCCAATTTAACTAAGATTTTTGTCCAAGAATATGGAGACTACAATATATATTATTTGAATGTGGATTTAGGCAAATAATTCACAAGTCTTATGTGGATAATTCAACTACATAGATTAATGCTGCGGAGTGGGATTAGTGTTGTGGTCTTTAAGAAGATATGCAGTTTTCTTTTTTACATCACCATGTCTTATATTTGAGGGTATTTTTAATAATAAAAATTCCACTTCTCAGTTCAGGCACCATTTCATACTGCTGTGGCTTTGGAACAAGCATCATTTATTGGCACTGATTGTTATCCTTACGACTTTAATAAAATAGGAGTATTTCATCACAGGATTCTGAAGCATTCTGTTTTTATATTAAATTGTCCGGGCTTATTATGCACGGATTCTTGGTATTTTCTGAAATGTGACATTTATGGTATTGTTTACAGCAATCTGAATGAGTTTCTTGGTATATTCATATGGCCTTATTGTCCCATCTAACGTGAGGAATATATATGATAAAACAGATACAAAATACTCCCAACCATTGCAAAATTAGTGCTCACTGCTCATCATGAGCAATGGGAACGAGTTACGTAGGTCTTGTCCACTTTTTGAGCACTTAATTATACCTGTGCAGCCACACAGACATCATATCTTGCATGGAAGTAATTGAAAGCAGAATTTGGCCCATTGTCTTCCAAAAAGGAGTAATGGACATGGACAAATCTCAGTATGCTCCCTTTTAAAAAAAACATTTATAAAGAAATCAAATTTAAGATATTCTCTGTTAGAAGCAGACTTGGAATATAAACTGCTTACAGACTTCTTATAGAGTTGAGGTAAACATTGCTCTTTCGTATTTATAACATCTTTTTGCTGAACCCAGATTCCCATTCCTTGCAAAATGCTCACATTGCAAAATGTACTAGAGTGAGTTGAAAAATATTGACTTTTTCCACATAAAGTTGAAAAACTAATATTTTAAAATATTTGTTTTGCAAAAAATTGTCCCATTTTTGGTGAGCTCTATAATATATGTAGTTTTATGAGATAATAAGATCCCCTTTACTCATTGCTGTTTTGAAATAATTTCTGGAATATGTTTTTCTTTAGTGCACCTTTATTCCAAATGGGAATCTCCAAAGAGGAAATACAGTGAAGAGAGAAGATGGAGAAAGAGAAATCTAGACCCTTGATGGCTTGTTCACAATGAACTATACTTTTCCTGTTAATTCTGAAGGAGAGAAATCACAGGGACTGAACTCAATCCTATATATGTTAAGCAGATATAGAGGCAGCTAACAATGCATGACACAAAGTTGGCATTTACCCTTTTCTTATAAACACACAAAATAGAGCTGTTGAGGTGCCACAAATATATTTAATTTTATAGAACAAGTATAGTAATGTATATAAAAAGTGAATGCAAGTGCTCATCAGACCCATACTACTTATTTTCTCAGATCCTATTTGTTTTTTGTTTTGTTGCATTCAATCATATTGTAGGCTGGCTTAGGCAGTTTGTCTTGCTGGGGAATAACACAGTATATGCAGGGAGCTGTTCAATCTGGAAATATCCTGCCCAGAAGTGGGAGAGACACATGTCTCCACCCAAGAGAGGTGGTGACTGAGGAATCAGGAGCCTAAAGTGGGTTCCTTTGTTGGATTATGGAGGGGAAATACAGGTGCAGTTGCTTTGAACTGTAGCAGTAATAACTGAGGAGGAATGCCATAATGGAATCCTTCCAAAGGTTTCCTTTGCTTTAGGCACTTCCCACTGTTTTGTTTTGTTTTTTTCATGAAAGGAGGGGATAATCCAGCCCATAGCAATTGCTATGCTATATCACATCAGCAAAGATCCTAGTTTTTCCATGATAAAAAACCCCGAATTCTCAGATAAATAAACAAAATCTGTTTTTCCACAATTAAAAATGAAACGCTGAACTTTAATTTCCCTAGCCACTATATATATATATATATATATATCAATCAGTTGAACATACAATGTTTTGTTGCTATACAGTAGAACCCCGTTTATCTAAGCCTCCATTATCCAGCTCCCCGTACTAACCAAACCACCAGCTGCCCGGGGATGACAGCGGCAGAGCTCGGGCAGTCAGTCCCACGTGCTGGGTATCCCACAGTCAGCTCTGGGTGGCTGGGGCTCCGGAGGTCAGTCCAGGGTAACTGGGGCTCTGGCTGTCATCCCCACTGCCCAGGACTGATGGCCCAAGCCCCACCTTGTGGGAGTGAGCGCCTGAGCCACTACTGTGCGGGCCTGACAGCCCGGTCCCAATTACATCGGATAAACGGGGTTCCACTGTAAATTTAAACCACGTTCAAAAATCAACCACAAGACTGGGAGGTTATGCACCTTGAATCAGTGATGTACTGGTACTTTCAGTAAAATTCAGTTAATATATGCTTTTATTTTTTCACAAAATTTAAGAACTAAAGGTTCTCTGCAAAAACACAAATTCTATGTTTTTCTGTGGCAAATGGATTTCTATGATCCCTGCAGATCAGTCACTCATCTAATCCAGGGTAATCTCTGAGAATGGCTAAAACCAGATACTTCAAAGAAAAGTATAAACCTCCTCCAGCCCCACCCAGAAGAGGTATTATGTAATAATGCTCCTACTGGGAAGTTTCTTCCTATCCCCTAGAACTCAATGGCTGGCTTGGATACTGAAGTAGGAGGGTTGATTTCCCTTATAAATGTTTATCCTAGCTAGCAATACTGCAAGCTATATTTGTATTACTCATACCAATGTCTAATCCTCTTCTGACTGTCTGTCACAGATAAGTGCTACTTCCAGAAAATAGATTCAAGATCTGAAAAGTGGCAGTCCCCATGGAGAAAGTCCAAGTGTGAAAGAACTAAAAAAGAAAGAAAAGCAGGGGAAAATAAAGCATAAAAATTGCAGAGTAGTAGTGAGATGTATCACACAACTTTAACACTATGGGACCTGAACACTCCTTCACTTAGGGTAGAGCTGGTTGGGAGTTTTCCAATGAAACAGAGTTTTGTTGGAAAATGCTGATTAGTTGAACCCAAAATGTTTCACAGAAATATCTCTAATTCGACACATTTTTTATAAAATCACAGGCAGGTTTCTGTTGGAAACTCGCCAGGTTTTCTGGCAGGCTGCTGGGAGCTGTGTCATCCAGGGTGTTTGGCTCCTGGTCAGCCCCTCAGTGCAAACTCGCCTGGGGCCAGGCTTAGGCTTCTAGGCTCTGTGCCATGGAACCAGGAGCCTGAAAGTGCTGAGAGCCCTGACTAGTCAGGCTTTGGCTCCTATCTCCACAGCAGTGAGATTGGAAATCCTGGGATGGGCTTCCAGGGTCTGCAGCTACCGGGCATCCCTACCAGGTTCCCAGGCCAGCTGGTTCCCCAGTCTTCCTGACTCCCAACCAGCTAAATAGCAGCTGTAACACTGACAAGAATCATGCCAATTTCAGCCCGCAGCTGCTGGTCCCAGGGAGCAGATTTCATTTAGGAGACACCATGTGTGTGTTATTTTACCACTAACTGGAAATCCCAAGTTTCAACCAGTTCTAATGAACAGTTTGTGCACCTATGGATCTGGCGGGGAGGCAGTCACAGCATGTTTCCCTTTGAAAGGGTTCCAAATCTGCAGAGAATCTTTTGCAATTTAAGAAACTGTGGGGCAGGGTCAAGAGGGAATAGGCGGCTGAACAAATAAAGTTATGGCATAAGCAGGCTGCAATAATTTGTATGGGTTTTAGGCTTTATGCTGTGGACTCCTCCCCATCTCAACCCCACCACGCCCCTCTGAGGAGAATTCTAGGGGACAGCAGGAATTTATGACAGCCCTGCAAGAGCCACATTGTCAAGAAGCCACCGAGAACTGGGGTGGGGAACAGAATCAGGCAGCAGTATGAAGGCAAGCGGATCTCCTCAGGGAAAGACAAGTTGACAGAAGAATTTCCACAACCCTGTTCAGGAATAACCTATGGTGAGGAGAAAGTGTTGAGTGCCTGGCTCAAGTTTGGTTTCATAACCAATAATATAATTTCTTGTTTTTGACATTTTGTTTTTAAAACTGGTGTCTTATTAAATCTGTTCCTAATTATTGGCTAAATGGCACTTAATTCTGCTACACCTTCATTTTATAAATTCCACATTTTAGCCCTCTAGGCCATTTGTTACCATACCATGTTAACTAAGGCTTGGTCTACACTAAACCCCCAAATCGAACTAAGGTACGCAACTTCAGCTACGTGAATAACGTAGCTGAAGTCGACGTACCTTAGTTCGAACTTACCGCGGTCCAGACCCGGCAGGCAGGCTCCCCCGTCGACTCCGCGTACTCCTCGCGGCGAGCAGGATTACCGGAGTCGACGGGGAGCACTTCTGAGTTCGATTTATCGCGTCCAGACAAGACGCGATAAATCGAACCCAGAAGTTCGATTGCCTGCTGCCGAACCAGCGCATAAGTATAGACAAGCCCTAAGATACCAAGTATTTATTATTTTAAAATAAGAACTATTTGCTGTATCTCAAACACATAATGTAGTAACTGGGCCAGATTCTGGCCTTCATTGCTTTCCATTTCTGCCACTCCAGTGGAATAAGTGGCTGGAATGTCCCTTTGTGGAATTCCCCCAGGCGTGTATAACTAATATAGATAGCCCTACACGCCACCCTCCAACATAGAGCTGTGGGTATCAGTGGTAAGTGGGTTTGGTGCAGGAGAAGGCCTAGCTAGAATTCAAAGTGATCTGTCTATTCTTGGCTGTGGAGCAATTTATACACTGCCATGCAAATCTTCCATAAGTTAGAGCAGTCCCGGGGCTGCTCCAATTTACACCTGGTACTGCACCAGCCTCTGGAACAGTCCAGAATTAGGGAAGCCCAAACGTAGTGTGTATCCACCTTTTTAAACCTGCCATGTGTCTTTTTGTGCTGTGTCAGTTGACAGGGGCACCACATAATCTGTTCCACTATTGATAAATGTTGACACCTTAATGGGAAACACTGTATTAACATACATGAACAATTATATTTTGGAGGGTTTTTTTAATTGATTTGATAAAAAGAGCCTGTTTCTGAATTCATATACACCAGTGAAAGTCAGGAGTAATTGGATTTACACCAATATAAAATCATCATGAGATAAGACTCTGCCCCAGTTTTGCAGTTGTAGAATTAACCACTGCCAACAAGACCTCATTTTGTTAGCTAGACTCCCCCATAATTGCTGCTAATATTGTTCCTGCTTATTTTCTTCCTAGTCCTGTTGCTGAGGCTGGTATTGTGCCAGTTTGAAAAAAAAAAAGTGATGTCTGTTCTTACCAGTGCTGTTCATGCTAGTGTCATGCTTAGTGTCATCATTCCCATTACAAAAATGTCTTGGGCTGCTAAGTGATGTCTGTGCTGTGTCACAATGGTCCCACAGTCTGCTATTTTTGTCTTGCTTTTAAGTTTCCGTAACTTCCACCTTTGAATTCTAGAGGCTTTTTACTTTGTCTTGGAACTTTTTTTTTTTTTTTCAGATGGCTAATTCCTGCGGAACACATTCACATCTTTACATTTTTATATTATTATATATTTTAATAAGAATCAAAATGTTTCATTCTTCCTCCCTCTCCCATATGTTAGTTTCTTCCAAGATTAGTTGTTCATTTAAAAAAAAATGGTTAAGCATATGCTTTAAAATATTTCTAAGCTTGACAACATACCAAATGTATTTTAAATGTCCCAAATACATTACATATGTGTCTATTTTTAAATTTAGCTCTGAAACATCAAGCTTTTCTTAAAATAAGGTGAAATGTAAATAACTTACAATTCTGTCTGCTTAGAACAATAACAACGACAACAACAAATACTACTTTCTGATTCCCATTCACCTGTCTGGCCTACTGTGATTCATGTTGTCTGCCCAGTAGTTCATTTGATCTGGAATGTCATTATAACATCAGGTTTATCTTGAATCTGAATGCAAAGATTCCAGACTTTTCATACTAAGACATAAAAGGATCTTGACCCAATCCTTCCTTATTCATTCTTGATTTAACTGCTGCCTAACCTCAGATTCAATACCTTGTTTGACAGCTGAAAGTGGAAATATAAGATAGGCTTGAAAATAGCCCTAATTTCTAGACTATTCTTGTCAGTTTGTTTGTCCATCCTTGTCCCAGTTGGTCAGTTACTGCAGTTAGGTATACTATCTAAAAAAAACAAAGTTCTGCTAAACAACCTTTTTTATTTTTGTGATCCACTTTGTCTCTTTGAAGAAAATTTCTTGGGTTTCTCTACCAATTTAGATTGTTCCACATGAACTAGTTGCTTTCCTCTTTGTCTAATTGTTGAACTCTGGGTTTTCATTCTCTATGTGAAAGAGCTATACTGATGACTAATTTTGTGTGTAGTTGTAGATGAATGAGTATTGGAATCGTAGCATCCATGATTTCTAGCAGATTTAGAAACTAGTAATTTGCCATGGTAAATTGTAACCTACCTATAGTAGGAGCAGTGATAAATCTGAGGAATTGTCCCAGATTGAGGTGTCAATAGAGGAGGTTTTGAAACAAGTTGATAAATTAAACAGTAATAAGTCATCAGGACTTATTCACCCAAGAGTTCTAAAGGATCTTAAATATGAAATTGCAGAACTCTGAACTGTGGTATGTAACCTGAACACTGCATGCTGTTCTGGTCATCCCATCGCAGAAAAGATATATTGGAGTTGGAAAAGGTACAGAGAAGGGCAACAAAATGATTAAGGGCATGGAACGGCTTCCACATGAGGATAGATTAAAAAGACTGGGTCTTTTCAGGTTAGAAAAGAGATGACTAAGGGGGAGATATGATAGAGGTCTAGAAAATCATGAATGGTGTATAAAAAGTAAACGAGGAAGTGTTATTTACTCCTTCACATAACATAAGAACCAGGTGTCACCCAATTAAATTAATGGGCAGCAATCTTAAAATACACAAAAGGAAGCACTTCATCACACAATACACAGACAACCTGTGGAATTTGTTGCCAGGCCAAAACTATAACAGGGTTCAAAAAAATTAGATAAGTTAATGGAGGATAGATCCATCGATGGCTATTAGCCAAGATGTTCAGGATTGCAACACCATGCTCTGGGTGTCCCTAGCCTCTTACTGCTAGAAGCTGGGAGTGGACAACAGAGGATGGATCACTCAATGATTTCTTGTTCTGTTCATTTTTTCTGAAGCACCTTTCCTTTGGCCACTGTCAGAAGACAGGATACTGTGCTAGATGGACCATTAGTCTGGCCATTCTTATGTTCAGTGAATTAGGAACAATAAGGTTGAAATCCTATCCACTTGATGGATAATGTCTACACAGCACACAAAACTGCTAGTAGGTAGCTTATCTACCAGTGAATTCTAGATGTGACTTCTTCAAATGAAGTTTGGAGTTTTCCAGAAAAGGAATAGAGGAAGTGGGTTTTAATTACTGAATTATTGTGACAAATTGATATTACTTTCTGTGATCAAAATAATAAAAAATCATGATGTTTCTGGAGATATTTTTGTGCTACTCTAGAGAGTTTTATCCTGCACTGTGCTCAAAAACTACAATCTACATTTTAACAGTAACATTCTGTATTTTTACTTTCTCACTCACATTGAAGTTATAGGATTTTATTTGATTAAATCTCTGTCACATTCTGTAATTTTTACTCCATAGTGTATATTTTAGGGCAAACCTTCTGAACTTTCTGAGAGATATGCATATCTGCAACCCACAAGTCACCATGATATGTCATCTAAATGAAGCAAGAACAATAGTATTATTTAACTGTTGAGGAGAGTGGTGCATTGCAATACTCCAGAAATCAGGGGACTTGAGTAGGAGCTGCACAGATACGAAACAAAGTTCCCAAAACAAATTCTTTTAAATGGGTTAGGGGCTTTGACCTGTCAGATCTCTGGTTTGGACATTAGGCTAGAGGGAGATGAGTAGTTTATATTCATATTATTAATATTAATGTTTACCCTCCTCCAAATATGACATGTATGTAAAAAATAGAATCTGTGCACAAGCTCTTTTGAAAAACAAACAAAGAAACCAAAATGAACTATTTCTCCTACTCAATTTCCTCTTTGTAGAATATTGAATTATCTTTTGGTGGGTACCCATATGGAATCTCTATGCACAATAAACTCCTTTAATCTGCCTATATGTCCAAAATTGGCACAAATCTCCTGGTTCTTTGGGGGATCACAAAGTATGTTGAATAAAATCCTCCTCTCCTTATGGCTCCGAGAAACAAATTCTGAGGGTCTCCTGTTTAGCAACTGTGCAGCCTCTTGCATCAAGATTAAACACTTTGTTCTGTCCCTAGACAGTTGTGCATTCATTACTTCTGAGACAGTGATTTTGAAATAAATGGATTTGAAAGACCTTGAGAAATAGTTTCTGAAACCCACATATATTGAGTTATTCTCTCCTACATGAGAAAAAAATATTTCAATTCCTCCCTCCACATCCCTATGTAAAGAAAAATAGTTGATGTAGAATGTCATATGTTAGGGTTGCGAAAGGGAAGATTATTTTTATCTTTAGTCATTGGGACTTATTACCTCCTATTATCCTGAAAATAAATTCTGCATCTCTACTGAATGGGGCTTACTCATTTTCTATCTCAGAAGGAAAGGCAAAAAAAGGATGATGCTCCATGGAATGCAAATAACAATCTTAAAAAATTCTCCAGGCTCAGCTATCTTTTTGGCCTGTGCCACGGCTCATTTTCCACAATGGTTCTGATCACCAGGGTAAGGATGATTGGGTTCTTTTATGTTCCAACAGTTTAATGCGAGAAGATACCCACAGATTCTCTAGTTTGACCTCCTGTTCGGCCTATAACCAGATACCAACAGCACCTAGCACCCTCACACTAAATCCAACAACCAAAATGAGACCAAAGTAAATGGGATTCACAGGAGACTAGACTATTATGTGCTACAGGTGGAGAATAGGAGAGACTGAGTCTTGAGGCCCCTGCAATGGCAGGGAAATGATTAAATGAGATATACCCATTAAATCCTGGCAAGGGACCAGTACTCACATGCCACAGAGGAAAGCGGAAAAAAAATCCAAGGTCACTGCTTCTCTGACCTGGGGGAAAATTCCGCCCCAACCCCACATCAGTTAAATCCTGAGCATGTGGGCAAAAACCAGCCAGGAAAGCACCTGAAAGAGAGAAGGCTAGGTGCCACCTCGGAGCTCTGGCCCACTCTGCCCAATATCCCATCTCCAGCCATGGCCCTTCCTGATTCTTCAGAGGAAGGAGAATAAAAAAAACAAAAACAAAACAAACTTCCGAGACCATGCTGTGAGGAAATCATCCCTTCCTGATCCCTGCCAGTGGATGACTGAAACCCTGAAGCATAAGTTTTGGGAAAATAAGACATAAACCAGAAGTGAGCCCCAGGGCTATTGAGTCCTGCCCCCTAACAACACAAGCAACTCTAACATACAAATGCACACATAAATCTATCCAGTTTTCTCTTAACTCTAATTAAGTTGTTTGCTCTCACAAATCCTATTAGGAAACTGTTCCAGAACCTTATCCCTCTGTGGTTAGAAACCTTCTTCCATTTTCCAACCTGAATTTGTTCATGGCCCGTTTATATTAATTTGTTCTTGTGACAACATGGTCCGTCTGTACAATTTATGAACTGTATGTGAGACTTTGAACTCTGTGTATCTGTGCCAGGCTGCAAACTCCATTTTGATTGTGCAGCTTTTTACCTTCTCTTTTGTCTGTTTGCCTCCATGTTGGTCTGTTCAGGCTCTAGGGGTTAAACACTCAGGGGTCCTGGGGCAGAGAAGCTGGGATTCCCCTCACAGCAATCCCAGTGGGTGGCTGGAAGGAGGTGGGGGAGTGGGGCTCATTAGGATCTCTGAAATATGTCATCTACCATATTATATATAAAACAATTGCAAGCAGGAGTTAATTTTAAATTAGCGTTCATGAAGGGAGCAAACTGACAGTCCTACTAAATGAAATCCTCTATTCATAAATCAGGTGCGGCAAGAGCTGAGTGAGTAGAAGTATCTGTCCCATTAATGTGTTTCAAAGTGTCGTGGAGAAATCACACCTAGGGATGAAAAAAGTAGTTTATTTTTCACACTCATTTAATCCTTGTTTTCCTTGTGTTGGTACACCTCTACCTCGATATAACACTGTCCTCGGTAGCCAAAAAATCTTACCGCATTATAGGTGAAACTGCATTATATCGAACTTGCTTTGATCCGCTGGAGCACACAGCCCCCCGCCCGGACCGCTGCTTTACCGCATTATATCCAAATTCATGTTATATTGGGTTGCGTTATATCAGAGTAGAGGTGTACTACTGACTAGGGTGCCACTTATATCCCAATTGTAATGGTAGCTTTTGTGACTGGCAGGATTGAAGCAAGCATTCAAGAATCATAGCTCAAAAATATCAGGAGGTTGAATTAAGAATCATGACATCTAAAGAAAATAGTACATTTTGGCTTCCTTTTTATTTGCTTTCTGTTATTTGAGCCTCTGGTTGGGGCTTCACAAGCATGACTTAGGTGCTGCAACACTTAGCTTTTAGGTAAACTGCCACTTAGTTCGACAGGGTGACTATGGGTGGACCTCCTGGGCACTCTTTGAGCCCCAGTTCCTGGGTTTTCTCCAGGTGCTGTATACGTCCGTCGAGTGTTTGGTCAACATCAATTGGACCCTGACCAAACCCACCATCTTCAGTTAAGGGGTGCGTCAGGGCTGCCCAGTGTCTTGCTAACTGTATACCCTGGCCATCAAACCCTTTCTCCGTCTCCTCCACAGGAGATTGATGAGGTTGGTGCTCCGCAAGCTGGAATTGTCTGGCTATGCCGAAAGAATGACAGGAGACATTAGATATGGGTTTAATCAGGCCGCAACTTTATTATTAGACAGATGTCTGGGACTAACCTGGCGGATAAAATGTGTGCAGTGCAGGTGCAAAATTTATGTCCTTCCAGCAGATTCACTGTCGGGACCTTACCACTTCCAGCCAATTCCGGGGGGGGGGGGGGGAGAGGGGCGGGAAGGGGAAGGGCTTTCACCAGCTCCCCCCCCCCCGCCCCCTTTTCATCCAGGTCCCTCCAGCAATTCCCTTGCCGGGTCCTTACCGACCATGCCCCGACCATGCCCCCTATAATGATGGGGGGGTTGGCTCCCTACTGTACAAATCATAGGAGTCCCCAACTGCCCCCGGCTTGCTCAATTACCAAGCACCTCTCCTTAATTCCTTTTCCAAGCCATTTTTTCATTCTTTTGTGCCTTAATTTATGGAGTTCCTGCACTGAACATCCGCCACAAGGAGGCACCAGCCATTAGCTTGGCTGCCTCCTCCCCACACCCAGCCGGGTTCCCAAACATCTCCAAATGGCCTTTTGCCTAGCAGCCCTACTGGGGATAAAGAATCCATTGTCCCATGTGTGATCATTGAAGGGCACCAGCAGCTGCATTGTCCTTGACTGCAACAACCGCCCTCCATGAAGGACCGCATAGGCGACCCATTCTCTGGATCCTTGAATTGACAAGACTCCTTAAAAGAAAAGGAAATAAACAACTTGTAAGCTGGAGCCAATAATCTCCATTCCGTTGACCACATCACATTCTGAGGCTCGGGTTCACTGCTAGTCCCTATTGCAAGCTCACAAAGCCTGTGAAACTGGAAACGAGACAAGGCATCTGCTCTGCCATTATCCATGCCCGGCACATGCTTGAAAGAAAACAGATGTTGAAGGTTAAGCATTGTAGAATAAACGCCCTTACCAACTTATAACCCTGTGCAATCAGGAAGTTTGGCAGTTGATAACCTGTATCACTGCCATGTTGTCACACCAGAAGCACACCCTTATATTAGCCAGCTCTGATCCTCAAATGACCACCGCAACTAAAATGGGGAAAAATTCCAAGAAGGTCATGTCACACCCAACCCCGTTTTGTGTCCAGGTGGTGGGCCATTTTGTGCACACTATTTGCCTTGATAAAACACCCCAAAACCTGCAGCCCCTGCCGCATGTGAGTGGATTTTTAACACACTTTGTAATAACAATTGCTCCCTCCACAATAATACCCCGTTAAGTCAACTCCTAAAATTTTTCCACACCCTCAAATGTTCCTTCATATGTCTAGTGACTGGTATGTAATGGTGTGGCCTGGCTATGCCGGCCATTGCCCTCTGGGCACAAAACGGTGCAACAACCCTGCAAGCAAAGTTCAGGTGTCCCAGAATAGATTGCAGTTCTTGTAGCCCGAGTGGTTTTTTGTTTGTTTGTTTTAAAAGCCCTGAGTGATCTATGGAGCAACCCCGATAGCTCCTGAAGTTTATCCTGAGGGAGCCGAGATACGCCCTCCCTGGTGTTCAGCTGAATGCCCAGGTAGGTCAATGTAGTGGAAGGAGCTTATGTTTTCTCCTCGGCTAGGGGTTCCCCCAACTATTTAGCCAGGGTCTGAAATGTGTCCATCTGCAACAAAAAAATTATGCAAATAATGCACTACTTGGTTTAGTCCTGCTGACTGCCCAGTGCAACATTGTACTGCATTTCTGAAAAGCTGCACAGGATACTGACCAACCCATGGGCATAGCCTTGTCAAAATATAATTGGTGGCATTAGTCATCTCACAAACATGCCTGTATCTACAGGGGTTGTGAAAACAACCACCATTATTAAATGCCCAGCAAATACTATTATGTGCCTGGGGCCCCTCCCGAGCTTGTTGCGGTATGAACAAACCCCTGGCGCCCTTGGTGTCATCCACTGCAACCACAGTGTGTGATGCCACCTTATCCCAGTTTGTGTTGCTGCCCTTAATTGAAACTGCTAATTGTAATTAAACCAGGACATGCCCCCCAAACATATTGTGTGCCCGCCTAATTATATTTGTATACCTAACCAAGGCAGGGCTCCTCTGTGGGTAAGTCTGTACTATAACACTCGCATAGATGAGGAAGGCAGCCTCCCAATTTTCTCATGTTCTAGGCACGCTTGGCCTCTTGGGCAGTTCGCTATTTTGCTTGCCTTGCCCATGTTTACTGTCTGTCACACCTCCCTGTGCACTAGGGATAATATATCCATGTATTCGCCTCTCAGGATTTTATCTTTAGTTGTACTGAGTAGGTGAACTCCCATCGGGTCAGCCACCCCGGCATAACCACACTCAGAACTGCATGGAAGGAGTTCCACAGAGCCCTGCTTCCCCAGAGACCCCCGGGAGTCTCTACTCTGTCCCAGGAGGTTACATGCCCTGATGGCCGATGAGTCCCCATGTGCCCAGGGGTTTCGTTCCCAACACGGGCTTCGCTACGTTTGCTGGTGAGTCACCCACCACACTGACTGCTCTTCCAGCAGCTTTATGTCTTCCCTCCTCCCCCAAGCCAGAAAGCATTGCCTTCTTCTCCTGGCCAGCCATCCAAACTCCTCCCTGCTTAAGTGCAGGATGGTGATTGTGGGTGGTCCTGTCATAGTATGCTGACAACGTTACATAGTCATTATATCGATGTTATGGCTGTTTTGTTACCTACACTAATAATTCATATTAGTCTACTAATGACCTGAGATATAACTGGAATCTGTGTAAAGGAAACAAAAAACTAAGTTCTGCAGAATCCTAAGCTTTCTCTACCAGCTTCTGATAGCATTTTTCAGAATCTGCGTTCCATACTGGGTAAGTAAAATAGAAGAATATTAGAATAAACTGACAAAAAAATTGGTCCACTCATACTTTAAAGATTTCAAGCATGGCTCTAATGCAAATTAACAAATATAGGCAAGGATCTGTCTCAGATTGCACAGATTCAGAAGAAAATATCGAAACCTCTATGAGTGAATATCAAAGCCCGGATTTTCAAGAACTTGGATATTTCCACATTCAATTGCAGACTTAACCAAATTGTCATGTAGATTAGACATTACTTTATGTGGCTTTAGTCATTCTCTTTTGAAATGCATTTCTTTGTTTGTGTTTGGTTTGTTTGTATTTTTGGTGGTGTTGTTTCCTCCCACCCTCAACCCCCTTCATTTCTTCCCACTGTTTGCATCATTACCATGAGAATATCCTGCAGCTCTCTTTCTGAGTCAGGTGGGAGAGGTGGTGAGGCTTAACCATGGCTGGGTGGAGGGGGAAGTCTTGTCAAATTCATAACTTTCTCTTCTACTTTTAGACTTGATCATTTATTCAGGGCCGGCGCTTCCATTTAGGCAACCTAGGCTGTCACCGAGGGTACCAGGATTTGGGGGGGGGCGGCATTTTGCTGCCCTTGGCAGCAATTCGGCGGCGGGGGGTCCTTCCGCGCTCCGGGACCCGCTGTCGAAGTGCCCTGAAGACCGGGAGCGCGGAAGGACCTCCCCGCCACAGAATTACCGATGACGACCGGGAGCGCGGAAGGACCCCCACCTAGGGCGCCAAAAACCCTGGTGCCACTCCTGCATTTATTCCTTGAGTATGCAACGTTCCCACAGATCTCAATGGGGATATTGGATGGGCAAGGAATACAAGACTTTTGCTATATTAGATGTATGTTTACATGGCAGGGTTCATTATTGCACCAAAGACAAAGCCAGAGGAATAATTTTAACATGTTCATTACCAAGAAGTGGTAACTTTCTCTGAGCTGAGCTGACCCAGAAAATAAACCTTATCTAAGTGATTTTATTCATTCAGAGCCTATAGGGAGAATGAAGGGACAAGAATTACAACATGTAATTTGTGAAATCTGTGCCATTTCTTTATCCTACAGTTGTAAATGGATCATTTTCACACTCAGGGTAAATTAAAGCCATCATAAAAAGTGGCAGCAGTCTCCATTAATATAGCTTGATCACCAGCTTGTAGAAGTCTATTATTTAAAATTATTTCTTTGACTTTGTCAGTGTTTACACAGCCCAGCATCATCACTGTTGACTTAAGGTTATCTGTATGTCCCATAGCTAGCATTCAGAACAGTATCTATCGATCTCTTAGCCACACTGTTCTACTTGACTATCACTAAATGAATTTTGATTCATAAAAGAAAAAAATACATGGAGTCAAATTTAATCTATTGTCCAATATATTGCTGTCTTCTGCTAGTAAAGTAGTCTGCATCTCATCTTGGAAGCATAATGTATATGAGTCTCCTCTGAAAGAACTACAGTAAAATATTGATGTGAATTACTTTTTTTTATATTTTGCAGGATAAGGTGTTTAGGAGATTCATGGGGTTGGGGGTGGAATAGCTTAAGTCATCCTCAGCCATGCTTTGTATTCTAAGAGCTGCTGTTTTGAATCTTTACTTTGTATTCACTATTCTAACTCCTTTCTAGGATTAAAATATCAGTCTGTGTTTGCCAATAAAATTTGCTTTCCCACCACTGAATGTTAATTGCCACAAAATACATTTTTGTTTCATGCTTTATAGGCAAATAGTTTATTATGTTGTCTTCAGGAAAAGTCCTATATGTTTCATCCAGCTCTGCTCCTGGATTTCTGACTCATGACTCCAAAAACACAAAGTTCCTGGATATTTTTTCCAGTTCTAAATGATTGTTTGGTTCAACAATGTTCATATCTCTTTTATTTGCTGTTTGTGAATATTTCCACTATTTAGCTGTTGTTCCTAGAAAATATATACATAATTACAAAACTTGTCATAGAAGAATAAATTGATTTAGATAGGGTATGGATTAGATTGTGATATCCTTAAACATGCTGAATAGTATTTTACTTCACAAATTGTCCCATTGGTTTTAATTAGATAATAGTATCTCTCATCCAGCATGGAGATGACAAAACTTAGCACATAGTACAGAGAATTAGATACATTGAAAAATGTGGGCATCATAATATGAGCTATTGAGCACCTCCAGCAAAGTGTGGAGGACCATTGTTTCCATGGCCTTAAATCTTCTTGAACTTGCCCCACTGGAGTCAAGGGGTGCCTTTGACTTTAACAGCAAAAGTATTGGACGCAGTGGAAGTTGAGGATGCTCAGGCACTTCACAGGATAAGGTCTTGCATAGTAGAAGAAGTATACTTTGAATCAGAAATATGTCCTGCTTCTATCCCCGTTAGTATTTGTACATCATGGATTTTTTATTTATTTATTTTGGCTATAATTTGCCCTCAGGGAAAAGAGACTTAAGTGTTCTTTAAACAAACAAACAAACAAACAAACAAACACATTGGAGAAGTGCTGTATTCAGGGTTTTTTTTTCTGAACATGCTGAGGTAAGCCACTTCAATACTGGGAAACCTAATTAAGAAATGAGCTGTGTATTTTAAATATATGATAATCAAGTAGATATAATGTGACATTTAATTATTTTTTGTCTTTGCAGAACATAGGGAAAAATATTGATATGATACTTATGATTTGTATGATACAAATGAATTCATGATGACCAGTGACCTTACACTGAGTGTCAAATGAATATGTAATAACTAGGGCCCTACCAAATTCATGGTCCATTTTGGTCAATTTCATGGACATAGGATTTTAAAAATAATAAATTTCATGATTTCAGCTATTTAAATCTGAAATTTCATGGTGATGTAATTGTAGGGATCCTGACCCAAAAAGGCGTTGTGGGGGTGGAGGTTGCAAGGTTATTGTAGGGGAGGTTGAGAATTGCTACCTTACTTCTGTGCTGCTGATGGCGGCAGCACTGCCTTCAGGGTTCAGCATCTGGAAAGCTGCAGCTGTTGGCTGGGAGCCCAGCTCTGAAGGCAGAGCTGCTGCCAGCAGCAGCACAGAAATAAGGATGGCTTGGTATGGTATTGCTACCTTTACTTCTGTGCTGCTGCCTGAACACCTGGGCCATCAGTCAGCAGCTGACAGTCTCTGGCTGCACAGCTCTGAAGGCAGCAGCGCAGAAGTAAAGGCGGCATGATATGGTATTGCCATCCTTACTTCTGCACTGCTGCTGGCTGGATGCTGCCTTCAGAGCTCAGTGCCCGGCCAACAACTGCCACTCTCCGCCACCCCCCTAAAAAAGGCATCACAGAAGTAAGGGTGGCAATACCACAACCCCCCCTAAAATAACCTTGTGACCCCCCTGCAACTCCCTTTTGGGTCAGGACCCCCAAGTTTAAGAAACACTGGTCTCCCCTGAGAAATCTGTATAGTATAGGGTAAAAGTACACAAAAGACCAGCTTTCATGGGGGGAGACCAGATTCTACAGTCCATGACGCATTTTTCATGGCCGTGAATTTGGTAGGGCCCTAATAATAACAGAACACATGGTTACAATTAGAAAAAGTGGCTAGATATTATTAATATATATGCTATTCATTGTACCAACATGGATCATGTAGAACATAAGCGGTGTTACTTTCATGTTAATCTAGAATTAATGAATTCTTAATTATTCTCAGAAAGGGATTGGATTATTTCAGTTTCAAGTCACTGAATCTCAAATATAATGGGCCATATTGTCTGTGGCCATTGAAGGGGTGCACTGGGGGTACAATGGGACAAATAAAAAGAATTAGCCTTATTTAAGCTCCTACAGAAGCACCACACACAGGAACAATCCCTGTTTTCAGAGGCACCCTAAAGGGGCACAATCACCCTACAGAAGGTGGGACAATGTCATCTCTTCCCTAGTAAGAGCATGTGGAGTAGGCTAGGCCACTTTAGGGGACGTGAGCTGCACATTTTTTCCTCTGCAATATATCTCCTTGCAGTGGGTCTTGAAGAAGGGTTTGAAAGAACAGAGGATGGTAGATATCGCACAAATATTTCAGCACTACAATACAACACACTTTTAAATGGTTTAGTTTTGTTCTTAGTGGAACTGCCATTTTGTCATGGCATGCTTTTTCAGGGCATGTCAGATCTGTCCTGGTGAAACAGCAAAAATGATGGAAATGTAGTTTAAAAAATAAAGGCAAAAAATATAGGATTAAAGTGAGAGGAGATGTAAATGGGGCTGTCACTATAAATGGTGTAGAGTGGGTTTAAGAGGAGGTAGGTGTAAATTACAAACTGAGGGGGCAGAAGAGCGATTTTTTAGAAGAGGAAATTATACGAACGGTGTGTAAATCAGGTGTGCCATCTTTTTTTTGCACCTATTTATGTTAGACCTTTTTTACATCCTCTTTGTTGCTTTTCCTGCTGCATGCTAGAGGGATGGAAGTGAGTTGTAAATTACACAAACTTAGGATCATACTGATTTTATATTGATTTACCAAACTGTAACTTACATTGCTGTTTCTGTCACCTCTGAGATTAGGCAAGTGCCATTGTTTCAAAACCAAAGTAACCTGCCTTTTTCTGTGGATGAATCAGCTTGTTAGTAGCCATAGAAACAGTAATGTTGTTCTAGTTTTAGTAGTGGAATCTAAGTGGATACTTTTTATTCTATTACCTTTTTTAGTTTTATATAGTATTGATGAAATTGAAAATCAGTGACCTGACAAAAACAAAATAACATGGCGTGAAAATTGCTACCATGATTTCATACTGTGTTAATGCAAAGATGTCATTCCAGCTTCAAAATAATAATGACATTCAGCTTCTGAATATGCAGCATCTGTCAGTTTTAAGGAGAGATGCAGCCACTAAAAACTACCCTTTAATCACATCCATCTGTAGTTTGCTGGATAATGGTCACTTTTAACAGATAATTACTACTTTTAAAAATAATTGTCATCTCTTTACTGCACATTAATGGGAAAAAACAACTCTAATATCACATTGTATCACACTACAGTGTTTGATGCAAACATGGAAACAATGAAACAGATATGCCATGGGCTGCAACTTTATGAAAAACCTTTACACAGTGGAAAACCGCTTCCCAAACTATCTAGCAGTTCTGTGCTGGTGCAGATTTCAACTGGGCACCAAGGGTTCTGAGTTCTGCAAACCTAAGGGTGGGTAATGCCCCTTCTACACTCTCAGGCAGGTCCAGAGAGCTTGGCTGGAAGTCAGAGTACCAACCTGCTCCCCTCCTTCATGTAGGAGATAGGATGAGGGGAGTCACAAGTTACACAACACAAAGAGGCACACTCCCTTACTGTGCAATGTTGTGATCTATGGATATGCCACAGTACATATTTTTAAATTGCTTATTGCTTTTAATATGTTGAATTAAAAGCAATAAACAATGTACAAATATGAATAAGAAGATGTTAGAGCTCTGGGTATCTCTGACTAAATTTGCAAGATTTGTAAAAATATGTATACATATTTTTAATCTTTCCGTATGGATGTGCAGAACTCCAATTTGGCCTGGCTAAAATGGTTAAATGAGAACAGAAGGAAAAAATTAATACAAAATATGTACTGTGAAGTTAGAGATCAGGGAGTGGAGCATGCAATGGGTACTGTGGGGAGCTCATGACTAAGGGATTTTTAATCTCAAGTAGTTGTGACTGGGCTATAAAAGCTTTTTGGAATTATAATTGGAGCCCAAAACTCAGGGGAGGGGTGTTTTTGTGTGTGTGTATGTAGCTGACTCAGACAATAATGTCAATTTACTGAATAACCAACACCACTTCTTGCAGCATTCAGGTATTCTTTGTCAGTCTCCCATCAAAACACTGACAATTTCTTAACCTTTTCTAAGCTTCTGACAGTGTCATAGATTCATAGATTCCAATTCCAGAAGGGACTATTGAGATTGTCTAATCTGACCTCCTGATGCAGGCCATGAACTTCCACAAAACAATTTCTAGAGCAGATCTTTTAGGAAAAAAAATACAATCTTGATTTTAAAATCGCTAGTGATGAAGACTCTACCACTACCCTTGGTAATTGTGCGTCTGGCTAATTACCCTCCCTCTTAAAAATTACATCTTGCTTCCAGTTTGAATTTGTCTAGCTTCAGCTTTCAGCCATTGGATCGTGTTATACCTTTATCTGTTAGACTGAAGAGTGAATTATCAAATATTTCTTACCCTTGCAGGTACTTACAGATTGTAATCAAGTCAACCCTTAACTGTCTCTTTTTTAAGATAAGTAGATTGAGCTCCTTGAGTCTATCACTATAAGTCACATTTTCTAATCCCTTAATCATTCTCATGGCTCTTCTCTGAACTCTAGTTCAATTCAAGAAAAATCTTGATAAATTGGATCTCTTGAATTGTGGATATAAACTGGTCAGTGTTCCAGAATTGGTCTCATTAGTGCCAAATACAGAGATAAAATGACCTCTCTACTCCTATTGAGATTCCCCTTGTTTATACATCCAAGGATGCCTTCCAGGTGATTTCATAAGTGTGCAGTTCATTAACAATCAAAACTGTACAAGATGGACCTTGATTAAGATTGGTTTTAAAGGGTTACATTTTTAATGGAACCATCTTGTTTCTTTTTATTTATTTATCCTTAATTTACTTAAATTAACAAATAGAAGGTTTTTAAGGGGTAATTTAGCACAGTTTATAAGTACCTATATGGGGAACAAATATTTATACAAAGGTATAGAATCCAATGGCTGGAAGTTGAAGTTAGACAAATTCAGACTGGAAAGTGTACATTTTTAACAGGGAGGTAATTAACCTTTAGAAGAATTTACCAAGGATTATTGTGGATTTTCCATCACTAGCAATTTTTAAATCAAGATTGGATTTTTTTCTAAAAGACGATTTCTAGAAATTATTTTGTGGAAGTTCTAGGTCTGTGCTGTGCAGAAGGTTGGACTAGAGGAGCACAATGGATCCCATCTGGACTTGGAATCTATGAATGTGTGTGTGTGTGTGTGTGTGTTTCACTTTAGAAGTGTCATGGATTTGAATATCCTCTACTAATTCCTTCTTTTTAATTTCTTCAGCAGCCATCGGTATCTTTTCTTGCTATATAAAGTATTGTCTACCATAGTTGCAGGTTTATTTATTAAATTGCTCTTGTTCTGTTGCTTCTTTTCCTGATTGTCTGCATTTTTAGCATCTTTTGTTTGTTCTTGTCCCCTGCTGCTTTACTTCATTGCAGCTATCTCTGGGGTTTTGATATGAACTGCCCATCTGATGGGTTTCCTGCTGATTTTACTCTATTGCTAGAGCTCCAGCATTAGTCTTAGTAACCACTGAAGCACTGTCCATGGGTTGTACTGTCTACAGGGATGCCAGGTGTTCTATACATTCAGCTCTGATGCCTGATCTAGTCCATTAGCCTGCAAGTTTGATGGGATCCTCTGAGGCTGGCTGAGTGTACCAGCCAGACTTTGGATAAAAGGAGTTTATTGACTTAGTTTAGAGCTTTATTGTCCAAATCATAACTTTTTGGACTGGTCTTGCATTTTTATTATTTGCTATTTACATCCCATGTATGTCAGAATATTTTACTGTGTGGATATTTGGTTATTTGGATGTTGCTTCTCTATCATTTGTGGAATTGCTGTTATCTACATTGTGTGTTTTTATACTTAATAATAGGCATTTTATGTGGGATGTTCGTGTGCATTTTTCATCTTCCTAACCACTACATCATAACTGCCTTATTGCTCATGCAGAAAATACTAGTTTTTCATCCTGGATAGTAAGAAATAGGTTGTTTTCAAAATTATTTATTATTTAAAAGATCTATAGCATCTTATAGGGATGAAACCAGTAGGGTTTTCAGAAATGAAATATGATTGGATAGAGGGTATGTTTAAAAAACCATTTAATGTGGAATGATATTCTTTTTATAATTTTTTTTAACTGCCTTTAGAATTGATCCCTACTCTAGAATTATATAGGTTAGTTTAAAAATCCTATGGAAAAGGTTCATTGTCTATTAAAATGGATTTGGATTGTTGGATTGTTTTCATACAAGTGTGTTTGGTGATAGAACATGTTCAGTGGATAGATGGGGGGCATAAAGATATGGAAGAGGGACAAAGAGGTTCCTGGTAGTTTACATACTGTGCCAATGAGTAGCTTCTATTATTATTTTTATTTTATTTATGGTAGTAACTAGGGGCCAACTGAAATGGGCCTGACATTATACAAATATAAAGTAATAGATAGTCCCTGCCCCAAAAAGCTTATGGTCTAAACAGACAAGAAACACGAAGGATAGGTGAAAGGGTGAAAACATAAAAAAGGAGAGTGAAGAAAAGTGGTGGTCTATAGATATCATGTTAGTGCTATGTTTTGTTCTGATCTGTTTTTTCTTTATCAGACAATTGTATGTATCTCTGTTTTTGTTTTTATTTATTTATATTTTTTAGGATTATGTTAGTGTTAACTAAATGGAAGGACAAAAGAAGAAAGAGGGGACATTGAAGTGAGGAGGACAAGGGAAATAAGGCATAGGCAGTGAAGGAGGGGAAGAAAGAGGGAACCATGGAGGGCAGGTAGAGTGGGAGTGATGTGAAGAAACTCTGAGTCAAGAAAAAGAGGTGGGAGAGTAAACCGCCAATCCACACAGAAGAAAAAAAATCTCATGAGTAAAAACTGTAAAAAACAGTCTGATAACAGCATCAGTGTCTGAGAGTCCCTACTGAGACTACTGCTTACTTTTCCTCTTGCTAGCTTGAGTTTCCATGGCCTCTGGGGCTGGCTACATCCTAGAATTTTTTTTTCTCTAAACCCACATGGCAAATGGCTTGGTGGGAGGGGGTTATGCATGGTCCCAGAGAGGATCCAGTGCCTTCACAGAGAAGTGGGTCACTTTTGGACATTTCTGAGTCCAGGAGGGAGGGGTGGCATAGCTGGGTACCATTTCCCCCCTGCTCTCTACCATTGCTTAACTTTTGAGCAAAGATGGGTCTGAACAACAATGCTGGATGCAAATCCCTTCAAGCTTTATGACTTGGGTGTATTTCTATATGGTGGTTCTAAAGTAGAATGCCAGATTAATATCCCAGAGTAAGATCCAGATGCCTATGGCTGAAGCACATCTCATTCATTAGGATTATTTGATTTTTTTCACCCCAAATTCTCCAATTCTTCCACTCATGATTGGTTTCTGCAGGAGAGCATATCTATTGTGGTTTCATTGTGTTTAAGACAAATATTAATCTTTTCAAATCCAAGTCATTACAAGTCAGTTTCTTGGCATCTGGGTATAGTAGGGCGATGACAGACAGTGAAGAAATCAGAATGGACAGCCAGTTACAAATAGAAGAGCATAACCACCCAGCGGTATTTAACTATTCTGAACCAAACTGATCCCTAGCCTAAGCAATGTCTGAAAACTGAGGCTAGACAAATTCAGACTAGAATTAAGGTGCATATTTTTAATTTACCACTGAAGCAACTTACTTAGGAGAGTGGTGGATTCTCCATCACTCCCATCATTAGAACAAGATTGATTGCATCCCTTTTTAAAAGCTATTGTATGGCGCAATCAGAATCTATGGGTGTGATGTAAGGATCACCTGGGATGCAGGAGGACCTGTATATGCAGGTCAGACTAGATAATGACACTGATCCCGTCTGGCTCTAAAAGTCTATCAATCTATGAATGCACATGCTTTAATCAAATTGCTCCCACTTACAAGGCAGAATTAGGTCATTAGGGACTCTAGGATGCCCCAGGGCAGAGTAGAGACATAGAGGAGATTGTCATGGAATGCATGATTGGGAAGTCCACAGCCACAAAAGAGCTGAGATATTTAAAATTTCCCCTATCGGGTTATTTATTAGCTTTTGTGGCTGCATAAGAAAGCAGCAAGGTGAACTGGTGGCTATACTCAACAAGAGCTAGATTGTGTTTTGTAAACACTGAGCTGCATTAGGGACACTATGGAGCTGCATTGCACAGAAGAAACACTGGAGACTTGCTGCCTTGTCTTTCAGAACTCCCCATGCCTGTTGAAGCACACAACTACCACACTGAAAGACATACCACCCCAAATCCCAACTTAGTCATGTGATTGGTGGCTCCATAATCTTGCCAACTCTCCTCCCCTCTGTCTGCTTTGGTGCACTATAAACCTAGAGAGGAGTAATTAAAGAGCAGCCCTTATGCCCCCACCCCCGCCCAGCACAGGAACTGTGATTTCACCCAGCCATTAGCATGGGTGGTACAAGACAGGAGAAGGGGGCTTTCCTCTTATGCAAGAGTCAGGCAGTATCTAGCCCTAGCGCTTAATGGAAATTGAATTGGATATAGAACGTGGCACAGCCGTAAATCTGCTGCTGAGTTTGGTTTGGAGTATTAAAAGCTGTCATAAATCTATCTCTTTCTGTTACAACTCCTGTCATTCTTAATTTTTGAGTAATTATTGAATAAAAAGTTAGACTAAATACACATGATCAAATGGAAAACATGGCCCATATTTAATGAATAACAATGTGTATTTGTATAGTACCAAATGCTTGTCTCAGCAGGTGCTTCTTAATGGGTACATCTGTTTTCGTTATATATTGGGGCAGATGTGCAATAAGACTACTATGCATACCACATATTAATATTTGTATGAATAATGAAACTACAAATATTCAACTCTGTCCTATTCCATTTTAGGAATTACAAAAATTAAGCTTCCTTCATTTTTAATTATATCTTGCAGAGGGACTATAATCTCTTAATTTCTATAAAACTTCTCTCTTTGAGCCTTCGCATTGGCATTCACTCACATGGCATCTGCATCACTCAATCTACATTAGAAACTGAAGTCTACTGCTCAGCTGTGTGCTTTTGCAAAGACTAGATTCTGCCCTGGCATACACATGGGTAGCACCCATTGACTTTAATGCCTGCCATCTGCAAGCATAAGTGAGTAGAATTTTAAACTAAGATCCAGAGGCCCAATTGTTCTGCTAAAGTTCATACATGCGGGGTTCTCCCATATAGATCAATTTATGTGTGAAATTCCCCTGCCACTCTGTCCCCTATTTCTCTGTATCCCCCAAAGGGCTTTCTGCTGGGGTTAGGATCCTGGGGTTGTACTGGGAGGGTCCTGGAGAGGGTGAGAAGAGGAAGGGTTGTGGCAGATTTGGGGGATGTCCATCATTTCTTAGTCATGTTGGGAATCTGCTCAAGCATTGATACAGATCATAAGAGGAGTGATCCGGGCCCAGGAAAATATTATCAACTGTACTTGTTATAAATGAAGCTGGATTGCTTTTGCTGTCATATGAGTTTCACCATATGTTATCAATTATCTTGCATTTTATATGGTCTTAGATTTTTATTATTAATTCTATCATCCAAATGCTAATATAATTATTTTGCATTTTATAAGAGGAAAAAGTAACTCTTTGTCAAGTAGACCATTCATGTGAATAAGATGAGAGAGGCTGTTTTTGCAGTTCTAAAAAAATGCAAAATATTTTGTGGATTTGAATTTCCTTGTTCCCTGATTTGTGAAAATGATAGCAATTTACTTTTATTTCAGTGAAACCCACCTTTTTATGTAGAGGATGATTGCTGATGAAACTTAAGCATTTTTGTAACAATGAAGCATAATGCTCCCTGTTACATATTTGCAATTTTTCAAAATTTCCCAAATGTGCTTATCTGGCCTAATGATGTTTTCACTTATTATTTTTAAATGCCATAAGTGGATACAGTATGCCCCTTAAAGTAATACACATTTTCTTGCAAAGATTAATGTAAATTAACTTGAAAATATTAATGAAGCAAAACCTGGTAACTTAAGACAGTTCTGCCATTAATGCTAAGGTCTCTAACTTCCCATCCCCTTCTACTCACTAGAACAAGACAATGAGAGATTCTGCCTCTGAAGTAGTTTGTTGCAACACCCACTGAAATCAATGGAAACCTCCCCATCGACTTCAATGAGCATTGGATCTGATCCAAGGTACGGAATTAGCATGCTGAATTCCAGTGTTACAATAGAAAATGCTAGAGGCAGTGCTAGTAGCTTTTGGTTTAACAATTTGAAGGGCTCAGTGGGAATTCAAAGTGAAATTCTTCCTCATCATTCAGGGATATCAGCAGAGACATGGAAAGTCCTTGTCTCCTTGCCTTATATTTTTCATTTTCAGTGTTCGTTTGTGGAATACTTAAATCAATAGATGTAGACAAGTGATTCATTTGAACCTTATAGTTTAATTTAAAAAAATCCTTATCTTTTTATTTAAAAAAATAGATTATTAAAACTGAAAGAATTTAAAAAAAATTAATTGGCCTCTCCTCTGTTATGCTGTATACTATTGGCATTTCATTCAATGTAGAAAGTTAAATTTACTTTTGTTTATAGTTCATTTCATTTCTGGTTCTCATGCGCTAGCACAGTGTTTCTTAACATTTTCAAGTTGGTGACTTATTATTCAAAGTCAAAATATTTTCAGCCTCTGTACATTTACTATAAAAGTAAAAAATGCATAAATTATAGGCCTATATAACTGATTTATGTGTGTTTCAAGCGATTGACAGAGAACACACCACCTTGAAAGATAAGGGTAATTGGAGAGTGGGGAAGTGAGAATTTTCTTTGCTTAGATTGTAACAACATTTTCAATGCCCCATGACCCTCCTGACTGACATTGTAGAACTGTGATGTTTGGACTGCACACAGTACAGGGGAGTGTTTGTTTAAAGAAGTCCAATTAAATACTGTTTGAAGTGCAATTAAAAATAGCATAAAGATATGTCTGTGCCTATTAGAAGGATTTGATTTTTTGAGCAGTTGCCTTCCCTGCCTCTGACTCTTTTGTCTCCCTTACAAAAGGCCACGGAGGGAGAGAGATCCCTAACTATGGTGATATAAGAAGGCTCCTTGAGAACCTGCTCAAAACCAATGGTTTTGGTAGAAGGGTGTTGGATAAAGGGTTTGTAGGGGATCTAAGTTTACTCTCCCTAGTTTCTTATCTGAGTCATTTGCATTAAGATATTATAACTACATTATCTTGACACATATAGATGCATATTTTATTAAAGAATTAACAGTATTAGATAACATATTGTGTGAGCATATATAGTTAGATCATTAATCTTTCCCTTTTCTGCCACCCCCTAGAATGATTTAAACATAACTTTAATATAGTACAGCTTCATTTTTAAGCTTCCTGATAGCTCCAGTGCTTGGAAGATGATGGACAGTGAGCCATTTGCACTGGCACTATCTTTCTAGCTGTCAGTCATTTTGAAAGAACTCTTGTCTCATGCAGAGATACTGGGGGTAAGGTCTGGAAACCTCATCTTCACATCTGTGGAAAGGCATGGATGAGAAAATTTATACCAGCTCTGTAGTCACTGTCCATAGAGGCCACTCCTGGATTGGAGCAACAGTCTGCTAGTACGATGGTTGGTCAGTCTGAAATGGTTTGGGCTCCACGCCTGCTGAGCAGGGTGTCAGCATTGGCCTTTATGTACCATCTCTGTCTTCCTCTGAACTACCACTATTAAAAGTCACTAAGAAAAATGTATTGAAAATGTAGATTACATTTAGTTGCTATTGTTACTGCAAGATAAAAGGAAACTGTTATCTTGCAGTAAATCAATATTATCTATAATTAAAGTACATTGGCTATTACTGTTCCAGACAATATTTCAATGATCTTCACTATTAGTGTATTTGTGTGACTCCCACTCCCTCCCTCTGGGTCAGTTCCTAAATTTATCTTGCTAGTTCTCACCACCTCATTTGTAAACTTTCTCAATTTCAGTTTGCTAAATGTATTTACTCCAACACTTAGTAGGCCTTTCTTTTTTGTCTCTGCATGTTTAATTATTGTAATTGTTCAGTAGCTTACTTAAGATTTCTAAAGGTTTAACCTTCTCTTAAAGTAGATCCTGTGACTTGCAATAGTGGCACTCCTGAGAACACCTCACAGGGTCCTAGAGCTCAGGCTCCAGCCTGAGCCCAGAAGTCTCCATTTCAATTAAACAGCCCCACAGTCCAAGCCCCTGTTACCTAGCAGTTCTGTGTTCTTGGGAAACCAGGGCACAGTCCCCAGCCTGTCTGACTCACAAAAGACCTCTCTCCCTCCCACCCCCCAGCCTCTGCTTGAACCAAATTTGCATCAGAAGAAAGACTTACAAAAAACAATGAAAAGGCAGTGAGAGACACAGCTAAACCCCTCTGATAAGGATGACAGAATTAAGGAAGCTCCCCTAGCCTCATTTGCATCGAAGATGGGACAAGGAGGCATCTCCATTAGCATACAGAATGGAGAACAGAGATTCCAAGGCAAGAACCGCACATAACTCTGGGACCAGAAAAGCAGGGAAGCACTGCATGATGAGGGTTCTCTGCTCCAGATGTTAATGAACCCACACCTGCACATACCCAGCTCAGTAGTTATCAGACCAATTCTAGTAATAAATCCTTTATTGTATCCAAAATAGTGAAGCTCCAAATTGCATTGTGAGCTTCCTCCAAGGAACACCACCCAAAGCCAGAAATGATCAGTTCCCATGGTCTAGCCTGAACAAAACAACTTTGGTATTCTCCCTTGTTTACACATGAACAAATCTTGTGTTCTCCCTTGAACCATTGTTGTTTCTCTACAAAAACCCCTATCCAGGCTCAAGTAAGTGTTCTGATGCCTGGATCCAAAATCTGCATCAGTTCCACTGGGACTTCATCTTCTCCTGATTGATTGTGCTGGGGGCTTTGCCTGACTCCAGCACTCTGGACCCTCAGCACCACGACCACCTGGGACCCTCGATCGATTCAAGCTTCATGGAGTGGTGAGAACCCATCTCTCTCACTCTCTCTGTATAGCCTTCTGACCCTGGCTTGTGTGATCAGTTATAGTTCTGTAAACCTGACTTTTTTATAATCAAATTTAAGTTAGATTTAATATTATAACTGTTTTGCTTGTTTGGCTCCCCTATGGTATTTACCTGGCAATAAATAACTTTCATGATTAAGCTAGTTGCTTCTCTCTCTCTCTCTCTCTCTCTCTCTCTCTCTTTCTCTTCCCTCCCCCGCCCCCGGGGTTTTTTTGTTTGTTTGTTTGTTTTTGTTTCCTCATTCGCTCTGCAGCAATGCTCCTTTTACCTAAGCTAAAAAATCCCTGCAATGCCCAAGAATCCTGTGGGGTTTGCTTATCAAGTGGGTTACTATCAGAACAATTGTAACATGGAAGTGGGGATAGAGATGTGCTGAATGTGGGACATATGAGGGTGGCAGCTTGGAAGTGCTTTTGACCCAGCCTACTGAGTCCAAGGGCCTATGAGGGTGACATCTTGGAAGTGCTGCTCGACCGAGCCTAGTGAGTCCAGGGACATATAAGGAGTCAGCATGGGAGTGCTGATTAACCCGGTCCTCTCAGACACGCTCTGTTAATGTGTGTTCGTCTGATTCTGAGGCTGGAAGAACCCAGGCCTGGGGAACCTAGGTCCGGCAGGATAGCTCCATTGGGAGGGAACTTGCAGCAGGGAGAAGTAGAGCTTCGTATGAGAACATAAGTGATACAAGCAGTAAATTGATAGAAGTACAGAACCCCCCCGCCCCCAGAAGAGTAACCCTAATAAATGAGCATACCCAAAAGTAATGGGCAAAGCTGGTAACACCCCGTGAGCCCAAGTCAGTTGGCACAGACCAACCGCGAGTTTTTAACTGTAGTGTAGACATGCCTAGAGAGGGCTTGTACTGCAGGCAGGGGTCCAAAATCAATGGGAAAACACGTAGGATTTAAGCCCCTTGGTAGAAGCTTTCCTTACACAGTAATAAGAGAGAAATATAACTATAGAAGTATCCAAAAATAATTGTGCTGTTTGTACTTTTTATTTAATTGTTCCTTAAATTGTGAAAGAAAGCTGCATATTTAATTAATTACCTACTAGAAATCAATCATTTATGCTGTTTAAAACTAAGGCATGTAAATAAAGATAATGCACTGGCTGAGAACATTTTCCTGATTTTTATTTAAAGGAAATATCTCTTTAAAAAGTTCTAACCAGAGCTAGGGAATTATTGGAAAACTATTTCAACCAATCTAGACTCTGTCTTTTTATTTGGATATATCTATAGTTTAATAATAAGAATGCATAAAATTATAATTCATTATAGAAAATGTATGATGAAGAAACACCATGTCTTGGAAGCAGTTCTTTTAGGCAGAAAACCTGAAGAGAAACCATTTATAAAAAAAACAGTAAAAAAAGCAGTCATTGTAAAGCCAATCTGTATCCTTTAGATTTGGATGAAATATTTGTCACAGAAAGCTATTTCAATGAAATATGCATAGGTTTAATTTGCAAAATTACAATATGTGGCTAAATATGTCACATGGATGAAAAATTTCAAAAAAAAATTCAATTTCATTGGCATGAAATATTTCCTCAATGTATAGTAGTCAAATCAAAAATCTGCCTTTGCATCAAAAATAGCTCTTGTATATTTTCTAGACGTGAATTTATTCCATTTCTACTGGAGGTGGAGGGTTTGTTTCCATGAAACAACTTGCTCTAATGAACTGAGAATGAATTTTGAGAAAAATAATTCTTTGAGTTCTGTTTCTACCTTACTGGCCTTACAAAATCATTCCACTTGTAGTGCCTAGACATCTGAGACCCTTTTCCATATCTGAGGAAAAGATCCATATACAGAAGGTCCCTTCAATGCTTGAATCTTGGGGGATAGATTAGGCCTACTAACTAGTCTTCCTGGAAAACACAAACATTTTTTTCGATACCTGCTTCAGTAAGAAAATATCCAATTGAAATTTCTGGAGTGTGAAATGAACTGCTGAAATCATTGCTGCAGAATTCTTCACTAATTTCACCCGGATTTAGTATCCATAAAATAGGTATTTTATTGGAAGTGCTATAAAATACTTACTGTTTAATATTAATATATTAAATATTATGTTAAATTCTAAATGGTTTTGGATTTTGGACAAAGAAACCTGAGACTGGCCTTCAGGAAATTGTTTTTGAGGGAGTAATTAGATTAAATAAGGAACCACCAAGACCTTTAATACTGAAAATCAGGACCTATAATAGTCCTCTCCTAGTAAAAGATTTATATCATACTGAAATGCATTTCTAATTTATAGGCAATCAAACTAGATTCATTAGTCATCACTTTTCTGCCTTCCAATTAATTATGACAAATATTTCATCCAAATATATTAATATTAACAGCTTGTCATACATGACTCACTGATATGGACCAAATCAAGATTTGGCTAAGCAACACTGGAAATAAAAAATACCCAAATCATTGTGGCCAAGGGGATTTTTAATTGATTAAAATGAGATTTAGGCTAGCAGGATTTTACCCTATATGATGGGCTTTTCAAAGGCACCTAGTATGGTTAGGTACTCAGATCTAATGGGTTGCTCCCTGGGCTCCTTTGGAAATACTGTCCATAAAGTTTACATAAGAAATGGAAATCTTATGTCTTTTATACAGTTCTAGTGTAGATATAATACAATTAAATTGATATAAGATGACCTGGGGTCATGCTGAGCTGCCTAATGCAAGAACACTCACCTTACTCATTAAGGACCAGATTCACACAAGTATTTAGGCTCTTAACTTCCTAGCTGCCTCTTTAGGCTTCTAAGTTCACCAGCTAGGTACCACTGATGTTCTCAAAATCACTTCCTAAAGCTAGTCAAGTTTCTGCTTGTCGACAAAGCCACCTTAGTCCTGTTGTTGCTCCACAGCTAACAAATTGCTTGGAGCCCTAGCTCAAGCTGAAACTCAGGTGGCCTTGAGGTGGATTCTCAAATAAGGTGTTCCCCTGCCTATCTCACTATCTGGTCCTGATCCTATATGCATGCTCAGAGGATTTCTACAACCTAATATCTGTAACAAATGGCAACTGGAGGTAAGCATGTCAGGAGGTTTTTTTGAGTGCATGTGTCTATACTAGTGGCCAGGGCACTTGCCTGGGATGTGGGAGACCTGGTTTTGAGTCCCTGATTTGGAGAGGGACTTAAACCCATGTCTCCAGTGACTAACCTAACCACCTGGATATTCTAGAGTGGGTGTCTCAATCTCTTCTGTTTAGGCTGTTCCACTTTGTATAAATAATTGAATATTCAGGAGTGAGACTGACTCTATAGCCCAGTGGCTAGTGCACTTACCTGGGATGTGGAAACCTAAGTTCAAATCTCTGTTTCAAATCAGGCAGTACAGTGATTTGAACTTGGACCTCCCACATCTTATGTAAGTGCCCTAACTAATCCAGGAGATCACAAAAATAATGTTATTACTTTCCCATCCACTCTAGTGTCCCAACCAAATACCAATCAAGAGGCAAATGAGACAATACATTTATTCCATCTTTTATACACTCTTTTCAATTTTGCTTCTCATTTCATGCATTATTATATAGAATCTATGAATTATCTTTTAAAAACATGCTCATTGGAGGGGACCTGTAAGCTGGTGAACTATCTCACCAGTTCATGTATCAAAGAACACTCACTAGCCAGAAAATAAAACTATTTAACAAAAGTTCAACATAAAGTTATGTCCTTTTACCCTGACCCAGTGTCTTCTATGGAAGCCCATCTACACTCTGAAGATTTTACATTCCACAAGCCATCTACCTGAGAATCAGACATAAACTTAGCTGGGTAGTTCTGGCTGATTGGCTGGCTCAACTGACCTACTTTCTGGCTTCTAAAAGGACGAGGAGCTAGCTATACAGAAGGAATTAGGGACCTAACTCCGGGCAAGGGTTCACAGCTGAAAAGTCCAAGCAGAGACAGGTGCCTCCCTCTGGCCAAAACTTGGTGTCTAACTCTCTAGGAGGGACAAGCCTTAGGCCACACCCATCTCCCATTCCTAGGTGCCTATATCACTTCATGCATTGTATAAGGAGCCTAGGGGCAAACTGAGGGCTATGGATTCCACTGGGTTGCAAGGCTCTTAGGTGTTGTAGCTTCTAACTTTTAAGTCCCTTTGTGGATCTATTCCCAGGTGATCTTCCACATACCAGCTGATCCCTGGCCTTACTGTATCAGCTGGGAGGTAACTGATTACTCACAGGTAGAGCTGGGTCCATCTCCCTATAAAAGGCCAACCACTCTGGGACCGGGGTATAACAAATAACTTCCTATCAACCATCAGAATTATATATTATGTTCCCCTTCACTGGGATGCTGAATTGGCCCTTAGGGCTCAATTGTACCTTGAAAACACAATGCTTTCTGGAGCTCCAAAGGAACACAATCACTATGCCACCCTTTTAGAGTGTGCAGTGTGCTCTCACCTCTGCGCCGGGAAGAGAAAGGACACATACTCCTGCTACTTTGGAGTGTCATAGCCAGGAGTGTTCTGGAACTCTCCTTGCATCTCCATAATCTTTGTTTTTATTTTTATTTATTTCCAGATAAATTTGCTTTTCCACTTATGTATCATCACTGAAAACTTTGCCACCATCAACTCCACAGCATTGATCCCATCTCTTCCACACGAATACCACTGCTTTCATGGAAGAGGTAATTCCTTTCCATCATCTGTCATTTGCTATTTATTGTCTTTTGGGACTGTCTCTTCTTGCCTACTGGATATTTGCTGTACAAGTTTTCCTACAAACAGCTCTCCCTTAGAAATGTTCATCATTGGGCCACATCATTAAATGTGTCCTACCTATATGCATACAGATAAAGGAAAGGGAGATCCTGGGAAGTTGATGACTGCTCACCTCTGCATTCAAAATAACCCATAAAAGACTTGGGAAGATGGATAACCTTTGCAAAAAGCTTATATTCTCTAATGCCAATAAGGAGCACACTGCATGACTCAGCTCAGCATATAATATGAGTTAAGCACATATAACCTATTTAAAGTTAACAAAATTTCTTTATATACACAATTCATAAAAAATACATTTTGAACTATTTTTTACTTGTCTGCAATCATTTGTGGGAGAAACATCACAGAGGTATCACCATAAGCCTGTTCTCTAATTTATACAATATTCAGTCATCGCTCATTCAATTTTTCTGATTCTGGTAATTGAAACTGATTATGTGTTTCTACTCATCTAAGATAATGTACATCTCTCTTTGTTATCTCTGAACAAACTACCATGTGGTACAGACAAAGATGGATAGAGGTGAAGAACTGAGATGCCTATGTCAAGCAGAATTGGAATATCATTATTAGAGCTCAGTGAAATTTTTCGCCCAGCACTTTCCCCCTGAAAAATGCAGATTTGGATCAACAGAAACCTTTCACAAACTGATGCTGAATTTTTCAATAAAAACAAAAAACAGAAGAATTACAAAAAAAGAAGTGTTTTGTTTTAATATTTTCAAAACAAAATATTTTTTTAATTCAAAATGACTTTTTGTTTCAAAAATTCCTTTCTTTTCTTTAAAAAATGTTTTAAAAGGGTTGAAAGCTAAATACACATTTTGTTTTGGGTCAAAACAATATCTTTTGTATAACATAAAACAATTTTTTTTCTACTTTTTGGTTGCTAAAAGTACAAAAAATATGTTTTGGATTGACCTGAAATAATTTTTTTTTCCAGTTTGTTTTTTCAGTACAACTAATTAAACCAAAAAATCCATTATTTTTAGAGCTCTAATCTTCACATATCCCTACAAAGTAAGGATGTTCATAATAGTTGCTATCTTAGAGGATTCTCATCTCAAAGGCAGAATATAAGTGTAAAATATTACTTTTTATTTTTTTTCCTATAAAGTATCTGAACAGGATAAAATCATATGGAGAACACACTTCTACCCATAATTGTAGATACCTGAATGTACCAAAATTAATACCAAACAGTAGATAGCCTGTATACATTCTCTTCATATTTTAGCTTTTAGGGTGAATTTTTAAAAAAGACTGGAAATTGGCCTAACTGTGCTCCCATTAAAGTCAAGGGTAAAACTTCCAACTTGAGCAGAGTTAGGCCAATACTGAGAACTTTTGAAAATACAAGGCCTGGTGTGAAACAGACCAAAAATAAATAAATCCTATATGATTGTGAAATAGCCAAGCGATATAGTACAGTACTGCATATAAATAAGGGATGAATTAAAAACATATATACTATTAGTTGAGAGCATTTAATCTGTTTTCCCATAGAAAGACTTGCGTAAGGTCAACAATTAAAAATCTCACAACCTTAGGGATACTGAGGATGCTTTATGAGATATGCATAACCCCCTTTATATGTGACTTGTAAGAAACTATTTACTTGTAACATTTCTCATTTAATTATCCATTCCTTTTATCATATAAACCTCAGGATTTTCCTGAAGCCAAAAGTTTATTGAAGAAATGGAATGAAGACATCTCAATATTATTGCTCCATTTTTTTAAATTTTGTTTTTGTTTTTTCTTTAATTCTGGATTTTTTAAAGAAACTCTAACTTTTATATTATGAAGGCCTGGAAGGGGAACAGTTGATAACCAAGCAAACATGATTTGGGGATTCTTTCCTTCTAAAATAAGATAAGTAATTCTGGCAAATAAGGGATAGATGCTGGAATAAAATCACTATTGACAGAGATTAGTTGAATCCCTATGGAGAAAAAAATCATCTCTTATGCATGTTATTAAATAGAGAATATGCCTAATACCTAATCAGAAATGTGTGTATTACACTAATCTTTAATTTGAGAGTGGCACTTTCCCTCCCGCATAACACAGTTTATGTACACAACATTGCACAGATAAAAGTATGTTCAGCAGTGAATGTCTTGTTGTGACATTGATTATGATTCTGTCAAAGATGTGACATATCTAATTTTGCAAATGATTTTATAAAACTGAGATCACATCTGCAGGGAAAAGTTCCTTTTATTCACATAAACCAGTGTGGGAAAGCTTTACTCAGTACAGTCATGCTAAATATCTAACACTCAGCACTCATCTTTCTTCAGCATCAGCAGTAAAATGTACCTGTAAGCCCTTTTCTGCATCATTTAATTCAAGAAGTAAGCAAAGGTGAAGAAACCCTTAAAAAGAATTGCCTGAAAATACAAACAATAACAAGTATGTAATCATCAAAATATGTTTTAAACACCTAATCATAAAACATTCAGAATATTGACACAAACAGTTAATAACAGGGAAAGTCTGTTAATAACTGTATTGTAAAATCCAGATCTTTACAGGTGTTAACAAGAGTTGGAGTACACAAGAGACTACACATCACAGAGTTACCGATATCCACATCAATAAGAAGGTTTTACTGTGGGATTATGTTGAAAGAGGAAATGTGGCATCTGTTTAGATAATGTTAATGATTAGATAAGATGTCCTAGTCAACACCATACAAAATGAGTTAATATAATAATAATGGTCACTTCCATAGATGCTTCTCTTCTGAAAGCTTCTAACAGCCAGTGGATGCTTTCTTGAAGTAAAAGGAACAGGATGTATGAATCATAGGAATGTTACAATGACAAGAATATCCCCTTGGTAATAGGTTAGGTTAAGATTTTGTCATGAGTATTTTTAGTAAAAGTCATGGACAGGTTGCAGGCAATAAACAAAAAATCATGGAAGTCTGCAACCTATCATTGACTTTACTAAAAATACCCAGGGATGGGACTAAAACTTGGAACCCTGGTGGGGGCTGACTTCTGGCCATTGCTCCAGCCCTGCACTCCTCCTGTGGCATTGACTCAGCCCCAGAGGCTGCTCCTATAGTGATGGCCGCTGCTCCTGCCACAGGGGCTGATCCAGCCCAAGCCACTGCTGCTGTGGCAGCCCCAGATTACTGCTCCAGAGGTCCCAGGGGCTGACCCAGTGGCCCCTGCTCCAGCAGCCCCGGCAGCCGCTATGCTGGCCCTCCGCTGCTCAAGGGTGGCAGCTGACAGCTGCTCCAGCCCTACCATTGCAGTGAGCTGAGGTCAAAGATGTCATGGAGGTCCACTGAAGTGACAGAATCCGGGATCTCCATGACAGAATCAGATCCTTAGTAACAGGTGTAAGAAAGTTGAGTAAAGAACAAGGAATCCTTCAATGCATTGGAAATAAGGATGCTAGCCTGAAATCTTGATGAGGTTAGAATGTGTTCTGATAAAGTGCTTCAGAACTGACCTTATTTTTCTTTTTTCTTGGTGTACTTTGGTTGGTGTACTACAGCTTTTTTTTAACTGTATGTAACCCTTCTGCCCCTCTGAGTTGGCAGCAACAAGGGCTGGGTTCAGTATCTAGGGGTTCCATTTCAATAACGCAATGCAAAACCGGCTCGAGCCCCCATCCAGTGACCTGGGACAATTACATACCACCACCACCACCCCCGGGCACCTCTAGGAGGCAATACTTCCCCTCTCGCAAGCACGGAGTCTGAGTGTAGCAAAAGCCTTTTAATAAAGGAGGGAAACAATGCGGCATTATGTTGGGGAAACACCACGAACAAGATTCATAACACAAACCATGAGCAAAAGACCCACCTCCAAGTAAGTTTGGCATTGTCCTTTTCCCCTCAGGGTCTTAAGTCCAATCACCCCAAAGTCCAACAACCCCAAAGTCTCTGTCCCTGGTCAGTGCCGCCCCAGAGTTCAAAAGTTTATCTACAGAGTTTTACCCCCCCAGCCTGGGCAGAAATGGGGGGGGGGCACACAGGATGTTAAGGGGCACCTTATGTGGTCCGAGGCCGACTGTCCCACTCTCCGTGGAGTTCTGCTGCAGCCTTTACCACGAATGGCTCCGCTCTACCAGCCGCGCCGTGCCGCTCCACTCCGCTCCTCTAGCTGTCCCCGCAAACTGCTCCACTCTGCTCCCCATTCCATGGGCCGCTCCAACCGTCCCACAAACTGCTCAGCTCTGCCAGCCGCTCCACTCCACCAGCCGTCCCATGAACCACTCCAGCTGCCCCCGCAAATGGCTCAGCTCCACTCCGCTGGCTGTTCCATGGGCTGCTCCAACCATCCCACAAACTGCTTGGCTGTGCCAGCTGCTTAGCAATATATCTTCAGGCTCCCCCACTAGTTAACACAGCACTCAGCTCAGCAATTTTAGCTCTTTTAGTGATTTCAGCTTATAGTAGGGGAGCCCCAGTGTTGGTACACTATTGGCCCAAAGTGAATTCAGTTCAGCAACTTCTAGCTAGACTCCTAATGGAAACAAACTTAGCTTTGCTATTCAACAGTGGAGAGAGGGAACAGTGCAATTGGTGTTCCAGGCCCTCAAAAGAGGCCCATACCATCAGGTACACATACCTATCCCCAACCTCTCTCAATTCACTGGGTTTTGTAACCCATGCCCCTTGTCTAGCGAGTGCTACTTAGTTTCTGGTGACTCCCTCTGTCATACAACAGTTCCACTGGCCTTGATTCACAGAATCAGGGTAACAACACTTTATTCTTCCTGCCCCAATAACAAAGAAACTGGGGATCCCACACCAGCCAAAGTAACCACTTTCAGTTGTTGTTGTCCCAGGCTAGGCAGGTAGGTGTGCCTATGCAAACAAGATCAGCCCCTGAAGTTCTTTTCCACCCTCGCCATAATTCACCACCAGATTTCAGGGTAGAGCTTATACTGACTCTGCTTACATGTATTTTTTTGTACACTTATAAAAAAACAACAACAGTCCTTCATAACCCACAGAGCCTGATTATCCTTTTCCTGGTGTAAAGCAGGAGTAGATCCACTGAAGTCAATTGAACTGTAAAATCAATGAAAGAGGCAAGAAGTTCAGATCCTCAAAATAGTTGAGACATTTCAAATACAGAAAAAGAATTAAGTAAAATATACATTACCCTTTTCTAATTCAAACTACCTTAAGCAATTTATTTTGTTTCATATTGTCGAGTAAGAGAACCACAAAAGCTCATTTTCAGCTGACTTATTTTAAACTAAAATGTGATAGGCATGGGAGAAAAAAAGCTTAAGATAGGTTAAATAATTTAATAAACAATGTGTTAATATTTGTACAATGCGTTGAGTATTGAGAGAAAGGAAGTTCTTGTGGTTCAGGCAGGGAACTGAGATATAGGAGATCTGCTTTCCATTCATGGCTTTACCACATGGGGCAAGTAGTTTAGGGATAAATTGTGATTTCACCTACATGCACATTCAAGGGAGTAGGGAGGGGAAAGAACTACCCTGACATCCCTTCAAGAGTTCACCAGAACTTGGATTTGGGTATTTAGGAGTAGGCTGTATACCTGTTTATCCCCTCCTTTCCCTTCCCTGCTCCAGAGCAAGCGGATGGGGAGTGGGCAGAGGAATGGGTAGAGCCTTAGCTCCACTCTGCTACTCACTGGCCAGTGCGGCTGTGTTGGCTTTACTGGTGCCCAGAGCAAGGAGGGATCACAGAGACAGCTGTAGCACAGAGGAATGTATCTGACTGACAGCACAGATTCCTGGCTGTCCTTGAAATGCTGCAGTTTATACACCATCCCTTGCTCACAGGTCTCCCTAAATCATAATCAGTTCCTTAATCTCTCTGTTCCTCAGTTTTCAATCTGTAAAATTGGGATAATGATACTTCTACATGGGCGTTATGAGGTGAAATTCATCAGTGTTTTTGAGGTGCTCACATAGTGTTGTGATGAAGGCCATAAAGACAGATAGATAGATAGATAGATAGATAGATAGATAGATAGATAGTACTATATGAATGCTTAGTAGCATTGACCCAAGATACTACAGCATAGGTGAGTTAGAAACATGCTCTTGTGAACAGGACTGAGAATGAAAAGCCTTGGATTCTCTTTCAAACTGTGCCACAGACTTCCTCTGTGAAGTGGTCAAATCAGGCCAAAAGTTCAAATTTCAAGTCCATATTTTGGATCCTAAATAACAGTGACCTGACTTTCAGAGACAGTGAGAATCTAAAACACCCACTGATGTCAGTGTACATTGTGGATGATTGCCACCCTCAACATCAGGCCATTTTCATAGAGATTCTGGATTTAGATCACTAAAGATAGGAACCCAAATTTGAAAATGTTAGTGTTAAGCTTTGTGCCTCAGTTTCTCCATATGTCAAATATGGATTGTATTTATCTCAAAGGAAATTGTGGGAGTTCAACACACAATTAAAATGGTTTGAGATTCTTGGATCAAAGGTGCCAGAGAGCTGCAAAATAGCATTACCACATTCAGCCAGACTCTGTAAGTCTGTAGAAAGCTCTGTAAAAAGTGCATAACTAGTTCTGAGGAAACTATGGATTTTTATGTAACTGCATATATAATTTTCTCTTTGCAAGTCACAGTCAACTGCCAGTTATAACATTGTGAGGAAAAAGTATTACTAAAAATATTAAATCAATTACAGATATTAAAACAAATAATCTTCAAACCCTTTGTTGCCTTTTTTGTTCTTTTGAAGATTTTTATTATTATTATTATGGACACCTTTAATAACTTTTAATTTGAATAATTCCGAACTATGAATTTAATTTATATTATTTGTCTTTCATGTTGTAGTGTTGTCTTTGGGTTTTTAATTGATTTTTTTTTGTCAAACACTTTGAAACTTGTGAAAAGTACTGCATGAATAGAATAAATAATGTCACAGTCATAAGTAAAAGCAAAGAGATATTTTATTAAAGAGAATATTTCACAGAATTTAATTCTGTGCTTTTAAAATTTTCTGAACAATTACAATAGCATTAGTACTAGGTTCATTTGAAAGCAATGGTGTTATATCGGTAGAACAGGCATGGAAAATGCTGCAAATATATGCCTTTGATCTAAATGACAGAGAAAATTTGCTAAGGACATGGTAACATTAAGCATATTTAAACTGACCCATATTGCTTTAAATTCAGGTAGCGTATTTCTCATTTTGATGAGGCCATTCAATTTAAGGCAAAAATGAAATTAAGTTATGTGCATAATATGTATAATACAATTGGGCACATTAACTCTTACAGAAGTAGGTTAATATTTTATTTGCATATATCTCCTAGTTTGTCCTATTTTGCAGTTGGATTTATCACAAGTGTGCAGGCATGGCTTGCTACTAGAAGTGGACATGAACAATTAAGTTTTCAGTCAGAACTGCAGTGAAAGATTCCACTCTAGCTGCATTTGCTAAGCTTTTGGTAGCAATATTGATAAGGCAGAAAGAAGTCCGAATGTGAGAAATCTGAAGTGGAGATGCAAATCTCATGCTTGGTTTGTACTTTATCTAAGAATATGTTGATCCTGAGAGGCACCAAACTAGTTTTAACCATCAGGGTAAAAAAAAAGTGTTTCTGTTTCTTCTGTTTTTGAAGTAGGCTAAATCTTTTGACTGTATTACTGCTTTCTTATCATTAGTGAGGACTCAAACAAATGTTAATACTATGATTATAGGAACATATTTTCAGTTTTACAAGCTGTTTAAATACACAGGCTGGAAGCAGTTCATTAATATTCCAAGTTTGTCCCCCAAAATGTCATAGATTTGTGTCTAACATCTTGTCAGACTCTGTTTAATCACTTTTTATCAAATAATACAGCAGGATAAATTCTACTTTCTATTTTTAAATGAATCATATATGCCTTCAAATATTCTGGTGACATTTAAAAACTCAATTTATTCTATACCCTTGCAAGCTGAAAGGCTTTAGGATGCTAAAAAGGGTATATTTACCAAAATTAGAAATATATACTCAAGTGTTTAGATATTCCCCTGACATTGTAAGTAATTTGGAGTAGAGATTACCATTTACTATATGTTTGTATACTGTCTACCACAGTTGGGTCTTGACCTCGTGTAGGCCTCTAGGTAGCTACCACAATACAGTATAAATAATCATGATTATAATAATAACAATGTTTAAATCAGTTGCACAGAAATGGATAAACTGAGCATTTAGGCTTATGTCTGATTAACGGGTAGTGCATAACTGCTCTGCCCAGGAATTGTGATGTCTTCCCTGCTTTCTCTTGCCCATGCATGTAGGTAGGAGGCAGTAAGTTATAGAAGCTTTTTAAAGGATGCAGTTTGCTTCCCCATTCATACCTGTCCAGTTCTGCTGGGGTAATCCACAGCCAAGGCTCTGCCCACTCTGTCCTCACTACCTACGCAATTGCCCTATGCAGGGAAATAGCCAGAGTGCAGGAGCTGAGTTCCACATCAGACTCAATCCTGGAATAAAGTTAGGTCTTACTTGGCCTTGCAAAGGAGGGAGGACTAGGAGGGAGGGAGGTGTTACATTTGTTTAGTCCCCTGCATGGCTGCATAAGACAAGGCTACAATGTTAGTGCATGAGTCTTATTGAAGATACATCTTTTGCCTCTAGAACCTGCTCAGTGGAAGAATGTAGCTAAAAATCTGTGTACAAGAACGGGTACAATGAGGTGAGAAAGTGTTTTAATCTACTCTTAACATCTGAAATAAAGGACAAAGATACATCAATCCTCATTCCCGCTGCATAATACCTTGCTCTGAAAGTAGTCCCCTTGAAACACAATCCACTATAACAGGGCACATTGGGTGGCTCCTGAGGCTCCCCAGTTGCATGGGGAAAATTAATCTGTGCCTTCCTTTAAGGAATGCAGCATACTTCCAGCTAGTAGGCACATGAGCAGCAGAGCCAGATTTTTGCCTAATCCTTGCTCTTCCCTCCTTTTAAGAAAATTGCTCGAAAGGGAGCACCTTGGTAACAGCCCTAAGAGCTTGTATTCTTGGGCAGCCCTCTCTAACTTCACTGGGATGAATATGGCCACCTTTATTCATGATGAATAATACCTAATTATACAAGTAGTCCCAACTCTACCACTCTTACTTTGAGTGCTACATAACTCTGTGAGTAGCCCGTTTTCCTCAGTAAATATAAGGGATGGTAGTAGAAGATATTAAGTGAGTATTACTAGGGTTATATTGTACCGAGTGGCATTCCAATCAGAATTTAATAATATATAGCCATAGAGTGACAGAGGGATCTAGGGAGCTGCAATGGGATTATTTCTCTTCTAACTTGTCTGTTTGAATCCTGCACAGAATACTAGGATACTGAAAGTTCTCACTGTTTGGTAATTTATGGTTGTTCAGTAGTTGAGGGGGAAGTAAAGAGCATCCCCTACCTGCATAATAAGCCCAAAACTGCAGTCCCTGCATGCAGTAGTGCACAGGTGTAGCACCATAGCCATTCTCTTGGGGATGAACAGTTCCCTAAAAAGGGTGGGGAGAGTGGAGAGTAGGAGGAGCTATGGGTCTGCCTCCCTTGTACCCCAACCAGTGGAGCTGTCTGGAAGCGGTAGCCTGCTACACTTTTTAAAGGTATGTATGCTTCCTCTCTGCACCTGGGAGCTGAGTCATTTTGACCCAGTACAGAATTTATAACTGAATGATCTGAAAGAAATCATATGGATAATAAAACTAGCTATTTAAAAAATGCATCCTTCTCCTAGTCATGCTCCTTTAATTTCTTGCAGACTTAAGTCTAAACCAAAACAGGTACATTCCTAATTTATGCAGAACAGAATGTTAAACATCTAGAACAAGATACGCAAAAGGTCAATTTGCTATTCTGAGAACAGGAGGAGGAAACAGACTATTTATGAGCTAACAAAAGTTTCTCCTCTTCCATTCTCTCTTTTAAAAAGGTTTAATTTTAAATGCTTTTGACATTTGGCAGGGTCCAAAAAAGGGTCTGAAAAAGCCTTATATTATGAAAAGTATGCAGCTCTACTAATCTTAGTTGAGGTGAAGCCTGTCTGCTTAAAAGACAGTGCAGCCATTCTCAGCTTTCACAGCAGGTTGATGACTGGCACGTAATTCAGGGTAACTGTAATTTCCATCAGCGGTTAAGGCTCTTTTATCTTATGCCCTGACATAAGAATAACAAGAAGTGTGTAATAGTAACAAAGAAAACAGTAAGCACTGATCAGACTTGTAGCATGTACTTGAAAATCAGGCTTGGTCTTATAGAGACACATCTGCAGTTTTTCTGTTGTTTATTTTTTTATTTTATTTTTTTCTGTGTAACAGAAAATTGTATCCACTTCGGCTTTGAGATGGAAAAATGCAAGGTTAAAATGGATAGATTTGTTTCAGTTTGTCTTGATACTGCCCATCATTTAACAGAGACATATTAAGAAAAATCCATTCTGGCTGATTCAAATGGTTGTTTAAGCTTCTAAGGTAGGAAGAGATAAGAGGACAAATTGAGATGCCCTGTCCAGCTGATCTGAATGTGGAATGTTATCTTAATGTTTTGGTAGCTGATAATCAACAGCCCAATCCTGCTTCTTTTGAAGTAAATGGCAGCATTCCCACTGGCTTAAACAGAAACAGGATCCAGAGCCAAGTGAACGGTCTTATAGCAACCTCTTTCATCCCTGAAATTGTGTGTGTTCCAATATGAAGGAATTGTTCCCCCAGGATCAAATAAGAATCTCCTGTTTCTTCTATCTATCTACCTATCTATCTATCCATCCAGGGGTCTATAAAAGAGGCTGGATTGCCCCTTCTAGAGTAAAATCTTCTTTCATGAAAGTTCCATGGGAGGGTGTGAAGGGAAAGGAAATCTCTGGAGTTCTCTCAAATTGTTTTGTTGGGAGGGTGACATTTGTGTGGGACAAGGTTTGTTTCCTCTTCTTGTGGAAGAAACAATGAGAGCAGAAGCCATGGGAGTAGCCTCTGGTCTCTGCATATTCCTCAGATTTGCATGGGTCTGAAACAATCAGAGGAAGGTCAGGGGAAAACATATGAAAGTCCCATGGCTTGATATACCTGGAAGTTCCACAGTACCCTTCTCTATTGCATCTGCATTTCCAGGGATTCTCCCAGGCCATAGCTGTCCCTGGGAATCCTCTTAATGAGTAATTCCCCAAACAGCTGGGGCTCTGTGGGAAGGGCAATACAGGTCTAGGATGTATTACCTTTCTTGGAGAATATCATTTAGACTGGCAGAAAGAAATTTGTGTTTCCTGGATCCTTGGAAGAGGGGTCTGATTCTAAGGCTGGGCTGAAAACTTTCCCTTCCCCTTCTCGACACAGATAGGTGAGAGCCATGTGAGGCCTATGGAAGGCTGCCAGTGTGTGACCACAGGGATTCAACTACATGTTAATGTAGTAGGAGGCTCCCTGAAATGGGGATTCCAAGAGCAACTGCAGTCATGGGAAACCATGTCAGTGTGTTTCCATAGTAACCACACACTGCTAGAAGAGTAGGAGAGGGCCCAGAACAGGTACAGAGGCACATAGGGTATGAGCAGAATTTACAGGCTGGCTGTAGTAATAGTGGTAGTGGGGCTAAGGTGGCCTTATGTTATCTTTGTCACCTGATACTGGGCTATTCCAGCACCAGAGCAGACCCCAATGTAACTTAGGGCTTGTCTAAATGAACATTTAGTGCACAGGAAGCTGGGGTCTGTGAATGTATCCCACACTGGACCCTGCTGAGGTTTACTAATAGTGTGTTATTGCTCTTTCATCTACCTTGCTTTGAAAGAAGAGTAGATTAAAGTGCACTAACAGTTAGTGTGCACCAGCAGGATCCACATGGACAGTTAGTGCATGGCAGGCTAGTGCGGGGTAGATTCACAGCCCAGCTTGCTGCAAACCAAATGTTTATGTAGACAAGTCCTTAAGAGCTGTCTAAATTATGGCAGACAGTCACTGGCTGCCTATGAGCCCCCGTGCTTCCCACGTATTGTGGCCCCAACTCTGACATGTGTCTTCACCCTGCCATAACCCCAGCACACCCCTGTGCTAGGGATAGTGAGGGGGGTCCTCAGAAAACAGCCTGCATTATCTTCCTCAGTTTCTGTGCTGACAAAATTCTTCTGTGACTGGATCCAGGGCTTTTAGAGTCCCTTCACCAAGTGTACAAGAGCCAGAGGAGGGACGAGAATCTTATTCATAGCTTTCACACTGATAGCACTGTCTCCAGCAGATATCTTGAGATCTGTGAAGATCTCAGACAAGACACAGGTTCTAAGAGTGAAACACCCTGTACTTTCCACAGAGGACCAAACTCCACCACAACAGAATAATTATGGGAAATGGAGGGAACCGGACCTCGTCTCCTCTGTTCCAGGCCCTCTTCTATGGGTTTATCCTTGGGAGTTAATGATCTTCTCAAATAATATCCTATAAAGGGAGAAAAACAATATGTTTTGGTGTTGCAGAAGTTAATCATAGCAAACAACCAGAGGTACCAATTATAGGGCATTCATATCAACAAGCTGTTTCCATTGGGTTTTTTTTTTTTTTTTTTTTTTTTTTTTAATCTGTCAGTATAAAAATTCAGACTTTTTGAGTATGGTGTTTGGGTTTTTTTAAGCAGGAAAAAGTACTTCTAAATAACCATTCTCTGTACCATGCATAAAATTGTTACCTTACATTTCTTTTCCTGATTCATTAACTCATATAATTGTAGAAGGTAGGAACAGGAAAGACCTATTAGATCATCCAGTCTATTTGTCTGCTAATGAAAGATGATTCGCTGCATTGCATTTGGTAACCAAGCTTTGAAAGTCCCAGGCAACTGGGCTTTCAATACTTGGTTGTTGCTGTTGTTTTGAATTATTCCACTACTGAATGGACCTTGTTGGAAAGATTTTTGTGTTATGTTGTGCAATGTGACTGAGACTTGTATTTGCCATGTTAAAGACCCGAGCTCTAGTCCTGGTTCTGCTTGAAATGATTGGAACAACTTAGCAGTTAACTTATTTATAAAATGGGGAGTATGATACTTGACTCCTTTCTAAAATGGGGTAAGAAAGCTTGCTTACTAATAAATGCACTGAATTGCACAGGAATATAAACAGTAGGCAGCATTGGTTAGATTGGAACTCATGGTCACCTGACTCTCAACTCAGTGCATCTTTCCTTTGGTTAAAGGGTCTTTGGACTAGAAAACTCTCTTATGGCTATAGCACATTGCCTACCCTGGCAGTGCAGAAGATGATTTAGTTGGGGTTGGTCCTGCTTTGAGCAGGGGGTTGGACTGGATGACCTCATGAGATCTCTTCCAACTCTAATCTTATGTGATTCTATGAGAAAAGGCAGCATGTTTCACTCAAAATGTGTAATGTCCAATAAAACCTAGTGTGCCAGATATGATGAACACTGACATATCTTGATGTGATTGTATTTAGCATTATCTGTATATTTGAGCCAGCCCTTGAAAGCATGAAAAACTTTAAAAAAATATTGCATTGAGATGAGCGAAACGAGATGGACCCACAGAATACTTATACACCTTCGTATAAAAAGTGTTTATATGTATTTGGCTCATAGAGTGGGTTCCCTGTGCAATCTGGAATCACTAGGAGGTGACTAATGCAAAACCCAAGGCTGGTTATGCAGATGCCCAGCCTTCGAAGACTTAGCACTTGGGGAAAGGGGCAGCAACTGTTTTTAACCTGTTTCAGGAGGTCTGAGAACAAAGGCTTTTGGGGATACAAAGGCTGAGCTTGAACTGACAGTTGTTTTTGTATGGCTACAAACTGACCTGACCATCATAATCAAGTAAGGCAAACCCTTAAAGAAGGGGTTGAAAGACTTGGGAACCTATCAGGGACTCCAATGCGGACTAGTTGTGGAGATTGGGTAGGCCTTTGGTAAGCTTAAATATGGATTTAGATCCTTTTATTGTTTTATGTTTTCTCCTTAAATAAATGTATTCTGCTTTGAAATAGCTGACCCTGTCCAAAGAGAAGTGACAGCCAGAGGCCTGAGAGGGCATTTCTGCGGCAGCTCACAGAACAGGTCAAAGGTACCCCAGAAGAGGTACCCCGAAAATGATATCTGGTGTATTTAAGAGAGGTGCCTCCAGCTCCTGATCTTTTTTTTTTTTTATTGTTCTTCTCTGACCTCACCGCATTTTCTCTGTAGTGCTCAGAGTTTAATGTAATATTATAGGTCTAGTAACACTGGAGTTCCCACTCTAGTATGTCATATAAAGAGAGAGTATACTATAGTCCTGGAGCATTAAAATTCCACTTATTTTGCAGAAAGAAAGTGTCATCTTTATGGCAACTCAGTGTTATTTAATGAAATTTACCCTGCAGGACAAATAGAATTTTAAGGCTCCAGAACTGTATCCCTTCTCCTGTGATGTGATGCCTTTCCATATGCAACACAAAAGTGTATTGGGGCCTTGTTTTTATTTATTTTTAACCCTGTCTCATTGCAAACTTATGTCTAAGTTATGCGTGAGGTGAAAATATCATAACGAGAGATGTGCAAATAAATGATTTTTCTCTTTACTGGAGAAATTGAAAAACTGTGCAGGGGAAAGAATTATTTTAAGTTGACCCAAACCTAAAAGCTTTCAAATTTTTCAGCAAACCAAAAAGCTGAAAACATTTGGAAGAAAAAGTAGTTTCAAAATGAAAAAAGAAAACATTTCATTTTTAATATGTCAAATATTTTGATTTCTTCAGATTTCAGAACAAATTCACTAAAATGTTTCAGTTGACTCCAATCTGCACTTTTTGGAGTAAAAAGTTTAATTCGAAAAATTTTCATATAGCTCTAATCAGGACTAAATTACAAACTGAATGGAAGATTTACACTGTGATAATCTCTGGTTCACAGTATGTAATGTTAGCTAAAAGCCAGATGAGTTGACAGTGTTTGTCTCTTGCCATGCACTGCTGGCATGTGACTGTACTTGTTAATTTACCGGCAAGTAGTGTGGTGTATCTATTAAGAAATCTCTTCAGAAATATCAACATGAAGTTATGCTACAATAAAACACACTGCACATTTAATGCTTTGAGGGCATTTTGAGTGATTTTTCTGTTAACTCTATGCAGTTCCTATGAAAATTTAAAACTAATTTTAGAGGTTTCAGACTGAGACATAAAGCTGTACTTTTACCTACAGCTGAAACAGTGAATAGTACATTTAGAATATATGAAAAGGAGCCATTATCTTATTTATTAGTAATTACAGATTATAGGATAATATTTGTCCCTCTACTAATCATTGAATATACTATATATGAATAATTTTGTTGTTATTTGACCAGCTCTAACATTTACGGACATAGAAATTCACATTCCAGTTTTGTGCTTTTTGCCCAAGCTGTTTAGATTTTCCAGTAGCTTACCAATGTTCTCCTTATTAGCAACATTTATTTTAGAAATAAATCCTATTTTCAGGGAAAATCACAAGAGGATTCCATGGGCTAGATCCTCAGCTGGTGTAAATTTGCATATTGACATTGATGGAACTATGTTGATTTACACAAGCTGAGAATCTGCACCCCAAATATAACTTTATATTGGACTCTGGCCATACCAGTTTTCTGCAGCCTCCACAGGCTGGACAGCATCACTCTTCACCTCTAGATTGGAGGGTAAAATGCACCCAACCTATCCACATTTAATCTGCATAGAATCTGAGTTTGCTGATTTTAAGAGATGAAATGGACTTTACCTTGTATGAGTAGTCGATCATGGTGGGGAGGGGGTTAACAGTTGAGTCTGGAAAGGGACAGTATTTCTATCTCTCCACAGAAGTTTAGATGGGTGGATGAATGAACAGCTAGATACAGACCGAAAATAAGAAAAACCTAGTTGATAATCTTACATAAGGGCAAATAGAAATTGTGGACCAGAATATCAATTGATTTAAATTGGCATAGCTCCATGGGAATCAATGGATTTATGTTGTTTTTTAATCTGTCCTAACGTTTTGTTCACCTCTTACCTACTTGTATTTCTTCTCATAGTAAATTCTTTTACTGTTTTGTTTCCAAAATCTGGCTCAGTTTTCCTTTTCCATTTTTACACATTTGTATTTAACTCACTACTAGACTTAGACTCTGTAAATGAAATTTATCTTTTAATTATAGTTCTATAGCTCGTGGAAAAGGCTTTATTTAAATTCTCAGTTAAAAAAAAGTCATTAAGCTTATGCTAAGGTTGTAAATATCTATCAGTTACTTAAGAGATAAAACGCTTATGGGGACATTATAGCTTTTGTAAGAAACAAAAATATTATGTAGGAAATTCAAAGTCAAGGTTTTCTTTAGGTTTCTCCAGCTGTGTAGTTTCATATTTCTTTTTTTTTAAGTATAATCCTTAACTTTATATTTCAGCCTCTCTCACATATGTATATTTTGCAAAACTAGAACTTCATCCATTAGGGTGGAATTCACTGCCTGTGTAACACCTCTTAAGTCTTTTAAGTAGAACTTACATGGAACATAGCCTTTGTGCTGGTCATGTGTACATGGGTGAATTAAATGGTTACTAGCTACTTACAAACTGAACCCCATCTTAAAATATTCTGCCTAGAAATTTTCTTGGGTTTTTGAAAATATTGCTTCTGGATTTCCTTTCCTGTTCAAAAGCACTCTACTCACAAACATAAAGAACAGCACTCATAAAAATAAATGTCAAGAAATTTGTAACCCAGTAGTACTTGTCTTGGATTTCAACCAATATATAGTATCCATTAAAGTCGAAGTAAAATATGAACAATTACCTTTTTAAAAAAACATCGACAAAAGCATGCCAAGTCTTTTGTAAATTTAAGGAATATTTTCTGGAGTTTTAAAAAAGTCTGGAATTGCTTTAGCAGGACTTTCAGTATAAAGTGGAGAATTATAAGAGTATATTTCATCCTCATTTTTGACATGTACCATTGATAGAAGAGAGCTATATACAATTGTTAGAAGAGATGTTTGTCCCTCATTTCTTTAGTTATAGGAAATATGATTAATAGTGTTCTGCTGGATCCAGAGAAGCCAATGATAAAGAAAAGGCCAAACAGCTGTCAGCTTTCAAAGATAATGATTTCATTAATGATGGCCAAACAGTTTATGTGGATGAAAATATAGAAAAGTTTTTTCCTGAAAGGCTTAAAGAGAATTTTGACCTGTTAAAAGTTTTAAACACTGTATTTTGTTTACTCTAATCTGGTATTTTCTGGGAAGTTTCCAAACTAAAAAATAATTACTATTATCTGTTTTACACTCTGATAAAGCCGTGCCTTTACATTCTTTTTTGAAACAATTAGCTCATTTTAGATCATGTTTTAACTGTAGAAGACAGTTAACACAAATCCTACTCTCCCATCCTAAATTTCATAATAAGAACAAGATCCTCCCTCCCTCCCTCCCGCCAAAAGACACCAAAAGCTCTTAGGTCCTTAATAGATACATAAATAAGTGTCCTGGATTTCAGAAGTGCAGGTGTTCTTGGATAAAACCGCACCCACCGAAATCATGCCCAGATAAATCACTGCACTGGGTGCACTTGCACAGGCCTTCTATCTCAGGTTTGGCCCAGATGCATCTCTGTCAAGATGGAGGGACAGTCAGGCCAAATTTGAGTGAGTGGCGCTACAATATTAAGTGCCAAGTTGCAACTCTCAGAGTGGTCTAGCCTCATGAGACAGGAGCTGTAGCTGTGGGATGAGTGAGAAGTGGACTCATTCTCCAGCTACCTCCCACTCGACCAGGATTGGGAATCTTTACATTGATCTCAGTGGACTTCGGCCCTGGTAAAAAATGAGGTTTATGTGTTATCTGAGTAAATATTTCATTGTGGCTAATGAGTGTAGTCTTTTACAAGCTAAAAACATGTTTTGGCTGTCAAAGCCTTAGTCACTCTTTATTATTATTTATTGTATTATTATTTTAAAACATTATTTGTATTATTCCTTTGAAATAATTACAAACATGGCAATTATTCCTAGGATAAATGGATGGGATTAAAAAAATCACATACAAAGCTATTCCTCAATTAGGTAAATCAATCCCTGATACAAAAAGTCCATGAAACTATACCTTAAAGGTTTCAGAGTAGCAGCCATGTTAGCCTGTATCCGCAAAAAGAACAGGAGTACTTGTGGCACCTTAGAGACAGTCTCTAAGGTGCCACAAGTACTCCTGTTCTTTATACCTTAAAGGCAGCTGATGAGAAAAGTGAATATCAAGTCACCCATTTATTGTAACTGTGCTGGTTATTTGGACAGAATGAGGAAGAGTCATATGATACCTTCTAATGCTAAAAGTATAGTCCAGATTTGATCAGGAGTTTACAAAGTAAAGCACTTGGGAAATGTATGATGAGTATTGTACTTCCACAGGTGATTCTAATGCCCCAATATGATATTAAACAGTTGAGTGAGTTTCTGCTCTATAATACAGGATTAGTTCACAAACGGTACACAGAAAAAAGATTAACCAGGGAAAACTTCAAGGTTAAAGTGCTACATTTTGTGGAGCTGTCAATTGCTGGCTGTTCCTTAAGTATCATCTATCCATCTTTTGAATGGAGGGAGATGTACTCTTTCTTCACTGTGACAGTACCAGAGTGCAATTATACTTAGCACTGTCCCAGCAAGACACACTTCCAGTCCCTAAGAGATCTACTTTATTAGCGACATGCCAAACTGTTGAGCGTTCTCCTAGGCCAAACTTTTCACTATGAGAAGAATATTAAAACATATACATAAAATGAAAATCTGGTTCACTTAACTGAACAAGCAAAAGATTGAGCTGGAAAGTCAGGGAGGATATTTCACCACTTAACATTATCCTCATTGATGTTGCAGATATAGTAAGTTAGAAAAGATCCTTCTACTTCTTTAAAAAAAATCATCCATGGTAGAAGGATGAGACCTGCTCCTTCTGTTGGGTCTCCTCTTACCTTATCTCTTCCCACCCTGTGGAGCTAAAGCATTTCAGTGCTTTGGATCAATGGCCCAATGACTGCACAGCCCATATGTGGTTCATAAATTATGCATTAGCACCAGATGCACTTTATAAAACACAAACACAATGTGCATTCTGTAAAGTGTGCACTGTCCATTGTATCTGTAAAACTGCAGATGTGTGTCTAAATATGGGTATAAATAAGGGACTAGATTTGACAGTCTGGCCAAACTGCAAGAGGGGGCTTTGAGACACTTTTACACTTTCCAAATTCTGGGTGAAGTTTGCTCTGACTTACGTCCAGATGCTCAGAGCCCCAAAGAACTCTTCTGGTAGCCATGGATCAGCCTGGCATAGGGACATGCACCTCTCCTTTGCCCTGCCTGACCCCCTAACACTAGTGGCCAAGATGGGGTATGATCCCTCTGCCATCTGGGAGCAATTAAGTTGATGGTAGCTGCTTCGTGCTGCCAGAATGGTGCAAAGTAGCCAGATAAATTGAGCCTGTGGTGTTCATCTGATGCAGACCTCTGTTCTTTCAGTTTAATAATATTGACTCAGCAAAGCTGCTAGGAGAAGAGAGCTCTTTTTGTCCATAAACATTAAGTCTATGCACTGCCATTTTTTGAAATTACACATATCTCTAGAAAGAGATAAATACAACGATATATACTCATATTACGATGGACTCCTAGAACAAAGACTCAGGAGTTACCTTATTTGATACCTCTTTCTAAGTGCATCTACCTTCATGTAAAATGGCCCATGCTCTACCAGTACTTGTTAGTTCTCAGACAGAATCAATATAACAAGCCAGGGAATCTCCATGTGGCAAAACTAATTCTATGCCACTTAGACCCATCAGCATATTGGCCAGAAAGCTATATGGACAGAAAACCTTGTGCTCTGGTGATGCCCGAGCAATGAAATGGTTTGTAGGAGTGTACTGCAGCTGTTGAAGATTACAGCAGCCCTGAAGCAGCTCTGATTTAGGCCAGGAGACAAATCAGCTCTCAGTTGTGCCCAGGATTGGCTTTAAGCCATGTTTGCCCTCACCAATTTTGGATCCTGCAATGAGCATAGCTTGGAAACACCCAAAGAATCTCACTTAGTGTCTATATTTCCAGTCTGCTCCCCAAGCATCTTGAGTTATGCTAAAAAAAAATTACTGAAATCTGAATATATACATCTGCTTACTTGTTTGGTTACTCATTTAAAAGACATTTTCAGCTTATCCTTACACAAGAAAAGAAGACAAAATGAAAGATGTGTTTTAATGGCAACATCTTATTGTATGCTGGTTCAAATTTAGCAGTCTTAGCTACACTTATTTATTTATTTAAATCTGAATGTGTGCAGTTCAAAATGAATGTTTTTTAGGCATCATCAATCCCACTTTCTGCAAAGAATAGACAGTGCTTTTATGGTTGATTCTGTTTGCTAGTCTGTTGCACAGCTGGGTATAGTTGATGAACAAGTAGGAGACATATTAGCAAGTTTGATTTCTGGAAGTAACTAGAAATATGCTCCAAATCGCAGAGTGTAAACAAGAGCAAAAGAGGTACAAAGTAAATTCATCTGAGAAACACAGCTCCTGAAGACAGCTCCTGTGTCTCTTGATTGAAACTTCCTAGCCTCTGAACTTCTCCAAAGATCTGTTATCCTTAGTAGTAACGTTTAAATGTGCAAAGACACAAGAATCCTCCCAGATCCTGCCTTCAGCAGGGAATTTGTTATATTTTCTGTGACCTGCTGCATCCCATCTTCCTAGCTGAAAAAACTCAAAATAGCTAACTAAAAATACAACCCATATTTATCCATTACACCTTATTCACTCTAACACATTAAGCAGAAGGCTGTGCAACCCTTACTCATGTTGAAGGCCATCTATTCAGATTGACTGACTTCAATGGAACTACCTTGTAAGTAAGTGCTCATCAGGTAAAAGTTGTTCAATCCAGACCTATGGAATTAGTAGTTTTCAGGAAGTCTCAGCCACTCAGGTATAAATAAATTCTAAATAAATGACACAGATGTGGTGCCTTTAATTTGGTAATGCACTTACGACTAAATCTTGGTCCCATTGCAGTCAATGGGAACTTTGCCATTCACTGTAGTGGGATCAGCATTTGGCTTGTACTCTTAACACCATAAGACAACACTATTTTAATAGCAGTATCGAGGTTTCAGATAACGCTTTCACTTCTGTTCAGTGGCAGTTCACCTCACTGAACAGGGTTCCCCTCAAAATCACAGGTCTCATATGTCCCTTTTTAAAGATTTTCCTAAGGATATGTAGGAATAAAAACAACTCCCATCAACTTATTCTTAAATATTAACCTTAAACATTTTGGGGAAAATGTTTTTGTATATTGACATATTAAGAACATAAGAAGGGCCATACTGGGTCAGACCAAAGATATATCTAGCCCAGTATCCTGTCTTCCAACAGTGCTTCAGAGGGGATGAATGGAACAGGTAATCAGCAAGTGATCCATCACCTGTCGCCCATTTGCAGCTTCTGGCAAAGAGAGGCTAGGGATACCATCCCTGCCCATCTTGGCTAATAGTCATTGATGGACCTATCCTCCATGAATATATCAATTTTTTTTAACTTTGTTATAGTCTTGGCCTTCACAACATCCTCTGGCAAAGAGTTCCAGAGGTTGACTGTGCATTGTGTGAAGAAATACTGGCTTTTGTTAGTTTTAAACCTGCTGCCTATTATTTCATTTGGTGACCTCTAGTTCTTGTGTTATAAGAAGGAGTAAATAGCACTTCCTTATTTACTTTCTCCACTACAGTCATTATTTTGTAGACCTCTATCATATCCCCCCGTAGCCATTTCTTTTTCCCAGTCTTGTTAATCTCTCCTCATATTAGGGTGACCAGACAGCAAGTGTGAAAAATCAGGACAGGGAGTGGGGGATAATAAGAGCCTATATAAGAAAAAGTCCCAAAAATCGGCACTTTCCCTATAAAATTGGGACATCTGGTCACCCTTCCTCATATAGAATCTGTTCCATACCCCTAAACATTTTTGTTGCCCTTTTCTGTAACTTTTCCAATTTTAATATATATTTTTTGAGATGGGGTGACCACATCTGCACACAGTGTTCAAGGTGTGGGTGTACCATGGATTGATAGATTTATATATTGAATATTTTGTTTAATGTTGTCAATGGCCAGTTCAAATAATCATGAAAGCAAAAGGGAAAATCCATGTTAGCTCGCACAGTCTATCTCCCCAGTCAATATAGAATTATTGTGTACAGTACATTTTCTAGTGTATTGTTTAAGTCCCAAGAGATGTGAATTCCACCAGAGACTATTCTGAAGCCTGCATAAATCATGGGCAGGAAAACTTCCCTAATTTTCATTTTTTTTCTATATTTTCCCTTTATTTTCCTATTGTTATTCCTCATTATAACTTCATAGATCACTCCCAGTAATTTTTCTCTATTCTTGCAGTATTACCTTACTCCCCTTTCATTCATTTTAGCCATGCTACACATATTTAGCTCTTTTAATCTCTCCTCATCATAAATCATTCCTTCCAGCTACTGATAATTTGTGTTGCTATTTTCTGAACTCCTTTAATATCTACTTCTACATACCCAGGACTGAAGATACTGGACCAGATTATCAACCCCACTATGATCTCTTTATGGACTCTTTGCATCAAGAGATCACACAAAACAGATCTAACCTGCTTCATCAGGATTCCTCCAGCATAAGGGTAGTTCTTAGGTGTCAGGGGTGGGGTTGCTACAACATTCTCTTGTGGCCAGCAGCAGCTGGGTATAATTTGGATAAGCCCTGAGGCTAGTTTGAGTTATGCCTAGGACTGGCCCAGTCCCTTTCCAACTCCAAGATTATTATTTTTCCTGGTATATTAACCTGTGGTCTCTTTGTATGAGGTCTCTGTCCTGACTGGTGCTTGCAGTCCTCTCAGTTGAGTATAGTCTATGCATTTCATTAATATGCCATTTATTCTCTCTCCACAAAATCCTGAAAATAACATGGATTCTTGAACTGGCATTGGCAGAACTTGAATTATATGATGATCCCTATAATCAATGATGAAGCTGTAATTGTCATGAGAAATGAAAGTCTATTGTTTTACAAAGTTCCTTTTTCTAAAGGCAAAATGCTCCGTGTATTATGGAATTATGGATGGTGAATGGAACTACTCTTGGAAAGTGATTTTTTCCCCCCATTTGTGTACAATTATTAATATTGACAATTTGTAATCTACTTTAAAGAAAGGCCTAGTAACAAACTGACATTGATGCTAAATTATCTGTCAAACCTAACAGTGATCCAGGTCCCACAGGCCAGAGACAAGGTCACTGGCAGGGCAGTGTAGATGACTTTCAGTTTTTTGAGAGGTCAGGTCTTAAGTTTCACATTTTTGCCATTAAGCACACTCTTTGTTTTCATCATAGCCTGTCTTCTTAAACAACCTCCTTGATTCAATATAGTTAAAATTAACTTAAACCCAAGAAAATCAAAAGTTATGGCTGAAACTCTGTGGTAAATTCAACAGAGGATTTATATTGAGTGATACAATGCCTAACTTTTAGACACCCTGCCACCTGGTAGAATTAACAACCCCAAGTTAGGTGCCCAGGCTCTCTATATGATGAATTAGGCACCTAAAAAGGGGATTCACAAAAGTCAGCATACGGAGCAGGGAGCTGTCTAGACTAGCAGTAGGAAACGGTGAGGAGAGAGGTGTGGGTTAGGCCCAGCATTACAAAGGGAGTTGAGTGCCTAAGCCAGGTTGACCCTTTCTCAAGGGAAACAGAGGGGATGATGATCTTATACCCAATTGTCCAGTGTTTAGTGCATTCACTTGGGATGTCAGACTTGAACTTAGATCTCCCACCTCCCCAGTGAGTACCCTAGCCACCTTATTAAGGAGGCCATTCTAGTGGTGGGTCTTTCTCACTGTTTAGTGATGTCAGGATTTAAGTGGCTGTGTACATGCCCACCAGCAGGCACCATGGAGATATCACCAGTGGACATTTAGGTAAGTCTATAGGGTTAGCTGGTAATTGAGCAATGGTTTTGTGAATGTCAGTGGAACCTATGTGTTAGTCTTGGGTGCCTAAAGTGGTGGTTAGGCACCAAAGTCCCCATTGTGGTCTAGCTCTCTGTCCCTAACACATGCTCTAATGAATACGAACTGCTAGGTGTCCCTTTATACAGAAGGTGATCTTGCAATCTATGTGTTATAATCTCAAACCACAAGTGAGTTAAAATATACATTGCCTTCTCTTAAATTAGTTTAACTTTTTTTTATTGGATAAAATATTCCATTGACATAGGATCATAGAAAAGTAAGGCTAGAAGGGAACTTGAGAGATCATCTAGTCCTGCCCCCTGCACTGAGGCAGAGTCAACTATACCTAGTGTGACGTTGCACCCCATAATGCTTTATAGAAATATGCATATGAATGTAAATATGACATAACTGGAATATGTTTTATGCTAGATATGCCAAGTAACATATCTTTACAAAAGTTATGATCTACTGAGTGTGTTCATCCTATTTGTATGAATGTATCGTTCTTGTATTTGAAACTAGGAATATAAAATATAACTAGAATAGGACCTCAGAGTTATATTTTATATTCCTACTTTCAAATACAAGAATGATACATTCATACAAATAGGATGAACACACTCAGTAGATCATAACTTTTGCAAAGATATGTTACGTGGCTTGCACCCCATAATGCTTTATAGAAAGATGCTTATGAGTGTAAATATGACAACTGGAATATGTTTTATGCTAGATATGCCATATTTACACTCATAAGCATCTTTCTATAAAGCATTATGGGGTGCAACGTCACACCTAGATCATCCCTGATAGGTGTTTGTCTAAACTTTTCTTAAAAACCTCCAATGATGGGGATTCCATAACCTCCCTTGGAAGTCTATTCCAGTGGTTAATTATCCTTATAGCTAGAAAATGTTTCCTAATATCTAACCTAAATCTCCCTTGCTGCAGATTAAACTGATTACTTCTTGGCCTACCTTCATTGAACCTGGAAAACAATTGATCACTGTCCTCTTTATTAACAGCCCTTAACATATTTGAAGACTTTTATCAGGTCCCCCTCCAATCTTCTTTCCTCAAGATTAAACGTGACCAGATTTTTATCCTTTCCTCATAGGTGAAGTTTCTAAACCTTTTTATAATTATTTTTGCTCTCCTCTGGACTCTCTTCAATTTGTCTACATATTTCCTAAAGTGTGGTACCCAGAACAGCTGAGGACTCACTAGTGCCCAGTAGATTGGGACAGTTCTCTCTTACATAGAACATTCCTGTTATTATACACCAGACAGATGGTAGCTTTTTCACAACTTCATCATTTTGTTGACTTATTCAATTTATGATCCACTATAACCTTCAGATCCTTTTCTGCACTACTACTGCCTAACCCAGGGATCGGCAACCTTTGGCACGCAGCTTGCCAGGGTAAGCCCCCTGGCGGGCCGGGCCAGTTTGTTTACCTGCCACGTCCGCAGGTTCGGCCGATCGCAGCTCCCACTGGCTGCAGTTCGCTGCCCCAGACCAATGGGGGCTGCAGGAAGTGGCACGGGCCAAGGGATGTGCTGACAGTGGCTTCTCACAGCTCCCATTGGCCTGGAGCGGCGAACCGCGGCTAGTGGGAACCGTGATCGGCCAATCCTGCGGATGCGGTAAGTAAACAAACTGGCCCGGCCCGCTGGGGTGCTTACCCTGGCGAGCTGCGTGCCAAAGGTTGCCGATCCCTGGCCTAATCAGTTATTCCCAATATATATTTGTGCATTAGATTTTTTTCCTTCCTAAGTGTCGTGCTTAATACACTTGTCTTTACTGAATGTAATCTTGTTGATTTCAGACCAATTCTCCTATTTTTCAAGATCATTTTGATTTCTAATCCTGTACTCAAAATTCTTTCAACCCCTTCCAGCTTGGTAACATCTGCAAGTTTTATAAATGTGCTCTCCACTCCACTATCTAATTCATTAATGAAAATATCAAATAACACCAAACCCATGACAGTTCCCTGTGGGAGACCACACTAGTGAACCATTGATAATTGCTCTTTCAATGTGATCTTTCAACCAGTTTTCACCATTTTATAGTAATTTTGTCTAGACCATATTTCCTCAATTTGCTTCTGAGAATGTCATGAGAGACTGTGTCAAAAGCCTGATTAGAATTAAGACAATTATTGTCACACTGTCAATAGACTCTTACAAAGAATGTAAACAATAATAAATAAATAATAACAACAATAATAACAATAATAAACCCTGCTTCACTATTATAATAATATTTACACTTATATTTTAATAGGTCACAGTACTAGTTTAAATTTAGGCAACACCACTGAATAATATTTTTTTTCATTATCACTGTATATGACAAACAATTCTTCCAGAGCCAGTAGAGTGTCAATAAAACTGGTAGAGTATGAGTGTATGAAATTAAAGGGACACTTGCAATGATATTATGTGGGATCCTTCTGTTTTTCAGGCGCCCACTGAGCAAGGTATCATACACACATATAATGCAAGGAAACTCCTTGCCCCTAAAAGTTTACAATGGAAGTAAATCACTGAAATTAACTGTATATGTCTAGTTATTTCCAAATGATTTAAGAATGGTATATGATTAAGGCAGTCTGGCTGCTTCATAATAAGGCAATAGCAATAATAGTTTACATCTTACTTTATTTTACAAACTATGCATCTATGCCTCTCTCTGCTTCCATGAGTGGAAGTGAGCCTGTTGGACTGGGTGGGTCACCGGATCCCTCACAAAACCCTCCAGGGGAGCTTTAAGGGAACATTAGGCATAGGCCTGAGTCCTACTGACTTCAATTTTGGATCAGGCCTTAGGTAAGGATGTGGTGGAGGGTCAGAAGGGCTGGCAGAGCCTGTCCCTGCTGTATTGCATTGTTCTGCTAAGGAAACACTGCACCTAGAGTTGTTGCTCCTCAGCCATGCTGAGGAACCTTCTGAAGAACTTTTCCCTCATTCCACCAAATGCTCCTTTTTATTCACATGGAGTATTTCTGGCTGGGACAAACATACCACTTACCAGTCTTACTGATCTGCTCCAGACACCCAGGCTTATTATTACATGGATTGTGTGTGCTTGCCCTGCTCTGCCTTATGGAACAAAAGGCAGCATACTGCCTTGTATTTGCATTTTTAATGCAAAACTAAAACAAAACTTCCAAACAAACAAACAAAACTTAATACATAAATAAATGAAAAAAAAATGATGTTGTGTAATCTATTGTCTGGGACACCAACAGAAAATAGAAACTGACTTTCTGAATTAAATACCAAGTGTGCTTTCCTTCAGCCATGCAACATTGCTCTTCACATGGTTGATTCATATTTGTTTGCATATGCTTCTAGCATGAACTATACTAGCCACGCAAAGACTCTTCAATCCAGAAAGCCCAGGCTCCCAATAAACCAGCTCCTGGAAATCTATGACCATACATAAGGTGAATAGCAGTGACAGTGTTTATAAAAGTCTCCTGTCAAAATCAGACCAATATGCAATGATTTCATAAATTGTCCTATAGCACAGAGCTCAATAGTGACTGGGGTTGTCCTATATTAAACAAAGATTTTTATGTTCATCTAGAGCTTTTTGGAAGTAATTTTAATGCAGCGTTCCTTGACATCTCTTTTAAGAGTGAGCTACAAAACAGCTTTGAGAGTGTTGCACTTTGATTATATTACATATTATAAAATCATTTAAATTTGATTGCCAGAAGAGACAAAGGAGGAACATATACATTTACTAATAGAATTTTCAAGTTTCACAAATTGTATGATATGGTGCTGAGGTGGGAAAAAGCCATTTATAGTATGAACATGTGAAATGCTCAGTAAATCCTTCGCAATTCACATTGTCAATACATCTTTTGGGAAGTTTTCAGAAACTTGTTCTTCTCAATGAGTTAATCAAACAGTGAAAAGAATAAAGTTGGGACACAGTGTAGCTGCACATCAGTTGTGAGCTACACAATTTGAAGATTACTGTTCCTTTTTAATCAGCACATGCATATATTCTGTTTTCCTGGAGAGGGCAATCTGTGGTTTCATACCTAATTGAAGCTGACTAATTGCAAATGATTAGCCTTTGAAGAAGGCTTTTAATTGTTATATAAGACCAGTTCAAAATTCCTTTGCTGCATTTCATGTGACTGTAACTGGAAATTCATAATTTAATAAAGTATGTAATATACAATAGTATTAAGTATACTTATAAATCTTTATCTGTTATCTTTGCTGGCCTCTAAATCTAAATAAAATTATGCCAACATATGCAGAATCACTAATAGGAAAAAAACAGGTAACAGAATAGAAAGTTCCTTGCCTATTTTGCTGGATATTCTCTCTGTGTGTGTATAGATGTACGGTACAGTGTACATGTATGTACACTGGTACAATGGCCAGTGGTATGCCCTCTTGCCCCAAACATCAAGAGCCAAAGTAAGCTGTTGGTTGCAAGCATCTGGTTCTCAGTACAGTAAGAGAGTCAAGTTGGAAATCCAAGGACATATACTATATGTACTATAAAGCTAGTCATCTAGACGAAAGAGTAGTGGCCAGATTCTGTACATGGTTTCACAACTATAAATCAGGAGTAAATCCACTGAAATTATTTGAGTTACATGCATGTCAAACTGGTTTGAAAGCAGAACTAAGACCACTTAAAATAAGGCCAGGGTGTGTCCTTGTTGTATGGTATGGAAAACAACTTGTATTAAAATGTAGAAAGTTCCATTTTTCTTTCACCTTTTTGTGCCAGACGTGCAATGTGCCCTTTTCTTTCAAACTGATGCATATTTGTCAGGATGGGGGCGGGGGGGGGGAGGGGAAGAACTAGAACCGTATTTATGGCTTTTCAAGAGTTTGGTGAAAAATTGTGTGTTAACCCGAGCATGTGGTTGGAGGTTTTCCTGTCTGGACTCATTCTGTTTTTATTTACATCTAGACCTGCATTTAATATAGAGACAAGTTACATGCTACAGATACTTAAGGAATACAATTTAAGACCAAATTTGCCTGTCAATTAATCCACAGTTTGTGCAAATAGATTACAGACTCAATGTGTTAGTGACACGGCTTTAGGAACTGGTCAAGGGAGTATCCTGAAAACTTTTGAAATAGCTCTCTAACATGTGCTCAGGTTAGTTCATTTCAGTCTCTACCTGCCTGGCAGATCCACAGTGAAGAGATGAATGTTCACCTGAGTAAAGAAATTGATGTTTTATGCTCATGTAAACATCACACCCATGCACCCTTTTTTCCAGTTACCGTCTTTTTTGTGGTTGTAAGAAAATAGCTCTTAGAATGTTGTCTTTAGAGATGCTTTCTCATCCATCTTAACTCCCAAGTTCTTTGCTGTAACTGCCTTTTTATAAACATTCTCCCTCCCCCCAAAAAGTCAATGAAGATAAATATAAAAAAGGTAAAAGCTGAGGGCAGTAAGGAATTCTTGAAAACAAAGGACAAGTCTTCACTACCCGCTGGGTGGCATAGAATATTTGGTTTTGTTAAGCCCCTTTGGCACCTGTTATATGGAACTATAAATTATATTAAGTGAATTGTATCTATATTAGTCATTAGACAGAAACAATACACAATAATGCAAATACACATCTATAGTCATTTTATTAGTCTAGGGTCTGATTTCTCATTTGATAGCTTTACTACCACTCATAAACCTACTGTCCTCTGTATAGACTCTATTATTGAATTTGTTCCTATTACCTCTGATAATGATAGAACTGTTTTTTGTCACTCAGATGGTTGAGGGCTGAACTATATATTCAAATTTATTCTGAAATATAATATATCCATGCTAAAAGCTCAGAATGACAGTCTTTGAATTGGTAAACAATAGAGTTTTTTGTTGCATTTTCAGCCCTTCTGCAAGAAATCCAAAATAAGACTTACTACAAAATAAGCCTGGCCAAAATCCAAATTACATTCTATGGTGGAAAAAGAAATACTAAAGGAATTTAAAGATATTTCTCATGGAGATGTTAATTTAATATTCAAGATTATTTATGTTTATAGTCAAGTATAGAAGAGATTTCCAGTTCAGAATTGGGCCCAAACCCTTACAAGACCTTAAGATGAGAATAGAACTGATCATACCATATTTATGGAATACTGTACATTATTTGATGAATAACTACATTGGTCAAGTAAAATATGTAACCTTTTTTTTCTTTTCATTTTTTAAGTAGATCTAAAGGAGGTTGTGCTGGAGTCTGGAAAATGAAGGGTAAAAATGAGGTCAGCTTTTTATTTTCTGAACTATAATAAAGTTTAAAGTGGTGAGAGGGAAGGAGGCAGAAAGCAAAAATATATGCCCCTGTTGCCCATTGCCACAAAAGTGTCATCCAATGAAGAGAGGATGTGTACCAGGGTGAAAAAATAATACTGAACAGTCTTTGTGCTTTTTAATGCTGACTGCAGAAGTGCCTCTTTTCCTACTGACTCCTTAGAATGCTGTCATTGACCCTGGAAACTATTGTTGAACTCAGTGATGCAGGGGACTGGATCAAGGGAACATTAATGGGATATGGAGCCTTATACTTGTAGCAAACCAAGGCTAAGCCATCTTGGATCAGTGGTAGTAACTGAAAGCTGTTACCATTTTGTCCTTATAATAAACCCACCAGACCACAATTGGCAGCACTGTAGGCAGTCTCAGACAGACAGGAAGCTAAATGGACATGTTGCTGAACTATCCACTTCTCCTGAATGAGATCTCTCCAGGTAAAGGTGGAGTATAAATTGGGCACAGGGAAGTGTGGAGACAACTGCACTGCTATGTCTCTTATGATGACTTTCTGACTAAATAGAGAGCTTCAGTTTCCAAAAATAGCTCCTTCATCTATCCATGCCGGATATTTAAGAAAATGTCTTTGGGTCATTTGGGACTATATTAAGTAACTAGGAGCAGATCAAAGGTTAGGCACCTTTTGCTTCTGAACTTGTTGGAGGACAAGAATCTTTATATACACAGCAAGAAAAGAAAAGAAAAGAAAAGAAAAGAAAAGAAACCCTTTATAAGTACTAAATTCAGTATTTTTTTCAACAAAGCAATGAACTGAAATGCAATTAATTCTCATTTCAGTGAACATTGTAAAAGGCCCCCAAAACAGAAACTCAAACACGTGGATGAGGAAATCACAATTTTAATTGCTAGCATAATTTATGGTAAAAGAAAAGTGGACAGTTTCTGGTTCTCCCTCTTCTCCCTTTCTCCTGCTCACTTTTCCCCAAAACAACGACAAAAAGAGTTAGTGTCCTTTGGATTTAAATATGAAATCTTGTGGGGGTTCATATAACTGAAGAAAGAAAAGTCTCTGTCCCTTCTAGACAGAGTCTTAAGACTCATGAGATGGAGATGTCATTAGAATCAACAGTCTAACCATACACACCTGTATTAGTATATACAAATGAACACCCCTATTAATAACAATACCACTTCTAACACTAATAATTAGGAATCTAATTATGCTTTTGTTTTCTGCAATGACAGTTTCGACCGTGCCTTCCATGGGTTAAGCACTTGTTTGTTTTGTTTACCTTTCCCTCTATCCAGAACATTTGATTTCAGGCACTACTGCTGCTTCAATGGCCAGATGAGATGACACCACTTATTAGCAAGGAAATTACACTTTCATTTCAACAACAACTTTGGAAAATGGGGGAGGGGATACATTTATTACAAACGGGGAGGGGGGGTGTTTTAAGACATTATTATTCTGCTTACAGATTTCACAGTCAGTGAAGTGCATGACAGGGAATAATATTCATTGGCAACATTGCATGATAGACAAGTCAAGGGCAAAATTGAAAGCATGCTTCCATAGGATGCAGACATTAATCATTGAAATGATTATATTTTTGTAAACAAGGTACTTCAAACCATGTAAATAATACCATCGTCCTCTTCAATCTCCTGTTGTGCATCTCTTTAAGTGTATATGGAGGACAGTTAAAAAAAGGGGATTTCTTGTTCAGAGTCTGTACAAATATTTTTAGAACACCATATTAGTTACACATATTCCAGATAGCTGCAGTTCAATGTATGTAAATAACTTCCAAACGGGGGACATTTGGAAACAAACTAAAAGATTTTTTTTTAACCGATCACACCTGCCACATTTGCACAAAGTTCAGTAATGAAGATTCCATCTTGGACTACCCATATATTACTGATAATATACAGTGAGAGTTGAGAAGCTCTGGGCACTATATAACCTTTCTCACCCCCTTCAGCACCTAATGTCCCTCTAGTTTTCTTAGGGTAAAGCAGCTGACTGGAAATAATTCACAATCTAGTTTGGATTAAATTTTAAAATGTTCAACAATGTCTGTCACCTCCTAACAGCTGTCACAAGGTTAAGTATACAGTAGTGTTATAGCTGTGTTGTTCCCAGGATATTAGAGAGACAAGGTAAGGGAGATAATATCTTTTATTGGTTCAATTAAAATATTACCTCACTCACCTTGTTTCACTAACAATCTTAAGTAGTCCATCCTGGGGCAAATTCTTTCTTTGGTTAGCTCAGATAGAATTTATCTCAAGATCATAGACATTTGAGTTGCGACTCAGTGAAGACACCTTGTCTTCGATGAGGGGCATAATTTGGATTTGCTTCCTTTGTTAACAGAAGTGTTTGAGTAGCAGAATCTCTCTGGAGGCTATGTCAGATTTCAATGTATTAACCCCTTTGTAGTCCACTGGACTTGCTGCTAAGAATGGGTGAATTGTTAAAAAACACACACACACACACAAATAGCCTAATACTGATGCTATTCAGGGTAGCTGTGTATTTTTCAATTTGGTCAAAAATAATTATCTCTTGGATATTCAGCCATCCATTCCTCTCCTCCTTAGCCCTTTAGAAAAACATACCTCTCTACGGGTCAGATTTAAAAAAAAAAGGGTGTATTCTTCTAAGCTCTACTCAGAAATAAGCTCCACTTACATGAGATGCCACTCACAGTAGATAGAGGGTAGGAGAGTGCAAGAGCAAGCCTCCCTCCTCACTTGCACATCAATTGCAATGCAATCCCTATATGCACACCCAGGGAAGCTTGTTACAGCCTATGAGCCCCAAGCTCCCTCAGTGATGGTGTGGCTCTGAAGAGCCTTCAGTATAGCACAGGCAGGGCTGGCTCCAGGCACCAGCCCACCAAGCTTGTGCTTGGGGCGGCATCTGGAGGGGGGCGGCGTGGTGTGGTGCTCTGGCTCCGGCCGCCGGGGAGAGCGGAGCCCCGGACGGGGCTCGCCGCCGGAGAGAGCGGAGCCCCGGCCGGGGCCCGCCGCCCTCCCCCCTGGCACTCTGGCCGCCGGGGAGAGCGGAGCCCCGGCCGGGTCTCGCCGCCCTCCCCCGGCGCCCTCCCCCCAGCCACCGGGGAGAGCGGAGCCCCGGCTGGGGCTCGCCGCCCTTCCCCCGGGGCTCTGGCCGCCCTCCCCCCGCGCCCTCCCCTGCCGCGCTGGCGGGGGGCGGCCGGAGGCTTTTTTGCCTGGGGCGGCAAAAAAGCCAGAGCCAGCCCTGAGCACAGGCCCTTAAAGGCACAACTTGATCCTATTGTTGCTCATTCCCCTCACCTCCCTTTTGGATGGTACATTTTTTCTTTCATCTCTGGAGTAAGCACATACAACTTCTGTCTCAAATAAGATACCTGCCAAATGTGTTGTAGGTCATATGTAGTGCAACTGAGGAAAAGGGTGTTTTCAGTTCATCATATGATTAGCTTGAATAAGCTTCAGTCGTTTGGGCTTTTGTCCCTTTCCCTTACATAATATATTCTGTGTATTTAGTGCTATTGCTAACACTGTCTAGAAATTACAATGTTGCTAATGTTTCAAATGATCTAAGTACCATAAAGAGCTGGAAATTACATATTTCTTGTTTGCAGGAAAAGTTATTGAAGGTAGATGCAGGTATCATTATATTATATATATTGTAGATGTAAATATTATTATATTATATATATATACTATATGTATTATTTAGATACAGGTAGTATTGTATGTTTATTTTGCACATGTATGTTTTGGGTTATAAAATTTATAGTAGGGAGAATTATAAAACTTGCACTTCAAGTATTATAACATTTTAATGAAGATTTTTAAATGATTTGCATCAACTGAACTGTACAACAGGAATGTATTTGGGATGAGGAGGAAGTATGGATTCTGCTGCATCTATTCCAATAAATAAATGAAAACATCAATGATAAGAGTTATAAGACAGATAGATAGCATATTGTTAAATATTTAAATAACTTTACTAGCATGGAGACAGATAAGTAATTTGTACAATTCCATTTACTATAGATGTTTCCTTTGTTGTATGTATTAATTTATTTTTGTAACATGGCTGCCTATGTACTAATGTCTATAGTAGAATTACTGTTTACAGAGAACACTCAAAAAATCACGCAGTTCACATAGTGGATCACTATGTATGTTATTCTTTGCATTTAAAATACCTTTTTAATTTGACTATCTTTTGCATTGTGTAGCTCTGTGTCCCTTTTGCAAACGATTAAAACATTTGGATTATGATGTTTGTTGTTGATTACAGTTCTATTATCCCCAATAACTTTCTGCATTAAGGGTCCAATTCTCATCACAGATACACTTCCAGATACTAAAGATTAAAATCAATCCCTCACATTTCACTTTCTCACCCTATTTTAATTTCTTTGTTCCTATTTCCCCATCTCGTAGCTGAAGCAAAATAAAATGTATTTGCAGATTTCTCTTTTCACTCTCCAGCCTCTCCATTAGCAACTCATTGATTGATTTGAAATTGTGAGGCACTTATTCTTTTGCCAGCATTCTTATAAATAGTTCCAGCTTGCCCATTCCTCTGGTACTTCAGTTTTTAGCCAATTTCCCCTCTTTTCTTGCAGTTTAGAGAACCTCAGATAATTCTTCCTTCTGTTCTCTCACAAAATATATGAAATTCTAAGCAGTCATCTAACTTTCATCACATTCATGGGGCAATTCCATCATTGCCAAATTGCAAACTTGGCAAAACATTGTCCATCTCCCTTTGCAATGATTTAAAAAAAGGAAATTGAATTTCAGAGATGCTGGTGCAGATAATCTGATCTACTACATGGATGCTTGTACTTTTACAAAATAGTCTGTTCCTTTAGATATCCCAGCATGTAATGTTTAAATTATTATTCTGTTTTGGTAAGATTTCCATTCAATTCACCAGTGCTTTACATTAATTTAATGATAGACAAGATAATTTAGATTAATAGAATCTGGCCTAAATCTGCTGATTTGTAGGAAACAATGCAATTTTGTATAGATCTTTACAAAGGACGGACTTGGTGCCAGTATACACTCTATTGGTGGTGCTTGGCAGCAATTTAACAGAGCTGCTAATGTTGAAGTAGTGAATGCTTTTGCTTGTATTGCAGATTCCTAGTTAATGCCTCCAGTGATGGGTTATCTAGGGATTAATCTTCTAGTTCTAGTTAGATAACTCCTACTGAAGCTTAAAAGCAGCTGCCTCCTCAGATGATAATCTTCTGTCCTGTAATCTGAATCCACTCAGAACATATGTAGTCCACTTTTTTCTTTCCTCTTAATTTTAGGATTTTGAATCTGGGCTGTAAGCACAGGAAAAAGAATGGGAGCAGCTGCAGTTACATAAACACATCCAATAAGCAGCAATGTGTGATTCATAGTAGCACTATCTGGAGTGTGTAGTAGTTTTTTAAAAAATATTTACAATATCTCTTTAATGATGTATTAAAGGTAGGAAAAGCAAAAATTATGACTCTCATATCTCAGTGGTCATTGTCCCTCTAACAGTGCATGTGAGAATATTCTATCAGTAACTTTTCAAGAGCACTAAATATACTTCAGGCAGGAAAGAAATTAAATATTCTGAAGATAAATATTCTCACTAAATTGCTGGCTCTCTCAATCTGAACAGATTAAGACATTTTACATTCTCAATGGCTTTTAGGCTCTGATGCAAGAAAGAGAAAGAAGCTGCGCACCTTTGACTAATGGCATCTTTATTGATGTCAAATGCATAAGACTGACTCACAACTCAAATGTGACCTGCACTGATGGTAGCTCTTTGGCAAGGGTTAATATCTTGCATAGCAAACTGTTTTGAGATGTTTCAGTTGTCCTGTATTATTTGTTTTATTAACATAAAAGCTTATTTTTGGCTCTAAAAATAGATTAAGTGAACCATTTGTATCCCACTGAAATGTGAATTTATTTTTTATCTAACTGTAATTATGCACTATGTAAACAGATAATTTTTAGCAAGATATTAAAAGGGTAGTTTTATGTTATAGGTAGTTATGTTATAAAAGAAGACAATTGTAGATCTCTATTGGTTTATTCAGTTTGCTTACATGTGTTGTGACCAATGTGCCAGTGAAATGACCCAGAAAGGATGTCATAGGTGGTAGGAATAGGTAAGATTATGTATAAGAACATAAGAATGGCCATATTGGGTCAGATCAAAGGTCCATCTAGCCCAATGACCTGTCTTCCAAGAGTGGCCAATGCCAGGTGCCCCAGAGGGAAAGAACAGATAATCATCAAGTGATCCATTTCCTGTTGCTCATTCCCAGCTTCAGGCAAACAGAGGCTAGGAACACCATCCCTGCCCATCCTGGCTAATAGCCATTGATGGACTTATCCTCCACAAATTTATCTAGTTCTTTTTTTAACTCTGTTATAGTCTTGGCCTTCACAACATCTTCCGGCAAAGTTCCACAGACTGACTGTGCCCTGTGTGAAGAAATACTTCCTTTTGTTTGTTTTACATCTGCTGCCTATTAATTTCATTTGGTGCCCCCTAGTTTTTGTGTTTTGAGGAGTAAATAACATTTCCTTATTTATTTTCTTCACACCAGTCATGATTTTATAGAGCTCTATCATATCCCCCCTTACTTGTCTCTTTTCCAAGCTGAAAAGTCCCAGTCTTATTAATCTCTCCTCATACAGAAGCTGTTTCATACTCTTAATCATTGTTGTTGCCATTTTCTGAACCTTTTCCAATTCCAATATATCTTTTTTGATATTGGGTGACCACATCTGCACGCATTATTTAAGATGTGGGCAAACCATGGATTTTTATAGAGGAAATATGATATTTTCTGTCTTATTATCTATCCCTTTCTTAATGACTCCCAACATTCTGTTACCTTTTTTGACTGCTGCTGCATATTGAGAGAATGTTTTCAGAGAACTATTCACAATAACTCCAACATCTCTTTCTTGAGTGGTAACAGCTAATTTAGACACCATGCTTTTATATGTATAGTTGGGATTATGTTTTCCAATGTGCATCACTTTGCATTTATGAACATTGAATTTCATCTGCCATTTTGTTGCCCCATCACCCAGTTTTGAGAGATCCTTTTGTAGCTCTTCACAGTCTGCCTGGGACTTAACTATCTTGAGTAGTTTTGTATCATCTGCAAATTTTGCCACCTCACTGTTTACCCCTTTTTCCAGATCATTTATCAATATGTTGAATAGGCCTGGTCCCAGTACAGACCCCTGGGGGACACCACTATTTATCTCTCTCCATTCTGAAAACTGACCATTTATTCCTTCCCTCTGTTTCCAATCTATTAACAAGTTACCAATCCATGAGAGGACCTTCCCTCTTATCCCATGATAGCAAAGTTGTGTATATTAAGCAAATTGTTTGTAAGAACTTCTCTAGTTGGGCTACTCCAAAGGAAGTACTTCACTGATATACAATTGAAATATCAGCTCCTCAGAGCCATAATCAACCCTGAAGATATTCTAAACTATATCATGGACAGGGCAGTTTAAAACCAGTCCCAGAATCAGCAAGCAATAATTAATGGAGATATCCTATCTTCTTGAACTGGAAGGGACCTTGAAAGGTCATTGAGTCCAGCCCCCTGCCTTCACTAGCAGGATCAAGTACTGATTTTGCCCCAGATCCCTAAGTGGCCCCCTCAAGGACTGAACTCACAACCCTGGGTTTAGCAGGTTAATGCTCAAACCACTGAGCTATCCCTCCCCGATAAAGCAGGCCCAATCGCCAATTAAATCAGCCAACAGATTTTTGCTCCATATCCCTAAATGGCCCCCTCAAGGATTGAACTCACAACACTGGGTTTAGCAGGCCAATGCAATAAACATGTTTCTTTCTTGCCCCTGCTGGAACATTAGGGGATGTGATTTTAAGGGCTGGGCTTCCAGACACAATCTGGGTAGAGGCTGTGAATTTCTTGTTGTTATGAACTGCCCCTATTAATCGAACATATAATAAAGCAGAGTTCTGCTTTAACTGCTCTGTGATCACTGCACCCAGAGGTGCCTGGCATTTATTGCATTTATTTGCAAGCTGAAGTCAAACATACTGATTTGTACTTGGTAGTAGTGGTTTTGTGATATGGATTTGGAACTGGATTTTGTGAGACTACAACAGATCACTAAAAAGCTGTCAACTAATAATGACTTCAGGCCACTACTGAGTTACAGTAGGAGGTGAAAGGCACTGAAACCATTACTGGGAAAAAGAGCCGTCCAGCCTTCAACTCCTAATTATTCTGAAATATAGTATAGAGTCCAGAAGAATAATATTACAATGGTGTTTTCTCATATATAGCTTAAGTGGGATTTGAGATTGTCTAATCTTTGGAAAAACATTGGCAGTTTGGATTGTGATATCATGTTATATTTCTGCTTTTTTTTTCTGGTGTATAATCAAAGAATATTGTAAAAGATTTCCTAGTGCTTCGTCAGACTGACATCTTTTTGCCTTTTTCTCCATCATCAAGGGGGAAATAGCTTACACAAAACATAACAGTATTTCAGTAGGATTAATGAATGTACACTTAAGTGTACAGTATTATTTTAGCATATTGCCTTGTAGGGCAAATAATGGCTTTACTCAGATACAACTGCTCATTTTGAGCTTTCATTCATGTCATTTAACATCTTTAAAATTTAAAAAAAAAATCTCTAGCAGTCCTAGTCTTTTCTGCAAAGTAAAAAAATATATCTGTATGATTAGGAGAAATTGTTTGTAGCCCTCAGGGTATTCTGTGCTATCTGTTCAAATCCATTCCTAGCAGACATAAGGGCTCAGATTCATGCCAAAATTGATGTGAAGTATATCTTCACTGTTGACTTTCTTTGCAGTGGCTCATTTCCCTTTTCTGTGCTTCTTCATAATGGCCTTCTTCCAAGCTGTGAGACTGGGAAGTCAGAACAAGACCTATGCTCATTTCAGCAGGGAACCGCAGAGACATTTGCCCTTTATTGTATATGCAAAACCTAAACTAAATCCAGGGAACAGCATCTTAAAATTATCCAAGCAATAATTTTTCAAGACAAGGCATGTAGGTGATGAACATTGCTTCTATTCTCTAACCATTTTTTTTTAATATCAGAGAAAGGCAAGCATGTTTCTACTATAAATACCATATATCCCCTTTCCAAACCTTTGATTTTTACAAGTACACTTTTGGGTGGAAATACAAAAATTAATTCATAGCAGGAGAGCACAATAAATAACTGCGGACAGTAGATTTTGATGGGACATCATTTAACTGATAAAACTAGAGGTCATGATGCATTTAAGACAGCTATTTCCAATGCTGGGTTCTGTTGTAAAATAATTTTAGTTGGGACTTTAAAAGCAATTAATTCATTAAAGGGTGCTATTTATCAGCCTAAAGCAGACATATTTCTTCCCTTCAAATGAAAAGCAGAGCATGCCCTCTTTATTAAGCTTTCTTTAGAAGCTACATATTTTATGTTTTAGAAGTTTAGAAAGAGAACAGCTAGCCATCTAAGCTGTGCAAGATGTACAGTTAAAATAAACTATCACTTTCCTTATTCTAAAAATAAATAAGTAAATAAATGAACATACACACACACACACCATTACATGAACCTAGAATGGAATCTTTGATTTACTGTTCTCAGACTGAATACAGAAGTTGTATTCAGAAAAGCTTATGAGACAATTCACAACAAAAAAAGCCAAATCAACATTGTTAGAATATTGTAGTAACAATAAAAGGCTTGCCTTTGTTTTTGTTTGTTGACCAAGATGTTAAATACATTAGGTACATGAGTCACACTTATTAGGATTGTGCACTGATTACATACCTTTTACAGTGATGAGTTTATTTGCTTAGCTCCTGTCTCTGACTGAAATATCTATGAATATATTTCATTTTTGTTAATCTTTTTGCCATTCAACAATATTAATGAATGTTTTAAACAAACTTTGGCATCTTTTTTTTCAAACAAAATTGTGAAAAATTCCAAGACAAATCATTTTTCTGAAACAAATGGTCAAAATATTTCATTTAGGAAATGACAAAACCAACCATTTCAGCATTTCTATTTTTTCCCTTTTTTAACTGAAGCAATTCTCCAAAATTGACCAAAATTCACAAATTGTTCCTATCGACCTGAATCAGCATTTTTTAAATGAAAACATGTTTTCATGAATAATTTTGCCCATCTCTAATTTCAATAAGTCACTTTTGTAGTAAGCAGTCATACAAATACATCTGTATGGGTGTGTATGGGAGGTTGTGCTTTGCAGTAGATGCTTCTGACATGCCTCATGACCTGCCCCTTAAAGCTATCATGTAGGGAGCTTATGCAGTGTGAAGATCCCTTTGAATCCATTCCAATCTTCACAGCAAAATAATTCTGCTGCCAAGAAACCCTCTGAAGCCAAGGATGAGTGGCTGGATTTTCCCTCTAAGACCACTCTTTTAGTATTTACTTGGGCAATTAATGTTTTCCCTGAGAAAGGACTGCAGATTTTTTTCTTCTTGTGCCAGGGTTTCAAACAGTACCTGACTACATCCAGATCTTCACAGAACTAGCTAATAACATCCGTTGAAATAAAGATTCATGGAATCAGTGGATCACTTTAGTACATTTCTCTCAGCAGGTAAGGTCCTTTTTCATTGGATAGTGGTATAAGAGATTTTTTACAGTTGGCAGTCTATCTTGGTTTTATTGATACTGAACTAGCTAATATTCCAATATATAAGCATGAGATGGTTATGTTCCCAGTCTTCACCCTCCCTCACCCATTCACTGGCCCAGTATGAGGTTGGTCAAGACAGGGGAAACCCTGCCTTGTGACTTCTTACAGAACTTTGGGAAACTGGGCCTGAGGCTTTTTGCATGCTCTGCATTGTGTGTTCACCTCAGACCAGATCCACTTAGACAAACCACCAGGAAAAAGGCTTTATTCTGTAATAAACATAGAACAGGATTACAGTCCAGCAGCCTTTTCTCTGCTTGCCCGCTACACGCTCCCAGCTCAGTCAGTGCTGAGACCTCCTGCTCAGAGGGCAGAGGGTACATCCTGGCAGGAACCAGGAAGTTCTCCCAACATGCCATAGTTTGTCGTCCACAACTTGTAGTTCCCACAGCTGCTGTTGAAGCACACTGGACCTTGGCCTACAGTTATATTGTGAACTTCACTGCAAACCTTGCCAGTAAATACAAAAATGGTGGAGTTTTGACTGTTTCTTGCTTCTTATTAAAGAACACAAGACTTCTGATGCACTCTAGAAATGTTTAGTGTGGAGTTTTAATGAAGATGTGACTTCTCACATTCTAAATTATATTCCCTGCCTCAATATACCATAAACAATATTATTATGCTGCAATAGGTTCTTATTAATATCTGTTTTCAAAAGGAGAGCTGGACGTTTAACAAAAGTTTCAAGTTGCTGATGGAAAATGGAATTCACATTGAAATGTTGAATGCACACTAAATGTGTAATTGAAATTTGCATATGATAGGGAGGTGTGTGGATAAAGAGGTTGATTATAATGAGATTTGTTACTTGAGGAAAACATTTTTTGTGTGTGCTGATTCAACTAATTTTGAAAACTTTCAGTACGGTGCCAGTATCGCTTATGTGCAATTATGTGCTTTCTAGTTAGTAAATTTCCTGACTGCATTCAGTCAAAAGTCATAGTACTAGAATGAAAAGATGATGTGGGTAGTTGCCTCTATAGAGACAATATAGATGCTAGCTGGCTTTTAATTTTTGCTGTGCTATAATGCCATAATATCTTTTAGTTTTACCTCTTGTGGGCACTGGATCATGCCCCTACTAATTTAGGCCCAGATCCTTAATGATATTTAGGCACCTACCTCCCATTGATTTCAGTGGGAGGTAGATGACTAAATACCTTTAAGAAACTGGGCCTTTGGGCCTGGGCTTTTTCCCACTGAAATCAATAGCATATATCCCACTGATTTCAGTGGGTGCAAGATCAGGCCCACACAACAATAAATAATTCTGATTATACCAGTTTGCTAGTATTTTATGCGTATACGTTGTATGGGGATTTAAACCCCATACCAATTTCACTTTAAGCACATGAGTAGTTCGACTACTCATGTCTAAAATTTAAGCATGTACTTGAATACTTCACATAATCGAGAACTTAACAATCATGGGCCATTCTAACATAAGTACTTTAGACTTTTCTTTGGTTTGGAAAATATTTTTGACTAAAACATTTTCTTCAGATTCTCAAATTCTGAACTAGTGAATTGCTAGGTCAGTGAAAACTCACTCCTTCAGAATTTATTCTTTCAAAATAATGAGATACTTTTCAAAAAGTGGCCTCTTATCATAACTGGATAAGGCACAACCTCTTTTAAGCAAGTGGGAAAAAATGTATGAAGCAGCAGACCTTATAGTTATCTACAATATTTCCTTCAAATATGGGGAATGTTCTTCAAAATGACGGTTCTTTTAAAATTCTCTTCCCTTAATTTGTTAAAATGCCTAGACTTGACTAAGTCATAAATCACTAATTCTAACTACCCACAGTTATTCATTTAAAATGATAATGAACTTTATGTTTGAAACTTTTCAGGATTGCTTGGGGGTAAATCTAGAAGAATATCTCAGAGAGCTTGAAACTCTTCCATGAATATCACAAAACAGACTGAACTATTTAAATTAACAAGCAATCTGTTACTCAGATTAATAATTAGTGTATTGAAAAAATGCCACACTTAGTTAGTCAAACTTCATTAATGATTTGCTGTAGAAATGGATATTTCATTTATTTCTGATTCATTAAAGCTTGTGAGTCCCACCCAATATATTAGCCTGCAAACAGTGCTGTCATTTTTTAAAGAAAAGTTGTAATGCCAAATTACATTTTACTTGAACTAGAAGAAAATACAAAAAACTTAATTAAAAATCCTTTTCTCCACATATTTAGTAGATTTTTTCTTTTTCTCTGCACTGCTGAAATAAGACAAAGATTCTGATAATTCTATTCTTGTTTTATATTGCAGTGTAAAACTCAAGTGAGAAGACACTCTTTGAAATGGCATTGTAATTGCAAATTACTGAACCTTTTGGGATATCAGCCTACTAGAATTTTGTCCTTTGACAGTACAACAGATTAGTTTATAGTTGTCCAATGCTTGACAAAACTTGTCACTTATGGCTCATATGGTTAATCATGACATAAAGCCTATTCAAAATAATGAGTCACCAGTATTAGATTTTGGAACCTGGATGGTAAGTGCAGTCATAAACATAAGAACATCCATACTGGGTCAGACCAAAGGTCTATCTAGCCCAGTATCTTATCTTCTGACAGTGGCCAATGCCAGGTGCCCCAGAGGGAATGAACAAAATCATCAAGTGATCCATCTCCTGTCACCCATTCCCAGCTTCTGGCAGAGGCTAGGGACACCATCTCTGTCCATGCTGGCTAAAAGCCATTGATGGACCTATCCTCCATGAACTTATCTAGTTCTTTTTTTGATGGAAGTATGACTGAGACAAGGTGGGTGAGGTAATATCTTTCATTTGAGCAACTTCTGTTGGTGAGAGAAACAAGCTTCCAAGCTCACACAGAGCTGTATTTCATGTCAGGATATTCAAAGATTATTCATGTGGGTTTGAAGCAAACAGACAATTTTCCTGCACTGAATTTGATAAAGATTTTATGTAGTGTTGTCATAAGGGGTTAGGAACGTAAGAAATTTTAGAAGAGGACAAGGCCATCAAGACCAGTAGGGCTAGTAATATTGGTTTATCTTAATTTTAGCTTTCTGCTTTTCCATCGTTCATCATTGATCCCTTACTCTATAGTGGGAAAATATAGTCTGTGCTGAAGCTTCAAACTCTTATGTTTTTCATTAAACAATCTTCTATATGCTTATTTGAAAAAGCTATTTATTCCAACTGCATTCCGTTTTGTTGCAGAGTTGCCAAGTTTTTTTTTTTTAATTGTCCCCTCCCCCCCCCCCTTAAAACACTCATAACCTGTGGTACCATCTATCTCTATCACCTATTTCTATCCATTAAATAATTTTTGGAACATCAAGAATGGTCTGCTTTTCTATTTTATCATTTCATCATAAATTAGATTACTGAACCAAGTATCATATTGGTTGCCTGTACTTCACTTCCACCAAGGCAACAACAGCCTTCTTATAGAATTCTGACTAGGTGGAGCTACAAATGATGTCTTAACAAGTTTCTCATATACTACTAAACAGCCCAGTGATATGCCATAGAAGCCCACCTAGTAGGCCTACAATGACAGCATATGCAGTACTACTAGAATTGGCCTGACTCCATCAAACATTAACCCAGATTTGCACAATGGGGAAAAAAAAAATCTTTACATAGCATGTGGAATTTACTACTGAATTAATTACCGAAGATCTGCCATACTAGGTCAGATCATAGTCTGTCTATCTTGCCCAGTATCCTGTCTCAAACAGTAGTCCATACTAGAGCATTATGGGGAGTGTACAGAACAGCACAATTATCGAGTGATCAATCCCTGTCTTCCACTGCCAGCTTCTGGTAATTGGAGGTTTAGGGTCACCCCAAGCTTCCCTGATTGATCCCTGACAATATTGGGCTAATAGCCATTGATGGACCTATCTTCCATAAATGTATCCAATTATTTTTAACCTAATTATACTTTTGGCCATTACAACATCTCATAGCAATGAGTTCCACAGGTTAGTTGCATTGTGTGTGAAAAAGTACTTCCTCTTGTTTGTATTAAACCTGTTGCCTGTTAATTTATTTGGGAGACCCCTAGTTTTTGTTTTGTGTAAAAGGGTAAATAATATGTGTTTGTTGAACTCTGTCATATCCCCTCACACACACATACCCGTCACTGTTTTTTTTTTTCTAATATGAATAGTCCTAATCTTTTTAGTCTCTCCTCGTATGGAAGCCATTCTATACCATTGATCATCTTTGTGGCCCTTCTCTGAGTCTTCTTCGGTTCCACTATATTCTTTTTGAGATGGGGTGTCCAAAACTGGATATAGTATTCAATGCGTGTGAACACTATAGATTTGTATACTGGTGTTATATTTTGTCTCATTTTCTACCCCTTTATTAATACCGTTAGCCTTTTTGACTGATGCTACACATTGTTTTGAGACAACTATCCACAATGACTCTAAGATCTCTTTCTTGGGTGGTAACAGCTAATTTAGAACCCATCATTTTGTACACACACACACACACAATTATTTTTTCCAATGTGCATTAATTTGCACTTATCAACACTGATTTTCATCTGGCATTTTGTTGCCTAGTCACCCAGTTCTGTGAGATCTCTCTGTAACTACTTGCAATCTGCTTTAGACTTAACTGTCTTGAATAATTTTGTATCATCTGCAAACTTTGCCACTACACTGTTCATCTGTTTTCTAGATCATTGTTGAATATGTTGCAACAGCACAGGTCCCAGTACTGATCCCTGGAGGACCCTGCTGTTCACCTCTCTCTATTGTGAAGATTGATCACTATGCCACAAGGTTAAAATCTGGCTTTATAACATTATGGCTAATAAAGACTGGTAGTTCAGTATTCTAAACTGGAACAGTTACTGTTTCAGGGCATATGATCATAGAGTTCAGAAAGAAGTTATTCCCCTGTGTAAAGCACTGCATAACTGGTTGGAGGCACTATGGGTTTGTTTTATTTTATAAACCAATAAGTATATTTATGTATTGCTTTCCTTCAAAGCAGGCCTCTCCCAGAGGCAGTATACTGGACTTGATAGATCCATTATGGAAAATCCTAGGTTTCCATGAAATTCAAAAAAACAAGAGTGATATTTGTGTATCCAAGTGTACCTGCTTAGAATGAAGCTCTTATTCTTCATCAGTAGGAAATAATGTTAGGCTGTTCAGTCAATGTAATCACAAGGTTCTGTTTAATCTTCTATGACAGTGAAGATCCTTGTATTCCATTGCAAGATTATCCTTGAAAGAGTATTACATGTTTCACTCCTAGAAATCAACAAGCTGTCCTCTAGCATTCACCACTACATGGAGTCATCTATTACAGAGGTTTGTCATTCAGTTATATTTTTTATATACAACATATGGCCAAACATTTCAAACATAGATGTCTAAAGTTGGTTAAAGAAGCTGTGGATGCTCAGAATGTCTGAAACGCTGTTCACTTATTTGGGTGCCCAAGTATGAATTCTGGTGCCTAACTTTAGCTATCTACGTTTGAAAAAAAAAATGGCCATAGCTTTTGAAGTAGAGATGGGCCCAAACTGAAACACTAGGTTACCCTCAAACTTCAAGGAAGATAAGGTCCAAAACCAGGTATGAAATTTTCAACTGAAGCCCTTCTCTATAATTAACAGAGCCAGAACTCCAAATGACAACAGTACTGAACTTTGAAGATGTTTCAAGTTGGATCCAAACATTTTTCTGAACTTTGTCATCTGTACTTTAAAAGTTGCAGGAATCCGTGTAATATGTGTACAGATACTTTTGCAAACAAAACTAATCATAGAATCATAGAACTGGAATGAACCTCAAGAAGTCATCTAGTCCAGTCCCCTGCACTAAAAGCAGGTCTATATAGACCATCCCTGACAGGTGTTTGTCCAACCTGCTCTTAAAAATCCCCAGTGATGGAGATTCCAATACCTCCCTAGGCAATTTATTCCAGTGCTTAACCACTCTGATAGTTAGGAAGTTTTTCCTAATGTCCAACCTAAACTGCCCTTGCTGCAGTTTAAGCCCATTGCTTCTTGTCCTATCCTCAAAGGTTAAGAAGAACAATTTTTCTCCCTCCTCCTTGTAACAACCTTTTATATACTTGAAAACTGTTATGTCCCCTCTCAGTCTTCTCTTCTCCAGATTAAACAAATCCATTTTTTTCAATCTTCCCTCATAGGTCATGTTTTCTAGATCTTTTTATAATTTTTGTTGCTCTTCTCTGGACTTTCTCCAATTTGTCCACATCTTTCCTGAACTGGACACAATACTCTAGCTGAGGCCTAATCAGCGTGGAGTAGAGCGGAAGAATTACTTCTTGTGTCTTGCTTACAATACTCCTGCTAATAAATCCCAGAATGATGTTTGATTTTTTTGCAACAGTGTTACACTGTTGACTCATATTTAGCTTGTGATCCACTATGACTCCCAGATCCCTTTCCGCAGTACTCCTTCCTAGGCAGTCATTTCCCATTTTGTATGTGTGCAACTGATTGTTCCTTCCTAAGTGGAGTATTTTGCATTTGTTGAATTTCATCCTATTTACTTCAGACCATTTATCCAGTTTGTCCAGATCATTTTTAATTTTAATCCTATCCTACAAAGCACTTGCCACCCTTCCCAGCTTGGTATTATCCGCAAACTTTATACTCTCTATGCCATTATCTAAATCATTTATGAAGATATTGAACAGAACTGATCTCTGCAGGACCCCACTCATTATGCCCTTCCAACATGACTGTGAACCACTACTCTCTGGGAACAATTTTCCAGCTAGTTATGCACCCACCTTATAGTAGCTCCATCCAGGTTGTATTTCCCTAGTTTGTTTATGAGAAGGTCATGCGAGACAGTATCAAAAGCCCAATATTTGATGCATTATACGTAATGTATGATTGTTTATAATATAAATGCATAGTAGCCCCAAGTGATTACACCTAATAAACAATCCATGTCATGAAAGTGGTAATAATTAACAAATAATCACACAAAAGTCTATTTATTCCAAGGTAGATTGATCTATATTAAAATTATTTAAACCACTAATTTTAATAATGATGCACATTTTAATAGGGTATAATAAGATTAGGCCTTAACATAAGTTGTCAATTTCAAATTTAATTCTAAATTGGTGTATTTTTTTAAATAGAAAAGTATTTTAAATTAAATGTTGCGAAACAAATCTGATCTAAATACTGATTCTTTAAAATAATTTATTTGTATCCACCCTGATTTATTATAATCCAATCCGTTTTATGATCTGTTCTTTCAAGGGAACAACAGGCTATCACAGGCCTTACATTTTGCCATATGCTAGTGCAGTGTTTTTTGCACTCTACTGGTATATATGCAAAGTTATAATGCAATTCTGTTCTGAACAGTGATAATGTGTAACTGCCATCTTATTCAACAGAACTGCTCTCGATCTGTATTCAGACTCCTAGCTGTTGACCTTGTAGAGAAAAAAATAGCTTTTAAAGCACTCTTTCGTCTTGTTGGCCCTGCAGAGTCAACACAGCTAGAGTGAGTTATATTCTATTCTTTCTTGTGCAGCATCAGTAGAATTGTTTATCACATTCTATTCAATTAAACCCGTGTACACCTATTGAAGGGTATGGAACTGAACAGATGTTATTCAGGGCACATGTTTGGAAAGATTAATAGATTTTAAGCCATAAGGGGCCATTTGATCATCTAGTCTGACCTCCTGCATAACACAGGGAAAATAATTTCATCCAGTTACCCATGCATTGAATCTAATAACTTGAGTTTGACTAAAGCATATCTTCCAGTCTTTATCTGAAGGCATCAAGAGATGGAGAATCTACCACTTCCATTGGTAGTTTGTTCCAGTGGATAATCAACATATTTGAATTCCCATCTCTAGATTCAAAACCGAGAGCACTAACCGTTACACCATAGAACCAATCTCATAAAAAGCATTTAGGTGCTATTTAGATTTGAACTCACATCAGATTTAGAGTTGAGAGCAGTAACTGTTATGCCAGGGAAACATTAAAATCAGATGTAATTGAAACCCTAACTTAGCCTACAAAACCTCTATTATTGGTGGTGATGCAGAAGAATAATCTCAGATCCTAGGCTGAAATAGCAGAGCTGGAAGTTAGGGGGGGAAAAACCCCTTCTTTTTACTTGTAAACCAAGCACATTGGGTATAGAAATCACTGAAAGACAATAAACATTAAACCCACCACCATTTGTCAGACTACAGCTACACAAATACAAGTGGTTTCAATGCTTTGCAAACTGCATGTGAACCTCCTATCATAAATGCTTGTGGACAGCCTAGTATCTTGCTTTCTTCCAGAAACATACTGGACAAAATGAAAGAGAATCTTTTGGACCAGAAGGGTCTCTTGTTCAGAGTGTTGCATCACTGCATCTTATTGCTCCTTCTGTTCAACCATTAGAACTGAAACCCAGTTTAATATCTCCATCTTGTCTGACATAAATGGTATAGCTAAATGATTTACCAGTGCCTGTATGAGATTTCATCTCAGATGCTTGGTGGCAGAGTAGCAACCCAGAGAAGAGAGTAAAGTAGCACTTATAAATTGGGGAAACCACTGGAAGAACTGATGACACTCATATTAAACCTCTTTTCTGAGACATTGCACCCATTATTTGTTATTCAGGTTGGCAAACTAGGGATTTTATTATATATGTACCTGTTTATAAGCATTCAGGTTTTAACTGTTGCCAAGTCTGTGGTACATCATCTCTGTTGGCAAGAAATTAAATATATTAAGCATTGCTTCACAGATATATAGTACCAGTGTTCTGACATCGGCATTGACTGTTAAGTATATTCTGCATGGAATTAAGGATGCTCTTTAAATATAAAGACCTGAACCCAGAGAGAGACCATCTCTCTGTATATTGTTTCATAGTAGATGTGACTACTGGAAGTATTTGAACTAGTTCCCCTTTGGAACTAAAGCTAAGAAGGTGGCCAATAGGGTGTTTTGCATGAGGGGGTTCTCAACTCTAGAACTCTTTGGTCTAAAAAAAATTCAGACATTTTCACCTTCATGGCATATTGAAAAGATTATTTATTTAATTTGTGCAGTCTCTTTTTAAGGAAGGATGGGGATAAGGGCTTTGGAGATTTGATCAGCTGCCTTAGGCTCCTCCTCTGTATAGATCCTTCATAATTAGAGGGCAGTTGATTTTATTGTATGTGACAGTAATGGTAACTTGTGTTGGAAATGTTATTTTGGCTTTTCTATATATGCTTTTTATGTGGACCTCCACACTTAAACCAATAAATAAAGAGATCTTACTGATCTTCCTGTGTTGTTTTTTGATAGCCATCAGGTGGTTTTAAAATTCAGTCCATTAAGATCTACTCAGCATCCGGTATGTGACTTTCAGTCTTGCAGTAGAACTTTTTCAAAACTGAACCCCATGTTGTAAATACTAGCAAACAGTCAGGTGAACCAACGTGTGATGGGGTGCACTCACTACTGTGGAGCCTCCTGCTGGTTGTCTTGGGAATTAGCTCTGTATGGTAGTGCACCATCTTCAGGTGGTGCCTCACCACCATCACTCCTGCTCTAGGACCCACATGTCTCCAAGGACTGTGGTATCCTCTTCAGCGACACAGCCCTCTGGTCGTGCCACATCTATGCTCCCCACTTCCAGGGGACCTGCAGTCCAAATTGTCTGGCCACTTCCTTGTGGCCCCAGCATCCTCATTGCCCTTGCCTCAGGGCCTCAGCCTGCATTCCCAGCAGCCAGCCAGGAGCTGTCTCTCGCTCCCCTGGTCCTTGCTAGCAGCACTGCTCTGTCCAGTGTGCTGGCAGTTCTCTCAGCCCTCCAGAGACACAGTTGTTCCTCCCTGGGCTCCCAGCAGAGAACTGCCTTCCTCTGCCCTGCAGCTCCCTTTTTATGTGGTCCTGATTGGCTGCTCCCTTCAGGCCTTCTGTTATTGGATGCCTATTGTGCAGCCTCCCTAGAGCTCTATTAACCCCTTAGAGCCCAGTGTGACGCAGGCGTCCCATCACACAGTGTAATGTGTGAAAAAATCATGTGTATCATAACCTTAATACCAGCCTATAGGTATGGAGATACCATGGGCCAGATCCTGCCCCATGCTGTGACCCTTTTGCAACACTGAACAATGCAAATGGACTGAAAAAGCAATCCTAACTGAGCATCTGAGGATTCTCTGAGCATGGGTAACTCCTCACCTAGTGTCCAACCAACATAGCCCTTCCCAACCTTCCCTGCCAGAGTTGGGACATGAGAACATGTGAAGCTATGACTAAGGAAACAGAACATGGCTGGTGAGCTACTGTGCTCTGGTGATACCTGAATAATATAATGCCCCATTACTAGATATTACTGGACAGCATGTGTTTTGAGCTCGTCTGAGACAGCTCTACTTTTTCGAGATGCAAACTGGTCCCCAGTAGTCCTCAGATTAGAGGAGCACAAAGATGTTGTAGAAATGCCTTTGCCCCACCCTCCAAATACACATCTTTCCTAAGTGCAGGAAGTGTGGACAGAGAACAATGAGGTCAGAAAACAATGAGGGATGAAACAAGGTAGATTGCAAATGGGTTTCATTCTGCCACCACTGCTAATGGCTGCAGTAAAACAGGTAATCCTCAATATAGAGGATTTTTTGCATTTTGAAATTTAATGCATTTAATTGCATTTTGAAATTTCTGATCACCCTGGTTCACCCATATTCAGTCTACTAGTATATATACTGAGGCTTATGGAACAAATCTCATTAAGTTAACAAGTTCTTGTTTTCAAACATACACTAAACTGCTAAAAGTGAAAAAAATATTTAGTTAAAGCTTTAATTACTTTAGCCTAGTTATTATGTTCAACACCTTGCTGTATGCCATATTCCAACTTCTTTTGATCCACATTTTCAGGAGAAAAGAATGATTATAAGTATTACACGTAGAGAGTTGAGCAACACTAATAGAGTTGTGATACAGGAGAAACCTGTCAAATGTATAACCTAGTTGTTTTATTAAACATGTTTTGTTATGCCATATAGAAAACACATTAAAACAACAGATCATTCTTTTCCTCAAATAGGCCACCTTTCTGTCGCATTTAACTCTTTCTGGCATTGGTAGTTTATTTTCTTATTACTGTGTTCCTTAAGCAGGAATTCAATTAAAAAGCACTCCCTTGTATTTCTGGATGCATTATTGAGACTCATTAGAGACAAATCAAGGTACTGGTATGCCTGTGAGGCAGAACTGGCCTGACCTGCCCAGCCTGGCTGGACTATGCACTTTTGAAGAATTATGAAATCCTTTAATGGGCAACTATATAATGCTTCCATGGCTGCCCAACCCCTTTCTTAGCCCACAAGCAAAGTCTGTAAGTACTGGAGGTTGGGGTAAAGTGTTGCAATTAATCTATTCAGTACCTTCCCTGATATTCATGAGGTAGGCACAAAAGTCCTCTGTGACGGAATGACAGATAGTCCTAGAGAATTTTAAAGAGGCCCATAGATCTCCTTAAACCCAGTGCAATCAGGGTGTAGAGCAAAGACATTGTGTTGGTGCATGTTACTCCCCTTTTGGCATACCATAGTGTTTACTGTAGCCCCAGTGTCTTGCCTTTTACTAAAGACGCTTGCATGTAATAAGAGGTTGGTCAAGCTATGCAGAGGGTTGCTTATGGGCAACACGAGTTCCCTGTCCCCGAGCCAACTTGAGAGTCCTGATAATGCAGTGGAGACAGAGCCACTCGACCCAACAATAAAAACTATGCAGAACCAACATACACAGCAGAAAGAGGTTTTCATCCTGCTTTCTGTTCTATATATATAGGACTAAGATTTGTCATTATTTATGATATAAGATATAATCCCTGGAGGTTGCTGCCTGACAAAATCTCATATATGAGATGTTCTGAAAAGGCAGCTGAGGCTCATGTGGCCTTCTGATCACCGTGACATGCCGCTCATCCATGTGATCTCTATTGATACTGCCCGGTATGATTCTGAGCATATCAATAGTGATTACAGCACTTTGGGAGCAAGGGTGAAGCAGTCAGTGGTGCATGTGGTTTTCTCATTTTTTCTACCAGTTGAAGGAAAGGACCCCAGTAGGGAAATATGTAACTTGGGAGATGAATGCATGTCTGCAGATGGTGTCAACAGGAGGGCTTTCCTCAACAATGGGATACTGTTATGTGAATGAGAACTGCTGGGAAGAGATGAAGTCCACCTGTCAAAGAAGGGTAAGAGAATCTTGGGACTCTGACTCGACAACCTAGTGAGGAGGTATTGAAACAACTAGCTTCAAAGGGGGGCAGTTGATAAAAGCCCACATGTAAGTCTAAAAGATGACCTTGACAAAGGGCTGGAAGTCAGAGAGGTGGGGAATGTAAAATAACAATAGCATGTCAGGAGCAATAGAGGTAACACAATGGAGGATTCTGCTCAACATCTTAGATGTCTATATACAAATGAAATATGTATGGGGATTAAACAGGAAGAACTGCAAGTCTTAATTCACAAACATAATGGTATAATTGACGTCACAGCGCCTGGTGGGATAAATCTCATAACTGGAATACTAGTGCAGAAGTAGAGAAAGAACTGACAGGGATCTGAAGGGGATTTCAATGCAAACAGTCCCTTCTATGAGCAAGAGTCAGGCTAGCTGTAACCCTAATAATGCGAGACTTGTAGAAGCGAGGATTGTGTGAGGCGAGTGGAGAAGAACTGTGTGAGAAGTTGTTGTGACCTTGTGTGAGATAAGTATGGAATGTAGAGTATAGTCTAAATAGGTGAGAAAAATAAGATATCAGAATGACCTATGTACAAACAAAATGCAGCTGTTGCCCATTACTGTATGTAACAAAAGGTGTAAATGCTTGCCTTAATTGTTTATCTTTTGAGAGACCTGCCAAGGAGGGGGAAACCCTGTGTCCTAGTGCACTCTCTCCCTCATGCAATTGCTTGAGAATAAAGTATCTGACTTGCTGCATCCAAAAAAGAAAGTGAGAACTCTGTTTTTCTCCGACACGGGTAAGGCAGGGTATAATTTGTTCAGAAAGGACAGTCAGGGAACAAAGTGATGAAGTGTTTCATTGTACATCAAGAATTATACACTTGTTCTGATGTCCAGAAGGAGGTGAGAGGCAAACCAGTTGAAAATCTCTGGATGAATGGATAGGCTTTGTGATTCTAAGGAAAGGAAGGAGTGAGAGCAGCAGACTAAGGATAATGGACTTCAGAAAAGCAGACTTTAACAAACTCAGAGAACTGGCAGGTAAAGTCCCATGGGAAGAAAATTTAAGGAGAAAAGGAGTTCAGGAAAGCTTCTCAAAAAGACAATATTAAAGGCAAAACAGTAAATTATCCTGGCTCAAAGGAAAGTTAGGAAGATTAGGAATAGGCCAAAATGACTCCATCAAGAGCTCTTTAATGACCTGAAAATCAAAAAAAGAATCCTACAAAAAAAATGGAAACATGGAGAAATTGCTAAGGATAAGTACAATAGAATAGCACAAGCATGTAGGGACAAAATCAGAAAGGCTGAGACACAAAATGAGTTACACCTAGTAAGGCACATAAAGACAATAAGAACAGTTCTATAAATGCATTAGGAGCTAGAGGAAGATAACAGAAAGTGCAGGTCTTATTTAGCAGGAAAGGAGAGCTAATAATGGATGACACAAAGAAGGCTGAGGTTTTTAATGCCTATTTTGCTTCAGTCTTCTTTAAAAAAGAAAATTAATATTAAAAAAAATGAGGAAGGAACACAGGCCAGAAGAGGGGAAAAAATGGGTCAAAGAATATTTAGATAAATTAGATATATCCAAGTCAGCAAGGCCTGATGAAATTCACCCCGGTACATAGGAAACTAGCTGAGGCAATCTCAGGACCATTAGTGATCAACTTTGAGAACTTATGGGGGACTGGTGAGGTCCCAGAAGACTGGAAAACCTACATTTTTTCCCTTTCACAGGGTTACTGGCCTAGTGGAAAAGAGTGAAGCAGTAGATGTGATTTAAGTGAACCTTTTGACAGTGTTCTACATGACACTATCATAAGCAAATTAGGGAAATGTGGTTTAGATGATATTACTATTAGGTGGGTGCACAACTGGTTGAAAGACTATATAAGAGTAGTTAGCAATGGTTCGCTGTCAAACTGGGAGGATGAATCTAGTGAGGTCTCACAGCAGTCAGTCCTGGATTTGATACTATTCAATATTTTCACTAATGACTGAATAATGGAGTGGAGAATATGCTTATAAAATTTGCAGATGATACCAAACTGGGAGGAGTACAATCATTTTGGAGGACAGTATTATAATTCAAAATGACTGATACATAGAAGAATTGGCCTTTACCCAACAGGATGATATTAAATAAAGACAAATGCAAAATAGTACACTTAGGAAGGAAAAGTCAAATGCATAAGTACAAAATGAGGAATAACAAAGATGGTAATAGTGCAGCAGAAAAGGATGGTGCAGGTGGTATAGAGGATCACAAATTGAAGATGAGTCAACAATTTGATGCAATTACAAAAAAAAAAGCCTAATATTCTGCAGTGTACTAAGAGTAGTATCGTATATAAGACATGGGATGTAATTGTTCTGCCCTACTCTGCATTGCTGAGGCCCCGGCTGGAATATTATGTCCAGTTTGGGGTGCCACACTTGAAGAGGCAGAGTAAGTGGATAGGATACAGAGGGGAGCAACAAATATCATAAAACATTTAGAAAATGAGGAAAGGTTACAAAAACTGGGCTTATTTAGTCTTGAGAAAAGAAGACTGCTGCTGTTCTTCCGTGATACTCCTTCAGTCTGGCTTCAGTCGGGCTGCAGGGCCCAGGAACTGAAGCTGGAGGCTAAGGTTTGCGCTGAAGTTTGAAACCAGAAATCAGAGCCCAGGGTCAGAGCCAGAGTCAGGAACTAGAGACAAGGATCAGAGCCACAGTCAGGAGTCAGAGCAGGAGCTAGGAACTAGAAAAGGAACATAGGGCTGGGGCAAGAGAGAAACAAGGCAGGAACAGGGCTGGAGCAAGACATAAACAAGACAAGCAATGCAGGAACAGGGCTGGAGAGGGTCAAGAAATAGGCCGGGGACAAAAGCAACTGCAGCTGTGGTCAGAAGCGTTGAGTAGGGTTACCATACGTCTGTTTTTTCCCAGACATGTCCGGCTTTTCGGCAATCAAACCCCGGTCCGGGGGGAATTGCCAAAAAGCCGAACATGTCCGGGAAAATGCCGGCCGGGCACTTCCCCTCCCGCGGCGGCTCTGCTCCTCCCCTGACTCTTTGGTTCTGTTTAAGAGCCGAGCTGCCCGAGCGCTATGGGCTTTGGGCAGCCCCCATGCCTCCGGACCCTGCGCCGCCGGAGCCCGGGAGGGGAAGTGCCCGGCCAGGGGCGTAGGGTCCGGAGGCATAGGGGCTGCCCAAAGCCCAAGCGCTACTGGCTTCACGGTTTGCCGGGCAGCCTCCAGACCCTGCGCCCCCGGCTGGGCGCTTCCCCTCCCGGGCTCCAGCTGCGCTGGGGAAGCGCCGGCCGGGGGCACAGGGTCTGGGGGCTGCCCGGCAAACCGTGAAGCCGGTAGTGCTCGGGCAGCGCTTTTCGCGTGGCTGTGAGTGGGAGGGAGGAGGGGGCGGGGCTGGGGTGGGAAATGGGCGGGGCCAGGGCCCAGTGGAGGGTCCTCTTTTTTTATTTGTTAAATATGGTAACCCTATCGTTGAGTAGCCAGTGACTGACTTCTACTGCTGAGTTTAAAAGTAGGCCTGCTGGCTCCCTTCAGTTGGGCCTGCCTAGCACAACCCAATTGAGCTCATTAATCAGTCTGGAGGCTGGCCTAGTTACTCCTCAGCCTCTGCTGAAGGAGCTTATTTCCTGCAGAGGGGACTGAAGATAACAGTCTTCAAATATGGTAAAGGCTATTATAAAGAGGACTGTGATCATTTCTTCTCCATGTTGACTGAAGGTAGGACAAAAAGTACTGGGCTTAATCTGCAGCAAAGGAGATTTTGATTAGATATTAGGGAAATCTAAGTATAAGGATATTTAAACATTTGAATAGGTTACCAAGAGAGGTTGTGGAATTGCCATCATCGTAGGCTTTTAAGAATAGGTTGGACAAACACCTGTGAGAGATAGTCTAGGAGTACTCAGTCGTGCTTTGGTGCAGGGAGCTGGACTAGATGATCTCTCTAAGTCCCTTTCAGCTCTACATTTCTATGATTCTGTATTACTTTAGGTTTCACTGCATCCAGACACATACTATTGAGTCAGAAGTGACACTGAAAGGTCCGTACTAATTAATATTTTTCCTCTGCAACATGATGTGTGTTGAGTAATATATGTTATTGCTCCTGTCATTGTCTCCTTTATAAAACTCCCTCAAATGGTACATCATCCCTCTGGTTTTATGCTAAGAACATATATCTGGCTCACTCATTCAAAAGTTATTTTTCATTTGTTTTATATTACTAGTACCACAGCTGTTTCTTCAATGACTGCAACTCTTCAGTCATAGAATGACATAGCATTACAATATTTGAGCAGATTATGTATTTTCAATTTTTTTTTTTTGGTGGTGGTAAAAAACGGTCATTGTTTCTCTTTGAGAAAAGGAGTTAAAAGTCATAGTAGCAATATTTTGAAATTTTCATCATTGGACTGAATTGGGAGCAAGGTCCTGGAACTCCTTCCTGGAGATTCTATTTCAATTTGGCAGCAAAAGACCATCATTAGAGAATAACATTGGAGGTGTGACAGCACCCTAGGCAAACTACCAAGTGCATGCAAAGGTCAACTAACAGATGAAAGAAGAGTGCAAAAATTAAATGAAAGGCGGAAAATGCCAAGGTTATGCTGACGTTTTCATTAAGAAAATCACTGAATACATGTAACAAGGCTGACATTTACTAATATAGTGGTAGAAATCACAGTTCTGCATGTACTGTATATTTTCTTGTTCAGTCAGCATATTGTAGAACTCCATGAAAGGGGATTTAATACTTTCACAAAACTAGCAAAACAAAAAGCAATAAAAATAGTGATTATCTATCTCTTCCATACATATCACCATAGTACATGTGCATATATCACTGCAAATATACTATGATATACAACAACCGAGTTCATATTAAAATTCATATAAATATATTTACCAATTTGAGTCAATGTCTTTTATTCTGTCCCTTTTCCTTTTCCTCATCCCCGGCTCCATGAGTTCTTTTGTAACCCTTCTGCCCATCTAAGTTGGCAGCAACAAGGGCCGGGTTCTGTATCTAGGGGTTCCGTTTCAATAATGCAATGCAAAACCGGCTCGAGCCCCCACCCAGTGACCTGGGACAATTACATACCACCCCCTGGGTGTCTCTAAGAGGCAATACTTCCCCTCTCGCAAGCATGGAGTCTGAGTGTAACAGAAAATGTTTAATAACATGAGGTAAACGACATCAGCATTAAATTGGAAAAACACCACAAACAGGATTCATAACACAAACCATGAGCAAAAAACCCACCCCAGCAAATTGGGCTGTGTCCTTTCCCGTGGGTTCTTGAAACCAGCAACCCAAGAATCACCAAAGTCCCAAAAGTCCAACAACCCCCCCAAGTCTCTGTCCCTGGTCAGTGCAGCCCCAGAGTTCAAGGGGGGGCCCGCAGGGTGTTAAGGGGCACCTTACGTGATCCGAGGCCGACCGGATGCCTCTCCGTGGGGTTCCGCCGCAGCCTTCACCACGAGCCGCTCCACTCCACCAGCTGTCCCGTGAGCCGCTCCCGCCGTCCCACGAACTGCTCTGGCAGCTGCTCCGCTCTGCTCCACTTCAGCCGTCCCTTGGGCCGCTCCCACAAGGCTCCGCTCTGCTCGCTGCTCCTCCAGCCGCTCCGCTCTCCGACCTGTGAGCTGCTCAGCTCCGCTCCAACCATCCCCGCAAGGCTCCACTCTGCTAGCTGCTCCGCCAGTCGCTTAGCAATATAGCTTCAGGCTCCCCCACTAGTTAACACAACACTCAGTGATCTCAGCCCTTAATAACTTTAGCACTTTTGTGATTTCAGCTCTTAGCAATTTCAGCTCATAGTAGGGGAGCCCCAGTGCTAGTGCACCATTGGCCCAACGTGAATTCAGCTCAGCAGCTGTAACTAGACTCCTAATAGAATCAAAGTTAACTCTGATATTCAACAGTGGAGAGAGGAGGTAGTGCAATTGGTGTTTCAAACCCTCAGAGGGGGCCCATACCATCAGGCACAAATACCTGTCCCCATCCTCTCTCCATTCCTGGGTTTTGTAACCCATGCCCCTTGTCAAGCAAGTGCTACTTAGGTAATGGTGAAGGACTCGCTCAGTCCTTCTGTTGACAGTGGAACAGTTCCACTGGCCTTGATTCACAGAATCAGGGTAACAAAACTTTATTCTTCCTGCCCCAATAACAGAGAAAACTGGGGATCCCACACCAGCCAAAGTAACCACTTTGAGTTGCTGTTGTTTCATGCCAGGTGAGTGGGTGTGCCTATGCAAACCAGATCAGCCCCTGGAGTTCTTTTCCACACTCGCCATAATTCACCACCAGATGTCAGGGTAGAGCTCATCCTGACTCTGCTTACACTTTCAAAATTAATTCCCATAGGTCATTCCTTGCTGTAAGAAGGGCCCATCTCTCCGCTGTCTTACTCTTGGAAAAAGTGCATACAGTAAATGACTTTGACTTATTCATCATACATTAAAGAGTGTTTCAGTTATACTGTCAAAAGAACCTGAGTTATACATCAGATATGAGTGACTGGTGACTCCTGCATAAACCACAGTGTGTGGTACATTCATTTTAGTGTGCATACAGAGAACACAGAAAACACAAAGGTGGCTCAAAGCTTTTGGTTTGAAATTTTGGGCCAGTGGAAGTCAATAGCAAAATGCCCATTGACTTCAATGGGATCCGGATTTTATTCTTGGAATTTATTCCCTTTGGAAGCCACTTATAGCCCTAGACTAGCAACCTTCAGAGCATGAAGTGAGGCCTATTTAAAATTCAAGCTGATTTTTGGTTTTTAAAATGTTGTCCTTTCTACTGGTTTTAATCGCTATAAGTGAAATGCCCACCTGCCATGTCAATAAGCACTACACAAATTGCTAAAATAATACACTGAATGTATCACTTGCCTTCTATCCGGAGACCTTAAAGTACACTACAACTATTGATTAATTAAACTTCACAACACTCTTGTGAGGTGAGTATTCTATCCCCATTTTATGAGGAGGAAAACAGCCACAATGAGGCCCAGTAATTTGCCCAAGGTTAAAGAAGAAATATGTGTTAAAATTGATAGTAGAGCTCAGATTTTCTGATTCCATGCACTGTGTTTTAGCCACAAGACCACTCTTTCCCTTTCTGTACTGGAATGTGGAAATTTCTTTTCATTGCATCCAATTCTTCTATCGTCTGTAAAATCAGTAAGACATACAGAGGGAAATCTTACTGATTTACAGATGATAGAACCACTTGGGACAATGGAAGGAAAGCTTCATATTCCAATCATTCCACAGATAATGTTCATTACAAGACTGCTGGTTTTGTTACTGCTATATTTCTGATAAAAGACCTCAGACTGACTCTATGAATCACTACATGCAGTAAGCATCATACTCCATTGTAGCTTAATATAGATAACAATTTAATACTATATCATGCAACTGTTGCACCCCTGCCTAGCCATAATAATAAAAAAAAAAAACGTTGGGCTAGATTTTCTCCTGAGTACAAGCTCTTCTCAGTGCAGGATGCAGGGGCCATCAGGTATGTACTTATGGATCCCTGATTCTGTGAGCTGCTTTGCACCAGTCCGAACACTCACGTTAGAGCAGCCTATAGGCAGTTCTAATTTATACCACTGGCATTATGACAATGGGGAGTTTCCCTCCACAACTGGAATTCTCTGCTGGCCAGATACAAATTCTCGTCCCGTTGTATCACTTGAGCAAGACAAAGTGGCTGGTATAGAAACAAGAATCTGGCCTATATCTTAAGAAAATATAATTAAAACAGTACCCAATAATATCTAAAAGCATTTTCTTTTATTGCCAATGTAGCAAGCCATAACCAAGCAATTTTATGCCAATTTTCTCAGGCACCTGATGTTTTCTAGTATTTATTTCAATCTACTTTTCCATTTTCTTCACAGAGTCTTTCTTTAGATCCTTTCTATTGCTTCTATTGTTCTGTTGTCACTATCTCTTCTGTTTCAGCTGCTTTCCTATTTTTAACAGCCTGTAAAAATGTCACATAGTCACATCAGTTAAATGATCATAATTGTTAGCTTGGAGTTTGCTAGAAGTTTAGCAAACACCTACACATTTCTTGTATGACCTCGCAAATTAACAACAGATTGTAAAATACTGCAAAATGCAGATATTTTCATATCTCAGTGCTTTAAGAAAACATATTTCAGTTATCCACTTTTGGTTAAAACTTGCACATTGGGAAAAATGACTCTAAGAGTGATAACATAACCAAGTAGACCTGAGAAGTAAATGCCTATAAATATTTATATTTTAGAAAGAAAATATATTTTAAATTTATCCTAATCTTACCTACATAGTCTATTTGCTATAGCTAATCTCTATCATTCATAGTTTTTTTTTATACTAAACCTATCGCCATAGTATCTGAAAGCTTCAGATATTGAATCAATTCCATTAAAAGAAGGATGGTGAAAAAAGGTACCAGGTAAGGCCATGTAAACATGCAGGATTGTCACTCTGGACATTACTCTGTAGCCTAGAATGTCTGTTGAGACAATGCAAAACAGTGGAAACAGCTACAAGCATGCTGACAGCTCTCTTTGTTTAGAATATCACCAGGTTCAATCATCACTGAGGCTATGTCTACACCAGAACTTTAGTCAGTAAAACTTACATCGCTCAGGGTGTGTGTGAAAAAAACATATCCCAACAGACATAGGTTACACCAACAGAAGCACTGGTGTGCACAGCACCCTGTCAGAAGGAGACATTCCCCTGCCAACATAACTACCATCACTTGTTGGGAGTGGGAGAGCTTTCTCCCATCAGCATAGAGCAACTACATGGAAAACTTTATAGTGGCGCAGCTGCAGTGGTACAGCTGTGCTGTTGTAAGGTCTGTAGTGAAGACGTAGCTTGGGATTTGTGGTCTGTCTGTGCAATTTTTATGATTGGTCATTTGTGTCTTTTTTTTTTTACACTTTATGAATTATACCTGGATGACAGCACAAGCTTTCACCTGGTAAATGAGTAAGAAAGGAGAAGATTGACCAATAGATAGGAATATCTGAAGGGCAGCCGCCATCCCAGTATGGCTAAGCTGCCTGGGCAAGCTATGGAAGTTCCCTTGCTGCTGGGGAGGACTGAGTAGCCTCCTTTAAGAATAATCCTAATAGCCTGAATCCCATAGTCAATTTTAGCTGTGGGCACTTTAAGAGGATCAGTTTTAGACAAGGTCATTTGCAGTCTGCTTTGGAAAAAAGTGCAGAAGGTTTATACCAGGGATAAACTTACTTTGTTACAGAAATGGATTTCTTTAAGGCCAGAAAGCAATAACAGCTATGTGCCGAGTACTAATTACTATATTAATAAAATAGCCCAAGTATTCAAATTTAGTTTTAACTTGTAGACATATATCCCTAAATGTTTAGGCTCATGCTTGAAACCAAGTTATTGCCTACAGCCCGCAGTACACTGTCTCATTTCACTGAGATTTTTAAAGAGATGTATCCCTCTGGTATAGATGTCCCTGGCCTACTTATAGAGAAATTTCATTACCATGCTGTGCAGTCCTCATGGTACTGAAAGTAAAATATTGGATTGACAGGCACTTGTTGTGGAGGAGGGCTTCTTGATGATGGAAAGACTGATTCAATCTCTAATCCTGAAGAATGACCTGCCACCTGGAGTGATAGTATACAGATGGGTGCAATCTAAACTCTCTTTCCGCCTCAAGTTGCATTTGGCTGCAGATTAACAAGGTGATTCCATATAATGAAGATGGTTGTTTGGTGCAGTGGCAATTTTCCATTACTGACATGCAATGTCAACAGTTGTGACATAGCTATAAGAACAACATTTAAATGTGCTACATCTGGCTGGGACTGGTGCCAGGTTATTAACAGCCCCATTAAAATTACCTGCAGTGAACTGTTTTGGAAGGAGAGCATGTAGAATACTCTTTTCCTTATGACTGTCCACTCAGCTGTAATAATAGGCCAGTGATACACAGTTATTATAGTACTGGTAGCAATATTTTCAGAGTTTTTATTTTGATAAAGTAATGCTTTCTATGTTACATCTTTAATTGTAATGAGACTACTGTTACTGCTGTCCTTGGCCAGCTGAAACTCTCATTGAAGCCGGGACAGTTTGGTCAGACAGCAAAATAGAAATATCTCACTAATGGGCCCTAATAGCAAAGTTCTAAAAACTTCATCTCCCACCCCATTGTCCTTATGAATGTGGATACTAACAATGTAACAATTTCCAGTGCAGTCCAGTGCAGGCTATTAAGGCACAGCCTCTGAATAAGGGAGCCACTCTGCCCCAGAGAAAGCTACAAGTGACTTCCAGAGCTCCTTCTGAACACAAAGTGTGCAATTGCCAGTATTGTTGGTAGGTTTGGCCAGTGCTTTGCCTCCCCCATAACCACTTTTCAATTGGCCACTGATTAAATATGCTGTCTCTGAACAGTTTCCATGTTCAGCAGGGAACAAGGGTTGAGCCTCTTGCTGGGCCCATGTGCAGGGGTGGCAAGTTGGGGGAGGATCCTTGCACACACATGCAGAGTCTATCCCCAACCTAGCTCCAAATGTCTTGGCATTACCTTATCATAGCTTGTCAAAGAACTTCAGTGTCTCACATCTTAGGGTAAGTCTACACTTAAAATGCTGCATCGGTGCAGCTGAACTGATTTTTAGTGAAGGTGCTACTACACCAATGGAAGAGTTAATCCACCTCCCCAAAAGGCAGTAGCTGTGTTGATGGGAGTAGCTCTCCTGCCAACATAGCACTGTCTGTACCGGGAGTTAGGTCAGTATAACTACATCGCTCTGGAGTGTGGATTTTTCACACCCCTGAGTGACATTTATATCAATATAGGTCTGTAGTGCAGACCAGACCTTACTGTATTTATATTAGTTGCCTTTCAGAAACTGGTAAATACATTACTTGGCAGTTTGGAGGGTTTGGCCAGGTCTACACTACAGACCTATCTCTCTATAAATATGTCACTCAGGGGTGTGAAAAATCCACTAAAGCTGTATGTGAAGACAGGCCCTTTGAGATCTTGTGGGGCAGGGTAAACAGAGGCCCTATCCTGGATTCTCCCTGTGGCCAGCACCTGAAGAAGTGAAAAAGGTTAAGATAACATAGCAGGGCTTCTACCATTTGCCACTCAAAACCCCGTAAATGTGGCTTGTTTGGGTAAATAATAGCAGAAACTATGTCTGGGATAGAACAGTGTGACAAAGGCTATTTGACTGGCTATACTGAAAGAAGAATAGGAGACAGCTAACATGGGTTTAATTCGGCTGCAACTTTATTATTAGATGTCTGAGACTACCCGGTAGATAAAGATGTATGGTGCAGGTAACCCCATGTTTATTCCGTAATTATCTGGGGGGGCTCCCACCAGCTTCCCCTCTTTTTCCATCCAGGTCCCTCCAGCAAATCCATTGCCAGGACTTTACCATCCGCACCCCGCATAGGATGGTTGGCTCCCTGCTGTACCAAATACCTCTTTTTAAGTCCTTTTCCAAGCCATTTATTCGGTCACTGTCTACCTTTCCTATGGAGTACCTGCAGTGGACATCCACCCTACACTTAAATAATGAGTTGTGACATATGGCCTACCAACCTTCATGCCATACACAAACAGAGCCCTTCCTGAACCCGCTGTGGGGAAGGTGAAAAAAACCCAACTGCACCCAATCCAATATGGTGGTAAGGGAAAAATTCCATCCCAGACTCCCTAAAAAAGGGACAGGTAGCGTAATGCCCACAGCAGATCTTGACCAAACCTGGTATTTTACCATATAAATAGGAGGGAGGGTGGGTTCTGCTTCAGATTGTTCAATGTAAAAGGGAGCTTCCGGCACAGGGTTGCCCCTTTAAACCCTGCATTCCTAGGAGATGAATCAGCAACCACGCTGTCCCCTTTTGCAACAGTTTTCATCCCCTCGCATCCCAGCCATAAAGCACTGTTCCCTTCATGCGATCAGCCAGACAAATTACTTCCCCCGCCCCGCCCCCCCCCCAAAAAGGTGCAAGGAGATCATATGCACACTCCTTCCTTGCTGCTGACATTGTAGAGAAGGGCATAGCTGGAGTAAAAAGAATGGGTATGGGTTTTCCTTATGTCACACAGATCCACAACTGTGTATTTATCTCCTTGTGTCTGTTATAGCATAGTGAAGAGCCCTCTGGCTGCGCTGACACAATATAGGTGGCTACAGCAGAGCTGCATACAACAGGACTCAGATCAGATGGACTGCAAATTTATAAACCATTTCCTGACATGCGTGCTATATAGGAAGCTGTACAAAAGTGTACATCCCTCAATATTATTAATTCTACTTTTCAGTACTTAGATGGCCTTCATAGTACTTGTATGTCATAAGTATCCAAGAAGACATTAATAAGACTTCTATGCAAAGACCCAGGGTATAAGTATATATTATTCTAAATTGTCCTGAACCATTTGTTCGCATGATGAAATCTATGGTATATTCCACAAACAGTAGACAACACACAAGAAATGAGAACTTTTAAGGGCTACTTAACACTGTATCTCACAGTGGAGCAGCAAAAAGTTTCTTAGCACAAAAGTTTCCATCATTTTAAAAAAAGAAGAACAGGAGTACTTCTCAGGCTGCTACTCTGAAACCTGTCATCATTTTAAAATTCACAATGTGCAGTGACCCTCAACCTCACACTTCTGTCTGTGGTGTTAGTCTGAAGGTGGCATGCAGGCTGGAGCAGGAATATTATCTTACTCATGAGCTATCAGAAGGTTTTTTGGTCTGTTTTTTTCTCACTGTTTGTGTTTCCTAATGTATTGTGTACTTCTCTATGCGTGTTCAACATATTTAGAAAAACACAGGAAGCTTTAAATACATGTTATTCACCCAAAACACTTTAGTTATTGAGGGAGCAAGGGTTTTGTGATTAAAATGTAGAGAAAAAAAAGTGTCAAAAATCTCACATGAAAGGCACAATTCTAGCTCTCTCACCTGTGGTGGAAAGTTCAAGTGGCGGAACATTGAGCTGTGCTCTAAACCATGGGCAGAATACTGATTTAAACGGGAACTATCTGGTTAAAACTCATGGGCCTGCTGATCCTCAGCTGGTGCAAACAGCTGTAGCTCCACTGACTTCAATGGAGTTATTTCCATTTGCACCAGCTGAGGATCTAGCCCCTTATTTTTTAAATAAATGTTAGAAATAGCAGCTTAGTTTACTGAAAGTGAAAGAATTTAAAGAAAAAATTCTGTATTCTCATTTTCTCCAGTTTGAATAATGAAGATAGACCAGTAAGTTTCATTTTCAGGTTATGTTAATAATGCTACAATGTTTGGGCTGGGATTTTATGGTTCAATATCTCTAGCCTTTCTAGGGCTAGATTTTAGCAAGTACTGCATGGCTTGGCAAGCAAGAAATCTTCTATAACTTTCATGAATACATTTCAGTTGATCATTGATCAAAATCAATTATTTTGTAAACATCATATATATGAAAATAAAAGTTTGAAGCACATCTGATCTAATGGTGTCTCACAGGTCAGTTATATGAAAGTTGATATGAGCACTGCAATCTCTCTACGATTTCTATGTTCCCTCTATAACCTTCAGAACATCAATATGAGATCTTTTCTTTGACTGTCTTCTCCCACACACACCCTTTCCACTCTATCTGCTTAATTCAGTCTCTAACCTTGGCATGCCCATTACACGTACTACCATCCCAATAACCTCCACATTGCAGAGCATTAAAAAAAAAAAAAAAAAAATGTGGGTTCCCCCTCTAAAAATGTGTTCTCTCTTCCTTCAATTTAGTCACTTTCCTCCCTCCTTGTGTCCTGCCTCTTATCCTCAGCAGTGTATTTCTTGCCCCCCACCCCCATTTCCCTTTAACCTCTTCTACCTTTACTCTTCTACCCATCTGCCTTTTTCTCCTTTAACCTTCAGACATGAGGCCTGCGAGAGACCATAACATAACTGGGTTATCCTTTGAAACAGCACATCTTGCTCCTTTCATTTGCCTCCAAACTTCCTAAGCATTCCATCAATACTATTTGGCTTCCTTAGATTCCTCCTCCTTAGTCCCCCATAATTAGTTTGTCCCCTCCATAGTTCACCGATGCTGCCCATCACTGAGGTCATCACTGATCCAATGCAAAGGGCCTCTTTTCTATTTTCATCACCTTTGACATAATTGGTCTTCCTCCTCCTCTCTACCATTACCACTTGGACCAGTACCCTTCTGTATAGTCACCAGACAGTTGTGAATGGATCCAACTGCTGGGTCCCAAGCCAACTGAGCCGGGGTATATAGTCTAGTCACTGTTTCTAATTAGGGGTCTGGAAGGCACACTCCCAGGCTCAGAAGCCTTATCGGGTACTTTCCTTGGGACATGGGACTTCACAGTCCAGGCAACCTAGACCCTGAAACTAGTGTCTTAGGCATTCTGAACCCCACAGTCACTTATGCATGCTTCCCCAGAGCTCCACCTAGGCTGTCGGTACTCTGGTTTCTAGTTTAACCTCTTTGGGGACATGGTTACAGGAAAGCAAGGAATACAAGCTTAGCAACGGAATTTCTTAGCCACAGAAACTTTATTCTTGAATGCACTTGAGGGTTACAGCTCTTTGGAAAAAAAGCAAAGTCTTGAGATGTATCCTCTCCGGTCTGATCTCAACCTGTCTCAGAGTCTGAAGTGTGTCAATGTTCAGACTGAACAGAGTTCCTCCTGCCAACTTTCTTTCCTGCACATCTGACTTAGATGTGGTGTTCAGTTCTTTCTGTTTCAGAGCTACACCACTTTCATAAGTGATGGTTGTCTCCTTTTGCCATGTGATTAATCTGGCATGCTTCAGTCCCCATCCTTCCTCTCCATCAAACCAACCCCCACCCTCTCCTGGCCCCCGGTGTAGAAAAAAAAAATCAAGAAAACAAACAAACAAAAAACCCACATTGTTCCATGTGGGTGGCCCAGCAGTTCAGAGTCATACAAAGTCAATGATCTTTGATTGCTCTCCTGATGGTCTGAGCCATAGTCATTCAATGAGGTGTCAAGCACATTTCCTGGGTAGGGTAATTGTCTGGAATTCAATATAATAGTCTATCCTTAGTCAAGCCTACACAGGTGTTCATCACATAAGGCAAAATGAGGTTCACAATCTGTTACAAATCTAGAAAATGGAGTTCACAATTTGATACAGATGTATCCCACTCTATCACATCCCTTTTCTGGACTTCTTCCTATGATTCTGTGACTGTAACTATCCTTGTCCTATCCTTACTACTTCTTACTTACTTACTTCTTGCTTACTACATCAGTAGCTCCTTTTCCATCTTTTTTTAACCTACCATAGACATCCTTCTGCTCTTACTTCTTGGCCCATCCCTACTCCCACTCCCTGATCCTCTTTTATTGCTTTATCTTCCATGCCTACTGTGATGACTCACATCTATCTCTCCCCTCCCCCAGCATCTCCTCCTCATTGTTGTCAAGCCTATGTTGTTGACTTACTCCTCTTGAACATCTATCAAGACTTTAGTCATCTTCCCTGTCACTCCAGTTTACAACTTCTGTGTCATGTTTGACATGTCTCTCCACATCTATCTGCCAGCAAATCCTGCCATTTATTCCAGTGAAACAACATCATCATATTTCCTTTTTATTCCTACAAACAGAACTCTCATCCAGACTTTGGTCATTTCTACTCTTGAGCACTGCAAGCTCCACCTATGGCCTCCCTGATTCCAACCTTGTCCCCCTACAATCTGTCCAAATCAATGTGGTGAAAATCTTTCCCCTCACATATTATCTCTACCTAGCCTCTTCTTCCCTTACACAACACTTAAACTTTTCCTAAGGCTCCATAGAATTATGCTCTGGCCAATTTCCATTCTTGTCTTTTGTAACTCCCCTACATCCTGGCTCCCTTTTCTCCTCCAACACTTTTCCCTGTGTCCTCTCTGGTCACTTCTTCCATTCTGCTTCCTATGCCTTTAATTCCTATCCCATGGCAAGTTCCTCTTTTCCTTCAAAATACTTCTATTGTGAAGCTTATTGGTCTCAATCTGCCACCTTAAATAGTGTTATTATGCATTCATATTTAAAAAATAAAATTGTGTCTTTGTTGTCTTTTCTTTGTAAATTCACTGAGGGCAAGGAATTTGTGTGCTCCATATTTTCTACAGGGCTGAGCATTGTCAATGCTTAGCTTATAATGAATAATAAGTGTGACAAAGTTCCTCCTCTATCTTGGTGGGTCCTGCACTTATTGGCGGATTTTCTTGCCTCAGAGATTCACCATGTGGGTTGGGGAACAGCCCACAGACCTTCCCCTCTGGAAGAACCCACAGTCCAGGTCAATTGGGAGGTTTGGGGGGAACCCAGGCCCACCCTCTACTCTGGGTTCCAACCCAGGGCCCTGTGGACTGCAGCTGTCTATAGTGCCTCCTGTAACAGCTGCATGACAGCTACAACTCCCTGGGCTACTTCCCCATGGCCTCCTCCAAACACCTTCCTTCTTCTCACCACAGGACCTTCCTCCTGGTGTCTGATAATGCTTGTGCTCCTCAGTCCTCCCACACCGCTCCTTGCACCCCTTGTTCCCAGCTCCTCACACTCCCACCACAAACTGAAGTGAGCTCCTTTTAAAACCCAGGTGCTCTGATTAGCCTGCCTTAATTGATTCTAGCAGCTTCTTCTTAATTGGCTCCAGGTGTCCTAATTAGCCTGCCTGCTTTAACTGGTTCTAGCAGGGTCCTGATTACTCTAGTGCAGCCCCTGCTCTGGTCACTCAGGGAACAGAAAACTACTCATCCAGTGACCAGTATATTTGCCCTCTACCAGATTCCTGTACCTCACTGGTCTGGGTCTGTCACATAAGTAATGGAATAGTAAATTGTGATGATACTGAAGAATATGATGCCTCAAGCTGGGAACTTCCAAAATAAAAACAGCGTAGTCCTGGGACATCAGACGGTACTCTGATGAAGGTGCTTGCACTGTGAAGTGGCCCACAGAGAATCCCCTAACACCATCCAACTCCAAGAAATGTTGTGCCTCACTACTGAAACTTTTCCCCTGTCCCCAAATACCCTCTAGCTCTGCATCTTCCTCTCCAAATACGAAAGCACAAGAAAAAGGAGATTGCCTCCCCACCTTAAGGAAAATGGTGCCTAAGCCTGATGGAATGCAGCTGATTGCTGTTCTACAATTGATGGCCACACAGATGATATTAAGTCTGTTTCCATCCTATAGACTACCAGGACAGAGATTCAGAGTTCACTACAAGCTCTGTCCAAAAAGATGGGTGAAGCAGAGCACAGAATTTATTAAATGGAAGATTATTTCAAAGAAGACAAATTAGGAAAAAATAATATGGAGACCAAGTTAATTGATATGGGAAGTCACTCAAGATGATGTAATATCAGGATTGTCCATGTCCTTCCGGGAATAGAGAAAGGTAAACCTCCTGAATAAAATGCTAATTAAGTTGCTGGATCTGCCTATAGATTTTTAAGTGTCCAGCAACACTCTATATTAAGAATTGAGAGAAGATAGTATTCAGTTCCCCACAGGAGGTAGAAGAATACTTCAAAAGTATACAACCTCTCCCATTGAAAGAGGAGACATCTATGGAATGATTTGACCATATGGAATTTATATATTGCTCTGAGACCAGATATGGTTGCTCTAAACAAGTTGATGGGTGCTGGTTGATATATGTTAGTTTTTCTTTTTTCTCATTGGGTTTGAAGAGTTATCAGTTTACTTCTTATTACCTTAACTCATGGGAAAGGAGCATCAATGTAAATATCTGTCATTTGATTAATATTATATGCATCACTCCTTTATTAGATAGTGCTTTCTCATGCTTTAATGTATGAAAGTTCCAGTGGTAGTAGGTGATTACTATAACTGTAAAGTTTGGGGCCCCACAGGCTGTGAGGATCTCCAAGTTTCATCTGATCTTGCCTCCTCCTCTTGGTGTCAAGTGTGTATTTTTGGACTGTTTAAATAGATTATGCTTTTGATTGTATGGTTCTAATGTGTATTTGTCTCTCCAGTATCTCTTCTGGTGTCACCCCCATACACATACATACACACACACACACACACACACACACACACACACACACACACACACACACACACACACACACACACACGCATTTAATTCCTCTTTGTCCTATGCCTGTTGCCCTCCCCTAATGAAAATTTTCTTCCTACTCTTGTAGACTACCCTATCCCTGGATCATAAAACTTTTGCTGCTCAGATGTAATAGTTGTATGCTGCCCAGGAAAATTTGCAATTTCTCATTTATTCACAAAGCAATTTTATATTTTATCAGGTATATTTTAAACAATGATGGCTCCAATAGTTAAGTGTCTCCTGAAATAAAGGGTTTTAATAACCCTATTAATAAAAATATACAAATCACTTAAATAACAATGTTGATGATATGCCATGCTCCAGGAAAAACATCTGACAAAACTTGAAGTTTGTAAACTGAATAGATATGGTGTAGGTCTTTCCGTTTCTAGCTGCTTTAATTCTTCAGCGAGGAGCATTGCTACACTAATACATATAAAGTTGAATGTTAATATTCTGAGTACAAGGTCTGACACTGAGGGCATATTGACTGACTCCAAGGCTAAAAATGGCAATTCTATAATCATCTTTGCCAATCTCTACAGGCCAAAAGAGGGGTGATCCCAATTTTTTTTTCCATAATTTCTTTATTAATGTAAATCACTTTTACTTTGGAAAGTCTTTAAATCTTTCATCAGAGGCCATATCATCTCTTATGTCACCTTTAAAAATAAATGGAGAGAACACAGAATTGATACGCTTGTGAAGGAAGCAAAGGTCTTAGATGTAGACTATTCTTCTGTCACCTCCTCAGAGAAACTCAGAACCCTCATCAATTTAAGATATGAATTCAACACATGTCTGTCCCCAAAGGCTGAGTTTGCTTTATTCTGTTTGAAGCAAAACTATTGGATGCTGGCGAAAGAGGGGGCAAGCTGTTGGAATAGAGGTAAAATGCTGATAGAAATAAGTTGCTGGTATTCACAATAGTAGCAATAAATTATATACAACAGTCATATTAATAAACAGTTTCTACAGTTTTAGTCAAATCTATATTTAGTTGAAGAAGGAATCAGTGAAAATACCCTAGATATGTTTTTTAAACGGATTGTCTCTGGCACAATCTGTCTCTCAGAAGGAACTTTTAGAAGTCCCTCTATAATTAGCAGAGCTGACTCAGGCTATAAAAGAAATGAAGGTTGGAAAGCCTCCTGGCACAGATGTATTCCCACTGAATTTTACAAAGAAGTTTTCTGAAACTTTAACATCTAGATTATTGAATATGTTCAATGAGGCCAACAATGAGTAAAGTCTTCTACCTACTCCAAGAGAAGCTATCTCTTTTGAAGAGAACAAAAAAACTTCAAAAACAGACTTCAAAGAGAAACTGCTGAGCTACGATTCATTTGCAAACTTAACATAATCAATTTGGGCTTGAATAGGGACTGGGAGTGGTTGGCTCACTACAAAAGCAATTTTCCCTCTCTTGGTATTGACACCTCTTCATCAATTATTGGGAGTGGACCACATTCACCTGACCTAATTGGCCTTCAACATTGGTTCTCCACTTGTAAGGTAACTCCCTTCTCTTCGTATGCTAATATATATGTATGCCTGTTTCTGTAATTTTCACTCCATGCATCTGAAGAAGTGGGTTTTTTACCCATGAAAGCTTATGCCCAAATAAATCTGTTAGTCTTTAAGGTGCCACCAGACTCCTCGTTGTAGCACTGGGAGGATTTCTTCTTCCCTCTCCCTCAACTTGGAAAGCCGGGCATCTTTGTGGCTGTTAGATATAACCACGTTGGGTGCAGATTGAACAAGAATTGCTATACCCACTCCCCCGTTCAAGCAAGGTAGGATCAAACTATTATAGATTTGATCGTTTCAGAGCTCCCACAATAATGACTGAGATGAAAGTGTGGTCAAACTTGGCCAGAAAGTTCTGCTTCCATCCATTCTTCCATGTAGAGGAAGTCCTATAGAACAATCCTATCCTTAAAAATCAGTGGTAAAACCATGATGTGGAGGGATTGGATGGCATCAGAGCTAATTGACAATAATAAATTTAAAACATTTGTAGATCCTCAACAACAATTTGGCTTGCCCTGTTCCAGAGCATGGAACTCTTCAGTTAAAACCGCTACTTACAAATGTATTTCAACTGGATGCATTGAGAACTCCAGAACTTCTATTATTTTGGAGGAAACTTCCTAGACTTTCTCACCATCACTATCCTTTTAAGATTTTCTGACCCAAAACACTCTGCCAAAGATTGATAATGTGAGAGTCGCTTGGAATAGACATTTAGATACTGATACCAGTCAGCTCTGTGTTCTTGGGGACCCAGGGTGCAGTATCCAGCCTGACTCATAAAAGACAACCTCCCAACCCCAGCCTCTGCTTAAACCAAAACCCATCAGAGGGGAAAAAAAGCATGGAGAGAGCAGTGAAGGCCATTGAGAGACATAGCTAGACTCCTCCTGACAAGGGTGACAAGATTAAGACATTTCCATTGGCATACAGAATGAAGAACAGAGACAACTCCCCTAGCCTCATCTGCATGAAAGATGGGACAGGGAGACATCTCAATTTGGATACAGAATGGAGAACAGAGAACCGTACTGAACTCTGGGACCAGAAAAAGCAGGGAAGCACTGCATCATGGGAATCTCTGCTGCAGATGCTAATGAATCTACGCCTGCCTACATCCAGCTCAGCAGTTATCAGACCAATTCTAGTAATGAATCCTTGATTGATATCCAAAATACTGAAGCAGTATTGTGAGCTCCCTGGAAGAAAACACCACCCATAGCCAAGAGTGATCAGCTCTTATTGTCTAGCCTAAAAAAACACCCATAAACAAATCTAGTGTTCTCCCTTGAAACATTGTATTTTCTCTACAAAAATCCCTACTCACTCTCCAGTAAGTGTTCTGATGCTTAGATTCAAACTATGTATCAGTTCCACTGGGAGTCCATCTTCTCCTGACTGATTGTGCTGGGGCCTCTGCCTGTCTCCAGCGCTCAGGACCCTGAGTTACCACCATTACCTGGGAACCCCAACCAGTTCAAGCCTCATGGAGTGGGTGAGATCCCCCTTTTTTTCTCTCTCTCTGTTTTCCTTTCTACCTTGGGTATTAACCTTTAATAATGTATGCTATGTTTGTTTAGGCTCTCCTTGTATAATTATCACTATTATTCAATAAATAACTTTTATGGTTAAGCTAGTTGCTTCCCTCTCTCTTGTTGAACTTTACTCTTTTGTGTTTTTAGCTTCCCCCATTTACTCTACAGCAACGCTTCTTTTACCTAAGCTAAAGATCCCTGCAGCACCCAAAATACTGTGGGGTTTGCTCATCGAGTAGGTTACTGCCCATACAATTGTGATGTGAGAGTGGGGATAGGGATGTGCTGAAACTGGGACACATAAGGGTGACAGATTGAAAGTGCTGCTTGACCCAGTCCATGGAGCCCAGGGGGCACATAATGGGGGGGCAGCTTGAAAGTGCTGCTTCATCCAGCCCATTGAGTCCAGGGACATATAAAGGGTCAGCCTGAAAATTCTGATTGACTCGGTCCACTCAGACTTGCTCTGTTAATGTATGTGTGGGTGTGTGTGTGTTCATCTAGTTCTGGGGCTGGAGAAACCTAGCCCTAGGGAACCTTAGTCCTGCAGGATAGCTCCACTGGGAGGGGACTTGCAGCAGGGAGAAGTAGAACTCCATATGAAAACACAAGTGACAAGCAATACATTGATAGAATTACAGACCCCTCTCCCCCTGAAGAGTAACCTGAATAAATGAGAATACCCCAAAGTAATGGGCAAATCTGGTAACAATACACAACTTTCTCTGCCCCAATGGAGTACAATTGTATCTAACATTAAAAACCTGACCTGAGACTACAGCTTATTTACCAAGAGACACTTTTTCAAATCTACTGGTCCCCACATGGGCTAATGACAATGGGCCTCAAATGAGGATTGCTGTGGAAATGTAACTTGCTTGGTGCTATATTAGCTCATACGCTTAGGGAGTGCCCATGTATCAAGGATTTCTGGAAGCAGGTGGATCCAAGAACCAATTTGATATTGGATGCTAAATAGGAGCCCTCCCCCTTAAGTTTCATACTTGGATATTTCCTGAAACTTGGAGATTACTTGGTAACAAGGCAATGTGGTTCTAATATGCAGCTTTGGTCACAGAAAAATTAATCCTGTGAAAAATGGAAACGTCGATCTCCCCCAAATATTGATGTTCGTCTCAGAGATATGGCTGACCTTGCTGCTAATAAATGACTGGCATTATGCAGAAAAATTCAAGGCAATTTGGGCTGATTTTTAGAGGTCTATGATTAGTGTATACATTGAAGATAATGTTGCTTCACTTCCCCTTCTTTTAAACTTATAGACAAAGTAAATAAAAAGGGTTATGATGAATCTGGTTTATTTGTTTTATTTGGAAATGTTAATAAATTAAAAAAACAGGGTTGTCCTCTAACCCTGTCCAAATATCTGGATATTTCCACACCCACCCCTCATATCTACCCCTAGTAGCAGGGGCATCATCATATCAGCTCAGAAAAAGGGAATTGACATTTTTTTCTCATTCAAATCTCTTATAAAATAAAATGTGTCTTGTTGGTGTGTTGTCAAGAGTTCTCTGTAGTTCCCCATCTAGCAAAGCTGCAGTTGTATATGAAGCTTATTACAAACAGGAAAATACTAATTCAAAAGACAATTTTCAATCTATTTTGGGAGTTTGTGCTGGCATCTATCACCACATTGTCTAAGCCCCACAGAAACTGAAGTGAAATTATGTATAATGATGCATTCCAAACTCAGTTTAAAACCATGACACATTTTTACATTCTACAGTATATGAGCTTTGAGAGATTCCTGTGGATTATAAAAACTTTCACAAGTACTGATGGCTTCAATTCTAGAAATTGTTGCTTTCTCAAATTCACCTACCCTTGTTTTCAGAAAATTTTAATTATTTGTCTTTCCTTTAACTGATATGAGCTATAAAATTAAAGTTCCATGTTTTTTCCAGTGTCTTCTCTTGATCGTTATTCTTCATTCTTTTTCTCTTTCTCAAAGTCCCTTTATTTAATACCTACCCCGTGCCCCAAAAGAAACTAAATACAAACAGATCCCTTGACAGCATCTAGCACAGGGATATATAAAGAGGAAACAAAGATAGAGAACTTTGAAGTAAATTTACTGCATAAACAATATATGTAGCTAGAGTATATATGTGACATTTATAGAGCCTACTCTTATAACTTTAGCAAAATAACTTGAGATATTTGGTATCAGTAATTGGAAGTACCTTTTAGTTAAAGTCTCCTCCCTTTATACCTTCATCCCTCTTAATTTCCGCCCCCCGCCTCCCTACCCCTGTGCTTCCCTATTATCCCTGATTCATTTTCAGGAAGGGTCACCTTTGAAAGGCTCAATTAAAGATAGCCAAGCACTGATAATTGCTAATAGCAGAGTTTGTTACTAGGGCTATTGCTTCTCTCCTGACTCCAAAGCATGCTCTGCTATGCTCACTCTCAATCAAGGATGTTTATTTTCATAAGTTGTTAGCAGACAGATGGAACACAGTCTTAACCCAATCCTTGGCAACAGGCTTCAGGGCCAGGGCCACCCCCACACCTCAAGTGTCTAGAGTGATCAGATGTCCTAATGTTAGGGGCTTTGTCTTACATATACACATACAACTATCCCCCCACTTCCCTCCTCCAATAAAAAGGGTCCTGATTTTTCACACTTGTTATCTGGTCACCCTACAGGGGTTTCTTGCACTGTAACTCCTGGCAGCTTCAGTCAGCTCCATTCCCTTCCTGGAGCAGCATCTGCAAGGCTGTTTCCCTGAACCTGTGGCATCTTGCTTATGGGACACAGCAGAGGAGCTAGTTCTATTCCATTGTGGCTTTCCCTCCCCAGAGCTCAGACTGTCTCAGTCCTTTCTCTTGCCAGCTGCCTACTACCAGCCCTATAGAAGCCCAGTTGTAGCCCAGCTCTCCTTAATTAGTTGGATTGGGCTCAGCTGCTCCAATCCAGGGACGCTGGGCTCAGTCACTCCACAGAGACCAACTACCCCATGACATGTTCCCAACAGCAAATCACTTTAAACAAAATCAAGGGACAGTTCTTCAGATGAGGACATTCAGATATCTATGTGCTATAATGAGGGCAGAGGATTAATTTATAGAGGGGCTTATGCGACCCAATTAGGGATATGACCCCATGTGACTTAAAACAATCAACCACCTACCTACATGTGCATCTGAAGACAAAGTTAACACTGTGTGTATATACAAAATATAATGTGGAGATAGTATCCATGTAATACAGTGCAGAGCCATGTGATAAAATACTTCTGTCTTACAATTTAATTACCTCACCTGCTGTCTGTCTATTTATTCCTCTCTCTTAGGATTTATTTTATTGACATTCCAAATCTCTAAACACTTTAAAACAGTCACCTAGGAATCTCATGAAATGTAAAACACCTGTCTACCCCCCAAGTGACACCTTCCTGAAGCCTACAGTGGACAAGATTCGGACGCAGATCTGTGACTATGTTTCCATTCATAAAAGTGTCAAGACTTAGGTTTGTTATCTCATAGTCCTTGAGGGATAGAAATTGAAGCTATATAGTGTATTAGATGTTGGCTGTGTGTGTGTTTATTTAGTGTACTGTTTCAGCTTCGCACAGGTAGCAGAGATAGCAGACCTCAATTAAACTGCCCAATAAATTCACAGACTCATTTTTTAGCGAAAGCACCGAGCCAGGTTTATTGTCAACGAAGCACGGTAATAGCGCCTGGCAGACTCTACGAGAATACTAAGACATGTATGCTCGTGACAATGGACGAAGCTTAGTTAGTGGCGAGACTTTCCACTGCTTCCTAGGCTGGCCAAAGACACCCATCATCTTATATATTTCTATTTATTACACTGTCATCCTGACCTTATCTTTAGGAGGGGTCAGTGTGTTCCTGTTATCTTTGGGGAATATTTTTATACCTTCCTTGATATCGGGATGTTCTGGTACCACTCTTCTGGAATGTGTTTGCGTGATTACTCTGTGCCTAGGAATGTGTGTTTCTGCAATATCAGCCCTGTTCTTGCCAGATTCAATGAGCAGGGCCTGCTTTTTGCTCCCAAACTGACTTTGTTTCATATCAGCAATTTTTTGACCACTACTTTAGTTCAGGCCTCAGGCCTTATACCAGGCCTTTCATACAAGGGCTTATGTTTCAGGCTTTCTTCCTATTACATAAAATACTCAACACCTTCCTGGATTCCTAACAAGCCCCATTAGTATTACGGTCATCATCATACATTTAAAAATCATGAGTCAGGTGTCCAAAAAATGAAAATAAAAAAAATCTTGAGACTGGCTTTAAAAATCACACAATTTCAAAAAATAGATTTAAGATTTTTTTTTCCATTTGACTTCTGGGTTTTTCTTTAAGGTGCATGTTTACAAGCTGTTCTCCACAACTAAGTGGATAAGATTGTTTAAGAAATCTAAAAGAAAGATTTAGTATGAGTTGGCAACACATGCAGCACTCACTTCTAGCTATGGAAGGTTCTGACTTATCAAACTTTAAACCCATGGACTTTTAGGTACAAAAAGTTATTTTAGATCATTTTATAAGTTTTTGAGGGGCACTTTTATGGGTGGACTCATGCAACTAAGGAACCTGACTTTATAGGAAGAGAAAAATGAAGTACCTATAGAAGTGTTTAAGATATTAAACTTAAAATATTAATATTATTTAACTATCTTTACTATAACATGTGGCATATGCAGAATACATGATAGTGTGATTTAGTAAAAAAACATATTAACAGAAATCTGGAAAAAAACTCACTCCTGGCTTCATCATTCGTGAACAGTGTGCCTGTCCCAAACTCATGCGAATAAACTCTTCAGCAGAACATATGCAAAGGAGAGAGAAATTGTTAATGCAACATGCTATATCTGAACTGGTTGGTAAAGACATTTTGTGAGAGAAAACATGTTGCTCTTCTGGCCTCTCCAGCTACAGAGCTTCAGTTCACAGAAAGCTGCCCCTGGCTGAGCATTGTTTCTGTATGGGAATCTGTAGTAAACATAACTGACCGAAGGGGAATTCAATGGCTTAATAGTGTATTTGAACTGGAGTCTCAGAAACATTCAACTCTGCTTTCAACATTCCATTTTTCTGTGCTCCAATGAAGAGTAGTTCCAGTGAAGAGTGAAATACTCCTTCCCTTAGCTAAGAATGTTGTGTACATGAGCAGATGCAGTGTGAATCAGTGTATGAATCTGCGAATTGATTTATTTTGCTGGGATTTTTAACCCTTTTTTTTTTTAATCTGTCACAATAGTTTGCTACCAGAAGGAGAAAAAACAAACCAAAGGGGCACTGGCAGGAATAGATGCCTCTAGATTACTGATTTATGTTATAATTGTGTGGTCCAAGGAAATATGATGAAGTTTGTCAGATCAGCCATGGATTGAAATTCTTTATTTTACTGGATCACCTGGGCTTGGAGTGGTCACTCTATATCCAGGAGATAATTTTTCCTAAGACATTTTTTTGCTATAAAGGGCATGGAAAAAGAGAGAGAAGGAAAAATAAACAATGTTGGTGCAAATTTAAAGCAGATGTACATTGGCATACTTCAATTGATTTAGAGTGAAGCTGATTTACACCAGCTAAGGATCTGACCTGCAGTTTCTTGTTTAGAAAGTCAGTCAATGTGTATTTTTCTGCCTTCCCAAAGGGAAGTTCAAATAGTCTCTAAAACCTGAAACACTAACTGAAGTGCAAAGCCATAAGGCAGTAACCAAGGCACTTACATTTTAACAATTGCACTCTTAAGAAAACTTAAATTGTAGAAAATAGCTTATATAGCTAAAAGTTGTTCTGTGGTGTTGATTTTGGAAACTCCAGACGTTGTGAACTTAACTGTTTGTATTCAGGCTGTACAACAGACTGTACTGGAAACAAATTTGATTCACCTTTTCTAATTGATAAAATATATCATATTCCTGAAGCCTTTTGTGATCAAACTCAAAGTTATTATAATAACTATTTTGCAACTCTTCCAGAATAAAGGAACTCCCCGCCCCGCCCCGCCCCGCCCCGCCCCAAGAATAAAATATCCACCCAGGGGAGTTAAAGCAGCATAGCTATATTGGCATAATTTTTCCTCTATAGCTATTCCAGTCAGTTTCCCCATGTAGACAAATACTGAGATTCACCGCCCTGCACTTTAAGCAGGGGCGGGGGGTTGTCTGGCTGGCCAGGAGAAGAGGGCAATGCTTTCTGGCTTGGGGGAGGAGGGGAGACGTAAAACAGCTGGAAAAGGAATGAGGGGTTTGAAAAGGTCAGCCTGGGCCTAGTCTCTCCCCATATCACTCAGAACAGGCTCGGCAGCAGAGACTCCAGTGCATGGCTTGCTGCAGGACTACGTGCAGTCAAAGGGTGTGTGGGACTAGGAGGAGGGGGGGAGAATCCCTTCCCCATTTCAGAACATTAAAAACAGGCAGGAATTGGACACGGTGGCAGGGGGGAGCGGGCACAGGTTCCCTGCTCCATAGAACCCCCACGTGGAAGCATTCTGGACAATCAGTGGGGGTTGGGGGGGGGGACAACCCCTTCCCCCGTTGCATGGCATAAAAGTAGGCAGCAGTTGGGGACATGGCAACAGCAGTTGGGGAGCAGGCACTGGTTCCCTGCTCCATAGAACCCCCCTCCCTCCCCCGTGGAATTAGTCCAGAATGTAAGCAGGAACAGCAAGGGGCGAGCAGCCCCTTCCACATTTCAGGCCATAGAAACAGGATGGAGTTGGGACACGGTGGCAAGGGGGAGCAGAAACCCTATGTGTTCAGCTCAGAGATCTGTTTAAAAACAAACAAACTCCCTGCCACAACTGCAAGGCAGCAAGGATAGGGAGGGAGCAAAAAATAGTCCTCAATCCACTCCCACATAAAGCCAGACAGTGTCAGGTAGGGGAAGGCAGGAACTCTCCCTCCCCCACCTCCTCCAAATCGTTACAGGAGGCACTGGAACCAACACAATTTTGCATATAGCCCATGGTGGGGGGAGAAACCTCCCACTCTCCTCTGGCAGGTACGAGAGGGCTCTGGGCAACTCATTTCAGCCCCAAAAGGAAGTCCAGACAGTTAAAGGGGGAGGAAACCTTGCTGTGGCAGGGAATTCAAGGCCCTAGGGGATTATCTCAGATCCAAGTGGGGTCCCCATAGAGGGCCAGAAAAAAAAAGAGGGGGGAAAGAGAAAAAAGGCAAACAAACAAAAAACTCACACACTTTCCAGTCTGGGAAAGCCATTCCCTGTTTCAATCAATGAGGGATAATGTGCAGGAGCTGGTAAGTAGTCTCAGCACGGCTCCAGGGGGACACAAAAAGAAGAAAGGAAGGGAGGCACAAAAAGGAAGGCTTAATTCTCCTTTTCTTCTGGCACCAGTGGAATGGGGTAGCAATAAGAGAACAGATTCACAAAGGGAGGTAGAGTTGATTAGAGGGGGTATAGGTAAAAGAAGGGAAAGGAGGGGGAGAGCAGGCCCTCCCATAGCAGTTGCAGTATACATGAATGTTTAGGGAATCATGGTGCAGTTTTTCCCTGCTGTAGCCAGAATACAATGGGATGGGGGGAATTTGCATCACCCCCCAACTTAGTTTTATTACCACAAGAACCCAGAAAGCAATCAAATCACACACACGGCAAGTGGCTGGGGGAGCCTGGGGTAGTGCACTGGAGTATCAAAGTCAGGCTATCGGACTTGGGGAAATGGGGGAACCAGGTGCAGCACTTGCTCACCCGAGTGCATTGGATTGTCACAGACAGCCTATTGGGCTTGGGGAAGTGGGGGCTCCAGGTGCAGCTCTCGCTCACCCAACTGAGCTGGCAGCGTCTGATGGCGGGCCAGTTAACCTGCGGCTGATACAATTAATTAAATGTATTGTGTATGAGGTTGTTTCCACAGCACTACAGGATGTACAAAGCGGAACAGGTAACGCAGATCCAGTACATCCCGCTTGGGTAATTTCAGGAGCACCGGTAGACGCATAGAGCAGGGATCACCATCCACGAACCCAGACAAATGCTGTTCACGGTAGGGAACCTTGGCGTAGGACAGTTGTCAGTGTGGTCCAGAGATCAGTGGCACCATGCACATGGCACAGCTATGAGAAAAGTTTTAATGAATTCATACAATTGAGCAGGAAGGCCAGTCGGCAATGTGGCCCATTACAGAGGAACAGGTGCTACGGTACATGCTCTCATTAGCAACCCGTCAACTTGTGTCCTCCACAATTTCAAATTGCCTTTGAGCCATTACATTGTCAGTAGGTTAAATGCCGACCCAGATCTTTGCAGGGTTTCTTAATTCAAAGGTTTTTGGCGGGATGGTCACGTAGCGGTGGACCCAGGGCGGATTCCCATAGTCCCATCAGGATTTCCACACTCAGGGATCCCCTTCACGTCCTCGGTGTCATATGTAATAGTGCACAAGAGGTGTCCCTATTCAGGGCAGTATTCTTGACAGCATATTTTGGTGCTTTCAGGATCAGTGAGCTTGTGCCTGGGTCCATCAGGGATTCTATGGGAAAGGCTTTGCTTTTGTGACATAAGCTGGCACAAGCATGCAGTGATATTACACTTGCGAAGGTCAAAGACTGCTCAAGTTGGCCGGGGTCCATTCTTTACCCTATGGGAGGGTGGTGAGCCTGAGGTCTGCCCCGTTTCGGGGTTGAGGGCCTACATGGCAATACAGTGGAAGGGAGAAGGCCCCCTTTTTCGTACATGGAGATGGGCATCCCCTCACAGCATATCAATTGATTACCATTTTGAGATGGGGGCTAATGAGGTTGGGGCTGCCAGCTCATGAATTTGGTTCCCACTCTTTCACAATAGGGGTGGCTATGGCAGCAGCGCAGATAGGTATGGAAGCAGAGGCTATTCAGGCAATCGGATGCTGGCAGTCTAATGCATACCGAACATATGTAAGACTGCAGGTAAAAATCAACATTAATCAGTTGTGTTCTCATGTCAGATACAGGACAGTCAACTATAAACACGAGGGTGTGGATCTGTGGGCACAGTATTGTGTTTTGGGTGCATAGGCACGCATCCAGGTTCCCCGAGAGCTACCAGCTAGGATTCAGTGGCGAAGCATTACTCAGTTGTCACACACGAAGGGACATGTTATGGGATTAACTGATACCGCTGTTGTATGCTGTGTGGGCACATAAGCGGCCACTGGATATATTGGTGATACACCTGGGAGAAAATCTGGGAACACTTAAAGGGATGGAGTTAATTCTTTGAACTAGGAGGGACCTGAAGTAGATCCTGGCAATTTTTCCAGCTGTTAACATTGTCTGGTCAGATATGCTTCAGCGCTGGATCTGGTGGGGAGCCATGAACCCCGAAAGGGTGGACAAAACCAGGAAGCATGTGAACAGGGAAGTGGCCAAATTCTTGTTGCCCTTGAGGGGGACAGTAATATCCTGGCATATTCTATGGGGCACCCGAGTTATTTCGGGAGGATGGGATGCACCTGTCAGATTCAGGTGCTGCCATATTTTTGGCTGATATAAAAGAGGGCATTGTGAGATGTCTGGGAACCTGGCTGGGTGTGGGAAGAAGGCAAAAGAATTATTAAGTTTTGTTTGGACTCTTATTTGGACTTATTTATGAGACTGTGGAAGGGGCCAGAACTTAGGTGACTTAGCTGGAGAACTGAGCCACAGAAAAAGTGGGGCCAGAAGCAGATGGACTGCAGGAGGTGCTAGAGCCAAAGAGAGTGACAATATTTTCTCCTTGATGCCAGGGGGCTATCCAGCATAAGTGAGTCTTTACTGCAAAGATCCAGACCATTCATTCAAGCTAATGGTTGTCGCCTCCTTGTGGCAGATGTTCAGTGCAGGTACTCCATAAATTAAGGCACAAAGGAATGGATACATGGCTTGGAAAAGAATTAAGGAAAGGTTCTTGGTAATTGAGAGAGCTGGGGGGCAGTTGGAGACTCCTCTGATTGGTACAGCAGGTAGCCATCCCCCCATCATTATAGTCCACCTCAACCCCTCCTACGAGGGGGCGGTGGTCGGTAAGGTCCCAGCAAGGGAATTGCTGGAGGGACCTGGATGAAATGTGGGGGAGCTGGTGGAAGCCCCCCCAGAGTTGGATGGAATTGGAGGTTCCCGGCAGTGGATCTGCTGGAGGGATATGAACAGATCATTTCTTTGCAACTCAACGTCTAAGATACTGACTTTTAAAAATAAAAAAGTATGAAATTTAAGAGTTATGTTAATACATCTGAAATGAGTGCTTACTTTACAATAAGACTTGGGTGACAAAAGAATAAGTCAAGATTTCAAAGTCTTCCCATAAAAAGAAGCCTTATATGTACAGCTTTGTCATTGTAACCCAATGTTTGGATGCATGAATCCTGGTCTGGATCTTTGCAGTAAAGACTCACTTATGCTGGATAGCCTCCTGGCATCAAGGAGAAAATATTGTCACTCTCTTTGGCTCTAGCACCTCCTGCAGTCCATCTGCTTCTGGCCCCACTTTTTCTGTGGCTCAGTTCTCCAGCTAAGTCACCTAAATTCTGGCCCCTTCCACAGTCTCATAAATAAGTCCAAATAAGAGTCCAAACAAAACTTAATAATTCTTTTGCCTTCTTGGGCTCCTGAAGTTTTCTCTTGTCTATTTACAAACCTTATCTCAGTGTGCTCTTCCACTGAAGCCTACTCTGCCCCCTGTAAGGTTTCCCTCTTTAGGAGAATCCTGTTTTCGCCTCAGTTTTGCCCCCTTTTGCCTATCCCTTTGGTCTTCCTTAGTCTGACTACACAGCCCTTTCCTAGAAGGCAAACAGCCAATCCCTGTCTACTGGGCCTTTCCTCCCCTAGTAGTGAGCTCCCTCAGGGCATGGCTACACTTGCAGATGTAGAGCACTTTGAGTTAAACCAGCCTTCGTAGAGCGCAATAGGGAAAGCGCTGTAGTCTGCCCACACTGACAGCTGCAAGCGCACTGGCGTGGCCACATTAGCAGCTCTTGCAATGGCCACAGAGAGCAGTGCATTGTGGTAGCTATCCCAGCATGCAAGTGGCTGCAAAGTGCTTTTCAAATGAGGGGGGTGGGTGGAGTGTGACAGGGAGTGTGCTGTGTGTATGTGGTGGGAGAGACATGTGTTTTGGGGGGCTGTGAGCATGTCAGCATGCTCTCTTATAAGTTCAGAGAGCAACAGACCTCCCCCACACACCTCTCTCTCTCTCTCTCTCTCTCCCCCCCACACACACAGCATTCCACAGTAATGGTTGCTTTGTCTCGGAGCAGATAAGCATGCTGGCTGTCAGAAATGGAGCTTTCAAAGGGCATATCAGCATGCCTGCAGTGATTCTAAAACAATGATAAGAGTGGCCACTTAAGGGGATTATGGGACATTTCCGGAGGCTGAACAGAGCGCAATAATGCAACACCTCGTTCACACTGATGCCCTAGCATTTCAGCCAATGTGCACCAAGTGTTAATCTTCTCGCCAAGGTGGAGTAGCCCTGGAGTCAGAGCGCTCTATGTGCCTTGCCAGTGTGGACAGATAGTGAGCTAGGGTGCCCAGGGCTGCTTTAATGCACTCTAACTCGCAAGTGTAGCCAAGCCCTCATTCTACTTATAAGGCCTAGTTCTGCTTCTTTTGGCTAGGAGGCAATCAAATCAGCCAGCCCCCAGGTGCAGAGCATGACTAATGGTGGTTTTATTGCTTACCTTGCAGGTGAAAGGGGTTAAGCCCCATTTCAGTCCTCCTTAAAATTCTGATTTAGCAAAAGAAACATGAAATACTATTCTCATCATTATTTGTTCTGAGGTTCTAATGTCACATGCAGAAATCATGAAAACTGCATATATTTTTACAAAGCTCAATTGAACATGATATCTCCATAAAAGCTTAAACAGCTTGTGTATTTCAGTCCAATTAGCTGGCAATTTTCAGGCTACCTTTCCCAAATTGCTTCTCTGTCAGAATGGCTTTTTTTTCTTTTGCCATTGGTAACCCCAAAAAGACACCAGTATGCAAATTGTATGAACTGACAGTAAATCTAACATATATTAATTATCTGATCAAGGTGTAAACAATCTGACATGGATTTATTTGATAAATCAACATTTTGGAGTCTAGTATGTGCATACACACACACACACACTCACAAAACAGATCCTGATAATAGATTTCAAAGAAAGAGCTGAGTTATAAAGCAACAAGTCACGTGCATCTCAAGTGCAAACTAAGGATTAATAAATCAAAATATTTTATGTAGAATGTATTGGTATGTCCTAATGTAGGATTTGTGACATCCATTTAGGAGCTGGGTGATTCCTTTGCCTTATCCAATATTTAAAATATAGATTTTTCAAATAAAAACATTATGTTAATAGATTACTAAGTTTAAAATAATTAATAATAAAAAGGTCAACATCTTGAAACTCAGCGTTCAAGTTGAGACATCCCAGGGTCTATCATGGTGCAGTCACAAGCTCAAATCCATTACGTCTATTGCCACTGAGACCCAAAGAGTTTCCTTTCAAGGCATATGTGGGACTTCAGAAGTCAGCAGAGCCTCTAACTGCTCCCTTGACACACTGAGACCATGTGATGCTAAGTTGGTAAGCTCTTCATGGCAGGAACCTTGTTTTTATTCTTGCCTGTCAAGCATGTAAGTATGCCGTGGATGCTTTGCACATTAAAAAAAATCATAATCACATGAATTAGTGTGGCAAATGGAAAAGAGTATTTTAACATGGAAACATGGCTATTAGAGTTGCTAACCCTCCCGGATTGGCCGGGAGTCTCCCTGAATCCACATCTATCTCCCGGCAGCTATTGAAAGCCATCCGGGAGATTTTAATAGGCTGCTAAAAGTCTGGTGGGTTGTGCAGTGGGGCTAAGGCAGGCTCCCTACCTGCCCTGGCTCTGCATGGCTCCCAAAAGGGACCGGCATGTCCCTCTGGCTCCTAGGTGCAGTGGCGCGCTGCCCCTGTCCCGAGCACCAACTCTGCAGTTCCCATTGGCCGAGAACCTGCACCCCAACCCCCTGCCCCAGCCCTGAGCCCCCTCCTGCCAGAGCCGCCCAGAGGATTCAGGAGGCCTGGGGTCTTCGGCGGCAGGGGGCCCCCACCGCCGAATTGCCACCGAAGACCCAGCACTTCAGCAGCGGGTCCCGGGGCGGAAGAACTCCCCGCCGCCGAACTGCCGCCGAAGACCCCAAGTGGAAGAAGCTCCGGGGTCCCAGGCCCCGTGAGAGTTTTCCGGGGCCCCCGGAGCGAGTGAAGGACCCCGCTCCAGGGGCCCCGCAAAACTCTTGTGGGGGCCCCTGCGGGGCCCAGGGACTGGGGGAAATTGCCCCACTTGCCCCCCCCCCCCCGGACGGCCCTGCCTCCTGCACCCAAACTCCCTCCCAGAGCCTGCATCTCCTGCTGCACCCCAACTCCCTGCCCCAGCCCAGAACCCCCTCCAACACTCTGCATCCCTCGGCCCCAACCCCCAGCCCAGAGCCTGCACCCCCTCCCACACCCCAACCTCCTGCACCAGCTGGGTGGAAGTGAGTGACGGTGGGGGAGAGCAAGCAACGGCGGGAGTCTGTGCTCCAAAGCATGGAGTATTACAGTGTCTCCAAACCAGGTCACCAGAATTTTTAACATGGACAAAACAATGTATTTTTCCCTAGCTTCTCAGAAATGATATTTTTAAAAAAAATCAGCCAGAGAGAGACACCTGACATGGAAAATTTCAGCCTAAGTGGTTTGGTAAAGCTATAGGTACCTGAAAATAGTGTCATGTAATGGGTTATAATGGGGAATGTCAGGAAACCTTAATAGGCAGTAATGTATGTATTATAGGAGGATCTGATAACCTCTATAGTTAGGTTGCCTAACACTTTCCATTATAGGCCTGTTTTTGACATTTTCTTTGAGAAGCTCTCATCACTGTTTGCAGCAGTAATTTAATTTTCAGAGGAGGAAACCTTCTCAGAATACAGAAGTGCCTTTCCTTGTCCCATAAAATTCTGATTACCATTTCCTTTCTGTCACTTGCCTTCGACAGGAAAAATTTGGTAGCTTGCCAAATTGCTGTACATTCTGAGGCCAGGCTCATGTCTGGAACAAAGCAGCAGCACAGAATGCACCAGGAAGTTGCTGGAGCAGTTGTGTGGGTGTCTCAAGAAGGAGAGCCAGGTAAGAATCTCCCAGCCTCCTATGCCACAGACAAATGTTAGTCCAGTAGCACACTGTATTACAATGCTGAAAGGTCAGCATTCACATGTGCTAATGATCATAATGAATAAGGGAGTGTTACAATTGAACACAACAGAATTTGTTTTCATCTTTTCCTTAAGCCCCTCCCAAAAACTAGGAATCTACACACAGAAAACTATGTTAAAAGAGCATTATTTAGGTTGCAAAGTATAACACGTGAAAGTTAGGAATTTCCAGATTTATTTTGACTGTGCAACTTTAATTCTTCCCCCTTACACGTATGCATTTCGATACAATCTTTAATTACATGATCACATAGAATTTTTTACACAGAAACCCTGCTTTATTCAGAGCACAGAATGGACACACAAGAGTGCTGAATTTAGGTTTCATGGGTGCCATAAATCTGCATTTCCTTAGGGTCAAGCATTTGAGTTTGCAAGTTAAAAAACATTCTTTTGCTATAGTTTGTGCGGGGGAGGAGGGGGAGAGGTGTATACAAAATTACTTTATAAAGCTTAATTTGTGAGACTCTTATTTTAATTTTAAAGACTACAGTCTCCAAGTAATTGTCAAATTTAGCAGGATTGTTCAAACTACCAGAATATGTACTTGTTCATCTAAATATAAAAAGCATTAGTTAGGTCTCATTATGAAAGTATGCTTGCTTGCATACATGATATAAATACACCTATTTTAAAGACTTGCCAATAAATGACTCTTAAATTGTAAACTTGGGGTGTTTAGTTGTTACCTTAGCTGGCAGACCTACATTTAGCCCACTTCATTCACAATGACTGTGGAGACCCAGTCAGAGCATCCATCAAATTATGTAACCTGAAGACATAACAACCACCTATATGTCTGTCTGCACTCCCGAAGGAGAAATTATGGCTTGGATTCAGCATTTTTAAACGGATGTGCATTAGTATTAGCACAAATATAAATGCAATTGTGAAATCAAAATCTTTTGTAGGCACAACAATAAAATGCAATACAAAAATACACTAGTGAGGAAAGATTTGAAGTCAGAGAAATAGTTATATCAAGCGAGAATATTAGGTTAAAAGCCTCTAATTTTATAAGTCATGGTAATTTGACAGGTAATTCTGTTTATGGGAAGCAATGGCATTAAATGTGTCCTTCTGGTTTCACAGACATAACAGGAGCAAGGGAGATTTCTTTTTTAGCTTTACTTAAATGTTTTATTAAAACACAAAAGCTGCACATAGAAGCTGGAATGCAAAATAATTTTATGTAAAACAAACATAATTAAATTTATCTAACCTTAAGGAGCCATTTCATCATTTTGAAAATTTCATTCTAGCTCTCATTAACAGTCATCTCATTTGGAGAGGCAGGATATTGGACTAGTCCTAGATAACAATGCACACAGTTTCTCTGCTGTGGATGGGCCTGGGTAGTTCTGAAATGCAACCACTGGCAAGTGTTCACATTTTGCATCTAATCAGCAGATTTGAGTGTAATTATGTATTTTGCAGGTGAGGTGTTAATGCGGGTTATATGGCATATCAGCTGTGCACTGCCACTTGAAATGGTCCACTGGAAAATCTTGAGTCAAACAACATTCAATTAGGCGCACAGCCATGAGCAGCTGTGCTAAGTACCACTGGCATCGCCTCAGATGTACAGTTCTCAGTGTGAGCCTACTGCTAGCTGCTTTTAAAATGTGTTTATGTTGGTGACAAAAACTTTCCATCATCAATTCTTCTTAAACCTCTGTGCCTTTTAGCTGAAAAATTACAGCTGCCTGCAAGGGGAGTGATGCTCAGTCCTATTAATTTTCATTGGATGAAAAAGATCCTTTTTTCCTTCAGGCTAAAGGTTCAACCTTTATGAGTTCCACAAGTAACAAAGGGCAGACAGATTTTTATTACATGCAGTACATTTGTGCATGAGTTTGAAATAATCAATGTTGGACAATCTGCTATATATCGATCCAAAACAAATACAACTACTGGTGTGGGCTGTTTCTTTCTCAAGTCTCCGCTTGGCATAAGGAAAGAAAACAAACTTGTTTAATCATCAATTTTCAAATGCTTACTGTACATGTTGCTACAATCTGTTGTTATTTTTAAGACTAGCTGCAGTAATTATATTTGGGGAACTGCAACAAGGGAGTCTATAGGATTTCACCCCCAAGAATCATATTTATATACCTATTTAATAATTGTGTGAGTGTGCATGTGCTCATACAGCCACTCTGATCTGCTAAAGGTCCAAAAGCTTAGGGCTGGCAGGACTTTGGCATTGATACCCAACCTCCACAGGTGTGAATCTCTACATGGAGATACCGATTGATTTCAGGTGGTTCATTGTGGAAGGTGTGGCTTGTTAATTCCACTCTGGATATAAGGGTGGTGAGAGACTTAGGTCAGTGTAGTTTCTGGATGGAAGTCTTAAGAGTAACAGCTCCAGAGAGGGAGTTTAGACTGTGGTTTCTGTTGTCTTGTTATTTTATGAGTTATAAATACAGTCACAATCCAGGAGAGGGGAATGAATTTGGACATTGCCTCAGGGTCTAATTTCTCAGTTGAGGGTGGATAAGGGGTCAGAACACCTACAATTAAACAGTTGCCAGGAAACCCTGAAAAGGGATTTGTAGCTGAAAGTCAGGAAAAGGCTTTATAGAGTCTTTTGTGGTTACTACTTATTATTATTTTATCTATTTGGTTAGGATAATACCCACTATGGGCCAGGCATTTGCCAGAAAGACAAAAAAGGAGGAGCTGACAATCTAAGACAGGTGGACAGTAAACGAACAGTAGCAAGGGAGGTGCAGAAACATCACACCTCTTTCTTTCTTTTCTTTTTTTTATTGAATAGAGGTTCCCACTTGATTTTCTGTAAGAAGCACAATGAAAGTGGAATTCAAGGAGGATTTAACTGGATAGGGTTGGGGGTTGGCAGCTAACTCAGGAAGGTCACATCATGCTTGGGAGCAGCAGGAAGTGCTGATATAGGAAGATGATAAATAAGTAGTCAAGTCTGAAAACACTGGCAAAAGGGGAGGGGCCAAGTGAGGCAAGTTGGATCACTGCTTAGGAAGGAAAAATGACATATATGAGGAGTGCGGGGTTGAAACAAAAATATATCTGTCTTTCAGCTTTCAACCTCTGGTTGTTAGGGAAACATCTAACTACATTTTCATACATGATTACACATTTCTACAGAGGATCAGTATTTTGCTGAATATCTGACACTCCCTTGCTGCAAGGGAATCTGTGTTAACTTCAGAAAACAATATGAGCTAGGCTTTAGTGCCATAACTTTAGTGAGGCAGTAGAAGTAGTAAACAATACAAAATAGTCTGATAAACTGCAACTTACATTATACTAGCTCTTACTTTCTGTTAATAGCAAAGTCATAGTCTCCACAAATTATCCATGAAATACTTCTTTTTTTCCTCCCTGGTGGAACAACCTTAGTAGGTATTGGCAGCAAGTTAACATTACTGGTGTGCCAGTAAACTTAACTGGAAGTTTAGTGCTGGATGTTTGGCATCCGTGCTTGATGCAGGGACCAAAGGTATGTGTATGAATATAGGTGGTGTAACTTGCCTGACCAGGGGCCACTTTAGTCCTTACTAAAACTTGTTAGTTTATTTCTGGCTCTGTTCTTCGGTTGTATTTGCATTTTTAATTACTTGCCATGATTGCATAGAGCCTAAAAGAGCTTTATTTTTTCTGTTTATTTTTATAAATTCAGATAAATAAATATATCCAAGTATACCACACTGAATAATTCTCCTCACTCATTGGTATTAACACTGTTCAGACATTTGTAGACTGCTATTATGTTCCCTTTCTCCTACTCTTACTCACCAGGGATCCTAGTTTTCCAAGATAACCCCCCCCAGATTCTCCAATCAATAAAAATAAAAATCTGTGTTTTTTTTCCTGCGATTAAAATGAAAAATTGAACTTTAGTTTCCCTAGTCACAATAAATATAGGTATCAGTTGAACACAATATTTTGATAGATTTATAGTTGTAAATGCTGGAATGATACAATCACAGTGCACTGTTTCTTTACTGTTGTCAATGGCCCTGCTGTTTCAGCCTCTTGTTTTGTTGTATCTTTTCATTCAGTTTATGTTTAGCACTTTCCATGTGTTCTATGATTATCTGCTTTTCCCCATCTCTTGATGTCTTCAAATCAAGATTGGATGCCTTTCTGGAAGTTATGTTTTAGCCAAACCCAAGGTATTGTGGAAAATATAGGGGTAACTGGTAAAATTTAATGGCCTGTGATAGGAACTCAGTATAATTGATGAAATGATTCTTGCTGGCCTTAAGCTCTATGAATCTATATCTATGAATCCTTCAAAAAAGTTCAAAAATAACAATGAACTCTTCCTCTCCCCCAGACACAACACACAATTAATCAGTGCATCCACACCATCTTAATCATGTGACTGTTATTCACATGTCCTTGTCTTCAGCACTGGTATATTTTGTATGTTTATCATTTCCCATACATATTTGTGGTGTTGTATAAATAACTAATCTAAAGGAGAGGATGATGAACATTAGATCAGTTTAAAAGAAGCTGAAATGATGGCAAAGGAACTCATGACTGGACTCATGACTTGGCAGTACCAACTAGGTAAAAATCAAATTAAACCTAAACCTTCACCCTAAACTCAAATTATAAACCAGGCAAAACTTTTTGTAAGGGTTTAAAATTTGTGGTAGCATTTTTCATTAGTTTTTATTGTTGTTAGTTGTTTTCACTGTGAATTCTTTTTTCTGCCTGGATCTGGAAGTGCAATACTGGGGAAAAGTGCTTCTTTCTTCTTTTCCATCCTGACTGGAAACAGGAAGATGTTTTAAAAACCTTACTACATGCAGGAGGCTTCTGACCCAAGAGTTTAGTATAGTTGCTAGATGCTGTTTTGCTAGACACTGGTTTGGTTAGTTCTATTAAGAATCCAGATAGCTGAGTCATTTTCTGAAACAAACGCTAAATGTTTTGAGGTTTTCCAGTTTCTTCAAGACATTATACAAAAAAGTGATGGGGTCAGAGAGCCAGAGCCTGGGACATATTCAGTTATGAATCCCAAAAATGGATGCCTACTTTCACAATGGTAGATTGTCCAAGATGACACAAACATAGCAATGGCTGTTCTGACAGTGATCTGTTTTCCCTTTTGTGAAGCAGATAAATGTTTTCTTGTTGTCCAAAAACTAAAATGTTCATATTAGCTATTGTTCAGGATAAGTTGACAAGCATAGCTCAGTACAGTAGAGTCATGGATGAACAACTACAGCAGTGCTATGAAGACTGTGAAATGTTCTCATGAAAATAAGTAAAGTTTTGCAGCTGGAATAGATTCAGCAGGCCCTTTGCAGTTAACCTTTAAAAATGTCATTTGAAGCTATTGAAAAGAACCTATAGTTTGAGGGGAAAGAAGTGCAACATCATAAAATGTTCTTTTCAGAAAAAGTTACTATTGTACATCAAATATACATGGGCATATCTAGCAGTGGCTGGGAAGGGATTGTTTTGAAAGAAAAACAGGAGTACTATATCCCAGTGGTGAAAACCAGTACTGAGAGAGTTTGTTTACAGCAGATAACATTTCTGTCTACTATTATCTCACCATGTCTTTATGCTGCTATCATCTTACTGCTTTCTCGTATTTAGTATCTATGAACCTGAGAACATCAATCAACCTATAATTATGTTTCAGCAGAAAAACTAAAAACTTTTCTTTAGGTGGTAATATATTTGCGATGGAGATATTTTCAGCAAGAAGAGTACTTTCTTAATGTCATGTAGCAGTTTCCAGCCATCATTTCCTCATATAGAAATGTGCCTCACAGCATTGGAAATTATCCCCAAGGAAGACCAAGATTTGTAATAGAAGCAACATAATGAAATGACACTTGGCTACAAATGTTTACAAATATATAAACTTTAAGTTATAGTATGAAGACTTGTCTTTTTTCATACAATGCAAAAATCTTCAAAAATCTTCAGAGAAAATATGCTATGTCCTTTCTTTTTCTCTAATCCCCTGTATTACCTGATTAAAGAACATGGATTTTGCCTTTTTTTTTTTGCTTATCTATGCTGCAGTCCTACTGTCATTGTTTGATTCTGCTTAAATCCCTCTGTACCTAAAGGTACAGCCTTATCAATTGAAAAGCTAATGCTATATAAGAAGTGAAAAGAACACAGAAAGGTTTCCTAGCAACTACTGTGAATCCTTCTAAAGTAAGTCAGTTAAAACTGTGTAGTACGTGCAATGGGTGTAAATTAGGGGAGCTAAGCTGATACATAGATTTACAGATGCCCACTATAAAGTACAGTAAAACCTGATATACAAGGTGAATTGCTCAAGAAGAAAATCACATCAGAGTCTTGACAGCTTTATCATTATTTAAATGATCCATCTTAAATTCTACTGCATAGTGTGTAAGGCTGAGTGTCAGAGCTAAAGTGATGGTGTACAAAAGTGGTTAATAGCATCGGTTAGTGTCACTGCTTAAGATTGTCTCTTACAGCTCTCTCTAAAAGTAACCAGCAAATGTTGGGGGAGGAAATAGCAGGAGTTGGTAGGGGAGCCAGATAACTAGGGTAAATACAGTGAAACAGATACAGAGATATGAGTTTGTATTTAACAAGTTATTTTTGTTTTACTCTTGAGCAGAGTACATTAAGCCAGACATTTTTAATTTTGTGAAACGTGTCCAGTAATGTGTAGTGAGGCAAACTATTGTCAGCTCTGCATTCATATGAACCCCCAACCACAACTCACATATAATTGCCCTTCTCTGCTCTGCCGTATTCCCTTTAAAGAATTCTTTCTGCTGGCCTGTGCAATAAAATGAGGAATCTAGCTTAACACAAGGTATTGCTTAGGAATACCCTTATTTTTAGTGCAAGTACAGTTCCCAAACCAGTATGCTGGTTTACAATGTCCTCTAATCAGAATTTGAAACATTTGTAACAAGAATAGTTTTATTATTTGCATGCAGTTCACTTACTGAAATTTCTTACCATATATTAAAATTCCTAAGTAGATTAATTTGCTGTCCTACTCGATAGATGTAGGGTCCTATGGTTTCACAGGGCCAAACGCTGCCCTCACTTATACTTATTCTGATCCACTGAAAGCAATGGGATTACAAATATAAATTAGGGAAGATTTAGGCCCATGGAATCAAAACTTCATCCAACAACTGAGGACTGCAATATTAGAAGTTCAAAATGAGAATGAAATTCTTTTCTTATTATGCCCATATTTTTGAATTATAACAATTATCCCAGCATTTATATCACCAACATTTTTTAGAAACATTAATTTAATAATTAATCTTAACAACTCCCCTCTGAGGAATGTGAGACATGCAGTGGTTAAGTGAGTTGCCATCCTCTAAGTCAATGGCAAAGATAGGATTAGAACTGAGGAGTTTCTTGTTCCCACAGCTGTGCTCAGCCTGTTCAGCTATGTAGCCTGTCTGAAGAATTCCATATAGTCCCAGTGTTTGGCCTTTGTGAATAAACAACCAATTTATTCTAGCCACACTTGAAAAAAGACATACACCTCTACCCCGATATAACGCTTTCCAAGGGAGCCAAAAAATCTTACCGAGTTATAGGTGAATCCACGTTATATCGAACTTGCTTTGATCCACCAGAGTGCGCACCCCTGCACCCCCAGGCACTGCTTTACCGCGTTATATCCGAATTCATGTTATATCGGATCGCGTTATATCGGGGTTGAGGTGTATATGGAAGAATCAAACAGAAAAAATAATTTCTTCCCAACACATGCACATGCTCATACACACAAGCCCCTCCCCCTCATTTTAATAATGATTTTTTGCTTTTATGTTTCTATTTTAGGATGAGAGCAAAGAATATTGAGAAACAAAGATCTAAAGGTTTAAAACATCCAGAAATTCAGGTGCTCATCTAAAATTTTTCCCTTCCGAGCCCCCTTGATCTGAAAATCAGGATGGAACTGCCAACAGAATGGCCTTTCTCATATAATTTTGTTGTTTTTGCTGTTTCTCCTGACTTATCCCAGGAAGTGCAACGACATAAACAACATTTATTTGTAAGATTACAACACTTTGAAGCTTCAGGAAAGGGACTGCATTTGTTTTGAATGTTGGCAGCAATTTGGACTGGATCTTATTTTATGTGAACCATATTTCTCCTCCCTACTTAAGACTTGGTTCTCCCCACCTTGGGGGGTGGGGAAAAATTGGGGAATATTTGGTGAGCTGGGGGGATAGGAAAGATGTGGAGCAGCTGCTTTGCTGCATGCTTCTCCCTCCCTCCTTCAAAATCTTCTCAGCACCAACTTTCTTGGTCTGAACCTCTGCAGATGGGGAAAAGGTACATAGAGCAGAGGAGCTGGAGAGCAGTCACTTGAATCTAGAACATTTCCATGAAAAAATCCCCTGGGAAATGAATGCTGGTAGAAATATCTCAGTGGCTTCTACTCTCCATACCTAATCAGGCATATTGAGGGGTAGAAGGGTAGATGTTCAGCCAATGAGATCAAAGATTCTGTGGGAGATTTACTGCCACTGGGGAGAGAGAGCCCTGCTTCAGTCAGAACAGAGGGCCATGTTCTTCTCAGGATGGTCCTGGATCCATACCTTTGTACCATGTTCACACTGGTGATAAACACTGGACACAGTCACACAGAAAGATTACCTCATGGAACTTTTGGGCCTGAAGAGCTTATTCCTCTCTGCTCCCATGGAATGAGGCCACAATGGAAACCTCTTGCAGAGAATCATGTGAAATTTCCAGTGGACCCCCTCCATTCTGTGGCGTTTTCCACGTGGCATATGTATGAGGAGGTTGGCATGAACCTCATTGTGTTTGTCCATCACCATCAGATTACTCTTTGACCCATAAAGGCATGTCAGGGACTTTCAGAGTCTCTCTTGTACTATACAGTTGTGTATTCTTTCTGGCATTTTCCACATCTTTGACTCATAAAGAGATATGTACAGGGTGTATATTCATTCTGGAAGATGAAGGGGTAAACTAATAAATCCTTTGGAGAAATAACCTGGTTATTGTCAAGTTCACTTCTGAACTTTTATATAGGTATCAACATTTGCTAATCTCCAAGCTAATTTGTAAATGTAGAAAGAGTCATTAAGTCTTTTATTTAGCTCTGGCAGATGAAGTCATGCACAGTTACACCTGTGGCAGGCTGATTGTTAATGGTGTGCAAAGCTAGAAATATGCTGGAGGCAAAACACATGTTAAAGATTTTCCCTCACAGATAAGCAGCATAATATGTACAGCTTGGGGGGGGGGGAATCACCTGCTTTCACCCCTTTGGCTTAAGATATAGCAGTACTGTAGGTGCTCCATCCTATCGAAACATCACTCGATGTACACAGAGTTACACCAAAGGGGACACTTCCAGAGTTCTGCATGTTTTTTTTTTTTTAGCTTTTCAGGTCCCATTATACTGAATGTGAATGAAAATTAAAACTGCCAGCAACTTTTTCAAAGTTTGTCACATAATCATTTGTCATACAAGGGGATTAAGTTTTAAATAGCTGAGCCCCAGGCTCATTGCTTTCTAGTGCCATATTTTTTTCCAGGTGCGATTAAAATCTGAACCATAGTTTTGCACCTACACAAATTATTTGGGACCAATAATCTGGGTACTTGCACCTTGAACTATTTGATTGGCTTCCATAACTAAACTGAAGGTGCAAAAGGCCATTACAAAACTGGCACCCAGTTACCAAAACAAAAAAAAAAGGCAAAATTTGGACCGAGGTAACTGGGATGAAACTCATAGCAAAATAGCAAGGACACAATTTTAATGCCTCCCTAAATTGTGTTTTGTATTCCTATGGTTACCAATTCAAACAACTTCTCTCCCACCAAAAATTACTAGATAATTATGAATGTCACAGGCTTGCAGCCATGTGTCTCTGTTCACCACTATCCAAGATTAAAGTGATTTGTAGGTAACCTGATCTGATTTTATTGTATTACTGGTTCATAAACAATATTGCCATCATTAAATAAATGAAATAATAGAATATGTCTTTGTCAGTGTAGCTCCCTATCAGTACTTCCTATACAAATCAATGGTTACTACTGATTCATACAAATCATCCTTTAAATATTTTTTTTGTTGCATTGAATATAGGAAAATGATCACCTTCGACATTTATTTTTTTATTTTTAATCATAAAATAGTCCTATCAATCCATGACTTTCTGAAGGTTCCAGAATAGATTAGATAAATCTAAAGACTAGTGTACTGGAACCAAAAAAGTGTCATGAAATTTGTATGCAGGAACTAGTGTGTAAGATATTATGAGACAATGTGTATTTCTGAAAAGTCTAGCATAGGGTATTTTTAGTAGAGCAATCAGTGTATGAAATTAAAACTCTTTTTGGGTAAACTGAGTAATGCAGCTGCTGGTGCCCCTCAGCAATCACACATGGGGCAATGGGTCCTTTATCCCCAGTAGGGCTTCTAGGCAAAAGGCCATTTGGAGATGTCTGGGAACCTGGCTGGGTGTGGGGAGGAGGCAGCCAAGCTAATGGTTGGTGCCTCCTTGTGATGGATGTTCAGTGCAGGTACTCCATAAATTAAGGCACCAAAGAATGAAAAAATTGGCTTGGAAAAGGAATTAAGGAGAGGTGCTTGGTAATTGAGCAAGCCAGGAGCAGTTGGGGACTCCTATGACTGGTACAACAGGGAGTCAACCCCCCCCCCATCATTATAGTCCACCTTAACCCTTCCTATGAGGGGGCATGGTCAGTAAGGTCCCGGCAAGGGAATTGCTGGAGGGACCTGGATGAAAAGGGGAAGGGGGTAGGGGAAGAGCTGGTGGAACCCCGCCCCCTCCTTTCCCCCATTAATTGGCTGGAATTGGTAAGGTTCAGGCAGTGAATCTGCTGGAGGGACATAAATTTTGCACCTGCGCTGCACACATTTTATCCATCAGGTTAGTTCCAGACATCTGTCTAATAATAAAGTTGCGGACTGATTAAACCCATATCTAATGTCTCCTGTCATTCTTTTGGCATAGCCAGACAATACCTTAAGAGTTATTCATTATTGTGATTTGAAATGGTGGTGCAAGATCCTGAAAAAAACGCATCTTGACTTTAAGATCTTAGATTTATTTTGCTATTAGAAAAAAACATCTTTTCACTTGAAAGAAATAACTGAGAGAGAATAAATATGAAATTTCACAATCGTTTTACAGAGTGACTTTTCAGCGTTCACCTGCATTTTCATCTAGAGCTAAAAAGACCATCAACAAGAAAAGAAGTAGGATGCTCCTTATGGGTAAAGATCTCCATGCAGAGATCCAGCACAAACTTATGCACCACTTAAGCCTTCAAATCAGAGCATAAGTGAGCTATAAGGGATGTATAAGCCATTGCACTTGGATGAATTTCATCCCATCAAACATAAAAGGGGTGGTATTCTTCAGTTAAATAAATGACCTAGGAAGCTTAGTAAATCAAAAAGGTGCATTTTTTATCATAACTGAGGTAGCTTCCACTGAAATAAAGGGGCACATTTCATTAGCAGTTTCAATAGGAGTTTATGGATATAATATTTGGTTCTCTTGATCTGTGCCTTTGCAAGTAATTCACTAATGAAAAGTAAGTATTGTTTTGGTAAGCATGGGAATCATTTTTTCACTAGCCAGATACCATTAATAATTCTAATAATGTTTCTCTTGCTTTAACACTATATCTTCAAAATATAATAGCATTAATACCATTCAACTTTTCTGACAGTTACAGTGATTTGGCGATGAAAAGACCAAAATTGTAGGAAAATGAAGCTCAAAATTACATGTCCTTTTGACAATTATGTCCTTGGTGTTCAAAAAGCCAGAATATCAGAAATAAACCTATTATATTTGTTACCTGCTTTTCAGTTAAAAATTGCTGCAAGCCATAAAAAATAGTGCTGTTCACACTGCTCAAGTTTAATTCAATCAGATTCATTGAAGCTTGAATCTTTAATAAAGAACATTCTTCACGAAAGTTAACTTATCTTTCATCTCTTCAGGGATTTCTCCTCTCTTATTCCTTCCTAGTGAAACCCAGCTGAAAAAGCACACCCTCACTGTCTACTATCATGGCATATAGAGTTCTGATATGACATCGTTTTTTTAAAGTTGTTGGATGCAGATATTAAACAGGACATCAAATACTTTGAGACACAAATAGATGTGAATGCGGCTATGTCTTGCTGAGTTAATATGTTAATACTTTGACCTTGGCTATATCCAATGTACTATAGCTTTTTTTTTTTTTTTTGCATTGCTAAGCTTGACTGAAATCTGTAAATCAGAACTTCTAGTCTACTAATTGCTGTGAAAATTATTGTATTTCTGAGGGCGGGGGTGGGGGCGAAGCTCATATGTTTCCTACAGTATATTACATTTCTTCTTGATCAGTCTATGACCCTTATGTAAATCACAGTTTAAAATGGCCACTCTCTAGGTTTGGTCATGACAAACCTAACAACTTTCATAGTGTGTCATGAATTATTGCATCCAACAATGAATGTACACCTAAATAGAGGGATTCTAAAAATGGAGGCAGGCAGGTAATCTATAGACCTACTCATGTCTATGTTTTCCAGTCCCTTGCGATGGCTCAGATTTCTAAAAGGGTGTGAATAAAAGTATGTTTGCACTTCTGCATATGCCCAATTTGCATAGGCAAAATTCCCAGTAAATGTATGCAAGACAAATTAGTGCACCCATACAAACCCTTCACTTACTAATGTGTGCATGTTGCATGCACGGGCCCTCAGTGTGCCTGTCAAAATGCATGTGAACTTTTAGGTTTTATATGCAAGTCTGCTCCAGATGATGGCACTTTTCATATTTTTTAGTATGTGTTTGAAATATAGATCACGTAATTGCTGTGACAGACCTGGAGATAGAGGTTTTCTCTTTAAATACAAAACAATTAAAGCATGGATAGTGGTAGAGCAAGATTCCCCACGTTACTTCACTAATACATCTGAATCTTGATCTGGAGAACACCTCCAAAGGTGAGAGGATAGGTCATATTTTTTGCCAGTTGAGTCCTTGGCCTCTCCTTTGAAAGGTTTCAGTTAGTAACACTGTTTTTTTTTGTGTGTGATGTAGAAACCTGTCTATTAAGACCTAGATGAGGCCACTAAATTCATTTCACAAAGGTCACTGAATAGCACATGGTAAAACTTTCAGCCTCTCAAGGCTGGATCCCCACTTTGAACTTTAGGGTACAAATGTAGGGGCCTGCATGAAAACTTCTAAGCTTAACTACCAGCTTAGCCCTGGTTCCGCTGCCACCATTTCAATTTTTCCCTTCCTGGGAAGCCTTGAAAAACCTTCACCAATTCCCTGGTGAATACAGATCCAAACCCCTTGGATTTTAAAACAAGGAGAAATTAACCATTCCCCCTCCTTCCTCCCACCAACTCCTGGTGAATACAGTTCCAACCCCCCCTGGGATCTACAACAAGGAGAAATTAACCATTCTCCCTCCTTCCTCTCACCAACTCCTGGTGAATCAAGATCCAAACCCCTTGGATCTTAAAACAAGGAAAAAATCAATCAGGTTTTAAAAAGAAGGTTTTTAATTAAAGAAAAAGGTAAAAATCATCTCTGTAAAATCAGTATGGAAATTAACCTTACAGGGTAATCAAACTTAAAGAGCTCAGAGGACTCCCCTCTAGTCTCAGGTTCAAAGTAAAGCAAACAAAGATAAACACTCTAGTAAAAGGTACATTTACAAGTTGAGAAAACAAAGGAAAACTAACACGCCTTGCCTGGCTATTTACTTACAAGTTTGAAATAGGAGAGACTTGTTTAGAAAGATGTGGAGAACCTGGATTGATGTCTGGTCCCTCTCAGTCCCGAGAACGAACACACTCCCAAACAAAGAACACAAACAAAAGCCTCCCCCCCCCAAGATTTGAAAGTATCTTGTCCCCTTATTGGTCCTTTAGGTCAGATGCCAGCCAGGTTACCTGAGCTTCTTAACCCTTTACAGGGAAAAGGATTTTGGAGTCTCTGGCCAGGAGGGATTTTATAGTACTGTACACAGGACAGCTGTTACCCTTCCCTTTATAGTTATGACACAGCCATTATCAACCTAGGTGGTATTCAAGTGGGTGACGAAGAGGTGAAGTGCTTTATATGCCTTTACCTATCCCCTGTGCCATCCAGTCCCCTAAGCTGCCAATGACAGAAATGAGTTGTTACGGCCAGTGAATCTGGTTTGTTCTAAAGCTGAAAGTTAATTTTTGGGACCATGTGTGGCTGAGCTTGTACAGTGAGGTGCAGTGCAAAAAATGTTGATTAATGCTGTGAAAGGGTATCTCCAAGTCATAACTAAGCAAGAAGTTGGGACCTGTTTTATCATGAGGCAATGGGCAAGTCAGTCATAACTACCTCTTCATCTCCACTCTATTGGGATGGATTTTATTTATTTTAAATAGTTACACAACACACACTAGAAAATTAGTGCGAAGGGGAAATCATTCTGTAAGGCCTGGTCTACACTAGGAGGTTATGTCGAATTTAGCAGCGTTAACGCGAATTAACCCTGCACCCGTCCACACAACAAAGCTACTTATTTCGACATAGAGGTCTCCTAAATTCAACTTCTGTACTCCTCCCCAACGAGGGGAGTAGCGCTAAATTCGACATGGCCCTGTCGAATTAGAGTAGGTGTGGATGGAAATCGACGCTAATAGCTCCTGGAGCTATCCCACAGTGCACCACTCTGTTGACGCTCTGGACAGCAGTCCGAGCTCGGATGCTCTGACCAGACACACAGGAAAAGCCCCGGGAAAATTTGAATTCCTTTTCCTGTCTGGGCAGTTTGAATCTCATTTCCTGTTTGGACATCGTGGCGAGCTCAGCAGCACTGGCAACGATGCAGAGCTCTCCAGCAGAGATGGCCATGCAATCTCAGAATAGAAAGAGGGCCCCAGCATGGACTGATTGGGAAGTCTTGGATCTGATCGCTGTGTGGGGCGATGAGTCCGTGCTTTCGGAGCTGCGATCGAAAAGACGGAATGCAAAGATCTACGAGAAGATCTCCAAAGCCATGACAGAGAGAGGATACAGCCGAGATGCAACGCAGTGCTGCGTGAAAATCAAGGAGCTGAGACAAGGCTACCAGAAGACCAAAGAGGCAAACGGACGCTCCGGATCCCAACCGCAGACATGCCGTTTCTACGAGGCACTGCATTCCATCCTAGGTGCGGCCGCCACCACTACCCCACCACTGACTGTGGACTCTGAGGATGGGATATTGTCCACGCCCGCTTCCTCTGAGACGGTAGTGGACGGGGAAGAAGAGGAAGGAGATGAGGAGGACGAGGCAGTCGACAGCGCTTACAAAGCTGATTTCCCAGACAGCCAGGATCTCTTCATCACCCTCACAGAGATCCCGTACCAACCGTCCCCAGGCGTTAACCCGGACCCAGAATCAGGGGAAGGATCAGCCGGTAAGTGGTTTAAACATGTAAACATTTATTTAAAAAAGAATATTAATATTAACTGTGGCTTTTTCATGATTAGATTGTCCTAGGCACTTAAAGTTCTAGTCTTTGGCAGTGCAACTGCTGCAAAAAAAATCTAACAATGTCCGGTATATCTTGATTGGTTTGCCCTAGGCGCTGTACTGTTTAGCCCTTGCCAGTGCAGCTACAGTAAAATTCGGTCAATATGTCCGGGGATAGAGCAGAAATCCTCATGGGACATCTCCATGAAGCTCTCCTGGAGGTAATTGGAAAGCCTTTGCATGAGGTTCCTTGGGAGAGCGGCCTTGTTGTGTCCTCCGTAGTATGAAACGTTTCCGCGCCAGGCTACCATCAAGTACTCCGGTATCATTGCCTTGCACAGCATGGCGGCATACGGCCCTGGTCTTTGGATGCTTTCCCGAAGCATACGTTCTTTGTCGCTGTCTGAAATACGCATCAGAGTGATGTCGCTCATGGTCACCTGCTTTGAATTAGGGCAATGTTAGTATTGGGACTGCTTCCCTGTTCCTTTACAGAACTGTAACTGCCGGTTTACAGCCATGCGGTGGAGGCGGGAGAGGGGCAGCATAGAGGGATCTTTCCCGGGGACAGCCGCGAGGGGGTGGGACAGGGGCAGAGTTCATGCTTGCTGGATTGCTGGCAGCAGGAACTGGCCAACGCTAGGAGCATTACTTTGAACGTGAAAGTAGGGCAGTGATATTATTAAAGTTTTAAGCTGCCACAAGTCTACGGCTTACCATGTCAGCCCGCTACCCAAATTCCGCTGTGCTGTTCCGATTCTGTGATCTGCACTGCAAGACCCCAGGGACTGAATGCGAAGGCCGAAAATTCGACCTTGTCCTGAGTGCGCATGTGATAGGTGCTGTGAATGGTCTTTTTCACAGAGAAAGACTATTTTCTTTGTTCACCCCCAAATTTATCTTTCTGAGGAATTCACTCCCTTTTTCCCATCCCACAGCTGTGGCTGTCTCCCGACCTACCCTGTCATCAGACTCCCAGAGGCTGTCGCAGATTAGGCGTAGACGTAAAAGGACACGGGACGACATGTTCTCAGAACTTATGGGCTGCTCCCGAGCTGAGGCAACCCCGCAGAGTCAGTGGAGGGAGAACATGTCCCAATACCAGCGAGCACACAGCGAACGGGAGGAGAGGTGGCGGCAGGAAGACCAGCAGGTGACTCAAACACTGCTTGGACTAATGAGGGAGCAAACGGACACGCTCCGGCGCCTTGTGGATGTTCTGCAGGACCGGAGGCAGGAGGACAGAGCCCCGCTGCAGTCTATGTGTAACCAACGTCCCCCGCCACAAAGTCCCATACCCCCCTCACCGAAAGTACCAAGAAGGAGCGGCTGCAGAGCCCGTGAAAACTGTCACTCTACCCCTGCAGACTGCTCAAGTGGCAGAAGGCTGTCATTCCCCAAAATTTGATAAGTCCTTTCCTTCCCGCATCACCCAATCCCCCATCCCAGTTTCATCCCCTAACTGTCCATTTGCTAATAAAAAATATGTTTCTGTTAATTGCTGTTTCCATCATGTTTTTTTAGAGGACAGTCTGTTTTAAGGGGGGGAAAGGTGGTTGGTACAGACATGGGGGCAGGTTCAGCAGCAGGTCACACACACAGTGCAGTCACTAGGCACCCTGGTCAGTCTGGGAGGTGGTTTTCATTGTCTGTTGGGGGCCGGGGGGTGGGCTATGAGAGTTTTTGGCGGTGGGAGGGCGGTTACAGATCTTATGCAGAGGTCCTTATCCTGGATCACAGAGCCACGCAGCAGGGAATCTGTAACCGTCCTCCCCCTGCCACAAAGTCACATAGCCCCCACACACAAAGTCCCGAACAGGAGGGGTGGCAGGCTCCGTTCAAACAATCAGTCCGCCAGTGCGGACCACTGTAGAAGCAGGAGCCTGGCATTCCTCGAGTTTAGAAGCGTCCTTTGCATGAGTACACTACACCCACTCCCCACCACAGTCTGCGTCCCAGTTTCAACACTTTCCCACGAAAACAGTAATAAATAAAACGTTGTTCATTAACAAATTTTCAGTGATTTTATTTTTAAACGTGGGTTGGAAGGGGGTGAACGGGGTATGAAACTGGAGAGGATTGTGAACAGTCACTGGGTAAAGAAACGGGGGCAGGTTCAGCTTCTCTGTAAACCAACAAAATTGTCACAGGTTACCCTGCTCACTCAGGAACCTAGCTTTCAAAGCCTCCTGGATGCACAGCGCGTCCCGCTGGGCTCTTCTAATTGCACGGCTGTCTGGCTGGGCGTAATCAGCCAGGCAATTTGCCTCAACCTCCCACCCCACCATAAAGGTCTCCCCCTTGCTCTCACAGGGATTGTGGAGCACACAGCAAGCTGCAATAAGAATGGGGATATTGGTTTCGCTGAGATCGGAGCGAGTCAATAAGCTTCTCCATCTCCCCTTGAGACGTCCAAAAGCACACTCCACCACCATTCTGCACTTGCTTAGACGGTAGTTGAAGAGTTCCTTTTCACTGTCCAGGGTGCCTGTATAGGGCTTCATGAGCCATGGCATTAGCGGGTAGGCTGGGTCCCCAAGTATCACTATAGGCATCTTGACATCCCCAATAGTTATTTTGTGGTCCGGGAAGTAAGTACCTTCTAAACAGCCGTCTAAACAGACCAGAGTTCCTGAAAACACGAGCGTCATGAACCTTGCCCGGCCATCTGACGTAGATGTTGGTAAAATGTCCCCTGTGGTCCACCAGTGCTTGCAGCACCATGGAAAAGTAGCCCTTTCGATTAATGTACTGGCTGGCCTGGTGGTCCGGTCCCAGGATAGGGATGTGAGTTCCATCTATGGCCCCACCGCAGTTTGGGAATCCCATCGCTGCGAAGCCATCTATGATCGCCTCCACGTTTCCCATGGTCACTACCTTTGACGGCAGTACATCAACGATTGCCTTGGCTACTTGCATCACAACAACCCCCACGGTAGATTTGCCCACGCCAAAGTGGTTCACGACTGACCGGTAGCTGTCTGGCGTGGCAAGTTTCCAGAGGGCTATGGCCACTCGCTTCTGGACAGTCAGGGCTGCTCGCATCCAGGTGTCCTTGCGCTGCAGGGCAGGGGACAGCAACTCACAAAGTTCAAGGAAAGTTCCCTTCCGCATGCAAAAGTTTCTCAGCCACTGGGATTCATCCCAGACCTGCAGCACTATGCGGTCCCACCAGTCAGTGCTTGTTTCACGTGCCCAGAATTGCCGTTCCATGGCATCAACATGACCCATTGCCACCATGATGTCCACGGCGCGGGGTCCCGTGCTTTGTGACAGGTCTGTGCCACTCTCAGACTTCATGTCCTCATCGCGCTGCCGTAGCCTCCTCACCCGATTTCTCAACATCTGCCTCTGGAAAAGGTGGCTGATAAGGTGCGAGGTGTTGACAACGGCCATAACTGCAGCGATGGTCGCAGCGGGCTCCATGCTCGCAGTGCTGTGGCGTCCGCGATGTCACTCAGCAGAAAAGTGCGCGAACTGATTGCCCGCCGGCGCTTTCAGGGAGGGAGGGCGGGAGTGACGGTTGGATGACGACAGTTACCCAAAACCACCCTTGAAACATTTTTTCCCCCAGCAGGCATTAGGGGCTCGACCCAGAATTCCAATGGGCAGCGGGGACTGCGGGAACTGTGGGATAGCTGCCCACAGTGCACCGCTTCCAATGTCGACGCTTGCCCCGTTAGTGTGGACTCACACAGTCGAATTACTGTCCGTAGTGTGGAAACACACGTTCGACTTCGTAATATCGATTCCACATATTCGATTTAAGTGACATCGAAGTACTCTCGTAGTGTAGACATACCCTTAGTGACTCGTTTTTTGCTTCAAAATCAGAACACTTGAAAAATAGCAATTTAGAGACTTGAGATCCTAAAACAAATAAGTAAGGCCTGTGTGGTCAGATTACAGCCCATCTAAACTAATGGCCTGATCCAAAACCCATTAAAGTCAATGAGCCCTTAAATTTATTATTTGGATGAGACATGATTTTTTTCTATCGCTCTATAGCTTTTATGTGAACATGATTCACTTGTGAGTGTTTAATTCCATATATGTACATATAAACTTTGCTTTTGTATACTGCCTTTGCAAGGGTTAAGGTATCTAGCTTCTGACAAACAGCATAAAAGAACATAAAGGGACTGACTGGAAAGCTTCCAACATCTAGTTTAATCTATGTAATGTTTTTGGGGTCAACAAAGGAAATAATCCACTTTCAGTGCCAATCACAAACTTTCTGAATAGACTGCAATACATGTTTAGTTCATTTAGTTAATCACTGGGAAAATTTACTACGGCATTCATTTACAACAGGGTATCCCATGCTCAGAGTGAGTCACTTACTGGAGAAATGCATTAGCCCAAACCAGCATAGTTTCTGTTACACTGATCCAAATCACCGGACGTCCCATTTTATGCATGTTAGATTTTGGATTTTCTCTTTAGTTCCTAGAGCTCAGGAAATACTATAGAATATTTTATGTGAATCTTTGCTCAGCATTTTAAATGCATTTTGACTCAGCCATGTTCATGTTTGCTTACTGTGAACTTTCATAAAAATGTCTAGAAAGTGAATTTCAAATTCATATGCCTGTTTATTTGAAGAAACAGAGTTTTAAGTGACACACACCTTTTAATTTTTTTTCTCCCCAGTCCTCCAGCTAGGGGACAGAAAATATGTTATGTGATTTAACTGAAGAGTCACAACTAACCAATACAGTTAGAACAGTGAATATTAAATGATCACAGAAAACTGTTTAAAATTAATCCAGAGATCTAAATAATGCAAAATCATTATTTGAATAATTTTCGATAATGTATTCATTCAGGAAATTGTAATCTTCTTGCAGGTATTCTAAAAGCAGAAAATTAGAATGGTATAAATTAGGGCAAAATTTGTAGGCTAAATTATTAATTTTGACATATTTTGCTCTATTAAATTTCCTTTTTCTTTTTCTTCTTTTCTATTCTTTTTTCTCTTTTTTCACTATTGTCAGGACAAATTAAGAGAGAAAAAATTGTTGAGATCATGCAAGAGACAACTTATTGAAGTTACATACAATCTTCAATAGAATTGAAGCATTTATTTCAGAAGAAACATTGTGGTCTTAATATAAGTAGATTACTATGTCTCAGATGATTCAAGGTTGCTTGGAGAGTCAAAACACACCAAGTTATGGAATGCCCTCAACACATGTTAATTGCATTCTTAAGCCTTTTAGTATTGATTGAAACGAATAACTAGAATCATCTAGTGAATCACAGTAAATGTTATAGTGCACTGCAACTATAAGTAGCTGCAACCTGTGAACTATGCATAAGACAACACAATGAATCTTCTGCTTTTATAGTCTTAGGAGATTATTTATGTAACATAAAATATATACTGTGTCTTCTGTATCTCAAAGGACAGTAAATGTGCTACTAAAAAAATTCTCATTAAAACATTAGGACTCTAACTTTAATTTGATCCTTGTACCTACACATATTCTCATTAAATTCAGTGGGCCAAGAGGCCCACTTTTGTGGAGACAGATTAAGTTCAGGGTGTAAGTTTGCAATTCAGTAGAGACAAATGGAAGACAATGCACAATAGAAGTTCGGGGGGTGGGGGGATGTAGAGGAATGAAAGTGGTGATACTGCTTTAAAAATCAAATGAAACTCATTCAGGAAAAATAGCTCTTTGGCACCCTATAACCTTAATTCTACTACCATGAAACCAGAGAGACCGGCCAAATCTAATCAATGTTATCTATGAAGCAGGATGAAAACTCGGCATAGTGATGTTAGACTCATGAACCTGGTGAAGGCAGAGCGAGTTAATCAAATGACCAACCACTTAGAACAGCTCTACTAGTTGGGATTTTACAGTTGCTGTAGGAGATATAAATAAATATCTCTTTGCTTATACCACAGTTGCAGCACAGAATCACAAGAAATCTCTTTTACTGAAATTGATCAGGTTCAGAGACAGTCTCGTACTATCATTGCTCTAATCTCCTCTCCTTTTGCATGGACTATCACAAGTTACCAGTGAACCATGCTGACCTGTGAGGGTAAAGTGTATATGTGTGTGTGTGTGTGGTGGGGGGGGGTGTCTTTGGGTGCCAATGTGTCAACCGTGGGAGGTAACAGATGGTTGTAAGGATATACCATATGGGATCTGATGTTACAGTCAGTGAGGTAACAACATTGCAGAGGTGAGTTATGGAAAAGCATTCTACAGTATCAGCCTTTAGGGGGAAAATCTTGCTATTAAACAGACAGGAAAAAGAGGGAAGATTGAGGGAAAAACAACAACAGAACAAGAAAAAGAATTTCAGATCTAAAAAACATGAACTACATAATATTAATTAATAATTGCTTCATTCTGCTGCTCAGGGAAATACTATAGCCTTATTAGGCAATTATTTTCTATCATTTTGAAGACTTTATCTCTTTCAATGAGGTAACAGTCTTACCTGACTCTTTACAACTTTTTTTTTTTTTTTCAAACTGAGGTTTCCACTTACTTTGTATTTCTTCCTATTTAGTCAAGTGCTGTCCATATCATATTTGTTATATCGTAGTACTTTTCATCCCAAAGCAATTTGGAAAGTTAAGGCCAGATTCTTATACCATTATTCATATTACCTTATTCTATGTGTAGTCCAATTGGTTTCAAAGGGATCACTTGTGGAGTAAGTCACTATCAATATCTGTTCCTTAAATTGCAAATGAAAAGATAACAGTTTGTCAACCACTGAAATGCCTGTACCTCTGGAATAGATGTGGCAACCAATTTAACAGTGCACAGCACACCACTGCCACATAACAGTTTAGGATAGGAAATGAAGAATATCATATCCAACTTTAACTGAAAAGGCAATTGAGCCAGGCAATATTATTAACAGAACTGGACATTGCCAAGACACAAAGGTTAAGACCTCTACTCTTGCATAAGGTTCCCTGGGACCTTGAATGAGAACAATTTGCTAGAACATGGGTTCCCAAACTTGCTTCACAGCTTGTTCAGGGTAAGCCCCTGGCGGGCTGCGAGACGCTTTGTTTACCTGAGTGTCCGGCCGCTCGCAGCTCCCAGTGGCCGTGGTTCACCACTCCTGGCTAATGAACAAGCTGCAAACCCTTGTGCTAGAAGGACCTCAGTTTTATATCTTATTGGAAAGACAGTGCTTTCAGTAGCATTTTATGCCCTCTAACACCACGTTAGGGCACTAATTCAGTGCCTTCCAAGCACCTCTTCCTGCAGCATTATCACTTCTCATCCAATCATTATCCAGACCTATTGCTGCTAATTTTGTCAGCTATAGAATTACAACACAAGGTTTTGTGGTAGCAAGTCCTAAGATTTTCTGACCCATGATACTGTGACCTCTAATCAGTGGTTCCATCACTTCTGCAAACACTATTATTCCTGCAATTTGCATTTATTAAGTATTGTTTGTGGTGATGGTGTAGATTTGTAGTTTTAGGATACTAAAAGTACAAGGTTGGTGAGGTAATATCTTTTATTGGACCATCTTATGTTGGTGACAGAGACAAGCTTTCAAGCTCACACAGAGCTCATATGTAAGTGTCTCTCTTTCACCAGTGAAGTTGGTCCAGTGAAGGATACTAACTTGCCCACCTTGTCTCTTTATCAAGAATAACATTCAAAATCACAGTAAAATCCCCTAGAGATAGTTTAAAGATATCTCAAATAGCTGTTGATGCGTGAATTGGCAACTTGGTGCATGCTCGTGTATGGAAGATCATTTACTGAGGGCTGGTCTACGCTACCGCGTAAGTTGATCTAACTTACATCACTTAGGGGTGATGCAAGTTACCATGGCCTAAGAACTGTCCACATTGGTGCTATGTGAGTGGGAGGGCATCTCCCACCAACATAGCTTCCGTCTCTTGCAGAGGTGGAGTAATTATGCCGATGGGAAAGCACTTTCCCATCAGCACAGAGCATCTTCACCAGCTGTGTTACAGTGGCACAGGTGCACTGATGTAGCACTTCTAGTGTAGACCTGCCCCGAGATATTTTTTATCAGCTGGTCTTCAGACATTATAGTAGATTTAACAACCAATTAGCAGAGTCCCCCATCTAGTGACTGGAATGGCTAATTTAGCCTAGGCTCAAACTGGAGATCTCTTAGTTTAGTTTAGATTAGATGAGTCTTCACTTCCTGTGAGGTTGCTTTTCCCCCTTTCCCTTCCTTTAATAACAGCTCCTTTCTATTCCTAGGACATTCTCTTTACCTCTCTTCCTTTCCTTGTCCTTTCCCTTTAATACATATACATTACTTTGAAGAAAAGTGCTGCACGTCTACAAATTATTTATTTTGTCCATTTCATTGATTTCCCTTTTATATTTCATTTTCATCCTTGACAGTAGCTTTGTTATTTCTTTCCTTTCCCTTCTTTCCCTTTCTTTCTCTAATGTCCGTTCTCATGGAGTTTGCTTTTGCATTAGGTGCTTGTTAGAAGAGAAAAAAGGCTTTAAAATAAACCATGAGAACATCATTCTTAACCCTGAAACTGTTATGTAGCAATGTTGAGTCTATCACAATTTCTGTGTTTGTTTGCACCTTGGTAAGTCTTTTGGATTTTTTTTAAGTACTGATATAAGTTTCTTACATACATTATTTGTATATGATTTACCATACTTGCTCTGTTGGAACAGAATTGTTAAATATTCTGCAATACATAGCAAGCTCTATTGCTAAACCAAACCAATTAATCCTTCCTCTCTGTCCCCAGAGATATGGGGAGGAAAAAGGTAATATAATGGACCCTCCACTGTGAATGAGGAAGAAACTCCCTGTGTCATGACTCCCTAGAACTCAAGACTGCTTAGAATGCTGGCATTCAAGCTCCTATCTTTTTCATCTGCTGAGGTCTAGGTTAGTGGTGAGTAGTAGATGAAGGGCAGATGTTGAGACAGAATGGGTGGAAGAAGACAATAAAAGCTGAGTGAGGAGGTTGGTGTGCCAAGAATGTAATGTGTGGATATAAGGGATGAGAGGAATGCAAAGAAAGTGAAGAGAGATGGCAATTGAGTGATGAAGGATGAAAACAGAATGGAGACTAAAGGGGTAGGTTAGAAGAGAGATCAGGAATGGGGAAAAGAGAAAAAAGCAGGGAGAAATTGGTAGCACCCTGTCGCCCCATCCACTCTCCCGTTGCACCCCCCGCCCCGTGCCCCGCTCGTGCAGCGGGACGGGGTGGGAGTTTTCGGGGGATGTTGCGTTGTGGTCGGGGAACCAGGTCGGCTGGGGGTGCTGGCTCCCGGGTCCCGAGGGGAGACGGCCCTGCCCCGCATGGCCGTCTGTGATGCTCTAATAAATTTGTTAGTCTCTAAGGTGCCACAAGTACTCCTGTTCTTTTTGCAGATACAGACTAACACGGCTGCTACTCTGAAACCTGTCACTGGTAGGAGTGGTTTGAATGAGAGATAAAAATGAGACTGAAAGTAAACAGAGAGAAGTAGGAGGAAACAATGCCGGTAAAGAACATGGATGGGGGAAGAAGAGATGGAAACAAAGAGTTATTAAACTTTATAGAAATATTAGGTCCCAGTCATGCAACTGGATTACACCTGTCTGAAGCTCCTTCAACTTCAGTGGGACATCATGCAGATGTAAGGGTCTATCCATGTAGATCAGATTGCAGGATCAGGGTCCAAGACTGTGGGAAAACAGACAATGAAAAGGACAGACAATGATATAGCAGAAAGAAAGACAAAGTGAAGTAGAAAAAGGACATTCAAAAGGGCAAAATCAAGAGATACACACTATGTCCCATTCCTGCAGTTCACTCTGTGCGGGCAGAGGAAATTGCATAGAAATGAATAATTCTGATCAAGTTCATTTAAGCATTTTGTGGGGTAGTCATAATGTGTGTCTGGGCCTCTTGTATCTGACACTACAGTCACTACATTGTTTTTACAGACCAGTAAAAGTCCCAATCTAACTCCAATTAACAACAGTAGAAAGATTCTCACTGTTTACAATAGGAGTTGGATGGGGCTCCCTGTAGTATTTCAACCATGTATGTACTGAACATAGTTTCAAAACACGCAACTTCATTTCTTATTTTGGCCAGGAGATAAAATATATTAACTATGTTTGAGTACATATTGGAGAAATGTTATTTGCAGAAATAACAACAAGTATGTATGGATGAACCATGAAACTTCAGGATAAAGAACCTCTTTTTTGTAATAGAGAGCCTAGCATTTCTCTTTTAGTTATACAAAGAGTTAAATACATTGCTATTCTTTTTAGCAATATTTGGTTTACAGTTAGTTTACCCAATCTTGTTTTTGTTATACTTCATCCATAATTTAGATTTTGTTGTCAATCACATTATATGAAATTTTGCTTTAGTGTTGGGATCAATTCTGAATAAATTAAGATATTTTCCCCACTCTACAAAGCCTTTTCAGACATATGTTTAGGTTTATTTAATATGCAGACACACTATTTTTTAGAGGCATGAAACAAAATAAGTAAACAATGGAAGTAATTATTAAAAGTTTCAGAAATACAAGACCTTACTTTGATATTCTCCCATAAATCATATTTAATAGCAAAATAACATGTCAAATTCATAGGTGTTCATTATAACTATTGACACCATTTATGTAGTTCATTAACTAAAGGGATTACAGTATAAGTATGATATACTTAAATGTGAATTATGCATGCACATCCAACAGTAGAATTTGGCCCAAGGTTTATGATGAAGGAAGTGCTGCTCACTCCATGAATGCATGAGACTATATGTTTAAATGATTATATTAGGCAAAAATGTTTCTTGAAAATATCAACTTCAGAACCCTGTTTCCATCATAACATTTATTACAATGTTAGCGTATGGATCCAGATATATTAGAACCAGGAATGGAGTTCTCCATTTAGAAGAGGTCCCCTGCAGCAAATATAAAAAGTGTTGTTATGGACATTGAGGAGTATCCATTCAAATATTTAGTTGGTGTGAAACATGAGAGGGGGGTGGGGGGACAAGGATCAGGAGAGAGAGGACTCATCAAAATAATAAAGGGTAGGTTTGCTTTAATTTTAAAATGTGCAAATTTCACTGTAAAATAGGCAGGTTCTCTGTCAGAAGGCCCAGTTCTGGTTCTCCCACCATAGAATACAGTATCTTACATAACATAAGAACATAAGAACGGCCGTACCGGATCAGACCAAAGGTCCATCTAGCCCAGTATCTTGTCTACCAACAGTGGCCAATGCCAGGTGCCCCAGAGGGAGTGGACCAACAGGCAATGATCAAGTGATCTCTCTCCTGCCATCCATCTCCATCCTCTGACAAACAGAGGCTAGGGACACCATTCCTTACCCATCCTTGCTAATAGCCATTAATGGACTTAACCACCATGAATTTATCCAGTTCTCTTTTAAACGCTGTTATAGTCCTAGCCTTCACAATCTCCTCAGGTAAGGAGTTCCACAAGTTGACTGTGCGCTGCGTGAAGAAGAACTTCCTTGTATTTGTTTTAAACCTGCTGCCTATTAATTTCATTTGGTGACCCCTAGTTCTTGTATTATAGGAATAAGTAAATAACTTTTCCTTATCCACTTTCTCCACATCACTCATGATTTTATATACCTCTGTCATATCCGCGCTTAGTCTCCTCTTTTCCAAGCTGAAGAGTCCTAGCCTCTTTAATCTCCCCTAATCATTTTAGTTGCCCTTTTCTGAACCTTTTCTAGTGCCAGTATATCTTTTTTCAATGAGGAGACCACATCTGTATGCAGTATTTGAGATGTCGGCATACCATCGATTTTATATAAGGACAATAATATATTCTCAGTCTTATTCTCTATCCCCTTTTTAATGATCCCTAACATCCTGTTTGCTTTTTTGACCGCCTCTGCACACTGCATGGACATCTTCAGAGAACTATCCACGATGACTCCAAGATCTTTTTCCTGACTTGTTGTAGCTAAATTAGCCCCCATCATATTGTATGTATAGTTGGGGTTATTTTTTCCAAGGTGCATTACTTTACATTTATCCACATTAAATTTCATTTGCCATTTTGTTGCCCAGTCACTTAGTTTTGTGAGATCTTTTTGAAGTTCATCACAGTCTGCTTTGGTCTTAACTATCTTGAACAGTTTAGTATCCATTGATGTAACAAGAGTTACAACCTACAGTAAGAGAATAGGTCATTTGTAATATTATAAACACATGGGATAGAAGATCAGTACCAGTGAAAATACAAACCCAATGCAAACATCAAATGCATTTTCTGATGCATTAGTAATTAGCACTTTCTGGGTCAGATTCTGATCTCAATTATAGAAGTGTAAATCCAGCAGAACTCCATTTGACTTTTTTGGAGCTTTTATACATTTACACTAGTGTTAGTGAGATAAAAATCTAGCCATCTAGTGTTAAGTTTTCAAATTATATACTGCATCTTTAAGAAGTTGAAGCACTGAGGAAAACTTCCAAGGATTTAGCTGAGTGAGGCTGAGTGTTTGTGGTGTCATTGATGATAACTCTGTACCTGTGTTCATGTCTGTTCGTAACACTGTCTGTGGAGTCCTCATACCATCAATGAGTACTTCAAAAGAACACTGTGTCATTTCAATTATATCTCCACCAGTGAGTAATGTGCCAGAAAGCATCTATGTCAGTGCTTTGCCCATTCAGTCTATGCCAGAGCATTAAGAAGGCTTATCTAAGATAGTCTACTGAAGTGTGAAGCAGAGCTTCATATTACTGTAGTTTGTTTTTCTGGAGCAGGGTACACTGCTGCAGTGAAGCAAGTTGGTTTTTACATCCATTTATTAAATAAAACCGCATACATCTAAGCCCTGATCTGAAAAAGTGTGGAGCACCCATAGCTCCCATTGACTCCATCTTTGCTTCCAGGTGTGTGTAAATTAAAAAAAAAAAAGTATTTCAGAGAGCTGAGGGTGCTCAGTACCCCATGGAGTCTGGCAATTAGATACATTCACCTTAATAAAATTTATTTCGGATACTATATTTATAATTTCTTATCTCCCAGATAAAATCAGCCACCTAAACTATTTGGAGCTCTTCTTTCTTGCCCTAACTTCTGCCACACTCTCAGCACTGCTCCCCTGTTGCTCCTGAAATTGTGCAGGAAGTTCTCTACTTCCTATTTCCCCTTGTCTGGGCAACCATGGGGCCAGGTCAGAGGCTCTCCTTGCTCCTCCTTTCCTCCTGAGCCACAAGCCTTGACCTTCTATCTTCTTGAAATCACACACTGCCGGGCTGTGCCCCCAGCTCCACACTCCCTGTGCCTCAGGGAGATAGGCTTGCAGATCTGCACAAAGGCTGCTTAATCTATTTGGGGCTAAAATGCTTTAATCTCAAAGGGGATTAGAAAAAATGGCCTGTGAGTTAGTACAGCTCTGATCTTTACTTTCAACAGCAGGAAGAGTTCTTTTAAGGGCTCGTCCCCCACCAGCCTCTCTCCTCCGTGGCAAATCTCTATGATGCTGCTGTACTGAAGAGATTGGACTTTGCCAGTCCTTCACTCTCTAGACAGCTCCAATTTTCCTTTTTAATTTACGCATACTTAGGGGGGAAATAATTATGATGCCCAATGAACTCATGTTTGTCCAGATATTAGTAGGTTTGCTCTTTTGTCAAAGGAACATGCTTGTTAGGATGTGCATTCCACAGAGAAGATTTATCTCATGGCTGCCCTGAAGGGATTGCCTATTCACTACAGAGCCAGTCACACTGGTTCTATTAGAGACAGTCACCACCAAGAATATAGTCAAATGGACTTTCCCTGCATATGTCATCAAAATTCACACACACTGTTGCCAGCTCTCATGATTTTAATCACACGTCTGAGAATATTTGGTGTTTCTTGTTATCCTACAGCTCCTGGACTCTTGTGATTACAAGATAAACTTTCTTTCTTTCTTTCAATTTCTAGCCTTCATGGCTGAAGAGAAAAGCTTAAATATTTAAAGCAAGTGCACTCTAAAAGCTCAAAAAACACAGTACATAAAAAGAACTCAACATTTATTATTTAAAAAACAAAATAATCTAATATTTTTTTTAATTTTATTTTTATGTTAGTTTAGTTTTATATTGCCATCCAACAATCATGGGTTAGGCTACAAAAAATCATGAGATTGGTTTTAAAAACCATGACATTTTGTTTTAAAATAATAGATCTGAGGATTCTTTTAGTTGGTGTTTGAGCCATTTATGTTCCTATTTCCAAGTTTTTCTCCACAACTGAGAGGACTAGAAATATCCATCTATTTATCTACAATAGTTAGCTATCTAGCTATTAATAAAAGCTGAGATTGTCTCATGGTGATGTGATTCCAGGAGCTGGGGCTTTAAGAACAACCCATATACTGAAACTCCCGACAAAATCATGAGAGTTGGTGACACAGTTAGCAAATTATTCGGTTACCAGTTTGGTTCCTAGGTACTCTCAAAAATGCTCACCCAACAACATCCCCATTTCAGGAAAGGAAGATATTTTTATTCAGTTGGGGAGATATTACTCATAGCAGTAGTATTCCTTCATGTTGACACAAATCTTACATTGGGGTATTTCATTCATTTAAATAACAGAAAGGCCTACCAATACATCCCATAAATCGCAAACTCTCTCGTTATTATTACTCCTAAAGGAAAGGTGTATCATGCCCTGCAGAAAGTCTACCTTGTGTATTTATTTATCTGGCAGAGTCATGACATATATACTGTATAGCACAATATTGGTAGAGAGAGTAACCCATTGGATTTCCTGGCTCTGGGATAAATGCTGCTTTGTTACATCCTGTAAAATTGGTAGATGGTAGATTCTCTTTTTAATATTTTCATTTCACTGTGCCTGCATTGAAGGGCAGAAATAATAAATAGTTTCCATGCAGTCACCTTAGCTTAGCTGGCACAACACGAGTGGTACAAATACTTTTTAGCTGTAATTATGAATTTTGCTGGCACATCACTAAATTAGCCAAATGACAAAATTAGCTGGCAGTTTGGCTAAAGACCAAAAAGAATTAATCTGAACCACTGATGTTACTATCCCTGGGTTGTGCAAGGCTTTTAATAAACCACAGAATCAGAAAGGTTAGAATAGGAAAATGTAGCTTGCCACAAGTCTCGTTTGCTGACATGTATATGTATATTGATTACAAACCATATAACAGATGAATACAAGAAGGCAAGAAAATTGAGGATTTTGGGGGAGGAGGTTAATGTAAAAGGACCTGATTCTGTTTCCATTGAAGTCAATGGTAAAAATCGTATAAATTTAAATAGAAGCAGGCATATCAGAAGCAAATGTTTGAGTGGTCTTCTTTGAGTCAGAGACTTCAGAAAAAATACCCAAAGTAAATATTCATTCTAATATTGCATTTACTTCCCATTTACTTAGAAACAGTGAGTTGTACACAACCTTCTGCACATGGTGAAATCAATTCAAAGATAGATCTATAAAGAATGTTGTTTTCTGCCTGTACAGTACATGTATATATTTTGAAGTCTTACAAAGCCTAGAACCAATATCAAAAATTTACTCAAAATTATAGTTCTAAGCCATATATCTCACATATATTCTAATTACGTTTCTGTCTCAAAAAAGAAAATCAATATCTTGTATCAAAACAGACATTTCAATATTTTGTCCAGCTCTTCTTTATTTTATAAAATATTTGTTATACTGAGATGGCTAAAGAAGGGTTAGAAACCGTTGGCACATAAATGGCAGACACTAGAAGTTCAGTTCTTGCCCAGGACACACATTAATGTTTTGGGAAGTTAGAATGAGATCTGGTAACACTTTAGACGCTTGAAATCTGTTGCATAGCATTTCATGGGTCATATTGCTATATTATATAGGCCCTGGGAAAGGGGGAGGGAGGAGGAGAGACCACAAGTTCATCTAGCAGAATTTACATTGCAATAATTTCTCTTTGGGGAGGGATTTAAGGAACCACAAAGGATGTATGCAGAAAAGCATTTGAACCCATTGAGCCTGAAGAACTCCGTTCCCATCTCCAAGTATCTTAGAGCTTTCACGATGCTACTTAGCCCCCTGTGATCTGCTGCCACCACTCTCCTAATTAGAATATAAGAACATAAGAACGGCCATACTGCATCAGACCAAAGGTTCATCTAACACAGTATCCTCTCTTCTGACAGTGACCAGTGTCAGCTGCCCCAGAGGGAATGAACAGAACAGGTAATTATCAAGTAATTCATCCCCTGTTGCCCTTCCCAGCTTTTGGCAAACAGAGGCTAGGGAAACCATCCCTGCCCATCCTGGCTAATAGCCATTCATGGACTATCCTCCATGAATGTATCTAGTTCTTTTTTGAACCCTGTTATAGTCTTGGCCTTCACAACATCCTCTGGCAAGGAGTTCCACAGGTTGACTGTGCGTTGTGTGAAAAAAATACTTCCTTTTGTTTGCTTTAAATCTGCTGCCTACTAATTTCATTTGATGCCCCCTAGTTCTTGTGTTATGAGAAGGGCTAAATAACACTGCATTATTTACTTTCTCCACACCAGTCATGATTTTATACAGCTCTATCATATCCCCCCTTAGTCGTCTCTTTTCCAAGCTGAAAAGTCCCAATCTTATTAATCTCTCCTCATACGGCAGCCGTTCCGTACCCCTAATAATTTTTGTTGCCCTTTTCTGAACCTTTTCTAATTCCAATATATTTTTTTTGAGATGGGGTGACCACATCTGCACACAGTATTCAAGATGTGGGGATAGGGTGACCAGATTAGTAGAATAAAATATTGGGACGGGGGGGAGCAAAAAAAAAGGGGGGGGGTGCAGCAAAAAAAAAAGAGTTTTAAAGGGGCCTGGGGCATTAGCAGGCCCCGCGCGCTGCCCTCCCCATGGAGCCTCCCGCCTCCTGGCCCGCCACGGGCATATGCGGGGCATGGTGGGTCCGGGCGGGGGCGGCGCGGAGCGGGCAGGAGCCGGGTGCGGCAGGGGCCGAATCCCCGCTGCTGCCGGGGAGCCTTGCGCCTCTCTCTCCCGCTTGCGGCTGTGGCTCCTTCCCGGCGGGACGCGCCTCCCTCCTCCCGCCGCCCCGGCCACATGCGGCGCGTGTTCCCTGTGCCTAGTCTCCCTCCCGCCGGGAAGGAGCAGCTGGACGCGCGCCGCATGTGCCCGGGGCAGGCCGGGGGGCGCGTCCCACTGGGAAGGAGCCGCAGCTGTGAGCGGGAGGGAGAGGTGCGGGGCTCCCTGGCAGCAGCAGGGATTTGGCCCATGCCCCCGCGCCACCCACCCAGCCCCTGCCCGCTCCACGCTGCCCCCGACCGGACCCACCACACTGCCCTGTGGGCTGCAGGGCTGGAGCAGCCTCCAGGCTGCGCTCCCGGCCCCGGGTGCAGCGGCCCGGGCAGGAGCCCTCTGGTGCGGTGGGGGGGTTCACAGCTGAGCCCCCCCGTCTCCCTCCTTTGCCAGCCCCCCTTTGCCCACCCGCCCGGTGCCCAGGTGCCGGAGCTGACTCACCAGCTCCAGGATCCAGACACCATCGCCACCCCTCTCCCTCCCAGCTTGCGCCGCCATGCTGCAAGCCTGGGAGGGAGGTGGAATGCTGCGTGGTTGGGGAAGAGGTGGGGCCAGGGTGGGGATTTGGGGAGGGAGCCAATGGGTGAAGGAGGGGGCGGAGCCGGGGCGGGGGGGGGGCGTGAGCGCCAGAGCAGAGGGCAAAATTTCTTTTTGTCCAGTGTCCCGACCAAACATTGGTCGGGACGCGGGACAAAGAAGCAAATATCGGGACAGTCCCGATAAAATCGGGATGTCTGGTCACTCTATGTGGGCATACCATAGATTTATATCGAGGCAATATGATATTTTGTGTCTCATAATCTATCCCTTTCGTAATGACTCCCAACGTTCTGTTTGCTTTTTTGACTGCCGCGGCACCTTGAATGGATGTTTTCAGAGAAGTATCCATAATGACTCCAAGATCTCTTTCTTGAGTGGTAACAGCTAATTTAGACACCATCATTTTATATGTATAGTTGTGATTATCTTTTTCAATGTGCATTTCTTTGCATTTATCAACACTGAATTTCATCTGCCATTTTGTTGCCCAGTCACCCAGTTTTGAGAGATCCTTTTGTAACTCTTTGCAGTCTGCCTGAGACTTAACTATCTTGAGTAGTTTTGTATCATCTGCAAATTTTGCCACCTCACTATTTACCCCTATTTCCAGATCATTTATGAATATGTTAAATAGGACTGGACCCAGTACAGACCACTGCAGGACATCACTATTTACCTCTCTCCATTCTTAAAACTGACCCATTATTCCTACCCTTTGTTCCCTATCCTTTAACCAGTTACCAATCTATGAGAGAACCTTCCCTCTTATCCCATGACTGCTTACTTTGCCTAAGAGCCTTTGGAGAGGGACCTTGTTAAAGGCTTTCTGAAAGTCTAAATACACTATGTCCACTGGATCCCTCTTGTCCACATGCATCTTTACCCCCTCAAAGAATTCTAGTAGATTGGTGAGGCATGATTTCCCTTTACAAAAACCATGTTGACTATTCCCCAACAAATTATGTTCATCTATGTGTCTGACAATTTGTTTCAGTCAGGCTTACTGACCTGTAACTGCCAGGGTCATCTCTGGAGCCCTTTTTAAAAATTGACATTACATTAGCTATCCTTCAGTCATTTGGTACAGAAGCTGATTTAAATGATAGGTTACAGACTATGGTTAGTAGTCCTGCAATTTCACATTTGTGTTCCTTCAGAAGTCTTTGGTGAATACCATCTGGTCCTGGTGACTTATTACTGTTTAGTTTATCAATTTTTTTCCAAAACTTCCTCTAATGACACCTCAATCTGGGACAGTTCCTCAGATTTGTCACCTAAAAAGAATGTTTCAGGTTTGAGAATATCTGTCACATCCTCATCTGTGAAGACCGATGCAAAGAATTAATTTTGTTTCTCTGCAGTTGCCTTATCATCCTTAAGTGCTCCTTTAGCATCTTGACCATCCAGTGATCCCATTGGTTGTTTAGCAGGCTTCCGGCTTATGATGTACTTAAAAAGTAATAGCAAAACAAATTTTGAGTCTTTGGCTAGCTGTTCTTTAAATTCTCTTTTGGCCTTCCTAATTATATTTTTATACTTCATTTGCCAGAATTTATGCTCCTTTCCATTTTCCTCACTAGGATTTAATTTCTTTAAAGGATGCCTTTTTGCCTCTCACTGCTTTTTTTACTTTGTTGTTTAGCCACAGTAGCACTTTTTTGGTTCTCTTACTATGTTTTTTATTTTTATTTGGGGTATACATTTTAGCTGAACCTCTATTACGGTGTCTTTAAAAAAGTTTCCATGCATCTTGCAGGGGGTTTACTTTTGGTACTGTACCTTTTAATTTTGGTTTAACTAACCTCCTCATTTTTGTGTAGTTCCCCTTTCTGAAATTAAATGCGACAGTGTTGGGCTGCTGTGGTATTTTCCCCATCACAGGGGTGTTAAAATTTAATTATATTATGGTCACTATTACCAAGCGGTCCAGCTATATTGACCTCTTGGATCTGATCCTGTGCTCCACTTAGGACTAAATCAAAAATTGCCTTTCCTCTTGTGGGTTCCAGGAATAGCTGCTCCAAGAAGCAGTCAATTAAGGTGTCAAGAAACTTTATCTCTGCATCCCGTCCTGAGGTGATATGTACCCAGTCAATATGGGGATAATTGGAATCCCCTTTTATTATTGAGTTTTTTATTTTAATAGCCTTTCTAATCTCCCTGAGCATTTCACATTCACTATCACCAGCCCGGTCAGGTGGTCAGTAATATATCCCTACTGCTATATTCTTATTATTCGAGCATGGAATTACTATCCGTAGAGATTCTATGGTACAGTTTGGTTCATTTAAGATTTTTACTTCATTTGATTCTATGCTTTCTTTCACATATAGTGCCACACCCCCACCAGCACGACCTGTTCTGTCCTTTTGATATATTTTGTACCCTGGTATTAATGGGTCCCATTGATCATCCTCATTCCACCAAGTTTCTGTGATGCCTATTATATCAATATCCTCATTTCATATGAGGCACTCTAGTTCACCCATCTTATTATATAGACTTCTAGCATTGGTATATAAGTACTTTAAAAATTTGTCACTTCTTAGCTGTCTCCCATTATTAGATGTAATTGAATGAGACTTTTTTTCCATTTGACTGTCTCTCATTGAATCCTACCTGTATTTTATCTTCCATACTCTCCTCCTTACTAGAACATAGAGAATCTCCATTAGTAGATTGTCCCCTAAGGGATGTCTCTGTCCAAACCACATGCTCCTCCACGCCTGTTGGCTTTCCCACAGCCCTTAGTTTAAAAACTGCTCTACAAACTTTTAAATTTTAAATGCCAGCAATCTGGTTCTATTTTGGTTTAGGTGTAGCCCACCCTTCCTGTATAGGCTCCCCCTTTCCCAAAAGTTTCCCCAGTTCCTTATAAATCTAAACCCCTCCTTCCTACACCATTGTCTCGTCCACATATTGAGACCCTGCAGTTCTGCCCAAGTGGCCCTGTGCGTGGTGCTGGAAACATTTCAGAGAATGCTACCATGAGGGTTCTGGACTGCAACCTCTTACCTAATAGCCTATATTTGACCTTCAGAATCTCTCTCCTATCCTTCCCTATGTAATTGGTTCCTAAATGTACCACGACCACCGGCTCCACCCCAGCACTACACTACACAAGTCTATCTAGACGTCTCGAGAGGTCCGCAAACTTTGCACCAGGCAGGCAAGTCACCATGCCATTCTTCCGGTCATCGCAAACCCAGCTATCTATGTTTCTAATGATTGAATCACCTATTACTAATACCTGTCTCTTCCTAATAACTGGAGTCCCCGCCCCCAAAGAGGTATCCCAAAGATAGTCCCAACTAAGGGATCATTTCCTTCTGCTCCAGTTGGATGTTCTCCTTCTCTGAGGCTTTCATACATCTCAGCAGCACAGAGGCTGTCAGACCAGTGGTGAGACCATTCTACTGTGTCCTGGAAAGTCTCATCTATGTACCTCTCTGTCTCCCTTAACTCCTCCAGCTCAGCCACTCTGGTCTCCGAAGCCCATACATGGTCTTTGAGGGCCAGGAGATCCTTGCACCAAATGCACAGATACATCACCTGCCCATAGAGCAGGTAATCATACATGCTGCATTAGGTGCAATAAACTGGTAGCCCCACTCTGTTACTGGACTTCTGTCTGCATTCTCTTTTTACTCCTTCAGCTGGTTCCTTTATTGTTGTTTTGTTTTTATATGGAGGTGTTTTTTGACTTAAGTTAAAAAAAGTTTAAAGAATGTTAAGTGCATGTAGCCTCCCCCCCCATTCCACCTGTAAACTTCTTGTTAGCCGCTCCTGTCTTCCTGAGTAGCCCCACTTCCTGGTTAAGGGTTGATGGGTTCTAAGGGGCTTAGGGATCAAAGCCTCATTAAGAGCTCTCAGCTCTCAGCCTTGCCTAGCAGGCCGGTAGGCTCAGCACACACACAGTCAGCACACAGTCGCCCAAACAAACAGACCACATGGTATATTTCAGTCCAGCAGCAACCACACCACAACAAGCACAAATATACAACAGACAACAGACTTACCCCAAGGGTCACATAATCTCTCCTCCTTCACCTGGAGTTCCTCACAAAATTCTCCTGTTACCCGCTTCTGTTTGGAGCTTGGAATGACTCCTTTTGACATGCTGCCTTGACTGCTTCCCTTGAAACTGTGCAAAAGTAGCCATGGAGGGGATACATGAGGAGATAATACTTGTCTGAATAGTGTTAACTATCCTTGAATATGTGCTCAGGTATCCTTGGAACCTAGAGGGAAGCATGCCATGGAGGCTAGCTATTCTCCATTTCCACCCTCTCATCCCCCAATGCTGTCAAATTTTCATGAAATCCAAACTTACAGTGCTCATAAGGAACTTCCCCAAAATACTAGAATGAAAGAATCAGATATACCTGTGGTGTGTAGCAACAGGTTTACATCCCCTTCACTAGCACAAGTGGAGGGGTATATATAAGTGTTTAGATATCTAAATTAGAGTGGATTCTGTTTTAGAAGGATGTGAACAAAAGGAAAACAATGTAGCGTCTCTGAGTAAAAGGCAAGCATACTGAATATAATGATTTATCTTCACTTACAGGCCAGTACTGTTGTAAAGTCAAATCCTTACTAGATAGCTTACTCAGGATGTCTTGCATCATAGGTATTGGCCCTGATGTTTTGGACACATTCCACCCTTAGCTATTAATTTCTGCTCACATATATTCCCTGTGGAATTTCATTACTTACTATTCTAAAATGTTGTATTGATGTGCACTGTTAAACAACTGCTGTGCTCCAGCTGAGGGGTAGCTGCATTTCAGTGGTAGAGGAAATTATTACTGTATATATAAAGAACCAAACTGTCAAACCCTTACACTTCCTGTTGAATACTTATTCAAGAAAGTAGACTCATTGGTTTTAACAGGACTGTTGTTTGAGTGATCGAACATTAATATGAGGAAGGGTTGCACACTCCAGCCCAAACTCGTAAACTCTCGCAGCTCCCATTGGCCTGGAATGGAGAACTGCATCCACTGGGAGCTGCAAGCGGCCATACCTGTGGATGCTCAGGTAAACAAAGCGTCTCGCGGCCCACCAGCGGCTTACTCTGAACAAACCGCAAACCAAGTTTGGGAACCCCCGTACTAGAGAATTATAATGGCAATGCTGGCTTAAAGTCAAAGTCATTAAGCATTTTGGATATACTATAGGAATTCCACTTTGCATATTGCACCATCCAAAGACCTGGCAAAATACAATCTAATAGGTTCCCAGTCATGCAAATTTCCCTACTGAAGTCTCCTAGTTTGCTATCACTTACCATCAGTACAAATGCAATCAAATATGATTATATGGGTATATTTAGTGATGAGGGAGTGATTGGGGAAATCATGATCAGTACACTGATTACATATTTCAACACAACTAATCTAAATTCAAAACAAAATAATAATCTCCAGGTCCACCTGAGGAAGAGCAGGAGAGAGGAAGTTGGCTCTCTGTCACCTTTCTGCCCCACTGACCATGGGAGCTGCCAGAGGGTGTTCAGTCCCTGGTGCAAGTTAGTGCAACCTCAAGGCTGCTCACATGCTCCTATCATGTCCTTTACAATCTTGGGAGCACTCACTATGTTATGGTGACCAGGAGAAGGTGACTTTATGCCTCCCAGGGATTCCCCTATGCAAGAGGGCTTCCCAACTACTGGCTCTTTAAGACAGATTTAAATTGACTGCAGAAAGGCAATGGAACAGCAGGGTGATATGAAGCATCTGCCCCCAAATTCCTTAAAACATATCAGAGATGCTTGCAAACCTGTACCTGAAAATGTATTACAGTCATAAATGTAAAACATTCTGTAGTGGGGAAAAAAATGTCCTCAGGAAAATAACAAGGATATAAAAACAACTCCAAACTTACTAATTTTTATTGTTACATACTAGTAAACATAACAAATGTTAGTACAAATGGTATGTACACCTGAGGGCAAGTGTATGCAAATCTACCCATTTAACCCGCTTCCCCAACGAAAATTGTAAATTGTGTGAATTTTTTTTATGAGCACTCAGCATTGGCTGATTTCTCCTCCCACTGATGTCTGTATTAAAACTCGCATTGAATTCAGAAGCAGCTTTTGAGACTCCCCCCTACTTTCAACCATGCATAGAGTTAAAAAAGAAAACTATAAACATTTCTGTTTGGGCACCATTTGCCAATTATGCTGGTGCATATGAACATTTCATATGACCATAGAAAAATACTCATTCTACCTATAGTGACTCAGTATTCAACATTAGCCATTTGGATCAAGGTAGTGTTACATGTTTCACTCAACTGCATCTTCATATTCTTTATAATCCATCTTGTGAACAGTTAGGTGCTGCCCTAATACTCTTGACATTTTGTCAGTATCACCCTCATCCAGTCAAAATTTGGGCACCCTTAATTTAAACCAACTTTTTAGATGGCTGAGCCTTTGCGATAAGACCAGAAGAATTGAGGACAGCATCTTTATATTATCATAAATGTTCATGACAGATGTGACTAAAGATTCTCTCCCAGGGCAGAGAGGATATCAAACTTTTAAAACTTAATTTATTTTTTGTTATGAAACACAGAAGGTAGAAAAGAAATTACAGAGTAAGATGGAGTGGCAGATACAAAAGAAACTCCAGATGAACAAGAAAACTTGAGTTTGGAAGGAACTATCCATCTGCTGGCTGCTTATGCTCATAATCCTATGCCTAATTACAGACATGAGAGGAGAAAGTGTAAAAGAGAGCAGTATGTAAAGAGTAAGAATTGATTTTAGATTGTAAACTGCTTGGGGGTAGGGAATGCATCTTCCTAAGTGTTGGTACAGAGCTTAGCACAAAGGGTCCCATTACTGAGTGGGGCTTCTGGACACTATCTTAATTCAAATAATTAATAATAACCCTGGAGTAACTTTTGGTGGCTTTATCTCTGCAGATTGTCTTCAGTGTTGTGGTCAGAATATAGTCAGGTATTCTGTACAGAATACCTTATCTTGTGGCCACTGATGTGTCTCATATTTTGCCTTTCCTTTCGGTTTGTGACTCTGTGCACAGTGGTCTTAGAGGAGGATAGAAGGACAGTTGAGACACATTTTGGGCTTAATTATTCCTTCAATGTCAATTGTATTCATGTACCTGAGAGCAGATTTGTTTCCAATGGCTCTATTCAGTCTTACTGATGAAGTTCACATCACAAGTGGACATTGGAACAAGATATTTTTACTCCTCCATACTTTCCTTTCTGCTTTCTTCTCAGCTGCCAAGCCAAATGAAGGGCCTAAATGAGTCACATTGCATGCTAAAAGGCCACAACTATTTTTCCATTTTACTTATATATGTGCAAAAATTGAAAAAAAAAGATGTTATAATATCTCACAATAAAAAGTAAAAAAAGAACAAACTATATTTCAAAAAATATACTGAGATAACCTTGTACAAAAGTCGTCAAGACACTCATGGCAAATATAGATTGTAGAAAACAATAATTACTAGTTCCTTTTCTTCTCCTCAGGCTTGAAAAGGGAAATCAATAAACACCATTACCCTAATTCTTGGGGTATTCTTAACTATCCAAAGAGCACTGCAAAATAATAAACAAATTAAGATAAAAAATAAAATGGTTCAATGTGTTACATTGTTTCCTGATCTTTAGATTATGTATTAATTACATTGATTACTTAAGAATCCCCAGTTATCACTTTGAGGGTTGACAGGTTCTTGCCCCAAGATCAGGCCCAGTATTATTCAAATTATTATGTAGTTGGGAGCCCCTATGTGCACAGCTGCAACACTCACACTGTAGGAACTCTTTTATATTTATAAATATAGATTATTCATACATTTAGCACAGTCACAAACATCCCAACTCAGTAAAGTAGACAGAGATATTACAGAATGTGCATCTGCACATCCATTGGACTACAACATTCAGGTAGGATTGACTCTTGTGATACTTGTTCTACAGACAGGCTCTCATTTTTATATAAATGGGATGACAAGAAATGCTTGGCCTTATCTTAGTCATAAAACAAACAATCCCCCTCTCCCCCCCAAAAAGCAACTTCTTGCTGCCCTTAGCTAATCTAAGGTTAGCTGGAAACATAACGGGCATATGGAAATCTAAAGTCTGAAATTCTTATCTTAAAAGAAAAAAGTGTCTTCTTTCTTGTATGAGTCATTTTGATTTACTTTGTCAAGGTTATATGCATTCTTAGTTATATGTATCTCTCAGAACATTCCCTTTATGTTTCCTGTAGTAGGTCTTAGCCGGGGCTCGACCCTTCCGGGCAGGAGGGGAGCCACACCGACTCACTACTGTGGGAACAAGCAGTCAGTTAGTCCCGAAGCTCCGGCTCTTTGGTGCAGGGCCGGAGCAACCACAGTTAAAGCTAAGGCCCTTGACTGCAGGGGCGGAGCAAACACAGTGAAGCTCAGACCCTTGACTGTAGGGACTGCGCGAGCCAACAGTTCAGAGCCCAGGCCCTGGATCAGGGCGGGGCAAACACAGTTAAGCTCAGGCCCTTGTTGGCAGGGGCTGAGCGAGCAAGCAGTTCAGAAGCCCAGGCTCTGGATCAGGGCGGGGCAAACACAGGTAAGCTCAGGCCCTTGTTTGCAGGGGCTGAGCGAGCAAACAGTTCAGAGCCCAGGCCCTGGATCAGGGCGAGGCAAACACAGTTAAGCTCAGGCCCTTGTTGGCAGGGGCTGAGCGAGCAAGCAGTTCAGAAGCCCAGGCTCTGGATCAGGGCGGGGCAAACACAGGTAAGCTCAGGCCCTTGTTTGCAGGGGCTGAGCGAGCAAGCAGTTCAGAGCCCAGGTAAGGCACGCCTAGGCTTTCTGTAGCCGAGCGTTGGGTGAGGGGGAAACCTGCCACCCGTGAGCAGGGGTGGCAGGGGGAACGCAGGCCCACCCACTCCACTGCGTTCCAGCCCGGGGCCCTAGCAGCGGTTACTGCCGCTGCTGGTCAGTGGGGTATCCAGACCGCAACACACTGACATAGGCTCACACTTGGTTGCAGTCGGACCGGGGTCGGCTACCCCCGGGCTACTTCCACGATCCCCCTCAAAGCCTACCTCGTTCGTCGCGCCGGGCTCGGGCCAGTCCATCTGCATGGGCTCCTCTCTGCCAGGGCTCGGTGGCAGGTCTGGTAGCTCTGCCGGGAAGTCAGGCCAACGGTCCTCAGGCGGCTCCTCTGGGTAGCAGCAGGGGCGGAGGGGTTCGGGTACAGTCTCACCCTCAGGGTTGGTGGGGTGGGGTTCCCAGGGATTCTCCCAGTGACGGGAGCAGACGGGCTCCGGTGGCTCCTCCTCGTAGCGTGCCCGGGGTAGCTCGGGCCAGCTAGGGTCCAGGCCTCGGTCTTCAGCGGTCTCCTGGCCGGGAGCTCCCGGCCACACGTCTGCTCCCTGCGGTGGCTGGCCGCCGACTGAGCTCTGGCGGCCGGCCTTTATACTTCCTGTCCCGCCCCTTGACTTCCGGGGGGCGGGGACAGGTGGTGGTGGTCCCACCCACACTGGTGCCTGCACGTGGGCTCCCTCTTCTGGGCAGGAGGGGAGCCACACCGACTCACTACATTTCCAAACTCAATTCATAATTCACTCATGATCATTTGCTGATCCTAAAGGAACAATGACCTTCCTAGTTAAAAGCATGGAACCAGTAATAGACATATTTAAAGGGACCAGTGAGCAATGGGTACATGATTAGGCCCTAAATGAACTCAGTAAACCAGAAATCTTATCTCCTAGATCAATTCTATTTATGTTATCAGGAATAATTACAAATAGATATTACTTGACTTTACCAAGTTTTACAGAGTCTCCACTTTCTACACTTATTCCGCTGAAGCGGCACCACAGCAGCTATGCTGCTGCCGCACTTAGTGAAGATGCTACCTATGCCAACAGGAGAGCTTTTCCCTTTGGCGTAGGTATTCCCCCACCCTGGGAAGCCATCCAGTCAACATAGCACTATCTACACTGGGAGTTAGGTCAGCATAACTGTGTCACTCAGGGATTTTCCAGACTTCTGAGAGCCGTAGTTATACCAACAGAAGTTTGTAGTGTAGACAAGGTCTAAGTAGGATTATGCTATGTTTAACCAGTATTCCTTGCAGGGATTTCATGCTTTTACTGTGTACTTGTGACTCCACCAGATTATCACAAAAATCTGTAAATGAAACATCCAACTTTGAATCCTACAAAACAAATTTTGTTTGCAAATAATGACCTACATAAAATAAATACATCATAAAACCTGAAAGAAAAACTGGTAAAAAAAAGAAGAATTCCTTTTTGGCAGATTGTATAAACTCAGGGCCAGAACAGTATATGTAGGGGCTATAACGTTAATGAAAACAAATTCTGTTTCCTTTGTCATAATTTTTGGACCATACATGTTTCCAGTTTACTTTCCCCCAAATTGCCTTTTCTTAAAAGATATAATTTATGGGGGGAGGAGAGAAATGAAAAAAAGAAAAAGGACCTTTTTACTATTTTAAAGATAGTAATTTGAAATTGCTTGGTGGGGAATACCAAGTTTTTTATGTTGAATATATTGTTGCTATTATTATTGTTGTTGTTGTATTTTATTATTATTACATAAGTGGGCCATACTAACCCCCTCAAAATCACAAAAAAATCAGAAATAGAAAAATACATTGGCATAATAGATGGAAAACAGACCCAACAGTCAATAGGTTTCTGTGTTCCAACAACAGTGGGTTCAGTCCTGGGAGCTCTTGGGGCCAAACTTTCAAAAGAGCTCAGTCAGTTCCCATCTAGGTACCTAAGTAAGGGCAAGATTTCCAAAGGTGTTCAGCACCAAGTATCTCTCATTGTGTTACTTACAGCCAAATTTCCTTAAGAATTTAGTACCCAACATGATGACAGAGAGACAGGCTGAGGTTTTCATTCTGCTAGAATGCTTCCTGTTAGAGTGGGTGGAGCTTTGATCTAGGAGTGCTAAGACTCCAGCAGCCGGACCATAACTCTACGATACACATATTTATGACTCTTTTGCAGCCACTGAAAATGCTTTATAAGTTGATGCTTAACTGCTAATTACTGCTAATAGTTAAAAAATATGAACAATAATTTAGAGTTCAGTGAACAGATTGGGGTGGATCTCTGACCACTGATTTGCCTGCTCAATATTCATAAAATTATATTTAAAAAATCCTCCTTATAAGCTATTAATAAACAATCACAATATGTAATTAAAATGTGATGTTACTCTGAGAAGTGACTATATAAACATGGCACTGTTTTGTTTGGAATCATATCTATTTTACCATTTTTTGTAATTTTTAGTACTGAAGAACCAGTGCTAGGGTGGAACAGATTGCTAGATCCCATTCTGCCTCCATTGTCATTAATCTCATTCTTAATTAAGTTTCTATTGTACAACTGGTAGTGTTAGTGCTTCATGTGTCAGTTAGATCCTACCTTGCCTGTCAGAGCCAAGGCTGACTTTACAAGCTGCTAGTTAGAAACAAAAAAACAAACAAAAATTTCAGCAAAAAATCAAGATTTTCTACAGATAATTCTGATTTTGAGGAAACTACATATTCCATCAAAAAATCGTTTTCAAAAAAATTCACAACCTGCTCTACTTCTGACCTTTATTGATGTAAATAGTCCTCATTCATGTGATCAATTCTATTCCTTTCAAAGGCATGTCTCTTACTTCTACAGATAGTGTATTTTAAAGTATAGAACATACTGCAATTGCAATTTTTAACATATTAAAATATTGTGAAAGATGTTTAGCTTCATGGCTCAAATACCTCTGCATGTGCCTTATTGTTTTAAGTAATTGTGTAGTAACAGAATAGTACCTAGTCTCCTGTAAGAATATGTTCAGTACTCCCATTACTGTTAATAATATGTCTTCAGTATAGGTACAAATCAATATAGAAGAGATCACAAAATGTTGTTTAAATTACCATAGAAACCTTTACCAGTTCTATTATATAACTTTATTGTTTTCTTTGTTTTCCTTTTCAATAAATGCAATTTGTTTATTGCCCATCAATGTAAGGGATGTAATTGTCTTTGAACTCTCTCTACTCTTTTCTGTTGAATTTATATAAAAAGTATAATTTGTATAAAAGCATCATAAAAATGGCTATTGGTATCCATAAAAATGGTTTACTAGTGAATTCCAATATTTCCTTTAGCCAAGATCACCAAAAAAACCCACAAAAGACTGTTTATCTAAATGGTATGTTCATTTTTATTAACTAGGCCATGATATTTAAATCACACTAAAATTATATCAGATAAATTACTGTGGCTTCTGGTAAAATATCATATGTATCTGTATCATGGTGTGTGACAGAGTACTGAAACCTGGCAAATGGGTTAGCACTCTGACCACTGTAGCCTCCATTAATTTCCCCAGTGGTGGCTGATGGAACAATTAGCTAATTGGAAGGAGAGGCTGGGTAGGCAAGGAACTAATTACCTGATAAAAGCCAGAAAGGCTAGCTGAGCCCAGATTGAAAGTACTCTCAAGACAGAGAGATCTATTTTCTGCCTAGGGCCCTGGTAAAGAGAGACTGAAAGATGTAGGAATTAACAACTGAGGTGTTGCATTGTCCTGGTGTTGGTTGAAGGGTTTAGCATAAAATTCAGACTGAACACTAAAGAAAAATGTATCTGAGCAGTTTGTGGGACACCATCGCATGGTGACATAACATGGCAACATATGAATATGGTTCTATCAACTCTTAAAATGTTTTTGACAGGGGTCCAACTCACTTTTGCTTTAGTTTGAAGTTACATGCCCACCTCCATTGCACAGCTTATTGTCAAGTCCTTGTCTGGCTTAATGCAAATAATCTATCCTTTGCGTTCTTGGAAACTTCTACCTGAGGACAGCAATTCTTTATTATTCGTATGAATAAATTTTAATTCCTTAATCAGGTGTGAACTGTAATTTATTATTTCTATTTAGAAACCTAGTCAAGTTGAGAACTCAAAAGCAGAAAACTCTAAGAAGGTTTGGCCCTCAGTTCACCAATTTTTGAATGTATACTTAAGGTTAAAATGGAAACAATAGAATGGATATGCTCAAGTTGGCATATCAGTTTAGGGACTAACCCTGCAAAGTGCTGAATCCCCTGAGTGCTAAAATGCACCTTAAACTCCCATGTTGTAACTGCCTTGCCACCACTACACCATAGCTAGAATCTGTGGCTCAAAGATGCATCCCACAGCATTTAATAATATTTTAATATTGCCTCTTTGATAAGCATATTACAAGGAATAGGGATACAGTATTGATTTGAAAACAACCCACTCAGCATCAGGGACATTCAAAGGGATTTGAGGACATTCGTCACTCTTCGGGAGGTGCTCAACTCCTTATAGAATTTGGTCCTTAGAATTTAGTGCTTTCCTAAACGTATTAATACAAGACATTCTAAAATAAGAAAGAAATATTCTGAACAAATCACAGCTGAATACTTACATTGGAAGACACTGGAATTACTAGTGCCAAAAAGTTGAACAACCTTGAAGATGGTAGTGCTGTTAGAACAAAGCATCTATTTATTCTAAAAAGCTGATTTTGCTGAAAAAAAACTCCACCCTTTTTCTCCATGCAACTTGGCACAATTCCATCTATCACAAATGTGATATTTTAAAATTCAGATGGAAAGCAGGAATTGTGTCTTCTCTTTGCCACAAATTATGATGTTCACTGGCTGAAATGAGGTTATTTTCCCCTCAATCACAATTAGTGAATTCCTGCAAAACTCAGTTTAGATATGTGGAAATCTGCAAAGCAAAAATAGTTTCATCCAGCTCCACACACCAGCCAGTCAGAAAATAGATAATTCAAATGTTATGCTAATGTTGATGGCACAGCTGACATCTGTAACATACTCAGGCCCCTATTCCCTGTTGACTTGAACCTTGTGTCATTATTCATAGACCAGGGAAAAATGAGGGTAAAACGTTACCAAATAAAATCACAGCATTTTACATCCACTTTGCATTGGTGTGTAAGTGATTAAACAAGGTGCTGGGCAATGGAGTACATCTGTAGGCAGAATTGGGCCCTATGATACCAGGGAGATGAACACACTATAAATACGATGAGATTCTTGACACTTTCTCCATTCCAGCCTTAAAATGTATCTTTCAATACCTGCCTTAAAAATATAGAAACTCAAAGACTTTCTTCAAAACTCACAGGAACAAAGAGCTTTGTTTAGCTATAAATCTCTAGAAGACATCTCTTGTTAAAGTGACAAGGAATTGCCTGCATCATCCTAAAACTGTCTTGCCATGAATCAGGGTAAATGCATTTGGAGGGACGCAAACACCTGCCTAGTTTGTAACACTGTGCCCCCAAAGTTCTTTGTAGTAAGAAGCTCTAAAAATATTCCTAGTCCTTTAAATATAGAAAGGGTAATAAATAGGACTGCCTACTACCACCATTATGGTCAAGGACACACCATCCATGGGGGAAAAAAATCACAGCCTAAAGAGTGTTATGAAACGAGAATAACAATCACTCAGAAATTAATCAGTTATGAAAAGAGGAACACATAGGTTTTACCGCACGTGGAGATTTCAGACAGTTACTTCAACCATAAGCCCCCTCTTTGACCCAATCAATAAATCCAGACTATTTGAAAACTGTCAAGCTGTAGACATACCCTCTGAGACCTGGCCACTAGGCTTAGATCACAAGCCAAACCTAGTGTCCCCACTAATAGTATTATAGAACATATCGAGCAATTGAGTCTCTCTCAATGAATATCATGTGTTAATGACTGTCTCCAAGTCCCAATAATTATACCAGGAACTTGACTAACTCTTCCTTCTTCCTTTCAATTCCCAGCAACTCTTGACTTCTTCCTAAAAGTACAGTAAATAGTGTTACAAATTAACTGCAAAGCTTCTTGCCTAGAGACAAATGATGCAAAAGATTTTTTTTTCAAAGTGCTTAAGTAACATAGAAATCAATGGGTCTTAGGCTCCTATCACACTTAAGTTCCTACATCACTTAGGGGATTTTGATGAATTTGCCCAACATGGCTCCCAAATAATAAATATTGAAAATCTTGTTGGTCATGTGTGTACAGTTTGAGTGCACTTTCCAGAAGCATTTGAGTGATTGAAGACCCCTACAAAAGTATTCTCAGAAATAGAATTTAATATTCTCATGCATAAATATTTGTGCCGGGAGTGGGGGGAGGGTTCAAACTGATAAAAACAGGGAATAAAACAATGACATGTCATTTGTTTGGCTAACCTGAACAATTTGAGTACTGTGACATTAAGAACAGCTCAAGGCCAGAAGGGAAGGGGCATCCAGAGAGCTGGTAATTAACTGCAGCTGGCTTAACCAGTTCAAATGTACCCCATTTCTGTAATGTTATGAAATATATCTGATAAGTGTCATGCAAAGTGTCAATGGAAAGCTCATGATTCACTGGTTATTAATATTATAGCATAATACAGGTGAAAGAAACTAATGAAAAGATATGGATATAAATTGAAATGATAATTCTTAAAATGTGTTTGCCAGGAGTTACTCCATCTTAGACAAAGGAATGTAATTTTTCCACCTGGGATTTACTGCCAGTAACTCAAAGTACTTTGGGTAACTTTCAAAGTATGTTCAAAGACAATGAGAATGTATTTACATGTTGCATAAACAGACCCATAAAGTTAACCACACACTACAATTGTGGAGGAGGATGACAATCACATGTCCAACCTCAATAGCAAACATCCATCACCATATGATTCCATATTGCTTTTCCCACAGCTTGAAATTAACTTTATCTAGGAGTAACCCTCAGAAGAATCCATTTCAAAGTTTCATTGGCTTATAAAAGAGAGGGGTGAAGAAATTCCAGCTTATCTATCTTTCACCTAAGAATACAAAGGTACCAGCTCTTTGACTTTGGGGAATAGATCCTGACCCTTAATAAAAACATGTGGTGAGGACTTTACGTTGAACCACGTCTACTTGTTAAGTTTTAGTTACTAGAAACTGTTTTAGCTTTATTTCTCTTGTAACCATTTCTGACTTTAATTTGTATACCTGTACTCACTTAAAATCTATCCTTTTGTCACTAAACAAACTTGTTTTATTTCTAATCTAAACCAATCCAGCACTGTGTTTGAACTGAATTGTTTGATAAAGTTAAAATAACAAAATGTTAGATATTGGCTCTTTAAATTAGCACAACCCTTAGCATACCTCTGATTGTTCCAGGATAGTGCTGGGCATTTCAGAACACACATTTCTGGGGAAATTTGGGGTTGGAGTGAAGGCGGAGACCTGTGGAAGTCTGTGGTATGGCAGGCAGGCTCCTGGAGCCAATGCATTGGACAGGGGAGTTGCTGAATACATAGATATAGAGTGCATGCTTGTTACTAATTCTGGGTGTCCCAGGCAAAGAACTATAGTAGCAAGGATTATAGAGTAAGAGGTGACACAACTCTTCACTGGTCTGGATGTCACCTCAGAACATAACAAATATGGAATGCTCACAAACAACATTTCCTAATCAATCTATAGAGTTATAAAAATAGCCATATGAATTTGTTAAATAATATTAAAAATGAATAAGTATAAGGAATTTGCAGCTTTTATGGATATTTTGTGAGTAGCAAAAGAGGCCATATTTGTTGTATAAATACTGGTGATAACCATGAAATGGATGGATATATAGCAAGATCATTCTCATCCCAATAGACTGGCAGTTTAATGTGTAAAACTATTTATATTTCTAATAGTACATAATAAAACATTTATTCTTTTGTGACTTTTTATTATTTTACTTTTAAAACATCATTTTTAAAATACAGAATAATAAGACTGTAATGACCTGTTTTAATAAGCCTATTACATGTTTCATGTTGATTTTACATACATAAGTATGGTAAAATGGTTTGAGTAATATCACATTCATATCATAAGGCGATAAAATGATTGTTTATGAGAAATAAATAACTGAACATGACAGTCTGGTGATTTCAGTTTCTGAGCTCCCAAGGGATACTTGTGAGTCCATTAGACATTTCAAGTCACCAAATTCCACTTTTTATTTAGGAGCAATGCATGTATAGATACATAGAAATATTAATAGATGTATTAATCCCTGTGAAGTTTCTAGCTCCATACACTAAACACTTAAGATCTTTGCATTCAAGGACTATGAGGAATGAGACTATGGTCTCCTTGCCCTATCTCTACCTTTTACACACAAGACTTTAATGTCTTACAATGCTTTGAAAGAATCATATGAATGCTACTATATGGTGTAAATGCAAAGTGTGTGTGTGTGTGTATATACTCCTGCTACATCTTCTCCTTAGTAGTTGTTTAGCCCATAGATGTGCATTGTATGTATGTGTTGTGTATATGGAATCGTGACACTGAGTGCTGGAAATAATGACTTCTGACACTTGCTTATTTCTTTTGAAAAAAAAAAAATGCTAGACAGACAATGAGGGCTATACTATAGGTTGACCCTACTGTGCTGAACAATATGGGTTGTTCACCTGCATGGACACATATGCCTCACATAGATCTGGTCAAACACTGTAAACCAAGTATTTATGAGCATTTGTTTGGATGTGGTTTCTATTTGTTTGTACTGAACGTCTACCTGGTAGGGCCATATTAAACCATTTGTTTGCTATTCAGTCTGTCTATCTATCATACAAATGTTTGGACACTGCCATTCTTCATAGGAATACACTTATTTTCATGTAGAAACAAGGTAGTTGTACATGCATAACAGCATTCATTATTCACCATTTACCACTCAGAATTCACTATTCAGCATTTGCTGTTTTCTTGTTTAGTCAGAATCATGTCATCAACAATTCATAAACAATTTAGTCACAATAATAATTTGATCAGCTCTATAGTATCAGTTATATGCCATTTATCATAATTTTCCCAGCTAGTTGAGAACCACTATCCAAATGAAGGGATGTGTACCTGAGAGAAAAAAATTATCCCAAATATATATTTTTTAAAATTCTGCAATTACTATTTCTACCAAGATTAACAGGTAAAAATTAGTTTTGAATTTAGTTATGCATGATTTATCATAAGTAATTCTTAGATGAGCTCATGTTTGATAAAGGAATATCTCTAATATTATTAGACTGCATTACATAGAAAGGTCCCTAAAATATTATTCATAAAATGTATCTAATATTGCTTTGAACACCTTTAATGAGGAGAACACAGTTATATTGCCACTGTTTGCCTTTAATATCTAAAATAGTTTTTTAATGAATTATCATCATTTGGTTTTCTTTACTTATACAGAAGCATATGAACAGTACATAGGTCTATGAATAAGTCCTTGTAGCCAAAAATGACATTAAATCTTCAGTTTTTGTTTAGAATATATTCACTACATTTATTTTTCAAATGAAACCATAACTTTTTATTTTAAAACTAGTATCCAGTGTAAATGTTTATTTTTTACTGTATTGTATCTTTGCCTTTCTGATATTTGCATCTAGGTTGCAAACTTTACATCCCATAGTGTTATCAAGTATCACTAAAGATTAAAATTGTTATGTATCTATTTAAGCTGGAAAAATAGGCCATAATAATCAGTTCCTATATATGTCCTTTCTAAGAACCTTTACCAAAATGTTTATGCATTATGCACTTACTCCAACAAATTACACATATTGTATGTGCCCAGAAAATAAACTGCAGGAAGAAATATAGATATGCATGTATATTATACACATTATATGTTAGTCTGACAATACATATATGGTATGTAGTAGACATAGCTTAGGGTTCTTTTTTGAGTAGTATTAATACTCTTGCACTGTATATGGAAATATTCCAAAGGAAGACTTAACTTAAATAAAACACCCACTTTGACTACTGGATTGACATTTATGCTTGAGAAAGTTGAGGCCTAGAAGCTCTTCAGAGCAAGTTAAAAAGGGCAATACCAGCCTCTGACCCAAAAGGGAACATTTCAGTTGAGGTTTAATCAATTGAAAATGCAGGAAATGCAGTGCAAAAGATATTTTCAGATGACATGGTTTGCATTTCAAGAAACACACAAAGAGACCTGTACTTTTCAACAAGCTGAGCTAATACAGGTTTGTGTTCTTCTGAATGTGTATGGAGAATAATTGTGATGTATTTACAAATCATTGAGCCTATTGTCTCCAGCGTGGAAGGAATCCTATTAAGGGCCAGGAAATTCTATCCTCTCAGAGCTTCCTTCCTCTCCTGCCATCAAGGGGGAGAAGAAGACAACATTTTTCTCTGCTCTCCACTGACCACACGAAAGGATGGACCTCCCTATTCTTCAGGTACACTGAGATCCCCTTGGGAAGACCCCATATCTCAGAACACCCACAAATGCACTAGTTCCCAGCACACTCATTTCCTTCATAACACCATGGCTCCTAAGGGAGCTATCTGTGATGGCTGCTGTCCAATCAGCATCCCCTCAGGAGGTTTCCAGAGCATGGGGAAGCAGCATACAGTAATTGTGTGAGGGTTAATATTATCTTATGCTCCACAGCTTTAAGATGAGACAAAGCCATGATGAACAGCAGTCCCTCTAGCTCTGGCACCTCTCCACTCAGCCATGCACCCTCTTGGCCAACAGAGTCCTGACTCTGCGTGGGGCCTTTCAGATGATAGGAAGAACTGAATTCAAAGGGAACTAGGGTGCTCAGTACTACACAAGGTCAGGACCAAAATTGCCAGCAGAAGATTTTAACTCTTGAATGATAAACTACAATGAAAAAATGGAAAGATAACAAAAACATATACATATATTTAAATAAGGTGAGAACAGAGTCCCAGATTCTGTGCATAGTGGCCTTAAAGCCAGTGTTGCTGGCTATGGAAGAATTATTTAAGTGTGTTTAGTCAGCGTGAGAGGTTCCACAGCAACCTGCCTGTCTGATGTCACTGGCAAGGTTGTAGCTGGGGGAGAGGAAGCATGTTTGAAGATTCCTTATGCCCTGCGAACCCCTGGCTGCTGTCTCAGGAACTTGGTCCCAGTAACAGCTAGCTTAATTTATAGCAGACTTTAAGTTTCTGTTATTCACACCTGGGGACCAGAACAACAGGGAGTCAACCAGTTTGGGGAGGTGCCCTCCCCACCTGAGCTGTGCTGTGCACTTCTCAGCCACAGTTGATTATCTGGGCAATAGAAACTACCCCTGGCATACATGCACACTCAAAACCATCAATTGATTTAAGTGGGAGCTTGGCACTTGAAAGGACAACACAATATAAATAATTAAAATATAAACAAGATTGGGCCAAACAAATGTTACTTTTGGTACCAGAGAAAGGTACAAAATAACATAGTTCTGATTATGATGTGCTGCAATAATTCAAGCCCACATTTTTACCTGTTCCCATTCAGAGCTATTTGTGGATTATTTCTCCCAGGGATAGGAGTAGTAATGAGAGCAGGACATGCAGCATATATGATAAGATACTGACCATATTCTGCCATAGACCCTCCTCTCTATAATCCAGCTGCAGACAACCTGCAGTCTTTGAACTCTGTTGATTCTGGTGACCCTCAGAGCAGTAGTTGTACACATTATGTGGGTCTTTTTTCCCTCTTACATATATACATATATGTAGATACAATGGGCTGGGTTATTCCCATTATACTTAAAAACTGAATATTAATAAAATAAGTTAATATAATTGATCAAAAAGATGAGATATGGGGTTCTCTGGCTTCAGAACTAATGAATAACTTGTCCTTCGAACTCCAGAGAAAAATGTGGAGCAGGAATTTCACTTTCAATATTGTGTGTGAGTAGAAATGAAGAACACAGCTGTTACTGAAAGAGTGCCTCTACACAGTATGAACAATTATCAGTTATGAACATTTAGCGTGACCACTAGAGAGCATAGAGCAAGAATGTAAGAGTCTGTGTAAACAGGAAATAAAATCAATCTTGCATTCAACCCAACCATGGTATGCTAGGTCTCTATAATCTCTGTATGGTGAATGTGGGGATTGAATAAAGATCCAAGAGATCACAGGACACCTCTGCAAAAAGGGGAAAGGAAAACAGACAAGCAAACCCTCCAACCCAGAGAGAGTGGCCAAAAAGCTGCACAAAGCTAACAGCAGAGCCAACAGAGAAGAGGCCTACAACACAGCAAGTCAAGGGAGACCTGCTATGGTGAGTCCAGGCTGCAACAGGAAGTGAGGATAGGAAAGAAAGGAACACTGAAACTAAGGCTAGGCACATAGTAACATAATTTGCTTCCTTAAGCGGACAGTGCTCTTCATTTCACACAGAGGCAGCAAAGAAAAAGTGTAGGGAGAACGAAATCTATAGTTTGGTAAAACAGGAGAGATGACTACACCTGGCCCATCCTTGTTCCAAATACCATCCCTGGCAGAATGGGACTTCCAGCACCCTGAGAGATGGCCACTCTGGGTACATATATTCCAGAAGTTCCATCTGGCTTTAGGTTTAGATCAGCTATTAGTGGATAACCAAGTTAATACCCTACTCGATACAAAGACATCTGCAGGAAACGACATTCTAGAAGCTTCAGAGCTGCTCAGATGAAACAGTCCAATACAGTTAAAGAACAGCTGAATAAGCATTTCATGCTATACATTTTTGAGCAGGCATAGTTTCATTTATGCAAGCAAGAGAAAGGTGAATCAGTGAATGATTTCATAACAGCCCTGTACAACCTAATCCAACACTGTGGCTGCAGGAAGATGACTGAAGAACTTATCAGAGACAGGCTTCATGTAGGTATGAGGGACAACTGGCTATCTGAAAGAATATAGAATTATCCCATTTTCATACTTGACACAGCCAAAAACATAATCTTCCAAAATCAGTCCAAAAGCAGCACACTCTTCTCAGGAATAACTTTGAGGACCCCACTGTACAAGCACAAAGAAAAATACATCAGGATGCCCAGAAACAATACCGAGAAAACTACAAGCACAAAGAGATCCAGCGAGCACTATGCTATGCTAACAGTATTAAAGAAAAGAAATACAAGAAGAACATGAAAGAATGCTCCTGGTCTGATAAACGCCTCAGAACAAACTGCTTTGTCCATCAAGAGAAAACACATGAAGGAAATGTCTAAAAAGGGAATGATATGCACCGGTCTGCCAATCAAAATGCATGATAGTAGCTATTTTTAAAGAAGATCCAAAGGACATTCAGATTGCACATCTTGGAGCCATAGGAGATGATTTCCACAGTCACCTAGGGGAAGTATAAAATAGGCACAAGTGCTAATCAAAGAATCACTTTACAGGGGGATGAAGGCACCAACACTTCAAGGCCCCCAAAATATATTGAAAGGCCAGGACAGTCCCCATTAAATGTGAAAGGGAAAAAAATGTGGCCATTCTAAAATTTGGAGAGATGACTACATCCCAAGTGATCTATGTTATAGATGGCTGACACAATGCTCTCACTGGCTGCTCAGAAATCATAACCCTAGACTTGGTTATAAGGATAGAACTAGTCATCTAGAACCTGAGATCAGGAAGAAGTCCCCAAAATTACTGCAGTACTTAGAGGGAGAACACTACATTAAACTTCTACCAAATGCAAAGACATTTGCACTGTTGACAACTCAGAGAGTTTTCTTTCCCTTTACTGCCCAGGGTGAAAGCAGAGCTCAGCTGCATAGAGCAGGTGGGTGTCATTTTCAAAATATCAGAGGGGTAGCCGTGTTAGTCTGGATCTGTAAAAAGCAACAGAGAGTCCTGTGGCACCTTTAAGACTAACAGATGTATTGGAGCATAAGCTTTCATGGGTGAATGCCTACTTCGTCGGATGCATGTAACCGATGAAGTGGGCATTCACCCACGAAAGCTTATGCTCCAATACATCTGTTAGTCTTAAAGGTGCCACAGGACTCTCTGTTGCATTTTCAAAATAGATACCCCAAAAGAACAGTGTGCACCCAAAACCAAACGGCAAGGTTTGAATCTATGTAGACCTTACCAAGTTCAATGAAAATGTCTGTAGAGAGTAACATGTACTCCAATGCATTGAACATGCCCTTGGATAACTTAGTGAACCAAAAGTTTTGGCAGATACCACTTGTTGCAGAATCTGCACTACTAAGAATCTTTATCACTTTTTTGGATGGTTTTGTTTCAAATAGGCTATAATCTGGCATGTCACCTACTCCTGAACATTTCCAGAGGAAAAGGTTGCAAATCCCACAGGGTCTCGAAATGGATGACATCTTTATCTATGGATCAACTGAAACCCCACAAGACCAATGTCTCTTTGCCATCCTTAAAAGACTGGAGAAAGCAGGCCTACCACTTCATGACAAGTGCAACTTCTTAAAAGAAGAATAAAGTTTCTAGGCCAGAAAGTAGGGGTCAAACCAGATCCAGAGAAAGTGCAAGCAATTTCCCAGATGTAGGAGCTTCAGACTGTCAGTGAAGTAAGTTGATTAATGAACACAGTGACACACCTAGGAAATTCCTACCTGATCTGTGGAAGTAGACGCTATTAAGAGATCTCCTGAATCCGCAAAGTACTCAGTATTGGGGAACTAAGCAGAGCCAGACATGCAGATAAATAAAGCAAGACCTGAGCACTCCACCATTTTGGACCTATATAAGACAAATAAATCCAACACAGTTTTAGCTGATGTATCATCCTATGGGATGGGACAGTCTTCCTTCAGGAGCAATCACTTTCAATATGGCACCAAGTGGTGTATGGATTGTGAGCACTCACCAATATTCAGTAATGTTACACAAAAGTTGAAAAAGAAATCCTAGCCACAACATGGGCTTGTGAAGGTTTGTGAGACTTTCTGATGGGCGTAACATTTCATGTAGAAACCACTAGTTGGTCTTATACATTAAAATATGTAGATATTTAACACTTAGGATACAATGTTTTCAAATAAGACTCATGAGGTTTCAGTTCTTGATTGCTCATTTATCTGGGAGGAATCTCACTACAGCTGATAAACAGTCCAGGGCCTCTGTTCCAGACACATCACAGCAACAGTATAAGCAGGAGAACTTGTTCCTAGATTCTGTAGATGCAATACTTACTACTTTACCAATCACAGAAAAATGCCTGCAAGAAATGAAAAAAAAGAAGCTGAATTACTAATTCACTGCAAAGAGAGCAGGCAAAATCTTTATAAAATCATTTTGGGTTGTTTCCAAGGATCATAACATAAACTCTGGTCTGTTGTTGAAGGAGTCCTGAGTAGTTATCCCTATACTAGTGCAACAGGGTGTCCCTCATGCAGACTGTCAAGGATTTCAAGACTTAACACAATGCAGGGAGAGAGGTAAACAGTCTGTTTAGTGGCATGGGCTGAGCAAACAAATTCTTCAGAGCACTAAGAAATGTAATATGTGTGCTTGCCTGAGAATTTACCCACCAGAATCATTACTACCATCTGCTCTACCAGACAACAATAGCAGAAAGTTGGGACTGGTCTTTTCTATCTAGATAATACAATCTATCTTTCAGTGACTGATTATTCTCAAGACTCATTGAAGTTGCCTGGTGACTGAAAACCACATGAAGCAGAATTGTAGAGAGGGTAAAACCCATCTTTTCCTTTTTTGGGATTCAAGAGTAAGTCATCGCTGACAATGGTTCTTAGAGGAAAAGTAAGACCCTTTAAAGTATGCAGATACTTATGGTATCACTCATGTCACCTCTAGCCCACAGTTCTCTCAGAGATATGGTGAAGCAGAATGTGAAGTAAAGACAATAAAATTCTTGCTAAACCTTCAGATGCTCTAACTAATGGATTCAGCCCTGTGGAACTGTTGGAAAGGAAGTTGAGGCTCACTATCCCAACCATCCCTTCCCAACTAGACCAATCACTAGACTACAAAAAAAAAGGAATATCAATATAAAACCTGACAGAAGTGGGACTTTGGCATGCACCACAGAGTCAAATCCTCAGGAGTACTGAAACTTGGAGAAAGATGAAAGATTCTCAAGAAAAGAGGGAAGTGCCAGGATACTTTGATCCTACCTTCCTAGGGTTCCAAAAGGAATCATCTGTTGGAATCCTCATCATCATATTGTGTCACCAAGTAGACCTCCAATATACCTTGATTGCGATTTTGACACTGAACCTATGAACAACACTACTCCAGCCCACAAAACTTCTAGTAGATCCTCTCCTGGAAGGAAATATCCAGCTAGAGACCAGTGGCCTCCTGCATTCCTGGAGGGTTACACAAGACATTAAGAATTTGAGAGAGTCAGAAAACTAGTGGTCAAATATCTTAAAAGGGCAGAATAAATCCCTAACACAAGGTTGGAAGTTCAGGCAGTCTACCTTGTCCTTCATGAGGTTGTTCATTCTTGGTTTGTATTGATATTTTATTCCTGTTATATGTTATTGTTTTATGTAAAGTTTGCATAAGTTTCATCGCTCTTGCTTTTTCTAAAAGGGGGATGTGGTTCACTTGTGAATATTTAGAATGACCTGTAAGTGGCATAGAACAAGGAAGTAAGAGTCTGTGTAAACAGGAAATAAAGTCAGTCTTGTGTTCACCACAACCATGGTGTGTAGGTCTCTGTAATCTTTACACTCAGCACCTGCAAAGATACAAGATTTTTTTTCCAAAGGCACCCTCTTCTTCATATGTACACTCATATTTGTACACTCATATCAAAGCAAGAAAACAATTAGCTATGTTTTCTGTTAGTATTCTTAGAAAGAAAGGACCAAAAGCTACATCCTATTTTCTGAGAGAACATATACAGTAATCGCAGAAGAATCTTCACTATATTTTTGGTTATTAGATCATCAAGGTTACTTCATTTGAATGCTGGCAATTCATTTCCTATGTGCCCCATGAGGAAGAATGTTGACCATTGTCTCTTTTTGCTCTGGGACTCGCGGTTATTTTCAAAGGTCCCTCTAGGTTTTCTGTTTCTTCTCACAGGTGACAAGAGTTTGTGTATATATTTACTTTCTTTCTCCTACTTTCCTTCACTCCAAAATGAACTAAGGATGCTTTGGACATTGAGTCACTGTCATACGTCAATAATACAGTAGTAATTATAACTCAGATTATTATAGGGAAGAGGCTATATTTTGTTGCAGTCAGTGCTTATCAAAAGTTCTTTTGTATACAAATATCACAAAAGATATTAGGTAAACAACAAAGTGGAATCAATTATAATTTCTTTTACTGTCATATTTGCATATGCATACTGGTCTGATAGCAAGGAGCACTGCAAAGTTAGTCCCATAATTCTAACCCAACAGATCATAGTATTGACTCTTCCCCCTCCCCCCGCCCCGAGACTGTTCAAAATATCTTTTTGTAATGGCAAACAGCTTCCAATAATTTCCTAAGATTCCAGAAATACTAATCAGCAGTTCTAGTCTGCAGCACATTTATTACACCCTGACATGCTGAAGACAGCCTGTTACAAATAGAACTGCCTAGTGAAAAATGCTGTTCCAGTGTTTTATAATAAAGTGTACCAATTAGATGCATTCATTAGGACAAACTGCTTGTCTTTTCCTATATTAGAGCTTTTAAAAGGCACAATGCATTTCATCACTTGCTCTGTATTATTATTAATTGAACAGAGCACATTACTAAGTTTTAATCCAATAACTGTAAATACATAATGAATAATATTTCCTTGGAGATTGCCAGGTTTGCATCAGCTTCACTCTGTAACAGGGGGTACTCAATGGAAGATATATTATTCTGGCTGAAGTACTTTCTTCCCCTGCACAACGGTTCCCCACAGATATAGTAGGGTATTATCAGAGCAAATAATACAGTATGTGTTTAAGAGATGAATCTGTCATTTGTGTTAAGAACTAATTAGGAGCCACCCCCAAAATGTATCTGTTTCATCATGATGAAAAGGGTCATAAACTCAAATATGTACTAATTCTTCATGTTGCCTTGCAGACCCCTAGGTGGCAAAAATAAATCTGTGTTTTAATTTTAGCAGCATGAAAAGTCCTAAGGGCAGCAGATTATTTATAAAGGGCAAACGGCAAACACTAAGTACAGAGGAGAGGAAACATTCTGTTCCTCTCTGGGGGAGCACAACATTATTATACAAGGCTGTGAATGAGCCTAGGAAGATGAATTGAGCTGTTTTTCCTGCTGGCAAGAATATTACTTCTCAGTTTCCTACTTATACACAAATACTAGTAGTACCTGGCACTGTCCATTTCTTTTCCATAATGGATATAATCTACATAGAAGGATCCTAGCCTGAATGGTAAAATCCCAGACATGATAGGAATGGTCTGGGGCAGATTGAATAAATGCCAATCCTTGTGATCCATGACAACATTTTAAAAAGCATTTAAGTACCTTAGGAACCCAAATCTCATTGTCTTTCAGTAAGATTTAGGATCCTAAGTCACTTTTGAAACTGGGACTTAGGCATCTAAGTCACTTAGGCAATTTTGAAAATGTTTCTCCATATTATTCTTTTCCCAGGTCTGATTCTGCTCCCATTGAAGACAAGGGGAAAGATTTTTCAATGAGTATTAGGTGTACAATTCTCACTGACTTTCTGTGGGAGTCTGGTAGATAAATGTCCTTTGTGCCTTTGGTACTCTACCTCACTGGAAAAACTCCTAGTAATTTCAATTTGAGAGGATCAGACCCATTAATTTACATATAAGTATGCAATACATATAACTATAAAAAATAGTCCAATGCAGTTTCAGGCTTCATCTCAAATTGGATAAAGAAGGAAGAGCAAAGTACCATAGCTAGTGAAAAGCTAAAGTGCTGTAGATCTTTGCTATTACATTTAAAAAATGACAGAAAATCTGCCATTTTATTTCACTATCTCAAAGCAACTTGTTTCTAAATCCTGTAAACACTTCTGCTGATACCTGTGATCACAAACATATTCCATTTTCTAAGGCTGATCTGTTTTCCGTGCTTCTATTTGGAATGAGTGAGAGTGGGGGAAATAAAGAATATTCCTATTTAAAAATAAATTAATAAATGACAGCAAGGCTTTGCTATCACATTCATTTTTTAAGGAAATCATTGTAATATTATATGTCCTTGGTCTCTCCCAACACAATACACACAAATATTTTTACCATATAGTTTTGGAATTCAGTATGGAGTTAGAAAAATGTAGTCACTCACTACTAATAGTGTCTATATCAGCTGTGAAAGCTGGTACATATAAAGCTGTAGGTGTTTATAATATTTGTATAAGATTCCTTGGTTTCTTGTGCTGTCACAACTACAACTGCTCAGATATTTTTGACAAAATGAAAGAGAAGGAAGGAGGAGCTTATCTTTATCACTAGCTGGCAGCTGGGAGTAACGAGGCACAGGACCTGGCTCTGTCTGGAAGGTTCTAATTCCAGGCCCATGCAGGCGTCTCTCTCCTTTTGCTGGAAGGCATGTCATGGACAAAGATCCCTCTGGAGTCATCTATGAAAGCTTGGAGGGGAGCTCCATTGGTTTGGCTATCAGGCTGATAGATTCATTGGAGTTGTGGAAAATTTCCTGTGGCATCACATTGTCATTTTCCTCCTCTTTCTCCTTCTTTATCTGCATCCAGAGAACTCAAGGAGCTCATCAGGTTATAAAACCCTCCCATGACAACAATGGGGATTGGGCCTCTTGTTGCTCTATCAGGTAGAATATGTATTTATCAAAAAGGAGGTAGATAAGCTGGAAGGTGCTGAAGTTGGTGGTGCTCCTCTCATGCTCAGGTCAAGGATCACCATGGAGCAGTAGAAGGACTACTTGAGGAAGAAACGCTTGGCAACTTAGAGGTAGAAGGACCTGCCCTTGTAGGGCTTGAGGACCTGAGTCTGGGAGAGAGATTTTTACCCTTTATAATCTGGTGATTATATCAGTGGCCTGCGGTGTGGGAGATTCAGGTTAAAGTCCTTTTTCTGCCTGATTCAGAGCTGAGTTTTATATCCCAGATCACTCTTCATTTTCAATCCAATGTGGAATAAAAACAAATTTTGAAACCTCACGATTGCAATGAAATGGAATTATCATCCTCCAGTCAGCCCTACTCATACCTGTATATGGTGTATCTTTTATAGAATATGTAAAACTGGAGGGAAATCTGCTATATTTATGTTATAGAGTTAGCGCTTTTCAAATGGCATTGAAGTACAGGAAGTACACCCGAATCTGCTTGGCAAACATCTATCTATACAGAGAATCAGAAAATCTTACCTGGGTGTTTGGAGGAAAATATACTATCCTCTACCATTGGTTATCTCTGAAATGTGTTTTTTTTTATTTTGTTTTATTATTTAGAGCTCATCATCTGATTCTGGCAGCTAGGAGATAAGGAGTCAGAAACCCTGGGTTCTATTCCCATCTCTGCCAGTGACCTGCTCTGTGATTTATTTCCCCAGCTATAAAATGGAGGTAGTGAGTCTTTTATAAAGTGCTTAGAGATCTTCAGATAAAAGTGCTGTATAAAATCTAAATATTATTTATTTCATTATTGACTCTGGATGAGTTTTTCAAAGCACTTACAATGCCCACTGTGACACTGCTTCCCATATTTTTCATAATAATATTATGATATGATTGTATCATAATCATAATTTACTTTATGCAAGATAAGTCATGTGAGATATCATTGGAAAGGTTATGATTTGCTCAATATGGTTATCCTATTTGTATGCATGTATCATTTTTGTATCTAAAGTTGGGAATATTGACTATACATCTGTACTACAAAAGTGTTTTCACTTGAGGAACATGCACCAGACAGAACACAATCAGTCTGGCTGGTTAGTTGGGGACAAGTCAATGGACCATTAGGGAGAACAATTGGTCTTTGAAGATGCTAATCTCCCACCTTCCTGAGAAGCTTTCCTGAAATGCTACAAACAACTCAATCACATGACTCTGCAGTGTCAAAGAAGCCAAAGAAGTACAGTCACCTAGTACTGGACTCCATGACAGAATATTTCCACTGGGGCAGGGGCAGGGGGGCAGGGGGAGGGGGGGAGAAAGAGAACAGCGCTGGAAAAAAAAGGATTTCCGCCAGATGTAAAACCTATTTAAGGCAGAAGAGGGATATAATCAGTATTCATTCTTCACTGACTCCCAGCCCAGAATGACTGCTGTGAACATCTAAGAAACAAAGACTAAGAGGCGGGAGAAGGACTGAGCCCAAGCTGGGAAGGTGTCTGGCCTGTGAAAGAAATACCTTGAGTTTTAAGCTTCAAGCAAGAGCAGCTTGCCTGCAAGAATCTCTGCAATCTGCCTAAAACAACATTTAGGGTGAGAAACTATTACTTGTAACCAGTTTTTCAGTATTTTAAGCTTATATTGCAATTTTGTTTTATTGGCTAGATAATCTGCTTTGATCTGTTTGCTATGCCTTATAATCACTTAAAATCTATCTTTTGTAGTTAATAAACTTGTTTTTGTTTTCTCTAAAACCAGTTCATGGAATTCATAACTGGGGGGCAAAAAGCTGTGCATATCTTCCATCACATTGAGGGAGGGAGCGAATTTCATGAGCTTACGCTGTACAGTTCTATGTGCAGCGCAAGACAATACAATTTTGGGCTTACACCCCAGACGGGGTGTGCACTTGAGTGCTGGGCAATTCTTTAGATGAAGCCTTCCCATGCAATGCTGTTTTCAGTGTCTGTGTCTTTCTACAGCTGGGTGTGTCCCACCTGTGTGTGTGCTAGAGGAGGCTTGAGGGCCTGGCTCAGCATGACAGTGTAATGGAGCCCAGGCTGGTGGAAGAGGCGGGCTCAGTGCTACCCTAGTACATCAGGTGGCACACCGGAGGTTGAGGGAAACCCATCACACCCACCTCCCATTAACTTTCAATGAGACTTGAACACCTAACTCCCTTTGGTACTTATATCAATTAGAAAGAAAGAAAGAAAGAAAGAAAGAAAGAAAGAAAGAAAGAAAGAAAGAAAGAAAGAAAGAAAGAAAGAAAGAAAGAAGAGTGAGAATTAAAAAAAAAAAAACTGTATCTAGATTTCTTTTAACAGTTGACCTTACCCGAATAAAATAAAAGCTAATCCTTGCCAGTACTCAGTGCAAACCCTTTTCACTTTGCATATTAAATAGTTTATCTACCAGTTTCTGTTAATTCAGCAAAATAGGTCTTTCTTCTAAAACTAATTACGTTATTAGGCTAACTTGGCCGTAATGGTGCTAAGGTGAACTGGGAAGTAATCATATTTCTACCAGTGTCCTTTTTATTTTTTTTAGTTATAATTACTTATTAAATTAAACTGTAGCTTCTCTGTTTTCGAACACCTACCCCTCATGTTCTTCATTGGACTATGATTTAAAGACTAATACCTAAAAAGGTAGATTACTAAAGCCTTTTGTGCATACTTGCTCAGTACATCATAAGCCAAAACTCTGATGTATTTTTCTACTGTAAATTGCCTTGCCAAGCATGTTTTTCTTTTTCATTAATTTTTTCTCTGTTATTTTATTTGCTTTCTGCAATGTGGAAACAGTAATAACATCCTGATTTATAAAAGCTTTAAACAGCTTTAAAAACAATGCCTCTTGAAAAAAGTGTCTACAACTTTCACATAAATACATGGCTTTAGAACAGTAAAAATCATTTATAATGTCAGGTTGCCATATGTTCCTATATCTTTTTATCATTTTTTTTCTTTTCTTTTAACCTTTATTTACATTTTGGGCCTGGCCCAAACCCTGTTGAAGTCAATGTGTGTCTTTGTCTTGACTTCAATCAGCCTTGGTTGAATCAGGCCTGAAAAAGCAAACTGAATTCTATTGCAAGGGACTGATCCTGCTTTCACTGAAGTCAGTGGTCAAACTCCCAATAAATTCAAGGCAAATCTATTCTAAAAGATTAGGATTCTCTCTGATTCCTTTTAAGAAAGTCAATTGAAGAAGGAACATTCTTGGGTGGTCTTTGCTGGTAAAAAAGTACCTCATTAAAGACAAGAGTTCAAAAAAGGTGTCCAACAAGACCCAGAAAAATGAAGCATACCATATTCTAGAGACTGTCAGGTATTGTTTATTGTTCATACGGATTAGTTCCTAGATCATATGTATTCAAACTGGAAACAAAATATGCCCTTTTTACAGGATCTTTTCACAATGTAGTCACAATGTAGTAGTCCGTCAGTTACAAAGATGCTGAGCTCATCTGTAAATGTAGAACCCAGGAAAGAAGAGAATAATTGTAAAGGCTGCTTCATTAAATGCTATGAGACAATAAAACAGAATTTCTTCTCATCCTGATTGTTTGATTTCTCATCTCATTGTTGCATTTTGTCAGTCACTCCATGGTATACAAAAGAAAATACAGACATCATAATTTACTATGTGAACACATTTTATCAAACAATGAATAATTGCTGAGCCATCAGCATTGGCATTGTTTCTATCCTCTTGCCCATCATTAACACCATTCACTTCTTCTCGGTCTTGAAGACATTACACAATAATTATTTGCTTTTGTTTAGAGAAGTCATTCAATTTAAAACTGTATCAACTAGAGATTTTTAAAGAGGCAATTTAATTAGATCATTTATAACCTTTTCTATTTTTACTCCTGGAAGCATGTGCTTTTCTACCTGTTATTCTCACTCTTTACCTAGAGATGTGTATTTGACTGTAGGACAAAACATAGACTTTTGTTTCTTTCTTCATTGTGTTCTGTTTGAAACTTTTGTTCTGCACCATTGTGCTTTCTATAGCCTATTGACTTTATTTTTTCTTTGAGCTTTCTCTGAATGTCAGGTTCAGTGGTTCAGGGCACAATTCTACTTTCAGATCTACACGGGAAAACTTAACATTGATATTCTCCTCTGCCTATGTGTATGTACCTCTTGATGTCAACAAGAGAGCAACATATTGAAGTTAAGTACCACCCTTTGAGAGGAGACTGAAGCCCTCATTTTAATAGTCTACTTTGTTACCTCTGTTTGTGGCTTTAGCTGTGGGACTCTAGACTGAAACAGAAAATGATAACCAATCAAGAGTAGATAAATCATAGAATATCAGGGTTGGAAGGGACCTCAGGAGGTCATCTAGTCCAACCCCCTCTCAAAGCAGGACCAATCCCCAGACAGATTTTTTGCCCCAGATCCCTAAATGGCCCTCTTGAAGACTGAACTCATAACCCTGGGTTTAGCAGTCCAACGCTCAAATCACTGAGCTATTCCTCCCCCCAATGTCAGACTGTAAACAGCGTCCTGGGTTTGGTAAAATGCATGTTATTTCTTATATCATGTTTTAGCATCTCCTTAAATTACACTTCAGACTCCTATCACATCTTTCAAGCCTCCTGCTTCTCAGAAAGAAGTTGCTTCTGGTTCTATCCTATTACTACACTATCAGGAGACATAGCTTAAGGAGAAGCTTTTGAATACAGAATGAAGTTTGATATGCTGCTGCTGATGGTAATGATGAAGACTTTCATCTCAAGAGAACTGCAGTTGCTTAGGTATGAGGTCATAACACAAATCAAGCTGTTGTTTGCTCTTGAAACCAGTTGGAAGTTTAACTTACAAGGACACCTTGTAAAACCTTGAAACCTTGAAAGAGGATCCTCTTAAAGACACTGAAGCAAGGTCACACACTCTAATATTGCCCTGGAATATTGTAAGCAGAGTTAAGGAGTGCTTAATTGCAAGCAAAGTGGGGACTGGGGGAAATTTAAAGAGTTGCCAAGAAACACAACTGGAGAATACAGTATGAAAAAAATGCAATTGCAGAGCAGTCCCTATAAATAATTGCCTGCATTCCAGCCAGAAGTATGGTAGAATTAACACTTGCCACATGAGCAATTCAAAATGAGGAGAAAGGAGATGTTTTACTGGGAGCTTACAAAGACAATTAAATAATGAACATGTTCACAACACTTAAAATATGGTCACAACCATCTGAAAGCACCCATACCCACAACTGAATGTAAGCAATCAATTTTGCACAAGAGCTATGGAAAAAGGGACCATACATGAAACCCTGGCTCCATTGAAATCAAAGACAAAACTCCTATAGACTTCATTGGAGCCAGGATTCCACTGATATGTTCTTTTTTACTGGAACACTCCTTGTTTTTTTCATATGGTGTTCAGGGAATTCGCTATGGGACACTTGAAATGTCCTAGGTTTTCATTTCATCAATCAAATAAGTCTTTTTGTTTATAACTACAAAATGTTTGTTCAAGATAAATTACCATGCTAAGTAGAATTTATTCAGTGTATGCAGAACAAATAGCCCAGTGGAACAAGTGTTCAGTGTCACAAACAGCATTTGGACTGAAGAGAAAATTTTTGCATGCGTGTGGATATCAAAGCTGTTCTCTTGTTCAAAGTGAAAGTTAGTAACATTTGTCCAGCATTTTATAATAAAATATAATACAAACTGAGGTTGGCAAACAGGTCTTTTGCAAACAAAGGAATGTGTCAGATAAGGAAAAAGCAGCAGGGGACATCCTTTCATATAGACTTTGTCTCCTGAATTTCAGCTTGAAATATTTTTCAAGAGGGGGACTGACACTATGAAAAGGAGGGACAACATCCCAAGGCACCCTCAGCCCCTCCCCCCATCCTGCCCATTGCATTCATGGCACCAGAAGTGACAAAGGAAGCATTTTTTGAACTCTGGGTGAAGGGGTCATAACCTAGAAGATTTGGCCAATAAGATTGCTGAAAGCATATGGTGAGAAATTTTGCTTGAATCTGATATAGTTTAAGTTAGGCACTAGTAGAATGTTAACAATATTTTCTTGTAACACTTCTGACTTTTATGCCTCACTATCTCTACTCACTTAAAATCTATCATTTTGTGCTTAATAAACTTGTTTTATTGTTTTATCTAATCCAGTGTGTTTAAATTTAAGTTTCTGGGAAATTCCATTTGGGGTGGCAAGTTGTATGAATATTATTTCTAATACAGAAACAACAGACTTCATATAAACTTGTATTGCCCAGGAGAGGGCTGGGCGGTACAGGACGTGCATTTCTGGTGGAAAATCTAAGATTGGAAGTTGGACTCACTCTGCAGTATAACCAAGGCTGGTAAGAGCCAAGGTGTGGCAGCCTGGCTGTAGCACACACGCAGGATGCATGCTAGAGGCTGTTTGTGAGCAGTCCAGGCTGGAGACTATAGCAGCAAAGCATTGTAACAGGCACCTCAGGTTAGAGTGCAGGGGGTGACACAGCTACTCATTAGTCTGGATTGTACCCATGTATGTCACACCCTCTCTGTTGTTCCAGCAGTAGATGAATAGGTAAGGGTGGGTCTTTTTTTTTCTTCAGAAAAATAGTTCCAAAGAATCCAGTACACAAAAGGACTGGGAAAGTAAGTAAGAAAGAAAGTTTCCATTCCTTCTTACCAATACAATCACATTGTACAGATTCCACTTATTCTATAAAAAAGTAGGCCTCCTTGACCTACTTGATTTGACAGGTCGCACACACATGAGTAAAATCTCAGTGAATACATATAACTGCACCCTTTGGAGCATCAGGAAGAGCTATGTAAACATTTTCAGTTAGCATCTTATAATTACAGCTTAGTCTGTGCCTCCTCTCTCTTTTGTCCAGCTCCCAACCAGGGTTAACACCTGAAAGGCTTAGGAGTCATCAATCGGAGATGCTCAGCATGTGAGCCTGTTCTTTTTTATATAGCTAATGTGGAGGTTGAGGCATCTCTGTTTGCCATTATGGTGTCAATCTACTCACTGAATAATGACATGTATACTGTTCATAGTGACATGCACATGCAGAGATGGTGATAATAATCTGTGAAGCATTGCTCAGACATTATCTAGCAGTCAGCAGGATAGACGGCCATAAAGAGCTTGTAACAGCTCCACAAGTTTTATAAGACTCGGAAATAGACCCCAAGTAAGATATGCATGATTCTCTAGGCTGTAGGAGGAATAAAAGATTATCCACTTTTTACTTTCACCCACTTCTTGCTGATCTATCTCAAATTCCCTATAACAAAGATCTTAGAGAGAGAGCAAAGCTGAGTGAAAAACAAGTGAATCATTACTTCAAAAGCTGTGTGCTGAACTTCAAAATCTACTGGTGAAAGTCCGTTTAGCAGAACATTTGGTTTTAAAATAAGTGGGTTCTCTATGGAAGTAAGTGCCTCCAACAAGAACTATGCCAAAAGGCAACACCACCGTAGGCTGTATCACCTTTTCCATAAGCCCCTCCATGCTAAATCATCCAGGTAGTAAATAAAAGCTGCATGTGTCCAAGATCTGTTATGGAGCCCCAGGTCCTGAGCAGATCTTCAAAATTCATATGCATAATAGGGATTTCTGAGGTTTGGGGGATAGACCTTTTGCTTCTTCCAGAGAATTTGGAGGAGAAACCATGAGAGGAACCTCAGAGTTTTCCTCTCCCTTGGCCCAATCTGCATTTTACTGTGAGAGGGTGCAATCTGTGTCTTAGATTTTTTTAATGCAAATGGAAACGGCTGTACTTCAGCAGCAAACACCCACATTAGGATTTGCAGTGGAAGGGTTTGGATGCACTTTTGAAAAGGACGAAGATGTGATGCTGAATACACCACCACAGGTGTGCACCAAGGGCCTGATCCAAATCCCAGTGACGTTAATGAAAGGCAAATAATTGGAAAGGTTTCCATTGACTTTATTGGGAGTTGGATATGGTCCCAGGAGCCAACTAAAACCCTGATTGGACAGATTCATTGACTACAGAGTATATTTTATCCTAAAATATCTTTTTATATCCTTTCAGATCAAGCTCAAACCTTTTTTCCCTCATAGATATTGCTATGCAACTTATTATTAGTGTCCTTTTTGTTAGACACTAGATGCTATTTCTCGTATTCTTCCTCAAATAAAATAAAATCCAGTTACATATACAGTTTACATTTTCTCAAAGAAAACAATTCTTATTGGAGAGAAGGCATATATTTGTGCTGCTCTAATAACCGAGTTTGTGTGTGTGCACTGAATATAACTGGGTTTTTTAATAAGGTAGAGTGTACCATTCACTTAAATTCAAAGTTTCCTGATTCTCCAGTTCTTAATACCAGCAAATCTCCAGCTAACATCAATGGGAGGAACATGTGAAGAAGGATTGTATTAGCAAGATATATAAAAAGGAGAAACAATGGCTCAATATTCCTTGTCTCGCAATTAACACTAAAGGAGACCTCAACTGGAGAAGGTAGGTTAATATTCAGTAATTGAGCTGAGACAATCTATAACAAATGTCCATATGTGAAACAACAAAAATTAAAATGTTTGGAAATCAAAAATAAATGAACAGATAAAAGAATACTCAGTTTCAAAGTATTTTTTCTTTGTTTTAGAAAACAATTTGTTTTTTAGTGATGTGACATATATTTTAAAATACAGTCATAATTTGAAAGTTGTTGACAGAATTATCTTGTTATATAGGTAATGCCACTGTTCTGAACTCTACATAGAGCTATTTAAGATTCAAGATGCCATTCTCATTACTTACTTCAAGATGGAAGTAGTGACTGGAAGAAAAAGTACCATGTTTCAGAGATGTAATTACCCTTAGAGAAGTTCAGTGTTTGCTCTAACCTGCACCAACTGTCACTGTTCCCCAAAGGGTCATCTGCCATCGAGGTTAGCCAAAGCTCCTCATGCTCCAGGCACTCCGCCTCTCCACTCCTGCATTCCCTCAACATGTTCTGTGCACCTAGGATTTTAGGAAGAGGGTCTAGGAGGCAGCTATACTGGCAGTAAGCAGGCTGGAGACGTCCCCATACCAGTGGAATCCCCAGCTAGGGGAAGTCTCTCTCTCCTTTAACTGCTTGAGTGCACAAAGAAAGCAGAGTGAGAGAGAATTTGTGCCCAGTGTTTGTTTCAATAGTAGATAATGTTTAAATTCATTCTTATTTTAATTTATTACATCTAACTTTATTATGTTAATGGCTATGTAATATGTTACAATATAATACACACGTATGAATACTTTGTGCATTACTTATAGCTAGGATTTTTTTTTCCCTAGTACATACAATGATTACAAGTTTATATCCCAGTTTATTCTATATAAATTGTCCCCAGGGGATTTATTTTAATAGCTTATATACTCTAGCATACTTGTGCTGATGGCTCAAAGTAGGTGCTAATAGACAAGATAAAAAATAAGAGAACTTTTCATCAAAGAGCATCCTAATTTTATTAAAGAAAATAACCATTAGAAAGCAAGCAGTACTTCCTGTCTCTGAATTCAGTTTTTTTCTGAAATAAGGGTCCTTGCCTTTTGAATTACAGAATGTAGGGATGAGCTGAATCACCTTAAACTTTTAAAGTAGCTGTATCTAGTCCTACCCTCCCAGAAAGTATGAAGTATATTGAGATTTTCATTGTACATGATTATAACAACATCAAATGATCAAAGATTTTAACTTCAACATGAGGTCTACATGTAAAGGTGAGGAGGTTTATTGCTTGCAGCATAATGACCTAGATAACTTCCTTCATCGAGTCCATTTACAGAGCCCATCATTGAGGACAGGGTGCCAGAGACAAAGAATGGTTATCATGTATTCAAAAGTAGCCAGGGGACATCTTTACTATTTGCGTCTGATCCCAAACCTGTTAAAGTCAGTTGAAAGAATCCATTGTTTTCAGTGGACTTCAGATCAAGGTCTATTTGTCCCTCACACCTTTCCATTTACTACATTATCTTGCATGTATCAGGTACTTATCCAGTGTCTAATTATACTTTCTAATGGTAATCTTGTGTTGTTACAGGAGACACTGTTTCAATTATGTTGGACATTATTTCTTAATATGCATGAATAAAAGGTTTATTTTATTTTTTTCGTTTTGATTGTTTACACACAGAAAGCTCTTTGTCTGTGTAACCAGCTATTCACCCTCCACCCCCTTTCTGTGTACAAATTGGCAACTTGTAGTCTGCCAGAAAAATAGATTTTGCTAGGCATGCCCAGCAGAGCATAGATAAATGGGAAATGACTTGTCACTTTTTATATCCTGGTACTGGGCTAAAGAAAAGGGTCTGATTCAGATCTTGCTTACACCAGTCTAAAACAAGAATACCTTCAGTGAAGTCAGTGGAGTTACACTATGTAAAACCAGCGTAAGTGAGATCTGGATCAGACCCCAGTGGTTAAATTTTACAATCATGCCTCTGTCCTGCCTCTGGGAGCATCTAGTCTTTGTTACTAAAGTTGAACTGACTGTGAATTATTATTAATTGTTGCTCTGTTATTGTTTATTATGTGACTTGTGCAGATCAAGTGAGCCCAGTCAGGTGTTGAGTGACAGGCTTGGGTTTCCAGTGAGATTGATGGTTGGATGATCAAGCTGGAGTTTGAGAGTTATAGGTTTAGGATTTAAGAAGTGGGAGGACTACTATCTGATTTACTTAAACTAGATGAAGTGAGATTTAAGTTGTTTTATAACAGAGTTGTAACTCCATAGCCACTTAGCTTTAGCCTTCTGTCATGTCAGTCATTTGGGTGTGCTCTCATCAGGCTCTGGTGGCTGGTCAATAATCAATGCTAGAAGTTAAAATTCAGAAACATCCTAAGTTATCAAACATTCTATTTTATTTAAATGGAAACTAGCTAATTCTGAATAGTTTGCAGCTGATACAAACTGTGTTTTTTAAAGTATTATCCCATTCTGTCAGCTTAGAAACCCCTTTTAGTTGTTGACTCCGAGTTTCTTTGTTGCAATATTTATAAGCCTCCTCTCATGTGTCTTTTAAAGAAATGTGAATTAGCCAAATAATGAAGCTAAAATTACAATCTGTTTGATAGCTGTTTGAATAGAAAATCAAAAACGTGCTGTTTTTCAGCAGCACTCTGGAGACTGCCTTCTTTTAGCAAAAGGTACTTGTTTTATTACTTGTAAAGATAAAGGCTAATTAAATGTTACACAGACTTTCAGTAATTCAAAAGCTCTACTAATCAGGAGTACCATACTGTTTAAAAGTTATAACACAAACAAGTCTGAAGAATGAACGGAATCCTTAGAAACAAGAACATATGTTGGCATGTCATCATGTCAATTACAATTCCAGCTGAACTTAAAGCATTGGGGGCAGCACCTGTGCATTGTATGGATTGCTGCCCACCCCAAGAATTATGGTGCTGCACAAGGGGGGAGTTAATTGTAGTTGTTTTGAGAAACTCAGTAATTCATACTGCATGTCTCAGATGAGAAACTCGGCATTTGGGAGAGCTATGCAAACTGTTAGATTCATTTTCAAAAAGACTCCAGTCAAGCATTGGCTAAGTTCAGACCTGTGCCCACTAGTAGTTTGCTTAAGTTTCTTAGCCTTAATAAACCACGTTTGTTTCTTTCTAAAAGCTTTTTTACTCTGTCATATTTATCAGGGTGCTCTTCGTGGTGGATTTTCTGTTCCAGTCGGATGTGTTGGGATACTCAATATGGGGCAAGTTATAAGACAGAGTTATATAGGTTGGTACATTTCCTACGTCTGTAACTGAGTGAACATACCATGTGGCCAGTTTAGCAGAAGCCATTTTCTGGTTGATTTCCATTTTTTTTTCTTCAGAGAAAGAATTTTCATTTCAGTTAAACTTGGAAAATCTACATATGAATTAGTACATTTCTGTCTCCTTCAATCCCCTTATAGGTGGACTGTCCTCAGCATTACTGTGGTCACTCAAGAGTAAAATGTCTCCATTCCCACTGCCTAGCCATGTTAGTGCAGCCTGGAGTGAAGCTCTGGATGAAAAGTAGAGGCTGCATAACTACTACTGCCCTGGAAGCAAGTGCACATATAGGAGACAAGGAATAGACAGAGTCATGGCTCTGAACTACAGGTGTGGAGGTGGGGAAGTAATCTGCATGCTGAAAAGGAGGGTGTGTCATTACCCAGGTTACAATCTCATGAACAGATGTGTCCCCTCAATTTTCCAACCTGGGGTGCCTTTTACACTGCTTTTCTGGGAGAGCAACTACTCTGGGTCTGTTCACACACAGCCTCAAGCATGTAAGTTATTCTCAGTTATAGTGTATGAGTGCTGTAGCCATCCACTCTTGAATTACACTGCACAGAAACACCAGCAAATTCCCAATCCCCAGAAGTGTCTGTCTTTTACTGCCCAGATCTCTCCTGGACATACAAGCTCCAATATAAAGTCCATTATTGTATTAATAGAAAATGTTATGTAAAAATGGAGTTTCCCAAATACTTCAGTCCAAACACACTGGTTTAAAACAATGAAACAAGTTTATTAAATACAAAAGATAAATTTTAAGTGACTACAAATAATGAGGCATAAAAGTCAGAATTGGTTACAAGAATATAAAAGTAAAACACACCAATGCCTAACTTAACAAACTAAGTGAATTCTAAGCAAAATCTCTCTCTCCACATGTTTCAGTACTCCTACAGGCTGAATCGCCTTTAGTTAGGATCCCTCCCCCAGTCCAATGCTGAATCCTTTGCTTTTCAAGTGTTGTCATTGCCGTGGGTAGAGAGAAAGGGAGAAATAATTTGGGGTGTCTGCTCTCCTTTCCTATAGCTCTTTCTGTTCTTTGAGAATCATCTCCTTCGACTGAGGTTCGGGAGATGGAAAGTATGAGTGGACAGGAACTCCCAACTGTTTATTTGTCAAGATGTAGATTTTCACATGTCCTCTTTTCTGCCAGTAAATGGTCACTTAACCACATGATGATCCACTTGATTTAGCTGACACCTAGCTGAGCCATCAGCTAGACTTTTGTCTCTGGGAAACTGTTTTGTGACTGCTATCCAGACTTGGGAACATGTCTTAGTAATATCATAGAGTAGAATCTTATGACTTCACATACAATGTCACCACACGTATTTTACCAGGACAATAATTATCAGCAAATTATGAGTTTTCAAATGATACTTCACAAAGCATACTTTATACAAGTTTTATCATAGTCCCATAGAAGTGGTGAACATAGGGCTACAGACTGTCACAGAGGGAAGATACTCACTCAACTCCAAGACAGTGGGGAATTGGGGAAGAAGTTGTATGACATAGGGCTGAAACTAAATGCTCAACTGAGTCTTAGTTTCAAGAATCTTTCTATCAAGCAATGGTATTTCTGAGATCAACAATATATCTCATCTTAATTTTATATTTTGGTCACAATAATTATAGCCCACTTTTACAGGGATAAATATTTCTCCAAGATCAGAGCTGGGGCTAATTCAACTTTAAGTGCATCATCAAAGCAGTGCAAAGCCAAATTTAGTGTATGTGTTCACAGTGATATATAAGCATGGAAAAGCAGGGTCCATTTGAATGTTTTCAAATTTCATGTTCTGTTCATGCAAACTGGATCACACACAACAATTGTGAACCCTTTTTTAATTGGGCTGTGGAGGCATTGCACAGGTTTAATTTTCAGGATAGGAGATGATCATGCTACAAGATTCAGCTGGTTCAGTTGAATGGTTTCAGTCTGACTCCATTTGTCTGTGCAGTTGATTGATATATTTGGGCAATTGATTTTCCTATTACAAAATATGAGGGACTTGGATATTTTCCAAATTATTGTAATATTAAATGCAAAGATCTACATTAGTGCCTCACTAATAAATTGAAATTAATACAAAGATTACTTGATGGTCTAATGAAATGAAATCTTGAAGACGATCTCATCAAGTTTATTGTAACTCAAAACACTTACCTAGCAAAATATTCATGTGGGTCTCATGTTATGCAATGGAAAGCATATAATCAGTAGAAGCAGTATGAGACTGAAGCAAACAGGTAAAAACAATAGGAATCAGACATGTGCAGAGCTGAGTGGTAAAGAGAATATTTAAACCATGCTCTTAAAAATGCTGAGAGAGGGAGCTTTCCTGAAGCCTGAGGTAGAGAGGCCTAAATGGCAGGGGACAATAGGAGAGTGGGAAATGTGAAAATTAGAGTGGAACACAATCCTTCACTCAATCAACACTCTGTGAAATCTTGTAAAAAGGACCCTTGGGACCTCAAAATGGAACTGGAAAACTTTCAGCAATTGCAATCAGTCTGTTGAAAAGAGGAAATGTGTATGAGTGATGTTGCAAGGAAGACAGCTAGATGAAGAGTATGTTATATTTTGTTTGTTGTTGTTGGGACTTTTTTTTTAATTAAATTATAACCCTCCTTTCTATGGCACTATTTAGGCAACTGAACTGGACTTCAGTAAATTGGCTTCAGAAGAGACCCTTCTTTGTTCATCGGCCAGGGCTCTGCAGCAGTCTAAAGCATCACATCACACATAACAGACTTATTTTAAGTTTTCATACCATGAAGGATTTTGGACAGCCAAATATTCTGACTCAAAGAGATAGTGATGAGCTGGACTTACACACTGGCAGCTCTTTGCACCTGACTGTGTCCACACCTGACTGCTGAATCAATCTTCATGTTAAGATAAATCAGATCAGGAAAAAAAAAACAGAGAGGAATGGAGCAAAGATGTGTGGGGTGGTGAACTGGCTGTAGAATGGTCAAAGAAGCATGTATTACCTAAAAGTAACATTTTGTAAATATATATATTTTTAAAAATTCAAAATGGAAAAAAAAGTCCATTGCAAATGATGTAGTATTGGAACTTGGGGAACAGTGAAGGGATGAGAGCTTGTGACTGCTATGGCTTAAGAATACATTTAATGAAAGAGTAACGAACTTTCCCCTCCCCTACCCAAATCTTTAGTTCTGGAAGCAGGGGAAGGACAGAGGGCATAGTGCCTGGAGATCAAGAAACAAAAGGAAAAAATGCAGTTTGAAGCATGAAAGCCCCGAAAGGGAGGTAGAGTAAGATCTAGGAGAGAAGGAAAAATACCTAAAAAACAAACAAACAAACAAAAAACAACTATACCTCTACCCCGATATAACGCTGTCCTCGGGAGCTAACAAATCTTACTGAGTTATATATATCAAACTTGCTTTGATCCGTCGGAGTGCACAGCCCCGCCGCCCTGGAGCGATACTTTACCACGTTATATCTGAATTCGTGTTATATCGGGATAGAGGTGTACTAGGCAAAATAACAATACATTTAAATGAAAATGGAGGCAGTCTTCATGGAGGCAAAATAGCTATCTCAAGAGAAAATCCTACAGGAAACATGGCATAGTAGTTTTACCTCAATGTAGTTTTTTGAGGAAATCCTGGGTAGGAGCTATATGGTTGATTTTTTGAGGTTAAAAACTACCTGTATCTTGTCTCAACTAAGGTTTAACATCGAGAGATAGCTCGTTAGCTATCTCTATATGAAAACATAAAACTTTTTTGCAGCAAAGATGTAGCCAGAAAGAATTCAGAAAAAAAATTGGTCATTGCTGATTGAGCACAATTGTCAGTGTGGTATTTGCTTTGGTAACTACACCGATCTCTAGGAATGGTTGTATTGAATGATAGATATACACTGTTGTAGAAATTTCCAATACGTGTTGGTGTTTGCCATTTTAGACAGTATGTGCTTTGGGATACAATTTTAAAATAGAAAAAAAAAGTTACTCTTTAAAAGATTTACATATGAAAGAAATATGCAAAACTCATTACATTCTGGGTTTTTGGAGCCTGATTTCCAGTTTACATGTCCTGGGTAGTGAAACGAGGCCATAATGTGGGAGTAAATTACATTTAAACCCCCTCTAAGTCCCTTACAGCGAGATAAAGTGTCCTATGTGTCAATAAGAATCAGGTCCACAGAGGAGCGGCTGGCTACACAGTACATTTTCTTGCCTTTCCCTTAGATGATGAGCTTCACATGTACCAAGAGGGGCAGCAGAAAACTTATAACAGGCATAAGTATTGTTGAAAGAGTGGATGTATTGTCTCTTTTTACAGAGCTGAATTGCATCCAAACAGAGGGAGTCAGAGATAGGGGCCTGGTGTATTGCCAACAGCAGGCACAATTATATGTCCACCTCAAAAAATCTAACTTTGTTTCTGTGGATATTTTTTTAATCGAGATGTGGTTTTTTGAGTGACATCCTAAACTCCCTCATTTCCTAAGAACTCTAAGAAGCAAGGGCCTTGATTGTCATTTACGCTAAGGTTTCGTTATTTACTCTCACATTAAGGCCTTTTTGTACTGTCAGGATGGCTTAATGTGGTATTTGTGTAAAACAGAATCAGATCCTGAATGTGCAATAAAGCTATGCTTTCATATATCTCTCCCTTACCTATTCTCTACTGGGTAGGAAACATAATACATTTTATTATGATGGATTTATGACCACATCTTCTCAGATTCTCTCTCTCTCTCTCTTCTCTCTGTGGTTACATTAACCCTATGTAGACTGACAAAATACACTGCATTCATGTGACTGGCAGTCCCTGAAGAGACCACCATTGTTAGGCTTAATGTGCTTCTTACCTAGGCAGATTGTTTTACATTTAATTAGTATCTGTCTCTCCCTTTTTGGCATGGATGAGTACCAGTGTCTTATCTACTTATTGTGGAGCTCTTTTGCAGATAGCTATTGACTATAGTCAGTATTTGACCTCTTCTATTGTTTTATTAATATAATATAGCACATTATGTATTCTTTATTGCTTTCATGGATAACAACACTAGCAGATACATTAAAATACTATATAAGAGCTAAGTATTAATTATTATTATTGCCCCAATCATGCAAACAGCTCTCCTTGGAGCCCTATTGCTGACAGAGCGCCGGAGAGATCTTGTGCCAGTGCAGAGTAATTTGATTGTCACACATTCTCTGAGATCCGCACACATTCTTTTTGATCCTCTGAGTTCTGTGTCGGCATCCTTTGTTTCTTTCAAGCATAAGCAAACACTTTCTTCCAATTGGGAAATATGAAGGAGAAACTTCCTGTCCCGTACACACACAAAAATAATCTTCTTAAGGAATTATATGGCCCCAAGTAAAAATATTTTATATTATTAATATAAATACTTTTCCCATGTTTTCTCCACTGTGAAAATTTCTCTTTACCAGAAACCGTCAATATCTCTTGGTCTATCACTATCACTCCCAAGTGAGTTACTCAATTCATCACAGCTTTTAACATTGTCTTACTTATACAAAAGAGGTGTCAGATGTATTGTCTTTTCTGTGTTATGTTATTTAGCTTTATGGAGGAGATGAAAAGTGCAATCAGTGTGAACAGCAAAATGATCATGTTTGGTGCTCTAAAATAGATGGGAGCTTTGGGAAAAAAATAAAACAAAACAGAAAAGTTTTTAATAAATGACGAGATCAGAAGTTTTATATTGCTAACAATTCAAAATTCATCTAAGATGTTGGCCTGGTTTTATGGAAACCTTTGTGTATAAAGGTATCCACTGGGTGACATCAAATTTTTCATTTTCAGATGTTTGCATTTTTTCTGTATATTTGTAGTACTATTTATCAGGCCTCTATGCACAGGAAACTGATGATCATGGTGCAGTTTAATATATGGCTGAAACCCCACCACCCCACTCTGCTTTAAAGCTTGAATAGTCCAAAGTACAGGCCTGACTCACTGCTACGTTACTCCAGTTGCACCCACTATAATTCCAACTATTTTACTGGAGTTATGCTGGGATAAAACTGGAATGCAAAGTGATTTGGGATATAGTTTTGGAATTAAGCAACTAATTACAATGGTCAAAGCATTGCATTGCCTTTAATTAATTTCACAAATGTATTTGTGTGAGTAAAGGGTTGTCTAGTTATTTTTTAGTTAGCGTATATAATGTGCCAGTGGTTACTTCTTCACACATGGTTAATACTCATCATATGCTTGATTCTAAACAGCCTGCATTAGATTAAAAGGCCCATGGCTTCTCTTGAAGTCACTGCAAGTTTTGGCATTGTCTTCAGTGGTACTAAAACAGTGGCAAGAAGAGATTTATAACAAACATGTCATTGTGATACTTTCTGATCAGTTTAAGGAAGACGGAGGATGTAAAATAAGAGGATGTATTTTAATCAATAAACATTTCCTTGATTTCACTAGAGAATAAGTGCACCAAAGGAATAGATTCTTATTATTGCTGAGGAAATAAAACAAAGGGTTAATGAAACAGGCTGATAAAATTATGCATTGGTTTTACTGGTCAAAATCTCACACCAAAAGGCTCCTTGTAAAAACACCACTGGATGCCAGAACTGTGAGTCACTGTCACTTCCTAGTCCATTGATATTCTCAGGAGAGCTAATCATTATGTAATTATTTTCTCGAGACAGACAGTATCAACAGCCAGTTTTGCATGGATTTTATGACATGTTAATTTCCCATCTGTCCTGTGTAATATAGACTGTGTACTTTAGTTCATTCACCATATCTTAATAAGCAAGATACGGGAACAGAATGTCTGTTCATGCCTTCAAAAGGCTAGGTGCCTATCAAGTTATTCATGTAGTCCCTAAGGACTAAATTTGCCATCTCAAACATGTCTTCAGCCTCAGTTATCAATGACTTCTGGTTAACACAACAACTTTTTTGTGGCATGAATATTCTCTTACGCTCAGACGCTTATGGAATTTGTAATACTTACCCCCAGTAACTTCAGCAGGTGCAAACAGATGGCTGACATTTCTGCCATTATGCTGGGACAGAAAATGTAGGAAACCGTTGTCCTACCATGTGTAACTAGAATCAGTCAGGAAGGATTCAAGACGTAGCATGAACTTTAATTTTCTTGTAAATTGTATAGCTTTTTTTTTTATCCATTCTTTCTCAGATGGCACAGGGACTGTCTATAAGGCATGTGTAGGGAGGATGAAAGGGGAGACACGTTCATATTCAGACTTCTCTAAACTTTAATCTAGCCCATTAGCTCTCTTGATGTGCCCACCTCTTAGTTGTATCTCTGAATTCTTCAGATCCACTGTAAAGGATAAGTAGGTCACTATGAATGGAGAATAAACAGAGGAGAACAGAGAAGTCTCAGAAAAAGAAAATCAGGAATAGAGAGTGTAAAAAAGGTAATAAGTGAGATAAAGGTGCCAAACTCCCTTCACTCCTAAGTTTGCTGTGTAAGAAAAAATAAATACACAATAGGCATCAGTATGGTAACAGAAATTCAATGTACCATTTGCTCCCATGTTATGCCTTGATATATGTATAGCCTTATTAGTCAGCAACAACTCCTGTGTTAATAAGTGTTAAAAAGTTGCATAAAATGGCAAAAGGAGTTAAGCAATATTAGTGTATAAGGTGAGATTAGTGGTGCTACTTAAATAGAGTGAGCTGATATGACAATGATTAAAACATGAGCTGGCAAGTTGCAATGAGCTTGCATTGCTTTTTCTGTTTTTAATTTATTAAAATGCTCAGAATAAAGATAATTTTCTTTACTTAGTAGTTATTGTTTCATTGCCTTTAATAGGACCTGTAAGTGATGTGATAAATGGTTTGAAAAGTTGTCTAATTTCACTGTACTTTCTGCAAATTCCTTTTTGTCCTTTGAAGTACTAATATTTAGTAGAAAGTAGTAGACTAATAGAAACAAATAATTCAAAATCCCAAAGGAGAAAATTCTTACATCTTTTGGGGTTTTAGAATAAAAAGGACATCTGAGACATCCATGCAACAGGTATGGCATGGCTACACAAAATTCTTGTAAGTTTCAAATGACCTTGGCTACCTTGGTCTCCCCTTTCCTGTGGAAGCCCAGACTTTTCCTTTCCTGAGATTTTATCTCCCCTACCAGCTGGAGAGGTGTAGCTGGCTCATTTCTGAGACTCCCAGATGGGTGAATGGTCAGACAGCTAAGCCCAAAAACCTGGGAGGGAGTGAAGGTGCTGCAGAAACCTAAAGTTACTGCAGTGTGGGGAGACAGGTGGAGTTGGTTTGGTGGATGAATCCCAGCTGTTAATAAACATTAGTTTGATTTAAAAACTTGAAACTTTGACAAGGTTAATCAAAACCTTCCCTAAGTTTTGGAAACCTTTCTTAGTAAGTCTTGTCCCAATTTCAAGAAAGCCTGGGTCAAATTATGATTCTGCACAAAAATTGAAAAACTGTAAAGCCAGCTGAAACTTAGCAACTACAACTGAGTCTGTGTTATTGGATTGAGTCAAAACAACATTCAAAGTGAAACTCAATATGTGTTGGATATGTGTAAATCGTGGTGATCAAAACCAAAGGAAATATTTGCAGGTGCCCCTAAGAAATTAAAGCAAGGTTTCAGATAGCTCCAGTGATGTTACCTCCAAAATGTTAGCAATTTTTCCTGTTAATATTAATGTCATTATTTTATCATTAAGTTAGACTTGTCAGGGTGAAATACTACAGTGAAAGCACACACTGAAAAGGTAAAACAGATGACAAGAAAAGTATGCAGCAGCCTACAGTGTGCCTGTCATGAACACTTTTAAATATTTATTTTAATTTTCCTTCTCTGATTACAGCACTAGAAGTGTAAAAGAGTAAAAAGGAAAACAGTGGTGTTCTTGTTACCACATGGGCAGTTCTTACAATGGAATCAGGAAGAGATTAGGTTGATGGAAATGGCATGATATACATTACAATTATGAGATGAGAGAGACAGACACAGAAGAGACTCAGAGGAAACTTATTAGAAGGAGGGGTAAAAGAGGGCAAAAGGCAATAAAGATGAAAGGACATGAAAGCAATGCTAGAAGGAAAGAAAGAGGTCCAAGAGTCATGTCTATCTGTACTAATGGCAAGTAAGCATCCTAAAGGCAACATAATTGGTGTAAAAAGCAACAGAGGGTCCCGTGGCACCTTTAAGACTAACAGAAGTATTGGAAGCATAAGCTTTCGTGGGTAAGAACCTCACTTCTTGCATCTGAAGAAGTGAGGTTCTTACCCACGAAAGCTTATGCTCCCAATACTTCTGTTAGTCTTAAAGGTGCCACAGGACCCTCTGTTGCTTTTTACAGATTCAGACTAACACGGCTACCCCTCTGATAATTGGTATAAGTTTTTCTTCTCTAAAACCAAAAGACAGCAGCAGCGGGAATCTACTCCTGGCATACAAAATGTGTCAATAGGATAAAGGTTCTATTCCATCTCTAAATGTTGAACCTATATGTTCAAGTGGTTATGAAATTCTGTTAAATGGGTTGTCTAATAGCGAATGCCTTGCTCTTGAGAATCATGTACTGCAAGGAAAATGTAGAAGTTGCATGACAATATTGCTGCATAATCTGCATTATTCTTCTTGAATTATTGTTGGTTGAGTTTAATCATCTGTGACAATGGAACAAGAGAGGAGCATTACAACAAGAATTAGGGGCCTGTTTTGTCATATTGCCAATTACACAAAATAATTATAAATATTTATGTTTTCCTATGCCTATATTTTATCATACATAAGTAGAGCTCATAGGAAAACAACATTTTCCATGAAATTTGGACATTTCTAAATTTGTTTTCTTGCTGAATCAGGATGAAAAATCAAATTTTTTTTTTCACGTAATAGAAATTAGAAAAAAAAGTTGATTTGGAAACATTAGAGTGACCATATCAGGACATTTTGTTTCAATAATATCAAAATATTTCATTTTGATAATATCAAAATATCATAATATTATAAATGAGTCCAAATGAACCAAGAAAGTGAAAATGAAATACATTTCAATTTCAAATCATTTAGAATTTTTTCCATTGAAAATGTATTCAAAATCAATACAATCCCATGAAATATTTCAATACTGACAAAACAGCATTTTACACCAGGAAACTGTTCTGTCAAAAAAATTTCACCCAGCTTTAGTCATAAGCTATGCAGCTCTGTTCCAAATTGGAGCCACTATAAGGTTATTCAGCCAGTAAATGGTCCTCTCTCTGCTTCAGTAGATGTGAAGAGTAAACATTTTTTCCCTGCTGGACTGGACTGCAAACAGCCAAGTCATCACAAATAGGCTTTTTCATCCTATCCTCACCCAGGTAGGTCATGCTTCACACAGCATGTGGAATCAGGGGGAGATTCAGAGCATAGTGGGAGAGAGAGATAGTGGGCACGTTTAACAAGTACCATTTTTTACTCCCCACAACTGCTGCAGAGGAAAATTATAAAGAAGGGACTTTTCCTCTCATGAAGACTTAGGTCAGTATGCTCCTTTGTTTGTGCAAGAGGCAGTGACAGTACAATGTCTGCCTCACAGAATTTAATTCTCTCATTACAGCATCCAAGATGTAGTTACGACTACCTGCATGCTCTCTAAGTCCTCATGTTTTTATTCACATCCGGTAGTTTAGTTTGAGGTAGTAAGACGGGCAGCCGCTGGATTCTGAATACAAACTACTGCAGCATTTTATTCTAACTACAGGGCTGCTGTACAAGATGAGTCAGTCTTTACATTAACCAGTTGGTACATAGTATTTTCATTTTAGTGTAGGTGTAGCCAATACTGTGCCCCATTTTATGTTTGTGTCTATGTATACCACCACCTGAACTTTATCTGTTGCTATTATTGATTATGGTTACCTACCAGGACCACCTCTCTCTATATTAGGTAACTCAGCTGCTCATTTTTTGAGTTACTCACCTTTGGCCTTTTGCAACACTCTTTATTGAGAGAGGACTTTTCCATCTGTGTTTTTAGACTGAAACAAGGGACTTCAGAACTCTTTTCTTTATTGGCCCCCTTTTAAAGGTTATCTGTGTGTGTGTGTATATCTTTTCAAAGATAGAACTAAATGAACTTCCCACTCAAACAGCTGAAGTCTAAACAAATTTTGTTTTATAAAACAAGTAGAGAAAACATAATTTAAAGCAAAACAAATAGTACTTGCTTTAACATATCCAGATTTAAACATTGTTTAAAAATGTTCTACATCTTAAATGACGAAACAATAAAAATATGACCCCAAATCTTTTCTAGAGGGCAAACTCCCAGGTCTGATCTTCCCTGTCAGCAATCCAGTAGCCTATCTTTTGAAAAGTTAGTCCAAGTCTGTGGCATTGTCTAGATTAGAATGTTGAATGTGTTCGCTAACATGTTAAATAAATGAGCATGGACAAGGCAATGTGTCTGGGGGAAAAAAGCATGTATTTGTTAGTGAGCCCTTAGTAACTGCCACATTGCAAAATCCTAGTGTAGAGAAGACAGTTTTCAGTTTTCAGATGTGTTAGCACATCAAGGTAAACCCTCGGGGAGTACCTAGAGAGCCCAACATATGTCAGCTAACAAATTCAGAATCCAAGTCAAGACAAGGCTTCTGTATCCATGTTTGAGAATGAGCTAGTCAAACTGAACCTCCTTTTTCTGGGCTTTATCAACCCTTTTTCTCAGGCTCCAAACTGATTCTCCCAGAAAAGTGAAATAGAGCTCTCTGTGATAGCTGTGCTATTGTGTTTTAACGGGGGTATTCTTCAGCTGAAGAAAGTTTGCCTGACTGTTTTGAGTATAGATTGTATTTTTTTTTCATAGAGCAGACTCCCCCTTCCACCCCTCTGTGAATTAGGAAATACAGCTTTGAAATTAGGGATATAGGCATATATCTCCTGTCCCACATTTAAAATATAATTAATAATTTGATTAAAACCAACAAAACGTACTATAATTGTGACAAACTTATACAGTGTAGCTGAGCAAAAGATGAAAGCCTCTTTTTGCATTTTAAAGTTGTTTTTTTTATTTTGCTTTGTTGAAAATAGATCCAATTTTCATTTCCTTTTTTCAACTTTTTTCTATATATTTTCCAAAATTTCAGTGATCGTTTTGGTAATGTTTTTAATTTAAAACAAATATTAAGCAGGCACTGCATTTTCCTCAAAAATAAATAAACAACATTAACCATTTTAATGAAAAATTGTGGTTTTAAAAAAATGACTTTTTTTTTTTAAATCAACACAAACATTTTAAACAAATCTATTATTCAGAGAGACTTCACCCTCTGATTCTAATACAAACCACAAATAGATTATTGTCCTTCACTTGCAAAGGTGATAATCACCAAATTGGTAAGCCATGCTTTTTAAAATTTTCTTTTCCTACAGGAGAGCACTGGGTGTATGTTTCTAGGAGGGGTTTCAAGCAGTGCTAAATAGGAAGTACCATTTGTGGATGATCAAGAGTATTATTGTCACACTTCAATCAGGCCAGTGGTACTATCCAGTACTCCTTACAAAAAAGTTACAGTGACTTCAGTTTCAACTTTTTTGTGAAGATGGTAATGGAAATATCTACATTAGTGAGGGAAAGTTTAGCAAATTGAGTTCAGCTTGCTGTTTGTAGATATCTCACACCTCAGACAGGATATTATGCATGCCACTTGGAAAATCTACAATAATACACTGAATAAATAGCTTTTGTAAAGGTTTTCCCAAAGGTTTTCTTCATGATCTCTTCTTAGCCACACTCGGTAATAATAATAATAATAATAAAAAGAATGAGCAAGTATTTAATTGTTGATAACTAATTTGTGATCAGTTAATGCTCTTGATTATCACATGTAAGACTATCGTTTTCCAAATGTGTTCTCCCAGAAGTACACCTCTACCCCGATATAACACAAATTCGGATATAACGCGGTAAAGCAGCGCTCCGGGGGGGGAGGAGGGGGGGCGCTCCGGCGGATCAAAGCAAGTTTGATATAACGCGGTTTCACCTAGAAGGCGGTAAGATTTTTTGGCTCCCGAGGACAGCATTATATCGGGGTGGAGGTGTATCATGTATAACTAGTTATATTCATACAGGCATTTTCATTCTTATTTGTTTCAATGATTTTTTTCTCTGTTTATCATTAATAATATTTCTTTTTGTTTTGTTTGGCAGTGTGAAGCACAGTATTGTCAGTGGGAGATAACACAAGCTGGAGATGCATCTTTTGAACAATCACTTCCAGTTAATTTTGTGTTCTTTCTTATAATAGCCTCCAGTTACTAGAGCCCAAGATGATAGGACAAGTAACACTCCATATCACACCTCCTGACAAATAATGTGTCTCCTCAGTGGGTGGTTTGACTTTACACACTATTTGCTCCAATAAATCTTAATTTTAAAGACTTTCTTCCGAGGGTGGTTTTGATTGTGAACTTACATGATTTATTCAATCTAAAGGGAAATTACCTAGCTGTGTCTGCTAGGTGTTCATTAGTCTCAAATTATAAGCTACATTCTGCTTACGTCCATGGCAAGGCATGTTTATTTGATATATAATACTAGTAATAATAATAATTTGCCATGTGGCAGTACTTTCCACTGGAGGATCTCAAAATGCTTTGCAAACACTAATTAATCTTCATGATACATCTGAGGTAGTGAAGTATCATTATTTCTTTTCTGCAGATGGGTTAAGAGAGAGACATACAGAAGTCACAGAGAAATTGCATACATACCCTGATTCCCAGTCCTGTGAGTTAGCCATGACACCATACTTACTCTCTAGACATAAAAGTAGAATAGTTGCATTAACTCTCCTCTGAGAGTTGCAGTCTCTCTGCTCAGATTACCTGCTGAGACTGAGAACAGTATTAAAGGAAGTAAACTGATTTCCCAACTCATAGTGGCTGCAAAATATGCTACAGAATATAGAAACCTGCCAACCAAAAAAACAGAGAAAAACAGTGTTAAAACTTGGATGACCTGCATATAAGAAACACAAGTTAGGGGGAAAGTAACATACCTGAAATGGCAAAAAGAAGGAGAATATTTCCAAACCTGGCTTCTTTTCTTCTATTATTCAAATGTAGAAAGCTCTCATACTTACATGCCAAATATGCTTAGGGTGGAATTACCAAGAGGACTAAGGGAGTTAGCCAGTCAACTCCCATCAAAATTAAATGGAATTTGGGCACCTAATTCCCACAGGCTTCTTAGAAATCCCCAGTTTAATGTGGCCTTCTTCTACTAATGTACAGAGAAATCCTCAGTTCCCAAACAAGCCATCCTTTCTAGGCCCCATTACTGCTGAAATGAAGTAAAAGTAAGCACAGCCCATCATGCTACTTGGAGTAAGCAATAGACTCAATCCCGGAAATATTCATGGGAATAACGTTATTGGTGTGCTAATTTGCATTGGCAGTCCCTGTGTCTCTCCTTTTTAAAAGAATCCTGGTTTTTACTATATGTTTTAATTTGAATATTAATATTTATTCCATGTGTTTTATTTGGGAGGACCCAAATATATCCAATACTGAATATTTATAATTTTAAGCATCAGTTTAACAGATTTTTATTGCTCCAATACAATGATCTATTTGTATACAAAAAGATGTATTTAGTTGCCTTTTAAAATACAGTAAACTAGTGGAGCTATTACACACTTTGTTTCAGCACATATGAGGCCTGTTACTGTACCTTAAATGAACTGGCCACAGAGACAGATGCCTAGCTCCTGATCAGGCAAGAACATACTGTATTTTTTTTCTTGATTTGCATAATTTTATTTTGCTGGCAAGATTAGTTAAACTCTTGGAATAATCTCCTCTTAACATTCAACTAGATCTAACAAAATCTTTTTACTAGAGACATGCAGATTTCTGTTCCCTGGCATCATCTAATGACAGGAAGCTTCTGCTCCAACCACCTTTTCAGATGAAAATCTAAATGAGCTGAAAGAATAGATCACTAACCAGCTGTCACTGTAGATATATATTTTTGCTGTGAATGTACTAGAAGCTGGTGAAACTGCTACAGATGATAAATTAAGCCTTGTAATGCTGAGGATGTATCTTGGAAAAATAAAAGTACAAGATAAAAATACTAAATTAAATCTTTTGGTGATATTATAGTTGGCCTTATTAGTGATTATGAAGAAGATGGGGATGTAGGAGAAAAAATTGTGTCTGGGCTAGTATTCTTTTTTAAGAGAGGCACCAAGATCTAGTGGACTAAACACAGGTATCACAAGCAGGAACTTGTACATTTTCATTCCTCCTTTGACACTGATTCCCTGAACTAAGTTTCACTGTTCAGTGTGAGTAAGACTATCATAATCTGGGCCCTACTGCAAACCCCCTAAAGGGAATGAGAAACCTTCAGGTGATTTTGGTGGGGTTTGATTACTCCCATGGCCTTTAACTTTTCTCAATTTTCTCATAACTTGGGAAATAACACTAATTAAGCTTCAGATTGTGATACCTTTGCTCATGTTGAATAATATTTTACACTGGGGTTCTCAAACTGTGGGTCAGGACACCAAAGTGGATTGTGACCCCATTTTAACGGGGTTGCCAAGGCTGGTGTTGGTACTCAGCCCCAGCATGTCTGAAGCCCAAGCCTAAGCCCCACCGCACAGGGTTCAAGCCCAAGCCCAAGTTCTACCGCCCAGGGCTAAGGTTATATGCCCATGCAGAAGCCCTTGGGCTTCAGCTTTGGTCCCTCTGCCAGGGCAGTGGGGCTTGGTCGGGCTCAGTCTTCGGTCCCATTCCTAGGGTTGTGTAGGGGTTTGTTGTCAGAAGGGGGTCACGGTGCAATGAAGTTTGAAAACCAATGTTTTACACCATGTGTTGTCCCATTGAAGTTGACTTGTCTACTTATGGAGTAAGGTACGAGAGTATCACAAACTGGCCAATAAAATGCAGACCTCTCAAGAATGTTGTGAAGGTTGATTGTATGTCCCTATGTAGATACATGCCAACAATATTGCCTTTTTTCACTCCTCTTCATCCCTCCCATTTTCTTATAAGGACGTCTCCCTGCTACTTTTCATTAATGCTTATTTTATTCTATGGCCTCTATTGTTATTCTTGTTACTTGGGAAGCAGCCTAGAACATTTTTGGGTGCACAAAATAATAATTAATAATAATTATAGTACACTATTTTTTCTACTGCTGTCCAACTCCTGTATCTGTTCTCTGCTGATGTGACCTATTGTGGAGCTAGAACTGCAGCTTCATGATCTCATCGTCAAAAATTTGTTCTTAACTAAGTCCGTCTAGGCTTGTCTGACCCTCAGACGCTTGAAGTCTAATCACCTCTTAGTCCTACTGTTGTCAAGTTAGGGTACATCTATGCTGTGATAAAAGACCTGCAGCACAGTGGTATCTGGCCCAGGTCATCTGATTCACACTTTCAGGGCTTGGGCTGCAGGGCTGTAAAATTGCAGTAGAGATGTTCAGGCTCAGTCTGGAGCCGGGCTCTTGGACAGTCCCCCTTCTGTGGTCTCAGAGTCCAGACTCCAGCCCAAGCCTGAATGTTTGCTCTGCAATTTTATAGCCCCACTGACCAAGCCCTGTGAGCTTGAGTCAGTTGATCTGGGCCAGACCCGTGTCTTTTATTGCAGTGTAGACATACCGTTAGTGGACATCTGACATTTTATTAATTAGCTGAGGAATAGCATTACTTACTGAGAATCATATTTGGTTCAGAATTGGTCACTGTGGTAAAGGCAGTAAAATAGTGGTGAATGCTTCATTAAAGTACCTTTCCTCTCCATAATTCTGTATGATTTAATCAATTTTTAATCTAGCTCAGTGCTAGTTAAGCAATTATATATTTCTTTAAACAGATAATTGGATATTCCCACCTGGGATTTTTGACATCAGCACCTTTATTTTATGGATGTCCATAGTTAGTTGTGTACAAATAAGCCCTTTGGACATGTTTAACTTTAAGGGAAGTCTGTGACTGTGTCAGAGCAGGAAACCCATAGCTGGGATGGTATAGTCTCAGCACAGCATTGTAAAGCATGCCATAGTTTTTCCCTATTCATTTGTAATTAGACACATGATTAGGTTACTATATTTGCTTATATTTGAATTGTGAATCTGATCAGCTGTGGAACTTTAAACTGGTAGTGTAGGAAGCTGAACATAAAAGAGATTTTTTCACATATGGTATGTTCATGTTGTTTGGAGAATCGATATTCCAGATAACCAGCTGTAACAGGGAAAGTATGACAAGGAAACTCTGATTCCTCATACTTGGCTGCCAAGATTCATGAATAACTGCTAATATGGCATTGTGCCTAATCAGAATGTGGTTGAACCCTTTCTCTATTGGAATCCCAACAGGTCCTAGGTTTCAAGCAGTAATATGTTTAGAGCTTTCTTCTGGTCAACCCCTGCAGCATTCATATAACAGATGTCCCCACACTTGATTAAATGTTCTGTTGAAATGCACAAATGCATGTTCTAAAAAGAAGACAGCGATGACAATTACTAATATATCAGTGTAGGAAAGAAAGACATGGAACACATAGATATTGCTGACTGCTAATAAAAGCAAACTGGAAGATTACTTGGGCCAGGATATCAACATGTGGGTAATAGGAAATAATAATAGTACCAAGGGACAAAGAAATCAATCAGTTGAACTTAGGACAAATGTTATGCAGTACACTTAATAAGCAGCTAATGTGCCCAAGAGTCCTGCTCCAAAGGCCATTGAAGTCAATGAAAAAGACTACTTTTCACTTTAATGGGCTTTGGATCAGAGTAAAATGAATAAATCCTTAGCTGAGCCAGAACAGGGACATGTATGACAATTGAAAAAAAAAAGGGAGATTTAGCACCTCACTGCACTTTACAAACTTTTACTATCTGGGCAGCACAAAAGAAAATATAGCTAAAATCAGGAAATTGATCTGTTATCTAAATCTTCAAAATATAAAATCTAAAACCTGAATATCACTTCAAAATTAACTGGCTATACAGATAATCTGTTGTGTGATTCTTTCTTAATTTTACACCTGGCCAGTGGGTTCTTCTAACAAATCACATGGCTCTTAGTTTTGTGCACTACTTATACAGGGTAAATACCCATTGCCTGCATCTGAACTCCAGGATCTAGCTTGCATCTCTGTGAAAGTCCATTCTTCTGACATTATGAATGTTATCTCATAGGTATCATATTTGAAAATCATTAATTTCAATTTCCTTGTGATAAGGACAATTATTGTCCAAATATACCAACCAGAGAACCGTTAAACATGCAGGAAAATAGCAGATGTGGGCTTTTTCATCCACATTGGAAGAGAGCTGTAAGGATTCAAATAGAAATCCCAAACCCCCACACACATTTTGGAGGTACAATGCAGAAAATTCAAAAATGAATGAACCCACACACTGTATTCTGATAACCTTTCCATAAAGATTGACAAATCCTAGTTGTGACTCAATCTCAAACAATTTACAGTGTGCTTATTGAAGCTTGAATGTTCTGATTTAAAGGTATTGCACTGGAATCATTCCTGCAGCATTTCCCCTGCACTTTCACTTCTGACGTGTGTTATTGTTAATATTAGTATTACACGATGGGGCATCAAAGAAACAGAGGGGGCAGTGAGGCACTTGGGCAGAACATATCACTTTACTAATAGGCCTGAGTATATCTAGGAATCCCAAGCCTACTCTCAAGATATGGAATCTCATGAGAACACTATGTCATACAACTCAGTTTTTCCTCTTTGTTATTTCAAACTGCCTCCTTTATTTTGACATTGACAAAGCAATTAAACATTGCTGTCTAACAATATTTGATCATTTACTGCTTTTGATCATCTGTCAAGTATGGGTTCCTGGCCTTCTGGATCCCTTCTTTTCATCTCTATTCTGGTTTCTAAGCACACCACTGAATTTAGAATGTCCCACCTCTTCAAAATGCACCACACTAGTAGTAAACAATGATAAAAAATACCACTGAAGAAACACTTTTGTTCCCTGTGGTGACATTTCCTCTAATTAAATTTTCATCTTTGAAGGTATTTAGGCCTCTCCAGTCCATCTGGGATGTGTTTGCCCTCAGCTTTGCCTCAGGCCAAATGTATTTTTATTGATACAATGAGCAGCATGTTTTCCTCAGTGATTATGGGTATTCCCCACTGGTGGTTTATTCAGGAGATTATTTCACCAGTTTCAAAGCACTTCTTCTAAAGCCTTTTTTGAGAGCAGAGTGCCCCTGTGTTGCCCTCTCTTCTATGAATCAATGTGATTTTAAGTTCCTTTCAAGGAGGGTTTTGAACAGGTTATATCTAGATACGTGACATGCCAGAGAAGAGGACTGTGCTCCCATCCAAGCTAAGAGTCACTTTGAAAGCTTTGCCTTGGTAATATCGTTCTGTGATTTGAACATTAATCTCACTTTAATTGTTGGGGAAGGGAGGGAGGCTGATCTGCAATAAAAGCAGCAATAAGATATTTTGAATAAGTGGTAATAGGCTTCATCAAGCCTTGTTTTACTGATTACTCTGCTAGTAGTCACTGGACAGTAGAAAGCTGTCTGCAGCTCTTTTGCCTTTCCCCATATCACCTTCCTCAGTATGCATTTCAGCAGCATGAATTGTAAAAGGTCATTTTTGCATATATACACAAAGTAATACATTTAGAGACATAGTTTATGGATGTAAAAAGGGAGAGGCATGGATCACTGCAGAACATAATAGAACTATTTTCTCATTTACATCGAGGTAATAGAGGCCAATGGGAAGAATTTCTGCCTACTGGCTATGTATCATACATGCATTTTTAATTCTTTTGTGCTAACAGAGTCTCATCCTGGAAAAAAATATATAAAAAGATTATATAAGCCCCTTCAGAGTTATTGTTAATTTAACTGTGCCGTGGCCCTGTTAAAAATTAGGAATACCATATTGTACTAAAAAACTGAAATTATGTTTAAAAGCAATCTGATTATTCAATAATTAACATTCTGAACCAATTTTTATCACGTTGAGAAACCTGGGCAAAGGTAACAACTTTATTTATCAGGAATTAATACTTTGCAAATTACTTCCAAAACTTCTTTAAAACAATCCCACAATATTACACTGTACATTTTTCAATTTACCATCCAAATAAATACAGAAGGAACATGCAGGGAAGAAAGGGAGGGATGAGGGATGATGTGGACCTAGGCACCCTGATAACCCATTTCCCCACCTACCTTCCTCCCCCATCGTTATTCCATAGTTTAATTACATGTTTTTCTCTAGAGATATATTTTTTGAATTATTGTTTCCCTCTTATTTAATGCTGGGTTGAATAATGGCACACTCTAGGTGCAATATGTCATGATTGTCCCATCCTGGTCATTGCATGCCAGCTCCAATTTAAAAGAAAACACAAAGCAAAATAACCCAGAGTAATTACCCATTTACTAATCTTGCATATTAATTGAGACACAGTGTAGTATTGTACCTAACTAAAACTAGAAAGGCAGTCCAAAATAAATAACTGTTTTGAGAGGACTTTGGGAGCTTGTCAATTCTGGTCAGATTCCAGGTTACTTCAAGGATCATTTGGCTTCCTATACCATTCTGATAGATCTTCTTGTCATGTCCTCCTACAGCTGCATGCCACATCTGTACACATGTGATTTCCCAATCACTGCATTCCAATAGGCCACTGGAAGAGCATTTGTACTCAAGCAGCTGGCATCACAGGAGATACTTCATATTTTGAGGCTGCTTGCCACAGACCCAGGTATTGGAACAGTGAAGCAGCTCTACTTTATCATCGTGTCTCTAGACCGGCCAACTCCAGTGCAGAGTCAGTTAATGTAGTCCAGGACTGATCTACACAGGGTAGAAGGTGCTCAACTGGTGAGAGCTGCAGCTCATAGAGTACATGGTCATTCTTTATTCTTGTTTGCCATAACTGAATCTTTCTCTGTTTGGGTGACAATATTAGGGGTTTAACAGTGGCAAGAAAACTTTGTTGTGACGTCTGTCAACTGCGAATTGGTATTCTATCGTATAGTGGTTGTCTTGGATCTGTGCATTCCCTTGTGCACTCAACTCTACTAGCAAATTCCCAGTGTATATCAGGAAGAGCAATATCTGCAAGGATGTAGAAGCTTTTGACATGGGTATGCTTAAGACATCCTGTAACATAGCAGCAGACAGTGTTAAGTGTAAGGTCTAGCATCTTTCCGTGAAGGGATTGTGCCCATGCTGCACAGGAGTATTTAGCAGAGGCACAGGAAAGTGCCGGGGATGTTGATCCCACAGTGAGTGAGTATGCACCCCATTTGATGTAACCAGCTGGCTGAGAATGTTGTCTTGTATGCTAATCATGGCTTTAGTTTTCTCAATGTGAGCTCTAAAGAAAGAGTAGGTTTCAGGGGGTCTGCCAAGCAGAGCCAATGTTACACTTTCTGGGGCCCAGAGCAGAAAGACGGAGCCCTGATTTGAAGGGCTGAAGCTTGGGTCCTGAGCCCCGCTGCCTAGGGCTGAAGCCAAAGCTTGAACAACTTAGCTTTGTGGGGCACCCAGTGGCATGGGGCCCTGGGCAATTGCTCTGCTTGCTACCTTCTAATGCCGGCCCTGGATTTTATATGCAAAAGAACAATTGATGTGGCGCTGGTGGTCAGTGGAGTTTTTATAGCATGTTGGGGGTGTGGCTCAGAAAGAAAAAGGTTGAGAATGCCTGTTGTAGGTGGATGGCAAAGCAAGAAACACTGCTGCTGTAATCAGTCCCTTTTCATATCCATCCTTGATCTGTTGTACCAAATTCAGAAGCTGTCCAGTGCATGACAGACCCAGGTGAAAGCCAGCCTGTTCATTGATAAGAAGTGGTTAAATAAAGGCAAACATAACAGTAGTTGCTCAAACAATCTTAAAATATCACATAGGTCAAAACTGTTTTGGGTGTGATGGGTCAAAAGGGCCATTACCTTGACTTGTTGTCAGATTTTTAGTATCTTGAGCTGGATGAGACAGGTATTGAACATAATCAAAAGTCATAATCACTTTCCATGAGGGTAGGCTGACATTTTTGATCTGCTCAGTTCGGATGTCATCCAGAACCCCTGAGTTCCCTATTTTCACTGCAGTGATGATCAGTTGCTAGTGGTCTGCCTAATCTTCTCACTTTGTATCATTTGGTGGGCAATCTGATCCTGATAGACAAAACCAGCAAAGATGTTTCTGAGACGTCTCGAGGTAAGGCATTTTTGGTGAAAGGTCCTAGGCTGGGGAACTTGAATCTGTGATTGGGTTCTTGCAGAGTGTATGTGCGTTTCCCTCTGTGAGCCAGCCACAGCAAAAGTATATTGACCTTCAAAATACAAAATAAGGCTTGTCTGCTTTCCCAGTAGTATGTTTGCTATGGGCCATATTTTTATTAGGGATGAGTGGTTACATGAGCATTAGGACAAAAACTTGCAAAGCGAAGCAGTGGTGCTGCATGCGAGAGAAATGTTGTTTCTAGAGCAACTGTTCCCCTTCCTTCAACCTCTTTGAAGCTTCTCCATGAGTGCTCACTGTGGTATCATCCCTCTCCCTAGATCCACACAGAAAACCAGGATGAATGCTGACTAAAGATGCATTCCTTTACACACTTCCTCAGTCTGCACTGTAAAATCCCCCTCTATAGGTAGGTTCCATCTGAAGTCTCCCGTAAGAGCTGCACCCACAGGGAGCCAGAGATTTAATAGGTGGAGAGCATTCTGTAAAGAGGCAAAAGGCCAGTACAGAGCTTCCCCTGATCTCTGGGAACCTCTGATTGTGTGGGTTGGAAAAGCAACTCATACAGCTTTCAAAGCTTTGCAATTTCTGTCCTTAGCTTTGTAAGTATTTAATATTGGGATACTTAGAAAGAAGTGGGGTTTTTTTGCTAGCAGTACAGATGGTGTAGGAATCTTCTCTGAGATATTGTGAAGTGGCATGTGAAGGAGGGAAGAAGTCTATCCAAACACTGGCTTTGCATCAGAAGCATAACACATGGACAGACTGTGCCCTGATGATGACAATTTTCCACTGCTTTGCACCTTGTATTGCCATTTACACTTGTGCAAAGAGAGTGAAAGATTGGTGTAAAATACTAACTAGAAAGCTTATAACATTCGCACCCACTTTGCACAGGTGTAAATGACTACACAAGAAGCAAGACAGTGAAGAATCACGCCAGTATTGTTTTGGTTTAAGGATTGCAGCCTTTGTTTATAGGCTATAATGGGTCACATTCTGATCTCTGTTACACCAGAGTAAATCCAGAGTTCCTCCTTCGAGTTCTGTTGAGTTACTTTGGACTTACACCAATCTAAGATCAGAATCTGTCCCCGTAAATGGGGGTAACTGTCCCTCTAACAGCATATCTCTTTAAATAATCTATTTCTATCCCATTAGAGATTATGACTTTCTGACAGCGGGGGGCATTCAATCTAGTACATGGAGGCTGAGAGCAAAGTAAGTTTTCATTCCTGAGAGAGTCCTCTTGTTAGTTTTTGATACATTTCCTGAGGAGCTGAGATGCCTTCACATCTAGGTTCTTGAACTGACCTGAATTCCATTTGATATCCTCAAGGCTTTTCTGAAACTTTACTTCAATGCCTCTGATTAAACTGTGTTTATCTTTGAAATGTCAAGATATGCAAGAGGCAATGAAACTATGTTATAGGAATGAACATTTCCCCTCCTTCCACAGAACCTTTCCCCAGAGTTTTGTACCCTTCAATGTAGCAATGCTAAGAACTTCAAATCGAGCAAATAAAATAAAATGCATTTAAATTGCATTAAAGTGTTGTTCATTTCTAAGAAGTTGTATTAAAGTGTGGTTTTACTATAAAATGTTCCCAGATTCAGAGAGTAATGTTTTGCACCGACTTTTCAAGTTATGAAGAAATGAGAATCAAGCCCAGGGCTTCCTTTTTCCAAGTGAAATGGGCAGAAAGACGGTACTTTTGGTGTCAGCAGGTAAACAAACACATCTCAGATCCAAGGTTGGGTAAGCCAGGAGCCTTGTGTGCAACACTTAAATAAAAAATTCCCCATGCCTACATCATAGCTGCCCAGAAAGAATTTCTTGTACATGCACAGAGCCAGAGAAAGGCACACAGGAAAGCAACAGAGAGGCCAGGTGGGTGAGGTAACATCTTTTATTGGGCCAGCTTCTGTTGGTGAAAGAGACAAGATTTCTAGCCACTTGAGGTCTGGGAATGGTACTGAGAGTATCATAGCTTTCCCAGACATGAAGAAGAGCTCTATGTACTTGAAAGATTGTGTCCTCTTGCCATGCTCTTCTTGACCTGCTGCTCACAAACAGGGAAGAATTGATACGGGAAGTAGAAGTGGGTGGCAACCTTGGCAGCAGTGACCATGAGATGGTCGAGTTCAGAATCCTGACAAAAGGAAGAAAGGAGAGCAGCAGAATATGGACCCTGAACTTCAGAAAAGCAGACTTTGACTCCCTCAGGGTCCCCTGGTAGGCTAATATGAAGGGGAAAGGGGTCCAGGAGAGCTGTCTGTATTTTAAAGAAGCCTTTCTGAGTGCGCAGGAACAAATCATCCTGATGTGCAGAAAGAATAGCAAATGTGGCAGGCGACCAGATTGGCTTAATAGAGAAATCTTTGGTGAGCTTAAACACAAAAAGGAAGCTTATAAAAAGTGGAAACTTGAACAGATGACTATGGAGGAGTATAAAAATATTGCTTGAGCATTCAGTGATATAATCAGGAAGGCCAAAGCACAATTGGAGTTGCAGCTGGCAAGGGATGTGAAGGGTAACAAGAAGGGTTTCTACAGGTGTGTTAGCAACAAGAAGGTGGTCAGAGAAAGTGTGGGACCCTTACTGAAAGGGGGAGGCAACCTAGTGACAGATGACATGGAAAAAGCTGAAGTACTCAATGCTTTTTTTCCTTTGGTCTTCACAGACAAAGTCAGCTCCCAGACTGAAAAAACAGGTTAAGGATTATTTAGAAAAGCTGGACATGCACAAGCCCATGGGTCTGGATGCAATGCAGCCGAGGGTGCTGAGGGAGTTGGCTGATGTGATTGGAGAGCCATTGGCCATTATCTTTGAAAACTCATGGAGATTGTGGGAGGTCCCAGACGATTGGAAAAAGGCAAACATTGTGTCCATATTTAAAAAAAGGAAGAAGGAGAATTCGGGGAACTACAGACCAGTCACAGCCTCACCTAGTCCCTGGAAAAATCATAGAGCAGGTCCTCAAAGAATCCCTTTTGAAACACTTGGAGGAGAGGAAGGTGATCAGAAACAGTCAACATGGATTCACCAAGGGCTAGTCATGCCTTACCAACCTGATTGCTTTCTATGATGAGATAACTGGGTTTGTGGATATGGGGAAAGTGGTGGATGTGATATATCTTGACCTTAATAAAGCTTTTGATACGGTCTCCCACAGTATTCTTGCCAGCAAGTTAAAAAAGTATGGATTGGACTATAACGTGGATAGAAAACTGGCTAGATCGTCGGGCTCATCGGATAGTGATCAATGGCTCAATGTCTAGCTGGCAGCCGGTATCAAGCAAAGTGCCCCAGGGGTTGGTCCTTGGGCCGGTTTTGTTCAACATCTTCATTAATGATCTGGATGATGGGATGGATTTCACCCTCAGCAAGTTCGTGTATGATGCTAGCTGGGCGGAGAAGTAGATACACTGAAGGGATAGGGACAAGAGATAGGGTCCAGAGTGACCTAAACAAATTGGAGGACTGGGCCAAAAGAAATCTGATGAGGTTCACAAGGACAGGTGCAGAGTCCTGCACTTAGGATGAAAGAATCCCATGCACTGCTACAGGCTGGGGACCGACTGCCTAAGTGGCAGTTCTGCAGAAAAGGACCTGGGAATTACAGTAGACAAGAAGCTGGATATGAATCAGCAGTGTGCCCTTGTTGCCAAGAAGGCTAATGACATATTGGGCTGCACTAGTAGGAGCATTGCCATCAGATCAAGGGAAGTGATTATTCCCTTCTATTCAGCACTGGTGAGGCCACATCTGGAGTATTGCTTCCAGTTTTGGGCCCCCCACAACAGAAAGTATGTGGACAAATTGGAGAGAGTCCAGTGGAGATCAACAAAAATTAACAGGGGGTTGGGGCACATGGCATATGGGGAGAGGCTGAGGGAACTGGGGTTATTTAGTCTGCAGAAGAGAAGAGTGAGGGGGGGATTTGATAGCAGCCTACAACTACCTGAAGGGGGGTTCCAAAGAGGATGGAGCTAGGCTGTTCTCAGTTGTGGCAGATGACAGAACAAGAAGCAATGGTCTTAAGTTGCAGTGGGGGAAGTCTAGGTTGGATATTAGGAAATACTATTTCACTAGGAGGGTGGTGAAGCACTGGAATAGGTTAACTAGGGAGGTGGTGGAATCTCCATCCTTAGAGGTTTTTAAGGCCTGACTTGACAAAGCCCTGGCTGAGATGATTTAGTTGGGGTTGGTCCTGCTTTGAGCAGGGGTTCAACTAGTTGACCTCTTGAGGTCTCTTCCAACCCTAATCTTCTATGATTCTATGATTTTCCCTAACCAACAGAAGTTGGTTCAATAAAAGATATTATCTCACCCACTTTGTTTCTCTAATTTGCTGGGACTGACAGCTACAATAACACGCCAAAAAGGCTCTAAAATAGACCGCCACTTTAAACAGCAATATACAAATAGACTTTTACTACAGGCTTAATTGAATATCCCTGAATATCATTGGTTATATTAGTGTTAACAATACATCTGTTCACCCCCTAAGTAATATAAATATTCTGGGGCTTAAAATTCTACTCTTAGAACTCAGCCTCTGTCTTAGAGTTCACTAGAGCTTTTAAAGGTGACAATTCAGAAAAGAACTGTGTGCACACCTTTTTGCTTATAAAATGAGAAAATTTGACCTGGAAGTCATTGCAAGTAAAACCCAATACAACCCCTTGCTGCCTGTGTACCAGACATTTCTTATAGCAGTGAGCTTTCAAGCAAAATATTTACTCAGGTCAAATACAGTGGCAACCCAGAAGAGAATCACACAAAAATCAAGGCAAGTGTTACAGGAACCAGAACAATTACACATTCCTGTAATGTTGTTTCACTGCCTCAAATATGATGGCATTTCAAGGAACAGTGTTTTAACAGGGACACTGATTTGATGTTTCAGAAAAGTCTTGAGGAGAAGCAGATGGTATTCAGGTCAGATCAAAAACCTAGATGTGAAAGTATCTCATATCTTCTGGAAACTTGTCAGAAACTAACAAGACAAAGGCCTTTCTTACTAGCTCAACATAGCTCAGGTAGAACTGCACCTGGCACTAGATGCAGACAACAGCTGTTTTACCAGCATCCATAATCTGCACTGGTGGCTTCCTGGCAGTACCTGTGTGCCCTGAATGCAAAAAGCATCTGTTTCACATTTATTCATTTACTCAGATGGTATTATCTACCTTACGTGCTACCTTTGGACACAAGGCTCTCATTTATAATTCATAGTACACAGATGCTTACAGAGAGTAGAAGCGTTGGCTACATTACCTGTCACTCGTAGTAAATTTTGTATTCATGGTGGGTAAATATACAAGTATAAAGCTGCCATGTTGTGTATGGCTATCTATAATGCATTAGTAAGCAGTTGTTTGATCATTTATACTGTCATTTTTTGTGGTTGAAATGGTATTAAAATGAAAAATGAAACAAACTCAGGGTTCACCATCTCTCTCTCTCTCTTTTAATTTTTTTCAGAAGATGAAGGTGATTTTGTCTGCTATTGTTTCCTTTGCTTTTCTTCCCTTTGTATGATTATCATTCAGTACTCAGTCAGCTATTCAATATGTTCACCAGTGCATTTGGCTTCAGGAGAAGATGTTTCCTGTTCTTTGTCTTCATAGGATCATAAATCCAGCCTGCTAAGAATATTAAAAGAGAAAAAAATACTCAGGCAGGAATAAAGCATATCAGCAAGAGAAACTGAATGTAACTAGGGAAACATTTACTCAAGATTACATATTAACCAATTTGCTCTTTAGTGCTGAGAGAATATATTAACTGTACTTACCAAGATCCCACTGCATTAATCAAATGCTGTTAAAAATGGTTGCTTTTGAACTAGGAAAGCATCTTCTATACTTTGGATTGTTTTAAAAAAGTTATTTTTGGTGTAGTAAATATTAAAGAAAGACACTATCCCTGGCACGAGATTTCATTCATTTTTCAGGTGAGCGACTTTGCCAGAGATGCTTGACTTAAGAACCCATTAAAATGAAAATTTACCCAAGAGTCTTGCAGGGAATATTGCTTAAAGACATGGATACCATGCATGCTTGGCAGGATGGAAAGCTTGCAGAGCTCTTATAACAGGAATGCAATCCTATTAAAGAATTAGCATAGTCCTAGGCAACAATCTTTTTTCATGAAGTGTATGACATTTTGTATCTAAAGCACATTTTGTGTATTCCTCGTTGGAGTTTGAAGTCTTTATGACTACATGTTAAAAAGCAAAAGGTTGGCTTGTACCTGTTCACATTTGTTCTTATTTCTCTCCCTTGCTGGGCATGAAATTACAAATAACGCCCTAAACTTCATTCCACTTTTCTCCCTCCAAATATATTGCATATCATTATCCACTCTTGCTTCTCTTTTTTTCTCTTCTGAGTAGATCCTAAACTCTGTCTGTTTCATCTCCACCACATGTTCAGACCACACTTAATCTCTTCCTTTCCACAGTGAAAATCCTGGATCAGTTCTTGATTATCTCAAGCTTTGACTTCACACTTTGAACCAGCTTAAAAAAAACTACCAGAAATTAGATAAGTTTCTAAAAGAATCACCCTATCACTCAGACTTTTAGGGATATGGTCCTGGAAGGGACCTTCTGGCTCATCAATTCCAGTCATCGGCTATTTCAGGCAACCCCATTATATAATCCCAGTCATAAATTTATCACGATCCATCTTAAAACTAGCTAGATTGTTTGCTGCCACTATTCCTATTATAAGGCTATTCAGAACTCATTCTGAATGGTTAGAAGCCTTCTTGTAAGTTACAAGAATACCAAAGTAAAATTATGTTGAAGTATATATGTCAACTATCTAAAGTAATAAAATACATTTATCTTACCCCCAGTCACTGAGAAACAGAGAAGGTTGCCTCAGGTTAACCTGTCATCAATCCCTGAGAGAGAGAGTTGAGCTTAGTATTGGCTCTTCTGACTACTTACGAGACAAGCCCGGGATGTCCCTGCAAACAAATAATCTATCCAAACTAATTTAATTGACTTTTTCTTTCCCTCTGGAGTTCTCTTTCATACAAGTTCCTTGACAATTAATACATAGCTAGCAAAACAATCTAAGGTGTCTGCCCACTAAACTTCATAATAGACTCCAGTCTCCCTTTTTCTTCTCTGTTTCTACTAGACTGGTGAGAAAATATCTATTATTGTTTCATGTGAGCTGAAGGTGAGTTTGTTGAATTACATCTCATCTTTGTGTAGCAGGCAGTGCAAAATCATGCTAGGCCAGAAGGAGGGATGAAGAGATTGTACATCGGGCAGCACAATCTCCCCTGGTGCTGCTCATTATACATGGAGTGAATAGTTTGCTCTATCCACATAGCAGATTCTCCTGTGGTCTTCTTGCCCACCACTCAGTAAACCACCCAGTGTGAAGGTGGGGCAAGGGTATAATCCCATCCTTCCTCACCCCTTTTCGGTTACTTGTTCACTCACAGGGAGTAGGAGCAAGCAGCACCTGGCCTTTCTAAAGCACAGGGACTGCTACTGTGAGTGGTGCTTGCAAAGGTATGCAAAGTGGAAGGAAAGTTTCGTGGGTGTTCCTCTAAGCTTGCACAAGGGCCTCTCGCAAGTTGGCCCCAAGTTATTAGTCCTCTAGTATTATATTCCCTTCTGTCAAAATACTAAAATATATTAAGAGGATGTGAACAAAATAAGAAAAGAAAGTTAGGTGGATGAGGTCTGGCTATGTACGAAATAATTTTGACTTGGAGGTTTTCTAGCTAGATTTTTTTTCTTTAGTCATCAGACTGAAGTGCAAACATACTCCACATGATTTTGATGATGATCTAATGAGCCAGTAACTGTAGGTTTTATTAAATTGTTCTACATGTGTTATCATCTTAATACTGTATATAAATATATTCAAATTAATAGGAATTGCACCCCCACTGCCCAACATTATTTCATTTCCATCTACTATATTTGGGAAGTTTGTATCAGTGTTACTAAAACATATTAATAGGGCACTTGAAGCATGTGGCAAGACTTACTGCTTGTGATTAAATATAGAATGCTAATATCAACACAGGAGATATTTTCCCCTTATGAAATTCACTGGCAATGGATGTTTGCTGAACACTCAACGATTTCAGTAACAGAACTGTTGTAGCATGAAGTCTGTGAATCTTCACAGATTACTGCAATATCTAGTTAAACATCATATAAAAATACAGCTACTACAGAGCTTAATATATTTTCATGGAACACCCACTATACAATTTTCAAACCAAAGAAAACAACCTCACTGCCTGGCTGTTCTAAGGCTACTTTGGTATAAGGATTCGTTATCTCCGCTAACAACTGTGCTGAAGCCCATAATAAGAATTCCCTTCACTTGCTCTAACAAGCAAATTCCCTGTTTCCCAAGAACACTCTTATAGAAAGGGAGTGCTGTATGTGTATCTGACTTGAAAGGAAAGCCTATCTGCTCTGCCATTTTCTCCTTTTATTTTCCTTATTTGCAATTCAGGTCACATCCAGCTCGAAGAAGCAATTCTGCGTTGGAAGTGCTGCAGCTGGTTTCCTCCAGTGCTCCCCTCATTCATAGCAAAGGAGGCAGTGGTGGGCTCACACAAATTGGTCTAAATGGGAAATCAATACTGGTTCCTCACTTCCTACAAAAGAGCTGAACTGGGTTGGCTTGTCTCCAAAGAGAAAAAGTCTTGAGTGGAAAAGACTAGCTGTCAGTGGCAGAGCTACTCTGCTGCATACCAGGCTATTTGGGTCTCTGCCACCCTGAGCACATCACAAGAAGTCGGAGATATCCTGGCTTACCTCCCACCATCTGTTTTTGAATAGACAGATAAATATTGGAAAAATAGAAGTTGAGGCTCTTTTTCCCTAGACATACATTAGCTTATAAATACAGAAATGTTTCTGTTCAGCATCAGTAGGAATTTGTACTTCATACTGTACTTAATAGTCACAAAAGGGCTTGAAAACTTGTTCTGCAAATAAAAACTGGTGATACCATGTTCTACAGTTAAAAAAAATAGTTTCTTTAATAAGCAATTCCATCATACACTGCTCAGTGATTGGAACTTAGTTTCTCACTCAACAAGTCTCTTTATTTAATATCCTGTATTTAATTTGACCATGGAATAAATCTCAATAAAATTCACATTTCTGATATATATGACTGTTTTCCATTTTATTTAATTAAATACACGAATATATAAACCCCCTGAAATATCTTAGTTCCAGGGGTCATTCGTGACTAAAAATGCAGAGTGCCATAGAACTTTGTCATTAGTGAATTATATTGATAGTATCCAGTATGTTTTCTTGATGTTTTTTATGTTCTGCCAATTATGAGAGGATCACTTTGTTATTTCCAGGAGAGGAGTTATTATTATTGAAAAATAACAACTGATCTGTCACAGAAACTACCCATAGTCACACCTTTCAATTTGCTGTGGCCCAAATGTGGGACACAATAGTTGAGAGAGACTCAAAATAAGGGACACAAAATGTATCCATGCAGAAAATGTAAAGGGCTGTGGAACTGATTCCTTTAGTGTGAATAACTGTCCAGAACTTCATGTTCTTGATGCCTTATTTCTGAAGTAAATTATTTTCAACAATAAAAGTGAGAGGAAATAAAATGTGGGTGGAATGTAGGGAACTTTGGGACTAAAATGGGGGATATCTGAGAAATATGTCCATATGTGGTGCGCTCTTCATGGGGTAGCAAAACATTCTGGAAGAGGGAGAAGACAGGGACAAGTTCTAATAACAGAGTGGTGGGTGGAGAGGAATGAGAGGGAATTTCATGTTAGGATGACTGACACTTTCAGTATTTCGTTAAAAGACCAGCACCTATATCTGTTTGGAAGAAAGCATAGAAAGAAAAGGCTAAATAACAGTTTTTTTCAAAGGGCTAGAGTTAAAACTCTCATTAACAGTCAAATACTGCCTAATGTAGTGGAAAACTGTCTCCTCTTCCGGATCCCAGTTTGTCCCTTCAGTAAGGATGCTTTTTATGCTATCCTTTCTTAATATCTTCAAATTGAGAGTGCTGTTACAAATTAAAATGTAGTAGACTAAGGCTTAATTTGGTTTGATAAGGCGTACTATACTAATAAACCTATCAAGGATGAAATCTTGGGCCAAATCCTGTGTGCCTTATTTATGTGATTTCTTCCATTAAAGTTAAAGGGACTACTCCCATGAACAAGGTGAGCAAGAGTTATCACTTTGTATATTATTTGAGAGCACTATAATGATTAATGGATTTGATGTGTGGAATGAAAGTAAAGTGTCATTTTTATAAATAAAAAGTATGACTCAAAACATTATGATGAAGTATAGTAACAATTAAGGGTAATAAATTCAAAATGCCTGAGTCTCATTGTCCCAGATGTTGCAGTAAGACAAACAAGACACCAGGAATGTGGTTAAACTAGACTGTAACTTCTTTAAGCAGTACATCTGCAAACTATCCAGCAATAACTTATTCAGTTCAGGCTATCCTTCATTATGGAATCCAAACTACCTGAGGGAGAGCTGTCCTGAGCCACCTTCTCCTGCAGTTTATCAGGGAACTGGACCCCCTATTGGTTCAGTAACTGTGCTGTACGCATGACAAAATGAATTATACAGGTTAACCTATGCACTGGGTCCCTGGACTGCTGAGAGGAAGGTGAAAAAAACAGGTTTCAGAGTAGCAGCCGTGTTAGTCTGTATCCGCAAAAAGAACAAGAGTACTTGTGGCACCTTGTTAGTCTCTAAGGTGCCACAAGTACTCTTGTTCTTTTTGGTGAAAAAAATGTCATCCATTCCAGGCCAATCTGTGAGTGAGGGAAAATATCCTTCCAACAGCCCAAAAAAACAAATAGTATAATGTCCACAGCTCAGCACCCAAACCCAAGAAAGACTAGTTTTTATTTAGTAAAGAATGAATCCTCAAGCAACGTGAATGGCTTATAAGCTTTTTCCTTGAGTGTGTAGGAGACAATAAGATTATGCTGCACTTGTCTGTCCAACCAATGAGCAAAACAGCTCCCTCCCCCACCTGCACACACACTTAAGGCAAGTCTACACTACAAAATTAAGTCAACCTAAGTTACGCCGACTTACAGACACGACAGTAATTGAATCAGTTTTACATGTCCACCCTACTCTCCTTGTGTTGGCAGTGCGCGTCCTCACCAGGAGCAGATTTAACTCCTAGTGTGGGGCATTGCTGGACAGTTTCTGAAAGGCAGCAATAGTCGAGGTAAGCAACGCAGTGACATTTCCTCGGCAGCCCAGGTTTCCAGGCTACCAGCCTCTCTGCAACTTGTCTGGCAGGTTAACGGGGAGCCTGGAAGCCACAGAGCACCCACCAGGCTCCCAGCTTTCTTTCTGCTTGTCTAGTTGTCTAATGTAGAACAGTGAGTCTGGAAGCCCTGGGAGCACCAACTTGAAGCTCCCAGGGTTGTGGCTCCTCAGCAACTTGGGTTTCCAAGATCCACAGCTCCAGGCACACTTCTAAGTGGATTGCCCCTGCACTTGGGACCCCATGGCTTCTGGGTCTACCGTTCCAAGAAGCCACCTGGACTGACTGACCCTGAGCTGGATACTTCTGAGCTCCCAGTATCCATGCCTCTGGATCTGCCAACCAGAGTGACTGCTTTTGAATTGTGGTTTCCAGAGATTTTCCTTTAGCAGAGAATTTCAAAATGTTTGTTTCCATTCCAAACTGCAATGAAACCACATTTTCAAATATCGATATTCTCCATGAAATGGAACTGCATTTCTCCACACAGCTCTACCCAGAAATATACCTGGGTATCTTTACATTTTGGAAATAGCAGGTACACATACTATTCTGAGGTCAAGAGGCAGAGACATGCTTCTGTATGTTACCAATATAGAATGTAGAGTAGTTCATATTACATAGATCAAATTATGTTAATTTATACTAATTTCACAAGCAAATGTATGTTCCTTGAGTCTCCAGCACTTAATTGACTCAAAAACAAATGGAAACCTGTGCATGTGTGTGTTAGGATGACCATATTTCCCTGTGCTGAATACAGGAAACCTGGTAAAATTACTCATGTTCAAACAAGTTTAACAGGAATCAATCAGAACTATGCAATACAAATGTTCAAATTAACATCAAGGTGAGTGAGCCCCTGTTAAAAAGAAATACTGTGTAGTTGGATTCTTTATTTACCTTCTTATCTTTAAGACTTTGAATTCACATGGGGAGGGGTGACACACACACCTATCCGCCCCCCTCATATACACACACTCAGGGCGAGGTCTCACACACACACAGTCCTGTACACCTCTCTTTCTGCCTGCCTGGCGCTCTCCACCCTCCGTGCCTGGCTGGGCCCCCGGGATGGACCCACCTTTCCTGGTACCTGGCGCTATGTCTACCCAAAGCAACACCTGGGGGGAACACAGGGTCACACGCCCAACCACCCCAATTTCTTCCAGTATTCACACCAGAATGTGACCAGCAGCAGCCTTTCTGCACTGGGTGGGAGGGAAGGGATGGGAGCTGCTTCCAGCTGCAGGGGAGGAGGATGTGGGGAAGGAATGACCTGGTCTGTGTCTTTGCAGAGCTCTTCTCTTCTCCCCGACTTCCTGCCCAGTGGCTGGAAGTAGCTTGTCCCTTCCTGCCCACACAAAGTCGAAAGGCAGCTAACATCTCCAGGCTGCTGCTGGCCACTGACATAACCCAGCTGCCTCCTGTCCCCTGGCTAGAACATGGGCAGGAAGGGGTTAAGCCCTAAGGATGCATTGTGCACCAGGGCCCAGGGAGCCTGACTGCAAGGGCTTCACAGAATGTGGCCAGAGAGGTGGCCCAGCAGGGGAGATTGCCTAGGGGACAGAGCAGAGGAGGGTGCTAAGCCCCTGTCCAGGCAGCTGCTGTGGAGCCTGCAGGTGCAAACAGGCTGGAAATCACTTCTCTCTCACCACTCCAGAGTTTAGCTTCCCTGTGTCTGCGCTGTGTGGGGCTTTGGAACATGCAGGGCTCGGCTCTTCTGGACCAGCGTCCCAGGCCGGAGGGTCTTGGGCTTTTCTGGGGCGCCAGCCCAGCCAGAGGCAGTGGGGAAAGGAAGGAGTCTGCCAGTCATGCTGCTGGTGAGCTGAGCGCTCCGACCAGGGGCGGTTCTCCACACAGTACTGAGAGCAGGATGTGCCCCGCTGGGGAGGATATGGAGGAGCAGCGGGTTCTGAAGGGGAAGGGGCAAAGCAGGGAAAGGACAGCAAAAGTGGGAGCACATAAAGGGCCGATGGGTGGGCAGCAGAAGTGACACATGACCGGCCAATGCCTGGCGCCTGCCTGCACTCACTAGCCACTACAGCTCGCAGTGTGCAGCCAGTGCCAGCCAGAAACAGGAAGAGGTCTGGGGCCCTGTTGGCCAAGAGCCGGCACACAACAGTGGCTGTGCTGACAGACCAGCAGGGGGAGTGGCTGCACTGCACTGCAGCTTTGCCCCACCAACAGTCTTGCACACCCACCCCCATTGTCAGTCACTCCCCCGCCAACTAGTGGGCAGGTGGCTGTTGAACAGGGATCTGGCCACTAGCAGGATCTGTCAATACAGATGGGGAGAGACAGAAAATATGGGACAATTTGCCCGTTTTAAAGAAAAAGTCAGGACACCTATAGAAGGGCTTAAATACGGGACTGTCCCTTTAAAAACGGGACATCTGGTCACCCTAGCGTGCATGTGTGTGTATGTAAAAGTACCTTTTGGTATACATCAATATTTCTGAAGGGGTCATCAACTATTCTTATATTTTAGAAACTAGAAAACTTTTTAGCCTTCAAAGAGAATAAGAAAAGATAGAGAAAAAATCTGACTCAATAAGAAAATTTCTATATTAAAAAGAGAGAAAGAGAGAGAAATAAAACCAAGCATAACTACACAGGATGATAAGGACGTTTTGAAATTTCATCCTATGCTTATTACTTATAGATGATATTTGCCACTTTCATATCATATTATGATGAGAAAGTCAGAGATAAGGAAATAGCTTATAATCAGGGCGCATATGATTGTCATCTGCTTTTATGGTATGAAAAAAATAAATGATACAGGATACATTTCACACAGAATTAGAGCTATACTGTTGTTACTGACTTTCTTAATATAATATAAAATGTAAGCCTGATTTGACCCATGTCAGCAGTAATTTTTTGACAGTACTGCACTGCTACTGTTGTATTAACACGGAAATCAAACTTACCAGTTTTACACGGGACGAGAACCTGAACGATTTTTGGTTAACAACATAACTCAGTGAATTTGAACCCCAAGCCCCTCTCTAGGAATGTGGCTTTGGAGGACAGGTCTTCTTAGCTGGTGGCAAAACATTAAAGCATTTAAATTATGCACATATAGTTGGCCAAATCCAAATGTAGCTGATTCATGAGAGATGATTCAATGGATGTGTCCATATTAAGGGGCAAGCTACAACGATTATGGGATCATTTCTCCATGTTGTTCGGTGTAGTAGGCTAAACAAAATGTGGTGCCCCCATTCAGCTTGTCTAAAGCCTTCTGGAAAGCAGCGACCAATGGAATATGTCAAAGGTCCTTTGTGGAACCAAACTTTCCAACCATACCATATAAAAACTCCTGGTGCCATCAGTTGTGGTTCAGAACCCCTGTTTGCCTTGTGGCTTCCTGATAATTTTGTTTAGAGTTTTTAGAGCTACCACACTTTTGTGAAGATCTGTTTAAGGCTTGCTCTGCTTTGTGATGTTGTTACTGTGAGTTGTTCTGAAGTGACAGGTTTCAGAGTAGCAGCTGTGTTAGTCTGTATCCGCAAAAAGAACAGGAGTACTTGTGGCACCTTAGAGACTAACAAATTTATTTGAGCATAAGCTTTTGTGGGCTACAGCCCACTTCATCATATGCATGTAGTATGAAGTGAGTATAACTTACCATAGTAATATTCTGTTCTGAGGCATCATGATTCCGTGACTGCCAAGGATTTGGGGACTGGGTCCTGATAAGAAACAGTGGCTGGATTGGGGGTAGTTATCAGAGGAGAAAAATGTAAGAACCCCTAACTTAATTCTTTAGTAGCTCTGTGATTCACCCCCCTTCCCACCCTCCCACACTCACACTTTTATCTGTCAGTGAAGTAGAATAGTTTGCCAACAGCTAATATGATTTTGATTAATTATATTAACACTGATTATAGTTGTGCAATTTTGATTTTTTTAATGCTCTGTTTGAAATTGTCAGTGGGAGATTTGCTTGTGTAAGGAGTGCAAGATCAGCTCAGTTTCATGCCAATTACAGTAAGATTCCATTGCTCTGCTTGTTAAGGGCTTGAGGTGTAAAAATAGACAATATAGAAGAGTTTTAAAACTAAGACTTGAGCAGTAAATATACAGACACATTCATTATTTAGGCACACACCACCTTTTAATATAACCCTTAATCAGTGTTTTACCTTGCTATCAATGTGTAAATCTTGCCCTCAATGGGAATGATTACCAATTAGGGAACGGGAAACATATGCTCCAAATCACACTTCACTTTACTGGAAATGTTTGAACACTGACAGCAAATACTAATGTAGCTACAAATGTGTGCATATGCCTTCTCAAATCTCATAGGACATTAATTACCAGTGCTTCGAGTTATTTTAGCAATAAAAAGACATTGAATTATCTATGGATTTGAACCATCTGGGCACTAGTCTACTTACATTCTCCAAACTTCTGGATCACGTTCAGAATTGCATAAGGTGTGATACATAACATGTGTTAGGGACTGTGGCTGAAATAACATGTGTTACAGGTAGACCAAAAATAAGTTTGTTGAAGAAAAAGGCAAAACGGTGCACTATCACAGAGGGCCCTTTAGCAGAAGAAATGTCATGTGCCTAGACTAGATGATAGGATAGCTCATAGAAAGTGTGGCACACCCTCACACCATCAAGCCTCACTCCAGGCAAGCTCCCTGCACAGTAGTGCCTAGTTATATTTAGGCGATGGGTTTAAGGATCTGCCCTCTGCAAATCTTTCCCCCAAACAGATGGACCCCAGATGCTTACCCTGTATAAAGACCTCAGATGATTACATCAGCTATAGAGTTGAGGCCGTCTACTTGGAGCAGCCTTTGAGGCAGGATTGCTGTTCCCACTCCACAATCTTCTTCTTCCCTCCCCGGCAAAAAATATTCCAGCACATGAACGGTAGTTTGTGCCCAAAATTGTAATACACCGTAATGGAAGAGATATTTGAAATATTGTAATTATACTAGTAAATCTAGAGAGACTACATAGGTGAGGTTATATCTTTTATTGGACCAACTTCTGTTGGTGGAAGTTACAAGCTTTTGAGCTACACAATGTTCTTCAGATCGGAGGAAGGAACCGGAACCAGAGTGACCTAAATACAAGTTGGAAAAGATTGTTAAGCAGCAGAAATCCATGTTGGAGGTGGTCACTTGAAATGCAGTGGTCAATTGTGGGTTAGATTGTTAAACATAAAGGGTTTGAAGTGGGTAGTTAAGGATGACAGGCAATGTGGTGTGTTACAAATTGTTGCAATTAACCTGTTTTTGGTGTCAAATTCATAACTCTATTAAAATTCCTAGGCTCACCTTTTGAAAGTGTTGTGCAGGTTTCCTTTGAGGACAAGTATTGAAAGATCAGATACAGAATGTTCACTTTGTGAAAAGTGTTGTCCCTGGGTGACATGGTGTTTTTGTCTTTTAACATTTTTTCTGTTTGAGTTCATTCTAGAGTATAGTGATCATCTTGTTTCATCCACATAATTATTATTGGGGCATTTGATGCACTAGATAAGGCACATCACACATTATAAGCATGTGTAGGACACGTGAATTTTGAAAGGTGCATTGTGTGGGTATTGATCATCACAGCAGTGGCGATATGTCTGCAGGTTTTTCATCTGTTCTGGTTGGGTCTGGTGCTACTTTAAGTTAGCGTGCGCTAGTCTCTGAGGAGCTTGCTTCCAAAGATGAGATTGGGGAGGTTAGTGGCATTATTTGAAGGCCAGAAGAGGGGGTTTGGGAAAGATTTCTTTCAGGATGTGGTCCCTATCAATCAATAGCAACCCATATTTGATGATACCTTATAGGGGTTTCAGTGGGTGGTAGGAGACAACCAAGTGGGTGTAGGCAGTGTTGTTTTTTTCTGTATTGAAGCAGGTTCTTCTGGGCTATTTGGATGGCCCTTTCCATGATGCAATCTACTTCTCTGGTGGAGTGTCCTTGTTTAGTGAAGGCAGTTTTAATTGTGTTTAGATGTGTATCCTTGACTTTCTCTTTGGATCAAATGCTGTGGTATGAGAGTGCCTAGCTGTCGATAACAGATTTTTTGCTGTGTCTGGATTGGTTGCTTGATCTGTGGAGTTCTGTGGTGATTCTTTGGGTTCCTCCAAACTCAAAGCTCTTGGTAACTTCAATGTATGTGAGGTGGTATCAGGACAAACCAAGGGAGACACAGACAAACCAAGGGAGACGCATAGACACTGCTATATGGCTGACACAGACAAATCAAAACCACATGCTTTCACTTTAAAGCCAGTACTTTATTTAGTCTCCTGTATTCCCATTGGAATACCTTTACTCAAAGTCACTGCTTTATTTAGTCTAAAGCACAGACAAATACAATAGGTGATAGAGCACCACAAACAGATAATTACCCCCTCAGTAGTTTTCAGGTGACTCAGCCACAGATTTCTGATGGCTGGCCTTCCGTCTGTGGCTGGAGATCTTGATGCATCCATGAAGCGATCCATTTGACCCAAATCCACAGTTCCCCTCTTATACTCAAAAAGTTACAGAGACATGTCAAACAAAAAATATTACATAGATGACTAAACAAATCCAATCACTAGACAAGAAGCAGGGGTTACAAAAATATATATCAGTAAAAAAATAATTGTTTAGCAAACAATTTCCGAGCCGTTAGTCTGGCCATCGTATTTTCCGATAACAGCAGTCCTGAAATACATCCATACTTCCTGCTTTTCACAGATACTTACCCCAGCATGTCAGAGAAGGTGTAGAGCAGTGGTGGGCAACCTGGACCACAGGTTGCCCACCACTGGTGTACAGTCAAGCTTACTCGATGTGATAGCTATTCCCTCCCTTCCCCCCGCCATCTTCCATTAGTTATACTAAGTACATGCAAAGGCTTACTAAATGGCAAAATGAAAAAGCAGTTGGTGCTGGTGTGTTTAAAGAGAATATGATGGATGGGTGATGGTTGTGGAAGTTGTGACATTTCATCCACATCGAGCAGCTGTATTGATTTTAAAGTCAGAAGTCATGATTATAATCTTCTAGTCTGATCTCCTACTAACACAAACCCTAGAATTTCACCAAGTGATTCCTGCAACAAGCCTATAACTTTAGGTTGAGCTAAAGCCTATCTTTTAGAAAGCCACCTAATCTTGATTTAAAGACTTAAAATTACAAAGAAATACCAGATCCCTAGATAAGTTTTTCTAAAAATTAATTATCCTGAATAAATTCTAGCCCGAATTTGTCTAGTTTCAGTCCAGCTTGTTATATGTTTGTCTACTGAATTAAAGATCTATACTATCAGAAATCTTCTTCTTATCCAGGAATTTATAGACTGTTGCTACAGCTACACCATGATTTTGTAACTGATTACAGTCATGGTCAAGTTAACAGCTTATGTCTTTTCTACACTATACAGACTTTGCCAGTACAGCTATACCAGCAGACCACCTTAATGTATACACATTGTGTGCCAACAGATAGAGGAATTCTGCTGGTATAGTAATACCCCCCTCCACTAACAACATTACCTACCCTAACAGATGCCCTCTTCTGTCAGCATAGCTGTGTCTACACTGGAGGTTTGCTGGCTAGGGGGCGTGTTTTTCCCCACATCAGACATAGCTATGTTGACAAAACATTTAGGGTAGACCTGGCCTTAAAAATTACATATTTCAGTTTGTTTTCATGCAGCAGCTTTTCTGCCATTATGACTTTTTAGAAACAAAACAAAACAACTTTGGGCTTACATCAAGGCATTGTCTATGCTGGGGATTTGCCCTGATTTCCACCATTGAGATGTCTTGCTAAGATAGCTTCACTGGTGAAAACCTCAAATATAGACTGTGAAAACCACTACAAGCTATGATTTGCATTGCTTCATCTTATCACAGTTTCAAATAGGAGTGAATTCGATAGGTACCAATGGGTGTTTCAAAGCTCCGTCTTTTCAGGTAGAATAGTGTTCCTAAGTCACGGTCTCAGGCATGCAAGTCTGACTACACAAACTCAGAAAAAAAGACTTTGAGATAAAGATACACTGAAACCACAGGATTAATATATGATTGTCATGAAATCCCTTGTAAGTTTAGTAGTTTTTCCTGAATGGAGAAAAACTGCACAAGCTGCAGTGAACATTGGCTGTAGTTTCTGGCCTCCAACAAGTTTTCCTTATCTTAATTTGATAAAAGAAAAAAGTCAGAAAACTATAAACAGTACTAATCCTCAGAGTCCAGATTCACTCTTCTGAAAGCTGTAAATAGAGAGTTAAAGAACCACAGGAAATTAGCTCTCTGAGTTATGTTAATTGTTCCCCACATTCCAGTATCTTCACAAGGAAGGAACACAATTTGAAGAAGACATCATAACATACCATGGTTTTAAAAAAAATTGGTATGCTTAACTTTGTTTCTTAGGAAATAGAACAGATTTGAACCACTTACGAAAAAAATGTGTGTTTGAAACATGGGCAGAAAAGTAATTGATCTGAGTGCTGTGTTATCTGTCACTTTAAGTCCTACTCTCTGGCAGCAGCAACAGAGACAAAGCCATGAAAAGCAAATACAGAAGAAGGGGGAAATGAAATGAAATACTGTAACTATGGTTTGGAATACAAAAGATTAGGAAAAAACATTTAAATATTAATGGAGTGGCTTCAAACAACATAAAAATAATAAGACAAGTGACTGTAAATGGGCTAGCCCTAGAAGAAGGGGGAGAAAGGGAATGAAAACTAAAGTCAAACTTTATAGATATTTGTTGAGATCTATATTTTTAAACATATATAAGAAAGAAAAGTTTGAAATTGAAATTTGTAAGATAACAGGTTTTATTTTTAAAATGCTCCCATTTTAATTATTTAGTAACTGCATATTTGAATGCACAAAGGTTTCATTAATGCAATGTTTAGCTTGACAAGTCAAGAAAATAATAAAGTTAAGGTTTGAACATCAGCATTAACTCATCTCTATTGCACATCTTTTCTATTTTATTTTTATACAATTGTGTTGCTGCACCCTTAAGCAAGATAGGGTTTGTACTGCTTCAAACAGAGATAAACCTCAATAAGTTCAATAAATGAAAACCCCAGCTTGCCCTTGACTATGCTTAGAGTACAGCATATCTGGAGCTATACCAGTTGCTAAATCAAGGCAATTCCTGAGTGTAGACAAGGTCGGAGTATTTTACCTGGCCAAGCAATGTGTGAATCCACCCCAGCATAAGAACAAATTTAGTTTGTTTCTGGGTATGACTATGAGAGTCCATAACCTGGTGAACGTACTATCTGATTTAAAAATAATCAGCAATTGATTTGTTTTTCAAACCCGTGTTAGCACATCATAATACAGAGTTCTCTGAGGAACAATGGCAGATTCTTTTTAACTTACTGAGAGAACTTTTATAAAATGTGAACCATTTCCATCTGACGTTATTTGAAAATAATCAAAGAATCATTTAATGTTATGGCATTCAAACAACAAACTCCATCCTAACATCTGTTATTTTTAATCAGCAAAGCTATTTTCTTTCTTACACAGAATGTTGACAGGATAAAATTCAGTTGCAGGAGAATAAGCTATATCAAAAAAGTTTCCGTAGGCATGTCCTCCAGACGTAATGGCACTTAGGTGGGCATACAAACAAATGCTATACTGCATTCTGTATTCATTGTCAGACTGAAAATACTTTAAATGTACCAGTATAATTGTAACTATTGTTTTTTTCTCAAAATACAGAGTGAGGCAAATCTGTATAGTAGGATTTTTGAAACACTTATCTTTTTTGAGACTGCCTCAGATCATCATGACTATAGGGTCTGTACAGGTCAGCCAATTTGAATCCAATCATGTGATTGCAATGATGTCAGAGAGCTACCTCAGTTACATTAAATAAAAGAAATGATGTCTAGGAATCTAAGTGTTTGTTTTTTGCAAGGATTAGAGCTAAAGTCAAAAGCACTACTCCAGTTTCAAGTTAGTATAGAAATGACAAATACAAAATAGTCCCGGCACCTCAGGGTTTTCTGTTTGCCTGATAAGGTTAAGTGATACTTCCTCATGGATGGATATGTTGGAACATTCATTTAAAAAAAGAAACATAAAATCACTCTTATGTGCATATCATTTAATCTCAAGGCTGAAATAACATTGCAGAATTTCTATGCCTGTACCTCAGACTTGACATTTGCCATTTTACAGAAGAGTGACAGCTCTGCTATAGTGAAGACTAGCTTTCTGTTTAAAGCACAACTGTTTTAAATGCTCTAAAATCCATAGGGTTAATCAGATTGCCTTGAAATTTGGTGTGCCTCATAGGTACAGTCAGTGATCTAAATTTGGGGCCATTTGACCATGAGGCTCCTGGATACAGCACTGCTCCTTCCCTTCCCCTTCCCCCCCCCTCCAAAAAAAAAGCAGCTTGTCTTCATGTTCACACATTCTAGCAACTTTCCCCCCCCCTCCCAGATAGAGATCAAACCCAGGCTCAGATCATCATTTCAGGGTCTCCAATCTTCAAGGGTTAGCCTAACAGAGTGAAAGGCACCCAGCAACCCTATCGGGAAAATGCAATTACACATTATTTGAAAAAGTTGCTTTTCTAGACTTAGGCATGCTAAGGTTCACACACCTATCCATGCTTCTAATGCAGTATAACTAGCAGGCTCACACAGAATGGATAACTGAGCATGTACACGGAAAGCGGCTAAGTATCTGGAAAACTTTCTCTGCATCACAGGTTTGGGTGACTCTGAGGGTATGTTATGGTCATCGAATCAGGGCCGGCTCCAGGCACCAGCTTGCCAAGCAGGTGCTTGGGGCGGCCGCTCTGAGACGGGTGACACGTCCAGCTATTTGGCGGCAATTCGGCGGATGGTCCCTCACACCCTCTCGGAGCGAAGGACCTCCCACCGAATTGCCGGAATTTTTTTTTTTTTTTTTTGTGCTGCTTGGGGCGGCAAAAACCCTGGAGCCGGACCAGCATCGACTCTGAGATACCTCAAGCACTGTGAATCCAAACCAGGGCAGAAATCTGAAGTTAAAAAAAAAAAAGCAGATTCATAGATTCATAGATTCTAGGACTGGAAGGGACCTCGAGAGGTCGAGTCCCCTGCCCGCATGGCAGGACGAAATACTGTCTAGACCATCCCTGATAGACATTTATCTAATCTACTCTTAAATATCTCCAGAGATGGAGATTCCACAACCTCCCTAGGCAATTTATTCCAGTGTTTAACCACCCTGACAGTTAGGAACTTTTTCCTAATGTCCAACCTAAACCTCCCTTGCTGCAGTTTAAGCCCATTGCTTCTTGTTCTATCCTTAGAGGCTAAGGTGAACAAGTTTTCTCCCTCCTCCTTATGACACCCTTTTAGATACCTGAAAACTGCTATCACGTCCCCTCTCAGTCTTCTCTTTTCCAAACTAAACAAACCCAATTCTTTCAGCCTTCCTTCATAGGACATGTTCTCAAGTCCTTTAATCATTCTTGTTGCTCATCTCTGGACCCTCTCCAATTTCTCCACATCTTTCTTGAAATGCAGTGCCCAGAACTGGACACAATACTCCAGCTGAGGCCTAACCAGAGTAGAATAGAAGAATGACTTCTCGTATCTTGCTGACAACACACCTGTGAATACATCCCAGAATCATGTTTGCTTTTTTTTGCAACAGCATCACACTGTTGACTCATATTTAGCTTGTGGTCCACTATAACCCCTAGATCCCTTTCTGCTGTACTCCTTCCTAGACAGTCTCTTCCCATTCTGTATGTGTGAAACTGACTGTTCCTTCCTAAGTGGAGCACTTTGCATTTGTCTTTGTTAAACTTCATCCTGTTTACCTCAGACCATTTCTCCAATTTGTCCAGATCATTTTGAATTATGACCCTGTCCTCCAAAGCAGTTGCAATCCCTCCCAGTTTGGTAACTCTGAGTACGGTTATCCAGCCAGTTATGCACCCACATTATAGTAACCTCATCTAAATTGTATTTGCCTAGTTTATCGATAAGAATGTCATGCGAGACCATATCAAATGCCTTACTATAGTCTAGGTATACCACATCCACAGCTTCTTCCTTATCCACAAGACTCATTATCCTATCAAAGAAAGCTATCAGATTGGTATATATCAGATGTATTGCTCCAATCTGCCTCTATCAAAGGGGGATTTTTATTTTTGGAAAATATAATTGGAATAGAGCAGAATATTCAACAGGCACTGAACCCATTTTTTAAAATAAAAATCAGCAGGGAATAGAGTGAAAGAATTACTTTTTGTATCTTGGTTACAACACTTCTGCTAATATATCCATGAATGATGTTTGTTTGTTTGTTTGTTTTGTTTTTGCAATAGTGTTACACTGTTGACTATATATAGCTTGTGATCCATTATGACCCCCAGTACTTCTTACTAGGCAGTTCCTCCCCTCCCCCCCATTTTGGATGTGTGCAACTGATTATTCCTTCCTAAGTGGAGTACTTTGCATTTGTCCTTATTGACTTTCATCCTATTTACTTCAGACCATTTATCCAGTTGGTCCAGATCATTTTGAATTTTAATCCTATCCCCCCCAGCTTGAAATAGTCCACAAACTTTTGAAGTGCAGTCTCTATGCCATTATCTAAATCATTGATGAAGATATCGAAGAGAACCAGACCCAGAACCGATCCCTGAGGAACCCCACTTGATATGCCTTTCCATCTTGACTATAAACCACTGATGATTACTCTCTGGGAATGGTTTTTCTACCAGTTTTGCACTCACCTTATAGTAGCTCCATCTAGGTTGTATTTCCTTAAGTTGTTTATGAGGTCATGCAAGACAGTATCAAAAGCCTTACTAAAGTCAAGAGATACCACATTTACACTTTCCACCTATCTACAAGGCCTGTTACCCTGTCAAAGAAAAATATTAGGTTGGTTTGACACAATTTGTTCTTGACAAATTCATGCTGACTGTTACCTATCACCTTATTATCTTCTAGGTGTCTGCAAATTCATTGCTTAATTATTTGCTTCATTATCTTTCCAAGTTCTGATGTTAAGCTGAATAGTCTATAATTCCTTGCATGGTCCTTATTTCCCTTTTTATAGATTAACACTATATTTGCCCTCTCCCATCTTCCATGACTTTTCAAAGTAATTGCTAATGGCTCAGATATCTCCTCAGTCAGCTCCTTGAGTATTCTAGGATGCATTTCATCAGGGTCTACTGACATCTAACTAATTTTCACTGCTTCTCATTAAGTTAAATGTACAATCACTACTAACCTTTTTGGTGAAAACTGAATCAAAAAAGTCATTTAGAATTTCTGCCATTTCCACATTTTCTGTTATTGTCACTCCCCCCCCCTTCCTGTTTTCTCCTGAGCAATGGGCCTACCCTGTCTTTGGTCTTTCTCTCACTTCTAATCTATTTGTAAAAAGTTTTCCTGTTACCCTTTATGTCTCTAGCTAGTTTAATATTATTTTGTGCCTTGCCTTTCTAATTTTGTTCCTCAAAATTTGTTTATATTCATCCTTTGTAATTTGACCTAGATTCCACTTTTTGTTGGACTATTTTTTGAGTTTCAGATCATTGAAGATTTCCTGGTTAAGCCAGGGTGGTCTCTTGCCACCCTCTCTATCTTTCCTATGCAGCAAAACAGTTTGCTCTTGTGCCCTTAATAATGTCTCTTTGAAAAACTGCCAACTCTCTGGAACTGTTTTTCCTCTAAAACTTGCTTCCCATGGGATATTACCTACCAACTCCCTGAGTTTGCTAAAATCTGTCTTCTTGAAATCCATTATCTTTATTGTCCTGCTTCCCCTCCTACCATTCCTTAGAATCAGGAACTTTATCATTTCATGATCATTTTCACCTAAGCTACCTTCTTCTTTCAAATTCTCAACCAGTTCCTCCCTATTTGTTAAAATCAAATCTAGAACAGCCTCCCCCCATTAGCTTTCTCTACCTTCTGAAATAAAAAAAAATGTCTCCAATACATTCTAAGAACTTGTTGGATAATCTGTGCCCTACTGTGTTATTTTCCCAACAGATGTCTGGGTAGCTGAAATCCCCTATCACCACCAAGTCCTGTGCTTTGGATGATTTTGTGTTGTTGTTTTCAAAAGCCTCATCCACCTCTTCTTCAAGGTTAGGTGGTCTTTGGTAGACCCTTCCCATGACATCACCCTTGTTTTTAACTCTTTTATCCTTACCCAGAGACTTTCAACAAGTTTGTCTCCTATTTCCATCTCAACCTCAATCTAAGTGTATACATTTTTAATATATAAGACAACCTCCTCCCTTTCTTCCCTGCCTGTTCCTCCTGAGCAAGCTGTACCCTTCTATGCCAATATTTCAGTTATGCATGTTATCCAACCAAGTCTCTGTGACGCCAACTATGTCATAGTTGTGTTTGTTAACTATCATTTCTTCTTCCTACTTATTCCCCATACTTCTTGCATTAGTATGCAAACATCTCAGATACTGATTTGATTTCTCCCCTATGTTCTCTCTTGACTCACCCTCATTCCTGCAATGGTCCATGTTCTTAACTGCCAATGATGTGGGGTTTTCCTAATAATTTCATTTCAGTTAAACTTTAAGGTTTTTTTTAAAGTGTAGGATTCTAAATATAACATGTTAGTAATTATGCATCCGATTTTATTTTTCAACCATGAAATTGGAAGGAAATTCACTAAATGCATTATTCAATAACAGCATCTGATCATGTTTAATACTATGAAGTGCTCTGTTTCTTCTTTCTCTACTCCATGAAGATGTAATACAACATGCTTGCCAAATGCACACAAATAAGTATTCTTCCCCAAAACAAACTGTTCAGAATGGTTTTCAGCCTAGATATTTTGTCAGTTTTTATTTTAAGAGACAAGTTTCTTCTTAACCAGTCAGTCACTATTTCTTGTGCATCAGTGCTTGCAAGTTAAAGCATATCTCAGGGAGCCATCCATTAGAATGTATTGTAATTTGACAAGAACACAATAGAATTGCAATCCAGGATTTATGGATTAAAAAAAAATTGTTTACATAGATAAATACCAAGAAAAAGGTCACAACTTAAGATGTATGAGCCTGTGTTTGTATCTCTATCTCAGTTATACTTAGGGACTGAAGAACAGATTTTTAAAGGTATTTAGGTGCCCAAAGATGCAGATAGGGGCTTAGTGGAGGGGTTTCAAAAGCACATAGGTGCCTAACTCCCATGGGAATTAGGTGATTATATACTTTTGAAAATCCGACTCTTGCAGGTCTATTTAACAGCATACACATATATTGGACATTCACCAAACTTCTGTGAGGGATCCAAATGTTGAATCCCTGTGTTCCTTAAGCTTCCAGTGTCTGAAGAGAATCCTGGCACTGCCCTGGATTTGGGGTCTCAAGGCACACTCTTGGGGTGCAGTTCCTTTGTCTAGCATCTGCTCCTGAGTGCTCACACCTCCATAATCAACTTCCTAGCCCCTACAACCAGTGCTGATCCCCTTGCCCCCAACACTACCCCAGGTTCTTCAGGAGTTCATTACATCACTTCATGGAACTCCAGACATGGGCGCTTTCCACTTATAGGGGCATGTGATAGATGTAATACATAACACACACAGAGACAGCCTTTGCACAATACCAATATTCTTAACTTAGGAAACAAAGCACTGAAAATATAGATCATGTAGTAAACACCCTGAATGCAATGCCTGTCACTATAGCTCACCCTTCCCTTGTCAGTCCTTGAATGACCATCTGTGTTCAGGGAGGTAGGGTTCTCCCCTACCTCATCAGATTCTTGCAGCAGCTTCCCATTGCTTGCACTGGTGAAAGTGGGTGGAGACCTCAAATAAATCAGCTCTTGCCCTTTGATAACATTCTAATCCCTCTTTCAGATCAGCCTCCTCAGGTAATCATAGACCCGTACCAAGTACATTCATTGTCAGAAAAATTCTCCCCTAAGAAACTAGTTCTCCTGGGGAGGAGCCAGCCGATTTCTAGGATGTTTGTATTTGAATAGAAGACCATGCCAAGTTAACAACCCTCTATATTCAGCCCTGTACCACTACACCTTGGAATTTCAGTCCTACATGGAAGGAAAAGAACAAAAGAGCTGAATATTGAGAATGGAGTTTGCAACTTCGTAAGGGTACATGCAGAGAGTTCATAATCTCACACAGAATATATACATTCTACAGATTCCGCAAATCATTACCACCAACTAGACAATCATCTGCATCTTTTGGCCTAAATACCTTTAAAAGTCTGGCCCCAAGTTCTGTTGTCTTGTATGTATTGACTAAAGATAAATTTCCCTTGTGATATCAAATCTCACAGTAGGGAGTAAGGTCAATGAACATAAAACATGTGGATAAGCATCACTACTTCTTGTCAGCAGATCGGTTAGGCTTATAGGCTAGTGCCATGGGCAAGGAGCACTGAGTGCAGCTCAAGTGAGTATAAGAAAACATTTTGTCCCCTATCTTGATCCTGGAGGCCAGTCACCTAGCACAACTTACAGTAGCTCTAAGTTGTACTTTCTACCTGGGCCTAAACAGCTGTTATCACAGCCAGAGTTTGCTGAGGCTTGGAAACAGCCATGTTTCATGCTGAAAGTGGGGGGAGCTTACGAGCATAGAAAAAATAAGACTAATTTCCTATCACTCTTCTTCTTTCATCCTATGATCTTCACAATCCTCCAGTTTTCTTTGTCTTCCATTATTGCTCTAGTTTCTTCTTTCACACTGTCCCTTATTTCAGATACAGTCTCACTTCTTGCTGGTCAATCAGCTTTTCTCTTTTTCTTCAGATCTCTCTTTAAGATCCACTTCTTCCATTAACCTTTTTCTCTCTAGATTTTGTCACCAATGATATCTCCCCCTCCACAGCTGTGGTACCATATTTTGTCTGAACCATGTTAGGCGGTAAGCTCTTTGGGGCAGGCTTATTTTGAATTATTAATATGTCTTATTTTGAATTTTGTAACATGCATTTACCTTCATGATATGTGTATGTTTATATATGCATAAAATCCTTAGTAATACAAACTGAAATTCAGTATTAAAAATGAGGGCAACATTTCTAAACCCACAACATGAACATACTATGTGTGCTTATGCAGAATTAGACAAAACTTACAAGAAAAAGTCTTCCACAGCTGAATATTGGCTGCAGTTAGTCATGCTAAGTATCACCAAAAGACGGGTCTATTGTGCAGAGAAACCAGTATGTCAAAAAGCTGCTATAGCTACACTGCATATCCTTCCTGACCTTTTGTCTCAGGCTGACTTTCTCTGGCAAATTTAAAGCCTACTGTAAATGCAGATCATTTGTTTTCTCTTTGTAGAGACGTGAGCTGTATGTTCAGCTGGAAGGCTGAACACTGGGCTGCACAAATTGTTCAAGAAAAAGGCAGGTCTGAACATCATGAGCCTGGAATTTCTGTGGCCATGTCCAAAGCGAAATTTTATAATTACTTTAAATAGCAAGCATGATGCCTAGCCTGTAACCTTCCTCTCCATGTCATAATGTTTTATGAACAGTTTTACATCCCATGTGTTGTGCTTTCATCTCCTCCTGATACTAATTTGGATTGGCTGTGGGAAGCAACACATGAATGAACATGCAAACTAGAGTACATAGCATGTAAAACTCCCCATAAAACCTTACGATATAGTAAGTAGGCTAAGTTGGCTGCTGCTTCTGCTTTTTTTTATCCTAAGTTTAATGGGAACAGTGCTGGTTAGAAGTGGGCAAATGCTTCATAAATTATTTATATGACAAAGTCACATCTTTTTCTGCTTGTGAATTTTCTGCAAAAAATATCAGAAATTTTCTCCATTTCAGCTGTTCCAAATTATTTCTGCAAATGATTCCTAGGCTATAGCTTGTTCATGAACAATTTCTTGAGAGTATTGAATATTTGAAATTCAAGTTGTTTTGCATGGGCATGTAGGTCACTTAGCATATATATTTTACCTAACTACATGAGCATATCTCTAAGAATCAGTTTTCTACTATAAATATTTGTGATTCTGAATTTTATATTTCAGTGTCATAAATATTTTTAGCATGTGCTGTTTCCACAAGCATTTTTGTGAGTAAATTAATTTGCTAGAGTATTTGAAGAAAGTGAACACAAAATAAGTACAAATACAATCATAACTAATTCATTTAAAAGTAAAGCTTGTCAGGAATTTTTTGACTAAACATTTTTACAGAAAAAAAAGCCAATTGGTCAAATCCAAAACTGTTTGCAAGAAAGGGCAAGGTCTAACAAATTTCCTGTTCTGAATTTTTTCTGAAGTAGTAGTCTTGACATTTTTGCAATGTCTTTGGTTCAACACTTCCAAAATGAAAGAATTCCATTTTTCAAGTCAAACTGACTTTTTGTTTCAAAATGTTGTTAATTTTGAAACATATCATTTTGATGTCAACCTCTTTCATTTATTTTATTTTACATTTTCTTAATAGAAATTATCAGTGAAACATTTTGATTGACCTGATCTGAAATGTTTTTTGATTTGGAAAAATTTTAATTTTTGACTTTTCATCCAGAGTCAGATTAAGAACATTTATTGAAAACTCAAAAATTCTTGTAGCATAGCAAAACCATTTCCCCCCAGCTCCTATTAAGAAGTTCCTGAATGATGAATACAAACAGGCACAAATTTGCCAAACTTGCCCAGTTTTGCTTTTCCATAATTAATAAATTTACTGATAGAACCAGATTCACAAGCAGAGCTTTGGTCACTTTGTTCTATGTCATAGCTCAGATACAAATGTCCAGCAGATAATTCCTCAGTCAGAGGAAAATTGCTGGTGCATCGGAACTTGCCACCTCCTTTCAACATAAACGGTGTGTCAGGGATGTAGCAGTGCTCCAATATGGCAATCATTCACTGGTTTAAAGCCCAGGATTTGACAGTGGTAGGATTTAAAGATGTCTGGCAGCAGCTTTAGATTACACTGGAGCCAGTGCTGGCCCTGAAAGTCATGGAGTCATGTCTGGTGCCTGATGCCACCCCACCTTTCTACTTCAAGCTTTGCCCAGAACAGCAGAGACTCCAGTTCTTTATCAATTAGGGCATGGTTCTGATCTCACTTAGGGCTTGTCTACACTGTCTAAGTAAATCAAGACTAACTCCAGTAATTTAATTGGAGGCACACAGGTGTAAATTCAGTGTAAGTGACTAGAACCAGGCCCACCAGATATTCTCATCACAAAGGTCACTTTATAATGCTAATTTAACCCACTTTAAGGTCCTTTTACAGAGCCAGGGCCATGTAAATTGGCTTTACTCTAAATGAGATGCAAGTACATTAGCCCAAGCTTAATAAATATGTTCAGATCCAAGAAGCCAGTCCTAGAAACCTTTAGTCAATGGGACTATTCACTCACAGTAGTAAGAGCTACTGATGTGAATCTGGGCTGTAAACCTGAACTCTAATTATGATAGTGGGGGGGAAAAGTGCTCATATGATAACTGATGTAACCAAAACATTCACATTTTGTACCACATGAGTAAAAAGTATTTATATATGTAATAGTTCCTGTGTACTTTAAAACTTTAACAAAATCTGGTAATATTTAAACATTATTCATGTACAATAAGGAAATGCATCTTAATTTACTCAGTACAATGTATTTAGTCATAGACATTTTGATGTGATAAATTTCCCCAAACCTACAGTGCAGCGAATATTATTCAGAAATAAACAGGAACATACATTGATTTTCTTTGCTAAGATTACAAGTAAAGTACCATAAGGCAAAATTAACAGTCAGCAAATGCTGTTAAAGGAATGCATTGACTACAATTAGACTACAGAATACAATTGGATGCATTTTACTCTGTATACCCCCAAACATGTATGTGATTAATATACCTATAATTCATTTATCCTTTTACAGGGTTTAGCTTATGTGTCCTTTATGTCTTTTTGTGGGAAATATAAAGCGTATTAATTAGTGATAAATTTTGCAGATCAGTAGCAATGTAACTAACGATATATTGTGTTAATCCATATGCTGCATTATTAGCAGCTTACTCATAACTTCTATGCACAGCAAAGTGGATGATTTTTTACCATTAATTTCAATTAAAAAATCTTACCAATGAATTACACAGACTTGCTTAGTGAGGTCATGGTCCTTATTTTGCAGAGATGAACATCAGATAAAAAACAAAGCTGGACACTGCACAATAAACCCCAAGAAACAATTAGGAAAAGAGTTGCTATTCTTTAAAGTGACCAGCATTTGTGTGTCAGGAGCAGAATTAATTTAATTCTATTTCTGTAAGTAGGATGAGCTTATATTTATTTTGTTCAAAGGTTAAAATATTAGTTGTACCTGTCTCTGGAATTCATGGGGTTCCTTCTTCAGTAAGCAACAAATCGTACTAGGTGGAGAGTGCCCTTTAACTTTTTGTGACTTATTGTAGGCTTATTATACTGTATGTATACCAACACACATACCATATTATATGTAATAGCAATAGTACAGATTACAGACTCATTGAGACAATTTCTAAACACATACATTGCCTGTATTGTATTATACATATATCCATATGTTATAATATATTTGTATTGATGAGTGGAGGAATGGATAGATAGATGGATATATACATAATACAATGAATAAGTTCAAATGAGAAGTTTAGAAAATGTCTTAAATGTTGTAATCAACACTATTGCCATTTTCAGAAGTATCATTCTATAAAGTAATATTTGCAGGGGGAAAAATGCTTCAGCTAACCTGATTAATAATATGATGTTATTCCTAGAAGTACTGCATTATGAAGACTGAATGGAATATTCATTCTGAATATTATAGCAGAGGCAAGAGAGGGGTGATGCCCATCATTAAATTTGTCCAATGCATCCCATCACAAGACCATGTTTTCAGATGTCCATTTTTGATTTTAGGTGTCAGTATCAGGCTGAACAATTCTGAAAAGAATCCAGCCAAAATGGCACCACTAGGACAAAGAAATCCTTTGACTAAAATTAGAGCACAGAGTACAATTGGATAAATGCTACTTTCTATACCCCAGACATGCACATGATTAAGATACCTATAATTAATTTATCCAAGAACAAAGCTAGGGGAAAACGTACATTATTTTGCCCAAGTTAAAAAAAAAGTCTGGTGAGTTTTGCTCTAGTGCCCCTCTCCTTTGGAGTAGGAACTTGAAAGGAGATGGCTTTTCTCTCAGGAATCTGACATGTGCTGTCACCATGAAAATCCACTCAAATATGGCCAAGTTATAAGACCATCCATTCTGTGCAACAAATGAGGCAGGGACACTGTGGAAAAAATAGTATGTGATCACATAATTAAAGACTGTTTCATAAAGCATATACACAACAGGTCTGAATTAATGTTTCACTGGAACCTTAATAGTGGCATTTCCTAACTTCTATTGATTTTGCAACTTTAGTAATATTCTTTTAACAATTTTGGGGGGGTGTAAAATTGTATACCTCTGCCAGGTAAAACGTACAGTTCAGATCCTGGTCACTTGTGGCCCTTAAAGAACACATAACACTTTTCACAAGAGCAGAGGGCTTAGTCCTGTCATACTGACCAAATTTCAGTTTATATGATCACAATACCTATACTGCCCTCGCAGTTACAATTGGATAGCATGTTCTTAATTTTGTATACCATAGTGTAGTGTTCTGTACACTTGTAAAACAGCTGTTGTGTTCTATTTCAGAGGTGTCTACATTTCAGGGGTGGCTGAGGTATTATTTGAATTTTTGCATATCAGTAGTTAAGTATGTTAGGATCCTACAAAATAAATGTAAGGTAAATTTAGATATATGCTTGGTTGCTTCCACCACTTCAGTACTCATCAATAAGTCAGATGACTGTGGCATTCCCCATGCTCCAAGTCCTAAATTCTTCTATTCATTCTATAATACTAATACTTTTGAAATCCACCTCTTTTTTTATATAGAATGTGTATCTGCAACATAGAGCCAATTGCACAGAGCTGAATTTGCACTTCTCTGAGTGTTTTTGAAAGTAACATTTGATCATATTTGGTTCCATACAATGAATAAAAAAGATATTCCTCACACAAGTGGCAGGTTAGAAATTAATAATATGTAATAAAATATAATGATTCCTACCCTTATTGATCCCTTATACCTTTCACAAAGATTGGAAAGAAGTGAGAGGAGAATTAAAATGGGGATGAAGAGAATCAGGATATCAGTTCTCTTGTCCATATTGTACATTCCAATGTTTTTAATGAACTTAGCAGTGTTGTTTTTATTGGTGTAGATTACTTTTCCATGAATCTTTCAAAGATTGTCTGTTGAAGACATGCATAGTTTAATGAAATGGCATAGATTGCATTGTACCTTAGACTAGACTAGCAAGTTTACTCAATCTTCCCCTTAACCAGTTCAGAGAGAAGAAGAAAGAAGAGAATTGTTTTCATGCAGAGGAAGGGGAAAAATAATGAATGTAAAATAAACTTGTGTTCTATTTTCCTCTTTATGGGAGGAGATATCTTTGCAATGAATCCCCACTGAGAACAATGTTTATAAATATGTAGCATGATCACTGTTTACAGGGAGAAGTTTAAAAGCCAGTAAATCAGTGAAAGAGTGATACCACAGAGCCTCAGAAAGAAGGTTTCAGATGCATGTGTGTGAGAGCAGGAGAGTGAAAAGATGACTATCAATTCCTGCTGCAGAAATCCCTGAGATGGTACAGTTATATGATTAATCATATGTATTGTTAACCGAACCGGCAAACACCTGCAGTTCAGGAATTGACACAAGATTCCCTTCCTAATCTGAGTTTGTTAAGGATCCAGTTCTGCAACCTTTACTCACATAAAAAGCAACAGAGGGTTAACCTCATTATCTCCATACTGATTTATACCTGCCTCTGGAGATTTCCATTACTTGCATCTGAAGAAGTGAGGTTCTTACCCACGAAAGCTTATGCTCCCAATACTTCTGTTAGTCTCAAAGGTGCCACAGGACCCTCTGTTGCTTTTTACAGATTCAGACTGACACGGCTACCCCTCTGATACTTTACTCACATAAGTAGTCTCTGTTACTGTAATGAGTCCCATTGACTTCAATGGAAATAGTTGCTTACGTGAATAACTAGTAATTCATGCTCATGTGATTAAGAGATTGCTGTCTCACTCCCAATATCATGTATTTTCCTATTTCTGGTTTTCATCATAAGGAAGGAATCTTAATTTTGTGATTAAAGCACAGAAATGGGATCCAGGAAACAGGGTTCTATTCCTAACTCTGTCACAGACTTCCTATTTGGGTGACTCACTCAAGGTCTAATTCTGCAGACCTAGCTTGCACAGTAATAGTTATTCACACGAGAAGTTCCTTCAGTTTCAAGGGGACTACTCATGTAAGGGTTGCTTACATAAAGGATACAGAATCATTCCCATAATTGTTCTGTGCCTTTCTTTCCCTGGTGAAACCATTTAAAAAGGTTGTTGAACTAAATTAGTTCTAATTTATAAAGCATACTTTGATCTTTAAATGGGACACTTTATAAAGTATAAATTGTTTTCTTATTTTCTCTTATAAAATGAAATTGAGGAGTATGATATTATGTCTTAAAAACTCCCTCACAAATAATGCAGACACTTCATTTATTAAGAGTAGGATTTTTAAGAGAGTCTAAAGGAATTAGGTGTCAAATCCTACTGGAATGCAATAGGGTTTGAGGCCAAGATCCACAAAAGTACGAAGGCACCTAACTGACTCTTTAGCTTCCTAAGTCTACAATTTTTGATAGTGTTACTGTAGATAAGGGGGAAGCAATAGGTATAATATATCTTGATTTTAGTAGGCTTTTCACACAGTCCCACACAACATACTCACAAGCAAACTAGGGGTGTGTGGTCTAGATTAATTTACTCTAAGATGTGTGCACAACTAGTTGAGAGACCGTATTCAGAATAGTTACCAATGGTTAGCTGTTAATCTAGGAAGGTCTATCTATTGCGAGGTCCCACAACAGTCAGTCCTGTACAGGACTAGTCGACATTTTCATTAATGACATGGATAACAAAGGGGAGAATGTGCTTATAAAATCTGTGGATGACACTGCACTGTGAAGGTCTGTAAGCTCTCTGGAGGATAGGAGTAAAATTCACCACAACCTTGGAAAGTTAGAGAATTGGTCTGAAATCAGCAATATGAAATTCAATGGAGACAAATGAAAGTACTACAGTTAGGAAAGTGAATATGATGAATAACAGGCTAGGCAATAGTATTACTGAATAGGATTTGTGGGTTATAGTGGATCACAAATTGAATAGACGGCAACAAAATGATGCAGCTGCAAAAAAGGCTAATATCATTTGAAAGGTAAAGTTTATGAGACACAGGAGATAATTCTTCACCCTCCTTGGCACTGGTGAGGCCTACATTGAAGTACTATGTCCATTTGTGGGCACTACACTTTAGGAAAGATGTCGAAAAACTGGAGAGAGAGTCTAGAGGAGAATAACAGAAATAGTAAAAGGTTTAGAAACCCTGACCAATGAGAAAAGGTTAAAAAAACCAGGCCTATTTAGTCTTGAGAAAAGACAACTGAAGTGGAAACTGATAGTGCTGAAATAGGTTAAGAGCTGTTATAAAGAGGACTGTGATCAATTGTTCTCCATGTTCACTAAAAGTAGGATAAGTTGTAATGGGCTAGCTCTGCAACAAGCAAAATTTAGGTTAGATTTTAGGAAAAACTTTCTAATTATAAGGGTAGTTAAGTTCTGCAATCAGCTTCTGAGGGAGGCTGTGGAATCCCCATCATAGGTTTACTTAGGCCATGTCTCCACTTATGGGGATCGATGCTCCTGCGATCGATGCAATGGGGATCGATTTAGCAGATCTAGTGAAGACCCACTAAATAGACCACAGAGCGCTGTCTGGTTGACTTCAGTACTCCACCAGAATGAGATAAGTAAGGTAAGTCAATGGGAGAGTGTCTCCGTTACTGTAGACACTGCAGTAATTCGACCTAAGCTATGTCGACTCCAGCTACATTATTCACATAGCTGGAGTAGCGTAACTTAGGCCTGGTCTACACTACAAGGTTAGGTCAAATTTAATCATGTTAGGTCGATTTTATAAGCAATGCGGCTACACAACCAACCCCGTTCCGCCGACGTAAAGGGCTCTTAAAATCGACAGCTGTACTCCTCCCTGATGAGGGGAGTAGTGCTAAAATCAACATTCCTGGGTCGAATTTGGGGTAGTGCAGACACAGCACTGTGCAAATCAATGGTATTGGCCTCTGGGAGCTATCCCAGAGTGCTCCAATGTGACTGCTCTGGACAGCACTTTCAACTCTGATGCACTAGCCAGGTACAAAGGAAAAGCCCCAGGAACTTTTGAATTTCATTTCCTGTTTGGTCAGCTTGGCGAGCTCAGCAGAACAGGTAGCCATGCAGTCTCAGAATTGCAAACGAGCTCCAGCATGGAGTGAATGGGAGACACTGGATCTGATTTCTATATGGGGAGAAGAATCTGTGCAGGCAGAACTCTGATCCAGCAGAATAAATGCTGATATATATGCCCAAATCACACAGGACATGGTGGACAGAGGCTATACCAGGGACACACATCAGTGTCATGTGAAAATTAAGGCGCTAAGGCAAGCCTACCAAAAGACAAAGGAGGCAAATGGTCGCTCCGAGTCAGAGCCCCAGACATGCCTCTTCTATAATCAGAATAGCCACACGGGGGGGGGGGGGGGGGGTGCTGCACATCCGCCCAAAACCTGCAGCCCCTCCTTTTAAATAGCAGCTGCAGGCCCTCTTTTTAAATGGCAAAACCAACTGGCGTTGTTTGCTATGGGAAAGGAGGGTGCTGCAGTTTGGAATCATTCCCTCATGTTATGAATGCGGAAGAAGCCAACCCCGCATAACCTTTGGCTTACCATGGCTGCCTGAAAACTGAATTCTGTTGCCCAGCCGTGTGTGATGTGTCACCATACAAGCAGGCGCTCAATATAAAAGGCAAAATGTGACCTTGTACCTAAAACACATGTGCTGTCTGCTGTGAATTGCTTGATTCACTGTGAAAGAGTCTCCCTTTTGTTCTCAGAAATTTATCTTCTTAAATTGTACTCTCCCTTCCCCCCCCCCCCAGCTGCAAATGTTTCTATGCTCCCTATATCAACTCCGGCCCTGACGTTATCGCAGATTAGAAGGTGGAAAAAACACACTCGCAATAACACGTATTCAGAGCTCATGCATTCCTCCAGCACTGATAGGGCACAGCTAGATGCATGGAGGAATTCGGTGGAAGAGGCCAGGAAAGCATAGAGTGAGTGTGATCAGAACATGCAGGAGGAGATGCTGAGGCTAATGGGGGAGCAAATGGACATGATGAGGCATCTGGTGGAGCTGCAGGAAAGGCAACTAGAGTACAGAACCCCACTGCATCCATTGTATAACCACCTGCCCGCCTCGCCAAGTTCCATGTTCATATCCAGATGCCCAAGAATGTGGGGGTGGGAGGGGAGAGACTCCAGGCATCCAGCCACTCAACTCCAGAGGATGGCCCAAGCAACAGAAGGTTGTCAGTCAAACAGCTTTGATTTGTAGTGTGGCTACAATAAGCAATGTAGCCTTGTCCTTCCCTCCTCCCCCACCCCACCCAGGCTACCTTTTACTCGTCAGCATTGTCAGTGATCTCCATTTTAAAAAATAAATAAAGAAATAAAGAATGAATAGATTCAAAACAATATGGACTTTATTTCCTTTGCCAGCTGTGGTTGAAGACGGGGAGGGAGATTGGCTTACAGGGAAGTACATTCACCAAAGGGGGCGGCTTTGCATCAAGGACACATACACAACTGTCACACTGTAGCCTGGTCAGTCATGAAACTGTTTTTCAAAGGCTCTTTGATGTGCAGCACACCTAGCTGTGCTCTTCTAATTGCGCTGGTGTTTGGCTATTCAAAATTGACCACCAGGTGATTTGTCTCAACCTCCCACCCCACCATAAATGTCTCCCCCTTGCTCTCACAGATATTATGGAGCACACAGCAAGCAGCAATAACAATGGGAATACTGGTTGTGCTGCAGTCTAACCTACTCAGCAAACAGTGCCAGTGCCCTTTTAAATGTCCAAATGCACATTCTACCACCATTCTGATCTTGCTCAGACTATAGTTGAACTGCTCCTTACCGCTGTCTAGGCTGCCTGTATACAGCTTCATGAACCATGGGAGCAAGGGGTAGGCTGGGTCCACAAGGATAATTATTGGCATTTCAACATCCCCAACAGTAATTTTCTAGTCTGGGAAGAAAGTCCCTTCTTGCAGCTTTTCGATCAGCCTGGAGTTCCGAAAGATGCAAGCATGCACCTTTGCCGACCATCCCACATTGATGTTGGTGAAATGGTCCTTGTAATCCACCAGTCCTTGCAGCACCATTGAGAAGTACCCCTTGTGGTTTATGTACTGTTTGGCAAAGTGGTCTGGTGCCAAGATAGGGATGTGTGTTCCGTCTATCGCCCCACTACAGTTAGGGAACCCCATTGCAGCAAAACCATCCACTATGACCTTCACATTTCCTGGAGTCACTACCCTTGTTAGCAAAAGGTTATTGATTGCCTTGGCTACTTGGATCACAGCAGCCTCCACGGTAGATTTGCCCACTCCAAATTGATTTCTGACTGACTGGTAGCAGTCAGGCGTTGCAAGCTTCCTCATGGCTATCGCCACTTGCTTCTCAACTGTCAGGGCAGGTCTCATCTTGGTATTCCTGTGCTTCAGGGCAGGGGAAAGCAACTCACAAAGTTTCATGAAAGTGGCCTTATGCATGCGAAAGTTTTGCAGCCACTGGGAATCATCCCATACCTGCAACACTATGCGGTCCCACCAGTCTGTGCTTGTTTGCCAGGCCCAGAATCGGCGTTCCACTGTATCAACATGCCCCAATGCCGCCATGATATCCCAATTGCCACATCCTGTGCTTTCAGGAACATCTGTGTCCATGTCCTCCTCACAATCGTCTTTGTGCTGGCAGTTCCTAGCCAGGCTCTTCACATACTGCAGGATAATGTGTGAGGTGTTTACAATGCTCACAAAAGCAGTGCGCAGTTGACCAGACTCCATGCTTGCCATGCTATGGCGTCTGAACAGGTAACCCAGGAAAAAAGGTGCAAAATGATTGTTTGCTGTTGCTTTCAGGGAAGGAGGGAGGGGAGACTGACGACATGTACCCAAAACCACCCGCGACTATGTTTTTGCCCCATCAGGAATTGGGACCTTAACCCAGAATGGGCTGCGGGGACTGTGGGATAACTACCCACAGTGCACCACTCCGTGAGTTGATGCTAGCCACAGTATTGAGGACACTCTGCTGACCTAATGTGCTTAGTGGGGACATGCACGATCGACTGTATAAAATCAGTTACTAAAGATTGACTTCTATAAAATCAACCTAATTTCGTAGTGTAGACATGCCTGTAGGTCGACTTATCCCACTAGTGTAGACAAGGCCTTAGTCTTGCCTCAGCACAGGGAGTTGGATTAGATGACCTCTCAAGGTGTGTGTTGGCCTAGTGGCAGAGCACTCATCTGGGATGAGTGAAACCTGAGTTCTAGACACTGCTCTAAATCAAGCAGAATGGGTATATGCACCAAGGCATCCCACATCTCAGGTGAGTGTGCTACCACTAGGTGCAACACACTCTTATGTCTTATACCCTGCTGGTGAGATTGATGCAGGAACACCTAATTTGAGAATCCCACTTCAGAGCTGGCAGGGCTTTGGCTTCAGTAAGGGCTCCAAGCAGCTATTAAGTATTCTGGGGTGGAGCTCTCGCAATCTCTCCTGTTGAAGCTGTTCTACTTGGTATAAATACTTTATGGCCCGGTGAATGTTTAAATGACTCTATAGCACAGTGGTTAGGGCGGTCTCCTGGGATAAGGGAACAAGTCTCTGCTCTAATGAATACCAGTCACCTCCTCTGTGTTTTGTGCATGTCAGCCATTTGTCAAAGCACATCTTCAGGATCAGGCCCTGCAAGTGAAATGTACAGGGGAAGATCGAGCTTGAAGATCCCACCAGGCATTAAACACTGAGCTGTTTGGGGGATTTGGGTGGATGAGCACATGGCTGCCAGCAAAAAGTTAGATGCTTGGGGATTTTACCAGTGGATGTTTAGGTGCCTAAGCAATTTAGACACTACTGGGTTATGTGGCAGCTGAGCAGGGGCTTCATGGAAGTTTGGATTTTGTGACGTGTATGTGTGTTTTTTAAAGGCAGATCTCACTCTTTCAATTCCTTTTAATTAGATCAGTAATCACCTATACTACATTAGCCCATCATTCTAATTAAATCTGCTTTTCTGTTTTAGAATGAGAAATAAAGTTGCTAGAAAGCAATGTTTGGAAATACATTGAGATATCATTTACATTTTTCTAGCTACTGTACACAATGTGTACTATCTGAAACGATCACAGGATCGCTTCAGGTTTTTTATTTTATAAATTTAACTGACATTTTGAAAGGAATGGCTGTACATGAACTATCATACAGAGATTGCATTTTCACCATGAAATGAGAATGGTCATTGTGCTCAGAAAGAGGATTGCATTTTGCTCACTTTTCCTCCATGAGGCTATCTGTCCTCTTTTAAAAGCCTCCTGTTAAAATAAAAATTAAGGAGTCAAGTGCAATACTTGCACCTTATCTTGTGTCTGATTGGGAACTGGTCATCCACATTTTGAAGGGTTAGGAAAGATTATAAAGGTATATCACAGAAAGTACTTAGTTTTTCTAAAGTGATTTTGTTATACATCATACATCACAGTGATATTTGAAGATAGATTTATTATAATCTCTTAAAGAATGCTTTGAACATTTATAATGCAGAGCTTTTATCTAAAATTCCAAGTATTATTTTAGAAATAAGGTATATCAGTGAGGAGGGATTTAAACTAGGTTCGACGGGGACAGGTGAGCAAAGCCCACAGGTAAGTGGGGAACATGGAGACCTGGGAGATGGGTCAGAAACGAGAGGGAGTGTGGGCTATATTGACAGAGAGAAAGGAGGGTCAGGACAAAACTGGGAGGAAAGATCAAACCAATATCGTAGATGCCTATATACAAATGCGAGAAGTATGGGTAATAAGCAGGAAGAATTGGAAGTGCTAATAAATAAATACAACTATGACATTGTTGGCATCACTGAAACTTGGTGGGATAATACACGTGATTGGAATGTTGGTGTGGATGGGTACAGCTTGCTCAGGAAGGATAGACAGGGGAAAAAGGGAGGAGGTGTCACCTTATATATTAAAAATGTACACACTTGGCCTGAGGTAGAGATGGACATAGGAGATGGAAGTGTTGAGAGTCTCTGGGTTAGGCTAAAAGGGGTAAAAAACAAAGGTGATGTCATGCTAGGAGTCTACTACAGGCCACCTAACCAGGTGGAAGACGTGGATGAGGCTTTTTTTAAACAACTAACAAAATCATCCAAAGCCCAAGATTTGGTGGTGATGGGGGACTTCAACTATCCGGATATATGTTGGGAAAATAACACAGCGGGGCACAGACTATCCAACAAATTCTTGGACTGCATTGCAGACAACTTTTTATTTCAGAAGGTTGAAAAAGCTACTGGGGGGAAACTGTTCTAGACTTGATTTTAACAAATAGGGAGGAACTCGTTGAGAATTTGAAAGTATGAGGCAGCCTGGGTGAAAGTGATCATGAAATCATAGAGTTTGTAATTCTAAGGAAGGGTAGAAGGGAGAACAGTAAAATAGAGACAATGGATTTCAGGAAGGCAGATTTTGGTAAGCTCAGAGAGCTGATGGGTAATGTCCCATAAGAATCAAGACTGAGGGGAAAAACAACTTAGGAGAGTTGGCAGTTTTTCAAAGGGACACTTTTAAGTTTTTCAAAGGAACACTATTAAGGCCCCAAAAGCAAGCTATTCCGCTGGTTAGGAAAGATAGAAAATATGGCAAAAGACCACATTGGCTTAACCACGAGATCTTGCATGATCTAAAAAATAAAAAGGAGTCATATAAAAAATGGAAACTAGGACAGATTACAAAGGATGAATATAGGCAAACAACACAGGAATGCAGGGGAAAGATTAGAAAGGCAAAGGCACAAAATGAGCTCAAACTAGCTACAGGAATAAAGGGAAACAAGAAGACTTTTTATCAATACATTAGAAGCAAGAGGAAGACCAAAGACAGGGTAGGCCCACTGCTTAGTGAAGAGGGAGAAACAGTAACAGGAAACTTGGAAATGGCAGAGATGCTTAATGACTTATTTGTTTCGGTCTTCACCGAGAAGTCTGAAGGAATGCCTAACATAGTGAATGCTAATAGGAAGGGGGTAGGTTTATCAGATAAAATAAAAAAAAAAACAAGTTAAAAATCACTTAGAAAAGTTAGATGCCTGCAAGTCACCAGGGCCTGATGAAATGCATCCTAGAATACTCAAGGAGCTAATAGAGGAGGTATCTGAGCCTCTAGCTATGGAAAATCATGGGAGACGGGAGAGATTCCAGAAGACTGGAAAAGGGCAAATATAGTGCCCAGATATAAAAAAGGAAATAAAAACAACCCAGGAAACTACAGACCAATTAGTTTAACTTCTGTGCCAGGGAAGATAATGGAGCAAGTAATTAAGGAAATCATCTGCAAACACTTGGAAGGTGGTAAGGTGATAGGGAACAGCCAGCATGGATTTGTAAAGAACAAATCATGTCAAATCAATCTGATAGCTTTCTTTGATAGGATAACGAGTCTTGTGGATAAGGGAGAAGCTGTGGATGTGGTATACCTAGACTTTAGTAAGGCATTTGATACAGTCTCACATGATATTCTTATCGATAAACTAGGCAAATACAATTTAGATGGGGCTACTATAAGGTGGGGGCATAACTGGCTGGATAACCGTACTCAGAGAGTTGTTATTAATGGCTCCCAATCCTGCTGGAAAGGCATAACGAGTGGGGTTCCGCAGGGGTCTGTTGTGGGGCCGGCTCTGTTCAATATCTTCATTAACGACTTAGATATTGGCATAGAAAGTACGCTTATTAAGTTTGCGGATGATACCAAACTGGGAGGGATTGCAACTGCTTTGGAGGACAGGGTCATAATTCAAAATGATCTGGACAAACTGGAGAAATGGTCTGAGTTAAACAGGATGAAGTTTAACAAAGACAAATGCAAAGTGCTCCACTTAGGAAGAAAAAAAATCAGTTTCACACATACAGAATGGGAAGAGACTGTCTAGGAAGGAGTACGGCAGAAAGGGATCTAGGGGTTATAGTGGACCACAAGCTAAATATGAGTCAACAGTGTGATGCTGTTGCAAAAAAAGCAAACATGATTCTGGGATGTATTAACAGGTGTGTTGTGAGCAAGACACGAGAAGTCATTCTTCCGCTCTACTCTGCTCTTGTTAGGCCTCCGCTGGAGTATTGTGTCCAGTTCTGGGCACCACATTTCAAGAAAGATTTGGAGAAATTGGAGAGGGTCCAGAGAAGAGCAACAAGTATGATTAAAGGTCTGGAGAACACGACCTATGAAGGAAGGCTGAAAGAATTGGGTTTGTTTAGTTTGGAAAAGAGAAGACTGACAGGGGACATGATAGCAGTTTTCAGGTATCTAAAAGTGTGTCATAAGGAGGAGGGAGAAAACTTGTTCGCCTTAGCCTCTAAGGATAGAACAAGAAGCAATGGGCTTAAACTGCAACAAGGGAGGTCTAGGTTGGACATTAGGAAAAAGTTCCTAACTGTCGGGGTGGTTAAACACTGGAATAAATTGCCTAGAGAGGTTGTGGAATCTCCATCTCTGGAGATATTTAAGAGTAGGTTAGATAAATGTCTATCAGGGATGGTCTAGACAGTATTTGGTCCTGCCATGCGGGCAGGGGACTGGACTCGATGACCTCTCGAGGTCCCTTCCAGTCCTAGAATCTATGAATCTATATCTGCAAGACAAGGCCTATTCCTATTGACAACTTTCCATAGGATCTAAAAATATATGGTGATACCAATGGCAAGGAAAAGTGGAAAGTCCAGACAACAGAAAGGAATCCAAACTGTTATTCTGATACAATTGTGCTTTGGGTTTTGAGGCCTTGCACCAAGATCCACATTTAACTGCCTCAACTTGACTGATTAAAATTTGATGAAATGGAAGTTGTAGGGATAGTTCTTCTCTCCGTTTTATAGCTGAACTGAGGCACAGAGACCTTCAACAACTCGCCCAAGTTCACACAGAAGTCAAGAATTGAACCCAAGTCAAATCTTCTGAGGCCCAGTCCAGTGCCTTAAGCACTAGCCTTCTTCCCACTTAACTCCAGTTGATTTTTAAAAAAGCTAAAAAGATTTTTCATTGCTGTTCCACAATTCATGCAGTAAATCTCTTGGGATATTACCAACTAAATTCTCAAGCCAAACATTTGTTTTATTGTTTCAGAGCTTAAACATATCATCAGTGTAAAAGCCTGAACACCCTTCTTTAATAGTTGTACTTTCGGTATTCAATAACATGTTTTAGATCTTAATTTTGTTTGCATATGCAATTAACCCTTTTCCCCTCTGTTAGGTGACTGTAAATTGTTACCACTTTTCAGAATGGAAAAGAAGTCCTGTTTAACATTTCACTTGCAAAAGAATGCAAGTATTGGTAAGAATCACTACATATAAAAGGGGATAAAAAAACAACCCTCTGAGGAAATGATTAGTAATTAAAATGGCCAAGTTAAGGTTTTCCATATTTGGCATAGTAAACTCTACCTGATTAGCTTGTGTTTAACAAATGTGAAATACCATATTCTGGTACTTTACCAAACATCAAATCATTCTTTTCAAGTCAGTATATTTATATATAAACATGTACAGGGGTCAAACTGGGATAAAATGGTGGTGGGACTCTTTCAGCCTCCACCAATATTTGCCAGAATGAGACACCACTCATACTATATTGTACAGATATTTAAAATATTATCAGAGTGTGCTAGGCTTCTTAAATTGGTTGTTTGTTGATTGGTGGGAAGGAGGAAATTAGGGCAAGAGCTGTTAAAAAAAGTGGAGAATTTTTTTCCAGTAAGTAGTTGTAGCTCTCTCAAATCTTGCCCACTTGTGGCATCAATATGAGATGCCACTCACTGTAAATTGTGCAGATTTGTGATCTCATTCCTCACTTTATTATCTTCACATGGCATTTGAGTTAACACTTCACTGAGATGACTGAGCTAGCTTACACCTCTCAGAGGTATTGTTCCATGGCTTTGTAGACATCTCTGCATCAGTTACACAGAATTTGCAAAGAAAACCTCAAAAATATAACTCACATCAAGATATATATATATATATATATATATATATATATATATATATATATATATATATATATATATATATATATATATATATATTTTTTTTTTTTTGCTGGAAAATCTGCATTACTTTAGTCAATTAAAGCAGCCCAATTTAATTTATCAATGAGAGGACTACAAAAGATGTGTTCTTAATGCGATTTAGCTTACTTGAGTTTACTAGCTTGAGATAAAAACCTAATGAAGACAAGGCCTTTTGGGAGGGATTCACGAAGGAGATTTAGGCACCTAAGCACAGCATTTGGGTACTATTGGCATTCACAAACCCCTGCTCAGCTGGCACTTAGTCCTGTAGGTTCCTACTTTTCCACCATTACAATCCCCAGGTTACATACATTTCAAATGGCTGGTCACACTTCTCTCTTAAGCATTTCCTGTTGGCTATCTTAAGCATCTCTCTGCTGCACAGGATGGCTTTTGTGAGTCTTACTCTTAGGCACCTAATTCTCCCCATACAGTTTATTTGGGAGCCTGGGCAATATGACTTTGGGCTCAGGATTCCCCTTGGTGGCAGGGTGCCTAAAAGTTAGGCATTACAAAACTGAGTGCTGCGGCAGCGAAGTTTTACTTGCAAGTCCCACCCTCTGTATTTTTCACATGAGTTAGTAGATTGAGTTAATAACAGTGGGGAGCCTAGGCTTTAATTTGACTTACTAACTCTTGTAAAACCTAAAAAAAAAAAATGTTTTCATGAGGATTTTACCTCAAGTTAGCTAACTCAGGCTAAGAACACTGCCCTACTCTTTTGTCTCATGAAGACAAGGCCTAAGAGGGGGATTCAATCACAGGCCAGGTCTACACTTGTCACTTCTGCCAGCATAGCTATGTTAATCAGTGGTGTGACTGGCACAGCTTTAAGTGGAGATGCATCAACACTGTACTTTTGGTGATATACCTTGTTTTACGTGGGGAAGGTAGGATAAGCTATAATGGCATCTATTTGTCAGACACCGACAGTATTTATCTGATTGGGAGAATGGGCTGGGCCTGCTGCACACAAAATCCTCTGTTGGGGTGGTCTTAGTGGAGCCCCCTAGTGGGTGTTCATGTTAACACTCTATGAGATGCACGGGGCAGTCTACACCTCTCAGATTCTTTTCAGGCTTAGGCAAACACCACCATAAACAGTTGAACCTCTCATCATGTTTTTAAGCTCTTGTTCACAGCTGTGGGGGGATAGAAATTTCCTTTATTTTAAATAAAAGCTGGGATTCTGCTCTCATCACATATGACTAAGTGTTGTGTTCCTCGGCATAAGCCTCAGACTACCTCCACCATTATATGTATATGGTGCATTCATATACTGTTGGAAGGAGTTATGAATTAGAATATAAAATAATTGCCTTAGGCTATACAATGGAACCTTTGAAGCCCTATGGAAAATATGCTATAGATGCATTTTCTCAGGTCACAAATTTTATGCCGGCTGCTGCAGCTTAGATGCAGCTCTATCCTGAGAGTTACAAAGGAGCACTGACAGTGAGGCAGGATTAGTACAAATGTTCTTAAAAGTGAGAGGAGGAAGAGAGAGAGATGGAGTGCAGGGAAGGAAGGAGCTCTGACAGCAGGCATATGGCCCAGCAAGGACCAATTATTTTTTCTTATTGTCTTTTCCAAATACATAAATTCTCAGGCTACTTAAGATGTACAACAGATTATGTTCTGTTTCAGCTCTCTTGACTGCTGTGGTGTTATTCCCACCCCTGATTTTTTTTTAAAAACAATCGAAACTGTTGCATTAAAGAATTTGAGGAGATGAGAAACTAGTTGAAAAGGTTCATTTAAGGACTTCAACTATTTCTAAATAAATGGCACCATATTTTTTTTACTTTTCATTTTTTACACCCTTTAGGATAAATGTTTCCTTCCCATTCTATATACCTTGCATATAGGCACAGAACATTCACACAGCTGAATTCCCCACTGGGAGTCATGATTTAATCATATATGTATCTTCACTCAACATTCAATTTGGCTTCTCTAGTACTATGTGCCTGGAGACTGAGGACATGTTCTTTTTTGGTATAGGTATACTGGTTTACTATGCTGGAAAAGCACTTCTAGTGTGGCTGCATCCTATCAGAACATGCTCCCTACATGTCCTGTCTGTACCTGGAAGAATTCTTGTGTAGAATGGGCTGAAAAATGCAAAAAAGTGTTCATAAAATATTTTTGAAAAAAATTGGTCAACATTTCTAATGTTTTAAAAAATTCTAATCATACTCCAAACTGGTTACAACACAGAAAAATAATGTATTGAAATTGTGAAAATATTATACATATTATACATATGTTCAAATTTTCAAATTTTAAATATATATTTTTTTCAGATTTTTACGTGTTTGTTTCTGAGGTCCTCAAAACTGCTTCTGAGAGTGAGTTTGAAAAATAATCTAAAATCACTGTTTTATATTTAATCCCAAGAGTCATACAGGAAGAGGTATTATCAGCTCATGTCTTTGATGTGAAATAATGATGTCTGAAGTGTACAAGCTGGCAATTCCTCGTACCACTGCATCTGTTGAATATTTATTTTCAGTACTGAAGGGCATAAAGTCATGCTGTCGAGCAACACAAGGCCATCAGTGGCCAACTGGACTGACTGTACTATCCACTGAAACAACCTTGAATCATATTTATAAATGGAAAGCACTTTTTTTTAAGGAAGTGATCATCCAGTTCACCTACAGGAAGGGCAGAATAATTTCACATTCAGATTCAGCCTTGAGGAAATATCACTTAAACTATTGGACAAATAGAAAAGCCTAAGGTTCCAGACAATCCAATTCCTCAGTTCAGTTGTATTATTTAAGACCAGTAATAGTATAGTGTTTTCTTACTATCTCACTTGTTATGTTATTACAAACACTTGTAAAATATAATGTAGACCCTATGCCCATAGTGTAATAATGTTCTATGCCATATAACACCACACAGCCCTGTACAGCGAATAATATGGGCCCAAACCTACCAGGTAAGCATGAAATCACCAGTGATACTTGTCCTTTCCTGGAAAACTCTGCCTACTCTACTGGTCCTCAGTACTCATATCTCCCTTTATTGATGCTTTATATGGGACTTATTCCAGGTTAGAGCTGGAAGAATTCAAAGAGATCATTTTTGTGAGTTCAGCATGTGTGATGTGGCTGAGAGGGTAACAAACCTTTCTTCCTCATCATGCTTTCTTCCTTATCTGTATGGCCTGAATGTTAGAATATATGCAGACCATGGCATTATGCACTTTTGCCACATATAAGGGATAATTTGGCCGACCCTGTATGTGTATATATATTCCATTGCATACATATGGGTACAGGAATTATTAGTTACAATGTAAATTTATTGCCTCATGACTGTGTTGGGGTCTTCAAAGCTTCATGGAAAATGAGTCTCTGAATAAAGAGGAAAAGCACATGGGTACTGTGTCTGATATCTGCCCTGCATAAGTGATAAAAATTTTTCACCTTGAGCACTTGCATATAGCGTATCAAAATTTAGCCATATGTTTCCAGACACAAGCTGATGCACATTGGCAGGTCTCTACCCCTACTGTATTCTTTTTGTGTTTAAATAGAATTTATCTTTCCACTGTTATCAATCTGTCACTTTCAAAACATTACATTCATTTAAAAAGTATATTCTTAAAAATGTAATAAAAAATCAACTTTTTTCACCAGTGAAAGAAGCAATAGAGAGAATGCAAAAATAAATAATTATGCCTCTTTAAAATGATTTAGGACAGAGGTTCCCAAACTGCAATCTGTTGATCACTGATTGCAGAGTATTTGCTGGCAGTATCATGGTGCTGGTTACTCCTCCACATTGTTCATTATTAAATTGCCTTAAAACAATGCTAAAATATATAAAACTTTCCTTATTTCACTTTCCCTTGTAAGTAGTTGTTCTGCTTACCACTGAATGAGATGGGATCATGAGTAGCAAGGGAAGTGGACCAGGCTATGAAAAAAGTTTCAAATAAGTAAAGAGCAGAGTAATTATTTCCTTTCCATTTGCATCTATCTTTATAAAAAAGCATAGGTATCTACCCAAGCTGGTGACAACTTATATAGGATGTCAGAGGAGAAGGTAGACACCTACAGCTAAAAACAAAATTGGTTATAAAAAGTGATGCTGAGAAAGCCCACAAAACAGCAAGTCTCAGTGACATGCATCCATGAATTTTAAAGAAAGTGAGCAAAAAAGGCAGTGAACCTTTCACTGACATTTTTTAAAGTTCAATAGATTGGGAAGAGATCTTTGAATTTTTCAAAGCAGCAAACATGTTCTCTCTTTTTGTGATGGAGGTGGGAGCATTTTTAAGGGTCAAAAGCAAACTAGGAAGCAAGGGAGATCTGGGAAGAAAAACAAACAAACAAAAGCTTGAAAGGTCCACTCCTGCTCAAAAGAACGTTGTCATTGATTTTACTGAGAGTAGAATGGGGCCCTTAAAATGATGTGTTAAGAAACCACCTGAAATTCCACTGTTTGAGTAAAAGTAAAAAGCATGGATTCAGGCAGGGGAGGACATGCTTAACTAATTTGATGAAGTTCTTTGAAGATATTACTGTCATGGTAGATAAGAGAAATTCATTGGCTGTAGTATTCTTACATGTTTGAAAAGCATTTGACAAGGTTCCACATCTCATCAGAGATTAATTGCTAAACTAAAGAATCACAGAACTGGTGTGAAATAGGGTGCTAAGAAGAAAGTTTTGAAGGGTTTAGGAGTAGGAAATAGAAGGGAGATGGAACTGGGAACTTTTGAAGCTTGAAAGCGTTACCAGTGGACTACAGATAAAAGGCTGTATGAGAGCTCTGTTATTTAACATGATCTGGATCATTTGTCCTTTATGGACATTTACTCACTTCATACCATCTGACTCATTAGGAATTAGCCCCACATAAAAAAAATATTATGTGAGGGGAATGCCATTAGGAGGAACTTTATGGAGTGTCCCCTTTTTATGGGATAGGAGGAGGGAAGGGAAAGTGAGGTGATATGGCCATATGTTAATATAATGTTAAGATGAAAACTTAAAATAATCAAAGTCAGGAAATGCAAAAATAAAGACATGATCAGGCAAACCCTTACTAATATGAATATAGTCCCATTGATTTCAATCATAGCATTCATATATGTGAGGATTTGCAGGATTGGGCTTATATTAAATGGAACTATTTATGTGACGTTTTCACATGACATTCTAATTAAAAAAAACTATGAAAACGTGATCTAGATTAAATTACTATAAAGTAGCTGCAAATCTAGTTGAAAAACTATTCACAAAGTATAGTTATCAATAGTTTGCTGTCAAATTAGACAGACATATGTAGTCTGATATCACAGGGATCTGTCCTGGGTCCAGTACTATTCAATATTTTCATTAATGACTTGTATAATGAAGTAGACAGTATCCTTATAAAAACTCTGAGTGACTCCAAGCTGAGACAAGTTACTAATACTATAGAGTACAGGATTGAAATTCAAAACAAGTTAGAGAATTAGTCTGAAATCTAAAAGATGAAATTCCATAGAGACAAATATAAAGTGCTACACATAGGAAGGAAAAATCAAATACACAAATACAAAACAGGGCATAACTGGCTAGGCAAGAGTACTGTTGAAGAAAATCTGGAGTTTTAGGGGATCACAGATTGAATATGAGTCAATAATATGATGCAGTTGTGAAAAAGGCTAATATCATTCTGGGGTGCATTAACGGGAGTGTTGTTTGTAAGACATGGACGATAAGTGTCCTGTCCAACAAGGAAGGTCCACTGACACCAGACAGACAGTGGAACATTAAAGAAGAGAAAATATTGATTTTTACTCCCTCCTCCCCGTGAAGATGAACCTTAGAAGTGAATTCCTCCCATCAGCAGAATTTGTAGCTAAAAGCAAAAAGGAGGGAAGAGAATAAAACCCTAACAAGGAAGAACTGTGTAAGTCATTGCTGCTTGAGATTCTGGGGGCAAGGCATGAGCAAGGGATTCCCATCGACTAAGTCTGTGTTAACCCTAAAGCTGTGAATAGAGCTTGCTTATTATAGAAGCTTCTATTAACTTTTTAAAACTTATTATAACCCATTTGTGCATGTATGTTTGCCTGCTTTAACCTTGTAAATCACTGTCTTTTTTCCTATTCCTTTTTGGTAAATTTCTATATAGTCTATTATAGGATTGCTGGTGGTATGAGATCTAAAGGGCCTTTGACATGGAGTAAATGACTGGTCCTTTGGGACTGGAAGTAACCTGAATACTGCTGTGATTTATCATGGAAGGGAACATCTATCAAAAAGGTATACTTGCCTAGGTAACAACCGAGGGGACTATCTGTGACTCCTTGTTTAGGCTATTCATAAGAACAGCCATACTGTGTTAACCAAAGGTCCATTTAGCCCAGTATCCTGTCTTCCAACAGTGGCCAATATCAGGTGCCTCACAGGGAATGAAGAGAACAGGTAATCATCAAGTGATCCATTCCCTGTTCCTCATTCCCAGCTTCTGGCAAACAGAAGCTAGGAACACCATCCATGCCCATCCTGACTATTAGCCATTGATGGACCTATCCTCCAGGAATTTATCTAATATTTTTTTGAACCCAGTTACACTTTTGGACTTCACAACATCCCCTGGCAATGAATTCCACAAGTTGACTGTGGTGTATGAAGAAGTACTTTCTTAAGTTTGTTTTAAACCTGCTGCCTATTAATTTCATTGGGTGACCCCTGGTTCTTGTGTTATGTGAAGGAGTAAATAATACTTCCTTATTTACTTTCTCCACACCAGTCAGGATTTTATAGACCTCAATCATATCACCCCTTAGTCATCTCTTTTCCAAGCTGAAAAGTCTTATTAATCTCTCCTCATACAGAATCCTTTCCATACCTCTAAGAATATAAGAACATACATAAGAATCGCTGTACTGGGTCAGATCAATCATCCATCTAGCCCAGTATCCTGTCTATCTAAATGGACAATGCCAGGTGCCTCAGAGGGAATGAACAGAACAGCCAATCATCAAGTGATCCATCCGGTGTCATCCATTCCCAGCTTCTGGAAAACAGGGAGTAGGGACATTTCAGAGCATGGGGCTGCATCTATATCCATCCTGGCTAATAGCCATTGATGGACCTATCCTCAAGGAACTTACATAGCTTTTTTATTTTTTTAAACCCTTTTATTGTCTTGGCCTTCACAACATTCTTTGGCAGTGCCTGAGATGTTTACACTTGATAACTGGTTGGTGAAATTCAAGTATAGAACTCACAGCCACTTTGATGTTTATTTCCTGGTTCTTAACAGTCTGCCGTGAGGTTGATACTCATATTTTTGATTCACTGCAGGACAGCTTGACACCCATCATTGGAGGTTTTTAAAAACATGTTAGACAAACTCCTGTAAGGGATGGTTTGAGTATCCTTGATCCTGCTTCAGTGCAGAGGGCTGGGCTAGATGACAATCTTGAGGTACCTTTCAGCCCTACATGTCTGTGGTTTTACATGAGAAAGAACTACACATTTGGATGAGGATTTGCTGCATTGATCCTTCATTGTTAATACCTAGACCTTAGATAACACTTTTTATCAGTGTTCCTCCATGTTTCATATACCACATTTTTGTACATGCATTCTATGATATAATTATTTTGCATTCCTAAATTTTTAAACTTGCAACATCAATATTGCATTTGTACTTTCTTGCATAAAACGTCATTTCAAGAAACAAAAGGAAAATAATGTAAATGATGCAAATTAGGATATGAAGCTCACATCTTAACCAGTGTCACCAATTTATCAACCATCTCTATACCCCGTGGAAAACAATAATCAGAGCTCTGCATCTATGTGGAGGTTTCTGGATGCCCTGCCTTTTCTGGTCCGTGGAAACATGGCTCTACTAGAGCCATGTTGTTAAGGCTGTCCCTGGCTGCTGCTACCATTGGAATTTCACACAAGAGAGTTTCCACAGCACTGAATGATAAAGACTCTTTACTTCTTCTATATTAGGCCCCCATCTTGCAATTTGATTTCAGATTTTTGCAACCATAGAGGACCCATGGATTTCAGTGGCGCTTCACATGAGCCCAGCTGCTTGCCCATGCAGTATCAGGGACTTAGACTGCATTCACCTACAGCAGAATCACTACTGGCTCTTAATGAAGGAGGATGAACATCCTTCCCTGGCCTTGCCACCTCTGAGATACAAAAAAAATTGGATATTCAGGATGATCCCATAGCCCAAAAAACTGGACAGCTGGCAGTGTGTACTGAGCATCCTTACAGAATTTCCCAAGACAGCTACCTCAAAACCTGGGAAAACCTGGATAGGTGGCAACCCTACCATGAACATATTCCCAGGTCTGTGAAGGTCTCCCCATGGAGTTCAGGGACAGGACCTGGATGGTGCCAAAGATATGTGAGCACCAGTTAGTGTTGCAAGAAGAGAGATTCATGCACAGAATGTATTTTTCAAAACACCTCTGTGGGATTATTTCTCCTCCCTGATCTTTAGAAATGTACTGCAGTCTTCTGGGGCATACATAATGTTCAATAATTAACTTTTATGTATGTTGTACGAAGAACCGTCTAAATCTATTTTACTACACCACTATATATATAATCTTATCTTATGCAGCTTAAGCTATACTTGGCTTTCAAAATGCAAGTTTGAAAGAGAAATTCCCAGTGCATTGCTATTATTTATCATTATTCCCCTTGCAAGGCCTGTCCTGGCTAGACTGTTTCTAAACTCTCAAGCACTCTAACCTGTCAGATAAAACAAACCACAAATGAAGAAAAGTTAGAATGTAAAATCCACAGGTCTGTGTTAAAGTATTGTTTTATCTACCACCAAAATTGTATATCACAAAGGTGAAGGGAACCATTAGAGAACAGGTGCCCTGAATGAGGAAAGATTTCAGACCCTGGACCTGGAAGCCAGCTTGTTGATTTATTTGAGAAAACTACAGTAGTTAGTAGTTGCTTCAAAGCAAAAAATGGAGTTTCTCTACTCTTCATCTTCAAGTAAAGATGAATGGGCTTTCATAATGGACCTTGCCCTGACAATAGGAATAAATGACTGTGATTTCTGAACATTTTCAAGGAGACCTGGAGACTCAATATGCAAAATCTCTCATTCTATCATTGAAAGTGCAGCCTTGGATTATTACTGACAGCCAAGATGCGGTTAAAGTAAAGGTCATGCAGACTATTGACAATAATAAATTTCAAGATTTGGTATCTTTTTGCTGAGGCCTGCTTTAGGCCATACATCAAAAACCTGTATTTAAAAAGCGCTTTTCCCTCAACCAATAAAAATTGCAATAAACATTTTTCAAGCTTGCTTTCTGAATGAACTAGTAAAAAAAATAGATGTCTTACATTTTTAACTTTTAAACTAACATATGAGAACTGGCCACCAAACAAGCAATTTAATCCTCAAATACCCACCTATGATGTGTAATTGAAGTTATGTAGAATAATCACTTGCTGCTAGGTGTAAGAAATCAGCACAATTGCATATTTGAATAAAGGCTGAATGTATATACTGGCAAGTTAATTTAGTTTTCAGCAGGTAGAGCCTGAGGTAAAACATCTTTAACTTTGCAGGTTAACTAATTGCCCATTCCTAACTGGGAAACAAATATCTATTGCTTCAAAAGCCAGGTCAGAAAGATAATTTCTCTTTGTCTGGAACCTATTTATTATTAATAGGCAACAACATGATATTGCATGCATAGAACCTGTAAATAGCAAGTAACAGAAACAGTCTGGGACATTGATTAAAGCTTGCAAAATATATGTACAAACAAAGAAAACCACCACAACATTAAATAATGACAAGAGTCCAGATTCACAAGAGGGTTTAGATGCCTAAGTGCCACTTTTCACACGTAGAGCCAAGAAAAAAACCCTCTTAGCTGCTGCTGAATCCTATAGGCACCTACAATTTTTTTGGCAGTTCCCTAGGTGCCTATGTTTCTGCCTCTGACCTTCCTACTGCAGCCCCTTGCCAGCCATCCGAATGCCTAAACGCCGGAGCAGTTCACAAGACAGGGGAAAATAGATGTTCCTCTGTCTAACTGGCCTTTAGCACTGAGAAGTGGTTGATTGCCATTCAAATCCCTTCTCCTCCCACAGGAGGAGGGGACACTTGGATTGGTGTCTCTCACATCTTGGATAAGTATCCTAACCACTAGGATAAAGGGTACAAGGGAGGTCCTCCTCCTCCATCATTTTGTTTCAGGCCCCACAAGTGACTTCAGGCAGCTGAACATCTATCTTCCCCTTTTTCATGGATCACAAGCAGAGCTAGGCACCTCCCTGCAGCCTGGAAACAGGTGACTAACTCTCTGAGGGGGCAGGGCTTAGTGTATACCTCTCTAATTGTCTTCTCCTAGTAGGTATTTTAGGTGGCTTATTGCCTAGTGTGCTGGCTTTGTTGATTGCAAGCTAAGGCACTTATCTCTCCCTATTCATGATATAGGAAGCCTAGGCGCCTAACTCAGGTTTTGTGAACTGCAGTGTTATTCCTGTGATTTTCTAGGCACCTCAAAGTTAGGCACTACAATGCTCAGCATTGCAACATCTAAGATCTTTCATGGATCTGGGCCTAACATCCTGGATCAAAGTAAAATTCATAACCTAGAGATGAGAGACAGTATAGTCAATTATCAATCCCCTAAGCCATCCAGTACCCAGTCTGAGAAAAGTAGGATGTACAAACCACATATATCATAATTCTTAGGCACAGTGGCTTGATTAGCTTTTGTTCCTGCCATTAAGATTTGTAGTGGTACTTTAATAAACTGTATTTTAATGGCTGTATTTCCCTTCCTTACATTAATTAGAGGGGGAAAACGAATGATATTTTAAAATCTGGAGCTATTACAAGCAATATTTTGTATAAATAAATACGATTACATAATTTTTCAAAACACAATGGGGTGATACATACAGGATTATATCTAGGTTTGTATTTTACTTTGCTCCTATTAGCTTTAATCTCTTTATCATATTTCATATGGCTGTTTAGGGACCTAACAATCATTTTAGTAACACAGACATTTGGAAAGAAAGAAAGAAAGAAAGAAAGAAAGAAAGAAAGAAAGAAAGAAAGAAAGAAAGAAAGAAAACCACAAACATAGACCCTCTATTTTATTGATGTGTTCTTTTAAAATTGTGGAGAATATTGATTCAACAGTCTATTATAACTGTAAAATTGCTGTATTAGCACTCAAAAATCATACTGATATTTTAGTAGATTATTTAGTGCTAATAAATAACATTGTTGTTGTGTGGCCAAATTGCTATTAATTGAATAAGTTAAATGGAAGGCCGCCTGAATAAAAACAGAGGGTTAGATCCTCCGCCTCCCTTCATTCAATTTGTGTTGCTCAGATGACATCATACAGTGCTGGCATGTGGGGCATGGGTAGCTACACACTGTAGTGAATGGCATGATGAGTCCACAATCCAGTGTATAGCTACATGAGGCAGTGAAAGGCTCTGGTGGTGGGGAGGCAGCAAGGGAAATCTCTACCAGAGCCTTTCCTCATTGCTAGAGTCTTTCACTATGGTGGGGAAAGATTCCAGCAGTGGGGACAGTACACTACTAAAAATAGCAGCGTAGTCATGGAAGGCACTACTTGAGCATGTAAAGAGTCATGTAGGGTATATACACTAGGGTTCTGGAATGTCTCTATTCTAGCTGCCTGAGCAGTGACTTACCAGTCAGAGTGCTATTTGTACCCATGTTAGCTGGGCAAGTAGTGTCGATTCTCTACATGCTGCTACAAATGAAGACCTAAAAGGGAGAAGAGAGTCTCCACATTCCCCATGCTTCAGATTCTCCTGACTTGTTGAAGTTCTCAGCGGGTGTCCAGTTTGTCATAGACAGTTACTATATTTCCCTCCCTATGTTCCCTATGGTAGGGGATGTCAGAGGTGGGAATGATATTCTGGCTATCCTTACATGTCAGTCTCTTGGGAACCATTGCCAGCTGTGCAGGTTAGAGTAGCTCCAAGATAATGGCTCCTGAATAGTCCCTTGTCCCCATTTTACAGAGAATCTGGTTCACTGTATACACTGAGAAAGGACATCAGGACTTGTTCTAGAGACAAGACAAAACAAAACAAAGCAACACAACACAATTTTGAAATATTCTGAAGTTTTCTGACCTTCTTTAAAAATTGAAGATTATTTACTGGTAAGGAAAAATAAATAAATACAAATTCTACTACATATTCAGAAAAAAAAAGTCTTCCCCCCCGCCACTGTTGAATGGTCCCCTTTAGGAGAATGCCATCTTATAAATAAGGGAGAAACGACATGTGAGATATTTTAGATATCAGAGATTTTAAATTTTCTAAAAAAAAAGGAAATATATGCCTTCTTTTCAGAAACTCACTGTCAGAACATTTTCAAATGTGGCTCAAGAAGGGGATTTAGTTAGCACCGGATTATCTGTATATGTGTTACATTGAGAAAAATCAAGCTTTTCAATTATCAGTTTATCTGGGGTGGTAGAATCATACGTCCCCATGTACACACTGGAGAACAATGGTCCGCTGGTGAGTACACCTGGATCCCACTAATTGGTCTCTTACAATGTCTGGCTACACCCAAAATCAGCTAGCCACCCTGTTAACCTCTATAGGAACTATCAGTTTGCCTGGGCCCGATTTCCTGGCTTGGGTCTCAGCTGTCCAGGCTTGTCCATAATTGCACTTCATGAAGGGACAGTCCTGGCAAAGGTGCTCCTGTTGCTTTGAAGACCTGTGTAGGTGGACTTGAACACTCTTTGGGCCTCTTGCCCAGGACAGGATAGAGTCCCGTGATCTCATTGCAACTCCTGATGGCTGATAGAGTTCAGTCTGGGTTGGGACTCCAGGAAGGCTGATTTCACTGGTTTGTCCTTTTTTTGGGGCAGGCTGATCCCATAGCCCTGATATAAATACTCCTTGGCATCCAAGGAGGGCAGTCCAAAGCCATGTCATTTCACATCAAGTGTACAGCTTCTACTAGAGTCTCAGGCTGATGTTTCAATACCCAGTCTTGTCCCCCGGGTGGGGAGTATCTAGGTGAATTGTTCTACTGAAACTAGCTCATCCGCCTGCACCCTAGACTGTGTCTTGGGCTGCAGCCAGCACTTACAGTGGTCCCTTAGCTTCTGGGCCACCACCAGGGGCCGGCCCCCCAATGGATACGTTTCTTTGTGAAAGCAACGATGGCAAATTTCATCCATAATATCCAAATAATCCAAAATGGCAACCTGGACTCAGGAATAATCCTGTGAGGCCACTGGGTCAAGTCCCCTGTATGCAGCCTGACTTGGTCCCATCACATATGAGGCCAGCAAAATGGCCCAGTGTGAGGGAGGACACTGTGCAGCTTTTGCCCCTCACTCAAATGTAATTAGAAAGGCCTCAGCATCATCTTCTGGTCCCATCTTTGTGAGATTCACTGGGATCATGGGGACCAAATATGAGCTTGGTGTTCCTGTGGCAGGATTTGTTGCAGTCCCTGACCCCTGTATGAGCATCAGCATCTGTGGACAAGGGGCTGCTATTGCTTCTGTTATTGTGCAGCCAGTTATTTTATGAGTTGCTGCAGCTGTTGTAGCTGGAAGGCTGCTTGTTGCTGTGGTAGGGCAGCCAACTGGTGCAACACTTGGTGGTGTCATTCTTGCTGTTGCACAGCCTGCTGCTGTTGGTTATCCATTCGCCATTTTAATAGCTTATCCCCATCCATCTTTCTGATAGCTCTACCTGCTGTCGACAGTCCAAAGGCTGTTCACCTGGGCAGGACAGAAGGCTGGATTTCTTCTCTCTCTCTCTTTTTTTTTTCCTGTCACACTCTTTTAGCAGGGTTGGGATGGAGGGGAATGTGAACAATTCAATTGTGAATCGATTCACTCAACATAGGCACTATTCAATGGTCAGGCAGAGCATGGAAGGTCCTTTTCTTTCCTGGCACCCCTGTTGAGAGACACTCTGGTCCTGTGGTGATCTGGCCGATCCGTGACTCAGCCTTCCAGCTAGGTCACATGTTTCATGTCCCCTTCTTTTTGGAGTTTATAAAGAGTACAACAGGGTAGCCCTCTGGGTTAGGAGAAGGTGTCTGGGTCTCCCCTTGGGTTGAGATTTCAGGGTCTTGTCCTTCAAGCCCATCTCTCCCCTAGAGTCCCCATATCATGATTCTGCATCTGTCTTTGGCATCCTTTAGGGACTGGTAGGGGAACCCAGGCCCACCCTCTCAATGGGGTTCCAATCTAGGGCCCAATGTTGTCAGCTACATCCTGAACTACCAAAGTGCTATCCTGTTCCTCTCTGGATCCCTTCCTACTGTCCCCCTTTTCACCAAGGGTAAAGTAAAGACATCAAATAAGAGGAAATCAAAGACAGTCTCAGACCTTCAACAAATCCCAAGTCTCTTCCCTTTGGGTTTTGGCTACACTAGTCAAGCATTAGGCCTCAGGCTGCAGGAGGTCCTTCCTAGGAATTCAAAAACTAGGTCACCTCACTTCCACAGTCTGCTGCCTTACTGAACTGGCCTGCTCCCCTTTTTAGTTCCTCCTCCAAACCATGCATGGTTTGCAGATGTTGTGGGGTGGGGCTGCCTGGGCCCAGAGCAGATGCTTAATCCCTTCCTTACTGGTGTGGGATTTGTATACCCCATCACAGTCCTCTAATCTGTTTCACAATTCCACCTGAACTATGTATCAATCTATTGTTTGTTCACTGGACTGAACAATAAAACACAGCATTTCCTCAAGAACTTCTGACATTTTTCTTCTACCACTGTGGTACCAAGGACATTACAAAGGGGAGTAATTTTATAGGCTTTGAGTCCATAATATATTTGGCCTAAAGATCACATGCCCCATTGTAAGTGGATGTTCAATGGGGCATCACATTAAGGAACTGCAGTTTAACAAGTTGCTTTAAAGAGAATACACTGAAACACATCAGCAAAATCTGGAACTAAACAACATTATAAAAGTTAGCAGGAGGTTAAGATGTGACATGGCAATGGACTACACAATCAGAGGCGATGATCATTCTAGGATCTATAGAAATGGTCAGGGCATATTGAAAGAGCTCCCACTCACTACTTGATATAGTATGTTTGTATAAAATACAAAAAAAAAAAAAATGGGAATTAGGGCCTGATCCTCTGAAGTGCTGAACACCCTCAGTTCCCACTGAAGTCAACAGGAGTTGAGGGTACTTTACACATGATCCTGTATTCACTACACATCCTGAGCTCTCATTGATTCCGAAGGGAACACAGAATATGCAAGAAATGTAGCACTGGACTCTTTAAGAAATTTCAGAGTTCCACTCTGCCTCAGCATGATGCAGATTTAACTGACATGGCCTAATAGGCAACATACTGTATAACCATCACAATATGATTGTACAGCTATACATACCAGCTAGATCAAGGTGGAAGATTTTCTTCAAATAGGTTTTGTGATAATTTTAATATTTTGGTTTTATATTTATTTTGAATTTATTTCAAAGAAGATTATACTAATGATATTCCAAAATAATTTTGCAAATTTTGGCTACTTGACATTAATGGGATTATGTGATTCTAACACCTTTTCTGATGTGGGCCTTCAAGAATTCAAGTGAAAATTGTATCTCACTATTTTACAGCCCTATCCTCACTGGTACCTTGCTGTATGAGTAAGTAGAGTTTGGAACCAGATCAGTGTGGGCATGTTGAGAAGTAATGATTTAAAACAAGTTTAAAAACTTTATATGCGAATGAGAGAGGGTAGGAATGAGTGAGATACAATAGGTGATGGCATGGCATGCTATACAATTTCAATAATTATGAGTTCATATTTTCAGATTATGAGATTACTTATACATGGCAGACCGCAATATTTTTTTATAGAACCTCACCCCATCACATATTGTGTTTATGCTACACATTTTTTTCAGTTTTATCATGGGGGGGTGTGGGTCTTCTGCTTGTCTTTCCACTTTGACTTGCATTAGTTACTATGATAATAATGATGTCATTATTATGGACAGAGTTTAGTGAGTTCTGCAAATGTATAAAGACAATTTATATAATGTGTGTAATGTGGGCATTTATTTCTTATCATTTGAATCCCAATAAACACATTTATTTAATGTTGCTTTCTACCAGCTTTGAAACAGGACAATTTTAAACAGCAGTATCTAGGGCCTCAAAAAAGTCTATATTAAACACTGCTCAAGGTTATAAAGAAAAAACAAACAAACAACTCCCCTCCCCCTTTATTTCCCTTAAAAGCTTACCCATATACAATCCGAACACTGAGCTCTTGGTAAGTGTGGAGAGTTTGTGTCCTCCCAAGCCCTGCATTTCCCACTGCCTCCCTCCTTAATAATTTATGCAATTTGTCAGACCTTGCAATAACCGGGCCTTTAAAAATGTACTATCTGAACAACGTCCATTACAGTGTCGACAAACTTTGATAACTTCTAGGACAGAGTATTGCTGGTCTTTGGCCCTCATGAAATGTATTGGCTTCATAGCATTGGCTACTGGTAACTGATGTAATGATTATAGGCTTTAAGTACATATGCTTACTAAGTGAATCATCATAATGTGCTTAATGATGGTCTTAGTAGCTAATAGTTATTAATAAGCCATGAATACAGAAATCTATAAATAAGTACTAATAAGCCATAAAGAAATGCTTAACAAATATAGTGTAGCAGAACCTTGAAGTAAAATGTTACCAAAGGAGAAGTGCAAACCATTTTAATGTAAATGGTATGATACTACTTATTTTATGTCTCAGCTTAAAAACTTAAGTCAATATCATATACATTCATAACTTAGGGGCAATTCTTTATCTGCAGTGATCCTCCAAGTAGTAGAACAAGCCAATCCCTGATCTAGAACCAGACTCTAACCAATCATGCAGCCTGATTGGGGAGCAGTGAGTATGGGTCTAGTGCATTGGCCACCAGCCACTGGGCTACATGGTGTTGGCACATTACAACAACAGGGGTTTCTCTGGCCTCCGTGATGCAATAGTACCTCAGGTGCAGATCTGTGCTGTGGGATATACAAGAAAGGATTTGACTATTCTAAAAAAAAGAGACACTGGTCTTTAATAAACTCTAGGATAAAGTTATAAACAGAAATATTGTTATGAAAAAAATTCTGTTCAAACCTTGACAAATGGAAACCATTTCCAATATTTTCACAAAATTATTTTCTCATTTACATCCTGCTTTATAAATCACCATGTTATCAAAAGGTGTTATTTTCATATTAATTAGTACATCATAATTACATATTAAATATATTATCTCTGTTGATTTTTATGACCTAAAGAAGACACTTAGGCCAGGTTCACAGCTGGTATGGCTTGGCTCTCGTGGGTTAAATAGAGCTACATTGATTTACAGTAGCTGAGATCTACCCCCAAATTGTCTCATAATTACTTGTGGATTTACTAACTGTAAGTGCATAGCACTATCCTTTATTTTATTTATTTATGGTATGATTAGTAGAATTTCTGTTTAGAATACATGAAGGGTTGTAGTATGTAGTGCATGTTAAGGATGGGCAAATAAGCTATTTGGATGCAGAAGATACTAGCATTTGATGGTCCTGTTATTTGGGCATTTTCAGATTTGAGGGAGAAACATGTAATCATAGCTTCAGTTTAGGCCAGAAGGAGCCATTAGATCATCTACTCTACCTACCAAAATGTGACCATTCATAATGCCCAGCACACCAGGAATTCAACTAGGAAACTTCAGACCTGAAGGAATAAACTGCTACAGCTTGAGATAATTTATAGTCCCCAAGATCCCACCAAGATGGGAATAATGGGACTCATAGCCGGACTCCTGACCTATGGCCAGCATCCATTAGTTAGAGCTGGTGGAAAAGGAATTATTTGTGACTCTCTACAAGTGAGATTATAAGAATTTGTTATATTCCCAGAATAGACTAGAACAGCTGGATGGCTGCTCTGAATTATACCTGGCTGGCCGTGAAACCAGAGTCCTTCTACCAGCCATGGATGGTTTACATGAAGCATACTTAAAAAACTTCAATAAAATAGAACATAAAGTCTTAATTCCTGGCCTATACATATACATTGTTGTAGAGTAAGAAAAAATAATTTTAATGTAAAGTTTTATTCTAACTGAATACTGAAAATATATGTATGTGTTTTTTAAACACAAGTAACACTTAACAATACGATTTCCAAAGTAGGTGATTTGAAAGAAGCCAACAATTTAGGATTTACATAAATCAAATGCAAACAAATGTTTGGGAAGGGTGTGAACAAATGCAATCAAAGAAATAGTATGTGGGTGGGAGATAACCACTTTTAAGCCTCATAGTAAGGATTAGTTTTAGACTTATTTTACAATGGAAGTATAGCAAGAGGGAATTAAAGGCGGTCTTGTCTTTCTCTTTTCATGAATTCAGCTTCTAACATTTACACTGTGATTGCACAGTGTTGTTAAATAATTTTTGAAAACAAACATTTTGATATTGACTACATTTGCTGCTGCTGTATATCCTGGAGATACCCAGTCCTGCAACCCTTCCCCCACACAAGCAGTCCTTAGTTTCAGGTCAATGGGACTGCTTGTGTGAGTAAAGATTGCAAGACTGAACCCTATATACATTTACTGGAAATAAAAATACTGGTGAATGCTAAATCTAAATTCACCACCCTACAGTATAAACAGCCAATTTATGTTTTCTGGTTAAAAAACAGAAAAAAATACCTCATATGGGAAGAATATACACATAATACACTGGATAGTTCTTTAGTCTTTGTTACTGGGAAAAGACCTTTGTGAAAAAGAAGATTTTGCATCTAGTTCTGTAAATGTCTGGGTCTGAGTTCATTTTGATCTTTTGTGTCAAGCTGTTCCACAGCCAAGCGTCCTTCATTGTGTCACCTGCTACCAAGGTTTTCACTATGAACTCCATCAGCCACAAAATACCCCTCAAGTGCAGCTATACATGTGATTTTCAGTAAGAGGAGAAGGTACCTTCCAAAAACCAAAAACTTGTACTCAAGCAAAGATTAATCCTCAAAAGGGAGAAGTGCCAAAGACTCCTGTAGGGACTTCACTTTTGCTGTTGATTCATATAGAAGCTGCTCACATACTACAGCGATGAACATAGTGATTAGATAGATAGATATATAGATAGATCTTACCTTCTACTGAAGGAATCTACCTCCTACTAATTATGATCTATGTTCTTATTAGCTCCTCAGCTGTTTAATTTTTTACTTTCAGTATTGATATCCACACTGAACAGCATGGTCTGGCTTCTTTAAAAAAAGGGGGAAAAATGCATGCTAACTATCATTAGAATAAAGGTACAAAAAGCCAAAATGCAACCCTTTTTTAAAAAAAAAAAAATATTTTTAACTAAGGCCATGATCCTATGATTGCTCCACGTGAACCCATGCAGAGCCCTACCACATTACACCTAAAATGCCAATCCCTTGTTACTTCGGGGGGACGGATAGCTCAGTGGTTTGAGCATTGGCCTGCTAAACCCAGGGTTGTGAGTTCAGTCCTTGAGGGGGCCATTTAGGGATCCGGGGCAAAATCCATACTTGGTCCTGCTAGTGAAGGCAGGGGGCTGGACTTAATGGCCTTTCAAGGTCCCTTCCAGTTCTAGAAGATAGGACATCTCTATTCCCTTAATTTTCTTCATAGGGTCAAGGCTCTAAGAGCCTACAAATTTCTCTGACTGTAAGGACTAACTCAGCAACTGGGACAATTCCTGCAATTCCATCTTTGTCAGCTGTATGATGGATAAGGACATCTAACATTGTTTTCACTCTTTGAAAGGTTTCCAGCAGATTCCTCAGTCGTTTTGCTACTCTGTTCAAACCTTAGCTTTCAAAAACAATAAAACATGTAATGACTTTGTAGTTGCTAATATTGTATATTTATCAAGAACAAAAAAAAATTGCCTACCCTGAAGCATAATACTTTCATTTATTGTTATTCAGAACCGTAATAATGTTTCCTCATGATAATTGATTAAAGCTGATTTAGAGGAAGAAAGGCATATTAGCATGAATTCTGGGGTGAGTAAAGCATTTCATTGCTTTTCCAGTAAGAAAAGTATGCATTGTATTAGTTTTTCAAAACTTATTCAAGTCAAAATATTGAGATTTAATTTCAGAAATATTGCTCAATTGAATTTTTCTTGAAACTTTATTAACAATACTAAATAAATAACTAATCAAAATATTTTTTAACGTTTTTATTATAAGTTGTCTCAATGCTTATGAAGTGAGGGTCAGTTGGCCAGGGGTTGAGCCAGGTATAGAGAAATATTGCATAAGATTCTGAAATGCTGCTGTCAATGTACATCAATCTTGATCTGACACAATGCTCTGATTGACTCTAGGGTTTCTTGGCACAGACTACACTTGTGATGAACAGTCTCAGATAGTGTGAAGGTTTTGTGTTGGTGATGTAGCTCCACAGCAGAATCTAACAAGAGCTGCCACTTAGTTTATCCCAAATTGCCAACTTAGGGAACATTAAAAAAAAAGTCTTTATATCTAAATAATTCCAATAAGAAATGTGTTTAGTTATTAACATTTCAAGAAATGGTCATTTCTGTAATATTTCAGAAATCAAATTGCATGCTGGTGAAGTACAATACAAAAGTGGTATCAATATAAACTTGAAATAACTATAATACTCGAGAGTGATGAAGCCATCTGTGAATTAATTAGCTCATCCTAAAAGTGATAAAATATTTATAATACCCCACAGAATAACATTTTCAACAGAGTACATACTATATAAAATAATTTGTTTTGGAGACTATTCTTTGGATTCTTCTGCCTCGAAAACCAGACACTTTAGCTTTTGAGTCCAACTGATCAAGTATCAGTTCAGGCATAGCCATAAACATCTGCAAAATTATCTAAATTAATCTGTCCATACATAAGACTGTTACAAATGACCTCTATTTACTGAATGAATCAAAATAATAAATTAATAATAATAATTAATAATAGCTAAACATGCAAACAAACCCACATTTAATCGAAAACTGGTTCTTTTTAACTCCTTAATATGGTAAACATCTTTACACAGCAATCAAACAGTGAAGTTGCACATTCCCTGCCATCAGAGTAATGGTTTTCCAAAGCATTTTTCTATATGACAATTAGAGCTGGGAATTTCCCCCCCCCCCATTCTTTTAATATTTGAGTTTTGAAATTTCTAAGGTTTTCCCCATTATATATCAAGACCAAAAATGAGAACTTTAAAACATGTTCAAAAAAAAAGAGAGAGAGCGAGAGTGAGAGAGAGAGAAAGAGACCCCACAATAGTTAATATCCCAGTGGTTATGGCATTCATCTGGGATGAGGGGGAACCAGTTTCAAGTCCCTCTTCCAAATCAGGTAGAACAGGAGTCTCCCACATTGGGCTATTGGCTATTCTGGGGTCTCTCTCTTTTCTTCCCCTTCTGAAATTCCTTCCTAGACCTGAGAAACTTTAGCCAAAACGGATACATTCACGCATTCAGTTTTGATGACTTAGCATTTCACATGGGAAAAACAGTTTAGGCAAAACATTCAAACATTAAAAAGACATTAAGGGCACCAAAGCAAACTATCCCACTGCATAGGAAAGTTAGGAAGTATGGCAAGAGACCACCCTGGCTTAACCAGGAGGTCTTCAATGATCTAAAATTCAAAAAAGAGTCCTACAATAAGTGGAAACTCAGTCAAATTACAAAGGCTGAATGTAAACAAATAACACAAGTATGTATGGACAAAATTAGAAAAGCCCAGGCACCAAACGGGATCAAATTAGCTAGGGACATAAAAGGAAACAAGAAAACATTCTACAAATACATTAGAAGCAAGAGGAAGACCAAGGACAGAGTAGGCCCATTACTCAATAAGGGGGGAAAGACAATAACAGAAAATGTGGAAATGGCAGAGGTGTTAAATGACTTGTTTGTCACAGTTCTCACCAAGAAGGTTGGGGTGATTGGACATCTAACATAGTGAATGCCAGTGAAAATGAGGTAGGATCAGAGTCTAAAATAGAGAAACAACAAGTCAAAAATTATTTATACAAGTTAAATGTCTTCAAATCACCAGGGCCTGATGAAATGCATCCTAGAATACTCAAGGAGCTGATTGAGAAGATATCTGAACCATTAGCAATTATCTTTGAAAAGTCATGGAAGACAGCAAACATTCTAGAAGACTGGAAAAGGGCAAATATAGTGCCCATCTATAAAAAGGGAAATAAGGACAACCCAGGAAATTACAGACCAGTCAGCTTAACTACTGTACCCGGAAAGATAATGGAGCAAATAATTAAGCAATCAATTTGCAAACACCTAGAAGATAATAAGGTGACAAATAACAGTCAGCATGGATTTGTCAAGAACAAATCATGCCAAACCTGATAGTTTTGTTTGATAGGGTAACAAGCTTTGTAGATGGGGGGGAAGTGGTAGATGTGGTATATATCGACTTTAGTAAGGCTTTTGATACTGTCTCACATGACCTTCTCATAAACAAACTAGGGAAATACAACCTGGATGGAGCTACTATAAGGTGGGTGCATAACTGGTTGGAAAATTGTTCCCAGAGAGTAGTTATCAGTGGTTCACAGTCATGCTGCAAGTGCATAACGAGTGGGGTCCCTCAGGGATAGGTTCTGTGTCCGGTTCTGTTCAATATCTTCATCAATTATTTAGATAATGGCATAGAGAATACACTTATAAAGTTTGTGAATGATACCAAGCTGGGAGGGGTTGCAAGTGCTTTGGAGGAGAGGATTAAAATTCAAAATGATCTGGACAAACTGGATAAATGGTCTGAAGTAAATAGGATGAAATTCAATAAGGACAAGGACGGAACAATCAGTTGCACATATACAAAATGGGAAATGACTGCCTAGGAAGGAGTACTGCGGAAAGGGATCTGGGGGCCATAGTGGATCATAAGCTAAATATGAGTCAACAGTGTAACACCATTGCAAAAAAAGCAAACATCATTCTGGTATGTTTTAGCAGGAATATTGTAAGCAAGACACAAGAATTAATTCTTCCACTCTACCCCATGCTGATTAGGCCTCAACTGGAGTAATGTGTCCAGTTCTGGGTGCCACATTTCAGGAAAGATGTGAACAAATTGGAGAAAAGTGCAGAGAAGAGCAACAAAAATTATTAAAGGTCTAGAAAACATGACATATGGGAAGATTGAAAAAAAATGGGTTTGTTTAGTCTGGAGAAGAGAAGACTGAGAGGGGACATGCTAATAGTTTACAAGTACATAAAAGGTTGTTACAAGGAGGAGGGAGAAAAAATGTTCTTCTTAACCTCTGAAGATAGGACAAGAAGCAATGGGCTTAAATTGCAGCAAGGGCGGTTTAGGTTGGACATTAGGAAAAAGTTCCTAACTGTCAGGGTGGTTAAGCACTGGAATAAATTGCCTACGGAGGTGGTGGAATCTCCATCATTGGGGATTTTTAAGAGCAGGTTGAACAAACAGCTGTCAGGAATGATCTAGATAATACTTAGTCCTGCCTTGAGTTCAGGTGACTGGACTAGATGACCTCTCAAGGTCCCTTCCAGTTCTATGATTCCTAATCAGCTCTAATGATAATAATTTTAATAATTTGCATTTGGGCCAAATCTTGGGAGATGTTAAGCACCCACTGAATTGAGTAGAAGTTGAGGGCAGTTAACACATCCCAGCAGACACTTACTATTTCAGAAATTAAGTTATATAGTTTTCTTCTCTCTGTAGATCTCAAAACAGTTTATAAGTTAGATATTATCACCATTTTAAAAAGTGGAACTGAGGCAAACAGAAGGTAAGAATTCTATGCTGCTCTTATTGACATTATGGGAGTTTTTCTGTGCCCTTAGTCAAATGCTTTGTACAATTGTATAACCACTGAAGACAATGGCAAGAGTTTGTTGGTTCTTTTTTATTTTCTCTCAGCAGTTTAAAGGATGAACAGAATACAACACAACAAAATAAAATTACTCCATTTTTACTTATCAGTATCTAATTATAGTTGCTACACTCTCATTGGGCATATTTCTAAAAGTATCATAGGGTCTGATCCAAAGCCTACTGAAATCTTGTTGGCTATTTCAGTGGGCTCTGGATCAGGTCCTTACTGAGCCAACTGACAGATTCCTAGAATAAATCACCCACAGAAATAAAATACTTGGTGAGGCTTTTCTATTTGTATTAGAGCACTGGTTTTCAACCTTTTTTTCATTGCAGACCCCTAAAAATTTTCAAATGGAGGTGTGGACCCCTTTGGAAATCTTAGACATAGTCCGTGGACCACAGAAGTTTACCAACGACAGGTTGAAAACCACTGTTCTATGATAATAACAACTTCTTGCGGACCCTTAAATAGTCTGCAGAACCCCAACCCTGTGAACCACAGGATGATAACCACTATATTAGAGAGAAACATGCATGAAACAAATAAGAAATGCTATATTCACACTACATAAAAAGATTAAAGTTCATATAAAACATTTACAAACTTTTTGTTACAGAGAAAATACTACTGCATATCAGTTGTGGGAAGTAACATGGTATGAAAATATATTAAACAGGATGGAAGATGCAGAATGAGGATAACACATTTGATTGCATGGACAAGTGATAAAGATCAATAAAATATTCCTTTTAGAATTATAAAATTATAGTTCCACTCTTTCATTAGTAAAATGTTATATTAATTGCTTATTTTTTTAAAAAATCCAAAAAAACAAACAAACAATGGTAATTCCCAGTTTTCTATAAGCACAATAGAACAAAATCCCCTTCTGCTATAGGCAGCAAACTTTTGATTATACTGCCCTACTCTCATTCCATTGAACTAATATTTTATTTGTGGAAATAAATTTAATGGTCAATATCTTCAATTAGCACTAGAGAAATATTTCAATCAATGAAATACTTGATTTAAACCAGATGTCATGATCATCAGTTTTTTCAAAATAAATCAAAGAAATAGTCATGGTTTTGACTGAAAAAAACATAGTTGATATTACTGCTTAAAGGTTTGGATTTTTTTTAATATTTGTATTTTCAAATACACAAGATTCCCACCATGTAGTTGGTCATCACATCATCTATTTACTTATTTTAAAAATAAGAAACTAATGTAGTGATATAGCACATAGAACTGTTGAAAGCCTTCAAAAAGTGGAGGTAATGCCAAATGCCTTTGTTTTTTCATGCAGCCCACAGTGGTATCATTGCAGCAGCTACTCTGGTTGCTGAATTAGACTTTTTAGCAACTATGAGAAAAAGATTGTTTGTTAGGATTTGCTCCTCCTCCCACTCACAAGCCATTACTAAACTGCAGCATCTTCTTCCAGTGCAGCATATGCTGTGGGCTATTTTTTTCTTTTCTGCAAGCATACTTTTCAGGATACCAAAATGTCAGCATAATATCAATTGGCAGCATATTGCTTCTTGATGGGTACTAATTCAGTATGTGCTGCTCTTCTGCTTCCATATAATGCTTTATCTACACTGCTAATCAGTAAATGCTGCATGACCACTGATGTAATGTAGGGGTAGTGCTAAATGCAAGTTACATGGTCAATGCTTAGTCTGTATAATTACCAGAACAATGCAGAACTTTTCAATTTAAAATATTGATAGGTGATAAGCATGTCATACAAGAATCATTATCCTTCTTATCCACCCTTTAGATTTCCCTCTCTATGTTATTGCTATTTAAATTAAACCCACAGCTTCCATTCTCAAGAGCCAAAGCATCCTAAGCGATATGCATATGTATTGTTTTAGAGCCAATTCATGGCCCCCGACCTGATTCCATATACTTCATGAGTAAAAAAAGGGTAACTGTGGCTCTGATGAGGACAGGCCATAGAGATACTAAGCAATCTCGAGAATACTGCAGAGAAATGCTCCCCAGGGGCTGTGTCAATAACACCAAGAAAAAGGTTAGAGACAGTGGGACAAGGTGTGACAATGCAGATAAACAGCCCCAAACCCCTCTCCTGTGATGGGGGAGTGTAGCCACTCTGGAGCCAGTAGTTTTGGGATGGCTCTTCTGCATAATCCAGGGGGCCCAGCAGCCAAAGCACAGATCCCTGTGCCCCTCCCCCACTCCATTAGAGTTCTCTGCCATCTCTCAGGCACTGGTGGGGAGGACCTGGACCCCAGCCCAAGGTCCAAGGAGAGAGAGGCAATGGGTGGCTCAGTCCCTTCTGCCTGTTGTCCCAGATCAAATAAACTTCTTTCTACCTTCCCTGTTTTCCCTTCCATTTGGCCCCAGACTTCTTGCACAAGCTCAGTAATGCAGGGCTTCGGCTTGGGGGGCTTCCCAGCGCACTCTTAGACTTCAGTTATTTCCCTGGTCAAGGAGAAGAAGGGAAAGGGGTGGGAGGCCAGGCCCTGCCTAAGTCTTGCTCATAGTCCTGTCCCTTCCCATACAGATCTTTCTGCTTCAGCAGCTACCGCCTGTCTGACTTCTTCCTGACAGTTTCTCCTTCACTTTCGCCCTGCCTGACAGCCTTGTAAGCAGTTCCTCTATAGAGAGGATTCCTATCAGCTGCTGAGGGGTGGGGCCTTCTTAGCCCTGTGCTGTTCCACCACTTCTTTAACCCTATGAGGTCTGTAACCCCATCACAGAACCTTCCCATCTGGCTGGGCACCACGGGGTCAGTCTATGTGGACAGCTCTCCTCCATCCCATGAAAAGAAGTCCACATTCTTGTAGTCACATCCTATTGATGTAGTACCTCAAACTAGTATGGCTGAACTGAGAGATATCAGTGCATAATCCATCAGTTTTGATCTGTCAAGAGATGGTGTAGCTTTCCCCATAGGTAATAGCAGAGTGCATCAATGGCCCATTTTACACTGCAATATTTCCTTCTCTACTAGTGAGTTTGCCACTTTTCTGGGGAGTAATTTCCAGCTGAGGTAAAGGATTGGGTGTTCTTGTCTAACCACTTCTTGGGACAACAAGGCCCCTAAGCCAATGTCAATGTCCATCTACACAACTAAAGGTTTCAAAAAAATCAAGGTGGAACAAGACGAGCTCCCAAGTATCTGATCTTTCAATTTATTGAAGGCCATGACACAGTCCTGAGACTACCAGACCTTCTTGGGAACTGTATGTTTAACTAGGTCAATCAGTGGGGACACTATCATGGTGAAAACCAGAATATACCTCCTATAATAGACTACCAATCCCAGGAAATGTCATACCTGCCACCTCTTCGTGGTGGGTTTGGGACATTCTGCTAGAGCTTGGACCTTTCCCACCAATGTGTGCAGATGTCCCCTCCCCACTGTATACCTCAGATATGTCCATCCTTGATTAGCTCAGCAGCACTTGATAGGTTTAGCTGTAAGAGCCACACTTCTGAGGGCATGTGAGACTGCTGCAACATGTTTTAAATGCTCATTCCAGGACTTACTATACTTGATGATCTCACTGATGTATGCAGCTATACTGGTCATGAGGCTGAAGCACTTTGTCCATCAGCCTATGGAAGGTGCTGCTGCATCACTGTCAAGGCTGGATCCCCACTTTAAACTTTAGGGTACAAATGTAGGGGCCTGCATGAAAACTTCTAAGCTTAACTACCAGCTTAGCTCTGGTTCGGCTGCCACCATTTCAATGGATTCCATTCCTGGGAAACCTTGAAAAACCTTCACCAAATCCCTGGTGAAAACAAATCCAAACCCCTTGGATCTTAAAACAAGGAGAAATTAACCATTCCCCTCCTTCCTCCCACCAACTCCTGGTGAATCAAGATCCAAACCCCTTGGATCTTGAACAAGGAAAAATCAATCAGGTTCTTAAAAAGAAGGTTTTTAATTAAAGAAAAAGGTAAAAATAGTCTCTGTAAAATCACTATGGAAATAACCTTACAGGGTAATCAAACTTAAAGAGCTCAGAGGACTCCCCTCTAGTCTTAGGTTCAAAGTACAGCAAACAAAGATAAACACTCTGGTAAAAGGTACATTTACAAGTTGAGAAAAACAAAGGAAAACTAACACGCCTTGCCTGGCTATTTACTTACAAGTTTGAAATAGGAGAGACTTGTTTAGAAAGATGTGGAGAACCTGGATTGATGTCTGGTCCCTCTCAGTCCCGAGAACGAACACACTCCCAAACAAAGAACACAAACAACAGCCTTCCCCCCCCCCCAAGATTTGAAAGTATCTTGTCCCCTTATTGGTCCTTTAGGTCAGATGCCAGCCAGGTTACCTGAGCTTCTTAACCCTTTACAGGGAAAAGGATTTTGGAGTCTCTGGCCAGGAGGGGTTTTATAGTACTGTACACAGGACAGCTATTACCCTTCCCTTTATAGTTATGACAATCACGTAGACCAAAAGTCATCATCTTAAATTGGTACAAGTCAAATGGCATGTAGAAGACTGTATTTTCTTAGAATTCTAGGGCAAAGGGGATCTGTCAGTAACCCCTGGTTAGGTTGAGGGTAGTGATATACCTGGTGGCCCCTAACCTCTCTAGCAATTTATCAACCCTCAGCATTGGGTAGGCATCAAATTTGGAACTGACCTTCTGAAAGTCTAGGTAGAATCCAGTTGACCCTTTCTGTTTACATTCCAGCACTAGAGAACTTCGCCACTCGCTATGTGACTCCTCAATCTCCCAAGATCTAATAAGACTTGCACTTCTCCACACTGGCTCCCAATCACAGCATCAATGCCCAATCAACCCCTTCTCCCTTCATCTTCTCTCTCTCTCTCTCTCCAGCTTCCAGTCCTATCCTTCTCTGTTCCCCTGCTCCTATTCACATTTTTTTCCTCGGACACGCTCTGGTTCCAATCTCACCTGATTCTTTGTCCCAGTTTACTCCTTTCTCTCCCTCTGGTCCAGCTTTTGACCTCTCTTCATTCAAATCTGACAGAACCCAAGCAGCATGGAGGAGGAATCTATCAGGTGGTCATTGAAAGCACAGAGAGAAAAGCTCTCCACTTTCAGTTCTCCCTCTGCACCCTGGTCCAGAGCAGCCATTACTGGGAAGGACTGACTTCACCCCTCTAGCCAGGGGCTGAAGGGACAATTCTCAGTTCCTATATTGAGATGATTTGTATGCAGTCTGGTCAGCACTAGGAGCTGTAAGAGGCTCAGTCATGCTCAGTGAGTATGGAATCTTTGGATATTTTAACTGCTAAAATGGAAGAAATCTCCACTGAGCATATGTGAACTGTGATTTTTCAAAGATTTATACCTTGAATAAATTGGAGTGGATTTTCACAGGGACAGCAAAAGAAACATCCTTGACACAAAGACCACCACCTCTTTGGAGCAGGGATGTGAAATTAATCAAAGAATGGAGAACTAGAGCTATTCAAATTAGAATTTTTTTTTCAATGGACAAAACAATGTCTTTTTCCCTAGCCTCATTCTTGGAAATGACTGAATCCTTTTGGCTGAAATTTAAAAAAAAAGGGGGGTGGGGGGAATCAGCTTGCAGCAGGCACCTGCCCATAGAAATTTTTAGCCCAGGTGGTTAAATGTTGTGTAAGATAAAAGCAACTGAAAACAGGAGCTTACAGTGGGAAGTATCAGGCATCCTTAATAGGCAACACTATCAGCCCTGTTGTCATAAATATAAAGGGAAGGGTAACAACCCTTATGTATGCAGTCACATAAAATCCCTCCTGGCCAGAGGTACAGAATCCCCTTACCTGAAAGAGGTTAATAAGTTCAATTAGCCTAGTTGGCACCTGACCAAAGGGAAAAGGAGATACTTTCAAATGGGGGGGGGGTGGAGGAAGAGAGGTTTTGTTTGTGCTTTCTTTGTTTGTTCTTTCTCAGACAGAGAAAGAGAGAGACTAGGGCAGGAAAAAAAGTATCACCTAAAAACATACCTAAAATGAGCATCTAAGATTACAAAAATAGTAAGGAAATGTGTTAGGTGTGTTAGTAAGGAAATAGTAAGTAAAGCAAGGAAATGTGTTAGATTATCTTTAGTTTTAGCTTTTGAATTTTCCCTATGCTTAGAGGTAATTTCATTCCTGTTTTGTAACTGGGAAGCAGAGTCAGAGGGGAATTCTCTGTGTTTTAAATCTTTTTATCTAACCTGTAAAGTTACCTTCCATCCTGATTTTGCAGGTGTGATTCTTTTACCTTTTTAAATAAAATTCTTCTTTTAAGAACCTGATTGATTTTCAGTGTCCTAAAAACCAGGGATTTGGTCTGTGCTCACATTGTAACCAATTGGTTAGTGTATTATTCTCAAGCCTCCCCAGGAAAGGAGGTGAAGGGGCTTGGGGTGATATTTTGGGGATAGGGCTCCATCTGGCCCATCCCTGAATATTTGTTTAAATCACTTGGAGGTGGCAGCAATACCGTCCAAGGACAAGGAAAGGAATTTGTGTCTGGGGGAAGTTTTTAACTTAAGCTGGTGGAATATAAGTTTAGGGGGTCTTTCATGCAGGTCCACACATCTGTACCCCAGAGTTCAGATTGGAGAGGGAACCCTGACACCCATCTCTCTCTCTTTCTCTGTAGTGAAATTTTATATTTTTAATATATTGATCAGTGTTAGAGAATGTTACATATGCAATCTACTATTTTTATATATCTAACATCTCTCTCATCTCTGTATCAGTGATTAAGATAGTCACTTTCTATCAATAAAAAGAGAATTTGTGAAGAACATGAATACAAGAAACAAAGATTGTTAACATTAAAGCTCCACTATTAAGTGTATTTGTTTTAAATGTTAAATTACATTTTGCATTATATGAAGACAAAGCAATCAAATGCGCTCAAAAGATTAAGTTCCACTTGTGCATTCTGAAGGATGTGGTGAGAGAAGTGAAATGATAAACTGAATTTTTAAGTACATTAATTGCTTTGTTTTAATATGATGCAAAATATAACTCCACTTGTAAATTTTGATGGACATACTAAGAGAACTGGCATTTCTACATGTCATACACAGATCATATAAATCAACTCACACATTAACTATAACAGAGTCTATAGACAGTATTCTTAATATCAGCCTAAATGTTTAGTATTTTTATTTCCTTAGATTTCAACTTCCGGTAGCGAAATGGTATTTTAAAGTTTTTGTCCCAGAATTTTGTTTGGTTTTATATGAATTATTTTACAATACAGGTCAGCTCCTCCAGAGAATGTAGCTGATATGTATGATCAGCACATTGCATAAGTGATTCCATTGCATCAGGCTGGGGCTTGATCAGGAATATATTCCCAAAACTTAACCCATGATATTTCCTACAGTATTCTCATAACAATTCCTGCATGGCATTTTATATCATAATGATGTTTCTTTATTGCTACAATTTAGATAATTTATTAATGCTAGTTAATAATTTAATGTTATTCTGGTACTTATCCAATTTATTACATCATCATACAGTGCTATAGAGAAGGCAGATGTTGTATGGGTTGGTTTTTGTTGTTGGTTTTAGCAAAAGAAAATAGTGAACAAAATTTTAAAAGGACACTTTTTATTTAAGGCCTCAAATACAGATTTTTTGAATAAGGGGATAATCATCTAAATATTTGTACATCACATAAGTTAGTGTACATGAAAATTGTTTCATGATACTTACTTTCCTGAATTCATTGACTACGGGAATTTTTTTGCTTGTTTTATTTTGTTTTAACAGTCCCTTGCTATTGTAGAAATGGAGACACAATTTAGGAACCTGAAAGCATCTATGACGTAGGATGAGACAAGTCCACAATTCAGATTATACTGTACAAAAGTAATTCTCTCTGAAAAATCAAGAACTGATTATATTATTTATGATTAGATACTCATGTCTTGTGACACAAAACAACCCAATGTTTCCAGCTTCACCTGTCTAGTGCCACATTTTTTACTCCATTATATTGTTTCCAACATAGGAAAAGTTTTTCTTTTTTTTAAATATGTCATCTGCTATCCTCCTCTTTTCCATCTTTCACCAGCTGGTATCCAGACTATGGTTTGCATAGAAATTCAGTTTTTTGACATCCATACAACATGACCAAACCACTTCAGCCTTCTTTCTTGAATCATTGCCCCTACAGTCTGTTGGCCAGTCCTTCATAACACACCAACATAAGTTATGTCATCCCACCTCCAAGTATTCTCTACAAGCATTTCTGATGGAATGCATTAAGTTCCCTGTTGTGGGCTTTTAGCATTTGCCAAGTTTGGAAGCAAACAGCAATGTGACTACCATAATGACAGTGTATAACTTTATCTTGGGTCTTGTGTGAATCTCCTTATTTTTCAAAATATTTGCCAGTCTCAGGGGAAAAAAAAAAAAAAAAAAAAAAAAGCTCTACTTGCCTCCTCAATTCTTACTTCCATCTCCTAATGGAGTTGGATATCAGCAGAAGATATACAAAGCTGTTATTCATACCCCATCATTGCTGACTCCTCTTTCAATGGTCATTTCTTTCATTTTCTTTTGTCTGATTCTTAATCCTATTTTGGCAGCATCACGTTTGACATTGATAGTGTCATCATCATCTGTGCCCAATAGAAAATTATCTGTCAAGTCAAGATCGTTAAGTTTTTCTTTACTGTAAATAACTCCTGTATCTTCCTTTTATGATGCTCTTCACATCACATAATCTATGACAATGCATAAAAGAAGGGTGATAAAATGCAACCCTGACATACTCTAGTGATGTTTTCAAACCAGTTAGGGCTTGTCTGCAAAATGCTGTGCTGCTGCAGTGCTTCAGTGAAGACACTACCTATGGTGACAGGAGGGATTCTCCAATCGGTGTAGGTAATCCACCTTCCTGAGAGGCGGTAACTAGGTCAGTGGAAGAATTCTCCTGTCAACCTAGCACTGTCTACACAGGAGTTTAAGATGTTTTAACTACATCACTCAGGGTGGTGGATTTTTCATACCCCCATGTGATGTAGTTATACCAACCTAATTTCCTACTATAAACCTGGTCTTAGTTTCTTCACTTTCTGTCCTAACACAGCATTTTGAACCTTCATCCAGAATGTTGACCAGTGACGCTATATTTCTATGAAGCCCATATTGTTGCAAAATCTTCCATTGTGACTCTCTGCATTCAGTAGAAAGTTTTGGAAAAATCTGTGAAGTTCAAGACATGTTCTCTTGAAGGTGAGCCATTTCTCAATCAGTTGTCCAAGGTAAAGATGTAATTTACACACAATCTTTTTGGTCTAAAGCCTGATTTCCCATTACACAGTTTTTCCATCTATAACCATTCTGATTCTGTTCAATAGTATACATCAGAACACTTTTCCAGATATTGAAATTAATGTTATTCCTTGACAGTTATTGCACACCAATTGGTTGGTTTTCTTTGGTAAATTATAGATCTTCTTCCAATCTTCTGGGCAGAGTTCTTTCTCCCAAACTATATTACAAAGTTTATTTATTTTGTGTATTACCACGTCCTCCATCATTCTTCTGTTTTGCTTCCACTATTAAAAATATTCTTTCACTTTTACTGTGACTCTGAAACTGTGGTGACTATTGCTTACACACCAAAAACAGTTTCTTAGCATCTCTTCTCACTGAGGTTTCTTCAGTTTCTCTCGCTTTTTTTGTCAAACCATTCTCCTTTATCTGTCTTGCATAACTTCTGTGTCTTTCACTACATACTCCTGCTGCATCATGTGTTCTTCTTGTGTCACTTGTGCGTTCCTCTGTTTTAAGGCTTTTCTTTCCCCAATCAATTTCCATGTGTATGGCTGTATCCACACTTGTTTCCTTGATCCTCTTGGTCCAAGAGAAGTTTTATTAGCTTCCCGGTGGACATCTCTAAATCAAACTCATTGTTCCTCTATATTATCATTCATTCCCTGCTGCTCTTGATATCTGTTTGAGAGCTAGATTTTAAAATCCCTCCTGATTCCCAGGTCAGACAGTTTCTTCACATCAAATATTTTTTCTTCTTGTTAGCCTGTCTTTTTAGCTTTATTCTAACTATTCCAATGACAAGATAGCGGTCACTTCTTACATCAGCGCTTTTAAAAGACCATGTATCTAGCAGTTATTTTCTGCACTGTCTGCTTTATAGCAATATAATACAGTTGTTTCTCAGTAATTCCATCATTTGACTTCCATGTTAGCTTGATTTTCCTGCAAGGAGGGAAAAGGGTCCCCTCCCAATACACAGGTTACACATGCTGCACAGCTGAACGATTCTTTCACCATTGCCAGTCCGTCCCTCAATTCCATGTATATCCATGAAATGCTCATATCTTAGGCATGGTCTACACTATGAGTTTAATTTGAATTTAGCAGCATTAAAATCGAATTAACCCTGCACCCGTCCACACAACGAAGCCATTTACTTCGAAATAAAGGGCTCTTAAAATCGATTTCTGTACTCCTCCCCGACGAGGGGAGTAGTGCCGAAATCAATATTGCCATTTCGAATTAGGGTTAGTGTGGCTGCAATTCGACGGTATTGGCCTTAGGAAGCTATTCCACGGTGCACCATTGTGACCGCTCTGGACAGCAATCTGAACTCGGCTGCACTGGCGAGGTAGACAGAAAAAGCCCCGCGAACTTTTGAATTTCATTTCCTGTTTGCCCAGCATGGAGAGCACAGGTGACCACACAGAGCTCATCAGCACAGGTAACCATGCAGCCCGAGAATCAAAAAAGAGCACCAGCATGGACCGTACGGGAGGTACTGGATCTGATCACTATATGGGGAGAGGATTCAGTGCTAGCAGAACTACGTTCCAAAAGACGAAATGCCAAAACTTTTGAAAAAATCTCCAAGGGCATGATGGAGAGAGGCCAAAATAGGGACTCATCAGTGCCGCATGAAAGTTAAGGAGCTCAGAGAAGCCTATCAAAAAACAAAGGAGGCAAACGGTCACTCTGGGTCAGAACCGCAGAAATGCCGTTTCTATGCTGAACTGCATGCAATTCTAGGGGGGGCCGCCACCACTACCCCACATCTGACCGTAGATTCCGAGGCGGGGGTAATCTCAGCCATGACTGAGGATTCTGCAGACGGGGAAGACGAGGAGGAGGAGGATGACGACGAGCTTGCGGAGAGCACACAGCACTCCATTCTCCCCAACAGCCAGGATCTTTTTCTCAGCCTGACTGAAGTACCCTCCCAAACCCCAGACAATGAGACCATGGAAGGGACAGCTGGTGAGTGTTCATTTGTAAATATAAAACATGGTTTAAAAGCAAATGTTTTTTAATGATTAATTTGCCCTGAAGACTTGGGATGCATTCGCGGCCAGTACAGCTACTGGAAAAGTCTGTTAATGTGTCTGGGGATGAAGCGAAAATCCTCCAGGGACATCTCCATGAAGTTCTCCTGGAGGTACTCCAAAAGCCTTTCCAGAAGATTTTTGGGCAGTGCAGCCTTATTCCGTCCTCCATGGTAGGACACTTGACCACGCCATGCTAGTAGCAAGTAATCTGGTATCATTGCATGACAAAGCCTGGAAGCGTATGGTCCCGATGTTTGCTGGCATTCAAACAACATCCGTTCTTTATCTCACTGTGTTATCATCAGGATGGTGATATCGCTCATGGTAACCTGGTTGAAATATGGGAATTTAATTAAGGGGACAGAGGTGGCCGTTCCTACTGGGCTGTTTGCTTATGGCTAAAAATAAATCCTTCTCTTCAGTTAGCCAAGCAGGGGGCGGGAGATCATTGGCACTGAGCTTTTCGTGTTTGGCTAGCAGGGATTTTCCCTGATACCAGCCATGCAGTGGGGGAAGGGGTAAAGCAATCATACCAGAGACTTGGATGCGGGGGGCGGTTAGTTTGGTTTCTACAGGGATCTTCTCTGATACCAGCAACACGGTGGGGGGAGGGATAAAGTGATCATCCCAGAAAATTGGATGGGGGGGTTAGTTTTGTTTCTGCTGCTGCACATTAACAGGAAAACTGCAGCACTCTTTGGGCTTTGTTTGGTATGAGGGAAAGGAGCTGAAAGAAAATGGCTTACATGGCTGCATGAAAGCTGAATTCTATTGTCCAGACCTGCATCTGTGCTCTCTAACACCAAAGCTGCAGGCAATCAATATTAAGATGCAAAATGCGACCTTGTACCGAAATCACACGTGCTATGTAATGTGAATAGTGTTGTTCACCGTGAAAGACTATAAGCATTTTTCTGTAAAATGTATCTTTTAAAATACTTCTCTACTTTTTTTTCCCTCCCTCCCGCAGCTGCAAATTTTTCAAGCCTCCCTCCTCCGTCCCGAAGGCTCTCTCAGATAAGGCAGCGAAAGAAAAGGACACGAGACGAAATGGTCTCTGAAATCATGGAATCCACCTGCAATGAAAGAGTTCATCTGAATGAGTGGAAGGACATGGTATCAAAGTACAGGAAAGATGCCAGTCATGAGGGACGCTCAAGATGAGAGGTGGCAGGCTGCAATGCTGGGGCTGCTACGTGATCAAAAGAACATGTTCCGGCGTCTGGTGGAGCTTCAGGAATGGCAGCAGGATCACAGAGTGCCGCTTCAACCGCTCCCCCCTCACCATGTTCCATAGCCTCCTCACCCAGACGTGTAAGAACGTGGGGGGGGAGGCTCCATGCACCCTCCCACTCCACTCCAATGGACAGCCCAACCAAAAGGCTGTCATTATATTGACCTTTGTTAGTGGCCTTTTCCTTCCCTCCTATCCTCCTCCCAAACCCCACCCGGGCTACCTTGTCAGTTCCAGTTCTCTCCCTATGTTTATAATCAATTAATAAAGAATACATGATTTTTAAATGATAGTAACTTTATTTCCTTTGAAAGCAAGCTGTGATACAAGGGGGGAGGGTGGTTTGCTTACAGGGAATGAGTCAATCAAGGGGGCGGGTTTTCAACAAACAGAACTTTCACACTGTAGCCTGGCCAGTCATGAAACTGGTTTTCAAAGCTTCTCTGATGCGCAGCGCTTCCTGGTGTGCTCTTCTAATCGCTCTGGTGTCTGGTTGCGTGTAATCATCGGCCAGGCGATTTGCCTCAGCCTCCCATCCCACCACAAAGGTATCCCCCTTACTCTCACAGAGACTGTGGAGGACACAGCAAGCAGCAATAACAATGGGAATATTGGTTTGGCTGATGTCTGAGCGAGTCAGTAACGTATGCCAGCGACCCTTTAAATGTCCAAATGCATGTTCTACCACTATTCTGCACTTGCTCAGCCTGTAGTTGAACAGCTCCTGACTACTGTCCAGGCTGCTTGTGTATGGCTTCATGAGCCATGGCATTAAGGGGTAGGCTGGGTCCCCAAGGATAACTATAGGCATTTCAACATCCCCAATGGTTATTTTCTAGTCTGGGAAGTAAATCCCTTGCTGCAGCCATTTAAACAGAGTAGTGTTCCTGAAGACGCGAGCATCATGGACCCTTCCCGGCCATCCCACGTTGATGTTGGTGAAACGTCCCTTGTGATCCACCAGTGCTTGCCGCACCATTGAAAATACCCCTTGCGGTTTATGTACTGGCTACCCTGGTGCTCCAGTGCCAAGATAGGGATATGGGTTCCATATATCGCCCCACCACATTTAGGAAACCCCATTGCAGCAAAGCCATCCACTATGACCTGCACATTTCCCAGAGTCACTAAATTTGGTAGCAGCAGCTCAGTGATTGCTTTGGCTACTTGCTGCACAGCAGCCCCCACATTAGATTTGCCCACTCCAAATTGATTCCCGACTGACCGGTAGCTATCTGGCGTTGCAAGCTTCCACAGGACTATCGCCACTCACTTCTCAACTGTGCAGGCTGCTCTCATCTTGGTATTCTGGCGCTTCAGGGCAGGGGAAAGCAAGTCACAAAGTTCCATGAAAGTTCCCTTACACATGCGAAATTTTCATAGCCACTGGGAATCATCCCACACCTGCAACACTATGAGGTCCCACCAGTCTGTGCTTGTTTCCCAGGCCCAGAATCAGCATTACACAGCTATAACCTGCCCCATTAACAGCATGATCTCCAAAGTGCCGGAGCCTGCGGTTTGACAGAATTCCATGTCCATGTCCTCATCACTCTCGTCACCGCGCTGCTGTGGCCTGCTCCTCCTCGCCTGGTTTTGCAGTTTCTGGTTCAGCAAACTGCACGATAATGCGCAAGGTGTTTACAATGTTCATGACTGCTGTCTTGAGCTGAGCGGGCTCCATGCTTGCCGTGGTATGGCATCTGCACTGTTCACCCAGGAAAAAAGGCGTGAAATGGTTGTCTGCTATTGCTTTCCCGGAGGGAGAGGGAGGATGTACCCAGAACCACCCGCGACAATGTTTTTGGCCCCATCAGGTATTGGGATCTTAACCCAGAATTCCAATGGGCGGAGGAGACTGCGGGAACTATGGGATAGCTATGGGATAGCTATCCACAGTGCAACGCTCCGAAAGTCGACGCTAGCCTCGGTACATGGACGCACACCACCGAATTACTGTGCTTAGTGTGGCCGCATACACTTGACTTGATACAATTGGTTGCAAAAAAATCGAATTCTGTAAATTTGGATTAATCCCGTAGTGTAGACATACCCTAAGGCTGTTGTTACCAACTTTGGCAATTGAATCAACCATACATAGAATGATATCATAACAATGAACCAGTGGTTTGAGCATTGGCCTATTAAACCCAGGGTTGTGAGTTCAATCCTTGAAGGGGTCACTTAGGGATCTGGGCCAAAATCCGTACTTTGTCCTGCTAGTGAAGGCAGGGGGCTGGTCTCAATGACCTTTCAAGGTCCCTTCGAGTTCTAGGAGATAGGATACGATATCTCCATTTAGTTTATCTTGCAACTTACTGTAGAATGCGTCTTTTGCTTGGTCATTGTGATCATTGGTAAGTGTATAACACTGGATGATAGTTACTTTAGCATGATTTGTAACAAAACATACTCTTATAATTTATGAGTCAACTTGTTCCCATTTCTGTGGAGCTTGTGTTGCCTTTTTATCAAAGAGTATTCCAGCTCCCTCTATGTGAATATAATCTTGCCTTCCTGAGTACAATACTATGATACCATCTGTTTGGGGTCTTCTACATCTCATTTAATTCACTCCAAAAATACTTAATATTGAACTGAGTCATTTCTCTATTTCACTCAGTTTTCCAGTGTACCACATGGTCCAGCACCCAATTTTTGTTTTGATTTTTGCTGTTAGGCTCTCACTTCAGGTAAGGAAAACTCTCACAGGTTTAAATCCTCCACCTTCATAATGTATTTATTGTACACTGAGTGATTCCAAAAGACCATGATTTCCTTTCAGTTAGCTAAGAAGTGAGGTTTTTACTCACGAAAGCTTATGCCCAAATAAATCTGTTAGTCTTTAAGGTGCCACCAGACTCTTTGTTGTTTTAGCTGAGACAGGCTCTCATATTTGGGTTGCTTCCATAACTAACTTTTTCTGCATGGAAAAGTAGTTAACTTAACTCACAATGGTATGTCCATACCTCCCTATACAATATATTTGGAGCAGCCCATACCATGTGTGGGATGCCCTCACCTGCCACCCAAAGGACACAAGTCACACAACTGCTACTTAGGATGTAAGAGATACGATAATATGAATGAGTCTTAATGAATTACTTAAAATAAACATGGTAACATATGTTTTTATTTTGTTTTTACATGGGAAAAATTGTGCCCTCCGTTACACCTCTGTAACCCTGCAGCAAACCATTTTCCCCTGGTGTGCATAAGGGTAGACTCTGGCCTCGTATTACAGAAAGTCTATCTAACACTAATGTATAAGGGTAAACTATTGAGCTTGCAGCCCGGTGATTCAGCTCTAATGAGGCATAAATACAACCTAATTGACATGAATTGAACCACTATAGTTACGAAGGTTATTTAATTACTTATATACAGTCAACTAAGGTTGCAGCACAATGTGTGGCACTATAAAGTGCAAAAATGATCTCTGGCCCATACTAGGACCACTTAAGAGACATTAATCAGAACAGATTTTTTATTTCATATCAGATCTAACAATGGTATAAACTAAGGCTACGTCCTCACTACGGGGGGAGGGGGGTGTCAATTTAAGATACGCAAATTCAGCTACGCGAATAGCATAGCTGAATTCGACGTATTGGAGCCGACTTACCCTGCTGTGAGAACGGCGGCAAATCGACCTCCGCGGCTCCCCCGTCGACGGCGCTTACTCCTACCTCCGCTGGTGGAGTAGAAGCATCGATTCGGGGATCGATTGTCGCATCCCCACGAGACGCGATAATTTGATCCCCGAGAGATCAATTTCTACCCGCCGATTCAGGCGCGTAGTGTAGACCTAGCCTAAGGCACCTACTGTTCTCACCATTGTACCTAAGCACAAATATGTTGAAATATTTTACTTATTTTTTTCATTTGTAACAAAAGAGTGCCAAATTGACAACTCTGAACACTGCACTTCTCACTAAGTCCACAAAATAGGCAGAATGTGGACAGCATTGATGTCAATGGGATTTATCACATGTTTCAAGATACTCATGTGCTTAGGTACTTTGCTGGATTGGGGCCAGAGTGTTTGCAGGATTGAGGACCAGAAGAAATCACATGTAGAGGTGAGAGGATAGTACTGTGTCTAAGGCCTAGGAACATTTTTGCCTCTGCTGATACCAAAATAAGGGTTCCAGTTAGTTTCAGTTCTGGTGGTGCTTTTTTGATGTAAACACAGGCTAATATCACCAATCAACCAAATATGGTCACAATTTATTGTCATCAACAACCAGCACAGGTTAGGGTAACTCACCTTATTATACAGCTTTTTACTGTGATTGTGAAAAGGAAAACATGGTTCTATAGCCATATTAAGGAAAAGTATTTTAGCCTAGGTCTTGACTATAGGTGTGCCATAGCCACTAATTCAGCTGGACCCTACCCTACAGTGTTGCACTAGGACTTTCACTATGAGGAAGGAAGGGTTGGAAGATTCCCACAGCAGTTAAATGATAGTTGTCCATGTACTTTAGCTAAATTATTTATGTATCTGTGTAACGGAGTCACACTCAGCTCTCACAAGTGCCCCTTGGCTGAGTGTGTGTGCCTGCACTTTCTCTCTCTCTGTTTATGGTGGGTCTTTGGTGACTCAGCCCTCCGGCTGAGTTATACACAGTCTGTATGTGATATAAAAACAAGGCAAACCCCTTTGGGGGTACAAGTCCAACAGGGGCCTCTCTCAGTACCCTCTGTAATATCTCTCCATTTGTCCCTGTCCCAGAAGAAAGTGGTGCCCCAGGGCCCCTTCCCTGGAGGCACTGTCTTCGCCCTCTCAGGGCCTTTCTGGCCCCAGCTCTTCAGCTGGGCCACTACAGTTCAGTTCCTCTTCTGAGGTGCCTCAAAGTCCAGGCCACTTTCCCAGTGGCTGGTGGTGGTGGAACCACCCTCTATTTCACATCCCAGCCCAATGACTCTATAGATAGCAGCCATCCACAACATCCCTTTAAATATACTGCATTACTGCTACAAAACCCCAACCCACTTCCCCGTGGCTCCAGTACATTTGTCACCCTTACCTCAGGGCCTTGTCCTGGTGGAGGCCCAGCAGTCAGTCCAGAGCACCATCCACTCTTCTCTAGCTCTAACAAAGAACTGAACTCACTCAGGCCATGCAGCTCTTCTTATACTAGCCTGCTGGGCCCTGATTGGCTACTTCCCTTGCAGCCACTCTAGGCACCTTGGAGAATCTCACTACTGCCCTTTTCTGGGGTGGGGTGTAGCAGGGCCACAGCACCTCCAGCAGAGGGCCTCAGTACCTAGTCCACCCCATCACAATCTTTAAAGTTTTGCCTAGAGGGGAATCCTCTGTGTTTTGAATCGTATTACCCTGTAAAATTACTTTCCATCCTGATTTTACAGAGGTGCATCTTTTACTTTTTTCTTTATAATAAAGTTCTGTTTTTTTAAGAATCTGATTGTTTTTTAGTGTCCTAAAAACCCAAGGGTCTGGTCTGTGCTCACCTTGTTAACCTATTTGGTTTGTATATTATTCTCAAGCCTCCCCAGGAAGGGGAGTGAAGGGGCCTGAGGGAATATTTTAGGGAAACAGGAACTCCAAGTGGTCCTTTTCCTGAATCTTTGTCTAACTCACTTGGTGGTGGCAGCAGTACCCATCCAAGGACAGGGAAAGATTTGTGCCTTGGGGAAGTTTTTAACCTAAGCTGGTAGAAATAAGCTTAGGGGATCTTTCATGTGGGTCCCCACATCTGTACCCCAGAGTTCAGAGTGGGGAGGGACCCCTGACACCAGGAAATTCAGGTTTAGGAATAACCATAGTGTTGTACTCTGAATTAAATATCATTGAGAAGAAGCAGCTTGTTTGAAGGAGGAAGAGTAGTATAGTGTTTGTGAATCTCAGAAATCTGGTGCATCACGCATGAGTTTTTTAAAGCTGTATTTATTTGAGGCGGTAGAGGGTTGGTTACATTGACTCTATCTATAATGCTTTCAGAGGATCATGACAGTAAATTAAAGGAGGAGTTCAAAATTAATCAGCTGTCCCATCATTACTGTCTCCAAATGACACTGCTTTTTCAATATACCCATTTTTAATTTAGATAGATAGATCATCAAGTATCTCTTTAAAAAAGAATATTTCATTACAACAGTTTTCAAATGTATAAGGATACCCACCCCATGTGCAATAGGCAATGACTTGAAAGCATACCATATTTCATACAAATTCTTGCATAATCTAGGCCATATTTTCAGTAGATAGAAGTCCTCATGAGCAATCAATAGTGCACCTATATTTGTAAACTGCAGTTGCTGTGAAATTGCTCTCCATTTGCATTTAGATGTCTAGATATACAATTCTGCATGTAGTTGTGATTACTGGAAACACACTCTAATAGCATATGCAGCAGAAATTGGTGTGCACTCGGCTCTTGTCATTGAAAATTCATCCCTACATTTCATATCTTTTTCCTTTTCTAGTCGAAGAGTCCTAAGAAACCAGCCTGGAGAAAGGAAGAACTGAGAGAGAGAGAGAGAGAGAGAGAGAGAGTCAGAGAACCCAACCACAATCCACCTAAAACAAAAGCATACCATTTCCACTACCAAAGTGATATAATAAGGTAAAGCTGTAGTGAATAAGACAGCATTTTTTTTTTGCCTTCATTCACCCATTTCTCAAATTTCTTTCTAATAGCCTGTTACGACAGCCATCCTCATTTGCCCAATTTACGCTAGGGAGAGTTTAAAAGAACAATCTCTTACCATTGCCAACACTAGTTCACTTAGCAAGATTGGAATCCCTATTGCAGGTAGTCTACATTTAGCACTGTGTCATCTGCCTTTCCTGGGAACAAGTCTAATTGACAGTGATGAAAACAGCAGCAGCAGCAAGCAAACTGTCTACACTAGGGCTTCCAGTGTTGCTAATAATAGGGTTTTTTTGGTGTGTTTTTTATTTTTCAAAAAGTGTCCCTATTAGACAAGGCAATTATGCGGCTAATTGTTTAAGGTACTCAAATTCCAAATGAATTAAGTTAGAGTTCCACTGCTCATTCTCTCTTAAGATCAGACATTGTATATATGCAAATAGAGTAATTCGCCATTCTAGGAGGACTGTCTTTAATATTCAAAGTATCTTCCCTTTTACATTCTTAAGATTCCCTTTCTTTATGTTGCCTGATTGAACAGATCAAGTTCTATCTAAATAACCACAGGCAGATATTAGAGAAAGAATGTGATAGATAGCAATCCACCTATAACTGGTGATAGATGTTTACCTCCACGTTCATATATACCCAAATTATTTATTAGCTGTTTACATATCTGCCTCCAAGGTTAAAGTAAATTTTAGAACAATTGCTTGTTGTCACTAGTCAATAATAGTGTATTCTTCACTCTTTTTCTTTTACTTGCAGCATTTATAAAAAAAGAACTGCAAAGCAAAGATTTTAACCTCCATGCCAGATTTTTTGGACCAATCCTCCAATTTGTCTAGGTCATTCTGGACCCTATCCCTACCATCCAGTTTATCTACCTCTCCCCCCAGATCTGCAAAGTTGCTGACGGTTCAATTCATCCCATCGTCCAGATCATTAATAAAGATGTTGAACAAAACTAGCCCCATGACTGACCCTTGGGGCACTCCGCTTGATACTGGCTGCCAACTAGACATTGAGACTTTGATCACTACCCGTTGAGCCTGACAATCTAGCCAGCTTTCTATCCACCTTATAGTCCATTCATCCAATCCATACTTCTTTAACTTGCTGGCAAGAATACTGTGGGAGACCGTATCAAAAGCTCTGCTAAACTCAAGATATATCACATCCACTGCTTTTCCCATATCCACAGAGCTAGTTATCTCATCATAGAAGGCAATCAGGTTGGTGAGGCATGGCTTGCCCTTGGTGAATCCATGTTGACTGTTCCTGATCACTGTCCTCTCCTCCAAGTGCTTCAAAATGGATTCCTTGAGGACCTGCTCCATGATTTTGCCTGGGACTGAAGGGAGGCTGACTGGGCTGTAGTTTCCTGGGTTCTCTTTCTTCCCTTTTTAAAATATGGGCACTATATTTGCCTTTTTCCAATCGTCCGGGACTTCCCACAATCTCCACGCATTTTCAAAGATAATGGCCAATGGCTCTGCAATCACATCAGCCAACCCCCTCAGCTCCCTTGGATGCATTAGATCTGGATCCATGGACTTCAGCATGCGTGTCCAGCTTTTCTAAATAGCCTTTAACCTGTTCTTTCACCACTGAGGGGTGCTGACCACAATCCACACCCCATAGCGACATAACCCCCAGTGTAGATGGCACCATGAAGACAGTAGGACTTCTCCCATCGACACAGCTACCACTTCTTGGGGAGGTGGAGTACCTATGCTGATGGGAGAAGTGCTACCGTTGGCATAGGTAGTATCTTCTCTAAGCGTTACAGCAGCGCTTAGAGAAGTGTAAACAAGCCCAGACAGACCTCTCTGGGTTGGGTAAACAAGGCTTGTCCACCCAAAGCCCACCCCCCTCCTTCTAGGGTTTTTCATGAGCGCTCCCCCTCCTGTTTCAATCTACGTCAGCCACAGCTAGTAAATACTAAACGTGACCTGGACAGTTGCAGAGACTGACTGATCATGTTACGCAGTAACCCAAAAATTTAGCAGCTACTGCTTTCAGTTTTGCCTCATCTATGCTCATAACATGCTGCTGGGGACCATCTGTTATACAATACACCACATGTCCCTGTTATGTGAGCTTTTTATTTAATAAAATTAATTTATGGAAGCTTTTCTTTCTCCCCTTCCCATTCAGCGCTGCAAAACGGTATATAAAATAGTCAAAGGGAAGTATATGAAAGGTAGGGGCTTTTTTTTTTCCAACTAAATTGTGAAATGATGCTTTAATTTTATGCAAAGAGACAGTGAGCAATTAACATTTAAAAAGATAATTAAATTCAACAATGGGGGGAAAATGCCATTTGCCACAGTAAAGTACTATAATGGTTCATCAAAACTATTGCTGCCAGTTTCAGAGAAGTGTTGGTTAACAAGGTCGTAGTACAGGCCTTATGCTTCTGTGTTTTAAAATACAAGATGTTTTATTATTAAAGAAATACAGGTTAAGACAAATGGGATCATATTACGTTGTCCTTTAATTTTAAAGTAGGTAACAAAATAAATGTGATGTCTCCATGGTTCCCTGTTAACCCTGGCAAAAGGGAGGTGCACTGGAATGAAGATGTGTTACAGACCATCCCCTAATCAGCCCCTTGCTGGCTTATCAATCTTTTTAATTTATATCTCTATGCACTCATCATAATAAAGTACTGGGAAATCCAATGTTTTTATCACTCAAGGAGAAAAACACACACCTACACCCTCAGATGTTTGCAACGTACTAAGAGCAATGGTTTCTTCCACTTGTTTAATGGGAAATTTTATAGCTGTAGTTAAAAGAAAGGAAAGGAAAGATGGCTTTTGTCAGCTAAGTCTTGCTCTTGTTTCCAACACACATATTACAAAACAAAAACAAAAGACCTGTAAATTGGAAAGATTAAGGAAGATAAGACTAAAACAAAACACCAGTAAGTGCACATTGGGGAAATTCAAATGATGTTCTGTATCCAAACTGTGCAGCTGGCTTCTAATAAGCCTCAAGCAATATCCCATATCTGTACACCAACAAATTTTGATGGTGTTTGTCTCTATAACAGACTCATCCTGGAAACCTGAACAGCCTGGATATTGTGGCAATTCAGAATTAGACCCTGTTCTCAAGATAAACTTTGAAGTTCTGGACCATCTGCAGTTTTTAATATTTAAGCTTTTATCATTGATACTTGGCTGGAGAATTTAAATTAAAAACACATGATATTCTAGCACAGTTATGGTGCTGCAAGAGTATTTTTATAGAATGTAACATTTCAAGAATCCTATATGGCTGAATACTTTATTGTTATTTTAGAACAATGAATGAACAGGAACTATAGCACAATTGATCTCTTTTGTTATGTTTTTCCTTCACATAATTTTACCAGAGAGGAAAAAAATCATTCTTTTCAATGTATATTTGTGTCTGTCTGTCTCTCGGTCTGTCTTTAGGGATAAGGCCAGAGAAGGGGCAGAGGGGACTCTTTAAAGATTTGATGACATAGTACTGCTTTAGGGATGAAAGCCTGATATGCAACACTGTATGTTTGATAACTGGGTGCAGAAAACACTTTAACTAAACATTTGCCATTTTACAACTACCACAGGATGGACAAGGAACTTATTCTGTATAATATGACTGGTGAAAATGGTGTGTGTGTACTAAGGAGTTATGTCCTTATCCCAGTAATTTTAGCCGTCCATATGCAGTAACTCTCTGAAGTGATTGGAAAAACTACAATTTGTTTTAAAATTGTTTCAGGGCTAGAGAAACCTATTTATTAAACATTTCTTTCTTTCTTCTTTATTTAAAAAATAATAATAATAATAATAACTGGTCTTAGGCTGCTACAAATGATCTGAGGCCAATAATTTGTTGTTGTGTTTTTATTTTTTTTTAATATTGTGACTACTAATAATCAATAAGACATTTATTTATAGATTAAAATAAAGTTTACATTTGCAAATATCATTCAGGGTTGAATGAAATGTTCTGTCTCCAGACAGCCAGAGGAACCAACCCCTAAGATAAAAAATCATGGTGGGGGAAAGATCTGACCCTTTTTCCATTTAAAGTGTGAGGAAGGATGGTGTTGAAGTTAAAATACTGGCCTGGGAACTCAGAAGTTCTGCGTTCACTTCCTGTCTGTGGGTATGTCGAGAGTGGAGATGGAAGTGTAATTTCCAGCTCAAATAGACATACCCACATCAGCACTGATGAAGTTAGCATGCTAAAAATAGAAATGTTGCCATGGCAACAGGTGGGACTAGCCACCTAATACATGCTATCATCGCAGATGGGATTGTTCTTGGGTCAGCCAGTCCCTCTTGCTTCTTGTGCCACTGCAACTACACTTCTATTTTTAGGATGGTAGCTCAATCAGAGCTAGCATGGGTATATCTAATTGAGTTGGAAAATATACCTCCAGCTCCACTGAAATCATACCCCAAGTCAGGCTTCCTTTATGATCTTGGATAAATTACTTAATCTGCATGTCTCTTGTCCCTCTTTGCAAAATGGGGATAATAATATTTCCTTTCTCTTATACTTTGTCTGTTTTGTCCAGTGAGATTGTAAGATGTTGGGGACAGAGATTGTCTCCTACTATATTTGTACAACATCAATCACAATAAGGCTGCAATCTCTGTTGGGGACCCAAGCATTATTGTAGTACAAAGAACAAAATGAAAAAAATAAGAATCTTTTTTATTTTCTGTATTTAAAACAATTTATAATGTAGAGCCATATAAATGTTACCAGAACAATAATTCCACAATGTAAAAGAAGCATCGACATCTGCAATCAAACAGCAACACTCTGAAAAGATTGGGCCCAGGGAGTTCCACACTACAACTAGCAACTACAACAAGTCTGGGCCCCAATCAGCTCCATTATGTAATTTAGGTGAGCCCCTTTCTCATCAATAATTCCATATCTTCCATTTCCTCCACAGTTGCACTGTGTTTGTATTGTTGTACGGATCCTGGGTGTCTGCGAGCACTCAGGAAATTCATTTAACCTGTATTTGCAAAGCACCATGTAAAGTTAAAGTGCTATATGCACATTTTGGAAATACAAAGTACAGTAGCAGTGAATTTTTTTAAAAAGTGCTTAAGAAAAATATTGCATATGCTTTATAGTTTAATCTACCTTACAAAACTATAGAAAATGGTATACTAAAAGACTTCTGTAACTGGAAAGAGATATTTTTAGTCAGATTTTCACATGCTGGCCTCTATTTTTATACTTGCCAAGGTTAGATTTCTGTGTATGCAACTGCAGGTGCAAATGAGGTAGCTACAGTGAGCTCCCTTAAAAATAATTACTACTGCTGTTAACCGTGTTTATGGTTTTCCCTATACTAAAATTGGGGAATTATTATAAATGTTACTTGCACAGGACAGCACCCTGTTACAATCCACTTTAAGAAAATCCCCAGCAAATTCAGTCGTTCAGCCTAACTGTTAAAATAAAACAAACAAAATATCCAAAAGGCAAACAAACCAAATTAATTATTTTAGTTTGAGCTGGTGAACACTTGAGTTGCTGTTTCATGTAGATCACAATGGTACTTAATCAGTTATTTTTATCATATACCGGAGCATCAAATGATTTAATAGTTTTGAAAAAATGAAATCTTATGATTGATGGTTTGTTTCATAAATGTATATTATGGTAAAATAATAATCAAGTGCAACAAGAATGTAAAATTGATGGCAAAGGTTTTCAAAAATTTCAAAAGCATGGAGATAAAGATTTTTAAAGTCTTATACCACACATTTTTCCTTGTATGTCCGATCCTGCACTCCTTACTTATGCAAAACTACCACTGATGTCAGTAGAGACTGAAGCACTGGATTCCCTATTTACAACTGAGTTTTGTTTGAACACGGTTGTAAGGAGTAAGTTTCATTCATTCGCTGTTTGACTGTATTTTTCCCTTTTTTATTCCTGCAAGACTCTCTGGCTCCAAGAGTGTTAACTGCAATCCCAAGAACTTTTACAAACAAGACAAAAAACTAGAAACAGACTAGGATTGAAATATCCACATCTGAGTTCAAAGACAGAAAGCATGACATGAAATATTAACAACTGTTCTCAGCAGTATCCGCAGGCATATTCTGAAGGCGTAGCTAATAGTTGTCCATGTTTTAATAAAAGTTTATGCTGCAAGGATTGTGAAAAACTGATCAACTGATAACCTGTTGCACCACAATAGTATCCTTTATTTCTTTGAGCATTCATTTAAGTAAAATTTTTGTTGTTTAACAAACTATATTGTTGTCTAGTACACAGAAAAATGTAATTTAACATATCTCTTTTCCTATCAGCTGTTTCTCTTTATCAACTCAATAAACTATTTTATTTTCCTTTTAGTTGCATTGTGAATGCGTTATTTTATCAGATATTCTTTTAAAAGGTCTTCAGTGAACTTCTGTAATATATTGAGTTAAAAGTAAGTATTGTTGCATTAAAAAAACTCATATAAAAATGTCTCTGATTTCAAATAAGATACCAAGTTCTCATGTTGTAAGTACAAGGAACACCTAACACCAGCATAGAGAGAATCAGTTACATTTTTCTCTCACATTGATGCAGCTTCACTAAAGTCAATAATTTAACACAGTACATTACAAAAATAAACTATAAACAACATATCGTGCTGTAACTAAGGACAAACACATTTAGGTGCTAATTTATATACTAAGGCCTGACCTTGCAAATATTTGTGTGTGTGACTAATTTTAGTGTGTATGAATTTATTCAGATTCATAAGTGTTTGCAGGAAGAGGGAAAAATAAGGGAACAAATCCTGAAATATGATCCCACTAGTGAGTCCAAACTAATGGATTACATCACAGGATCAGGGCCAAGATTTGAAGCTCAATAGCTACTCAGACAAATATTGAGCTCAAATGTGATATACATTTGAAATATTTTCATTCTCAATTGAAAGTAAAGAGGCAGACATGCAAGTCCTGTTTGTATGAAGTCAATAATAGAAATGCATAAAAAACATTTAATATACTTTTGACATGATTAAAATGGGATTAAGAGTAATAATGTGCATTTTGTCACAGGAAACAATAAGCTATGAGGTCAGTATCATTCTAGAAGGCTTGCTACATTATGGAGTTATACAGTCAGGTGTAGCATGGAAGCAGCACTGGAAATGGATACATGTGCACCTTCAGCAGAAAAGAACTTGCTAATGCTATTGATTGAATTTAAATGTTGCATTATGGAAAGGAGGTGAGATATTCCAACACCACCCAAACTGGCTTCTGGACATTTGCCCACGTGTAATTAAACTCTGATTCCAGAAAGCCGTTCCGAAGTTTTACTTCCAAAGCAAATGATGACAGTTCTGTCATTCATTGCCGAAAAGTCCAAAAGTGAAAAACAGAACACATAAATAAGGCTGTTGAACAAAACAAGAAAAATAAACAATGTAAAAAGAAAAAAAAAATATGGAAGCATCCTCATTAGGTGATAAAGAAAATGTCTTCCTTAAGCCACATGCATGTATGTGACAGATTAATGAAGGGAAGACATCAGCTTTAGATGACCTTAACCTCAAATATCTATGCTGCCAATATTACTGGTTGTTGTCATGATTCATGTTTACAACTGCCAACTATCTCCCAATGGTCCAGTATAAATGTTATGCATGGAGGAGGAATTAGGGAAGAAGTGCTTACTGAAAACCTAATTAACCCCCTAATGCATTTAAGGTGAGCTTGTTGTTCCTTAAATGTCTGAATATGCATAATAACAACAGCCCTTTGAGTGGAGAATTCAGTATTCATTTTAGGAAATTCACTCCTAATACATACCACTGGGATGCTTTAAACATTTATTTTGCTGTTTGCAAGAGTTTTGAAGGACATAAAGAAACTTCTTAAGTCCCCTTCCTACTACAATTCCTTTCCCACTCCTAACTCATAAAGGGCTTGATCCAAAGCCCACTGAAGTCAGTGGAAGTCTTTCCACTGACTTCAATAAGCTTCAAATTGTGCCGAAAGTGCTAACTCCTAATCTATGAACAAAACTTTAGTGAATGGAATTTGTCCAGGAGTTGGAAAGAACCAAATCTTCACCAGAGGCTGTGGAACATTACAACTATTTCTGCAACCTTTGGGGTGTATGTGTCCATATTCCCCGTGTTCTTCCTTCTTTGGAGATTTTGGCTAGTGATTCCATGAGGCAGAGAGAAGGGAGAATTCTATTCCCTAAGCAGCAGAACCGTGCTAGTCCTACTACCTTTTAAGTTTTTCTTGGTTTGTGCAGGCCACAGGATTTGGAACTAGAGATTCATTTTAGCACTATTGTCTACTTAAGCAGAATCAAGTTAAAGTTTATTTTTAAGTCTTATTTGGGCAACTTATTCCAAATGAATTGGTAAACTGAAAAGCTAGTGAACTGCATTGCCGCATAAGGAAATACACCCTCTTGACTTTTGGTCAGGCATAATCATAGTCAGGGCCTATTCCAAAGCCCATTTGAGTCAATGAAAATACACCCATTGATTTTGGATTAGAGAGTTGCTAGCCTCTAAGAGTACATGGAAGAGTGAGGTCAAGGCTGTGATCCTGTTCCTATCTCCACACTACCTGTCAGAGATGACTCCACAGGTGTGCAGGGACATCCTTCCAAAGACTGCAGCAGCGGTCCCAGAGTTATACTCCCCCTGTACTTCTGGAAGCATTGTGTCTGCCTGCTGGATCTCCCATTGGGATGGTGGATTTCCACAGCCCTCCATATGAGGGTTGTGGCTTAGAGCCCAGTACATGCCATAAAAAGATGATATTCTACACTTTATAGATACTAAATAATATCAGAGGCAGATTGGCCTCAAAATGCCAAACCAGTTGATATATCACTCAACAGTGGTGGAAGAACTTGCCACACACATTTGTACTGCTTTGCCTGTTATTAACATTCAAGGTGGTTGAGGTAATATCTTATATTGAACCAACCTCTCTTGGTGAAAGAGATGAAGTGAAAGCTTGTCTCTTTCACCAACAGAAGTTGATCCAATAAAAGATATTACCTCACCCAACTTATTTCTCTAATATCCTGGGACCAGGATGGCTACAAAATGCTAAAATCAACATGTATAAGCAGAGGAAAGTCAGGGAGCAATAAAAGTAATGCAATGCCACTCTAGAATGTGCCTAATACTAGCATGATAAATAGAGTCTGAAATAAAACATACCAGCAGTAGGCAGGGTTGCAAATCGTTGCAGTTTCCTGTTGCCTGGTAATTTCATTGTGACTTATCTGTCTGAAAAGAATACTAAAAAGGCCCCAAAACACATTCCCTATGTTTGTTCACACAGAGCCAAATTCCAACCCTGTATAAACCTGAGAGGAGTTCTCATTAACTTCAATAGGCAATCATGGCACACATTTGATTAAATCATTTAGCCATGTGGTATAAACAAAACATATGAGAAAAAAAAGTTTATACACACACACACGTGCATACATTTTGGAAACTGCCTTTATCATCTGTGCTGTCATATTGGGCCATACCCAACTTAATTCCCCCATCTCCTTCCTCTCCCCTCCCACCCCCCTGCTTTTTTAGAACTAGCTGCTTAGGAAAACATCCTTTGGGTCTTACCCTGCAGTTCTCCCACTGAAAGTCTCATGAGCTTTTGTCTGAGTAAAGCCTGTGGGGGAGATTTTCAAAGGCAAGGTACATAATGGAAGTTAGGCAGGCACCTACATTTCATTTGTGCTTTTGAAAATTTCTCCCTGTAAGAACAAGCTCTTCATTATAGCACTGTCTTGTTTTACCGATCTTAAGACTTAAAAATCCTACTGTCCACGTGTGAAAGAGACAACTTGAGGTGCTCATAACATTAAAACTACTCAACTGCTTTGCCTCAACTTGGCTTGATTTTTAAGGTTTTTTTCATAGTACAGTTAAAACAGAATGCTGACTGCCCCAAGCATTGTATTACCTTAGTAGCACCTGAAAGCTCAGTATAGTGGCTTCATTTCGGGGCACTTTCAAAAAGCTTTTTGACCTCAACTGCAGCCTTGCTCCAGATCAAAACAATTAAAACTTAAGATCTGCTAAGCAAATACTTCTGCATTTCTTCATTTCCCCCCTGCCTTTAAAATAGGTATATCAAGAGCAAAAAAAAAACTAAAAAAAAAAAAAAAAATGATGTCACCCTTTGAGTTTCAGAAATCAAACATTTGGAAGTCTCCTAATTGCAAAAACTAAGGTTCCTTCTTCAGTATTAACTTGGTGATATTGCATAAAAATAGTTCTTTAAATTCAGGGACAATATTGAAGAGGCTGTCTTTTGTGTTGCCTTGGCAAAAAGCAGTCAAAGCACACTTGAGGAGCCGGTCCTTTAACTGTTGGAATTTCCGGTGTTTAGTGCATAGTTTACGAAACATACCAAACAAGAATTTGTCAAAAGAGAGCAAACAATTTAATCTAAAATCACTGTTATTACTCTGAGAAATTTCAACCACCGCTTATTGACACTTTTGCATTTAATAGGTAATATGGGGAATACATTATATTTGGAGTTTTTTCCCTCCTTTAAATACATTTGTTCTCTTTGTTCTATATTAGAACACCCTGTTAGTACAGATACTTGTCTGAAGCAAACTGTAATTGTAAAGTTACAAATAAAAAGTAGGACACAACATATGAATACAATGTATAATATCAGTAGGTGTCCTTGAAGGGAGTAAAATATCACTAGAAGTATAAATACATCCTAAAATAATTCATTATACATTTGTAATCAAAACACTTCTGTAGTCAGATTCCTTATTAATTAAGCAATACTAACATACTTGCTGAAAGGCTAAACCTCAAAATAAGAAAATGCTCACAATATTTCCACAATATTAAGCTATTTTTAAAAATGCTAACAAGAGCCATAAAAAATTACTTGACATGCTGGGTCACTTAGTGCCAGATTTTTAAAGGTATTTTAAATCCCACTGGACGCCTATTTTCATCTATAGGTGTATTAATATATTTTAAAATCTGGCCCTTAGCCTATATTTCCACAAACAACATGAGAGTTGAAGTGGGCAACCTCTGGGATCTCACAGACGGGCTATGAATTGGAATCCAATCTACAGCACACACAAATTAGAAATTTAATTAAAATATAGTATACACATCCTACATTTTTCTTCAGAAATTTTGTAGCTTAAAAATAGGGCAATTGATGGATTTTGAATAACTTTTTAATTTGAATTGATAGAGTAAATTTCTTTGAGGAGTTTTATAAATTGTGGTTTCGGTGCTTGAACGTGATGCTTGACTTGGACTCCTCACAAGGAAAATACATAGTATTTACATTAAAGAGGCAAAAATGCAGAATGACAATTTCTTACCAAAATGGGTAGAAGACATTTTGCAACACAATAGAAAGTAAGGGGAAGATGAGGAAAGAGGAAGGTTCTTTCTTAGGGTACGTCTTCACTACCCACCGGATCTCGGCGGTGACCTTAAGACACGCTATATCGATCCCCAAATGCGCTCCCCGTTGACTCTGGAACTCCACCAGAGCGAGCGGCGGTAGCGCAGTCGATGGGGGAGCCGCGGCCGTCGATCCCACGCCGTGTGGACCCCAGGTAATTCGATCTAAGATACTTGGACTTCAGCGACTCTATTTGCGTAGCTGAAGTTATGTATCTTAGATCAATCTCCCCCCCCACCCAGTGTAGACCAGCTCTTAGAAGAGGAGGAAATCTTAGAGGACTCCATAGTGGATGGGGTACTGAACTTAAAACCTCTGCTGCAGGCTTTAGCATAAAAGAAAAAGTCAATCACCTATGTGACTATTGTACCTCTGGACTAATGTTAGATAAAGTAACTTTTTACAATATACCCAGACAAAGTAGGACATATTCAAATCAGTTTGACCTAACAATATATATCTATTTGACTGGACTGTCGAAGCAGGAAAGCCAGTAGCTACCATTTTCAGCTCATCTTGAAAGGCCCAGCTTTTAACTTACCCAGAATAAAATTACCCACTGCTGGCCCTTGGTTTAAGTTATCTACAGCTGGCCTAGACTGACCTTTCCCAGAGGTATAGTGACATGGCATTCAGTGTCACAGGATGAGCATTCATCAGGGGCTTCCTAACATGGAGATAGAATTTTCTCCAAGCTGATTTTCTACTCCATTCCTGTCCACAAAAGAGAAGAAGGGAATAGCTCGAAAGGCTGAGGGTACTCTGGCCCACATCCACAAAAGAATGTAGGTGCCTAACTCCCACTTTGGGTGCCTAAATCTAAAACCCCTCTTCAAAACCACTGCTAAGCTGCCACTTTATCCTGGACCTGCCTAAATTTTCACCATTAAAGTCCCCTAGGCATCTTAGTTTCTGCCACTGGTTTCTGTGCACTGCTGCCTTAGTTTAAGTGTCCAGGTGCCTCTCTCGCGCCTACATCTGTGATCTTCATACCATGTGAAACTAGGTTTTGTTCTGCCAATTTCACCTGTGGAGGCCAGAGGGAGGCATATCCTTTCACTTGGGGATCTTTTCACTTGAGTTCAGCTGCTAACTCTCCCCTGGAGTTAGGCATCTAAATAAGGTTAGTCCAAGGAGGTTCAAATCCCTCCTCTGTCTGATGCGGAGCAGGGACTGGAACTCCCACCTCATAGGTAACCACCCTCACCACAAGGCTATAGAGTCACTCTCCCTCTATGACTGGACCAATGAATATTTAATTATTTTAAGCACATGGAACAGCTTTAACTGGAGAGACTGAGGTTTATAATATTTTGGTCTAAGTTGTTGAGTATAGAATATAGGTGGTGCTGGTGCCCTCTGATATGCAGGTCACACTAGATGATCTGGCCTTAAACTCTATAACCCATCCCGGAATACCATCTAGCCCCATACTTAGTACACATCTCCCAGTGCTTAGGAGAAAGTTCAAATTCCTACTCATAGCAGCTGGAGGGGGATTTGAACCCAGGTCTCCCACATCCTGGGTGAGTCCATCAATTGCTGGGTAAAGGTCACAAGAAGCTGTCATGATCAGCAGCTTCTTTCTCCAACCCCTAATTTTGTGTGGACTTTTGTGTCTTGCAAAAGAACAGCTGCTGTTCTTGCAAGAAATGGCTTTGGCACTTGACTCCAGGAGAAAGATCCTGGCTGACCCCTAGCAGATAAACATGCTTCCCTCCTGCCCACACTTAGGCTTCTAACTCCCTCGGAAGCATGGGTTTAGAACTTCTGCAATTGACGAGCTTAAACAGCTCCCCAGCTAGCATAAAGGCTTTTGTAGATTCCATTTCTGTGTCCATCTCTTCCCATGCATTGTATAACTTAAGGTGGCTAACTCGGGATTTGTGGATTACTGTCTAGGGATTTAAAAGTTAGACACCGCAACACTTAAATCCTTTTCTGGATTTGGCCCTCTGGGTTTGATTATAGGCTACACATCTACCTGTCTCAAACCAATGAAGTGCAGAGCATTTCAGTCATTCCCACTCTTACACATAACATGCCTTGTCCCATTCCACCCTTGCTAAATCCCTAGATTGGGAATGGCAAAGGACAGGCGGGACAGATATATCAGCTCTACAATGTTTCTGAGTTGGCCATGATTTGTTTATGCTGCTGGAATGGCATAAAAGGTCAAAATCAATCCCTGCATCTTTCCATCCTATGAGGGAATATTTCTAGTGTGAAGGATGTAAGAGCAACCATGGAGCACAGCTCTAAGAGGCTGACTGTCAACAACAGGCTAGAAATTAGTCGAGCACAGGAGATGGGTAATTTTTTGTTTTTTGCATACTATTCTTTGAAATTCAGAAATATACACCGTGGTAAGAAGAGTTGCAATAGCTGATATCAGTAAAAGGAAAATTCAACTTAAAAATTATGAAAAATATCTTATCTTTGAAGTCAGTCAGTAAACTGAATAATTTGCCCATTGTAAAAAGCAACAAAGAGTCCTGTGGCACCTTACAGACTAACAAATGTATTGGCGCATAAGCTTTCGTGAGTCTGGCGAAGTGGGTATTCACTCACAAAAGCTTGTGCTCCAATACACTTGTTAGTCTACAAGGTGCCACAGGACTCTTTGTTGCTTTTTACAGATCCAGACTAACACGGCTACCCCTCTGATACTTGCCCATTGTAGGCACTATGGATGTTCAAGAGAAAATTAGATGTAATATTTAGATTATTAGGTTACAGTAACAGTTACAATTGTGCAGGGGGCTGGACTAGATAGTCTAAGAGGTCCCTTCCTGCCTGAGGTATATTAATTGATAGTCATAAATGGCCAAAGTGGACTTAAAAATCTGAGATCCGGTTCTGTCAAATTCCTTATCCAGAGCCAACCTGACAAAAGTGAATACTGATTCATAGTCATCCCTTTTTCTTATTGTTAATAAATTCTTTCTAATACACAAAGATCAAATACACAAGACTATTCGACTGCTTCTTCACTGTTCTCTGCTTAATAAAACAAGTGAATCAAAGTGAACAGCAATCATGCATCTAAAAGATACAGTGCTATCCTCAAAGCTTATTACTTCTTTAGATACCCAGAATTCTAATTAGAACTTTACAAAGCAATAACAAAGATATGCAACTTGATTCTGAACTAATAATTCTGAGCTCAGTGCAAACCGGAAAGCCCTTGTGTCAGTAAAATCTGTTTTATATAATACACCTGTTTTATATAATACACATCAAAAGCAAACCCAAAGGAAAATAAAATTTTAATATAATCATTATTAAATGCTTATTAGCCATAGCTCAAAATATCCAGAAATATATTGTAGTAGAGAAACAACTATTTCCCAGACACACAAAACCTTTCCATTTTGATGATTACAAATTTGGTTGCCAATAAGCTTCAGGCCCAAGGTAGCAAGTGTTATTACTGTACTTATAAAGTAATGAAAGCATATTTCTTATCATTCAGTTTTCCTATTTATAATTTAACATGCACTCCGGTTCATCTATCTGTTTGAAATTAAATTCTTAAATTAAATACTTTATAGCTTTTTTCATTCTCCTGGAGATAACAAAATTACAATGGGAGGAAGTCATTAAAATATTCAAAACACTAGATTCAAATGAAGAAAGTTTGGAAGATTCCATTAATATTCTTAAAACAAACAGCTTTGAGTTGGGCAAGTCACTGTGCCTTTCTGTGACTTCGATTCCCCATCTGTAAAATGGAGATAATGATATTTACCTCCTTTGTAAAGAACTCTAAGACCTACAGACAGAAAATCATCTTTATACAAGTATCAGAGGGGTAGCCATGTTAGTCTGGATCTGTAAAAAGCAACAAAGAGTCCTGTGGCACCTTATAGACTAACAGACGTATTGAAGCATAAGCTTTCGTGGGTGAATTCCCAAGGCAACTATTATTATGACACGCAAACCCCCAGGGCCGGCTCTGGCTTTTTTGCCGCCCCAGGCAAAAAAGCCTCCGGCCGCTCCCCCCCCCCCCAGTGCGGCAGGGGAGGGCGCGGGGGGGAGGGCAGCCGGAGCCCCGGGGGGAGGGCGGCGAGCCCCGGGCGGACCTCCGCTCTCCCTGGCAGCCAGAGCGCCGGGGGGAGGGCGGCGAGCCCGGCCGTGGCCCCGCTCTCCCCGACGGTTGGAGCCGGAGCACCGTACCACGCCGCCCCCCTCCAGGTACCGCCCCAAGCACAAGCTTGGTGGGCTGGTGCCTGGAGCCGGCCCTGCAAACCCCTCAAGCTCCCAAAACCACAATGTGGGACACAGACCCACATCCAATCTCCAAAAAAATGGGGCAATAAGCAGTAATGGGTGGGATTCATGAGGGGAACTAAGTCCAACATTTAGGCACCAACGGTATTCACCAAACCCCTGCTTAGCTGCTGCTGCCTAATGCTGTAGGTGCCTAAAATCCTGAGGCACCTAAGTTTCCATTGCTAGAGTGCCCAAGGCATCTAGGCATGTGCACAACCACCTAACTTCTGACACTCCCCAACTCACACTTCAGACCCAGCAGGATTCATAAAAAATGGTTACTCATCTTTCTGTAACTGCTGTTCTTCAAGATATATTGCATATATCTGCCACATTGTAGGTGTGTGGATGTCTTATGCACTGGTGCTGGAGATATTTCCCTCACAGTACCCATGTGGGTGGCCATGCAAGAGAACTGGCTTCCCTCATGCTCTGTGCCAAGGATATAAAGAGTGGAGCCATCCAGTTTAACCTTTGGATCATTCATGCCATAATCTAGATGATAGACTCTGATGCACTTGAGACAGAGGGTGGGTTGTGTAATGGATATATACAACACACCTTGAAGAACAACTGTTATGAGATGGTGAGTAACTGATTTTTATTCAAATGATGGCATATGTCCATGACACTGTAGGTGAGTCCCAAGCTGTTTTGATATAGGTGGAGCTAAGAGTACCGTCAGCAGAAGGTCTCTGCAGGACCTCTTTTCCCACATTCGCCTTCTCCCTTAATGACATAGAAATAGCATAATGTGGCACTAGCTAGAGACCTTTCCTTTTTTCCCCTCCCCCCCCCACCAACTGCCACTCTGCAGAAACCTGATTGGCTGGGGGGTGGGTAGGGGTGCCAATCCAAAACAAAGACACAGAATTAACTTCAGACCACCAGGGATCTAAACCAGGGATAGGCAACCTATGGCATGCGTGCCGAAGGCAGCACGCGAGTTGATTTTCAATGGCACTCACACTGCCCAGGTCCTGGCCACTGGTCCGGGGGGCTCTACATTTTAATTTAATTTTAAATGGAACTTCTTAAACCTTTTAAAAACCTTATTTACTTTACATACAACAATAGTTTAATTATATACTATAGACTTATAGAAAGAGACCTTCTAAAAACGTTAAAATGTATTACTGGCACGCAAAACCTTAAATTAGAGTGAATAAATGAAGACTCGGCATACCACTTCTGAAAGGTTGCCAACCCCTGATCTAAACCAATGAGCAGATGGGGAGGCAAGCTGGGGAGATTTGGATGGGGTACAAAGAAAAAGCTACAGAAGCAGCTGTACTAGGGCAGAGATACACCAGATAGCAGGAGTACAGAGTCCTTGGAGGAGAGTCAGATGCTGCACTGGTGCTTGTAAAAGGGGACTCATACACACGCATCCTGGAGCTAACAGGACAACTGAGAACACACAACAAGACCCATCAATTTGAGCTGGCAGTGCATACCAGCACCAGTGTGCATGGATAGGTTGGCCTGACCTGAAAGGGGTTTGCATTGGTGTGGGACGGAGAGTTGGTGTGGGTCTAGCTAGGCATTGGGAAGGCTATGTGCTGTACACTGTGCTGGGACAAGGGAGTCTGGGTAACTCTTGCTAGAGTTCCTGATTTGGTTCTACTCCTGGCTTGCCTGACTTAGATAAAAATAAATTTCTGTTGTTAAGTGTGGTGCTTGTTCCATTAACTTCAACCCCCTAGAAGTGAGGGGGTTGGTGTTTGTGCAAAGGCACATGGCTGGAACCTGGAATCCTTTCCCCAACCCTTGAAATCCCCCACCTAACACATAGTCTCCAGAAAACATATGAAATGAGGATCACATCACTGCTCTACAGATGTCCATGATAGGGACATTACCCACAAATGCCAGGAGGCTGAGTGTGCCCTAGTTGAATACAAGAGGAGTAATGCCCTTGGCAACATAGCACATAAGAATGTAATCTGTCCAGAGAGTCATTGTGCTGTAACAGGATGACTTTTCATTCATTCTGCATAAGACCCAAAAAGCTTGAAGGAAGCCTGAAAAGGTTTTGTTCTACCTAGGTGAAAGGGTAGGGCACAATATACTAAAGCATGGAGGTTGTGTGCATTAATGTGTGAGCATGTGGCTTCGGGGGAAAAAAGTAAGTATACTGAGTGACTGAGGTGGAAATCAGATATTACTTTGGACATAAACTTAGATTGCAGCCTAAGCTGCACCTTGTCGACTATGGGGAAGCCAGGGCACACATGTGGCCACCACTCCAGGTATCTGTAGGGAAAATTTTCTGACACCAGAATTCATGAGACACACATAAGTAGATATACCTTTTTTTAAAAAAAGTATATTTTTTTGCTCTACAAAACACACTTAGTTTAATAGGCATTAATAGTTATTACCCGGGCCAGACTCAGAAGAGTTGCTGGAGGGTGGGGTAAATTACAACTTGCTATGTATGCTACAGCACTATCACCCAGATGCTGTTCTGAATGTAATTTTGTCACCTCCACCCCTTGGTGTTTCTACCTGTGGAAGGCAGCTTTAATTTCTTCCAGGTTTCTATTGGACTTCTACCAGGAAGAACCATTGTTATTCTATAACTTTCAAGTCATGATTTCCTCACATCTTCCTGCCACCAGATGGCCCATCATGGGTTTTGGGGAATGCAAAATGAACACAATTTATCCTCATACTACATATTTAGAAAGGCTGGAAGTCAGGACTCTGGTTTCTTTGGGAACAGTGAAGGCAGTAGTTACCACAAAAGGACAATAAGAGAGGAAAACTCCTAGAGCACAATTCCTATAAACCCCCTGACATTTCCTTAGCCATTGTGCTAATATCTTGTGGAGCATTCTCTGTCTCTGGCTTAGTGTGGCAAACACCTCAGAAAGCTCTTCCTAGTTATCACTTCCCTGCCAGATCCGGAGGATTTGGATAATACTTGGAGAAGGCACTATCCTGGATCTCTACCCAAAATATGAGATAGGAGAAATAACCACCCCACCCCAACACTCCCTAATAATCCAGGGAAGGGTCCAGCTGGTTCAAAAGGCAACAGGAAGGATGGAGAGGAAGATGGAATAACGCCTTTAAAACTATGTGGTCTGCAGAGTGTGGCCCCTTTAAAGCTATCCGGAGTGCACAACCATCCAGTATCCTCTAAAATCAGGAGAGATTAAACCATCTACATTCCAGAGTTTCACATGTATCTGTGAGAGTTATGTTTTTTAAGTGTCTATGCTCTAAACAAACTTTGGAACTTTAGAACAGCTTCAGTTTGATATTTTAGAGAGAAAAAACAACTTTGTTGGCTCTCATTTATTTCACACCAGTTTAACCACTGCTAATTTTTAACAGAGATATCCAAATTTAATAGCTTCTATATTTTAACTTACTGTTTGTTGTCAGAAGTGTATATTTTACATGCTTATTAGTCAGCCTTATTTACTTAAAAATGATTTTACACTACTGATGAAATATTACTAAAGGAAGATGCTTTGATGAGGAAGATGCTATATTGAGCCCAGTTTAAAATGTCTGTAAAGACAATTTTCTAGATTAAAAGCAGAATGTAGGGTTTAATCAAATACAATTTTACCGGCACCTGTAATTTGCCATCAAAGACCAATAGATTTTTAGGTAAGGAAATTACTCAAATGGCATCTACAGCTTCTAGGAAGATTTGTCAAGAATTACTAAGGGCTAGATTGTGCCTTTAGATAAAGGGCATACTGGATAAGCTGCAGCACTCCAAGAATAGTCTGCGAGGAGCAATTCTTATTGTTGTCCCTTTTCAACCCTAACGGCTAGTCAAAGGGTCCTGAGGATGTTCCAGTTAGAAAGAGAAATTGATGGAGTCTGTATATTCCTTGTAAATAAACAAGATTGGTATTCTTTTTGACGCAAAATCCTGCTTCTCTGAATACAGAAGGAACTAAGAACAAAAGGAGCAGTTGTTTAGCTTACAGCTCCAAGCTTCTTTTACGGACCCAAAACCTCTATCTCTATTTTTTCTCAGAGTTGAACACACTGCTTGGCTTTTTGCCTCTTCCTTTCTCTCTGTTCTTGTCTGTTCTCAGTTTGTGCATGTTCTCGCACATAGACGTACCTTATGTAAAACAGAAACTAGACACCAGTGGCTGGTCTGTGCCAGCTGACTCAGGCTCACAGGGCTCAGGCTGTGGGGCTGCTTCATTGCTGTGTAGACTTCCAGGCTCAGGCTAGAGTCTGAGTTCTGGACTGTCCCACCCTCCAGGGTTCTAGAACCTGGATCCAGCCTGAGCCCAGAAGACTACACAGCAATTAAAGCCCAAGCCCTGCGAGTTTGAGTTAGCTGGCAGGAGCCAGCCACGTGTTTTTCTTTGCTGGGTAGACATACCTATATACACCCACCTGGTCACAATACCAAGTGGAATCCTCCACTTATATGGTGCTAGTTTTGGGGCACACTCTGCTAGGAGTGTAAGGGGCCATACCTAAAACAATCTTAAATGAAGGGCATGTTCATACATCAGTTTGTGTGAGGTTTTAACTCAACCCATAATAAGGTTTCACTCAGCTCATAACATTATATTTCAGAGGCACTGCTCTGAAGCATAATTCCAGCCCTGCTTCACCCTTGTTCTAAAGTGGGAATAGAAATTTCCTGCTGACACACCAGTAACAACTTACAACAGCCCCGTCCCATCACCAGATCAGCTGCACTAGCCAGTGAGTTGGGAAGCAGTCAGTGCTACTCATTACTCCTCTCCAAACACCCTGGAACAATGTCTACAGCCAAGGTCCAGTTAGACTGTGCAGGGGTTCTTAACACTGCTCCCCTGTGCAATCATGTAGTCCAAACTGGCTTTAATTAGCTTTCAAATCCAAGTCTACCATTACAGTTGGTTTTGTCATTTTTTAAAAGATGGAAATGGCTTTTTTGACAAAACAATGTTTTGCAAAAAAATATCTGCTTTTGTCAAAAATATTTTGAAGTTCATTTTTTTGATGAAAACCTGAATTACATATTTTGAGGAAAACAAAAATGTCTTCTTTGAAAATTCACAGGAAAAAATAAGAATTTCCTAGCTAGCTATATCATCCACTTTTAGTCATGATGAGTACATGCCTTGTCTGCAAGTAATCCCATTTTCTGCCCTCTCAAAACCTTGTTCTATTGCCTTTGCCCTGCTGGGATGGTGCACTCCACCCATTTTCTCTTCCTCTTCTCAATAACACAATCTCTCATCTCCCAAGCTGGTGACCCATTAATACTAAGTTCTCCTGATTTTTAGTCAATTCTAACTTATAGCTGTATCTAAACAAGACACTATTTATTGAAAATGATAAAAAATAAAAATGAGAAATCAAGAAAATGATCTGCATGCTTCTTGTACAGGTAAGAATGGTGCATAGCCTCACCAAAATGGACTAGGATGTCTGAATTACAAAGGTTGAAAGCTGTACCTGTCATTGTCCTCTCTATAAGTTTTGTTTTTTCTTTGCTCTCACCACAAATCAATGGACAGCTGTACGGGAATAAACTGATCTCTGTTTTCTCAAAAAGTCTGTTATCTCCATTCTCTCAGGAGGCACAGTTAAGTTGGAGATGTTGTGCATGACTTGGTTGGCTCCTAGCATAAGCTTGAACAACTCTAAGTGCTGTACTAACTTATGGCTGCATCCCATGGTCCCCCCTGAAGCCACTGAACAACCCAGAATAGCCAAACACAGAAAGCTCCAGCCACAACTATCCATCTTGAACCCAAACCATTCTTCCTTAACACATTCCTGGACCAGACGCTTTGAGAAGAAGGGGGTGGTTTACAGCCCTTATTTTGGCCCTACAACATATGAGGAATTGCCCCCCCTTTCACTGGAAGTTTCCCCACTAAGGACATGTGGCAGTAGAGCAGATATACAGGATTTATACCATAGCCTAAAATTTGAGATTGAGTCTCACCTTCCCGGGAGAGGTTAACTCTTATATAATGAAACCTATTTCTCTGTCCTTTCTGAAGTGCACAACCCATGTGGTTGTCTATTGCTTCAGTACATATCAGTCTTGGAAATACCTAAATATCTTTTCTTTTAGTTCCTTTTTTGGGTCTTTCTGCTTAGAAACTAGCATTTAGTCATAAGTGTGTCACAATCATTTTACATTTTATTTTACATCTTATGTTACAGCATGTAGTGTTTCATGCATCAGCACTCAGGGTTTGGCTCATTGAATATTGAGCCTTTCTTTTTCATTTTTTATTTATTTTTCCACCACTCATGAAAATACAAATTTAAACCACTTTTTTAGAAGTTATTTTTTTGTTCAAATAAGGATGCAAACATGTAAATGCACTTCTGAATTCTTGGTCATGAAATAAGGTTGGAAATCTCATACAATCAAGCTAACATGAAATTTCTTGTACCTGGTTTCAGATGAGCGGAATATACCATAGAAAGAGATCTATTTCATTGTACAGTAAAAGCTTTGTTATCTGGCAAGTTGGGGGTTAGTCAAAAATTCCGGTTAACTAAGAGTTATACTTACCAATGGAATACCAATTTTCAAAGAATTAGAATACAATAAAATGAATAAAGTATAAAATGGTATACAGGTATTTACCGATCCGTAGTAGTACTGCACTGAAGTGTGGTTGGTTTCTTGAAGCACTTAGGTGTATAAAGGTAAAGTTTTTTAGACGGTAGGTTACCTTATGACACAACATATCACTATGGGCAGCACATATTGTGCACCCAGATCACTAAAAATACACAACACTAAAACTATACTGAACATAATTTAATTTTTTTTGATGATTCAGAAGGCACTTCAGAATCTTGCAGTGCCTTAAGGTCATCATTATCAATATCAATTAACGTTGTAGATGTAGAAGGTGTAGGAGACTGGACTGAATCTATAATGACCCTATGACACACCCTGGAAGCTGCTTTTTTGAATAAATCCCTGATATCAGCTTACTTACTTGTCTTAGAATCATAGAAGATTAGGATTGGAAGAGACCTCAGGAGGTCATCTAGTCCAATCCCCTGCTCAAAGCAGGACCAACACCAACTAAATCATCCCAGCCAGAGCTTTGTCAATCCGGGCCTTAAAAATCTCTAAGGATGGAGATTCTACCACCTCCCTAGGTAACCCATTCTAGTGCTTCACCACTCTCCTAGTGAAATAGTGTTTCCTAATATCCAACCTAAACCTCTCCCACTGCAACTTGAGACCATTGTTTCTTGTTCTATCATCTGCCACCACTCAGAACAGCCTAACTCCATCCTCTCTGGAACCCCCTTCAGGTACTTGAAGGCTGCTTTCAAATCCCCCCTCACTCTTCTCTTCTGCAGACTAAACAAGCCCAGTGCCCTCAGCCTCTCCTCATAAGTCATGTGCTCCAGCTCCCTGATCATTTTCGTTGCCCTCCGCTGGACTCTCTCCAATTTGTCCACATCCTTTCTGTAATGGGGAGCCCAAAACTGGATGCAGTACTCCAGCTCACCAGTGCTGAATAGAGGGGAATAATCACTTCCCTTGATCTGCTGGCAATGCTCCTACTAATGCAGCCCAGTATGCCATTAGCCTTTTTGGCAATCAGGGCATACTATTAACTCATATCCAGCTTCTCATCCACTGTAATCCCCAGGTCTTTTCTTCAGAACCCTTGCTTAACCAGTCGGTCCCCAGACTGTAGCAGTGCATGGGATTCTTCCGTCCTAAGTGCAGGACTCTGCACTTCTCCTTGTTGAACCTCATCAGTTTTCTTTTGGACCAATCCTCCTATTTGTCTAGGTCACTCTGGACCCTATCCCTACCTTCTAGCGTATCTACCTCTCCCCCCAGCTTAGTGTTATATGCAAAGTTGCTGAGGGTGCAATTCATCCCATCATCCAAATTATTAATAAAGATATTGAACAAAACTGGCCCCAGGACTGACCCCTGGGGCACTCCGCTTGATACTGGCTGCCAACTAGACATCGAGCAGTTGATCACTACCCGTTAAGCCCAACAATCTAGCCAGCTTTCTATCCACTTTATAATCCATTCATCCAATCCATACTTTAACTTGCTGGCAAGGATACTGGGGGAGACTATATAAAAAGCTTTGTTAAAGTCAAGATATATCACATCCACTGCTTTCCCCATATCCATAGAGCCAGTTATCTCATCATAGAAGGCAATCAGGTTGGTCAGGCATGACTTGCCTTTGGTGAATCCATGTTGACTGTTCCTGACCACCTTCCTCTCCTCCAAGTCTTCTGCATCTTTTGCATAAAAGTAAAGTGCAGAATGTGTAATTGCATAACCTCCTGGGCAATATACTAGTCCTGGTTAATAGATTGAAGATTTGTATTGAGATATAATATATCAGAAATGCTGGTTAATAGAGCTTTCTGGTTGATAAAGTGTCGGATAAACACAGTTTTTACTGTATTATAGTACCTCTAGTCCCACGTCAACCTTATCAAAATTAGGAAGTGAAGAACTGAAAAATTATTATTGTTAAAAAGTTAATCAAACCTTTTTTTTTTTCAAATATGAAACAAAAAGCATTGGGTTTGATAAAGGGGTGAGAGTTTGAGCCAATATATATTTTATACAAATCTGTTCACACAGCTTTACTTTAAACAGCTCTAGTTTATGATTCCACTTTAGCTTTGTGTTTGGTAGGGTTGAGGTCCGCTGGCTGTGAATGATAAGATGCTATTTATATATTTATTTCTGAGTTCATGTAATTTGTAGGATGAGCACATAGAGCCCTTGATCAACACTTCCTTTTTTATTGTATAAATTCGAAGAAATTGTAAATAAATAAATAAGGCCCAGCAATAAATACTTTATTTTGATGATAGCTACATGTTACTTTAAGATGACTAGTCATGTAAGTGAATGCCATCACTATCTTTGTTTATATTTATGGTAATCTCTATTTCATATATTGTATGTAATATGAGTAAAGAAACTCCAAATTACTGTATTCATTAATAAACAAAATAGATCAAACACAATTAAAAGTTTACAGGCCTTAATTTCTGTTTAAACTTTAATGTAACATTCAAAAACAAAATTAGGCCTTATTAGATTTATTATGTATTATTATTATCATCATCATGTTTTTAATCCATAGAATGTCATTCTTTCAAACCACGTTGCCCAGCTGTACTAAGCAAATTTAATTATTTCATGCTACTATCTTTTTGTACATTTTTGTGACTTGCACTCACTTAAATTAGGAAAGTCTATAATATGTCATGTTCAGTACTTGCAGAATATTAAATCCGTATTTGAGAAGTGTGTTAAGGGTGTACTTCATTTACATTCTATTTACTTACCACTTAGAAGATATTACAGAATACAGTTTGTACAGTTACCTAATGGCTTACTACGTAGAGTCCTTCACCTTTAGATTTTAATGAGCTGTCCAAATACCATACCATTGTGTTATTTACCCTTGACATAAATTCCAAGTCTCTTTATGACTTTAATGAGATACATAGTAAAAACATCATCAATTTATATTAGATATTCCCCAGCTCCCTTTACACTGATTCCCAAATTAAGTAGCATCAGCCTCCAAGAGCCCTAAATGCTAATTTTTATTGATAGCTACCATCAGGAAATTAGCAAACAATGCACTCTATGTTTCTGTGATGAAAACCATGTATGAAAATAATGACCATTTTACTGTTTTATTATGCCTGGAGTTTCCAAGAAGAGATTGCTGTATCCTCTTTGGAAACTACTGAAGACAAACTAAGAATGGGAGAAGAAATATTAGAACTGAATGGTAATATTCTCTAATGCTTTCACTCTGAAATTATAATGTGACAGAAAATTATAATAGTTATTCATAATTTTTGAAATCCATCCAGTTGGAGAGAGTCAGGGCTGTGCTCTCCACATATAAGCTCTACTTAAGACCCATGTAAAGGGACAAATCCTGATCCAGATTTCCACAAGATTTGGGGTACAAAAGCCCCTTAGATGTTCATGTAGGGAACAATTCTCACCACTCTCAGAATGTGCAGAAAGGGTGTAGAGCAGCTCCAGGGTACTCTGAACAATTTCTGGGGAGACCATAAAGGGGGGAGGATGCTTATACACATGAGCTTACCCCCTGAATCCTGCTATTTTCTCTCCCAGACAGAGATCATGTGGAGGATCCTTGCACCACATGGCTGCAATAACTAATTAAGAGTTACTGTGAAAGAGTGGTTAAACAGAGTGTTGGTGGGGGCAGGATACTTGGGGAGATTACTTTGTTATGCCTTCCCACTTCTTGCCTGGTGATCGTCAGCTTGTCTGACAGTTCTATTTCAGAACTGTCAGCCAGCTGTGCTGTTTGCGATGTGCAGCCCCTTAAAGGATCTCTGGTACTAGTTGAAATCTGCAAGACCTCCTCAACGTCATGCCCATAGACATAGAGGGAAGGGATTGCCCACTTGCACATCACAGCTGCAGAACTCTGGCTGGTTCCAAGAAACAATGCTCACTCTTTGAGGTAGTTCTCTTTCATTCTGTATTTATATAGCACTTAGCACAATAGGGTTCTGGTTGATGACTGAGGTTCCCAGGTGTTACTGCAATACTACTTACTAATAATCCTAATAAACTCTGTGGATCCAGATGTCAGCCCTATGAGTTTAAGAGTGTGGTGTGACCTATGTGGGTACACTAGAGTGGGGTGAATTTCACCCTAAATTATCACATAATACTTGACAAGCAGCCATACTATTGTGTAACTATTTATTATACAGAAGAAATAAACAAGTATCACTTTACACTATAGCACTTTACAGAAATGGGTAAGCATCATTATCCCTATTTTATTTGGAAAGAGAACTGAAGGACAAGAGTGTAAAACCTAGCTTCACAGAAGTCAGTGGCAAAACTCTCATTGACTTTAGTGGGGCGAAGGTTTCATTCAGAAGGCTTAAGTAGGGCTGGCTGAAAATTTCCCCTCAAAATTGTTTGTTGATGAAAAATCAGGTTTTCAAATTTCCTTTTCATTAAAAGTATCTGCTTTCTCAGGAAAATGTTGAGCCCTCTGGACAAAAAGCTTTTGGTTCTTCACCGAAAAGTCATTCTTTGCCTACCGGCTCTAGTCTCAGGCATATATTTTGAAACTTGGATGCCAAATGTTAGGCAGTAAGTAGCATAAATTTTAGAGGTATTGAGCATCCACACGTGCAACTGATAATAATAAATAAAAGACACCAAACAAATCAAAAGAAACAAAATCACAAGCCCTACACTTCAGGATTTCACCTAGAATGGCCTTTTACCAGAGATAATTTTCACCATTCAAAATGGCAGTGTTAAATTATCCATTAAACAATTCCAGAAAGTCTTTTAGTGTCACAACTCTCCAGTAGATCACTGAACTTCACTATATTCATCTGACTTTGTCTCTACTATTTTAACATATTTTTCCACACTAATGATTTTTCTCACCATTTCCCAATGCCTTTAAAGAAAACTAATGATGGCTGCATTCAGCTAGCAGAAAGAAACCTGAATTGATTTAGAGTTTCTTGATTGCTTTCTACTAATCAATACTTAAATTTCAAAAAAGAAATATTTGTTATTGTTTCATCACATATGCTATATTCAGCTCATCTCGACTACCTCAATAATTAAAATAGCACTATGAAAGGGCTGGTCTACACTAAAAAAATTACCATGTTTGAATATAATTGCGATGAACTGACATAATGTTGACTATAACTTGGCCATCTTGTAGACAAGAACAAATAATGACGTTTTGTGATCTTATCCACCTGCCATTACACATGACTCTGACCACACCCCTCTTCTGCATCATAGCATCTGTTTTCTCCTTCTCTTTCCCCCACTGGCTCCCTTCCCACTATTTCTCCTGTTTTGAACAGCACTGTATCTGACCTGTCTCTTCTCCATGATGCTTACCTACCATCCATCCAACTCAGCCTTCCTCTTGAACTCCAACTGCCAACTGTCTCTATTCCTTCCCTCACAATCTCCCACATTCAGCCTCAGTGACTACAGTTTCTATGTTGATGAACCATCCAACCACCTATCTGTATGTTTCCTCACAATTCACTTGGCCTAGTCTTCACCAAGCTCTGTTCTCCCTCTGATCTCTCTGTTGCTGAGATCCCCTTCTCTGATCATTGCTTGGATTTTCAACATTGCCCATCAGCTCTCTGCACTCTTGCTCTGTCAGTTAGCCTTTCCATGATTTCCAGTCCACCAGCTGTGATGACATTTTGTCTCTTCTCAGCCCTCTCCACCTTGCCCTTCCTTCCATTGATATGGTTGTTTATTCTCTCCATAGAATCATAGGGTTAAAAGGGACCTCAACCATCATCTACTCTAACCCCCCACCAAGATGCAGGATTTGTTGTACCTAGACTATTCAAGACAGATGGCTATGCAGTCTCCTTTGAAAACCTCCAGTGAAGAAGCTTCCACAACCTCCTGAGGCAGTCTGTTCCATTGATTTTCTGTTCTTACAGTTAGGAAGTTTTTTTCCATAAATTTAATCTAAATCTACATTTCTTCCAAGAGAAAATTGGAAAAAATACACCATTACCTCCCTCCTTCCCTTACAACTCTCTTTCTTCCTTATCATACATGCAGGGCCAATTCCCCCAGTGACCCAGTCCTAACCCATCACCTGATATTTCTTGTGCCACTGTCTTACTACCTGTAGGAGGGTGGACACCCACTCCTGCCTGGAAGGGCCTGAAATAGCCCTGGGAGAAGGCTAGGCCAGGGAAAGCTGGGTTGATTGAGGAAACAGCCTCAGCTGTGGCCACGCCCCAAACAGACCCAGCTGGCCCTATAAAGGCCAGGGCAGCCAGAAACTCAGCAGTCTCTCTCTGCACTCAGAGAGAGAAGGGTCTGGCTTCAGGGAGCTGAGACAGAGTACCTGGGTGGAGTAGGGCTGGGGAAAGGCTGAGGAGCTGGGGAGCTCCAGCCTGGAAAGCCCCAGGCTGTGGCCTAGTAGAAGGCCAAGGGGTGCTGGGGGTTGCAGAGGGAAGCCCAGGGGTAGACCAAGGTAGCAGGTCCAAACCCAACCTTGCCAGTGATGAGCAGGCTGATACTGCAGTCTGCCCCTGGGTGTGGGGCTAGATGAAGACTGGCAGTAGCCTGATACTGAGGCAAGGTGGGGATAGTGGGTCAGGGTTCCCCTGGGAGGGGGAGACCCAGTTAAAGGGGCACTGGGGTCCTGGGAGGGACATGGGCATCAGTAGCAGTAAGGTGGATCACTGGCCTGCAGGTGGTGCTCTGGGCTGGATTGAGCTAATTCCCAGGATACCCAGCAGGAGGTGCTGCAGGAGTGAGTCTGCACTGTTACACTACCTTACTCACTTTCTTAACTTCTTGTTTTCCTATGGCTGTTTCCTTTCACAATACAAGGATGCTTTAATCATTCCCATATTAAAAAAACAGTAAACACCATGCTCCCCAAAAAACACACCGTTAACCTGACATATCTCTCTAACTATCACCCATCTCACTTTCATCTCTAGACACAAACTCATTGGGTTTGATATCTATAATCACTGTATGGTAGTTCTTTTCCAATTCCACCACCAACCCTCTCCAGTTTGGCTTTTGCCCCTTGCACTCCGCTGAAACCACTCTTATCCAAGTCTATAATGCCCTCTTTCTCAGAACTAGTATTCTATTCTTCATCCTCCTTGACCTGTCAGCTGCCCTCAACACAGTTGCTCATTCTCTTAGTCTTGAACTCTTGTCTTCCCTTGGCTTCTGTGACACTGTCTTCTCCTGTTTTCCTTTCTCTTTCTCTAACAGTTCTTTCAGCATGTCCTCAGAGAACCCTCCATCTTTCTTGTGAGAGTTCAATAAGGTTTTTCCCTTGGTCCCATTCTCTTCTCCCTTGACATCTCATCTCCAAGAAATCTCACCTTCAAATGAATTCAACGCTGATGATTCACAGATCTACCTATGTTCTCCATCTATACAAACTAAAACCTTTGCCTGTCTCGCTTCATTTTTTGTATGTCTAACCATCATCTAAAGGTCAACATAGCTAAAACAGATATTATTTTTAATAATAATTATAATAAACAATTCCCCCCCATCTCTCCAAAGCCTTCCTTTCTCAATCACTGTGGACAACATCAACATCCTGCCTGTCACGCTAGTCTGTAACTTGGGTGTCATCATCAACTATCTCTAGGTCCTCACATCCAGGCAATTTCTAACTCTTGCAGATTACTTCTACTTAACATCACTGATGCAGCCTTCACTATCCAGCCACTGCTAAAACTCTTGTCATCTCACATCTTGGTTACTGCAACATCTTTTTCTGTGTCCTGGACAAATCTAATATCTGCTTATATCCATTCAGAATGCTGTTGAAAAGAAAAAGAACATTACTGTTGCCCATTGCTTTGACCAAGTCACCCTTCTGTTGGAATCTCTCCACTTCTCTGCTAGTCTTCATTTTCAATACCGTTTATGACATATCTCCAGCCTACCCATCCTTTCTCATTCTCTATCAAAATCTCAACTCCTGCCTCCAATTGTACCATGATGCCAGCATCCATCACCCACTTGTTTCATTTTCCAAACAAACACCTTTTCCCATGCTGACCACATGCTTGGGATTTGCTCCCTGCAAACATCCACAAAGCTGCTGCATCTGCCTTCAAATCCCTCCTTAAACTCTCCTTTAACAGTTATCAGATTGTTTGGTAGGCATCATGGCAGACTGATTGTGTGTCAAGACCACAGCCTCTCATGCTTGCTATTTTCTCATTATTTATTTCCTTGTATTCCTCTATCCATCTGTCACTATTCATCTTGTCTTACCTTCTACTTAGTCACTTCTGCAAAGAGCTTACAGTCTATATTATTGCTCTGTGTTTGTACAGTGTCTGGCACAATGGGGTCCATGTCTATGATTAGAGTTCCTAGCTGATATGGTAATACAAATAATAACTAATAAGTTCAGTATGTCAGACAAGCATGATTACACTTTCCACTGTGAGCAGATAACTTTATTCTTCGCAACCATATTCAAACGCAGCAATATTTTGTAGAGAAAACAAGCCCAAGACGCAAAGTGAACCCCATTCCTGGTATCATTGGTATCTTTCTGTTTTAAAACTTAATCCATCCAATGTACAGGACTGGGAATCAGTTGTTCTGGCTTCTAATTTCAATCACCACAGGATTTGGTGTATAACCATGACTTGGCACTTCTGAAAATTAGGCCACTTAACTTAGTTGCTAAATCTATTGAGCTAAAAATACTAATCAGAGAAATATATTGGTAATTATCACCAAAATATAAGTTTAAATAAAGAGTGACAGGTATTTACGGACTATATTGTGTATAGTATTGTAATGTTAATCTTCAATTATCTGCATAATATATGTTATCTAAATGTATGATGTGTACTGGATTATAACTGTAATTGAATATTTACATTTTGGAAGATACCTATTGAAGGGATAGTGACCAAGAAACAAAAGAAAATTAATGATGGCTATATTAAATTAGTAGAAACCTGGAACAATGTAAAGGTCATTAGGAAAACAGTGGAGAAGAAATGATATGGTAACAAAGGAAGACAAACATAATGATGTTCAGGTGATCTATTGAAGAGACGTGACACTAAATGACTACCTGGAATTGGTTAATGAAAAATTTAAGTGAGGATTTTGGATAAGAGTACATAAATGTTTTCCATTTCCCTTAGGTTATGGGAGTCCAACCAGCAAAGGATATTTGATTATTATTGCACCTCAATACTGTAAAAGGAGTTTTAGGTTACAGTAATTGATTTACTTCATAAAAGATATTTAGTGTAATGCCAATTGTAAAGATAAATAAAAATAGCAGATGCTTAAGAATATCCTGAGAAGGGGGGAAAAAAAACTGGGTAAGCTAAAATAGCAGGGGGATTTGTCATTCAAGATTTAGAAAAATAACTAAGGGCCATATGTTCTCCTCTATCATAAAAACTTGGAGAGAAGCAAAATATTCCAAAAGCCACTCAGCTTTTTAAGCATAACCATTTTGCAGTATGATTCCTCTGCAGCAAGGGTCTGAGCCTCTAAGATGCCTTTTTCTTTTTCTGAGAGCTGCTGAGCAGTGTTAGCTCCCATTGAGACTATGGGAACTGAGGATGTTCAGCTACTCAATGGAATGGACAGGGATACTAGGAAGCTGTGAGGAGATTTAAAAAACTTGGCAGGATCCAGGTATCAATGCAGTTAAGGTCAGAATTTTCACTACAGCATGGTCTCCTGTACATACCTTCCAGGAAACTTCTCATCAAGCAAAAGTAGAACAATCAACTCAAGTCTATGTTCTGCAACGTCTTTCATGGGAATCAGAGACTGCAAAGAAGTAGAAGTCAGTCCCACTTCAAGCAATGTTAACTAATTTCCAGGTTTCATGAAGAATTTATTTCATGTGGAAATATATCGTATAGAACAGTCTTTTCCCTTCTTAAATAGCTTGCAAAATAAGGTCTAAATTGGAAACCTTAATATTGTATTAATATAGACTTTTGCACTATATATTACTTTCAATAGAATTACAGGTTGGTTGTAATAGCTCTGAAATATACTGATTTGAATATCACCAAGATGAAAGACAGGAGCATATGAGCTAATCTGTCTAGGTACAGTGAGGCTGTGTATGGACACATTGACAAACTTCATTCAGAAAGCCTTTGATATTATAAGTTCATATTACAATATGAGTTATTACAACATAGGCTTTATTATTAACAGTGAATAGTTCTAATGTTGTGGCCATCTCTCTTTTTGTATTGGGCTTCTTCATATCATTCCTTGCTATAATTTGACAGGATGAACTGGAATGATGTGGAATGGAATGATATTACCCTGCACCATACATTACTGTTGAAATTAAGCAGCTTTCAGATAATGTATTTGTTTTGCATTCAGTTAGTAAGTACTTGATTTCTAATACTTACAGGTTCACTCGCCCATCTATATTTGCATACATATTTATTGCAATTGAGCAAGCAAACTGGATGTTTGTATGTGCAGATGCCTAGCTAGCTGACTAATTGTAAGCACAAATACAGGCAAGCCATGGGTCTGATCCAAAGCTCATTGAAGACAATTGGAGTCTTTCCATTAATTTTATGCTAGCTTCAGTTTTTGGATTATGTCTTAAATGCACATGGAAAAGAGAGCACATAATCCATGTCTTTCTCTTAAAAAAAATCAAGCCCTTGATATAGAATAAAATGTAGATGTTTAGTAGCTTGATCACCAGTCACTGATGTTATATTTGGACCCTGCAGAGAAGGAGATAGATACAGACAGAGCTGATAGGAACACAGCTGTCTGCTGTGCTCACTTTATTGTTCTGGCTGCAAAACTGAAAACAACACAAAAGTGAGGCTCTGCACAGGGGTTGGTGGAGAGTGCTTGAACACTTAAAGGGACAGGACATCATAACTTAGAGTGTCATTTATGGTAATTTCCAGTTAAATCACAAGGAGTTTACATCCACAGATAAGTCCGGAGGGACATATTTCTAATAAAAACCTTATAGGCCAACTTTCCATTGGATTGGATTAATATTCATTTTTCACTTATATAACATGACACTCATTGGCCCTGATTACACTTTTGGATTAGCTTAACAAAAACAAGTTCTGACATGGTGCGATAAAATGGAAATTTTCTAATGTGTTTCCAACATTGCACATGAAAAAAAATGCTGGATCGTCCCCAGAAAAATGAATAGTTCATTTTTTCCCATTACACTATTCTACAATTCTCTTCCCATCTATTTACAGCATAATGAATGGATTCTTTATTTCAATACTTGGTTACTCTGTCTTTAAATGAAAGACCAATAAACTCTATGGCACAGCTAAGAGGTCAGAGTTTGTGCTGTGATATGCGCCAGAGTGTAATGGAATGTAAGAAACAGAAAAGACTGACTGTATGTATTCTTTGGGGATTGCATTTATTAAGCCAAATTCAGTAAGGCCAGGCAGATAAGAGTGATGTTAGAAAACGTCTTTTAAGCATATGCTGGTTTTTATGAGGTGTGCCTGGTATGTTTGCTTAAGGTTACTTCTAAACCTGGAGCTGTGGTGTGACTCCCAGCTTGCATAGACAAATTTGCACTAGTTCTCAACAAATTGCCATACTGAAAATAGTAGTACAGCTGTGGTGGCATGGCTGGCAGCAGGGTAGAGAGGGACACTCTAATGTGCTGATGGGGAAGCTCTTCAACTCACTTTCCTTGGGTATTGTGAAGGAATTAATAGGGAAGCCTATAGTTTCTTCATTCTTTCTTTGTGGCTAATGATTGGAGGTCTAGCCAGAGCTGTTGATAAGGCAGAGGATAGGTGGAAGGAGAGATCACTGTGAACCTCATCAGGAAGTGAGGCATCAAATATGTTTCTCCCATCTTGATGTTAGAAATCTGAACAAGAACTGGAAATCAATTCTTCCTCCAACCTTGGAGTTCGTATCAGATTTCTTCTCCTCCACACTTGTGGGATCTGGACAATGTTCTGTATGTAGTTACATTGCACAAAACTCCTTAGTTTCAAAGCTAGTCTTTATTCCCCTACTATATGTACACACACACAGAAGGAGATAAATAAAGTAGTATGCAATGCAGCTTGTAAGCAAGGTAAAGTTATGAACCACATTTTCTACAAGTATTATTCTACATATCAATATGCAACCTAACTACCACCTCCTCACAAGAAAAAATACAACATTTTTGAGAGATATTAAATGCTTTGCTAATCATCAAAGTAAATCAACAGGAATTAGTGAACACAGTTATTTATTATGTATAATTTACAGAGCCACAGAAGTAAGAGATAGAAAAGACAAGGTTTTCTCTGCTACATCTGTCACTCATTTTTGGTTATTCCCCTGGCCTTGCAGAAGTCTAAGAGTGAAATCCTGGCTCCACTAAAGTCAACAAGAGCTTTGACATTTACTTAGGGCCAGAATTTCACCCTAGGACTTTCTCTCTTGGAGTCACTTTATCCTCTCTCTCTCTTTAGTAAATTGTCTTGGATTCCTTACTGCCATTATAGGTGAAGTTTGAGGGGGAAATAAACTTTTTTTAAAACATAAGTATCTGAAGATTATGGTGGGAACTCTTGATGTGGTTTCCTTCAGTATTTAACATTTCTTGAACCAGTTGGTCCCAGGGTTGGTTTATAAGATTATGGTTGGAACCATAGCACTGTCATAGAGTGCATAGACCTAGAATGTGAAATCTGGATGCATAATCAAAACAAAAGAGATTTGCCCTAGCTGTAACAACATGTACCCCGATATATATGCAGCTTTCTGAACAAAACAAGTTAGGGAAGGCTGTAGATGCAGGCTCCATTCATTCTAGGCCTACCTCATCAGAGCAAAACTGAACTACTGTGAAAACCCTACACCTAAAAATGGACAGCATTATGAACGTACATTTTGGGGCATCTAGGCACCCAAGGCCTTTTGCAATGATTCCCAATATGTTTGATTGCAAGCCTTTTAACTTTAGCTAATAGTGTAGAAAGATTAGTATAGACAGTGATGTCACACCAAAATCTAACTGAGATATCCCAAATGGGCAAAATGACGTTAGAGACTGACCCTGGAAAAGAGACATGCTTGTACGATTGCAAAAGGGGAGGTTATGTCCCTGCCCAGATTTGGGAATAGGCTCTATGGTACCTTAAAAGGCCTCAAGCCCTCATCTACATTAGTAGCCAGAAAAGTGCCTTTCCTTTGGGCTGGATATTGACAGCTCCTTACCCCACAACCATATGGCTCAGCATGATGGTGATCTATCTATAATAATGCAGTATAATGCCATTCAATAATATGTTGGGTGATAAGGCTGCAATGAAGTTTGACTAACATTAATCTGATAGCATTAATAGGTATTTATTTATTTATATTGTTTTACAGTCTGCTAACAGATTGACATTATTTTAAGGTATCAAAATACCTTATAGTACCTAATATAAGTTATAATAATGTTCATATGCAATAATTAATTTAATACCTGTCTATGATGATTGCCATTTTGCTATTGTGATTCCAGTGCACTTTCACTCTTTAAGAAAGTAGTCATAACAAACAAAGTAAAATTAAGCCTAGAGATTTTTTTTTTGTCTTTAAATAGTTGGAAGGGAGTTTACAACTCCCTTAGTTGTTGGTAATAACAGCACTGAAACTTCTCCCCTACCAGATCCACCTTTTAAATAGATCATTGTATATTAATGAAATGGTCTGATGTGCCAAATTCTGCCCTGACTGACACCACTTACCTATTTGAGTTTGGGTTGCCTGGTTGAAGTCAGGGCAGAATATGGCCTTAAGGTCACATAGACATTATATAGTACAGCAGGTGAAGAGAAGCTGCTAACTGTGCAATGTCTGAAAGAATTTGCAAGAGGGGGGAGTAGGAGCTTTTTCTCCAGAAACATTTTCTCCTTAACCAACTGTGAAGGCAAGCATTAGAACAGTTATGATCTGTAAGAGATATGTCATGGTCTGCTTCCTGCTTGAAGATAAAGAATCCCTGTGCATGAAGTGCAAATTGATAGCAGGTCCTGAAAGCCTGCTATTAATCAGGTACAGCATGCGAAAGACAGAAGAGTTCTTGCATAATCAGACTGGGTAGCACCATTGCAGATGGTGTGTGTCTCAAGTGGTGTCCCACAGGGATTGGTTCATGGCCATATTGAAAGATTGAAGAACCTCAATTTATTGCATTTATTCAAGAACAGGTGACCTGATTACAGTTTACAAGCACCTATACGCCAAAGAGATTCTGGTAGTAGATGGCTCTTTAATCTAGAAAACACACACACACACACACACAACACCCATACCTAAAATCTACTAGTTAGATGCTAACGCTAAACACATTCAGATTAGAAATAGAGGGTAAATTTTTAACAGTGAGGATAAACAACAATTGGAACAATTCACCTAAGGATGTGATACATTCTCCATCACTTATACAGTTTTTATTTAATCTTTTTAAAATATATATGGCATAGTTCTAACAAAAGTTATCAGTTTGATGCAGAAACTACTGGGTTAGATTCTTTGGCCTGTGTTATAGAGGAGGTCATACTATAAGATTATAATGGTCTCTTTTTGGCCTTAACAATCTATGATTCTATGTCATATTTTAGTTTGACATTATGTCATATATGATACAAGATAAAGCAACACTATTTAAATAGCCCAGTGCAATATCACAGTGAATCCAAAATCCACTCTTGTATGTGTATCTCTTGTGCTCTCAGCTAGTGTTCTAAATTTCTGGAGCAGGACACAAATAGTGGAAGAACATTCAAATCTGACTGTTTCTAGAACCAGGCTCTGCTTGTTCACAAACTGCCAAACCTTTATATAAAGTTCAGTTAATAACAGGAACACATATTTTTAATATTATTGATGTATCTCAGGGTGGATTCAGGGCTGCAGACTGTGTATTTCCATTCACTGAACACACTGGGTAGAGTATTTTAGATAAATATATACAAGGAACACAAATTCAAATAAGTTGATTACTCTTTTTGTATGTTCTTTTTAAGCACTGAAAAGCATCTTTAAAATGTAAATAAGCCTTCGGGAGTTATTTTCTGCTAATGACACAGCCAGAGAAGAACTGAAGCAGCAGAATTCTATGTCTGAAATTCAGCTGGATTGTCACTATATGATGTTTTTATAGCTTCTCCGGAACAAAGAAAATCTCATTTTAATGTATGGTTATAATTTAATTTTCTGAGGTGAAAAACTAAAAACAAAAAAACTATTTCCTATCCAAATTGATTTGAATGAAACGGGGGATGATTTATATTTAAATACATCTTAGCAGCCTTGCATGTCCAGAATATGGCCTGCAGGTTTGGATCTAGATGAGTGCAACCATCTAGAATCTGTTATTCATCTCATTTTTGTTCACATTTAATTCAAACTCTGAAGAAAATTTTTAAAGTTAGTAATTTTTTTTGCTTAATTTTTTTCATGTTTCGACAGAAAACAGAGTCCATTTGGATGGAAGTAAGCTCTTCAGGTGTTAGTCTTATTTACACTTAAGTCACTTTTTAAATCATTCTGGCACTAAAAGGGAACTTACAATAGTGTAAGTTACAATTTACATCCACTCTAAGGCCTCTCTGCACTGCCAGAGCAGTATAAAGCAACTGTAATGTAAATGAGAATCAGGCCTTTCAAGATGATCATAGATCTGGAGCATACAAAATATACCAGTATTTTTCTGCCGCAAACAAGGTATCTATTCTGCAAGCACATGTCTAATTTTAAGCACGTCTGTAGTCTCATTAAGATCAATGGGACTACTCACGTGCTTAAACCTAGACATCCCAGTGCTAAGGATTAGGTGACCTCTTGAGGTCCTTTCAAGCTCTGTATGTCTGATTCTATGACCTTAAACAACTTGTTGAATTGGGACCTGAGAACTTCTGCTTCTAACGGGGGGAGGAGGGAAGCAGAGGTGATTTTAACTACTGTTCACAAAAAGTGATTCATGCCATACTTTATCTGTATGAGGGTAAGGGACCCCTTAAAATTAAAGCCTGCTTATACTTTCTGATTTGAAGGGTCACATTTTCCCAGACCTAAACTACAGTTAATATGCTAGACACATTCATTCATTTTTCAATGTGTGGTAAATTGCAACTCAGGAGAAATGCACACTACAGGGCTTGTTTTTCCTCTCACTTATATTGGTGTAAATCAGGAATAACTTCATTGAAGTCAACTGCTAATAGCAGACACTTTTATATGGTGGGAGAGTGACTTGCAAGGAGCCCACAGCTCCATACAGTGACAGTGAACGAATTGCCTGGGGGAGGGATTCAGGACTGGTCCCATAGTAAATTGGGATAAAAATCTCCAGCATGTATGTCTGAAAAATGAGAATCTCAAATTAAATTATATTTGAGCTCTAAAAACTACAGAAACAATTAAATATTTTCAGTTTATCTGGTTGCCCTTTGCTGAGAGATCAGACAGACTTAAATTTCTGTCTGTGTTGGATTTACTATCAGAAAGTATAAGCGCCTTCTTTTCAATCATGAGTATCCCAAAATAATTGATATCTGACCCTACATGTAAATAAAGTTAGTGCAAACAAAAACAACACCTTACTAGAAAAAGGAGCAGTGAGCACTGACTGATCCAGAGGGAGAAAATTATATTTCCAAACAATAGACTCTTTATAGGCACGTTTGTTTGAAACAGTAGGATTGCCTTGCAATCTCCATTGTCGGATAGGAAACTAAACAAGAACTACAGTTTCTAGGTTTTTATTTTATGAGTTTGGGGGTACAAGAGTGTTTTTGTTTTGGAAGGGAGTAGGAAATTACAGTGAAGAGATTATTACATATTCCATAACACTGCCATTTCCTGCCACGCTCTGGCCTCCAACTACGATGGGGTCAATTAACAGCCCCTCACACCAGTAACTGGAAAAGGTCAAATGTGAAATAAAAAATACCACCTTTCCTAAGGGAACAGATTCATAATATGGAAGGGAGCCTGTAATTTGGCAGTTGTAGCTTTGGGAGGCTAAAGTTTAGTACAGGAAGAAATTGGAATGTCTCTTGAATGAGGAAAAAGTGGTCATCAGAGAATGCAACTGACACGATTTCTCTCTATACTTCTGACATAAGGGTGCTTGGTGCTGTCACTGTGAGAAGGCAAACGAAGGCTCCATTTTATAGTATTGTCAGTTCTGCTTTTTTATCTCACATATACTCAGAACTAATTGCGTGTTCTGTGTTCCCGTGAAACAGCCAGTGGACATTTTATAATTAACTGGATACTTCAAATTCTTAGTTTTCCTTGCAAACGACAGCCATGAGAGGCATGCTTTCTTCCTCAATTGGGCTGTTTCAGCTATCCAAAGGTCTATGTGTGTATGTGTATAATACACATGTATTAATAGGCTTTTCAGCTTTTGAGTTTTGAGATTGAGATATTACACAAAAATACAAATTACTCGTTTGGTTTCTTAAGATTTTGGTTCAGAAAGACAGTTTATTTATACACTGTAGTATTTATTTATTTAACAGTAGAAAACAATGCACAGGAGAAAAATATTGGGGAAGAGAAATCAAAGTAAATGAAGGAAAGGAAGGAAGCAATAGAAAAAAGCAAATAAGGATAAGGTCCTAACTTGACCCTATTATAATAAAATGCAGTTTTGCATGCCTATTCTATTCATGTCTGCCGGGTAAGAAATTATGTTCTTATCTCTGCAGGATTATCATCTGGAGACTGCCTATTCCACTACAGCTCTTAATTAATATAAAACTAAAATCATTGTCTAAATCTGTAGCTTTTGCTCACTGTTGCCATTATATGTTGAAAGATCAAACAAATATGTAGACTGATTGTCCTTGAAAAAGCATCACGAAATGATCTTGTGTTCAACTAGCCTTCTAGGGTGTTTGTGTTGCTTGGGATCCTGGTGTGGTTAATATGTACAGGTCTCTAATATAGATTTAAAATATTGGTTTTCTCATATGTTCATCTAGTATCAGTTCTGTTTGACCCTCTCATAGAAACAAATTTAAAAGTGGATAATTCAGCTTACTCCTCTAGGAACCTACCTATCTTTTCTTTTCTGCCTTATCTTCATACTGATTCAAGAAAGCATGTGCTTATTTTAAATTAAATTAAGCATGTGTTTAGGCATTCTTCCTGCATAAATATTATTAGTTAATAAATAGTCTACATATCAGGGCCCGATTGTGTTAATTACTTTAAAAATACACAGAAAAGGACAGTCTCTGCCTGTAAAGAATTAACAGCTTAAACAATCAAGATAGACAAATGGTGAGAGGGGATATCTAGGGCCAGAGGTAAACTGACACACTCCAGATTCTTCTCCAGGTCTTCTGACTCTCAGTCTAGTGGCCAATTCACTAGACTAAACTCCCTCTAGTGCTGCTTCTTGTATTAGTAATACAATTAATATTATATCATGGATTCATTAATATTGTTTAGTATGGGTGTATTTTCCTTGATTTATATGTCTTCCTCTTCTCTATCCCTCTCATCTATATACACATGTATATTTTTACCTATAGTTGTAGACCAGGGGTCGGCAACCTCTGGCACACGGCTCACCAGGGTAAGCACCCTGGTGGGCCGGACCAGTTTGTTTACCTGCCATGTCGGCAGGTTTGGCCGATCGCAGCTCCCACTGTTCGGCGGTTCACCGCTCCGGAGGTGGCGGGAAGCGGTGGCCAGCACATCCCTCGGCCTGTGCCACTTCCTGTAGCCCCCATTGGCCTGGGACGGCGAACCGCGGCCAGTGGGAGCTGCGATCGGCTGAACCTCCTGACACGGCAGGTAAACAAACTGGCCCGGCCCACCAGGGTGCTTATCCTGGCGAGCCGCGTGCCAGAGGTTGCCGATCCCTGTTGTAGACACTAGGTATTATAGCAGCTGAAATTTTTTTGCACGTGAAATACAATATGGTATTTTCAGGGATTGATATGAAAGTTTGTGATTAATGGCCACATTTGCCCTTTTCTGTTCTTGAAACCACTTTCTATGGGGGAGGAGGGAGGTTAAAATTTATGCTAATGTAGACAGCAAATACAGGCTTTACAATGAAAACATCACCCTTCAGTAACCTAAAATGAAATGTTTCTTTTACCTAAGAAATGTGATCTGGAGGCCAAAAGAACAAATTTACTTTTTTTTTCTCTAAAGGCAAAAAAAATGATTACATTCTTCACAAGTTTTCTGAATTAGAATTTTGAACACAGTTCAACTGACCATTTTCTGTCTTTATTAATTTGAGAGTTTGCCTTACAATCCTTAAAATTTCATAATTGACACTGAGGCCATCAAGAGTTGGAGTGCACAAGGGCTTCTGGATTGGGCCTTTTATGTATGGTATGTAGTTTGTGGCTATCTATTGTATTAATTATACTGAGCAGTAATGATGGTCTTAAAGAAGGATTGGGAGAAACTCTCAAACATATCAGACTTAAAACAAAAATCTATTCACCCTTCAGTTCTTCTTCATATTTTTTTTCTTGTCACATTTACTAATTATACAATAGATTAAGAGTATGCTTGTTCTCAGCCAATCTTCTTTTCATATTTGATTCTTACAAGTGAAGTTGTGTCATCAAATTCATTCAGTATGCTGTTTTGCTGTGATGCCACATAAACACAGGATTTTGATTTCACTATAGGGTCAAGCTGGGTTGAAGGAAGTGTAATGGGGCAGCACCTACCTCTCAAGTGAACCCCATTATGGTCAGGTGTGTCTGCAGTCTTTCAGTTATGGTGACCCCTGTCAGTGGTTTCTCAGATGGTTTTTCAGTGACTCAGCCTTCCAGCCAAGTCACACACACTACCAGTATGTGAAACAGAACAAACCCCTTCCGGAGTATGAAGTCTTTAACTTGTCCTGACTCTGGTATGGTGCCATACCCTCAGAGCTTCGTCCCTGGAGACACTGTCTACTTACAGCCCTCCCTGTGCTCAATCCTTACTCAGTCCCAGCAGCCAGACAGGAGCTCCTTCTTTGCAACCCCGGTCTGGTCTCTACCCACTCTGAGCTGTCCGTGGTCCTGCTGCTCTTTCAGCTAGCCATGAACACAGGCCTCTCTCCTCCGGTTCCATGCAGCAACTGACTGCTTTGCCTCTGCTGCTTCCTTTCATATTGTCCTTCTGGCCTCTGATCGGTTGCTCTAGCAGCCCCCCTTAGTGACTGTTCCCCTGCAGCCACTTTAGGCTGCCTGGAGGGCTTCTCTGCTCTATTCTGGGGCAGGGCTGTGAGGCCTCCATCAGAGGGCCCCCAGACCTAGTCCACCCCATCACAGCAGGAAAAAAAATCAGAGGAAATATTGGCAAAACAGTACAAAAAGCGGCTGATCCAGCAACCATTACTCATGTGATTAATCCTCACTTCCTGTAAATCAATGGAACTACATGGGTGAGTAAAGATTTCTCTCATAGTAAGTACTACCGGATCAGTCCTAAGGCTTCATCAAGTTAGTTTTTTTCATATAGATATTCTCTTTGTCAAATTGGCTTTAATGGAAGAATTTCTCTTTAAAATCTAAAACAAGGTGTCTGTTTGGATTGTTTCTTACACAAAACCCACACATTTTATCACATCTTAGAAATCAAGTTATGAAGTCTTTGTCAGTGTATTCATAAATAAACACTAAAATATGTGTATAAAAATGAAAGAAACAGACTGGTTTTCTTTCTGGCTAATATCACCTGGTGATTTGTCATGTGCTGTGTCTAGAGAGATCTATACAAAAAACAGCTCTTGAAACAGGAAATCAAACCATTGTAACTAACACTGTTGCCTGCTGTTTTGCTAGAACTGAAAGACATTAGAAGGATTGCAGCAATGGGATAATGTTGGTCAGTCTCTTGGAAAATGGAATTATGCATAGCTGTTAAACTCTGATAAAATAAAGACGAAAGTCAGTCAGTGACTGGCAAATACCAATTGTAGTCTAAAGATTAGTAGGCTCAATTTTAAACATGTAGATAGAAATAGCTAGTAGAAGAATTTTAAATGCTGTGAAGTCTAACTGTGGTAGTTTAACCGGGCATGAATATTCTCTTTTTAGTGGGGAACATGTTTTTAATCCTCCTAGTTGGGATCCCGTTCCACACAAAATCCCAGCAATTATAACGCCTAAAGCTTTTTAAAAGCGCTCTTAAAACTATATAAATTCTCAAATATGAGGCAAGTTTTTTTATTATTCATATCAGTGAGAGGTTTTCAGCACAGTAAGGCTAACAAGTGAGTGGCATTGTCGAATAAGAACAGACAAATAATAAAGTCTTTGATGGGGAGACTGATCAAATGGGTTAAGACACTTGGTATTGTTCCTTCTTCTACTCTTGCACTGTCCCCAACATTTTTTGAAGTTTTCTTGTATGTGGATCTAACATGTCTGTTGTTCATAAACTTGGGGAAAAAAAAGGGAAAATAACATGATTGATTGGCACTGACATAAAAAAACAAAATTTTAATACTGTCACCATGTTTGTCTGCCTTTGTGGAGAAGAGTCATGGAAATCTATAAAATAAATTGATTAGAAGATCAACTAATTCCAAAGTAACTGCCTGCAGAACATCTTCAGAGTTCATTGGAAAGATTTTCTTGAAACACCAAAAAATTTAAGTATAGCAAACCAATATAAAGCAACAAATACAGTAGGAAGATGATAATGGACATATTTAGGACACACTGTAAGGGTGCACAAACATAACTTCCCCAGCAAGTAATAATATGGACACTAACTGGAAAGAGAAACAAAAAAAGAAACCTAAAGAAACATTACACAGAACACTAGAGAAAGTAGCCAAATACATCAATGTGACTATCAGAAGCCTGAACAGACCAAACAAAGATCAAAATAAATGGTGGAAACTGGTGGATGTTCTATGCATGTGAGGGTGCAGGAAGACAACAAACAAAGAAAGAAGATATCTGTTGTAATATTAGCTACCTGCCTGTGTTGGAGGCAAAGTTGCTTCTTTAGAACTTTTGGTCAGTAGGAGACACACTTTTTTACTTTAAATAAAGAACATATTTCTTAATTTTAGCCACAAAGAATCACACAAATAAAAATATTCCTTTCTTTATGGTACTTAATTAGAGATTGAATGAGACATTTAAAGCCACTGTGCCTTAAGATGAGATGCAGAGCAACAAAACACCAAGAGCCTTTATAAGGATAATGGTATAACTTCCTTTGTGAAGCATCTGTTGATAAAAGCACTATATAAGTAGGCTCTGAAGTATTAGCTTTTTATTGGTAAATATCATTAAACATCAATTTCACCATATACACAAACTGACTAAAATATTTCCATTGATAATAATTGAAATGTAAAGATAAGCATACTATGAAAAGTTTTATTTAAGGATTTTTACTTTGTATAGTTTGACATATGATGTTGAAAATTTGTTCTTAAATGGTTATAAAGTTTTACTTTTTGAATCTGAACATCTACTGTCATTAAATAACTATTTTCCAACCTCCATATTGTCATAATTATCCACAACTGTGAAAATTTAAATAGATACAAATAAAAATGCTTAAAAATAAACAATGATATCATTCATGAAAATTACAAAAAATAAAGATCAAATTCTGCTAAGCTTATATATACAAAGATAAGAAATAATACCTAAAGATGTATTATCCCACAGCATCAGCCATGGTATGCCAGAGGGGCGAGGCCCTGGCCTCACCCCATAGAGCTGGCAATGTTCATACTTCATTTCCCCCTTCTCCCATTTCCCAACTTGCTCCCCCACCCACCCTCTTCTTTTCTCCCATTACACTGCTCTACAGCCAAAATGCTTCTGAACTAAATGTAGTCAAAATTTACTAATTCTGGGTCACTGAGAACAAAAATGATACTTAAAATTGTTGATTGGCTCTAGTTTTCAAGATACGGTATTGAGTCAGTATATACGACCCTTGACTTGGGAATGGCGGAGGATAAGTGAGTTATAAAGGGAAGAGATCTCTATTTAAACCAGAAATGACCAAAATACATCTTTGACTGGATTTATGAATAAATCTATGACTGGGTTTGGACAGTACTTGCTTTTTAGGCAAAACAATGAATGATGCAATCCGAAGCTGGTATTGCGTCATACATAATATGAATTGCATCATGTTATTCCTAGAAGTCATGGATGATGCAATCATAACGAAGCTTACATCACTCTGCTGAACAAATTGCCCTATATCAGCTCTAGAAATCATACAGTGTCGTGCTCTCTTATTTGTCAGTGTTTGATTTTGCAAAGGGACACATTTCTGTTTAGCCAAAGTGAGCAGAGATGCCTCGTACTTGTGTGAACAGTGCAGATAACTTCTGCTAGGTTTGTGGTGAAGTGACTTTTGCATCACAAAAGCACAGTTTTACCACTATAGTTAAGAAAGCCTCTGACCTTTATTTTGGCTGCAAAATTGGAGATCAGGACAAGAGGTGGGCCCCACATATATGCTGCAACACTTGTGCAACAAATCTTCGCCAGTGGTTGAACAGGAAAAGGAAATCTATGCCTTTTGCAGTGCCAATGATTTGGAGAGAGTTAACAGATCATACCAGCAATTGTTACTTCTGCATGATGCCTCCAGTTGGGAAAGGTGTGTCAAAGAAGAAAAAGTGGACTGTGCATTATCCAAACATTCCATCAGCTATACGCCCAGTACCCCACGGAGAAGGACTGCCGGTTCCTGATGCACCAGAATCATTCTCACTTGAGTCAGACGAGGAAGAGGAAGAGGATGAAACTTCTGGTCCTGAACCATCAATGTCACAGGACCCACATTTTCTCCCATCCTCCTCCTCTGAACCACACCTCATAACACAAGGTGAACTGAATGACCTTGTCAGGGATTTGGAACTACCCAAGAGTAAGGGAGAGCTGTTGGGCTCCAGACTACAGCAGTGGAATCTCCTGGCAGGTGATGTTAGGGTTTCCATGTTCCGTGACCGTCAAAAGGATCTTGTCCTATTCTTCTTCATGGAAGGTGATCTTGTAGCCTGCAACAACATTGATGGTGTGATGGCAGCCCTCAACATTGTTCATGATCCAGATGAGTGGAGACTGTTCATTGATTCATCGAAGACGAGTCTTAAAGCTGTTTTACTGCATAATGGCAATGTTTACCATCAATTCCAGTTGGTCATGCATTCCATATGAAGGAAACCTATGACAACATGAAACAACTTTTGAGGTGCATAAACTATGACCAACATCAGTGGTAGTTTTGTGGTGATTTGAAGGTTGTTGCTCTCTTGCTTGGTCTGCAGACTGGATACACAAAGTACTGCTGTTTTCTCTGCGAATGGGATTGTCGTGCAAGAGATTCCCACTACATCAAGAAAGATTGGCCATTCTGACAGTCATTGGAGCCTGGGAGGAAAAGTGTTCAGCATCCACCACTTGTTGAATCAAGGAAGATTTTGTTACCACCCTTACACATCAAGCTGGATCTGATGAAGAACTTTGTCAAGGCCATTGACAAAACACAAGCAGCTTTCAAGTACCTCCGTGGAAAATTTCCAAGGTTAAGTGAAGCTAAGATAAAGGAAGGTGTCTTTGTTGGACCTCAGATTCGTGAACTTCTTCGAGATGATGCATTTGACCATGCACTGCGTGGCAAGGAAAAGACGGCATGGAAAGCCTTCCAGTTAGTGGCAACACATTTTCTCGGAAACAACAAGGCAGACAACTACAGATTGTTGGTGGAAAACCTCCTCAAGGCATACAAAAGCCTTGGTTGCAACATGTCACTAAAGATACATTTTTTGCACTCTCATCTAGATTTTTTTCCACCGAACTGCGGAGCAGTGAGCGACGAGCACGGCGAGTGATTTCACCAGGACATTGCAACAATGGAGAAAGGCTATCAGGGCAAATGGAGCCCATCAATGCTTGCAGACTATTGCTGGACAGTGACAAGAGATGTTCCATTTAATGAATACAAGAGACAAGCCAAGAAGCGCCGAGTAGACACTGAATAGGACTAAACTATGTACATAATAGTTTTTTGCCTTTTCTTTCATAATACATTTTATTTATATAATCCTTTTGCTGATTTTTAAAGTGTTACATAAACAGGACAGGTGAAATATTATCATGTAAAGCAACCATAAACACATGAAAAGACCTAGGTTTACAATTTATGATTAAAACTCTACTATCTACACAATATACATAGACATAAAATGTAAAAACTTAAATATCTTAGAAACAGTAGCCAATCAATTGTTTTAATTGTCATATTTGAATTCAGCACATCAAAATACATAATAAATAGCACATTTTATCTCTGAAGCAGACGACTTCTCAAAAATTGTAGACCAGTGTTATCATAGAAGGAAACATATAAGATTCTGGCTGATCCCTCTGCAGAAGAGTGGGGGGTTGGGAGGAAGGGCTCTTTATGCCTACAACACCCATGAAATGGTAGGCAGAATCTGCCCTTTTATGCAATGCACATGGAATAAATGTTCAGTATTCCCACATAGCCGTGTACTATTCCACATTTGAAATAAAAACTCAAATGGGGTGTTTGTGTAATAATCATATGAGTGGAGGTAACTGATTTTTTCTTAGTCTAGGAAAAGGGAGCACAATTCACACAGGTAGAGAAAGATGATTCAACAACATTACTACAAATCAGAGAGGAACTGTTGCCTCGTGACTAGAGTGCTGGACTACAACTTGGCAGAACTATCTTCTGTTATCAGCTCCACTGTTGGCCTGTGGGTGACAAGTGACTTCCTCATTTTACAGATGAATAAATTGAGGAACAGAAAGAGGAATGATACTACCTCCTTTGTAAAGTGCTTTGAGATCTACTGAGGAAACTTGCTTTATAAGAGATAAGTATTATTGTTTATTAAGGAAGACAAATTTATCACTATTGAACTCCCAGTTTACCAATTTTATCAACACATATACTGTGTCAACACATAGACATCAATTGATGTCTACATATAGAAGACCCCAGATTTCATGATTATTTGAATTATTCATTGTCGTGTGCTCCCAGTGTACTGTTCAGAACACAGAAGATGACAAAATTCCTGTGAAGCTCACAGGCCTAATTTTCCACTGCCTTGTGCCATGTATAGTCAATCATGCCTGTTCCAAATGAGCACAAATGATTGCTCATTTTGATCTTGTAGTTTTTCACACTCAGTCTGCACAGGTGTACATGACTATGCAAGGGACAAGAAAAGTGGAGATTTAAGCCAAATATCTCAAAAATATACAATGCTAAATCAAGTGAAAAACATAGCACAGTTTTGATACAGAGCATTCCTATCATACAGCTTGAGGTAGCAATTCACCATCCCAAAGGTGGCGATGGCTATTAGGCACCAAAGCCAAAATCGTTCCAGTGTCTTACAGATGGTCACTTTCTTTTTTCAGTATAGACTGATACTTCCAGTCACAATAATAGAGTGTGAACCTGGAAGCCGTTGAAAACCAAAGATCATTCTGAGTAGGAAAAGAAAAGACAGATACTGAAAACTAGGAAAAGGGGGTGGGAATAGACAGACAAGTGATGGAGGGATTAAAGAAGAAGGACAAAGAGCTGAGGCTTGGCCAGGGTATTTGCTGATAACAGGTTTGTGTCAGCTTTGATTTTTTTCCTTTTTCTTTCTCTATATACTTAGTTATTTTCCCACTAGGAATCAGAGTGGCATCCTGCTCTGGAAAGATGAAGGCACAAGATTGAATCTCTGGTTTCCACTCTTGCTACTTTCGCAGGTTTCATTTCTCAGGTCTCTAAAGACAACCTAATTTAGTACCCGTTATAAGGATGCCATCTTTCAGGTATTGTCCATTTACTGTGTTCCTATGGCACCCCGACAATGTTTCCTGCAATCTGCAACTTATATTTGGCACTTTAATAAGCATTGATTTTCACTTTCATGTCCCAAGCACAATAGTAGAATTTAGGATGTCTACAGTGAGTGTTATATCCCCTTTGGGAATCCTCACATCACTGCCCTGCTTTTTACAGACAGCTATTTCCTAGAGATTTGGGATTATATTTACAATTTTCTTAATTTGTGTTCAAATTCTAATTCACAACACTTTTGGAGATGTAAGGTGCCCGGATGTAAATAGTAAATGGGAATCATCACTATTTACTTTCTCCATGTAATTTTATGACTCTTCAATGACATAATACATGAGTAATATTTTAAATTGATTTTGCCTGTGATCTTCAGCAAAAAGTTCATAAAATAAGCACATGATGAGTATAACCTGACCACAGAAGTCATTTCTCTCCCCCGCCCATTTTATAAATAGATCCCTTAATTTTTAAACTTCTTAACCAAAGGTAAAGAACAGAGACAAGAATTTAATACAACTTCAAATGAAAATCTAGAGACTGTGGATTTTAATCCATATTTAATCTGTGAAGGGCCACAGCTCATCTCCACATATATAACCAGCTTCCCTGAGGGATAAATTGGGAGTACTAATATTGTATTGTACAGCAGCCTGAGTTGTGGTACAGCAAATATGTTGCACACTTTCTGTAAATAAAAATATACACTGATCACTCTGCTGGATTATAGAGGATCTTTCATTTTACAATTATTTCTTACAGGGCCAACCTCAGAGCAATAACCTATTCATTTCAGTAAAAGGTAATTTAATCTATTCAGATTTATGTTCAAGGAAGGCCCATATTCATTTAAAAATTTATACGCAGTAAGGACATGTAGTTGAATTATAAGGCAGAATTTAGAAGCCAAGTATGAGGGTTAGGCAGAATGGATTGTGATGATTCTCTTACAAGGACTTCCTAGCTGTGACTTGGAAAAACTAGATGTGATTTGTAAAGAATGGAACAGTCTTGGATAGCAGCACATGGTCTTGTGTTTAAATGCAAATTAACACGCATTGTGCAAATCCTACCTGTCGGGTAGCAAAATAAATAAATAAATGAAAACAAACTTAAAAACACAACAAAAACAAAAATAATCCACCTCACCCTAAAATGAGATCCTGTGCTGATTCCCATTATACTTCTTAATGATGCTCATTACAACCTTAACTGCATTTTAATGCCAAAATGTAATGCCTCTATTCATCATCAGAATGAAATACAAATACTGACAATTGACAAACTTAATAATAACAAGAAAAAAGTTCACAGGATTCAAAGTTCTGTCAGTGCTTATTTGTCAGTTGGAAAGAGAGCTATCACAGATGCTGCTGAGATCGAGAGGAATGAAACTTGACACATTACAAAAAAACCTTTCAAAGCAAGGAGATGCTGGACAAGAAAGGCATCATAGCAATCACAAATTCAGAACACCTGTTTTGTTTACCTTCTCCACAAAGGTCTATGTCACAATACTGTATATAATTTCAACCCACTATCGGCAAGGTGGAGACAGATGAGGAGAGGAAACCATTTCTGAGTGATTTTGATAAATTAGTTTATGAGATGATAAATGGTTCTGTAGTGAGTCGGTGTGGCTCCCCGTCACCCCGGAGAGGGAAGAGCCCATCCGGAGGCCGCAGTGGGCGAAGCCAGGGAGCCCTGAGCCCGCCCCTCAGATGGTCAGGCGGCAACCCGGAAGTATAAAGGCTGGCCCTCAGAACTCAGTCAGGCCCCAGCCGCCAAAGAGACCAGACGTCTCCAGCCTAGCTCGGGGCAGGGAAACCTCCACGACCCGGGGCAGCCATCGAGAGCCACCGGGCCCGCTCTGCGCCTGCTACCCCAAGGAGCCGCCGGGCCTGTCCTGCACCCGCTACCCGGAGGAGTTGCCAGACTTGCCGAACGATGCCTGGCCAGATGAACCCATGGTCCAGGACCCCCCCCGAGACCAACACCAGCCCCCAGGTAGGCCCAGAGGGGGAGAGTGGAAGTAGCCTGGGGGCAGCCGACCCCAGTCTGGCTGCAGCATTACCAGAGCCTATGTCAGTGTGTTGCGACCAGGTCCCCACTGACTAAGCAGCAGGCCATCTGCCGCTGCTAGGGCCCCGGACTGGGATGCAGTGGATTGGGAGGGCTTGTGTCCCCCCCTGCCACCCAACCCAGGGTGGCAGTCTCCCACTCTCCCTGTTGTGGCTTAGGTTATACTGTTGCTCAGCGCTGACTGAGGGCCTGAGCGCCTGTCCCAGCGTTTGTTGCCCCGCCCTGACCTAAGGCCTGGGCCGAAATACCTTTTACTGTTGCTCAGCCCTGACTCAGGGCCCGAGTGCCTGTCTCAGCGTTTGTTGCCCCGCCCTGACCTAGGACCTGGGCCGAAATACCTTTTACTGTTGCTCAGCCCCAACTGAGGGTCTGAGCCTGGACATAACGTTGGTGTCCGCCCGAAGCTAGAGTCGGGCTTATCGTGCCTCTCAGGACAGCAAGGACCGCCGGGGAAACCCTGCCGCCAGACAGAGTGCCCAGCCCCGGTGGGTAGTGAGTCGGTTTGGCTCCCCGTCACCCTGGAGAGGGTCGAGCCCCGGCAAACTCTTGTACAGGTTCCAACACTTATCTAAATGATAACCTCACATTTATATGATGTTTTCCATCCAGATGGAGCCCAAAGTCGTATACCTAGTTGAATACTGTCATCTTATTGCCACAAAATTCGTCAGTTTCCCATATACACCCACATCCCATGACACAAAGAACTTCTGTAAGATTAACACTGTAAACCAATCTTTGCAAAGGGAGGAAAGATTAAAGTTAATTTCTTCATTTGCACCCTTGGTCCCAAGATTTATAATGTAAATATTCTCAATGAATTGTGTAATAATATTCTCTACCACACTCCCCCACCTTCGCTGGTTCCTTCACTTGTTCTGTTGTATCCCAGTAAAAGTCAAGTCCAGGACAATAGTGAGTGATTAATCTCTATCAAATGTCTGACAACTGGGGAATTTTAATCAGCCCTGGTAGCCACCAAGCTGTGTTCTTCAATCCATGCTGTCAGTTCTCTGTTCCCCCACATAATACAGTCCATGAGGGCATATACAGTAATGTCAGCTATAGCAAAGTCTGTAGTATATGTAATCCTCTACATAATATTTTTACTTAGAGCACCAAGGGTGGATGTTAAAATGAATCTCCCTTAAAAATTAGTACAGTTACAACAATGACCACAACCTGCAGCAGGGTTATATTCAACAATATGGCTTTCTTCCTGACTTCTGTAAAATCTCTCTTTACATCAAGGGGGGAAAGGGCTGGTTCCTGGACAATCATATTCAGTCTCTCAGCACTTCGTAATATGTACAAGTGTTAATTCTTCTGTATACTATGTAGTATTCAGGAAGTTGTTACTGGTTGCTGAGTCTGTGGCATCAGCATTTTTCTCCTTTTTCCTCCTCATTCTCTTCAATCTGCCTTTGCCTTCCCTGTCCACCTCCCTTTTTAGCGATGTTGGGCAGAAAAAAATCCCATTACACAAAACATTTCAGGGTTTCTCCTGCTGGTTTTCATTCCACATTGGAACAAAACTGAGACTTGCTTGAAATTTTTCACAAAAAAGTGAGTGACCTCACTGTACATTAAGCAGTGGAGGCCTTTGTCTGGCTTGTTGGAAAAGGTGTGTGGCCCTTTAAGGGCCAGAGAGTAAGGGAGTGACTTGCTGCTGCAGTGGCAGAGCAGGTCAGCCTTGGGACACTGACCTATCCCCCTTTTCCCCACCCCAGGTAACTGAAAGAGTGGGGGTGGGAGGCTATACAGCTCCATTCTAATGCAGGAAAAACTCTCTTTTACCTGGACCAGCAAGAGCAGCACCCATTCTGCCACCCATGGAAGTAGTGAAATACTGGGTTTTGCCAGGATCCGCTGTGGGCATTGCGCCAGTCATTCCTTTCTTGGGGGATGAGAAGGAATTTTTCCTTTGCTGCCAGATTGGCTAAGGTGAACTGGGGAGTTTTTTTGTTCTCCCCAAGGCAGGCTTAATGGTGCTTATTCAAGGTGAATATGTAACTGGAGTAAGGTTATGAGGTCACAACTCATGAAAACATGGGGTGGATGTCCAATGTAGGCACTCTGCAGGGAAGAAATACAGTAACCAGATTAAATGGATTGGTAAAGGATATAAAAGAGGCATTCTCTAAAGGAGTGGTACGCTAAGTGCTGCATTAGGAGGGCTGTGTTGGTGAGTATCTGAGTGTCTGCTGCTGGGACAGTTGGTCAGTTTGACCGTGTGCTTGATTGCTTGCTTGTTTGTTTGAAAAGTGTGAATTGGGAGTGCTTTGTTCCAGGTGGGCCTTGAGTGGGCCTGACTGGTATATAAGGGCAGTCAGCAGCGAACCAGCCAAGCGGTGAACAGCAGAGGCTAACAGAGGGAGTTTGCCTGGGAAGAGCTCACTGAGGCTTTCATCTGCATGTTTCTCTGAGTAATTCCTGCAACAGTTGAGGAAGCTCTTAAGAGGACGGTGATATGGAAGGTGAGCAATCAGCTGTTGTAACCTGCACAGGTTGTGCCATGTTTGTCTTTCTTCCACAGGACAGAAGCGACTTTGTCTGTACAAAGTGCAAGCTGGTCTCCATATTGGAAGACAAGGTACAAGGTCTGGAGAAACAAGTATCAACCCTATGTTGCATAAGGGAAAATGAAGATTTCCTGGACAGACGTCAGGAGATGCTTCTACGGCCACAATGTTCTGAAGATTCAGAGCAGGCACAGCAGGGACAGAAGGATTGTGAAGAGGTTTGGCAGCATGTGACCTCCAGAAGGAGAAAGAGGAGCGTCCATGCACCAGCAATGGAGATACAGGTGAGCAATCATTTCCATGTTCTCTCTACAGGTACTAATGCGGAGAGTGGACTAGATGACCCATCTGAGGGAAGGGAGCAGAAGGAGACTCCACCGATTGGAAGGCAAAAGATGCACGGTCCTAGGGATGGCGGTTCCACAACCACCACTCCCAAGAGGAGGAGGAGGGTGGTGGTGGTCGGGGACTCCCTCCTCAGGGGGCCTGAGTCATCTATCTGCTGCCCCGACCAGGAAAACAGAGAGGTCTGCTGCTTGCCAGGAGCTAGGATACACGATGTGACGGAGAGACTGCCGAGACTCATCAAGCCCTCGGATCGCTACCCCTTCCTGCTTCTCCACATGGGCACCAATGATACTGCCAAGAATGACCTTGAGCAGATCACTGCAGACTACGTGGCTCTGGGAAGAAGGATAAAGGAGTTTGAGGCGCAAGTGGTGTTCTCGTCCATCCTCCCTGTGCAAGGAAAAGGCCTCGATAGAGACCGTAGAATCATGGAAGTCAACGAATAGCTACGCAGGTGGTGTCAGAGAGAAGGCTTTGGATTCTTCGACCATGGGATGGTGTTCCAAGAAGGAGGAGTGCTAGGCAGAGACGGGCTCCACCTAACGAAGAGAGGGAAGAGCATCTTTGCCAGCAGGCTGGCTAACCTAGTGAGGAGGGCTTTAAACTAGGTTCACCGGGGGAAGAGACCAAAGCCCTGAGGTAAGTGGGGAAATGGGATCCTGGGAGGAAGCACAGGCAGGAGAGCGCAAGAGGGGAGGACTCCTGTCTCAAGCTGAGAAAGAGGGATGATCGATGAGTTATCTTAAGTGCCTATACACAAATGCAAGAAGCCTGGAAAACAAGCAGGGAGAACTGGAAGTCCTGGCACAGTCAGGGAACTAGGATGCGATTGGAATAACAGATTGGTGGGATAACTTACATGACTGGAATACTATCATGGATGGATATAAACTGTTCAGGAAGGACAGGCAGGGCAGAAAAGGTGGGGGAGTTGCATTGTATGTAAGAGAGGAGTATGACTGCTCAGAGCTCCGGTATGAAACTGCAGATAAACTTGAGAGTCTCTGGATAAAGTTGAGAAGTGTGAGCAACAAGGGTGATGTCGTGGTTGGAGTCTGCTATAGACCACCAGACCAGGGGGATGAGGTGGACAAGGCTTTCTTCTGGCAACTAGCAGAAGTTGCTAGATCGCAGGCCCTGGTTCTCATGGGAGACTTTAATCACCCTGATATCTGCTGGGAGAGCAATACAGAGGTGCACAGACAATCCAGGAAGTTTTTGGAAAGTGTAGGGGACAATTTCCTGGTGCAAATGCTGGAGGAACCAATGAGGGGCAGAGCTTTTCTTGACCTGGTGCTCACAAACAGGGAAGAATTAGTAGGGGAAGCAAAAGTGGATGGGAACCTGGGAGGCAGTGACCATGAGATGGTCGAGTTCAGGATCCTGACACAAGGAAGAAAGGAGAGCAGCAGAATACGGACCCTGGACTTCAGAAAAGCAGACTTTGACTCCCTCAGGGAACAGATGGGCAGGATCCCCTGGGAGAATAACATGAAGGGCAAAGGGGTCCAGGAGAGCTGGCTGTATTTTAAAGAATCCTTATTGCGGTTGCAGGAATAAACCATCCCGATGTGTAGAAAGAATAGTAAATATGGCAGGTGACCAGCTTGGCTAAACAGTGAAATCCTTGCTGATCTTAAATGCAAAAAAAGAAGCTTACAAGAAGTGGAAGATTGGACAAATGACCAGGGAGGTATAAAAATATTGCTCAGGCATGCAGGAGTGAAATCAGGAAGGCCAAATCACACTTGTAGTTGCAGCTAATAAGAGGATGTTAAGAGTAACAAGAAGGGTTTCTTCAGGTATGTTAGCAACAAGAAGAAAGTAAAGGAAAGTGTGGGCCCCTTACTGAATGAGGGAGGCAACTTAGTGACCGAGGATGTGGAAAAAGCTAATGTACTCAATGCTTTTTTTGCCTCTGTCTTCACGAACAAGGTCAGACTGCTGCACTGGGCAGCACAATATGGGGAGAAGGTGACCGGCCCTCTGTGGAGAAAGAAGTGGTTCAGGACTATTTAGAAAAACTGGACGTGCACAAGTCCATGGGGCCGGATGCGCTGCATCCGAGGGTGCTAAAGGAGTTGGCGGATGAGATTGCAGAGCCATTAGCCATTATTTTTGAAAACTCATGGTGATCGGGGGAGGTCCCGGATGATTGGAAAAAGGCTAATGTAGTGCCCATCTTTAAAAAAGGGAAGAAGGAGGATCCAGGGAACTACAGCCCAGTCAGCCTCACCTCAGTCCCTGGAAAAATCATGGAGCAGGTCCTCAAGGAATCAATTATGAAACACTTAGAGGAGAGGAAAGTGATCAGGAACAGTCAGCATGGATTCACCAAGGGGAAATCGTGCCTGACTAACCTAATTGCCTTCTATGAGGAGATAACTGGCTCTGTGGATGAGGGGAAAGCAATGGATGTGTTATTGCTTGACTTTAGCAAAGCTTTTGATACCGTCTCCCACAGTATTCTTGCCGCCAAGTTAAAGAAGTATGGGCTGGATGAATGGACTGTAAGGTGGATAGAAAGCTGACTAGCTCGTTGGGCTCAACGGGTAGTGATCAATGGCTCCATGTCTAGTTGGCAGCTGGTTTCAAGCGGAGTGCCCCAAAGGTCGGTCCTGGGGCCGGTTTTGTTTAATATCTTTATTAATAATCTGGAGGATGGTGTGGACTGCACTCTCAGCAAGTTTGCAGATGACACTAAACTAGGAGGCATGGTAGATACACTAGAGGGTAGGGATCGGATACAGAGGGACCTAGACAAATTAGAGGATTGGGCCGAAAAAAACCTGATGAGGTTCAACAAGGACAAGTGCAGAGTCCTGCACTTAGGACGGAAGAATCCCATGCACTGCTACAAACTAGGGACCGAATGGCTAGGTAACAGTTCTGCAGAAAAGGACCTAGGGGTCACAGTGGACGAGAAGCTGGATATGAGTCAACAGTGTGCTCTTGTTTCCAAGAAGGCTAACGGCATTTTGGGCTGTATAAGTAGGGGCATTGCCAGCTGATCGAGGAATGTGATCGTTCCCCTTTATTCGACATTGGTGAGGCCTCATCTGTAATACTGTGTCCAGTTTTGGGCCCCACACTACAAGAAGGATGTGGAAAAATTGGAAAGAGTCCAGCGGAGGGCAACAAAAATGATCAGGGGTCTGGAGCAAATGACTTATGAGGAGAGGCTGAGGGAACTGGGATTGTTTAGTCTCCAGAAGAGAAGAATGAGGGGGGATTTGATAGCAGCCTTCAACTACCTGAAGGGGGGTTCCAAAGAGGATGGAGCTCAGCTGTTCTCAGTGGTGGCAGATGACAGAACAAGGAGCAATGGTCTCAACTTGCAGTGGGGGATGTCCAGGTTGGATATTAGGAAACACTATTCCACTAGGAGGGTGGTGAAGCACTGTAATGTGTTACCTAGGGAGGTGATGGAGTCTCCTTCCTTGGAAGTTTTTAAGGCCCGGCTTGACAAAGCCCTGGTTGGGATGATTTAGTGGGGAATTGGTCCTGCTTTGAGCAGGGGGTTGGACTAGATGACCTCTTGAGGTCCCTTCCAACCCTGATATTCTATGATTCTATGATTCTATGAGTGGACAAGGGGATTAGGGGCTCCTATGACTGGTACAGCAGGGAACCAACCCCCCCCCCCAGCCCCCCCCCCCCATCCTTTACAGTTTCTCCTTAATTCTCATTCGGAGGGGGGAGACAATAAGGTTCCAGTAATGGGTTGGGTGAAGACCAGGATGGGTAAGGGGGAGGGCTAATGGAAGCCCCCCAGATATGCATTGAAATGATTATGGAATTGCCTGCACTGTACACTTTTATCAGCTGAGTGCTCCCAGAGATTTAAGAATAAAGTTGCAGACTAATTAAACCATATCCAGTGTGTCTTGTCCTTCTTCCAGCATAGCCAGACAAGCAGAGTGAAAGAAAAACTCCATATCCCAGTGGTTAGGACATTCACCTCATTCACCTAGAGTATGGTAGACTCAAGTCCCTGTTCTGCCTAATTAAACCAGGAACTTGAACCTGGGTTTCCCACATCCCAGGTAAGTACCCTAGCTTCAGGCCATTTAGATTGGGTGTCTCTCTGTTTCTCCCTGCAACCATTCCATCCTTGACCTGAAAAAGTTTCCCGATTAAAGTTTTGTTCAAACATCTGTTACCTCAAAAACATTTGGCTTCCACAATTAGCATTTTCCAGTGAAAAATTTCAAACCGCTCTACTCTTCTTTTTCCCTCTTCATGCTTTCCCCCTCCTTCTCTCCTGCTTCTTCCTCATCTTTTTCCAACCCTCCCTTTTCTGTTCCTTTAACCTGTTATTTCTGTAGGCTGCTGCCACTAGAGGATGACTACACACACTTGAGCAGGTCTGACACAGTTCATCTAGTGGAAGACAGAGTTTTGGAGGACAGAATTGAGAGAAAGAGAGAGACATACACACTTCTAGTAAACCATTGACTAGATGGGCAAGGATTTTAGACTTAGGTTCATAAAATGCACATTATATATTATATTTATATACACACATTATTTTTAATATTAAAATATTTGTTTTGCTTAAGTGCTAGAGCTGCATATTTTGCAAGTTTAATTTGGTAAATAACATGGGTTCTTTTTTAAAAAATGAGGCTCTCAGAGGAATGCATGAAATTCAATGCTATTATAAATGAATTGAAATCTCCCTCCTTTCTCTGCTTAATATTTGCCAGTAACCTTCCTTTATTCCCAAAGCTATTTGCTTCAAAGTCAGTTCAATTTTTCCTCTTATCCCACTCCATTTTATAGCTTCTTGATAGAAATCTATTCACCATTTATTCTGAACTAATCTTACATTCTGTTGCTTCTTGGACTTTCCTATTAACTCTAAAGAACTGGCAATAAGGTAATCCACCAAGTGAAGACTAATTAAGCTACAGAAAATAGCCTAGAAATATATTTCCCTTTTAGTCTAAGATGCATGATTTTGGGTCATCATCCAGAACTATTAGAAAGCAGTGCATACAAATACCTGTAACAGATTTTTACTTGTAGCAGCCAAAAATATATAACCTTTTTATGGTTAAAAGATGAAATAGTGAAATGCTGAACAACATGCAGAGAAAAAAATTAAAGGGATTACTAAAAATGTAATACATCCTCATACTCAAATATATTGTATGCAAAGAAAGGTATCCCCTTTTCCCCTGCCTTGCCCGCCCCAGTATAAGTCTGTATAAAAATCACATTGCTTCATATGTAATCCCTGAAAAAATCCAGTTAGAGACTTGCTATATTAGATCAGGCCCAAGACCCACCTAGTCCAGTATGCTCTCTCTGACAATGGCCAGTACCAGGTGTGCCAGAGCAGTAAGAAGCCATCACTTGCAATACGCTCTGATGCACCCCAGAATATCAATAAAAAATACACAGGAAAATGAAGTGAGACACACAGGTGGGTTGTCAATCAAAGCATGTAATATCCATGAACTGGTTAGCTCAGCAACAGTCTCAACAAAGCATAACAGTCTGAACAGCAGATATGTAGCAGCGGGATGTGAGTAGCTACACTCACCCAATGCTATGCACAGACACACAACCTTAAACAGGAACACTGAGTTTGGGAGAAGGAATCAAGAAACAAAACAGGAACACGAAGCAGGAAGTCTACACACACAAGTAATCACAAGTAGGCAGATGTGGGATAATCTGCTGCCCACATTATGTCTCATCCTGGTGTCTGATAGTTAGAGATTGGTTTAAGATTTGAAGCATGAGATTTCTGTTGTCAACTATAACAACTCTGCATTTTCTTGTAAACTAGGCAAGAAATTCCAAATTCTTTTGCCAAATCTAGCCATAATTATTGACATGACCATGGAGGAAAGATTAAACCCAACCAAATTCCCACAAATATCACTCCTCTTAATTATTAAAGACTTAATCACACAAATTGTTTTGCATTCATTTTTGAAAACTGCAAAATGTCTATGTTGCTATAGATCATCCTTAAACATACAGTGGTCGCACTTAAAATAATTCTTCCATTTTTTAATACTTTATCAGCTTGAGAGAGACCCCCCACACTTAAAATAAGGAATAACAGTAGAACCAGAAATCTCTCTCACAATGATCAAACTTATTTAAAGTGAACCTACTTCATATGTTAAAAATAATAATAATTAGCACTCTACCTATTCAGGTAATTATATGGCTCTCATCATCATAGTATCTAATGACCAAAGTATTTAGGTACCAAGAGATGCACCTAGAGGGATTGTCATGAACGAAGTAGGCAAGATGCCTACCTCACAATGAAATCATGAAATTTCAGTGGAACTCAGGAACCTCTGCATTGTTCTTTACTGCAGAGGATGTAAGCGAGATACCTACATAAGAGCTATTCTTTTTGGGCAACAAATCTGAAGTACCAAACCAAACTGATGTGTCTATAGAAGAGATTTGAGAACAAATTGATAAATTAAACAATAATAAATCGTCAGGACCAGATGCTATTCATCCAAGAATTATGAAGGAACTCAAAAGTAAAATTGCAGAACTAGTAACTGTAATATATAACTTATCACTGAAATAAGCCTCTGAACCAGATGACTGGAAGGTTGGAAATGTAAACAGCTATTTTTAGAAAGGCTCCAGCAAAATCCTGGCAATTATAGGCTGGTGAGCCTATTTTCAGTATTGGGCAAATTGGTAGAAACTATAGTAAAGAACAGAATTATCAGACACATAGCTAGACATGATTTGTGGTGGAAGAATCAACATGGCTTTTGTAAAGGGAAGTCATGTCTCACCAATCTGTTGCAATTGTTAGAGGGAGCCTACAAGCATGTGGATAACAATGATACTGTTGATATAATGTATTTGGATATTCAGAACACCACAGACAAGGTTCCACACCAAAAGCTCTTATGGAAACTCAGTAGGCATATGATCGGAGGAAGGGTCCTCTCCTGAATCAGTAACTTGTTGAAATATAGGAAATAAAGCATAGGAATAGTCAGTTTTCACAATAGAGAGAGGTGAACAGCTGGAGTCCCCAAGGATCTGTGCTGAGACCTGTGCTGTTCAACATATTCATTAATTATCTGGAAAAGGGGGTGGATAGTGAAGTGACAATGTTTGCAGATGATACGAAAATATTTAAGATAATTAAATCCAAAGCAGACTGCAAGGAGTTACAGAAGGATATCACAAAACTGGATGACTGGGCAAGAAAATGGCAGATGAAATTTAATGTTAAGTACAAAGTAATGCACACTGGAAAAAATATTCTCAGCTATACATATGCAATGATGGGTTCTAAATTAGTTGTTACCACAGTAAAGAGGGCTTGGAGTTACCATGGATAGTTCTCTGAAAACTTCCTTTCAATGTGCAACAGGAGTAAAAAAGTCTATCAGTGTGTTAGGAACTATTAGGAAGTGGATAGAAAATATCAAAATGCCACTATATATATATATCCATGGTGCATCCACACGCTGAACACTGTGTCCAGTTCTGGTGATCCTATCTCTAAAGGGAGATAGTCATTTTTGTTCCCCTTCTCTGAACCCTTTCCAGTTCCACTAAAGGTATGGAGCAGCTTCCATATCAGGAGACACTAAAAAGATTAGGGCTGTTCAGTTTAGGAAAGATATGACTTGCGGTGATATGATAGAGGACGTTCAGATCATTATTATTATTTTCTCTTTTCTCTTTTACATAACACAAGAACTGTGGGTTACCCAAAGAAATTAAGCAGCACAGGATTTTCTCTTTTACATAACACAAGAACTGTGGATTACCCAAAGAAATTAAGCAGCACAGGATTTAATACAAACTAGGGGAAGTATTTTTTCACACAAAGCACAACTAACCTGTGCGGCTCTCTGTAATGGGAAGTTCTGATGGCTAAAAGTATAACTGGGTTCAGAAAAGAACTGGATAATTTAATGGAACATACATCCATCAATAGCCAAGATGAATAGGGATGCAACCCCATGTTTCGGGAGACCCTAAACCTTCCTATCAGAATCCAGGAGTGGAGTAGTGGAAAAATCCACTACTGTACAGAATTGCCCTGTACACTCCCCTTGAAGCTCTGGTTTGGGCCTCTGTCACAGACAGGAGACTGGTCAAGAAAGACATGGTCTGAGCCAGTTTGGAAGCTCTTATATTCTTATTTTACCTGCTTAATTTTTTGAACATATGGCTGTGTGTGTATCTGCATCTTTAGGTATTTAAATACCTTTGAAAACCTGCCCCTAAGTCATTTTTGTTCTCCTTCTCTGAACCCTTTCCAGTTTTACTATCTCCCTGTAGAGATAGGGTGACCAGAACTGGACACAGTGTTTAACGTGTGGGTGCACCATGGATATATATAGTGGCATTTTGATATTTTCTTATTTTTTATTCCTTTCCTAATATTTTCAAATACATTCATAAGCATACTAATCCTGAAACCTTTACTTGTGAAATGTATATAACTGGTCTATTAATACATGACTAAAGTAGCAGGATCCAACTCCATTTCAGTGCTTCGTTGGATGCTGAAAATATTGCTTCATAATAGCAAATGGCATCTGACTTTTTGCCTATAGAAATAATAAAAATAGATAAATTATTACTTTTGATTTATATGTATGTCTATACTCAGATTAGGGTACAAACCCACAAATCCTCTCATACATAAGTAATCCTTACTCATGCAAGTAGTCTAAGTAATTTATGATCCAATCCTACTGCCAGTCAAATGAATGGGACTCTTGCTATTGATTTCAATAGGAAAAGAATCAGGCCTGCTACGAGGATATTTGCATGGGTAAGAATTGTTCATATGTATAAGAGGGGGAGATAGCTCAGTGGTTTGAGCATTGGCCTGCTAAACCCAGGGTTGTAAGTTCAATCCTTGAGGGGGCCACTTAGGGATCTGGGGCAAAATCAGTACTTGGTCCTGCTAGTGAAGGCAGGGGGCTGGACTCAATGACCTTTCAAGGTCCCTTCCAGTTCTAGGAGATGGGATATCTCCATTAAAAAAAATAAGGGTTGAAAAACTGGGCCACAAATCCAAAGTAACCCCCAATGCAAATTGTTAATTTGGAAATTGAAATTAAATGTGAATTGACTAAGAGGGAGTTGGCAGGTCTGATTAACAACTTCTAATGTTTAGAAAAAAATGAAAACTAAGATTTATTTTTCAGTGAATTGGACTTTCCAAAATTTGGGAGGTCAGGGACATCACTGTGTCCATTCAAATTTGATGTAACCCTAAATACATTTTACTATAGCAGAAATGACATGTGGCACAATCTGGCAATATCCCAGTCTTTTACCTTTCCAAAGGGGTGGCTTTGATCCTATATATTATAGGGTTACAGTGGATTACAAAATGAATATGAGTCAATACTCTGATGTGGTTGTGAAAAAGGCTAATATCTCTGTGTGGTGTATTAACATGGATTAACAGGATTGTTGTCCGTAGGACAAATTGTCCTGCTCTATTTGGTACTAGTGGGGCCTCAGAAGGAGTACTGTGTCCAATCTTGGGTGCCACATCCTTAGGAAGATGTGGACAAACTAGAGTGATTCCAGAGGAGAACAACAAAAATGATAGAAGGTATAGAAACCCTGATTTATGAGAAAATATGTTAAGGACGGTTATAAAGAGGATTGTGATCAATTATTCTCCTTGTCTACTAAAAGTAGGACAAGAAGTCAAGGGTTTCATTTACAGCAAGGGAGATTTAGATTAGATATTAGGAAATATTTCTAAATATAAGGATAGTTATGCTCTGGAATAAGCTTCCAAGGGAAGTTGTGGAATCCCCATCATTGGAAGTTTTTAAGGACAGGTTACAATAACACTGTAAGGAATAGTCTGAGTCTACTCGGTCCTGGCTCAGTGAAGGGGGCTCAACTTGACCTCTTGAGGTCCCTTCCAGCCCTACATTTCTATAATTCTGTGTTAGTTTACTTCAAAAAAAAGGAACATCAATATTAAAATATAATAATAAATACTAAAGAAGAAGAAGAAGAACAAGAAAATTAATAAAAAATCAAAGATACAGTAGAGACACCATCAGCTAAATAGGTCATGGAGACTGACCTATGTTCTTACCCTCAAAGGTGACCCCCTTTAGGTCAGACTTGAGGTGCACTGACAAATTATACACTGTTGCTGCCCTTGCTTTACCTGTGCTATAGATTGGGGTCGTTCCTGGGCTGGTTTTGTTCAACATCTTCATTAATGATCTGGATGATGGGATGGATTGCCCCCTCAGCAAGTTCACGGATGACACTGAGCTGGGGAGAGACGTAGATATGCTAGAGGGTACGGATAGGGTCCAGAGTGATCTAGACAAATTGGAGGATTGGGCCAAAAGAAATCTGATGAGGTTCAACAAGGACAAGTGCAGAACCCTGCACTTGGGATGGAAGAATCCCATGAACTGCTACAGCCTGGGGACCAACTGCTAAGTGGCAGTTCTGCAGAAAAGGACCTGGTGATTACGGTGGATGAGAAGATGGATATGAGTCAACAGTGTGCCCTTGTTGCCAAGAAGGCTAACATCATATTGGGCTGCACTAGTAGGAGCATTGCCAGCAAATCGAGGGAACTGATTATTCCCCTCTATTCGGCACTGATGAGGCCACATCTGGAGTATTGCATCCAGTTTTAGTCCCTCCAGCACAGAAGGGATGTGGACAAATTGGAGAGAGTCCAGCGGAGGGCAACGAAAATGATTAGGGGGGTTATGAGGAGAGGTTGAGGGAACAGGGGTTATTTAGTCTGCAGAAGAGGAGAGTGAGGGGGGATTCGATAGCAGACTTTAACTACCTGAAGGGGGGATTCCAAAGAGGATGGAGCTAGGCTGTTCTCAGTGATGGTAGATGACAGAACAAGGAGCAATGGTCTCAAGTTGCAGTGGGGGAGATCTAGGTTGGATATTAGGAAAAATCTATTTTACTAGGAGGCTGGTGAAGCACTGGAATGGGTTACCTCTGGAGATGGTAGAATCTCCATCCTTATAGGTTTTTAAGGCCTGGCTTGACAAAGCCGTGGCTGGGATGATTTAGTTGGTGTTGGTCCTGCTTTGAGTAGGGGGGGTGGACTAGATGACCTCCTGAGGTCTCTTCCAACCTAATTTTCTATAATAGAGGGGATGTGAGACTTCAGTCTACCACCTTTCATGAACACTAAATTCATCTGAAATCTAAAAGCTAATAAAATGAAAACATTTTATTTAAACACAGTACATTTATTTACTGAAATGCTAGATTTCAATAATTTGAGTGCTGGGCAAATATACAGAAACAGTAATATTTTGACCACAGAATATTTTTAAAAATCATTTATATAATAACAAACTGAATTTTCCTCTGCAAATAAGTCTCTTTAAATATTGACTTTAGTTTTCAAGCAAATAAATGTCAGGACCTTTATAAATGAATTCCTAATAATAAAACAATTTTGGATTCATTTTTATCCTTAATATGTTATATTACCTCTGAGTCAGAGTGATTGCTACTGAAGTTATTTCCTGAAATGTAAATGATTCAGGTAATCCCATTAGAAAAGATATGAAACTGTAAATTTCTTATGAGGTAAAAATTACAATACAGCCTGCTGTCTGGAGAATCATTTGACAGACTCAGAAAGAGATTGTCTTTTTCATTTTTTTTTAATTTAAACAGGTATATATAACTTGAAAGCTGGTATGTTATCCTGAAAATCCTTACTATTCTATTCCATAGAAACTCTTATACTGTGTTCATCTCCATAGTATTTGAACACCTTCCAAGGAGAGAGTTAAGCAACATGACTAATATTTTTTATGTGTTGTTTGTTCTCTCATCCTCTCACCAGGGGGAAGGATGTTCACTGGATTTCTTGTGTTGGTATTTTTATATACATGTTGTTATGAATATCAGCAAAATCAAAGTCAAAGAAATGCCCTTTGCTCTTGGAGCAGAGGTGGTGAGGTTTCTTGGGGAAGTTCATTCCTCAGTTGTGCTGGGCACTTTTTAAAAAAAATAGTAAATTTGTCAAAAAAAAAAAAAAGTAATTTATGAGAGTCCTGAAATTATTTGCGAATTTGGGACAAATTAGATGTACAGTTTGGGCTGAAAAAAGAAATTGAAAACAAATTTGGAAAAATTGAAGTGGTTCATTGTGGCCATTTCAAAACATTTAAGTTAAAAAAAATTCAAAATGCAAACATGTTGACTTTTTCTTTCAAAATGGCTTTTAGATTTTGAATTTTACTTAATTTTTTTTCAAGAGTGAAAATCACCCAAAAATTAACTGAAACAAAATGAAAACCCGAAAAATAAAATGTTTCAGATAGAAAAAAAAACATTTAAGTTAATGCAAAACTTTTGTTTGTTTCATTTCAAAACAAAACAAAACAAAAGATCAGTTTCAGTTTGAACAAAACCAAATTTTGTGGGGGGATTTTTTGATTTTACCAAACTAAAAAAATCAGTTATTCACTCAGCTCTATTCCATAGTGTTACACCAGCCCACAAAAAAAGTTCTGTTTTTCACACAGATGAGATTCATCCTTTTGTTCAGAATTCCATTGTGCCAGAGGATCATAGTTATCAACCACAGTCTTCATCTCAGAACTTTATACATTCTTTTAGATTTAATGTCCCAGGCCATGGACTAACTTGTTGTTAAGGACAAACCTTGAACTTCATTTGAAATTCTATTGGGAAGCCAGTGTAGAGAACAAATTTAGCATTTGTCTATTTGCTGAGACAAGCGATAGCATTCTTAGCAGCCAAATGGAGCTCTCAGAGCCCACTGCTGAATTTGGTTAGCGTGCGCTCCTAGATAATGTGTATCATTGTTTGATCTGCACTGCAGATTGTCTCGAAGACACCAACAGTGTTGGTTTGCTGCACAGAGATCTTGCTCAGTCCAGAATTGGATAAGAAGGGCCCACTGACAATGTGGTAGGTCGAAGCTGGGCACCTGAGCAGTAGGGTCTGTGACAAGACCTGATTGGTGGTGGTGTTAAGCACCAGTCTTCCTGCCACAAAGCTTCAACTGTCAGGTCCTGATGTGGGAGCTTTGACTACAGTAGGTGCTGTGATAAGAGATGTGTAGCTGGTGTTTGTTGAGCAATGGAAAGCTTTATGTTTGTGGTAGCCTGTAGCATTCAGTACTAGTTGGAGTTTCCACTAGAACTGAAGGCTTCATGTGCAAGTATACCACACTGCTGTCAGGCAACCAAAAACAAAGGCATGGCTAACTGAAGCCAGATCATCATTCACCAGAATGGGTGAAGTCTTTTAGCCAACCAGAAATGATAGAAAGCATTAGTTATGGATGTTGCTAGGTGAGAGCTTAGCATCAGTAAGGAATTAAAGAGTACTCACAGGAGCAGTATTACTGACCTGCTGATAATGACTTGTGTCACAACAGATCTACATGAAAACATGTTCCTGTCATTGTTACCTCTTCCCCTAACCTTGCTTGTTTGCTTCATCTGCATATTGTGTCTTATCATGAGCCAAGATTGTAAGCTATTTGGGGCTTGGACTATCTTTTTATTACCTGTTTGTACAACTGTAGCACAATATGTTCCTGATCACAAACTGAAGCCTTTAAGCCAGAGGTCGGCAATGTTCGGCACGTGGCTCACTATGGTAAGCACCCTGGCGGGCCGGGCCAGTTTATTTACCTGCTGCGCGGCAAGTTCGGCCGATCGCGGCCCCCACTGGTCGCGGTTCGCCGTCCCAGGCCAATGGGGACGGCGGGAAGCGGCGCAGGCTGAGGGATGTGCTGGCCGCGGCTTCCCGCTGCCCCCATTGGCCCGGGACGGCAAACTGCAGCCAGTGGTGGCGCGATCGGCTGAACATGCCGCGTCAGCAGGTAAATAAACTGGCCCAGCCCGCCAGGGTGCTTACCATGGCGAGCCACGTGCCGAACGTTGCCGACCCTGCTTTAAGTACTACTGTAATACAAACTGCATAATAGAGGCAGGATTGATCTCCTTAGACATTAGCATATTGGAGAGCAAAGAATCCCTTTTACAAATCTTCACTAGGACGACAATAAAACTAAGACCATATGGTTGCCATAAAGTATGCAATAGGAAAGAGGTGCTAAAAATCCTAAATATCATGGCGGGAGTTGGAGTTAGAAGGAAAATGGAGGGAAACATAACTAAATTATATTTTTACAATCATTCCCAGCACTGTGTAAGTGCTTCTATTCCTTCCACTAATAGAGTGATAAAACCCAACTCTATATGGCAAATGGAAGGTGGTGTCAGGAACAAGCAATCTGTGTAGTATGTTTACCAAAGGGCCATCAGGATTGACGATGATTTAAGCACTGTAAGTTACTGATGCTAGAGGCAGCTATATCTCATTCTCCACACATTTTACACACTGTTTTGGGGGTGGGAGTTCATGTGAACGTGTAGGGTTTCAAGGGCAGCTATGAAAGATAGTAGTGCTGTTGACATAAAATGAGAGTTGCAAGGAAACAGACACATGATCTTCTCATATGGAAGGTCAAAGATATACAGGGATAGATCCTGAAGATTCCAAAATCTTCACCTTGTGTTGCTTATTCTTCAACACAGAATTATTCTGCTGCTGGCTTCACCTCCAAGAGAAGATACAGATGAATAAAGGTGATGCTGGGGCCAGGGCCGGCAGGTGCTTGGGGCGGCCACTTCCAAGAGGTGCGGCACGTCCAGCTGTTCGGCGGCAATTCGGCGGCCGGTCCCTCACTCCTGCTGGAAGCGACGGACCTCCCGCCAAATTGCCGCCACAGATCGCGACTTTTTTTTGGGGGGGGGGGGTTGTTGGTTTTTTTTGTTTGGCTGCTTGGGGCGGCCAAAACCCTGGAGCTGGCCCTGGCTGGGGCTGTGGATCTGCCCTCCCATTTTGCATCTAGTACAAAGGGGAGGATTTTATGCACAGTTGGTTACTGTGAGGGAGAACGCCCTCCCTCACAAGATTGTGGTTGCAATTTTTTTTTCCAATTTGTTACCAACCTTGTTTGCTTATTCCTTACTTCTTTATATCCTTTGCCTAATTACCACCTAATTGTTAGAGGATCTGTACTGTAGCACTTGACAATATGCTACAGAGGTCTTCCATCTGGTAGAACTGTCTCCAAATGTACTGCAGACTCACAGTTCATCATGATTGCCTTTGGTTGGTATTTTACTAAGACACACTTTTCTTCCCTAAAATGTAAAGACTATTGAGTTCAACAGTTCTCCTCAGTGCTATGCAGCTGGAATGTGGGAAGGAGGTTCCCAAAGAAATTCAGGGGATTTAGCCACACATTTCCCATTAGTATAATGTCAAGAACAGCATTATCAGAAACACCAATAAACACAATATGTTGGAGAAGAGTTAACATGGTTTTTGTAAAGGGAAATCATGCTTTATCAATCTATTAGAATTCCTTGAAGTTGTCAACAAACATACAGAGGACAACAAAAATGATTAGGGGAATGGAATAGCTTGCATATGAGGGGAGGTTAAAAAGACTGGGACTGTTCAGCCTAGAAAAAAGATAATTAAGGGGGAATATGATTGAGGTCTATAAAATCATGAATGCTGTGGAGAAAGATAAGGAAGTGTTATTTATCCCTTCACATAACACAAAAACCAGGGGTCATACAATGAAATTAATTGGCAGAAGGTTTAAAACAAACTTAAGAAAGTACTTCTTCACACACCACACAGATAACTTGTGGAATTAATTGCCAGGGGATGTTGTGAAGTCCAAAATTGTAATGGGTTCAAAAAAGTATTAGATAAGTTAATGGTGGTTAGTTCCATCAATAACCATTAGCAAAAATGGTCAGGGATGCAACCCCATCTCTGAGTGTCCCTAAGCCTGACTGCCAGAAACTGGGACTGGACAATAGGGGATGGATCACTTGATAATTGACTTGTTCTGTTCATTCCATCTGAAGCATCTGGCTCCAGCCTCTATTAGAAGACAGGATACCATTGGTCAGACTCATGATGGCAATTCTTATATTCTTATATTCTTTTTTTTATAAAAGATATGCATCTAATCCCCTTCACTGGAAGTGTGCAAATACTCACATGTTTTAAAGTCCAGTTGAGCTTTCTTGGGGCCAGCTCATATCCCATTTTTTTACCATTGACTTTAATGGGAACAGGTTTAGGCCCTTTATGAGGGCTAAACTCCCATTAATTTCAACAGGAGTTTCCCCCACTTATGAAATGTGATGTCTGGCCCTAATTATATCCTGTAGTTTTAAATCGCATGAACTTTTTTTCACAAAATATCATTAAAGATGGCCAGTCACTGTGTGAAATGATGAAACTGCAATTATACAGTGAGGTTCATCTATGTCCATTAGTAGCTTGTGGTTCATGTGAAACTAAATAGAGGTTCAAGCTAAGAAAAAATCAGGGGAAACAAAAAGCAAAGGAGAACAGCATAGGAAGGCCAAGACTCAAAACGTAATGAAAAGTTCTAGAAATACTTAACCAATTATCAGCACAGACAAGATAGGAACTGTATGTCCAATTATCTGCCATATGTGTGCTCACATTCTTTTTAACCACATAGACACAGAAAAACAAACAAACAAACCATAGAAAAGTGTAGTAGCAGACAGTACATTTCTGCCTCCTCTAAAAATAAATCTACAAAAGCCTAGTATTTGGCAAGGGCTCTCTCATTCGAATTCAGTCAACTAATCATAATTTCTGTTTTGTTTTCATCAAAGGTAGTTGAATGCCATCAAGGATTAACAGTAATTTACATGGGGGATCTTCGTATGGACACTTTTTGTCTTCAGCTGTGTTCCTTATTGCCAAAGAATTCCTAGCTCAGTTAATAGGGCATAACAAATACATAAAAGTAATCTCTATGGGATTTCAGGAGCTGAACTTGTGAATGTGTGCTGATGACCTGCTACTAACCTGGAGGATTTTAGCAGGAACAGTAATCCTACCAATGCTTAACAGGGCCCTTTGAAAGGTTTTTTTTTTTTTTTTTTTTTTTTTTGTCCTTTCTCTTTTCAGCAAGGTTTTATATTACAACACTGAACTAGTTACTGATATCACTTGTAAGAGAAATTCCTTGATAACTTGGCTCAAATCGGTATAATCAGAATGTTCTGCATAGCCTGCTAAATACAGATTGTGAAACTTATTTGGTCAAACTCCTTAAAATGTCCAGAGTATTTCTATACCACAGAAAGCAGCCTGGTGCACTTGCTTTCCCCCATATGATATGCTTCAATATTTTTCTATTTAGTATAAACTTTATTAGATAAATGTGATTGTCTTCCTCAACAGCGCTGGGCTGAAACAGAATTGTCCCAACCTTCACACTTTGATATTTCCCACTTACTTGTAAGGAAGACTTTGCTTTGTGTCAAATGGACAGCTCATAAATCTATCACTCACTAAAATATGAGGGGAAGTATCTAACATTCTTAATCATTTTTCTCTATTGTCTCAGTTTTCTCCTAGAAAGGTAACTTTTGTGTTTTCTGTTTTTACATCTCCAGAGGATATTAAACTTTGGTCAAGGGCTGATATAAATCAACACTATCAGATTATTAAAAAGGAGAGTGTCATGTTTCATGAGCAAATTTGAAAACAATATAAAATTTGTCATTGTCCACTTTATCACTATTTTAATCTTAGACAATTTATTATGGAGTAGAAAAATATTTATATAGACAACCTGAAGAACAGCATATTTTTGTTAACAATATGGATGGCAAGTGGCAATTTCTAAAATGCATTGTTAATTTTAACTGTCCAAATATAGGGAACAATTATATTAATCAGTGATAGATCTTAGACAATAAATTAGTATATTTCTATACATTGGACTACCATTTTTTCTAGACATTTTTCAATTTCCATGTCTTATCTACTACAGAATATAACATTTTAATGGGATTTATATTATTCTGAACTTGCTTTTTAAATTTGGTGTATGAGATTCAGAACTATGCTGAAGAGGCTGTGGAAGAATTGATCAGATGTAGCTGAAATGAGTTTCTGCCAAGAGCTTTGGAGAGACAGGAGGGACGTAGTAATATATTTTATTGAACCAACTTCTGATGATGGAGACACAAGCTTTCGAGCTCCACAAACTTCTTCTCCAGGAAGCAGATATTCCACTCTTCCATTTTATTTTTAAAGATTTAAATCACCATACTCTAGGGCTAGCTTTCTTGGGCCATAAAAATGTCCTAAATGTGAAATATTTTGATTCTTTTCTGCCCAACTGCTTGTAATAAGAATGGTATTTGCATCCACATTGAAATGATTCCATAATTATTTATTTCCAGGTAATCATGTTTCAGAGTTTGTTTGGGGTTTTTGGTGGGGGATGAGGGTGTGTGGGTTGGTTGGTTTTTGTTTGCTTGTTTTAGGTGTAGAATATTTGTAAAGATAGTATAATATTGTTTTAGGGTGTTAGTTGGATTTCACTGAAACACTTTCATCCTAAACGCTTTTCCAGTCAAAGATGAGTGTGAGTGTGAGAGTGAGAATTTCCTAAAGTTTAACACTACCTACACCAGGATTTCTGAGACGGTCCTTGGAGGACAGTTGTGGTTGACTTCCTCAGTTCCTGAGCCAGGGAAATTCTCCCTTGGATGGATCTGGGGCTTTTAGAGACTTTGTAACCGCCATAAAGGAGCTGAAGTGGGAGTGACAGTCACAGAGTAAGTGCTTAAAGTTTTCAATTTAGAAAATGTTAAGCATTTCAAATTTAAGGTGAATAAAAAGCCCAGTCCCTGTATCTTCCAATCTCGGTCCTCTGTACTTATCCTCCATGTCTTCTGAAATCTCTTTTCATGTACCCAAGTTCCCTGAACCTCCCCTCAATGTCCTGACTTTTTCTGCCAAACTGTCGTGCATCCCCACTACTTACCTGCTTTCCAAACCCCTACCTCCAAGCCCATGTCAGGCAACTCCATGATACTGAGCCTCCTGTCTCCTTTCCATATTTCCTCCTAGTAGACTGTCTGCCTCAAACTCCTTACCCTTCACACTTGCCCCAATTTTTACCCTCCATCAATACTTGGAGTCAGTACAAGGTTCATTTATATTTACAAACATGTTTTAAAATTTATTTAAAACATTGTTCTGTATGAATGTGACTCAGGCTGTAGCTTCAGGTAGCAGGAATGGGGAAGGAAGAGGAAAAGAAAGAAAATATTGTTTCCTGCCACTTTAAGGCACTCACAACTTTTTACAGATAGTTTCTTCATTCTGGCCTAATTACAAAGAGACAAAATGGTGCAAAATAATCCAAATCAACCAATCAGAAAATGAATAGGAAAATGGAAAACAGACCTTACCTTACAAAGTCTCACTTAAGAAGCATAACTGAATGGAAATGGCTCTGAAACATTGGTCCCTGACATATGGTTGTAATACACAGAATTCTCACATGCCATCAGAAAGAATATTATGCATGTGAAAGTTGCAGTAATGCACCCACTGTACAAAAGAGTTCTGCACTATTTATAGCCACTTTTCTCATCATATTAAGGTCCCAGTCCTACAAGCTTTTTTTCTGCATGAGTGGACCCCTGCATCCATGCAGAGCCCCATTAACTTCAATGTGACTTCATGTAGAAAAAGGTTTACTTGCATGGACCAGTTTGCAGGAGTGGGAACTAACACAGCTGAAAGGAAACAAACAAAAAAGAAAAAAAAAATCTAGACATGCTCCTGTGCCAGTGTTTTCCCCTTAGCTCTCTCTAGATTTTGCATTCATTGTGCAAGATGGTCATTTAGTTTCTTCCATTAATACAGTCTGCATATCCTTTTTATGAAGACCTAAAGTCTTACAGTAACAAGTAAGTATATATATTCCTTACCAAACCTGAAAAGATTGCAATTCAACACTGCTCTATTACATGCTTTTGTTCCTTTGATTATATACATAATTGCTATAACCTTGATGAATAAAAAAAGCTCTTGATTTTTAAATAAGCAATAATCATTCCTGTTTTTTTTTAAAGAAAATTACATTTTGTCTGTAGTTTCTCCCCTTCCTTCCTTAAGTGTGGTTATGGCACTATATTTTTTTATTTAAATCTGATGTACTGTGCCTTTGTCCTTGATTTAGAGAAAAGAAATATTTTTTCTACTGTGCAGTAAATATTACATCATTTTATATTTAACATCAATAATGTTGTATCACTTATAACTGTAATTCATAAAACCACAGATTAGAAAAAAATATTTCCCCCCAAATATACTTTGTTTGACTTCTACATGATATGTGTGTTTATCTTATAAACAGAAAAAAGGAAAATAATTCTGTAATATTTAGTAACTTCATTTAGTTCCAGCATTCTTAACAGTCGTTCTAATTTTGTGATTTTTCTCGACTGTAGTGGTGTTTGTGTATAACTAGTTGTGAAGGGGCATCTCTATGTTCTAAACTTTTTAAAATCTGTTTAATATTTTAATGTTCAATTTCTGTGTCCATTCAGTGTTTAGTAATTCAATTCTGAAATAAGTTCAGCAATCAAACCTCTTCACATTGGTTCCACTACAGCATACCACAGGGACATAATCCTCACAAAAATGCTATTTGATCCCAGGGGAAAAAAGATAATGGATTGACCCTCTACATGAAACCATAAAACAGAGTTCTGGGTTGCTGCCATTCAAATGAATAGAAACCGGCAGCAATTTTAACACCTTTCCAGTTTCAATTTTGTAACATCTGCAGGCATCATGCTGGAATAGTAAACATTTTAATGGTCAGACTCTGTCCACTTATATCATTACTATTTCCCATATTATCCCCTACTTTTAGTGTGAAACAGAAATGAAAAGGTGACAGATTGCTGTGAATGAAATGAATGGAGATGCCATTTGCATTCATTTCAGTAGCAGCAAATCCCCTACTTTCCCATTTCTTTGTTGTCCTTCAGAGATCTCTTACTGCTCTGAAAATTCACAGGCCAGGCATTACATTTTGATAATGCAACTGAAACCCTAAGCATCAGCCCATGAATCATTTCAATAGCACTAAACCTCTTCATAATTACATTCTATCATTTATTTTTAAATCCAAATTGATTCAGATTAATAGGAAGATTTAAGCTGTACATGCTCTGGAAAGTGAGGTATTTATAAACATAAGTCACTAAAGTGCCCAATACACAAAAGGCCCAACTAAAAGCCGAACAGCCCATCTACTTGTACCATGTTCATTTAAAATTTGTTTGGCTGTGACACTTCCATTCTGCCTACTGGGATTCCCTTGTTCAGAGATCACTCAAGGATTTCTGTTCCTTTGGACAACTAACACTTAGACTGTGGGTGTCAAAACATCTTTAAACTCAGGCGGTGTATAAAACGCTTTTATTTTTCCTGTGGGCCTTTCTCATAAGGGAGAAGGGGGCTTTGTATTACAGATTCTTAACGCTGAACTATTTTCAGAAGCATTTGTACTAGTAGGTCTTCTTGTTCTTCAGCTCTCCCCTTATCTCCCAGGGCCATCACTGTTTAGCATCAATAAGCAATTTCTTAAAGCCTTTATTGTCAAAAAGAAAAAAAAGAGATACAGAAACAAAGACAGGGTGGTCAGTTAAAATAAAAAAAAACCCAAGACCATCCTGCCAAAAGTGTGATACCTGGCATTTGTAAACCAAAAGGTCACATATCTTCAGTCTCCATGGGAGGGAGGTACAGATCACATCAGTCACATATTCCCATAGACTAAAAAGAGATAACAAAACTAGACTTGCATGGGTGCAGTATATGATAGGCCGCATGATTTCATATTTGAATTTAAGGAAACAATGTTTACATTTAAAGTATTAGCATTTGGGTAGTTGAAAATTAAACTCTATCCTTTCAGCTTCAATACTGTATGTCAGCGGTTCTCAAACTTTAGCAACCCGAGGATCCCCATTTTGATTTTTTTTTCCACAGACCCCCAAGTCCCCACTCAGCCCTGGGTCCCACCCCCACTCCACCTCTTCCTCCAAGGCCCCATCCCCACCTCAGCTATGTCCCTCCTCTTCCCTGCCTCTTTCTTTCCCCTCCCCCGAGCGTGCCCCATCCCCGCTTCTCCCCCTCCCTCCCAGTGCCTCCTGTACATCACTGATCAGCTGTTCCCTGGTGTGCAGAAGGTACTGGGAGGAAGTGGCAGGAGTTGATCAGTGGGGCCAGGTGAGCCATTAAGTTCAGCCCACAACAAGGGATAGGGTGTAAACAGTATCGCCCGTGGAGCAACTCCGTGAAGAATTATGCTCCATCCCCTACCAAAAACTTACGTGTGTGGGAGAGTATTGGGTAGGTAGCCCCCAACCTCCCCTTTGTGTCAGCAGCAATCCAGGCGAGGCTAATACAACCATTCAGGGCAAACATGGGGAGGACAGCCTTATTTGTTAGGTGGTAGCATAGCCAGAGCAATAGTTCTTTGTTATTGAACTAAGATATACTAGGGAAAGCAGATGCTTTCAGTTCCATTTATACAGTCAATTGCACATTTGATATTTGTATAGCCAATTTGCTGACCATAAACATCTCTGATATTTTAAAAGCAAATGGTATAAACTTGCCTAAAGATATAATCAGAAAATACAACTTATATCTCCGACGCCTCCAATACAAATATTGACAATGTAACTCAGTGACTCAGAATACAAAATATGCCTACAATACTTCTTGATATGTAAATAAAGGGACATATTCATAACTCGAAACAGTAAAGAGAGTTACAAAGCTGAAGTCCTACACATCAAGGCATCAGTCTCATAAATTTTCCCTCAACTCTTGGATGTGCAGAACAAAAATGAAGGCATCGATCCAGCTAAATGTTCTTGGTTCCAGAAACCAAAGTACATCCAGAATTATCACACAGATCCTCAAAATTTGCTATATACATTTAGCTTCCTGGAAAATAGACCAGCAAATGCTGGCTCTTGGACTACTATGTGGTTTAAAAAAAAATCATCTAATTGCCATGGAATAGTCCCCCAATTCACAGCAAATTTTTGTAAAATTTCAAAACTAGGTATTCAAAATTTCAAAACCCACGGTTATGAGTCCAAGCCAAACCTCTGAATCTGATCATCATCCAAAGATTTTTATAGGTCAGATCCATATTTACATTTAAAACTTCATAGTGGACTCTTATTTCTATAATAGACCAAACAAGATCCAAGCAACCCCAAGGTTTGGCAAAATTTGGACCAAATTTAGTTCTCAATTTAACAGCCTGAATCCCTCTCTATTCCTAATGCTGTAATTTTGATAGCCAAAACTGCCCTCTGCTCATGGAACCAACCATATACGTGCACCAGAGAAATGGTATTCCTTCCTCCCATACATAAAATGTGCTAAAATACACCAAATTTTCACATTACATGACAAACATTTTTCACAGTTCATGTAATTACAGACACCTGTGATCAAGCAAGATACTGGCTATGAGTAGCCACAACCATTTTTGTGTCAGCATAGATTCACTTCAATATTTGAATTAGTTAGGGAAAGTGGTGTAGTGACTATTTATATGGGACTGAATAACTGTTACTAAATACCATTGCAGATTAAAACCTGGATTGTCCCTCACATTGAATTTATGTGAGGAAAAAAAACAAGTCTGGGAGGGAAAAGAAATCCCAGATGATCCCCTTGTGAAATTTCCCTAGGATCATTCCAACAGAGATATGAGGTCAGGGATTTAACCCATAAACCCTACAGATCTCAAAGGATTTACAAGAGGTGGGGACCATCTCCACAGATGCTTTCTGCCATCTCTGTGGCAAACTGTAATCTTATGCTGCATTAACTGTCCATCAGCTTTTCTTGCAGATGCTCACAGGAGATGTATTTCTACTTCTATTACATCCCAGCTTTGTTCTGCCCACTCCTCAGCTGCACATTTCGGACTCTGAATTCAGGGACAGGATGGAGGCAGAGGAAAGCCTCAAAGTTGGCTTTAACTATCCTCTTGATGCTGATGGTTCACAACTCGGCTCATCAGTAGAGAGGTAATCTTCTTTCATCCAGTCTAGTATCTCAGCTAGAAAAGGGCAGAGAAAGATAAGTCCATTTCTCAGAGGATTTAGATATTTTAAATTCTGATTTCATTCTGATTTGGAACAAAACCCCACAATTCTGAAATTCTATCTGATAAGGAACAGAATCTGGAATCTGGGGCAGTCCTCATGGCAGAATGTCCCAGAGCTGCAGACCTTGGAACTCTTGAGGATACTAATTCCAAGGTAGTCTGCATGGCGGCTTGCCAATGAGCTTGGAGGGACAGCTGGCAGGAAACCAGGCTGAAACCAGAAAACCAGGAAAACAGAATACCCTGTCTAGGTTCCAACAGAATTTAAGTGAAATTGAATTTCCACTTAATAAGCCTCTACAATACATATAAGCAACAAAGCTGTGTCAGATTCTTTACACACATTTGCTTTTAAAAACAGAAGTTTAACATACCTGGGCACTGAACTGGAAAGAGTACTTCAAGGTTACTGTGATGGGGGTCTACTTACCCCACACTAGACCAGAAAGGGTTAAGCCCATATTATTGACAGTGGACGTCCCACCTCCCTGGTGGGACTGGGCATGTGCCAAATGCTCTAGCAGTATAAAGGGAGGACACCCAGCTCATTCTGGCCTGGAGGCTGCAGGGGAACGACCTGTGGAGGTCCAGCCACAGCCCCTGACTGTGCCGGGAATCAGAGCTCCCCCGGGTCCACTTGAACCCTGGTGACTGGAGGAGCCACAGGAGGCGACTGGCACAACTGACCACAGAGAATCCGAAGGCTCATGGGACACCCCAACGCAGATAATGGTAGAAAGTGATCCACGGAGGGTGACAGAGTGGTACCTCCCACCTGGGAAACCTCAGCATGTTTTTGGTAGGACCACCCACCTCCCCTCTCCGCTGAGTCAGTGGCAAATTGCTCTGCCACTGTTAGAGCCCTGGGTTGGGGACTGGAGGAGTTGAGTGGACCCGGGGCCACCACACTCCTTGAACTCTGGTTGCTAGACCACGCTGCTCTGCACCCCAAGGATGACTCCATTGACTGTGGCCGCTAGGCCACGCTGCCCTGACCCTAGGGGCATAGACTGTCACAGTTACCTACAGAGAAGTTGGAATTGTTATGACACTGATTCAGGCTCTCAAAGGGGCAAAAAGAATGAGAGAACTACATGTGGTCATTGGTCACCTAAATTTTGCATGCTGGGTGATGGCTCCCAGGTGGGAATTTTGTGCGCATCTGGTGTGCGCCTCCCCTGGAGTGTAAAACCCACACCACTTTGTCAGACTGACAAGGAAAATGAAGGAAGATTTAGAAGCATGGGGAAATTTCTGGAGGAGTTTAACAGAGTTTCAAATACATTGTTCAGACTGGTTGTTCAAGACTGATCTGCACGTACAATCTGATGCTTTGGAAGGCATAGGTTTAGGGATTTACTATCAGGGAGAGTGGTGGGTGCAGAGGTGGCCAGAAAGCTGGGTGGATACAAGTCCCCCCCCCCCATATTAGTGGCAGTCAGTACTTGGAGAGAAAACTTTCAGAACCAAAAATGTCCTTTTCTGGTGTGACAAACAATTGGTGGTCCATATTGTGACCAGACAATCAGCTAGGAGTGCTTGGGTAATGGGGCTGGTGAGGGTCTTGCGTTACACTTCCTGTGGTTTTCACGAAGTACATGTCCCAGGAGTGGAAATGGTATTGCCAATGGTCTATCTCAAATTCAGGATGACAGATTCTGGGACCTCTTCCCTTTTGCTAGCAGGAATCTGCAGGTTATGCCTCAACAACTCTGGAACCTTGGCTCATGACATCTGTAGGACTAGTCAATGATTCAGTTGCCTCACAGACTCTGTGGACCTATAAGGCCAGCATCTTGGAGTTCATAGAATTTAGGGCACAGGAAGGGCTTCATTATGGGCGGCCCATACCCATGCAGCAGGTGGTGCAATATGTTGTGTCTTTGACCTACCACGGTTGGCTCCCTCCACTATCTCTGCTCGGCTAGCCAGCCCGTCCTACTGAAATATGTTGGCAGGTTTTCCTGACCCATGCAGGCATTTTGTAGTATGGAAAGTCTTTGAAGGGTGGTCCAGGAGGGACGACAGGTTACCCATAACAATGGAAACCCTGACAGAGTTATTAAAGACTCTACCATGGTCTGCAGCTGTGTGAGGGACTCCATTTTATTTAATGTGGCATTTGGTGTTGCCTTCTTTGGGGTGTTTAGAGTGAATGATCTGGTTTCTATGGCAGCTGCAGACAGGTCCCAGCATGCATTAAACTTAACAAATGTGCAACTAACTGCAGGAGCCATGTCCCTGCATTTAAGATACTCAAAAACAGACCAGAAGGGAAGGAGGCTTATGTAGTGGTGAAGGAATGAGTAGACAAGAGCTTTCACCCCATGAAGGCAATCAGAGCATTATTAAAAGTCTGGGGACCACAACCAGGCATGCTGTTCACAAACAATGATGGCAGTTTCCTCACAAGGTATTAATTCAGCAAGGTTCTGAGGAAAAAAACTTGCATTACTTCAGTCTTGACCCAAGAGAGGGAATTCATTCTTCAGGATGGGGGCAGCCATGTCAGCAGCTGCAGGGGATTTTGGCCCACAACAGGTACAGCCAATAGGGTTCTGGAAATTGAGGTGATACAAAATGTAGGTCCGCATCAAGGAAAAGATGGCAAGAGATAGTAAAATGTAACTAACCCAATTCACCTGCTTGTTTCAGGGGCTACCCAGAGCATATGCAATATTTGGATTTGTGGGCAGTCTGTAGGGCATTGGGACCACAAGAGGGTGGCTAGGATGGCAGCCATATCAAGATGGCTTCAAGGCCAAAGCTGTTTGCAACTGGTGATTGGCAGAAGAAGCATGCAGTGGGATCAGTTTATGCCACTTCTGCACTCACTGACAAACAATACAGACCCACTTCCTGTGCTTGTTATTTGCCTTAGCAAGAATGATCTCAGGGGCTGTACAGGAATCAACTTGACAGATGGAATCCAGAGGGATGTTAGCTTGATTAGGCAGTCGTGGCCAGATGTTAAGTTAGTATGTTCAGAAATGCTTTCAAGTCCCAGCCTGTGTGGACAAGCTTAGAAAAAAAGTGAATAGAGAGGTCACCAAGATATTCCTGGAGAAAGGAGGTTCAGTGATACAGCATAGGGATATCCATTACAATCAGCCTGAATCTTTCAGGGAGGATGGTGTACACATGTCAAATGGAGGTGCTGACATATGGCGATGGAATGTGAGGGAATGGGTTGGGCAGGAGTTGTGACACCAGGCAGAGTGGTTGGGGCGGTCCGCATCAAGGTGGCAGAATTTAGCATCTAATACACATTTTATTTAATTTTAAGAGGTCACACAGTTAATAATGTGACTCCAGTTTAAACCATCAGCAAGGAATGGAGTAGACAACTGTTCCAATCAGGGCCGGCTCTGGCTTTTTTGCCGCCCCAGGCAAAAAAGCCGCCGGCCGCCCCCCCCCCCCCCCTTGCGGCCGGGGGGAGGGCGGCAGGAGCCCTGGGAGGAGGGCGGCGAGCCCCGGCCGGGGCTCCGCTCTCCCCCCCGGCGGCCAGAGCGCAGGGAGCAGGGCGGCGAGAGGGCGGCGAGCCCCAGCCAGGGCTCGCCGCTCTCCCCAGCCAGGGCTCGCCGCTCTCCCCCCGGCGGCTGGGGGGAGGGCACCGGAGGGAGGTCCGCGAGCCCGGCCGTGACCCCGCTCTCCCCGGGGGCTGGAGCGCCGCGCTGCCCCCCTCCAGGTGCTGCCCCAAGCACGAGCTTGGTGGGCTGGTGCCTGGAGCCGGCCCTGGTTCCAATACACTGCATACACTTGTTCCCATATACACACACACCATGATTTAGCAAACTGGGGCTATGATGGACGTGTGTGATTTCTTCCCCATGTGTTGTATAATTTAGAAAATCCTAGTAAAAAATTAACTACCTTGTGAACAATCTTTCTTGTAGAGGAACACTTCTGTTTTTCAGTATTAATAAGAAAACACATTTAGAAAATAATTAAAGATATTCATAATTTCAGGCAAAATCTCAAAGGTCTTGGATATAGCATTCTATGTTCTCTAAAGTCATTCTCCTTACTACATTGTTTACACTTAGTTGCCTTACGTATACATAGACAATAAGACCCACAATTGAAAGCAGACAGCAAGACAAGCATGACCAATAACACTTCACTGCTGTACCAATACTTTAAATGAAGTTGGAAGATCAATTCAATTTCTAGCTTTTCTCAGAATAGCGCTGCCCAACAAGATAAAGAATGATGAATGCTGATCTCTTAAAATCACTAAGGTATAAAGCGTTACAAAAAGTTACTTTTATTTTTTTTAAAAACAGTGATAATGCCTCTACTGATGAATCACAATTATGTGGCTGTCCTAAAGCTTATCAACAGCAGTGAAGAATGAGGTAATTAGTAAAAATAAAATGCAAAATATTACCGGATGCTGGAACATTTTTCTTCACACATTTAGGATTAGAGTCTCATCTGACTATGAGAGAATCTACATGCAAAAAAAATGTAAATATGATGTGTAAACTCAGTTGTTTTTCCTAATAACTGAGTTATTTCCAATAAACTAGAAAGACTTGGAACACTAGCCTTTTAAACCTCACAGTAGATTGCTGAATAAGGGGCAGATTGTGACCAGCTTCTATACAGGGTGCACAAAGGATAGGGGCAGCCTTAACCCCTGGTACTTCTCCCTGGGGCTTCAGTCACACAAAGAATTTGCCAGGGGAAGTGCAGAGAGTTTGTTCTGCCATCCCAAGCAATGTAGCACCATTCACACATCTCCTGACGTGCATATGCTTGGCTGCACAGCCCCACACCAACCCCAATGTAGAGCTGTGGCTAAAAGACACAATAGAACACTAAGGGCTTGTTTACACTGTCAAGTTTCTGCACAGTAAAGCAGCTTTTTGCGCTCAAACTGCAGACATGTACACACTGCCAAGCCACTCTGTGTGCAGAAACTCCTCAGTTGCAGCGTTGCAAAAAACTCACCTCGACGGGAGTCATAAGGCTATTTGCGCAGAGGCTCCATCGCTCTATTACCAGTGCAGACACCTGATAGCTTTCTGCGCTGTAATTGGCCTCCAGAGCTATCCCATAATGCCTCAAGTGACCGATCTGCTCATTGTTTTGAACTCTGCTGCCCTGGAGATATGCGCCCTCCACTTTCAAAGCACCATTTCTGACAGCCCTTGCGTGCTGTGCTGATCTGCTCCTGGACACAAAGCAAACCATTAATGTGGAATGCTCCTGCTATTGAACAGAGAGAGAGAGAGATTGCTGTGCAGAGAGGCCTGGTTGCTTCTTGCTGCTGTCTGAATTTACAAGACAGCATGTTGACACACTCTCTGTCCCCCAAAACACACTCTCTCTCCTGCCCTCCATACACACACACACACACACACACACTCCTTGTCACACCCCTCACCCCATCCCTTCAGTTGAAAAGCAGCTGGCAATGTAGAAGGATGCTCATGGAACAATGATGCTGTGCCTGCCCCATGAGGCATTGCAACCTTTCTCAAAGCACCTATGGCCAGTTGCACAATGGGATAGCTACCACAATGCACTGCTGTCTTTGCCGTTGCAAGAGCTGCTAATGTGGATGCACTCCAGCATCACAAGGAGCACAGTGTGGACACGCAACAGTGGTTTAATTCCAGCATTTTAATAAAAGTGATATAATTTGTGGCGCAGAAACTTGCCCTAAGAAACAAGTTTCTTTGTTCTGAATGTAGCTATTGAAATCAGATATCATATTATAACCAGTGTTGTCCTCAGCCACATCTCTTCCTTTACCTTCTTGTATACTTTAATGTGCATTAAATAATCAGGGTACTGTTAATTCTGGCTAGACTTGGCCACCATATTGCATAAACAGGAGTAATCTGCATAGGATAGATGTGTGTAGAGCTGGGTCAGACCACAATAATAAATGTTAATAATAGGCCAAATCCTGTTAATTATATCCATGCAAATAATTTCACTGGCAAACCCCTGGGTTCCTACACAGAAATCCAGGAGACAATTAATTCAGACAAAACTGCTATTAAAATTTCTCTCGTCTCCCTCTGAAAAAAACACAGTGGGGCCCAGGCAATAGCAGCATGGTAGAGCATTACACAGTAGTCAGGATGTTTGCTCCTGTCTTCATGGGCCTAGTAGTATTTTGACTTGCACATCCCTTGGAGCCATAGGTGTGGGATCTGTTCCTCCCCATTTTGCAGCCAAATCCCCAAACTGTTTAAATTGGATAATTTGTAGCGAAACATCACCAGCTGATATGTTCAGAGCCTTTCTACCTGAATGGCCCCCTCCTGTGGGTATTTCTCCTGAGAGGGAGCAATCTGAGCATGTGATAAAAAGATGTGAAAATAAATAATCTTCTTTTTTAACTGCAAATTCCCTTTAATAAAGCAACATATATGCCCCATAACTTTACTATGTTTCTTTTCCCCTGTAAATTCTTGTTAGCTTTAGTATGTGTTTTTGTATGACACTTCTTCCTGGCCCCACTGAAGTCAATAAGAGTGTGCAATGGAAACTCTTGCAATGGACAAGGCACATAATTATTTAAGCAAAACTATGCTTCAGACATATGTATTAGTGCTGCAGCTGTTTACCAGAAATTCAACTTCTAACAAGTAGACCTGGCACCTCCAAGTAATTATAAAAGCTCCTGAACTTACTGGTGCAGTTCCCATTAGGCTCAGAATGAAAAGCAAGCCTGCATTATGGCAAAAAATATGATGCCTTGCCAGAGAAATTCAAATTGCTCTTAGCACCAGAGCCAAGGGAGCTCTTTCTACATTCCCGACATCATAATGCAATGTTCAGAAAGATCTCTTATTGCCTTAGGATTTCATTCTGAACATGTTTTTCCATGCCTGTCTTTCCTTCTACATCTACATCTTCCAGCTACATCCTGAGCCAGGCCAATATCCCCACCCCACAAGACAAGTTCACTCTGAACATTCCAGGAAGTGCCAGGTGGTCTCATCACCATTTCCTAGCCAAAACAGAGTCACCTCTTGGGAAAAAGAGGCTTCACTCATATGCTTGACTTTTTTTTAGAATGAACAAAATACAGTAAATTATAGTGATCCCCTTTTTTTAGCTCGGGTTATTGATTTACTTGAGATCAAGCAGAAAAACCGTACAACAGCAGGATAAATAGTCTGGGACTGATTCTGCTCGCATCTACGGTGCTGTAAATGAGGAATAACTCCTGAAATCAGTGGAATTACACTGGTGTAAAAATGGTGCATTTTAGTAATTGTCCAAGCTTCATAAAGAAGACTATCTGGAAATATACATGAAAATGAGCACATTAACCACTTAATCTCTTCTTGGGGATATCTCCAGTGACTTTACTTAAAGGGATGCTGCAAAAATGAGTAGACCAAAAATGTGACCTGCCTTTGGTCTGAAAGAGGATCCCTCTCCCAGCAGACAAACAGCTCCACGTCGCAAGCTGACCTTGATAGTCCCCAGATCCTCTGGCCCTAGACTCCCCTGTTAAATTTCTCTCTACACCAGGAAAGTAGATGCACATGAAATACCTTGAAATTAGCCAGGCTTCTAAAGGTAAAACAATTTCTTATCTTATTTGTAACTTCTCCACAAATCATCAGGGTTGTTTATTTTAAAGCGAGAAATGGATCATTTTTAACATCAGGCACCTTTTCCCACGTTCATGAAGACCTATCCAGAATAAAAGGTTATTTAGAGGTTGTTTTGTGTTCTATTCCCTTGTCCTTTATTTTTTTAACTGATGTTTTACAGCTGTTTTGCTTTTGTTGTTGTTTTTTGTTTTTGCTTTTTGGCTTGGAAAGTGGGATACTGTTCCACTGTCCCTGAGCAATCGAAACAAGGAGGAGTCTTTCTTCTCCAACAGTTTATAGCTAAAATACCTTAGGCCTTGGCTACACTCGCAGATTCACAGCGCTGCCGCGGCAGTGCTGTGAAGCACGAGTGTAGTCGCGCCGCCAGCACTGCGAGAGCTCTCTCGCAGCGCTGCAAGTACTCCACCTCTCCGAGGGGAATAGCTTGCACCGCTGCGAGCGAGCGTGCAGCGCTGCAGGTGCTGATTACACTGGTGCTTTACAACGCTGCACTCGCTGCGCTCGGGGGGGGTGTTTTTTCACACCCCTGAGCGCAGCAAGTGCAGCGCTGTGAATTGCCAGTGTAGCCAAGGCCTTAGTTGAAAAGGGCGCTTGAAGAAAGCAGAATTGGTGATAGTATGTAGAGTTAGGCCTAATCCACAATATTTGAATCTAGATCTGACCTTCAGAGTTCAGCATGTTCGGACTTTGGCAAAAATTCTGATCCACCTGTGGAATTCATTGAAGTTCAGGCACATTTGGATATGAGGTTTTGGTTTGGGACCTCTTGTAAAATAGGCAATAGCATGGATATGCCAGATTCAGTGCAGTGTAAGTTGATACAGCTCCACTAGAATCAGTTGTACGCACTTACATCAGAGCTGAATTTGGCCCCAAATATTTCCCTGTAAGATCATTAAGACTACATGGAAATCAAAAGCCATTTGAACTAATCATCATGCCCATTTACAGTTTCATAACTACAATATTAATTCAGGCTTGAGAAGTCCATGTCATTACTACCAAATATCAATTCAATCTAGTTTTCTAATTCTTGGAAGACTTCTGGGAAACAACTTTCATTACTAAATGTAAAAACAATGATAGGGACAGATGAGAAAGGAAAGTAAGTTCCCCTTGTAAAATGTCTACCATTGAAATAGTGAAATCTGTAGAAAAACTTGGAGGGAAAAAAATCCTCTAAACATCTGTCAGTCTAGAAGATTTAGTTGAAAAGTTGCTTGGCTAGCAGCATCTTAACAGCCTCTTGTAAATTTATATGTATATAGTATTAAGCAGCAAGAAATGATGTTTTCACAATTACTGTATTTTCTTTGGGGAAAAAATATATTACTCTCACCACCTTTCCTTAATTAAGCACGAAAATCTGGAAATGAGATATAAGGCCTTTTTTCCACATCCACTATTACCCACCATCCTATAAAATATACATATGCTTTACCAGCATAAGGAAGTGCTTTGCAGCTTACATGATCCATCAAATAGGCGATGCAAAGCTGGAATGATATCACTTTGTCATCCAAAAATCAAATTTGTGATAGAAGGACGCACACCTGCATCACTTCCTTCAGTGCACCAGAACTCCATTTGATGAGACTGACTTACAGTCCACATCACTAGCTTTCCCTGAATTGTACTGTCTTTCCAAAGTCATGAGATTGATTAATGGCACACATACAGTAGTTTGATCATCAGAGCAGCAATGAGAAGACTGCAGGATTTTACCCAATGATACTTTTATTTTATATATCAGTGTAGAGCCAGAATAGTTACCAAACATTGGGCACTAGACAACTGGAAGCAAATAAGAAAACCCAATCCTCCCCACGTTTAACTGTTAATATAAAATGTTTGCTTATTAAATATATTTAGGAAATTGGAGCAAGAACGTTTGTCTTTCCTCGTTCTGTTTGCTCAGCTCACCATTTTTATATGCATAGACAGGAGGTGATCTTAAGATAGTGATAGAACCAATTATAAGCCTTATTCATGGAAACAAAAATTGTTGTCTGTGCTTAGTGTGCATTGTTTTTACAATACTGAGCTTGTTATTTGGGACAAAGATAGAGCACACTTTGCTCACAGTAAAGGTCTTGTGGTTTTACTAGTGTGAGATCTGGGCAGAAATAAAAAACTATGATTGTGAACTGTCCCTTTTCTATATAATGCTTCTTTGAAACATCAGGGATTCACAGTAGTTGAAGTAATTAGATAAGACTTTGTTCCTTTCACCTAAAGGAGCAGCCATGTGGTGGTAAAGCACAAGAGAAAACTACCAGATCATATGTACTTCAGTTCTCCCTTGGCACCAAAAATCATCTTCTTGACCTAGTAAAATGCTTGCAACAAAATATGGATAGCTATAACAGTGCATGTGCTCTGTTCTGAAGAACAAGGGGTGTAATTTTTAGCATGAACCCTAAAATGTCACGAGTGGTATGTGAGCAGTTCTGAAATGGATATATACAATGAAATTATGGGGGACTAGGCCATTAACAAAAGACAGATTCTGACATAATTTTCAGTGCAAGTACCAGGTGAAACCTGGTGGTTCTCAATGAATTTCACTGCAGATTTAGGGGTTAATTTGAACTAGAATTTACAGAAAATCAGGGTTTGTGAATCCACGTAAATCAAAACCAAAGCGAAAATGTGCAGCAATTCAATGCAGATTCAAACAATTAAGTTTCTCACTGCTCTAATTGCTAGTCCAAAAAAACCATCAGGTGAATTAGATGATGTCTCTGTGGTGTTCCCGTTATGGCAATGAGAGACAGCCTAATCCCCCAAACTGGTTGATTTCATGGGAGTTCCAGTCAGAGGGCTTGTAGAATCAGGCCCAGAGGAGAAAGAGACTCCAAGTCAGTCACCAAAGAAAGGAGGAACTTAAGAAGAAAGGCCTAAAGAGAATCAGTGCTTGAAATGAGGGAGAAAGACCAGAAATGCCCATGTGCCCTACTATCAAGAAGAAGTATAAATTCTAAGGAACATTTTTTCCCCCCTGTGAATCAAAAGAACAGCAGGCAAGGCAAATTAGTGACAGCAAAAAAAGTAGAAGGAATGAAGTTTCCCATAAGAGAAATCTGCTCTGAGGAGCTGCTTGAAAAATATGCATGCAGTATCAGGGGAGGAACATCTGCTACTCAGTATGCAGCAGACCACCAAGACTGCAGTAGAAAAGAGGTGGGAGAAATGGATAGATGGGAACTAGATCAGGGTAAGTAGAGCGAGGATTGGCATCCCACTGAATGGCATGACCTCTATTATAACTCTCCCAGGTACTCACTCCCACTCCTTAATCTAAGGGTAGCATTCACAGGGTAATCACTGTGATAGGGGCAGCTTCCACAGACAAGTTATCGTGTTAGTAAATTGCCCATCAGATACCAATTTGAAATGGTTAAGTATTTTACAGCTATGAAATACATAGCTTCAAAGTGGCAAAAAAAATCTTTATATGAGCAAGGAAACTCCTCACCATACAAAAGCTTCCAATGCTTAGTAGTTAATACAGAGAGAGAAACATGGTGATAAAAGAACAAATACGCTTATTGTAGTATACTATGTCAATTCCAAATCTGGAAGAGAAGGATGGGTAGCAAAGCAAGTGCATAGGATCCTTTTGTGACTAATCCCATATAATAGAAGAGACAGAAGTTAAAAATATAAAAAAGCTGCTGCCCTAGGCATGCTTTTTACTATCATTAGTTCTTTGTTGTTCATTTCTGTTTGGTTCAGTAAACTCTTTCAGTTTTAATGGTTCACTAAGTTGGATACCTAGAAATTACAGCATAGTATTTTAAAATGTAGGTACCTGGACAAGAGCACATAAAAATAAATGTTTTCTTTTCTGATAAGCTCAGTAATCCAGTAATTGGCCCTTCACAACATTTAAATTGCTAGGTTACAATTTTATATATTATTTGAGTTATAGGCTCACATATATTGATGGAATCATCATTTTTTTAATTAATGTAGTTATTTTCCCATCTTTGTTTTCAAAATATTGTCATTTGATTTGATGGTGTTCCTTCTTCTTCTTTAACTTAAGAAAGTAAAAATAGCCATACTGGATCAGACCAGTGGTCCGTCTAACCCAGTATCCTGTTGTCTGATAGTGGCCAATGCCAGATGCTTCAGAGAGAATGATCAGAACAGGGAAATTATCAAGTGATCCATTCCCTGTTGTCCAGTCCCAGCTTCTGTCAGTCAGAGGCTTAGGGACACCTAAATCATAGTGTTGCATCTCTGACCATCTTGATGGCTTCTTACTGGATGCAGAGCTTGCCATTCCAATTTGAGGCAGCCTTATTAGAAAGATGCAGAGCCCTCAGACAACCATCAAACCTACTCAGAGGGCAGTCATCAGTGATATGTGTAATTCTCTGTCTTTGGATCCTCTTGTTGGCCCCAGGTCTGAAGGCTGGCTGCATATTGACCCTGTTCCATTCAAAAATGGTCCTGAAGTGCCCATGAGCAGTGTGGAAAATCAAAGTCAGGTACACGCATGATGAATTCAGTCATAAAAGACTGGTTACTGACATCAGATGCAAACCATTCTTCATGCCACATCAACATCACAGAGAAATCTGGGCAGATCAAGTGGGCCCACAATGGGTGCCTTGATGACCAACGTACTCTTGGATAGTCAGAGAGGTCTGTATATAGTGGTAGGCTCAGGTCTTCTCAACCATTCTGGCTATAGCTTCCTCATGATGGATATGTGGAGAAGTGATGCTGATTAACATGGGGAGTGATGGTACTAGTGTGGGTCAAATTGTCCCAGTTATAATGTGTGTGGTTCAATGTAGTTGCATGTCAATTAAACTAAAATGAGACAAGGGAGCCAGCTCAGAGCACAGCATTCTGATGAAGAGCAACAGAGGGCTAAACTGGATTATTGGAGAGTTTGAATGTTTGCTCCCCATAACATCCGAGCCAATGTGTTTAGAAGTTGCTACTTATCTCACCTGAGCTGCAGTTTCCCAGGGGGGTTAATATATGCAAGAGATCTATCTAGGGTTATTCTGAGGTAGACTGGGTGGACATCATGTTTCAAGTGATGTCCATTAAGATAGATATTCAATTCTTGTCTGCTCTGGCATTGTAAAGATGGAACACACCTGCAACTAGTCAGACTTGGTTGTAGAGGCCACTGACTACAGTATTCAACCATCTGAATCGAGTCAGCATTATAACGGTGTTTCCCCAGTTTCAGGAGATCAATGACTTTTGACATTTGCCACGTCTTCAGAAGTCACTCTTTGTTGACCAGTCACATGAAGAACTGCACCAGCAACTGGTGGGCATAAGTCCTGAGGTGCTTCAAGAACTCTGGTTACATGTTGCCATAGTCAGCAGCAGTACTGCTCCTAATATCGCTCAGAATTTTGTATAACTAGGTGGCTGTGAATGGTTCTATGTACTACCCAGTGGTATTTCTTCAATGGAAATGAGATCATTCATCATGGATTTATTGTCTGACATGCTTCTCGTTTGGGGCCTTTGATGCATTCAGCAGATGGCTGGATGCTTGGTTTGTGATAATAGGTGGTCATCTTAGGCTTGGTGGTTGCTGAGCTGCACCCAGACAACAAATCAAATTCCAGCATTTTGAGCTTGAGTGAGTGATGTCTAAGTTCTGAGTAGTCTCTTCGTCTCATACCCATATAGCAGCATCTACTCAATTAGATGGTCAATATCTGGATTATCAGAGGATTCATACTGACTGAGCAGTTGAGCACATCCAGAATCAAGTCATGGCATGTAGACTGGACAGAGGCTGAATGGTATGGATGCTCAGGATGCTTTGGTATGGTATGGATGATGAAGATGGCTCCTTGGAATCAACTGAAAGATTAATTGACCAAGATGATGTGTGATGGTATGGAGACCACACATTTGTCTAGACCATTGATGTACTTCTTCCACTCTGTCTTGCTGAAGTTCCATCTTGGCTTGGTAAAGGTTCTAATGACAGGAGTTGTAGGTTGATGTGGATAATCAAAGATCAGGGTTGACTCTGTAAGAAATCTTCCAAAAGCAGACATGATGCAGGTTGGGAGTGACCATCCACGGAGGTCACGAATATCCATTGATGCACCTATCTCCATGAGCTGATCAAATTCTTTTGTGAACCCAGTTACACTTTTAACCTTCACAACATCCCCTGGCAATAAATTCCACAGATTGACTGAATTGTGTGAAGTAGTGCTTCCTTTTGTTTCTTTTAAAGTTGCTGCCTTTTAATTTCATTGGGTGACACCTGGTTCTTGTATTATGGGAAGAGATAAATAACACTTTCATATTCATTTTCTCTACACCATTTATTACAGTATAGCCCTCTATTATATCCCTCCTTAATTGTCCCTTTTCTAAGCTGAACAGTCCCAGTCTTTTTAATCTCACCTCATATGGAAGCTGTTCCATCCTCCTAATCATTTTTGTTGCCCTTATTTGTACCTTTTCCAATTCTGATATATATATATTTTTGAGATGGGGCAACTAGAACTGCATCCATAATTCAAGGTGTGGGCATATTATGGCTTTCTATAGTGGCATTATGATATTTTCTGTCTTACTGTCTTTCCCTTTCCTAATGGTTTCTAACTTTCTGTTAGCTTTTTTTGACTGCCACTGCACAGTGTGTATAGTTCTCTGAAAACATCTACTCAAGGACTCCAAGATCTTTTTCTTGAGTGGCAACTGCTAATTTAGACCTTATCATTTTGTATGTGTAGTTGAGATGAATGTTTTCCAATGTGCATTACTTTGCATACGTCAATATTGAATTTTATCTGCCATTTTGTTGCCTAGTCACCCAGTATGTGAGATCTCTTCATAACTCTTCACAGTCTGCTTTGGACTTAACTATCTTAAGTAATTTTGTATCATCTGCAAATTTTGCCTCCTTACTATTTACCCCTGGTTCCAGATCATTTATAAATATATTGAACAGCACTGGTCCCAGTACAGATCCCTTGGGGACATGGCTATTTACACCTCTCCATTGTAAAAACTGACCATTTATTCCTACTCTTTGTTTCCTGTCTTTTAACCAGTTACTGATCCATAAGAAGAACTTTCCTCTTATTTCACGACTGCTTACTTTGCTTAAGAGCGTTTGGTGAGGTACCTTGTCAAAGGCTTTCTGAAAGTCTAAGTACACTGTATCCACTGGATCACCTTTGTCCACATGTTTGTTGATTCCCTCAAATAATTCTAATAGATGGGGGGAGAATCAACACAGCTTCATCAAACATATCAAGTTTGTCTGTGTGTCTCGTAATTCTGTTTTTTACTATAGTTTCATCAATTTGCCTGGTGCTGAAGTTAGGCTTACTGGCCTGTAATTGCTATGATCACCTCAGGAGACTTTTTTAATAGTTGGCATTACATCAGCTATCTTCCAGTAATCTGAATCAGCGAGCAATTTTAGAGATAGGTCATATACCACAGGAGTAGTTCTGCAATTTCATATCTGAGTTTCTTTAGAATGCTTGGGTGAATACCATCCAGTCCTGGTGACTTATTACTGTTTAATTTATCAGTTTGTTCCAAAATTTCTTCTATTGAGACCTCAATCTGGGACAGTTCCTCAGATTTGTCACATAAAAAAAAATGGCTCTAGTGTGGGAATCTCCCTCACAACCTCTGCAGTGAAGACAATGGAGAGAATTAATTTAACTTCTCCTCGATGGCTTTGTCTTCCCTGAGTGCTTCTTCAGTGCCTTGATAATTCAAGTAGCCCCACTGACAGCTTCCTACTTCTGATGATCTTAAAAAAAAATTGCTGTTAGTTTTTGAATCTTTTGCTAGTCGCTCTTCAATTTTTTTTGACATGCCTAATCATTCTTTTATACTTCATTGGCCAGAGATTATGCTCCTGTTTTATTTTCCTGAGTAGGATTTTACTTCCAGTTTTTAAAGGATGCCTTTTTGATTCTTATTGTCTCTTTTACTTTGCTGTTTATTCATGATAGCATTTGGGGGTCCTCTTACTGTTTATTAGTACAGTAATTAATTATCATTATTATTATTTGGTGTATTATTATACATTTAGTTTAGTTTGGGGTATACATTTAGCTTTTTTAATTATTTGCAGCTTACAGTCATTTCACTCTTGTGATTGTTCCTTTTAATTTTCTTTTAACTAGCCTCATTTTTGTGTAGTTCCCCTTTTTGAACTAAAATGCTACTGTACTGGGTTTCTTTGCTATTTTCCTACCTATGAGAATATTACATTTAATTACATTATGGTCACTATTACTGAACCGTTCAGCTATATTCACTCAGTCAATATGGGGATAGTTGAAATGCCCCCTTATTATTGAGTTTTCTATGTTTATAGCCTCTCTAATCTCCCTGAGCATTTCACAATCACCATCCTGGTTTGTAGTATATCCCTACTGCTATATTCTTATTATTCAAGCATGGACTTTCTATCCATTAGAGATTCCAAGGTACAGTTTTATTCATTTCAGATTTTTAATTAATTTGACTCAGTGCTTTCTTTCACATATTGTGCCACTCTCCCATCCATGTGACTTACTATGTCATTTCTGAATATTTCATACCCTGGTATTACCATGTCAGATTGATTATCCTAATTGCACCAAGTATCTATGAAGCTTATTATATCAATATCCTCATTTACTACCAAGAACTTAAGTTCACCCACTTTTAGTATTTTGACCTTGTGCAACTCTATACAAGCACTTACTTATAAAATTTATCTATATCTAGTTGGCTACCTGCGTTTGTTTAAATTTCTAATGTCAAACTATTGTGATGGACTGTTCATGAAGAAACTACAAAGTACCATTTGTAGAAATTATGTGCTGAATAATTTTAAATAATGAATAAGTCATGAAAAAATCATGAACTATTAGGTCACACATGTGAAAAGTCTGCAGATATATACACTGTAGACCTTAGGGTGATTTTGGCACCTTTTAAACATGATTGCAACAACAACCTCCAAAATTAGTGACTCTGACTCCTAGTTTGATAGATTTTAATCACATGTGGGATGTGAAGATGCCATGTAGCCACCTTCAGCTTCTTCCAACCCATTTTGCATGGAATTTAAAGGAGTTTATTTCCCTCTATTCTGTTCAATGGAAGGCAAGATATGGTCCTTAATCACACCTCTGTCTGGTACAAAGGAAAGGCGTAGAATCAGAACAGATACATGGAATAAAATGGGATAGAATCAAAATACTAGTAGTCCAGTTGTGTGGACCCCTTAAAATACCTCCATAGGCATCACCCTAATACCATAAGTAATGCCCTAACCTATTCCCATATGCTACAGAAAATAGTTTCTAGAAACTGCCTTATACATGTTCTGGCTAACACTAACACATTGTGTGATGAGTAATCTATGTTGATATATACCAGTTCTGTGAATGCTGCATAGGAGATTTGTGGTATATAACTTTTCATTAAAATTTGCCTCTTGTGAGTCATAATTCATTTTATAATAGGGCTGTAGGGTACACGGTTTTTATTAAAATGATAGCTGTATTGATTATATAAGGTTTGGAATTTCAAAACAAGGGTTATTTTGTGACTCTTTTGTCACCATGACCTTCAAATTGTCTCTTCACTTCCCTCTTCAGTCTGACTTTCAGTTTTCATTTCTTTGAAAATGTGGTTCAATGGCACTTATAGAGATGCTGACACTAAATGGGAAACACGGAAAAATTCAAGTTAAATAATACTCTTTATGTATTTTTTATATATATATTGTATTGTATTTTGCTAACGCCAAGGATATTTGCTTAACACAAGATTTTTTTTTATTCCTTAAGAATTCAGAACTTTTCCCGTTTATTCCCCAGATGAAGTCATATACCCTGACCCTGGGTTGTATTGGGGCTGTTTTCTGCTTCTCTACTGGTGGACAGCTAGTGTGGTCAGCCCTGGGAAACTCACCCTAAATTATGGAGATCTTCCAAATGTGTAACTGATTGCACATCATCCTCTTGCTGCAGCTGACATGAGATCATAGCCTGGGGAAAAGGGCACAGACACTGGGGGGAAAAGTGCTTAGCCAGGTTCTCTCTGTACCCTGAGAATCCCTGGTTGCTGTCTTGGCCAATAAGAGCTATTCCATCTGATGTATGTTGAAATAACCTTCAGACTACTCTAATTTACAATAAGGGGAGCCCCAGAACTGGAGAAGAGCTAAGGTAGCTTAAAGAGAGAAGGAAGTTGCCTAATAAGAATATCTTCAAGTTTCATTGTAAACTATGTCACATAATGGACCTATGAGAATATATAAAAAAAGTTTGTTTGCAATATTACACTTTTTCTAACTGTTGAGTAGTTGTAACACTTCACAGTTATATTTCTCCTGTGTTGCTTAAGGCTCATACATTACTATCATCTAGTCTAAAATCAATGGATGCACCTTAGGATTTCACTTTTTTTTCTTTTTAATAAGATTAACAGTATTTGTGATGTGATGCACTCTGGTATAACACAAGAGAATGCTTCTTTTACACCTTTTGGGATGTTTGAACACTTTTTTCCACTTCCATCTCATGATAGTTTTGGTTGATTTTGGACAGAATAACTATTTGTTTAAGATCCACACTTCCCAGAGACAGTTGACTCTGCCTAAAAGGCACAATCAAGTACTGTCCTATTAAAGAAATATAATTCTGATACTTCTTTACATTCTATTTTATTTTTAATTGTTTTCAACTCTTTAGAACACATTCTCCTGAACAGTCTCCTCCTACATTTTTAATTGCATCTCAACTAATTTCAATCAAGGATTAGAATAGGGCACACAAGCAAATTTTCCTCATTAAAGGTGACCTTGATTTAGCTAATTCAAGTGGGTTTAAGTTATTCTGCTTCTATATGATCTGTCAGTATCATTCAACATATTGGATCATACACAGAAACTGCTTTTACAGTACTTTGACTATCATAGGTATTTCTTATTCAGAGTAGTTCACTTTCTTGATTTTAGTTATATCTTTCTGAACGTTCATTTCAGGCGATTTACTCCAGTAGGAGGGGGCAATTGGATTTTTGTTTGTTGTCCCTCTAATTTGTTGGTTTAGATCTGTTCCGATTTGCCTGATATCTTCATGCACTACTTCTTCCTATGGCTTATGTTATCACTTATACCCAGATGACATACAAATCTATAATTCCTGTTGGTGTTTTCTGACTCTGCCTTTTTATTACTCTCTATCTGAGTCATCTCTAACTGGATGCATGCTAATCTTTTATTACACACAAGTCAGAAATGAAACATTGTGTTCCTTTCCTTGCCCTCCCCCCATGTCCCTTTAATGCTATAACCTCAAGTATTACCTCTTTGTTCTCCTGAATTTTGGTACAATCTTGGATTCGTATTTATCTTTTTAAAAACTGTAATTATAATTTTTAAAATACATAAAAAGGTCAATTTAATTACTGATCAACTAAAATCCTGCAATGAATCTCTCCTGACTAGATTGCTGCAACAGACTCTATATTATTTATTTATATGTATTTCCATAACACCTAGAACCACTAGTCATATTTAAGTTACTACTAACTATGTTTCAATCTTTTTTATTGAAAATATCAAAAATGTTGTCAAAATGGTTTATCACAATGTATTGAAAACTGGGTTTTGTTGAACACAAATAATGATAATATTTTGGTAATATTATTGGTAATGTCACTTTTTTGGGAGGGGGATCTCAAAAAATTGCAAACAAAAGTTAAAATAGGGTCCTTTTCAAACACTTTGAAATGAAAATGTCTACAGTTCAGTATTTTAAAATGAAAATAGGTCTTCATTTTTCAAATAGTTTTACTTAAATTAAGGATCAATTTTAGCTTCCAGAACAGAGGTGGCCAGAGCAATCAGAACACAGGTTTTGTTCCTACATCACTCTAAATAAGGCAGAACAGGGACCTGAACCTTGGTCTCCTATCTTCTAGGCCAGTGCCGTAATCACCACGCTAGATAGTGTGAGAAAAAAGAGCCTCTCTCGCGCGCACTCTCTGTCTCTCTCTCAGATCTACAAATGGTATTTATATTTTAGCTATCCTTTCATCACATGGTATTTACCATGTCTGTAAACAATCAAGTTTCCATACATGCCAGATGCCTTCAATTTATATTGTACATGGAAAAAGACAGCATTACTTAAAACTCTGCCACATCATAGCCACTGTTTGTAATATCACTATCATTCCTGCCCTGACCTTATGTCAGCTGCTGTGAATCACTGAGTTTAATACTGTACCAGTTCCACTCTTGGGCATACTGCTGACATGCTTCTCAAAGATAAGGGGACCTCATAAAGCCACTCTTGCTAGTCTTTTCTCATATATATATATAAAATTTTCTTTAGCCACTATTAATAAACTGTTCATAGTAGTTGAACATGGGATGGACCATGTAACAAGCAGACACAACATTGGATTTCACTTTTTTTTCCTTCTGCAGATCCAAACGTTAGAATCTTTTATGTCACTGTGGTACCAAGAAAATAATCATATTGTTGTCCAATTCATTTAATCAGTGATTGCTATCTTTTGGATTCAAACACTATTCTACTGAATTGGAATTTGACACCCTTCTTTTACTCAGCATTCTCTTTGAGGGCACAAACTAGCTTTATTGGAGATTTGGCTTTTACTTTCCTAGCAGTTAGGCAGTACCCCACATGTCCTTATCCTTATCTTCTTCCAGCCTCTCTGACTCCAACAGACTGCTTTTTGGAGCAGCAACATGCTCTATAACAAGCATCTTCTCTAGCCTGTCAAAGCCACACTGTTGCTTGCTATTATCGCCCTGGGTCAGGATATTTTCCTTCTTCACAGATATTCTTTCTAGACTCACTAGCCCTTTTATTGCAACATTGAAGGCTTTCACTCTCACAGTCCTTTTATTAATATTTTAAAACCATTTCAGCTGATCTTTGACTACTGATAAAACATCAGCTCTAGCTTATGAATATTTTATATGCAACTCACTCTGCCAGAGATTCTCTTTTCCACCACAACTTACTTTGCTGTTTAACTTGCTTAGGTTGCACCCTTTCTTCCAAAATAGGATGGATGGAATCATCTATAGTACCAATAATAACTGATTTTTAGAGTATTGGGACAGTAATTGATAACGTTTATGGTATTATAAGGACATAATTTCCAAGCTTTCCTGTAAAAATATAAAGCTGAGGTTTTCAAAATTATCTAGGAGAGTTAGACACATCATTTGAATGAACACTAATGGGAGTTATGTATCTATATTCTATGACAGATTTGAAAATCTCATGCTAAATGTAATGATACCATAATGGAAGCACATATTAATATTTTCTTAATACTGTCCTACCAATGAGCATATGATTTCATGATCAAAACAGTGGCATAACAATGGATTTATGATAGGTAGGATTAGCCAACTTCCATTTAGTTAAAGGATTCATATGGCCTATATATTTGTATGGATAAATTTATGATTGAGACTTGTTTTAGAGGTTTTTATATATGCTGATTATATAGCCCTATACTCTGATATAGAGTATAGGGCTATATTTTCAATAATGTGTTCCTAAATCACACATTTAAAAAATGCCATTGCATATGCAAAATGGCTGATTTGCCTTGAATCTGCAATTTAGGTAAACTGTTTTTGTAAGTTTAGCCCATAATATTTTATTCTTTCATAACCATTATACTACTTTATGATAAATTTTAGGAAAAAATGAAGATGAATGAATAAATGATGTTCTTTGTACTTTTTCTGGTAGTACTGTATACATTAGCATTTGGCTCTATTTATGATCAAATATCTGGAACTACCACTAAACATACTGGTATTACAATGGCAAAGACTTTAAATCATTCTATTCTAATGATATTAGAAAAAAAATTACAATGCAACCACAATAAAATTGGAAAAATCTCTTTATGAGACATTATTTATTTTAGCTAGCCTGGTTAGAATGAATATGGCTGACCAATGTTAATGTAATAGTATTTTCAAACTATTTTTGCAAGGATAGATGCAGTGCATTTCTTAACTGTGATTGAAAAAAAAATATTGATACAAACAGAGACAAAATTTAAAGATATTTTGGGTAAGAAAATAATGTAAAAAACTCCCATAAAACTAAAACTCCCTTCCGTAAAAGACGATACCATTCATACCATGATGCAAAACTATTTACCCACAAACTCACTATGGTAAAAGGACAACACCTCCCAACTGGGCTCATTAATTAAATCATATTCTGAGACTATGTAAATTATACTTCATCTTGAAAGGTGAACCCAAGCCAATATCATGGACCTCAACAATCAAAACTCTGGAACTGTTTGAAATTTGGATCCCAATTCGGCTTTGGAGTAATAGGTAAATTAGACACAGATTAGGTTAGGTATAGAATAGAGTTTAAAAAGATAAATACATTAGAAAGACAAAGTGCTTGCTATTAGCAAATGAGAATTTGCCAACAGTTACTACGTATCGGAATTTATTTTTTCCATGTACTTAAAATAGGAGATATATGCTGTAAAAGTTGGCAAACATTGAATTTAACATCTTCTAGTATAATACATAGATCTATTTCCTGGATTTTACTATGCTTTCTCAGAATATGTTGTTCTTGACTAGAAAAAAATATTCTCTGAATTTCTGATGATAAAAATATTTTATATTTTAATGGGGGAAGGGTATATAGTTTTACAACTTCAAAGCACTTTGTAAACAGTTTAATCAATCCTAAACTAACTGCATTAACTATGTCATCTTCTAAGAGCAATATAATTCATTGAGGTTTTCTGATAAATACATCTGTTTAATATGTCTTTCTTGATAATGATGTCTCATACAGCATTACAAATGTCAAGGTGACTATGACATCTGAACACTAGTCAAAACCATTAGAAACATACAATTCCAAGCATGGGAAACATAATTGTATAAGTGTTTTTCAACACATTATTAACAGGAACAATAATTAATAAAAATGCAATTGAAAGGCTAATATGATGCAAGAACGTTGTAAATTGACTCCAGATCTTTCTCAGATGTCTATCTGTAATAAAAGCTCATTCATAATAGAGAGGTATAGATAATGATAAAGCTTTTATTGAGAAACTACAATGGTTAGAATCTGCAAATTCATTGGAGGGTTTGGGCTGTACACAAACTCACCAAAAAGTACCCCAATAAACATCTCCTGTAGCCACTATCCTGCCCCTGGAGTGATGTGGCCTCACAGGACCTACTGTATGTATTCAGGGAGTATTAGATGACCATTCCATGCACAACACACATTAGAAAGGGATCATCCTGCAGTACTGTGAGAGGGAAACTAAAGTTGTGTAGTTCCCACACTGAGCAGTACTTCTGGTGCTACACAGTTGTCAGACAACACATAGATAAGTCCTGTCCTGGATTCAGCCATCATGAAATGGATGCTGATTATACTGTACTGTCTAATTGTGGTTCTACCTCATCCTTGACCTCAGAAAATACCATTCAGTAGTTAGGCTCTCTCCTACCATCCCTAACAAAGTCAACTTTATGTCCAGTTCTGAAGATGCCAGACCTCCCCCTATAGCAGAGTACTGCTCTATTCGCCTCTCCACCCTGATACACACACTCCCAAGAATACAACAGGTAAGAGGTAAAAGTTGTAGCATGCCAGGGATGTGTTATGAAGTCTCTTGGTGGGAAGAGCTTTTATGGGGACATATCAACCAGGGCTTGGTGGTAGCCCCTGTATAGTCAGACAGTTTGGATGTGTGTCTAGTTTGTTTACATACTTTTATCAGGGAGCTTGGCTCATGGGAGGAAAGGGATAATATGAGAGACAGGAGGAGCAGAAAGGGGGTGAAGTTTGTGATGGGGTCATAGGAAGGGGAAGGTACTCAGGATCACCACCCTCATCTTCAATGCCTTAGTATAGAATGCAGAATGAGATAGACTCTATGCCCTAAGGGCACCCAAAATGTCACCAAAGACAAATTAAATTTAAATAGATTTTGTTATACAGTGTCATGAGGTATGATATATATTCCATCTGGAAAATGGGTTCATATATATCATACACAGCTATGGCACTGAATTGTTTCCTTTTTCGTGGGTGTGCAATAAATGATAGATTAAACAACGTAACCCAAGTTACACTCAATATATTAAAGCACATTGCTGAGCTTGCTGAGCATAGCCATATTGCTTAAGAAAGAAATATTGTACAATCATAAAATTTCAACAGGGTCAGGTTTCTTTCTTCTTGTGTCCTCTTCTCTCCCCCTTCCCCCCCCACACACACGCAGGAAGAAGAATACTAAATAAAGGTGAAACCTTGATGAAAGAGGAAAGGATTATATTTTCGAAGCAGTATACTGCCTGTAGTTTTATCTAGTTGGATGCCCACACTGGTATTAAATCTCTCCATTCAGAGCCAATGTTCAGCTCATCTTAAAAGGACAGTGTGAGGCTTGACCTTTTCTACAGCTCATATCCACAAGTTTTTGAGAATCATCCTACGCTGCACTGTAAGATTTATTTGAGATGCTATATATTTGCACTGCACTTTGTGTACAAATATACAAGCTTCAGTTTAGTAGGGTATCAGGCTGCTAGTCCCCACAAAATATGACTATGCAATACATTTGTAGTTACCAGCAATGTCAGTGTTTGCACCTTTTTATCTGCAGATTCAGAAGCATAATCTCATTGACATTGCTGTCTGTGAATGTCAAATGAATTATGCTTTGGGGGAAAATGACTAGAATAGACATAGTCGAATAAAGCCTTAGACATGGCTGCTTTTGCATCTTCCTCCTTTGCAGAGAATTCTGCAAGTGTACCTTATGGGGACAGTGTAGATTAAATGCTCAGGGGAAGCCAATTAAAGAAGATCTATATTTGTAAACTCAACTACTGTGCATCATAAAAACACATTTTTAAAAACACTGAATGCCTGAATTTTACATACTAAAAATGCATTAGCAAAAAGTACATACTTATTTATATGTACATTTAGTGATTTTACATTCAGTTAGGAAAACATGTACACAGATACTATCAAGCCACCCAGCAAACTACCGGTATTTGCAGTTGCCATTTTCAAATTTGCATACATAATTACAGAGAACACGCATGCAAACAACAGTGCATTTTTTGCACACAGAGTTCAGCCTCTTCATTCTGAAAATTGGCCTTTACTGTCTGTAAAGCTCTAAAAAACTTCTTATTTTAAATGTATTTGTATTTATTTTGTTTTAGCCAATGATCCATAAGCAGGGTACATATATTTCATTTTATCACTGCAAATAATCTGAAATTTTCTGTGGCAATTTCTTGGTGACAGCATAAGGTACACTTATGAAAAAATATAATGTAGATAATTATAGAAAATATTATCTTGCCACCTTTAAATTGAAAATGTTTTATACATTAAAAATAAATATGATCAGCTGTAGATATAATATAGAAGAAAGCTCAATATAATTTTAAACTGCACTGGTGACAAACAAGGATTGCAGTCACACTGCTAGATCTAGGAGATTTATTAAAAGAAACTTAATTTTCCACATGATAAAATAAAGAAATCACAATATATCTCTGAAATGTAATGGAAAATCTCACCAGGTACCAGATTAATTTATAACAGATAAAATATTGTCCCGCTCTGGTCTGTGAGCCAAATTCATGATGCCTTCTAACCACATAGGTATACAAAAAAAAGCAATTGTCAGGTATGGTATATTAGCTGCACTCAAATCTGGGTTCCCACAAAACCCATGGAGCTCACATTCGGCAGGTTTTCTGCTGCAACAATGTAAAAGGTATTGCCAGACTTGAACCTGGGTTCAAGGAACATTGTGATCAACATATTTTAGCTCTGATGTTCCCTGATTGCCTACAGCTTGCACAGTTGACTCTTGTCCCTGGCCAGAGCAATCCACCTGGTGCCTAAGCTGAGGGGGAAGGATTCCATGAACTGTAGCTGAGTCAGAATACAGATCTAAATTAACTTTGCTTTGCAGTACTAACATACATGCACCATAACCACACAATAAATTAATATCAGAATTTGCCCCAGATGCTAGATATCCAGATTAGCTAAATTCTGTACAATCCCAACATCAGCTCTAGTTCAATTAACTATACACAACTATTAACTATTTCAGCAACCCCAAATCTGAAATGGAGGAATGGATCATTTAGGGACAGAAATCAAGAAGGGGGCATGGATTTGGGGCCTGGATATAAATTTGTTTACTAGGAAGTATGTATCCATCCCCATCATTATTATTATATCTGACAACAACAAAAACATGCAACAAAGCAAAATAATGCAAAATAATGCATGAAATTTAGACACAGACAAAGACCAAGTGAATAATCTATGGTGAAATCTTGGTCCTAATGGAATCATTGAAAGGTTTGCCATTGACTTCAATAGCGCCAGGATTTCATCCCCAGTCTTCCCCTGCTAATGCACGATATCATTCCTTGGTAGTGTAATAACTATTCCATAAAACATAAACATTAGACAAAAGAACAAGTGATACTATTAACAGTGCCCCGTCTCTCACCACCAAATGTACTACTGGGGATGTAATTATTATTAACATACGTAGATCAAAACTATGATATTAGATAAATTTAACCCTGCTGTAAATATGTGAAACTCCACTGAAGTTAATAAACAGTTGTGCTCGCTTATACAGGGCTGAATTGGGACCCTTCTTTCATTAGAACTATTGTAAAATAAGGGTATATTTACACTGCCTTGTAAACCCATATCTGTGGGATCTGTGCTTGTGGACTCAGTGTTTCCAAGCCCAGGCTTGAGTGCCCACACTGCATTGTAACCCTGGGTTTCCAATTTCTAGACCCTGGTCTCACAATCATGCTAATGCATCCATATTACACTATGTAGGCCTTCTGATTCAGACCACAGTGCAAAATGACAGGGCTTGGACTCGAAGCATAGTGTGACTCATGCTCAGGTCTACCACTCTGGCCTGGTCTGCTGGCCTGAGTCCGCTGGCCTGAGTCCAGAGGGCTTTCTGGCCTGAGTCAGATTGATGTGTGTGGATAGAAGTGGGGGAGGGGTGCTTGTGCTCAAACCAGAGTCACAGTCCATGCTTACTATGCAGTATAGACATGCCCTAATCATGCAACAAATGTTTACAAGCAAAATGGATTTTTTTTAAAAAGTGTGCAAACTGAAATATATATATACTTGCGCCAATCTATAATTTAAATTTTGATTCTAATGACACAAAGTGCATAGATTTATCATATATTTTTTGTCTTGGGGCATCAGGTACAAAACTGCATCCTAAAATTCCTTTTATTTCTAAATAATATATCACTGTATAGAAAAAATAATAAAATCTGAGACTGCAGCTTGAATTCCAATAACATATGAAAAATAAAACAAAAACTCCATCAAGTAAATAAAAAAGCATTATTGACAATTATAGGCAAATTACCACTCTTTTGGCAGACACTTCAAACCTATTATCTTAAGGCAACTCTGTAAATGACATTGGTAGGCCAGCAATTTAGGGTTGTTCATTATACTGTATTGTTACCTTTATGTGGTTGGGTCTGCATGGTATTTTGGGGGGGAGGGGGTAGGAAGGGGGTTAGTTGGGATTTTTTGTTTAACATTTCTCCTGCATCTATCTCATACTTACCCAAATCCAGAGCCATGACTTCATGCAACTTATTCCCTCTCTACCTCAGATACAATACTTCATATCTTCTACATCCCCAAAATTCAGGAACCCAGGTTTCTTCTTTAGCCCAGATTAAAGCATTCTCCATTGCTTCTATGCTACAAGTGCACTCTCTCTCTATTACAACTTATATTTAATGAACGAGGAACAGGCACCCTGTTTATGTTTATTCATAACAAGTTTAGATGTTACTTTTGAAGATAAAGAAACAAGTTTGATGATATACAATATCAACTACACGTTCTGCACTGATAGAAAACTTTAGCAATCAAGGAAAGATAAAAAAGGTTTTGGAGAATTTAATCACGTACTTCAAAGTAAGCTTAAGAACATATATTTCAGAAATTGAGATAAAATATGAATGTTTAATTTACCTTCTTTATTTTTTATCATGAGTGTTTCTGATTCTGATGCTAATAACCTAGTTGCTTCTGTCAGCTGACACCTCTCTTTTTTATACTAATTTTTCCTTCCCCGAAGTAACTTTGAAAAGAGAATCTTCTAATTAGCTTTTAGTTTTCAAAATGATGTGATTGAGGCTTATTTTTCCTCATGTAAAAGTCACATGTTGTTTTGTGCATCTTGCTAAGTTTTACTACAATTGGGGAAAACACCAAAATTACTGCAATAGTTATGAAGGAAGAAGGCTATACAAACAACCATTTAGTGCAAAATGAAACTTTTACTTCCAATAGGCATTTCCTTTTCTCAAGGAAACTCTTAAGGCTACTGTGATGTGGGGCTTAGGACAATTTGATTGAAGTTCAGCTTCTACCAGAAGCTTACTTTTTGCTGGCACCAATACAAGCATGGCTTATCTTTATTCTGATCTGAGGTAATTGATAGACTGCACTCTTTAGTCAAATGTTTCAGTTCATCTAGCAAAACAGAAAACACTGCCCTGCCAAATAAATGTCCTGCTCACTTTTGGTACTTGGGAAGCTGCTATACATAACTCTAAATACTTCCATTAAAATTTTGTCCATCTTTATCAGAATAGAGGGAGGGTGAAATTCTGGCCCTGCTGAAGTTAATTGCAAAACTCCCATTGATTTCACTAAGATCAGAATTTCCCTGGAGTAAATAATTGTTGCCAAACTAATAGACCAACACAAATTGATCTGAGATGACTAGTGGTAGGATCTTTGACAAATGGTGACTGCCACTGTCTCCTTTCCTCCTGCAGCTTTTCTGAAAGGAGGAGACTGGATGCTTACCAATTGCCACAGGAGGAAGCGACTTTCCTGGCAGTAACCAACTAGCATATCTGGTAATCTCACCACAGGCTGTGGAAATGAAGTCAACTGTGGTTACTATATATGAATATTACTACCCTATTTGCCTGGCATAACACCCTGTTTACAAGAGAGTGAAAGATACATTTTATTGTCACAAATTAAAAACAGAATATAAAAACTCTGACTCGATTGCTTGCAGACATACTGAGCCAAAGGCAACATTTGCTCTTTGGTAGCTTAACAGAGAAAACACCAACTCACCACATTTAGGGTGGGATTTTCAGAAGTGCTCAGTGTTGGTCCAACTCTACCCCATTAAAATGAATAGTAAGACTCCCATTAGCTTCAATAGGAGCAGAGGTAGGCCAAAGCTGAGCACTTTTGAAAATCCCACACTGAGTGTTGAATGTTACAAAATCTACCCAAACATCCTTTGGACATATAAAAATAAGCATGTTTCTAGAGTGGAGGCTTGAGGAAGGCTGCAAATTTAGTTTGTTTTGGTTTCTGGGCCTTAAAATGACCAATGCTTTATTTTAAAGTATCAAAGAAGTAGGGGGCTTGGCATGGAAGTAAGTAATCTTACTATATAAATGCTGACAAAAATTGCTGGTTCATACATGAAAAGATGGGAGCTTGGGAGGAGTAAAGTGCAAATAGCATAGATGGGTCAAATTCCACAGTCCGCTGCACTAGCGCAAATAGGTACTATAGAGTTGTGCTGTGTTTATACTGTTGTAATTTAGTGCAGAATTTGGAGTATTAACTCTGATTCTGAAACCTATGGAACCAGCTACGGTTACTAGATGTCCCAATAAAATTGGGATTGTCCCAATATTAAACCTTTTGTTCCACATTCTGATCAATGTACGATTAGGACGCCATTTGTCCTGATATTCAGGTAAAATTTAAAACTTGGTACAGTAGAACCTCAGAGTTATGGAGACCTCTGAATCAGTGTTCCCTCTAATATTTCCCACCCATGTGCAGAATGAATTTTATTATGTGCACCAATCAGGAAGTGATGTGTCACACATCACCTCCTGATTGGTGCACATAACAAAATTCATATGGTGGGGGTGGGGCCAAGGGGTTCGGAGTGTGAGAGGGGGTCTCAGGGCTGGGACAGAGGATTAGGATGTGAGGGTGGGGGTGAGGGCTCCAGGGTGGGGCCAGGGATGAGGGGCTCAGAGCTTAGGAGGAGGGATGGAGTGCGGGTGGGTAAGGGCTCTGGCTGGGGATGAGAGGTTTGGGGTTTAGGCTGCCTGGGGACTATGGAGGGGAGAGAGACGACTCTCCCCAGCTCTCTCCCCACAGCAGCACCTAGGCCGGGTGGGGAGAGGCACCTCTTCCCTGGCTGTGGCAGGTCTGGGGCAGGTCTGTGCTGGGGCTGGCGGGCAGGGGTGTCTCTCCCCGCTGCAGCAGGTCCGTGCTGGGGGAGAGGCATCTCTCCCCGCCATAGCCCTGAGCCCCTGCACGGGGCTTAATAGGCAGCTTAGAGGGAATTTAGCTCGGGATTCGAGGTTGTCCTTAACTCTAAAATGTTCATAACTCCAAACAAGATGTTACAAAGTTCAGCCACTTGTGTGTGTGTGTGGGGGGCGAGATGTGGCGTATTTGGGGGGGGTGGTGGCTTATCAATATCATTGGCTTCCTTCCAAATGATGCCCTAGCATACTTTCCAGTGGTGAAATCACATCCATTGTTGAACACCAATAACAGCTGAAATGTGCTTACAGTGTAACTCCTCTCTTGCATTCTCTCTTTTTCCATTTTTTAAAATAGCGTTTTTCTTTTCTTATAAAGAAGAACAGGAGGGCTTGTGGCACCTTAGAGACTAACAAATTTATTAGAGCATAAGCTTTCGTGGACTACAGCCCACTTCTTCGGAGCTATATGCATCCGAAGAAGTGGGCTGTAGTCCACGAAAGCTTATGCTCTAATACATTTGTTAGTCTCTAAGGTGCCACAAGCCCTCCTGTTCTTCTTTTTGCGGATACAGACTAACACGGCTGCTACTCTGAAACCTTTCTTTTCTTATGTTATTTTGTGTTCCTTTTTCTCTTCCCTTCCATCAGGTGACATCAATACACAAGAAGGTACGGGTTCTCTTTTGAGGGTTCCACAGTATTACAGTACAATTACAGCTGCTATTGGAAACACTAAGAATAATACTTAATCAGAGTTGTTCTGCTACCTGACTAGCTAACATGAGGAGCTGCAGAAACCCATATATTTAAACAAACAATCTCATTTTACCAAACATTTGGAAACCCCAAGGAAGCTTTGTTTGGAATGTGCCTTAGTTTATTCGAACAAGTTCTCACATCCCTAACTAATAATACAGGGAAATAAGCAGGCAGAGATCACGGAAAGTGCAGGAAATATAAAACAAATAAGAATGCGATATAAAAGGGAAAGATGTATGAAAGTATAGAAAGACAAAAGCTTTTCCCTTGACTACTCTGTGCAGAAAAATCCACTACCTGTGAATACCATATTAAGTAACTGCAACCTTAATCTTCCTGTTGCTAACTGTATATTGTGCAGCTTTAGGGTTCAAATATTGTGCAGCTTTAGGGTTCAACTGCTTGTCTTTATCATCTAGCACAGGGGTCAGCAACCTTTCAGAAGTGGTGTGCCGAGTCTTCATTTATTCACTCTAACTTAAGGTTTGGCGTGCCAGTAATACATTTTAACGTTTTTAGAAGGTCTCTTTCTATAAGCCTATAATATATAACTAAACTATTGTTGTATGTAAAGTAAATAAGATTTTTAAAATGTTCAAGAAGCTTCATTTAAAATTAAATTAAAATGCAGAACCGCCTGGACCAGTCGCCAGGACCCAGGCAGTGTGAGTGCCACTGAAAATCAACTCGCTTGCCGCCTTCGGCACGTGTGCCATAGGTTGCCTGCCCCTGATCTAGCAGATACATACAGGTTGTCTCCAGTCCTCTCTTGTACTATTTTTTTTTATTTCATTCAATAAAACAGTAATACTACTAAAAGAATGGAGAGCTGTGTCCTGCTACCTAGAGATACCCCCTCCACATGCACACAGAAAGTGTGGTCTTTGCAGAACTTAAAGTCTGTATGATTAGAAGAAAAAGCCAGGCAACTTGACACAACAAAGCAGTGCACAACTTCAGCTTCCTAACAATGACTTCCTAGCTTGTCTGTCTTTCCTGCAGGTCTGACAACTGCCTCAGGAAAGGCAAACAGCTCACACTGTGAGATGGAAGGAACATTAAATGCTGATTAGTTTGGGGGAAAAAAAAACCAAAAACCTTTTCATGGCAAATGAAAATAGAAATGCAAATCAGTCCTGAATACTTAACATATCTGATAAACAATTGTATAAAAATAGAAATTAGCGATGGCAAAGATCTTCACTGTGTTCAGAACACTCATATCCCTGTGAATGCAATTTTGCACCCTACTGCATATCACAATGTAGCTGTGGCTACTGAGCAACAGAACCACATTCTGATTGGTTAGTTAGCCCTTTTTGTTGAGGTCATACAGTGGCACCAATTCCCAGTAGTGCACAGTAAATCACATCAGTAAAAATATTGCTAATATCTGCACACTTAGTTGTTGAAATTCTGTTCAGTGCTTCCAGAAGGGCACAACAGAGGGCACAGCTCACAGGATTGGGGGAGGGAGCAGAAAGGCAGAGGAAGCATTAAGCCACTTATGCACTATCAGCATTCTGGGCTGCTATGTGGGGGTCAGCGACACCCTAGCCTAAATTAGAGCAGATCATGTCTGCCTCTTGAGTGTTGTCTATGGAATAACTGCAGAACATACTGCATGGGTCCTCCCCTGTCATGCCCAATCTATGCACAGACACCAACCCCAAGCATGTCCCATGTGGTGGAACTTAGAAGGGAGGACAACATAGAGCCACTTACCTCAAACCAAATTGTGCTTACACCAGGGGAATGAATTCTCCCCTGGTCCTTTGCAGTACAGTTCTGCCCTCTATTAGCATTGGCCTGCTCATCCCAGGGTTGTGAGTTCAATCCTTAAGGGGGCCATTAAGGGATCTGGGGCAAAAATCTGTCTGGGGATTGGTCCTGCTTTGAACTGGGGGTTGGACTAGATAACCTCCTGAGGTCTCTTCCAACCCTGATATTCTATGAAATAGCACACAGGTCCTAGGTGGGGAAGAGAACCCCTCACAGTATGTTAAATGGGTGTGAATGAGTAATGGGGAATTAGAACATTGGCCAGTGCTCTCTCTATAGCAACCACCAGCTAGTCTTGAAGAAGCTGAGCACAAAGGAAAACCCTGACAAAATTACAAATATTTATATAACAAAATTTTGGCTAGCCAGGATTCTGTGGTGTGTCCCTCCCATTGAATATCTAGCCTTCTGATTGTTTTCCTCCCATGGATGAATATCATGCTTTTAGCCACATTGAGTCTCCTGGGGTTATTTCCTGCTCATATTTCTGATTTTTGTTCATGATTTCTTTGCCATCACCAATGTTTGCAACTCTACTTAATTATCCGTGAATTTAATTACTATGTTTTGCACCCCTCCCTCTAGATCATTAAATATGTTTAAAAATGGACCTAGTCCATTTCCATTTTGGAGGCTTCAGATAAGCAGCTTCCACAGACAGCAGCATGAAGTCTGGGAAACTGAGCCTGCCAGCTTAGTATGGACTTGAGACACACAAATTGCCTGTGGGGACTGAACCAGGAGCCTGACTGATAAGCAGGGGAACCAAGTGCAGGACCAGGATAACATGCACACATCTGGGACCATCCAATGTGTTTGCTGAGCCCAGGAAAGACAGTATTTGTGGAGAGCAACAGAAGAGGAAATAGTTCCTGAATTGCTCTGTGCCACAGACTTCATTTTCTCTGTCTCTCTCCCCAGCTGAGACCAGTAGAACTCGCCTACCTGTGATCCAAGACATAGACAGGTGTAAGACAGCCTTGGACCCTTTATATTGAAATGGATAATAATAATTCAGCTTATCAGAAAAGTGCATCTCCCTCTCATCAACCTCCAACCCCCACAAACTAGCTAAGGCCAGTGGAGAGACTTCAGAGACATTCTTGTTATTAATTACATAAGTGTGGGCTTCAAGTACTCACAGCAGGGAGTGTTTTTGCTGTGTGACTGGTTAGTCAATCATTATTTTCTCATTCCCGATTACCCTGCATTCTCCATTTGTTCCTAGTTCTTGCCCTTTTACCTTCTTTATTTTACCCCTATCTTTCCCGGAATAAATGTTTGTTTATCCTTCTAATAGGATGGTCCTTATTTTCCTGCAATTATTATAATGTCATAGGGGTAGTGTATCATTTTATGAACGCAATCACTATGTGGAGGCAGTGAGCACAAAGAATCCAGGTCCTCATGTGGGTCACCAAATCCTTGAGGAGTGGAGAAAAAGGGGCTGTTTTGAGTATCAGGTATTCCCTAGGAGGGGGCAGCATACTTATAGCATTGTCTATCTGCGCAAAGAATGATCAGTGATTACATGCTTTGCATTGTTTTCTTTTCCATTTTACTGTATTTTTCAATAAACACACCTTGTTCCATATTGCAGGAAAAATTGTCTCCATTATGCTATTCATCCTTGGAGTGCTATTACTGTTTCATAATACTGCATGAAAACACACCCACTAATGTGTTGTTATGCAGCTGGAATGTATGTAGTTATGGAAGAACATCACAAACATTATAATCCTTATAAGCTACACTGCAACACAAACATTACTACTACTATACAAACCAGACACAGAAACAGTAAATATCTACTCTACAGAGGAAAGTGGAAAAAATCTCCACCCATAATACATCTAGGGGGGAAAAAGTCCTTCCTGAACCCTAAATGAAGCTTATGCCATGTGGCATGAAATCACTGTTACTTAGCTTGCAAGACTATAAATGTTATTTATGATCATAAAGTTATCCAGCTTTCTTAAAATCCAACCACTCTACTTGACTTGATAACCTCCCATGACAATGAATTCCACAGATGTGCTGCAGCTGCATAATAAAGATCAATGCATGATCTTGGATCAATCGCTTAAACCCTAAATCATCTATTAGCTAAAATGAAGTGCTTTCCACAAATAAAATAAAAATAAATCTCCCATAGAGAAATATAATGCTTGTGAGATTTTGTTATATTTCAGTCTTAAAGGAGGGAAGCCTTATGAAAAAGTCTTAATGGTACAGATAAATAAACAAAGAAAAAAACAATCGTAATTGCTGAAAATACTTTACTGTTTTTTTCTTTAATAATTTATATTTGGTAACTACATATACCTTTGGGACCTAAACCTTTCTTCAGCCAACAATCCAAGCAATGGGGCTATACACCAATAAATTTCAGAAACAGAAATGGATAGCAACCTCCGACTTCAAACAGCAGTTGTAGCAGATGAGCTCTGTGGCTACTACTGCACACTACTCTCCTTCCTCAGAGTGAATATTTTGTGGATCAATGTACTCATGCTGCTGCCCCTTCCTCAGTCCATTACTCTGACCCTACCAAGCCCACCTGAGTTGCAGGCTGTGCCCATGGAGCTGTGCTCTGTGATGTCCAGGTCTTGCATACCATGTGCACAAAGCTCCTGGTATCCTAGTTCTCACCTTCCACGGAAAAAAAAATACAGTGATTCTGCTGGAACCATGGCCCTCTGTATCTGAGTGAGAGTGGACAATGGCAGAGAGGAAGGATGGCCCTAGGTGAGGGCTCAAGACTGGAAGTCAATACAACTGTGCTCCATTTAGAACTGTTTGGAAAAGGCTTCCCCACCTCCCACCTCAAATCTTTGACAATAAATAAATAAATGAAATTATTTTGGCCCAAACCCAAATATGTCAATTGTGAAATATCACTTTTGTGAGTCATTGGAGTGCCTGATGCGCCCACTCTCTGTTCAGGTGCCTCATGCTCCCACTCTCCCCTATAGATTAGGCTTCCTGGTCAGATTATATCTGCCATGATGAGCATGGTTAGAAGAGGCACTGGTTTATGGGAGTTCCATGGTGTGATGTGTAGTTGAAAAGTCTGGCCTGTGTCACCTTAGATAAATCATTTAATCTATGAGGGCATGTCTGCACAGAGGTAATGCATACTATGGAGGTTTGATTTCCAAAGAACACTAACACATTGTACATTAATTGATCTGTTTAGACCTTACCGGTACACACAAAAAGTACTCTGGTGCACTTTAACATAGTATGTTTGAAACAGTGGTACTACGCTAAAGTGCTCTAAAGAACTTTAAGTCCACACCAGCAAGCTCTATATCGGGGTGGGCAAACTTTTTGGTCTGAGGGCCACACCCGTGTATGGAAATTGTATGCTGGGACATGAATGCTCACAAAATTAACAATTCAGAGATAGGCACTACAAGGAATGTTCCTGAGGTGGGGAGGGGGCTCTATTGGGTGTGGCATAGGGGGGCTTTATAAGAGATGTTACCGAGAGAGGGAGAGGGGGACTCATGGGGTATGCCATGTGGGGGGCTGCTCTACAGGGGCGGTATCGGGGACTCCTAGGGGCCCTGCCGGCAGTGATACCAAGGCGGCCATACCAGGCCCCCTAGCTGGGACGGGTGCAGCCCCCGGGTGGTTTTGAGAGTCTGGAGGGTGGTATCCTGTGATGCTGCTGTACTTGATCATTGATTAGTTTGGGTGGAGACTGGCGCAAGGAGGTTGGCGTTTTGGGGATTGGGCACACTACTGTGTAGGGGCGGGGTTCTGATCCTCGAAACAGCGCGGTGAAGTTTGGGTAAGCAGTACTGGTCATGCCTGTGCAGTATGGCTCTGCGTGCGGGAAGATGGTGCTCATCAAGGAGTTGTGAGTCAGGGACTGGGAAGCGCTGGGTGGGCAGAGTGGGGCAAGCCCATGACCCTGCTCTTCAGTGGGAGCTCAAGGGCTGGATTAAAAGGTCTGATGGGCCGGATGCAGCCCGCGGGCCATAGTATGCTCATCCCTGCTCTACATGGATCAATGAATGCATGTTAATGCACTTTAGAAATCACATTGTTGCTGTTCACATTACCCCACTGTGTAGACAAGCCTCCAGTTGCAATATATGTGACATGTCAATAATAATATTTCCTTACCTCCTAAATTATTGTGAAGCTTAATTCATTAATCAGTGTGCGGCACTCATATTTTGGTGGATAAGCACCATAGCAATAGTTATAAATAAACATATTTTTGTCATTTAGCCAAGTTGAAACTGTAATCAATTAAAATCTGTTATGCAGTAAATTGAGTAACTTGTCCCCAGCTCTATAAAGATTTTGTTTCCTTCAAGAAAAATGAATAAAAACAGGACTTTTTCTCCAAAGCTCCCATATGGGCTCTTCCAGACTTCCCCCATGAAGTAAACTTTGATAATCTATCTTCCCAAACCTGACTATCACAACCTGCTTTGCATTCTACTTTTTACCCTTTGGGGAAGCTTCATGACCACTAAGGCAGTCTCCATCCACTCTGTGAGAAAGTTTAATGGGGAAGGCACCTCACTTCTGCCATGTGTTTCCCCATTGGTGTCTGCCCCCCCAAAAACCAGGAAGCCCAGATCTGAGCAATTATGCCTTAAATCTGACCTGATAATCTTCATAACCCAAAGTGGAGAGAAAGTACATAGATGAGGCAGGTGACCCAGAGCATCGTTGTTTTTGGTCGCCTGTTGATAAACTTGAAATAGCCAGATAAAGTACATTTACTACTGAATTCTAAAGTCTGGAGTGCAGAAGTCAAAATAAATATTTAATTTCCGAATGAGAAAAATAGGTTTTTCCTGAAGTCTCATGAGCGTATTCGTTCTATCAATATCTGCAGCCTATTGAACTTTAAAACAAAACCTCCACTCACGTAACCTACTATCATTTTTATTCACCTTAAAGAAAACAAAGATCAGATACTAGTATTGCTTTTCTCTTTGTAAGTACTATGTATCTGGACAATATCTCTTAAGGATCAAGCTGCAAATTAGAATCTCACTAGGCATGCTTAAGAACAACCCTTGAAGTCAAGTGAAACATGTCTGGATTGTCTAAATGGAAGTATCTGCCTTTGAGATGTTGGTTAAGTTACTGTTATGACCTGAGTGTTACCTCCATCTGGTCCTAGTGTTTGTTTAGAGTGCAGATAAAGAGAAAGATCTTGACAAGTCTATTGGCAAATGACCGAGGTAGATGTTCAGCAAAGCTTATTAAAAATTGCCATTTTGTATTATAATCACTCATTTTTCAAAACGCAGATTCCCTCTCTCCTTGGATGCTTCCCGATTTCAGAGCAGACGGTTGTTTTTCTTTACTTCAGCTACTCATAAATCCCTCTCATGTCATATTCTTCTCCATTTATTTATAATGATTTCCTGAGGGCTACCAGGGACCAGTGAAAAACCTAGGGCATGGTTTACTAATGGATTGCATTAGTGTAATTTGTCAAAAATGTGGCAGTTGGTATAGTCATTCGAATTGTTCCATCTTAAAAGCAATAATTCTAACATTTATTAAAAAATTGCACCATCCATTTAGGGCAAGCTGGAAGCTAAAGAGCAGTTAGGCTTTCGGGGCCAGTCTACAGTTTGTGCCACATTTTATATAAGAAGCTGATCTTCTCTTTTAATAGCACAGTGTGTCACCCATTGGTCCTGAATCTGTGTAAAGCCATGCACCAGACATACAACAAATAGTCCAATCTGAAAATCACAGCTCTGTCCTAGCCAAAGTCTCTCTTCCCTTCTAGCCTGTTAAGGAACCACTAAGGCAAATGCATAATGGTTATTCCTCAATATTCAGCACTCTGTAAACCTTGCCAGTGTGTATGTATTCACATTTTATTCATTTGCTATATAATGTCAGCTAGGAAATCTCCTTCATGAACTAACAGCAGCTCTCCCACGTAAAAAATAAATACATTTATGCCACTTCAAATGTTCATCATGGAACTAGCTTTTCATTATTTAGGCATTATTTTGCTCCTATTAGTACTGATAACAGCTTTTCCAGCTGAAGTAACATGGCTTATAAAGTTAAAATAAATTATAGTTGGACATTCCTTATGGATACCCTTGAGGAAATATGTTGTACATACACTGTGGACCTCATTTCATATTTTGAGAGTAGTAATTTGAAATCAAATGAATATGGCCAGTGAGAACTAATGAGATATAAAATCTTACCAATTATATCTATGAAATGTCAATGCATGGCAACTTGTATCTGGTTAGTATAGTAAATTCTTGGATACAATGAGAGTTGTTTCAGAGACATTTGTTTTAGAAACCCTGGGAGTAATAGAAGAGATTCATGAGCTTGGAAATACTAAATTCACAGTGAAATCCCAGAGCTTTGGAGAAAATTGTTTTGACAAGTTGATTAAAAGCTACCAGAGTAATCTGCACTGAAAAGGGAGGGTAGATTTCACACATTGATTTTCTGTAAAGATGACAGGCCACAATCAAGTAAATACTTATAGTGGCCCCATTACTGTAGTACCTGTGTCATGGATGCAGCAGTACTGATGTCATTCTACTTTGCAAGGCAAGGGACACAATATGTGGTGCCAATGCATGGGGCAACTACACTTCCAAACCAAGAGGTGTTGCTCCATGAGGAATCATTAGGAAGGAGCATTTTGGGATAGGCACAGCAGATTAAAATTGTGCAAAGGGCATTCAGCTCAGGGATCCATCAGCTATTCATTGTATGGAGGAAGGGTGGGTATGGTGGCTGAAAAGTAATTCCTGCATTGCTCCACTGCACCTATTGAAGGGGTACCAGCTATTCAGGAAATACAGCAGTTGGGCATGATTTTGCTGGGCACACTACTCTCCCACTGATTTCTGAAAAATCAGGCCATTTTAGTGTGCCAAATTATTTATAGAAGTATATTGTGGTACCTCTCTGAGTACACTCAATGAGAAGCAGAAAAAGAACATGATCAAATCCATCTTATATTTTTTTACTATTCAAAATGCAATTCAATTTTGAAACTAAACCCTACACAGTCCCATTGACTTCAATTGGATTGCATAGAATGAAAGTGCAGGATTGGGCCAAAAGTTTTTCTTGAACTAAAATAAATGGATTTTTCCTTGCTTTGGTTTACCAAAAAACAGATTTTTTAAAACTATCTTTAGCTTGATGACTCATGCAGAGCTAACACATTGCACATCACAGCAGAATGTTCAAAGGAACCTTTTCATTAGTGATAAGCTTTGTGAAGGGAGAAAGGAGCTCATCAATGCAAAGCTATAATGTATGTCCTCTTACCTCAGCCTAGTCCCATACCCACCCATTCCTGTAAGCACAATCAGCAGCCGTTTTTTCTACTGGTATATTCTCTAAGATAGAGTAAAGCATTTAGGATATCTTGTTTACAACATACATGAAAAGGTGCATGACACCTTCAAGTCCAAATTCTGCCCTCAGTACCATTTGTAAACCTTCACTGACCATGGTGAAATAACTAAGGGTAGCTCAATGACTTTTAGAGAGTAAACAAAGACTAAAGGATCAAACTGGAATCTTTTAAGAGCATGCAGATTGTGTGAGCTAAAGGGAAGACACTTTATATTTCTATTCCTTTTAATTTCACATTTCCCCAGACACTTTTGTTTTCTTTTTCATGGTTTATTTGAAATCCTGTGGTCAGAGTATTTCCAGAAGAGGTCCAGTATAATCCATACAGGGATTAGACTGGGCACCACTGATATTATGGGATAGTATAGAACTGTGAAGATCATAGACCTTTGTGTCACTAACAAACATAATGCCTCTTGGAGGCTTAAATGCTCACAGGTCACTTGTCTGCTTCTACAACCCTTTGTGGGATGCAGCCCACTCCATTTCATTGACTGCTTCATAAAATGATTGAGCCATGTAACCATTTTCTGCCCAACCCCTTCTGAATCCTTTGGCCTGTTTGACCTGGAGCTAGAGAGAAAGCGTACCTCCTCTTCCACTCTGAATCCCTTCCCCAGCTTCCTTGTTCATCTACTTATAACCCAATGTAATGAAAATCTAATTAATCCTTTTTCTACCTAACTTCATAAAATCCATCTCCACCTGCTCTCCAAAAGAGAACCTCCCTAAACTTCACTTCTCCTTTACAAGGCCAACTAAACAAATGTGGAGAATACAGATCAATACATTTTGGAGAGGTAATGAGATACCACAAAATTAGGAACTTTTTAAAACACAGATGGGTAAATTTAAGACTATATTTTCTGATTTTTACCAAATTTTCCAGGGGAAACAAAATCAACCAAACAAAAACATTATCTCCTAGAATGAGATATGGCAGGTGATATTTTAGGGGATGCAATGTGTTTTGGGGAAGTTGGAAAAGAAGTGTTGAAAACTTGGGGTTATCTGGGAAGATAGTCACTCCCTGATCAAAGCTGAAGGTGTTTCTGGTCCATCATACAGGATGGGCAATCTGATTGAGTTAGAATTACTACCAGTACTTTCATTTCTCCATTTCATGACTTTTTGGTATTTAAATACATAACAACAAGGATTCATTAACATATGGTTCTGGATTGTCATATTGCATGAGTTTTGTTTCTTCCCTATTTGAGATAACAATAATCCATTAAAAATTCCTGGTGTGTATGTATCAGCATGTGCATACACATTAGGTTATATAAACTAGGTTTTAAAAAAGGATACATGTTGCTTTTTAATATTTATCTATTGATTACATAAATCACTTTATTTGTAATTAAGCTGTCATCCATCTGAGGGAGGCCCAAAGCAGTGCAGCATCATCTTAATGAGTTTTCTTTAAGCCCTTGCCCACTAACCTAAACACTGACTGTGTCTTGTTTGTACGAAAGACACAGGTCCTCTAAAGGCACTATAAACTTTGGAAATCAAGTGGCTTTTCTCATCGACTTTACCAGTCACAACAGACGGTCTGGCATGGTTCAGAATCTGATTTTGAATATACTCTGATGAGACAATTTCAAAGAAAAATTGCATAACAAAATCCAATTACATTAGAACTTTATCATTAATTATTATTATTATATGTATTACATCAGTCATTGCTTTGTTTTACTTCTCTCAAGCTGAAGTCAGACTTTTCCCCTTGGAAAATTTCACAAATGCTTCTCTCACCCTCCCCTTTTCTTTTGTTTATATGCTAAGAATGGATGAATTGAGGAAAGTTGGCTTTCATCTACATAATTAACACTTGTATGAAGCATAAAATGTGAAAATTAGGAATGGGGGTGCAACTGGGGGGAATCTGAACCTGTTTGAGTATCACTGGTTTGAAATTACTTGACAGATCAACGTTTTAAGATTCAAGTACTATTTAGTGAAGTGTAAATCTGAAGCTGGCTCAGTGGGAGGAACGTATTCACTCATTCCACTGAGACAGCTTATCAAATAGGAAGGACAGTCTGAACCCTTACGATTCATTTCACAAAGGGGCTTGTGAACTGAATTTTATAGATGTGTTTTGTAGAAATATGAGGTGAAGTTGGAAGGTGCCTGCATGTTTGAAATCAATTTCAAACTTCCACAATACGCCATCCCCTAACCACAAAGATCCCACCTAACCCTCCAAATACATCCTCCAATCCCTATCTTCCAAACACACCTAAGGTAAAGACTTGAAAAAAAGAGATTAGGTGATGGGATGGAGTGAAGGAGGTCAAATGGGGTAAATAAATGCTCTATGCCTTCATAACTGTGCAAACAACATCAGCCTATATTTACTGAACTTTCTTGAGCATGAACCAAGACTCATGGACATAATGAAATTGAAACCCAGAGTTTGGTTTGAATGGCTTTGAGACATACTGGAACTATTTTGTACACCTCTAGTTGCTGGCAATAAAAGCAGCATATGTCTAGATAGAATGATAAATAGCACAGAAATAGCAAATGTGTGTGTGTGGGGGGGGGGGTAGATTTCTGGAGCAGAGATGAAAAGGATATACAGGAGAAAAAGGAGGCCAAAGAAGAAAACAAAATGTGGCTGACTGGTTAAAAGGGCTGAGGCTTCAGGAAAGGAGGTCCTAGATCAAGAAATGGGAGGCTCTCCAAAAAATGAAGTCCTGGGTGGAAAAGAAAGAACATGGGGGGAGACATACAAGTTCAGTTTTCATTGACATAAGACAGTCAGCCTTGTCCAGTGGATAGAGCACTAGAGCTGGGTGCAATTTTTTGGAGCAATAATTTATTCGCCCAAAAATATGGTTTCAGTCAAACCAAAACTATGAATTTGCTGAATAATTTGACCAAAATTATTTTTTCCCCTAAGACTTAGGCACTATTAACAAAACAGCCAGAGGAGGAGCCCACCTTATAACTTAATAGTCATTGGCACAGGGACATGAACCTGGTGCTCTCACTTCCCAGGTGAAGGCCTAACCCCTGGACTATGCAGTCACCGACCCACTCAGTATTTTATAAAAAGTTCAACAAGAAAGAGAGAATGAGAAATAATATATCCTATAGACCAGTAGTTAGGGCACACTCTGGTAATATGGAAGACACAAGTCAAATCTCTGTTTCATATTAGGAAGACGTCTCCAACATGCCAGAGGAGTGCCCTAATTGGACTAAAGGTTATAAGGTGAGGCCCAAAACCACCACCTCCTCCTCTGGCTGTTTTATGAAACTAGCCCTTTATTTTCTCTGCTTTTATTTAAAACAAAAGCCTGAAACAAAACAAAATGGTTAATTCTAGGTTAAACCAAAGGTTTTGTTCAACCCAAGATTAAATTTGTTGTCAACTTCCTCCATTCATTTTTGGAATTTTCAGTTTAGGTTTGACCAAAGCTGAATTATTGTTTCAATTTTTTGGAACTGTCAGAGACCCAAAAAAATCAGTTACTGGCCCAGCTTTATAGAGCATTACAATGAGAGTCGGTACACCTTGATTCTATTCCTGGCTCTACCCTGAACCTGCTGTGCAATTTTGGGTGGGCCCTTCTGTTCTTCTATTTCCCCTCCCTCCTTTGTCTGCCTCATCTCTTTAGACTGTAAGCTCTTCAGGGTAGGGACTGGCCCAATGACGGTTCATCTTACTAATGGTCTCTAAGCACTATTGTAACACAATGATAACAAATACAAAATAAATGGTTGAGTTTGGATACAAAAAGTGTAGCTTAATATCTCTTGATTATGGGTTACCATAAATATAAATATCTCTTAGTACAGGGGTCCCCAAACTGTGGGTTGCGACGCAGTCCCGGGCTGTCTGCCATAATGGGCAGAGTTTTGGGGAGACGGGGGCAGAGGGGAGCAGAGGGGAGGAAGGGTGCGGTGACACCAGGTACTCTGTGCATCCAGATCAGTTTCCCCACATGGGTTGAGTAATCACCACTGCACCCTCCAAGCTCAGGTAGGGGTAATCCTTGGCTCTTGTGACCCACTCAGTGTCGGTGGCCACAGTGACCGTGTAGGGCAGCATGGCTGGGCCTGCACACAGGCAGAAGGAGCAGAGCTGCCCCCACTGATCCAACTAGGGACTGAATGCACGTCCAGGCCTGACAGCAGTAGCACCCGCTCAGACACAGCCCCTCCCTACACCCTGAGCTACACCCCTTCCAGCACACAGCCCCTAGCTATCCACACGACTGCATCCTGAGCTGCCTGAAAGGCTGAAAATTTAAGATTAGATCAAGTTGAGCCTCCCTAACATATGTCACCGGCTGGAAATACTGTGCAAGCAGAAGAAGGCACATCCATCCTGTTAAGAAGACTCCTCGTCTGTAAGTTATTTTATATTTTTATTTGCAATCTTTGTGATTCTTTTCTAATTAGTAGAGAATAAAGTTGGGTCTTTACTTACACAGCATAGAAATTCAGATTTTACATTTAAAAACTGAAAACACAATGTAGTTTTCAAAGTTGGACAACTATTTTTTTTTTAATATCAAATTATAACACAACATATTTTTAACAGTTTTGGTAATGTGTCACTTATTGTTCAATTTTATACAAAATTGTGTTTTCCCTGTTTGACCACCACATTTTTTTCTCAACATTTTTTTAAAGTGTAATTTTACTAAAACTGTTTGGTTTCAAAGATCTTCGTTGAGTGCATAATGCTAAGGATTTCTATTATTTCAGTTGTTTCCATTAACATGAAAAGGAAACATATAAATTATAACATTGTAAAAAAAAAAGTATATGCATGTATTAATTAAAATTAATAGTTTTCCTCAAAAAGTGTTAATAGAGGGCCGAAGTGCCTATTTCAGCTGCTTGGATGGGCCTCGGAGAAAAAAGTTTGGGAACCCCTGCCTTACCACATGCAGATATTTTAGTTGTGCTAGTAAATTCAGGTAAAAGAGTATGTAACCTATGGATAAGTCACTGTAGAATATAAATAATTAGCCTATATTGGAAACAGGTGTAGGGCATTTGATATAAACTTTAGTATAGTATTAGGCAGAACATAAGATCCAAGGATAAAATTTTGCATCTAAAAGGATTTGTAAAATTAGGAAGCTAATACTTCTCGTACCCAAAGACATTTTTCAGTTTGGCTTGTCTTCATTTGACATTTATGTTAATATTTTAGATTTTATGATTTATATAATAATTTCTAATCAGTGTGAAAGGAATAGAATAAACTTCTGGGGGCTTTGAGTAGTCCTTAAATGATAGCTGCATGGAATATATTAAACTGAATATACACATGGTGAATAAGTGAATTTGAATCTCCCACACATTTGTGACAAAAAAACCCCAAACTTTACAAAGTTTAATCCAAAGAACAAATTTTACAGCACATCTCATACCCGTATTTCAGCATATTGTAATCAAAATTTGTAGTTCATTTTTTTATTTAGTTGATGTTACTTAACCAGCTTTCTCTTTATACATGTGTATATGTGCATGTATCCAGACACACATGGATGTATATTAAAAAAATATGTAAACTGACCCAACTCAGTTTAAACAATGGCTTAGATGAAAGCCCAGGACATAATCAAATGGAGTGCTATTCACATTGTGTAATTATCTCATGAGAAACCCATAACTGGGACTATAAAGATGACAAACTATTTCACAGAGTATATAATTTTAAATAAAGTGTTCCATCTGTTGCCAATGCTGTTACAGAGTTGAGCAAAGGTGTAATCTTTCTCTCTCATGTGCATGTACACATGCACAAGTGTAAATACATCTTCTCTGGTTTGATCATTGTTTGAGGTTCCATTTGTAGACTCCAATGCCTCCCCTGAGCTTCCCGAGACATTTAGGGCTAATTTTTAAAGGTATTTAGGTACCTAATAATATAGATAGGCACTGTGGTGGGGCGATTGCCCCATACAGGGAGAAGAAAGGGTTACAAGCAGCACCAGGGAGGCTGCGCAGAACCCATGAATCAGGAAAGGGCTTATTGAGCCCATCAATAGGGAGAAGGCTTGCTGGAGCAGGCAGTCAGGGCCATCAAGGGCCATATATAAAGGGCTGCTCAGCAGAGCAGCAGGAAGTCTCTCCCTGGATGGCAAGGTAGGAAGACTGGTTGCCTGAAGATGTGCCATAGATAGACCAGTGCTGGGCAGGTGCAGCAGAGTGTGAGGGTGAGCTGCTGGCCAACCACTGCCAGGCTGGGGCCATGCTCCAAGTGCTGAGAGGGTGCTAGAGCTATGGGGGAAGCCCAGGGAAAATAGGCAGCAGGTTGGTGGAGCTATAGGGTCCCTGGGTCGGGACCTGTGGGGTTTCATGCGGAGCAGATAAAGCACACGACCACTGTGGTTGCAGGCTGAATCCGAATTCTGTTTATTGCAAGCTTTCTTTTATAGTTTTTTCTCAACATTACATAACACAATTAGGCTATAATAACACATCTACGGATTGGACAAGAAGGAGAATCATGTGTTTATCACATGTATAGCCCCACACCGATTGGTTCAACCGTTCCTTACATAAGGCCATGATTTGTTTACCTCATCTTATATAATCCTAGACCACCAGGGGGCCTTACATAAGGCCATGATCATCTTATATAATCCTAGACCACCAGGGGGTCTTACATAAGGCCATGATCATTTTATATAATCCTAGACCACCAGGGGGCCTTACATAAGGCCATGTTTGTTTACCTGGCAAGTGTCCCATCATGACCCTTACCTCCTCATGGAACCTTTCATTAGGTTGGTGTAGGGATGATACATCCCCACAGGGACCTAGAGTAGTGGGCGGGACTTGGTCCCCCCACTTGCCCTTGAGAAGAGTGGCTGGTATCCAGACTGCAGTTTTCCCCTGAGGTGAGGGGCTGGAACTTGGACTGCAGTTGGTCGCTGAGGCAAGTGGCTGGACTAAGGATTGCCGGTTCCCCGGAATGGGGGAGATACTGGAATGAGGGTATGTGGGAGCCAGAGGACCGTGCCCAGAAGAGGACACTACAGTCTGGGGAGAGACAAGGGTCCAAAGAGTGGAGACAGAAGTAACGGCAGGCGTGACACTACTAGTTGGACTGGAAGGGCCGAGAGCTAATTCCCAGAATGGCCAGCAGGGGGCAACACAGTGGTGAGTCCTGCTCCATTACAGGCACCTTATAGGATTTTCAAAAAATCTGACCCTTAGTAATTAATTTTCATGAGCTATATAAGAAAATAGTCTGGCTGAGCAAAAGTAGGTTCTGACTACTCCTTCTGACCTCCATTTTGAGAAAATGCCATCAGATCCACCCGAAGGGAACAATTTACAGTATAGAGGCTTTTGTTTTGTTTTTTGTTTTATAAGATACAGTCCTTTGTTTTATTTTTCTTAACACTTACTTAACTTTAGTGTCTAATCAACAATTTTGGATAAATGACTTGTATTAAACCCTCAGTTCTAGATATTGCAAAAGTGGGGAAAAAAAGAAAAAATATGGAGGGAGGGGGAGACAAAACAGCCCTCTAGGGCTTGTTATACATAATAAAGTGGGGAAAAAAATAAAAAAAGTTACAAGATTTTTAAAAATCCTTGTCAGTTCAACTGTTAGACTCCAGGATTGTAGCACAAAAATAGTTCTTTTTTTACTTACCTATCTAAGAAGAGCATTTGAGGTGATTAGAAGAAGCAGAAAGAGATTTCATTTCCCATCCATCTCTAAAACAATGAGAGAGATTGCACTGAGAGGACTGTAAGATGTAAAGTAAAATTGGTGGCTCATCAGTATTGTTAAGCACAAAGCTGCAAATAAGCTTTCCTATGAAAGACAGATACACTCTCAAATAGGCTTATGGTTCTGTGCCTCAAGAGTTATATGCCTGAATTCTGAAAACAAATCCTACAGATTTAGATGAAATTCATGAAGAAGGGCCATGAGGATACCTTCCCTATCCTGCTGCCCTGACTTCGCTTTACTCCTAAACAATCAGATTCTGCAAACTACTGAACTGGATGAATATAAACAAGTTTTGCATGCTGAGGTTCATTTAACTATGATCTACTGGAGTCTGCACTCAAGAATTCAGGTCAGGCTCCAGAACTCTGAGGCCAAGTAGAAGAATCCTGTCTAAAAATGGCACTGTTTTAATTTTAATAAGCATGTACTGAAAAGTAGAACATCTTCAAGAAATGAAAACAATAAATGTGGCTAACATATACAGTCTGTAAGCTGCCACCAAAAAAGATATAGCGAGACAGATACTGTATCTAAAGTACAGAGAATTCTTAAGTTACATCATAGTGCCACTGACTTCAGTGACACCAGGATTTCACCTACTGTGTTTCATTTATGGACTTTACCCAGTCAGCTCCTGAAATTCTTACTTAGGCCCCAGTCCTGCAATGAGCACCGTGTGGAGTAATGCCAAATTTCAGTGGGGCTCTGTATGCTTCAAACTTACTTTAGGATCTGGGCCTTTGTCCTTACTTAAGGGAAATTTTCATTGAATAAAGTGGGAATATTTTGAGTGTAAGGACTTCCATATTTGGCCATATTCAAAATACCAGAATTTTGAGCATTTATTCTCAGTCTTAGACACACTCGTTTTTTTCCCCCTCATATGGTAAATTTCACAAATACATTTATAGGTTTCTCCTGTAGTGCTGAGATTTACCTTCCTTGGAAAGAGATGTTTATACTCTATTACAGTAACACAATAATTCACACAGCTATTGCATTCAGTTGACCTATTCCATATGATGTACATAAAAGCCAATATTCACTCTTGACAAACACAGAAACAGGGAGAGGGCTGGTCTGAATTATATGATATTTATCATTTTCATAACTTTAATGTATCATACTGGAGAGGACCATTCCATCATAGAATAATTGAATTAATCACAAGTTATGATGGCTTCAAAAAAGAAAACCTTCACTGGAGTTTCTCTAGCATTATAAATTACAAGTAAACTGTGTTTTACCTATTGTAATCAGCATCATGTTAGGCACTATGATTTTTTATTTTATTTTTTCCTTTCAGATGTCAGATAGCCATAGTGATGACTTTCCCATGCTGTTTGTTGAAGATGCATGATCTCAGCAGGAGCTAGCTAGCCACATGACTCAAATACCTTTGCACAGACTTTGATTTCTAAGATACAGTCCTTGTTTCTTTTATTCACTTTGAAGCTGCTTAATTACTGACACTTAACTCTCACAGATTCCCTCGGGGAATAAACACTCTTCACAGTACAGCTCAGATAAGTATCTAAATATCTTCTTTTCCCAGTACTATTCCTCAATCTGTCCATGATTGCCAATAAATGCTGCTTATTTAGAACAAGATTCTTTAAAATATGGTTCTGAAAAGCGACTATATATGTAAATGATACCATTTTACACAACTAATCTGTTTCTTCTGTGTAACTCAGATATATTTACTTATTTAGGGAAAAAACTTATTTTGTAATATTTCTCCCCTCTCACCCCCAAGGCACACTGAGTCCAACACATTTAGGGGATGGAGTTGGAATCTATCCTTTCTTATACTAGGGTGACCAGACGTCCTGATATTATCGGGACAGTCCTGATCTTAGGGGACTTGTCCCACGTCCCGACCTTACATCGGTCGGGACGCCCTTTGTCCCGATATCGGGGACTGTCCGGACCGCAGCTGTGGCGCCGCAGCCACAGCACCACCGCTCACCGCTTCCTGGGGCATCTCCCGGTGCCCACCTGCCGGCAGGAGTGCTGCGTGCTTGCAGGCGCCGGGAGCGTGCAGAGAGCCCTCCGACTCCCCCACCACACACCCGACCTGACCCACAACCCTAGGAGCCAGAGGGACCAGCCTGCCGGATGCTTCCCGGGATGGGAGCCGCCCCAGGTGAGCACTGCCGGAACTTCCCACCTCACCCCCTGGCAGGTCCCTTTGGCTCTTAGGGTGGGGGGCTCTGCGTGCTGCCAGCACCTGCAAGCCCCGCTCTGCGGCTCCGGCAGCTCCCATTGGCGCTTTTCCCTGCCAATGTGCACCATGGAGCCTGCGCTTGTAGTGGGCGCAGCACGTGGAGAGTCTGGAGACTCCCCTCACCGCTCTCATGCTAGGAGCCAGAGACCTCCCAGCAGGGCTGGTGAGTACGGCCAGGGAAGGGGGCAGGGTGTGGTGGAGTGAGTGTCTGGGAGGTGTGTGTGGGGCACTGGGCTGTGAGGGTGTGGAGGGTGCTAGGCAGTGGGGGAGGTTTGTGTGTTTTGGGGTGCTAGACAGTGGGGGTCTATTGGGGGTGATGGGCAATGGGGGAGATCTGTGTGTGTCAGGGCACTGGGAAGTATAGGTCTGTGTGGGGCATTGTGTAGTTGTGGTGGTGGGACTGTGGGGACAGGCACTGGGAGGGAGGAAGGAAGGAAGGAAAGGGAAATCTGTATGTATTGGGGAAGCTACTGAGTGGGGGGTTCTGTGTGGGGTGCTGGGCAGCTGTGGTGGGGCTGGGCAGGGTGTGTGTGCACAGCACTGTGCATTTGTGGTGGAAGGTTTGTAGGGGGGCTCTGGGCATTGTGGATCCAGGGGGCGCTGGGCAGGGGAGCTGTGTGGCGCAGCCTGGGCTCACCCCCAACAGGAAGGGGCACGCTAGTAGCACAGGCCAGGCGGACCAGTGTGCCTCTGGCTCTGGTTGGCTCCCCCCTCCCACCCACTCGTCCAATGTGTCCTGATATTTCACTCTTGTGATCTGGTCACCCTATCTTATACATCATCAAAATCATTAAGTTTCAACTACAGGGCCAATCAATTTCACCTGCATAAATGCAATGGAGACAAGGGAGGTAGCAGTCATCTCACTAAGGACATAATTTCGTCTCCAGACCCTTTATTGTTAGTGTTGATTCAGTAAGGAAGCCAGTTTGACCTTCAAATCCCAGGTTGAGTTTGCAGGAGTTTCCAGAGCATAACCATATTTTCAAACATCCCCTTTATTGTCTCTTATCTGTATAGTTTCTGGATGTTTACACAGGTGAATAACATTTATTGTCAATATCCATTTAATATTTTAACAATATTTTCATTTGTTGTGGGGTTTTTTTTTCCCTTGTTGGTTCACTGACAAAACACCTGTTGGCTTCTAGCTACAGCTTCTTCCCCTGAAGGCTTTGTGCTCTTTTGTGGTCCTTTTTCTTTACTGTCAATTGGCTCTTATTAGATTGGTGATCTGGCACTGGATTCTGTTAGTTTTCTAGGTAGGCCAGGAAAGAAACTATGCTGAAGGATTCTACCCACAAGTAGCTTTACCTCTAGAAACCTTTATCTCAGTTTCCCTTCTTTGTGCAGCAAAAACTCACCACCAATCTACTTCGTTTCACAGCTCTGCAACATGCAAACCTCACAGACCTCTCTTCTTCTCTTCACTCTTTGAGTCAGAAAGACATAAAGCAATGTTTAATTTCAAGCTGATACTATGTTTACTCAGGAGAGTGCACTTCCAGGGTACTCTCAACCCATCAAAACATGTACCCTTTCAATCCTTGTACATTTTTGGTAAAGTGTTTTAAGGAATCTTGTTTAAAATGTTTAGTCTCTGAGTTAAATTCATTCATGATGTAACTTAATTTTGGAGTTACAACAGAGATACATTTAGTACTCATGTTTAATCTTCCATTTATGCTGCACTATCAGTATGATTATCTGATTACTTTTGCACTGTAAGGATATTATATTTAGGCTTTGTATTTTCCTTGATGGAGAAAATACTGAAAATGTGTGGGTGTTGGAGGGTGGTGGTCTTGATCTTGCTAACACTAAACATAAAAGTAGTTCAAAAGACAGCTGGATTGAGATCTAGGATGTTTAGATAAACATATAAAAGTTATCAGAATGAAGAATCAGAATATAATAAACATAAACTTCTCAAATATAAAAAATATGCAGCAATCTTTTCTTAACACAATGTAGAATCATATAATAGAATCATGTAAAGGCAGATACCCACTCCACTTCAACAAATGTTAGTTTAGTGATCTCCAAAGGTGGATAGTTTAATTTGTTTTTTTGGCATAGTATCTCTCCCAGAGTCTTGTGTGAACTGGCTGAGTCTCCTCTACACCTCACTTTCTTGGCCTATCCAACACATAAACAATAGTTTAGTGTCTGAAACTCACCCCTTCCTGGTGTTTGCTCTATTGTAATCTTAAATAATACCCCACACCTAAGTTTGTCTTGGCAAATTGTTCCTAGAGGTTTTTTGCAGATGGTGTTTTTGGTCTAGTCAATAGTTCCCCCTCTCAGCCATTCTCACTCCCCACTTGGAGTTAACAAGATCATTTAGTCACTGTGAGTCAGCAGAAAATATTCTATAGCGGGTCTGCGTCTGACAAAATGGTGACACAATAGAAGAGCCCTAAATCCCTAGGTGGGATCCTAGATCCTGCCATCCTATTATGTTTCATAAAGCTACTATTTTCTTCCTTCTGTCTAGACTAGTCAAGAGCTTGAACCTTATAACCACTTGACTGCTCACGGTTTCCTCTTTATAAACAGAAGCCTCCACAAGATATGGCTTTGCTTCCCCTGTTTCAGGTCTGATACAGTCTGCTCATCTTCTGCTGTAAAGTGGTTTTCCATACATACCTTTCTGTATTAGTTTTGCCTAGGAGTTTTCAAATGTAGCCAGCCTCAACTGGCTTTAGCATCTCTCACAAAGGACTGCTCCTGCCAAAATCCACTCTACAGCATTTTATACAGTTAAAATAATTTTGTGATTAAGGGGCCTGATTCTCTAACTACTCTGGACTTTTAGGATTTTTTTTAATACAAAATTTGTCTCCTACTAATTCTTCCAATAAGTTAGTAGTGAAATTTACTCTGTTCTGTTACTCATGTATTAAACCATATTAGTGCAGGGCAGAAGGTAGTTAGAGGACTAGAACTCATTTTAAAGGTAAGAGGTGAGGGTTATACAAACATTTGTTAACATTTTTCCTCACAGATTTTAAAATGGTTTAGCTTTGAGGTGGAAGGAAGGAAACGAGGGAAGTTAGACTAAACATTGATGTTGACATCTGCGGCAAAGATGCCTTCAACCACTGGGACTTGCTCATTTATATTATATCTATTTAAATCTGTTTGCATTTCTAAACCACCAATCACATAATATCTGGAAGGCATTTTCTGTAACAGGTGGAAAAAAATAGGAAAACTTTCTTCCTCCACCAGTTTATTCTGTATTTGACAATATAACTATCTGTTTTTTGCCACAATTCTACATAGACTTATGCACATGCTTATCTTTACACTTGATGACTAGCCCAGTTGTTTTGAATGGGGCTACTCACTCACACTGTATACAAGTAAGCACACATGATGTAAGCGTAAGCACCAGGCCTTTTGGATTTTATTCAGCCTCATCATGCCATGTAGGCCTCTAGGTTGTAGTATTCCCAACAGGATAAGGTAACATGAGAAAAAGAAAAATAGTAGGGAAAGAGACTCTCACTATTTTATATATATATAAAATAAATACATGGGCAAAATAAGCCATGATCATAAGGGTGTACGGGAAGAGTTTTTTCTTCAAATAAAAACAAACCTTTATGGTATATAGATTTCCAAACTCATTTAGTTAAAAGAACCTTATATTTTCTTTCTTTGGCCAAAAGCACTTCTTGAGGCTGTAAACATGATATGTGAGAGCTGACCTGGAATATAATCTGATATCAGGATGTGCATTTATGCAATTCAGTTCATTATTTAAACATTTCTGACATCATAATTCTGAACTCAAATAAAAACATGGTAAATGGTAAGCAGATATGTTGAAAATCACATAGTTTTAGAATACAATCTGGGTTTTCAAGGCCACATGGGTTTAAACTGTTCAAACACAATACAAAAAAAGTCCAATAAACATCAGCAGATAATAGGAGGCAGGGAGCAGAAAAAATATAGGATTGACTTGTTTTGTTCTGGATGAGCATGCAATGCAAGTGGCCTGAGCTCGGAGTATTTATGCAGCAGTCCACATGAAATAAATTATCAAGTGGAGAGAGTAATTTGCCCTTGGGTTTTGTTGCTGAGAATACAGGAAGACATTTCTTATTTCTGATTTGACAACAGTATTGCTCAAGGCTTATTGTGGGCACACATTTTGATTTGACTATATTGCTGAGATTCTCCTTCTTAAGAATAAATTAGGTAAATATTATAATTTTTGTTTCTTGGTTTAAAGAGGATTATGACAATTTATACTTAAATAATTTATAGGGATTTTGCCAAATAACTTTAACTCGGTGTTTGAAATGCATACACAAAAATATGTATATCTGTAGCATGATATTAAATAAGGACTTTCACTGTAACAGCTGAGAGAGAACTTTTAGAGTGATTCCTTCAAGGAAGAGCTAACCCTATGAAAAACAGTAATTTGGATAAAGCAACAGAGGGTCCTGTGGCACCTTTGAGACTAACAGAATTATTGGGAGCATAAGCTTTCGTGGGTAAGAACCTCACTTCTTCAGATGCAAGTAATTTGCATGTTAAGCAAAGCATTATGGGGGCTTATTCATCACAAATCAGGAGACTACAGAGAGAATTTAAGACCAGATAATGGGAAATTTCAAGTTGAGCCTCACAAATGATTAGAGTACTGTTGTCACTTGCATTTCTTCTAGTTGATAGAATAGTGAGTTCAGGTTAGGAATGAAGCTGAAGACTAGTTCAGAAATTTCTATATTTGTATGTGCAAAGGGAGGGTCTTATCTTTGGATTGTGTTCTTAAGAACAGAAAGAACTTGTTGTCTGAAGACAATAACTTTACTGCTTCCTTTCCTTAACATCATACAGATATGCAGACAAAGTATAAGGGAGCCAGTCAGATAGATATTTCTATAGCAGCCAAGTTGATCATTCAACTGTCAGTTACAATGGCAGAAGTCCCATAGGCTCCCAAAGGAAAAAAATATACATAAACCATATTTATTTCAATGGTTTCTGTAAAAATGGGGATAATGGTGCTTATCTCCTTTGTAAAGCACTTTGAGATCTACTGCTGAAAACTTCCATAGAAGAGCTATGTATTATTATTAAGAATAGTACTAGTAATTTTAGTGCTGTACAAAACATAATTACAGTTCCTACCCTAAAACACTATATATCATCTAAATCACTTTCAAGAAGGATCATAATTTTAAGCATAAGCCCCCACCTAAGGCTATGTCTAAACTTTCAGAGTTTTTGCACTGTCAGTTTCACTGGTGATAGGGAACCGGTGAAAGAAAAGCGCTGGTTTGTGTTCTCACTTCCACAGGTGTCAAAAAGTGTCTACATTTGCAGCACTTCCATCGCGGATGAGAGCAGCACACTGAGAGCAGCTATCCCACAGTGTAGCTCTCTCCATTTTGATTATAGGTCTTGTGGGAAGGGGGAGGGGCGGGATGAGAGCAGGGTCCAAGCGGGGGATTATTTGCTCTGTGGAGCAGCCATGGTCACTTGCCCAGATGAGCACTTGAAAACAAAACAGGAAAAGGAGGTTCAAAGTTCCCGGGGATTTACGGGGGAGGGGTGGGCATCTATTTACTTGGCGTCAGAGCAGCAGAGCTGCTGACCAGAGTGGTCACCCTAGGCACTGTGGGATCTCCTCCAGGGGCTAAAAGCTGTTTACACAGGAAGAATGTGTCTCCACTTGCACATCGCTGCAAAAGGTTCAGTGGTAAGAATTGTACGCCTCTCATGGAGGTGGTTTTCTCTTTGCGGTGAAACTTCTGAGTTAGTGAAAAAAGTCATTGGCAAGTGTAGACGCTCCTGCCGTTTTTGTGCTTTAAATGGCATGTGTAGACATACCCTAAGACAAAGGACAAAAGAACCCGCCCAGGAGCTTTTGCTGATTACCACCAATTTCTACCACCTCTCTTGGAAGGGAGATAAATGAAAGGTCAGAGTTTTTGACTTTTTAGACTTTGGCTTTAGCTACACTGGTGCTGTACAGCACTGCAACTTGCTGCGCTCAGGGGTGTGAAAAAACACTCCCCTGAGCACAGCGAGTACAACGCTGTAAAGCGTCAGTGTAATCAATGCCTGCAGCGCTGCACACTCGCTTGCAGCACTGCAAGCTATTCCCCTCGGAGAGGTGGAGTACTTGCAGCGCTGCAAGAGCTCTCTCGCAGCGCTGGCAGCGCTGTGAAGTCCCAAGTGTAACCAAGCTCTTAAGAAACTTAAAGAACATTTTTCTGGAATAGTACTGTTCATGTCCCAGAGCAGACAATTTGAGTATCACAAAACCTTCAAAAAGAGTGGGCAGGGTCCTCCCATGGAATATGGGAGATCCAGGTTTAATTTTCCCCATTGGCCTGATGAGAAGAGATTTGAACTTGAGTCTCACATATTATAGGATATATATACCAAAAAACTGTATAACAGAAAAGAGGGAAGGGGAAAATTGAGTATACTCAATAGGAATTTTTTTCCATAGGAGCACATCTTTTCTGATTTGCAGTGATTGATTTGATGGAAGTGTTCGTCTAGCTCAGTGGCAGGTCATTTGCTTAGTAAATTAAAGACCAATGTTCCAACCTTATATGTAATTGAATTTATTTACTAGCTTGTATTTCTGTTTATGAAGATGAGAAAGGGTCTCCATTTGAGCATGTTTGTATAGCTGAACAGTGCACCTGCTTTTCAGGAGTCAGTGTCATCAAGTACTCTCATGGATTTACTTGTCTTGTCTCTCACTACAGAGGTCACTATTTGCAAAGCTGTCTAAATATAAACAAAAGAACAAGTACCTGTGGTACAAAATGCAATTAAAGCTAAAGGGCACTGCTATGACAAAGAATCAAAATATCACTGGCATTGTTATGAAATTATAAACAACTGGTAGTAATTTTAACAAGGAAAAAAGTTGGAAAATATAGAAGACACATTAGAATCTCTCTGTCTATAAAAATAATTAAAATCTTGTGTGCTTTGTGGCACAATGGGCCTAAATTCTGTTCCAGAGGTCACTGGATTATTTGTCAGTCTAATGCAGTAGACTGGAAAAGTTGAAGCAGTAACCTTAACATTAAAAAAAAAATGAGGATTTTAATAAATATGAAATAGATTATTGCTTGCATCATTATTTTATGTTTATTATGATATTCATTTCAATTTATTCTACACCTTCCCCACACTTTCAGTATGCCACACTTTCTTTTATTAACGATGCTTAACAACTGAATTGGAAGCTGAAGGTGTTAGAAGCAGCAGCTGAGGCTTTTGGCACCTGGAAGGCAGTCTGGGAATGTAGGATAAGAACATTAGCTAGATGCTTCTCCTAAAATGATCAACATTGTGTTAACAAGGGTTTGATTTAGTAATCAAAGACTTCAGTATCAGTCACCTTGATTGGATTTATTTAGATAATTATTTAATCCTGCATCTTGCACTCTGGTTCTGAATTTGGCTCACAAATTGATATTCTTATAGCCAGCCTGCTGGTAGGTTTGTTCTATTTCCTCTTTTCCACAGATAGACGTGTTATTTATTTATATCTTTTGGGTAAGTCCATCAAATTTCACAAACATAAGCAACTGGACTTTGTTAGTATATCACTAAAAAATAATATTCCTCGCTTAACAATTCTTGTAACGGTTATATATGTCTGGTCATTCTTAGAAATCTAGCATCTTCTCTTCTTAGCATGACTCACAAAGCATCACATGGAAGTCTGGCTCATAAGTAGTTATAGACCATATATAAAAGTCCAGTTCATAGCTCAACAATTTGGAAAATTAACAATGTTGATATTTTTATTGTCTTCTTTAGGTTTCAGAATAAATGTCCAATTGAGATTAATAGCGGCTCTTGTCTGATTGTTGTAAAAAAAAATTTAAGAAGGAAGGGTAGTTTTCTAGGCCTGATTCTCATTTACACAATTTTGACAGTATAAAGTAACATTAAAGTGGCTTTAAAGGTAATTTACATCCCTTACAAACCTTCTTTACACTAAGGAGCCTTAATGTAAGTTAATATCAACCCACTGTACATCATTAAAGGGGGCTGCCAAGCTAATATAAACTGAACAAAACTAACCATATCACTGAGCAACACCAGGAGTACACTGCATTTCTTCTCTTCCTTGTTCAAATACAGATGGTTGATGAGGTCAAAAGTTCTTGCTGTAAAGATAACCAGAGCTATACAACATGCAGCACATGCAATGCATGATGATAGTTAGAATACTCCCAGTAAGTCAGTTTGACAAAAAAATGATAATAATAATAATCTGTCAGATCATTCATCTGACCTTGAATGGAAAGGCATGCTACATGCAAGCAGATCTCTTGACTCTTCTGCTATCCCTTACTAAGCTCAACCAATTTAAACTATAATTTCACTCTTGATTTGTCTGCTGCTTTAATCTTCACTGAAATAAAGAAGTAAAATATTTCAGCAGGGTGCATAAAGGTTAATTAACCAAAGTTTTCCTTTCTATTGAACAAATTAAAATGATCTTTTAGTGCTGCATAGCCAGCTAATATACTAAAGTATTTCACAATGTCCACTATGTATAATAAATGTATGTCTATCATAATGTGAGTTGTGATTTTTTTTTAAATTGTATATGACATATAAAGCATCTTAAATTATTGTAATCTAATATCACACAGTTACAACCAGAGAAGATCTTCAAAAGGCTTGGTTGTTGGTTTTTTTGGTGTTTTTTGTTGGGGGGGGGGGCGGCGTTGCTTTTGGCTCAGTAATTCATTCACAAGTCACAGACTGAATCAGGAATACTAATACTGCATGAGTGATATTATTATGATTTATTATTTGTATTGCCCACCCCTGGACTCCAGGTAAAGATGAGAACTTGAGGAGTCTGTGGACATTAGAAGAGATGGGATCCAAGGGAAGTAATAGATTCATAGGGACTATAAAAATATGTAGAGAAAGAATTGGCAATAAAATACTGACAAGCTAATGACGAGTGCCCCAGACAACAATTTGGATATCTGGGGCCTGGTCTTACTCCCATTTAAATCAGTGACAAAGCACCCATTGATTTAAATGATATAGGACTGAGTGTTAAATCCTTGGATGTCAAACACATGCAAAAAGGGAGAAATGACCCATGAAGCTGGTGATATCACAGAACCAATAGAGGGATGCAATACCAAAATTACTACTGCACATCTACTAGGCATGAAAGAAAACACTCATTTACCCCCATTTAAAGAAAGGGAGCCAAATATGTTAGAGCCCACATTTCTTTCCAAATGATATTTGACTGAATGCTAGAAAGAGATGAATCATGAAAGGCACTAAAGGAAGAAACTTCTCCAACAAGACACGAAGCTGAGAAAATATTTATCACCGTAAAGATAAACGTATTGGATTAGAACTATAAGAGACAAGTGAAAGATTAATTTTATGCATATCTTGAGAATTCTGCATAATTTTGTAATCTAATAAAAGTGGCCTAAGTAAAGGGTTAATAGAGAAGAGTGTGGTGGGTCAGGGATGAATTTGCTGGGTGTGACAAGTAAATAATTATATGTATTCTTTCATTTTGTATAATCTCTAAACAAGGATGTTTACAGCACTCAGAAATGTTTTGATTTGCATGAAATTGGAATTAACTTGTCTGAATTGATGATTAATACAAAAGGTAAGCTGAAGCATTGATATAATAGGTTACAGTCTCGAATGGAACAGTTCACTAACTGTAGTGAGTTGTGCATTAATTAAATTCCATCAGTTTGAACTGGCACTAACGGATTTTACAGTTGAACTTTAGAAACATAACTAAAGAAAGCCTCTAAAATAGCATACTCGCTTAGAATTACAGGGTCACATTCATCCCTGGTGTAACCAATGGATTCCAGTGTGGCGCTGTGCTTAAAAATAGATGGCAAAAGTGGCCCATAGATTTTTTTTCTTTGTTGGGGGTGGAGTGGTGGTGGAGACATTGTTTAATGTAGTTGGTGTCACAGCTCACTTATATATTTCTTTTTTATAATATATATTTGTAATGGAGTGCATTTGACAGCCCTGTATTCCTATAACTTCCATAAATTAAGGGTGTACATTATTAACCAGTGTCAGTCTTTTCAGAGTCAGCCTTAACCAGAGTAGACCTCATTAGTTCATTTAGAGCAGCATTTTTCAGCTTTTGAGACCTACCATACCACATCTTAATATCAAAACATTTCTCTACATACCACCATCAAAATTTAAATCGGTGTAGTTATAAAGCATTATTCTGATACGTCAGTTTTAAACCAACCTGTGTGCCACTTGATTGTGGTCCATTTACCATTGATGGCACATATCCTACTACCGACTCATCTCTGAATTTGGTCCTAAGTTAACATAAAATGCAGAGAGTGAATGCCAGAAAAAAAGTGTAAACTGGATCAACTCCCTTTAGATTCACTTGTGACTTTTTATTTACAAGATACAATTTACCAACACAGACTTGGACAACTTACCTGCAAACTTTCTATCCCTTGCTTATTTCAAGGCAGTCCAGATGCATTACGCTCCTTAATACATTTCAGTTCAGTTATCAAAGTATTTAATTTACCAAGGGAAGCATCAGAGGACAAACCACTGGTGGAACAGCTGTCTTACTACCTGGGACACATCACCATGCATTTCTTGTGAAGATTTCTCACAGAAAAGGAAATTTGCTTTAGAGCCCTGTGGCAATTGCAGTCTTCTCCTTAGTATTTGAGACACAAAAAAGAAAAAAAAATCTATGGTTTCATGGAGGATGAGGACACAAGGAAAGGTATTCTGCTACACTTTTGCTGTGATTCATTCTATGTAGTAAACTTACGGAGGAAGAGAGGAATGTTTTTAAAACAGGAGGTAAAAATAGTCATAGTCAAAAAATATAATTGTAAAACCTCACCCTCGCACCAATCCTTAGTAAACAGGATTGTTGGAGGAGGGATGGAAGCTTACCCAATCACAATGATCAGCAAACCTATCTCATGAATGTTACTACAGCTGTATGGCTATAATCACATCTTCAGCCATCTCCTGTCCCATGCAAGAAGTAATGGTTGGTGGAACTACATAATCATGTTTCCACCATCCCCACTCACTTCTGCACTTGTTCTGTTTCTGCTCCAGACATTCCAAATATACACTGATTATTACAGATAAATTTCAGCCTAACCGTATTCATGATCTGTTCCATTTGATGCTTTGCGACATTTGCATGGTCACCTACGTTACATAACATTGTTTCTGTTCCCTGAATTCATGACAAATGTTTCAAACAGGAGAATAACAAATGTTGACTAGGAAACAGTTTTATTCCCAAATTGATACTCTTATTCATATATGAATATAGGTATTCATATATCACCCCTCAACTAAGCAATAGCAATACAGGTTGGATTCTTGTTTGAGGAGAAATAAGTGACAAGGAACACTGGCATATTCTGAGTGCAACTTGCTTTATACACACCAACCATCCATACTTGAATGGGATGTTCCATGGATTTATCAGGATTAAATTTGGTTAAGTATTAATATGACCATTTACAGGCTGGCAACATGTCGGAAATATAAATGCAGAAATTATGTATCCCTCTGAACAGATCAAACAATAGAGAAAAAACATGATCAGTTAATCTCAGATGATGGAGTTGATGCAAGATGGTAATGTTAACAGTGTAATGAATATTAAATAGAAGTAATCATAGAAATGAAAAAATAAATAAATTGGGGAATTAGTTTTAAAGGGGCCTCTAATAAATTATATTTAATAGCCAGCTTTTTGTAAATAACATTGCAGACCTTTCAGCTTTCTCTTATCTTAGAACCATCCAATCTTTTGCATTGTAATTCTATGCATTGTTCACATTCAAGTATTGTAACTACAGTGATGAAATTAGCATCAATGTAAATAATTTTTAAAAGTAAGAATGTCTTGAAGTTTTTTTTTAATGGTAAATATGCTAATCTGAATGCATCATGCATGGTATTTGGAAATTAATAGTTTTGGACAGCAACACACTGTTTCCCTTACAGCTAGAGCTGGGTGAAAAAATTTAGTCACTTTTGGAAAATTTTTGGTCAATTGGAAAATTTTCCCCATGAAAAATTGTAAATTATGGTTGACTGAAACATTTTGTGACTTTGTATAGAGTTTACAGCATTGTCCCGGTAAAACAATATTTTAAAATATCAAAATGTTTTGTTTTTAAATTTTTTTAATGAAATGTTTTGAGTTTTGTAGTCACGTGACTTGTCATTTCAAAATTTCATTACATTTCTTTTAAAACCCTCAATCTAAATGACCATTTTTTTTTAAATTTTGGGATGACCCCCCAAAAATTATTTTGGTTTTCCAGAACTGCCACTAAAAATAAAGATTGCTTATTCTCACAGCTCTACTAGCAATACTCAATTTCATGATCCTTACTCAATGAAAACTTCCATTAAATTTGGTGGAACTAGAAACTATGATGACTTGAACCCTAGATGTACCAAAGATAGATATACTTGTATTCAGCTCTTAAACAGCATTATGCATTCAGTACTGAATAGAAAATAACATCAATGCAAACGTGGAATCTACCTTGAAGAATGCCCTAAGTTACCCATTTAGTTCTAACAATGTATTTCTGCTAGGTTTGGGACATAATTGGCACTTAAGAAATATTCACAAAGCATTACCTCTTATTGCTAGTAGAAAAGACCCAAAGAAATTCTGGGTCATTATGCAAAAATTACTAATTAAGAGCAAGTAATTTTGCAGTTAATTTACATGTTCATTTTAGAAAACTAAAAAATATGTAATATGTTCTTTTTGTTTTTCATAAAATAATCTTGACCCACGGGGTCACAGAATGTTAAAAGTAATATGAATTATAGAATAAGATATTGAATTTTTTGTTGTGGCTAATGATTACTTTAACAGTAATTGCATAAAAGAAAACATTTTCTTGTTAAGTAAATGTTCATTACCTTTTACAGCTTCTGTCACTGGAAACAAAATGTGCCAAAATTTCTACATTCTTTGATGAGGTCTCTGGGAGCTTTAAATTAAACTGATCAAATCGAAAACAATGCATCATATCCATCAAAATGCACTTGCCTATTTGAATCCAAAAATGAAAGAAGCAGCAAACTTCAGGTTCAATTGTGACAAACTGATGCCAGGCTAAATTTCAGGGTTAAAGAGATAAATAATTATTAAAATCTAAGTAAAGATTTTTTTTAAATGTAATTTTCCCTTATACAAAATTGTCAATAAAATCTGTGAAATTTTGGAAAGTTTACAAAACAGAATATGGTTCAAATTAAGCTGTTTATCAGCACTCATCCCTTGGTTCATCTAGAAGACAGACAGACTGAAAAGAGTTTACTCAACAATCATATATGGTCTTTATTTTTAGTCTAATTGGCCCATACTCACGGATACTCCCATTGAACTCAAGTAGGAGACTTGCCATTGAAATCAGTCAGCAGAAGACTGGGCCATTCAAATTAGAAATTTTGCCTGTTTTTCTGAGGCATATCTGATATGCCACATCTGACCTAGATCCCTGTGTAATTTTGAGCTGTCTTAACTGACTTTTCTATTGCTGTCTATATTTATATTGCATATTACATTATTTTAAGAGTCCTTGCATGTGATGGTTTCCTTATTAAGTTTATAATAGGAAAGTATTTATCCACAGATCTTGCATGCCAGTTAGATTCCCTTAGTAAATTGAACTATTTAACCAGCCATACTCATGATCCTTTGTGTAATGTCACGTGGCGTGGTTTCTGAATGATGAGAATCGGGTAGGAAATGCTAACTACTGCCTGGGAAAGATTCATCCTCTTTCCCTTCCTAATTGTCAGTCAGCTAGATGGCATACAACACTGGTCCACAAAGAGGCAAATACAAGCTCACAAGAAAGAACAGTTAATAGTCAAAAAGTACCACAATTAAACCTGACGGATTGAAGAACATTTTCCTCTGTAGATGCTGGCCATATTTAGTTGTTCCACAGATGTGAAGAAAAGACAACTTTATTAATTTTAATTCATTTAAGTAAATTGTAAATATAAAGATGGCTTAATGAATCCAAGGAAAAAAAGATTAGTCATCTGTTATTACTACCATTACAACTTGATACATTGTTGTTTTTCTTAATCATCCAATGAAAATCAGAGTTTGAGCTTTAAAAATGTGGGTTTTTTTTCATGGTAGGTTAAATAAAGTTTTATTTTTATATGTGGTAAAACTAATCTGTATACTCTGTTGGAAAAATTAAAACTGACATCTAAATATTCAGCATAGCATAAGAAACATAACATAGACAGATAAATCCTGGTGTATGTCACCTAGTCATAAGAGCTCATGATACCATTGCTAATATGTTCAGTTAATTTAAAGTTATTAAGTGAAACTTCAGTGTAAATCCTATGATCTTTCATAAAAAAAAACCTGCTTTTACTAACTGGTCACAATCATACTGTAAGTATGTGCAATAAATAAGGTTCCTCATTGCTTCCCAATCCCACATCAAGACACATATTCAGTTCAATAAGGAATTCCCAAGGGTTGAACATCAATATTTTCCTGTAAATACTCCTAAACAGGGCTGTGGACATCTGCTTCTGCAAGTTCTTCCCATGTGTATATTACTGAGTTTTTCTTTCCCTCTGCATTCATTAGAATATGTAACATAGAATATCAAGATAATGAGCTATCGGCAATATAGTCAAATAAGCTTTCTGACTAAACAATTCCTTGCAATATCATAAACATAAGTCCCCTATGTACCTCCATCTACCATATATTTAAAATGCAGAGAAAAAGAGTGGCAACTTGCAGTGTCCTCAGAAGGCTAACAAATCCAGGCTGTAGAAGATTAGGGGGAAAAGCATGTTCTCAAGTTAAATGTGAAATCCAAGTTCCATTAAAGTGAATGACAAATCTTCAGTTGACTTCAGAGGGGCCAGGTTTTCAAAAAAGCTTTTCAAGGAGAACACCTTGCTGATTTAAACAAGAAGAAAGTGCTGCCAGAGCCCAAGCTCAAATATCTCTTCTTATTTGAATTATAGCAGCATTGTTTAGGAGAAAAACAGTTTGTTAGGTAACCAGGTCCCGAACCATTTAGATTTTTTGGGGGGGGGGGGGGGGGGTTAAAATCAACACCTTGAATTCTGTGCAGACACTAAACAGCATCCAATAAACATCCCTGAGCACAGGTCAAAATCTTCACTTTGTAAAACTTTGTTTAATAAACATTCTGCACTAGCCTATGTTTTCAAGTGATATAAAGTGTAATCCCAATTACAGCACATTACATCACTCTTGTCTGGCCTGCACTAAGATGGAATGGGAGACCTGTACAGGATCATAGGAATGTCCATATTGGATCAGACCACTAGTCCACTTAGACCATTATCTAGTCTCTGACAATAGCCAGATGCTTCAAGTGAAGATAGGAGAAACCAAGAATTGGGAAGAAAATAAAGTTTTAATGCTGAGATTTTACACCCTAAACATCATCTAACAAAAGCAGTCAAAGTTTGTTCTTCTAGCTCCCAGAACCATCATAATTCCCCCTCCTACTGCTTTCAGTAGCAAGTGGGATAGAATAGTTTTTCTTTATTGTCAACTGCTAATACAAAGAGGCAGGAAATGTTGGGCCTAGATGGGCAAAGTGTTCAGGAATTAGGGTTTCTCAACACACAGTTATTCAGAAACTGCTTTCAAACAGCTGGATTAAGCTAACTAGGAGCAAGGCACTCTGATTAGAGAATAGAAGTGTCCACACCTGGAGTTATTCAGGAAGAGCTGTTTCTGAACAGATACACATATAGACAAGGCCTTAACACTCATTGAAGAGAATGAGTGTTGAGGGTGCTCAACAACTATATAAATGCTAATGAATTTGGGTCCTTAGGTAGTAAGGCACAATGGAGATTCACACACTTGCTAGATCAAGCCCCATAATCTCTAGGACATCTGTGTAGCCAAGTAATAGAACATTATAAATCTTGGATTTTCCTTATCAGATTCTATAACAGATATGCCTTCCATCTTGTATAGTCATTTACAACTGTGAATGTAGAACTATCACAGCAGACTTATCCTATTGCATAGACCAATGGCAGAATTTTACACTCACATTGCAGAGGCATAAATGACTACCTCATGTGTAGGGATGTGGACAAACAACCTCTTAAGTGTTTTATGCCTCCTCACATTACAGAGTGAGTCTGAGGATAGGATCAAAAAACAATATTCCCTTGTTTGAAAATCAACTTTCCAGTCCAATAATAAAATAAAGGAAGATGGATAATTATATAGCTACCTTGGTAATCCAAAAGCTGAAACTGAACCATGAGATGGGACATGGTGCTTACTTTGAAAATGTAAAAGCTCACCTTGATGTCTTTGAGAGACCTGCTGGTGAATACTGAAGTGTTACCACAAGGTTACTTTCCTCTTGAGTGCACTGAAGCATAAACAGATGATTTTGGAGGGTGAGGGGGAGAGAGGATAAACAATGTAGCTGTGATGCCTATGACTGAGGAATCTGAGTTTTATTTGTATGGGTACTTTTCTTTGATCAGCAAGGATTGTTTGTTTGTTTTCCAGGCATTATATCTATCTATCTGTATAAATAAAACATTTCCTTCTCCTTTAAGGAGCAAGGATTGGCATCATGTCAAAATCTCGATATATTGGTATGCAGCTGGCATATCTACTGAAAAAAGTGTAAATCAAAACTGTGATGTGCTATTTCATGTCAGATATGCTTTTCAGAGATAAGAAAATCCCATTGCAAATGCTGATTTTTCAAACTTATTATGAATCATAACCAATATTCACTGAATGCTAAAAATGCAATAAAGAGCATGCACCATTTCAGTGACATTGCTTTCAAAAATTGATGTGATGCTGAGTTACCTCCTGGCAGCCCTTCAAAATGAAGATATTTTTAATATCTCAGGTCATGTAAAACTAAACAGGTTAGCTTAAAATTCTGTGCAGTATCATTTGTACAAACTGCCAATAGCCATCACAAGATAAGCATTTTCTACTGTACTAAGGAATGCCACTAAGAGGATCATTTTTCTTCTCTTCTTGGATGAATCCAATTGTTTCACTCAATGGGGCTTCAATTTAGCTAACAGCATTCTGTGCACTCTAAGATAAGGCATGACCACAAGCAAAAACTAACACAGTGCTAATCATAAATTCTTTAAATCCACAATTCTCACATTATAGCATACTTCATAAATAACCAAAACCACAACGAAATTAGACCATTGTTCTCAGGAAATAAGGATTCTTTACAAAAGAAACATTATAATTCATTCCCAATCTACGGACCTTTCCGTCAGATTGTGCATATAAGAGCACAGGACTCACCAATGATTTGACATTGTAATGTCTTAACTAGACAGAAATAATGTAAGGCATGTACAGATGTACAGGGCATTTAAAGTGCTTGTACCATATGCACAACAGGAAGGGGGGAGGAGGGAATCCAGCTATTTCCCCCCAAGTCATGTAAATCAAGAAAATATGAGATATTTTGTATATTGTATATTTGTTCATCTACTTTATATTTTAAATGCTATAAAATATTTTTCATATATATATACACACACATACACACACACACACACATATACACTCTCTAATTCTTATATATATGTTCTTTCTAATTCTTTACCTTTTACCCTCTGAATCTGAGGTGGAAGATGTTTTATGTCATGCAAAATATTTCAAGAGCAGTTTGCAAATTCATTTTTAATGAATTACGAAACACGCATACTATACATACATTTAATCATAATACTATAAGACCACCTCATTAACTATGGTGTCAGTTGCCTAAGTGGTAGTGTTAAAGTGGATACTCAAACAACAACTATGCATGAGTTGTGTTTTTTAACTGTGGTATTTGGGATATCTTTCCCAATCCAAAGTACTTCATTTTCTTCTGATTCTTGTGTGGCACATATGGTAAAGTATGAACCTCATAAATTTGATTAAGTAACACAAAGCATAACACAAACAGGAAAGGCTGTCCTAACAGAGTTAAAAGTACAGTAGTTCTTTGCTGAACTATTAAAAATCAATCACTGTCATGATTTTAGACCCATTTTTATTAGTGAATTATTCATTAAATGTTCCTGATTTTCTTTAAATGTATTCATTATTTTCAATTAATCACCAGTGAATAGGCTGGACAAAATTTTTACATTATGATTGTTTGCTTCAGCTATAGTATTCACTATTTATATTGGATGAAATTTGTTCCTGAGTAGAGGGCCAGGTTGAGGCCTATGTCTACACAGCAACTAGACACCTGTGTCTGGCTTGGGATTGCAGGGCTGTTTCATTGCTTTGTAGACTCTGGGCTTGGGCTGGAGCCTGGGCTCTAGGACCCTTTGAGGTGGGAGGGTCCCAGAACTCAGGCTTCAATCCAAGGCCCAAATTCTACATAGCAATGAAACAGCCTGGCAGCCCAAGCCCCACAAGCCTAAGTAAACTGGCATAGGCCAGCTGTGGGTTTTTCTTTGCTGTGGAGACATACTCTGTGACACTTCAATCTTACTTACACCCTCAAATTGAGTTTAAGAGCTTTATCCTGCAAAGTGCTATGCACAGAATGAGGACCAAGACCTCAGTAGGTCTTAAATGATACAGTGGTGGCCTTCTGCACAAAGGTGAATTTCACTCACTGAATGGTTGGTGACCTAAGTCACCTGTGACTTAATCCTTCACCATGGAAGTTAATGGGAGCTTTGTCTGATATCAGTAGGCACAGGATCAAACCACAGTATTGCTTCTTCTCCCATATTGGGTCACTTATGTATTTTCAATAAGAGAACAAACAATGAATAATGAACTTTTGTACAATTTTTTTTCATGTTAAAATGTGTAAAACATTTGAATATGCAAACACCGTCACAAATACCAACTGGCTTTCTGAATATTCATAAGTAACATGAACCCCAATGAAACAGAGCGTTCCCAACTTTTCTCTGTCTTCATAAAAAAATTAATCTTGTTCACCATCTCCACTTAAAACCAATGAAGAGTCTCCAACTGAAAAACGAATCTGCTCAATTCAGAACAAATTAAGAATCCAGTTTTAAACTTTTCTGAGGTTCTGTTTTTTTCAGATCTGAGCGTAGCTCCATAATCTGGTTTCTGGTTGCTTTGATCTATGTGGGGAATACAAACCAGGTGGAAAGCTGCCCTAAAGGACAACCTGGGCTTTCCCTGGTCAAAGCTAATGTCTGGGTGACATAAATGACTATAGTCAGCTCTATACCACCTACCTCTCCCACTCCTCCCCCTGCACAGCACACATATATGCTGGAGAGTGCTACACTCTGAAGATTCTGTTGTTGGCTCTCCTCACCAAACCCAGAATCAGAAGGTAGGTGACTTTCTACCATGTCTTCATTTATGTCCCATCTGAACTTCAGTGTGCCTAGAGTAGCTTATGGAATCTTGCTCTGACAATTTGTAGAGGCAAGGGATCATCTATGACTATTAGATCTAGATCCAATTTTTTTACAAAGCTTGGAGGTGTCATATGTAAGGTTTTGGGGGGCCCATCATATCATGTTATATTACAGCATTTAACTGATCTAGAAGTACCACACAGGTTGTTGTTGGGAAATTACAGAAATACTAACATGAATTTCAATGACCATTTTACTTCATTTTAATATTCAAACTAAGGACTTGTCTCATAAAACTAATCCCATTGAAATCATTGAGGCTATTTGTGTAAGCACTACTCACTTGACTGAGGACTGCAGGAACTATGGTTTGCAGGGAGAGGGGGAAAATGTACTCCACAGAGCTAACATCAATTTTACTATAGGACTGATAAGGTATAAAATCATCACATTGACCAAAAACATCCAAGCCACAACCTTTAATGGGGGTTTTGACTGATAGGTATGCCAAGAATGTATTTGGATGCCTTCTTGACTTACATATGTAGTACCGTTAAAAGCAGCTCAAGGAAAACAAGCAGGATTTGGCCTCTCAGTAATTCCAACTGTGGTCTTCCAATGTTTCCAAAGATTCATGGTTCTAGTTTACCTTCATACCACTGTTACTATAAATACCTGAATCATCTTTAAAAAGAACAGGAGTACTTGTGGCACTTTAGAGACTAACAAATTGATTAGAGCATAAGCTTTTGTGGACTACAGCCCACTTCTTCATCTTTGTCAGTTTTCTTCAAGAACCCTTTCTATAACATTGTTATATCGTACTGTTGCAAATTATTTCCTCTGATTTTTTCCTATGCTAATCCACATCAGTGTTTTTGCTCTTCACCTCCCTTATTAGATATGAATAACCTGCTTACTTAAATACTATTATTGCCATTGGAGAACTCAGTTTGGTGGACTGTCTCCACTCAACTCTTTCTATATGAAATACAAGACCATTTCTTTACTTCATAGTGCAGTCCCACTTGTGGCAAGGCTATGAAACACTCTGTGTGAGCCTTCAGTGGTTTCTAACTTTTATTTCTCACAGCTTCCAATCACTCTCTGCCACTTCTCCTTTCTTTGCACACTACTATACATCAGCTTAGATAATTGGTTTTAGACACACACACTGCATGATATCAATAACATGAGAAGTTTGTGTGCTCTCAGCATGAGCACCTGAACTCATTCTCTTCACTGCACTTGCTAACAGACAAGAGTCAGATTCTGATTTGCTTTACTGTGAGAATTTAATATTTAATGGGTCTGTTTTGGTCAGAATTTCAGTAAAAATATCCTTCCTCTGTCAAAACTCTACAGTAAAAATGATACAGTAAAATTCAAAACACTGCAACTTACAGCAATGTAAATACTTGTGACACCTTAGAGACTAACAAATTTATTAGATCATAAGCTTTCGTGGACTACAGCCCACTTCTTCGGATGCATATAGAATGCATTCTATATGCATCCGAAGAAGTGGGCTGTAGTCCACGTGGGCTGTAGTCCACGAAAGCTTATGCTCTAATAAATTTGTTAGTCTCTAAGGTGCCACAAGTACTCCTGTTCTTCTTTTTGCGGATACAGACTAACACGGCTGCTACTCTGAAATGTAAATACTGTGGCTTTGGGTAGTACTATCATACAGAGGCATTTTTCTCCAATAATCCCTTGGAAAAGTTCTGTAGAACTTAATGGAAAATTAGACCTTTTCCATAGCTTTTTTTTTTTTTAAATCATTGTATAGAATTCAATAGAGAAGTATACAGAAGTCTATAGGATGTTTTTAAAAAAAACAAACAAACAACGAAACAAAAATACTATGGAAACAGTGCAACTGTCTATTAAATTCTACAGATTTTAGAGTAATTATCATATAGCCCTACCACATTTTCATAGAACCAAATTGGTTTAATATCATCCCTTTTATAGTTTACCTATGTGATTCTTCCATAAGGCAAGGTTTTCTCACTGCTAAGTGCATTTCCTGTGCTGGCTGAAACCAAGATGTTCAAAGACAAGTAAAATTTACAAATACATTAATAATATATGAATTTTACTTCTCCCAATTTGACTCACAGATTCTAGTTCAAATTGGTTTCCCCCCTCCACCTCCCCCCCCCCCACCCCAGTACACCCTTTATAACTTGTCAGTAGTGACAATCCAGGGTTCAGAGACTGGTTTCAGTTAAATTGCAGCCTGGGATGTTCAGATGCTTATTCTGATCATAGCAAAACATTTCTTGAAATCACATTAGTGTTAAATCATTTATCTGTGCTGAAGTGGTGCTCCTGAGAGGAGGGAGGGCACAGAGATGCCTAAAACCACTTCCCCATCCACTTCCCTCCCTCACTGATGGGTTTCTTGAAGGCCAGTTTGGCCCCTGGTTCATATTAGAGTAGTCTCAGGGCTGCTCTAAATTGAACCTTGCTGCAAAGGCCCCTAAGGAGCCATTCACAAATGGGCATAGCCAGAGTGCAGCAGCCCTCCAACATGCACATTTCCTGCAGCCACACACCTAGCACTCCCTCTACATTGTCTGTTATCCCATCCCTATAACACCTGGGAATTCCCCCGTGCCAAGAGAATCCTCAACTGGTTGATTAGGCCAGCTTTACTACATTGATGTACCACTGGAGAGGTGCCAAGGGGACAGGATTGATCCTTGAAATCTCAGAAAAGGCTTTTCTGTGACACTCCCAATATTTTCTGATTTTGACTAATTAGCTATATTGCAAGGATTTTGATATTTCTGCTTTCTTCCCTGTCTGAAACTAAGGAAGCAGTGATGCACACCATATAAAGTGAATTGAGCTATTTTACACCTTGAGAAATTGAAGAGTCATTATGATTTTTATTTATCCAAATCATCTGGTCTTCCTTCTTATGTATGATATCATATCAGTCTATTTACTCTACATTCATTGAAGTACAGTAGCTGGTAATGACAAGGCTGGACTCATGATAATGTTTCAGACCTAATCTAAAGCAAGCATATTCCTACTACGTACCTTCTACTTTAAAATAAAATAACAATATTGTTTTGAAACATCAAGGATCCTCCTTCCTTTTCCAATGAAGCAACTGTTTAAAAAAGACAAAAACAAGGAGAGCTGGCTTGCTAGCTAGAACACACAAGCTGAAGCTCCTGTTTGCCAGAGATGTACAGCTGTGTTTGTGCCCCTGCTGATCCATCTGGAGAGCATGCTAATTTTTAACTGAGGGGACTGTAAAGGGAGAACCATTAGTGAGCAAGTCCATAGCATGTAGTTTTTAGACCTCTACAAATATTTTCATTGCTTTCTTTTTAATCTCTTTTTTCAGGTTCTGGGGGACTTTCTCCTCAGAGCATAACAGCACTGTGCTAAATGCTAAGACATACCTTTCCAAGGACTGATCAACTGTTGTAATATATGGCCAGTGTCTCTCTTCCAAGGGCTCTGCAGAGAGCACCTCTGCATCATCCGCAGTCTATATGAAGAGAGGGGAGACTGCAAAAGTCAGAGGTAGAGCTCCAAGGAGCTAACCAGAAAAGTTAATATAATTGCAAGGTTTATTTTTTCTGCATAGCACTCCTGGGTGTCCTAATTGCCTAGTGTCTTAGTATGGTTGCAGTGGAGGCAGCCTGCCAGAGAACTGGGGGAAGCCTTACTATGAGCAAGAGCCAGCAAGGAGTATGGCCCCAACATCTCACCATGAAAAAGGGTGCAGTGAAAGAGAGGGAGGAGCTGTAGTCCCTAAAGAGACAAAGTGAAAGAGATTTCTTCCAAAAATACCCTCTTCCAGCTTTGAACATGGGAAGAAACCATCTGGCCCCTATAGTGAAGGAACACCATTTTTCTTGAAATCCCTACATAATAATACAACACATTTTTGCCTTTAGATCAGTCACAGTTGAGCTTTGATATAACACAGCATTTCTTTCCTCATTGTATAAACACTAAAAGCACAAGACATAAGAAAACAAACTCTCTTCGGTAAATGAGAGAGAGGGTTTCTCCACTTCCTCCTAAGTGCATTTCATTTCAGGGAAGGGTGTGTAAAATGTCATTAACTTCCTAGTTTTGTTTACTGCTTGGAAATTCCTTTGAAAGTTTATTTTTTCAACCATGTCAATGGACACAGAACTTGTTTTAAAAAACCCACTGAAGGCACCTATATAGAAGGAGTCACTGCATTTATACTTAATTTAGCAAATAATGAATTTTAAGAGTTTCATTGTATATCTACAGTGAAAGCTAGGATTTGAAAAGAATGCACTGAGATGGGGAAATAATTGTAATCTGTACTTTATATATCCAAATTTTGTAATTAATTCTCAGTAGTGAGTAGGAAGATGGGACTAACCTGTGTCTGAGACCAACTATACACACTGGATAACCATCCTGTCTCCAAGTGGCTAGAATCCACAGGAGGATAAGTGCCTACTATTGTGATTAACTAATAACGTTATTCCTTAGCTCAAGTGATAGAGGCTTATTCTTTTGGTGTCCACTCTTATTCCCTGATGACATCGCTGCTTAATCTTCCCCTTTATCTTCAACCTATCTCGATTCCTCTTTGATCCTTCCTTACACTCTTTTTGTTTTCCCTTCCTCGGGGTATCCTCAAGAATCATTGAATTGGAGTTGTAGTTGTAATTTACAAGCTATTTCCCATTTCTACCTTTCTTTCAAAAATTGTTCTTTAAAAAATGTTCAGTAGATTACCAAGTATCAGTTAGGTAAGAGATACAGCATTTTCAAAATGAGTAATTTTCTCAATCTAAATCAAAAGGCTAAAAACATAGGCACACAGATCATGTCTGAAAATGATTTCAAAAGACATTTCAACCCAATTGGAGTAAGCTCCAGTGAGTAGCAGAAAATTACAGGAGCCCTAAACCAGTCGACTCACTTGTGACCTTCTAATAGATTTTTGCAGATCACATGCATAATGTTTGAACTAAGTTTAGTCATGGGTATGAGAACTGAACTTGAAATCAAAGGTTACCTACTTAATTTATTCCTTCTGGGTTCAAGCTTTTCTAAAGCTTCCCTTTTTTGATAAATATGAAGAACTGGCTAGGAAAGAATTATATAGATCTTTTACAAATGGACCAGGATACTTACTGGTGCCAGATTGTGAAAATAAAATGTAATATTTAGCCACTTCTAGAGCAAAGTCACCACTGGCACAAATGGCCCCATCGACAGTGACAGCCATAGAGTTTTCTCATGCTAGTGGTGAATTTGGTGCACATAGATACAGGTTGCTTTCGCAATTTATATTGTGTTGTGTTCAGCACTATTAATCAGATTCTGTATTCCTCAAACAACCAAAATCTATGAGATTTTGGATATGAAAAGACTATAAGCTTGGACCCAAAAATAAACTATAATTATTGTTGTATGAGAGGACAGACAAGAGTTTGCCACTTAAAAAAAAAAGATTACATTTGGGGGGGAAATAAATTACAGCTATGGTTACTTAACACTTCTTTTATAAACTACTTTGAGATTCTCCTGTAACTGAATTAGAGAATGATTCATTTTAAAGTTTAGATACCTATTGATGAGCTAATACTTTTGCTATTTGGTCTTGTAATCTTCTGCAAGAGCACTTTCTAATTTCTAAAGGGGTCATCTCAGAACAGTTTATAAATTTATAATATAGTGTATATAGCTGTGAGACATGTGCAACTGTTCATTTTTTTGCAAAACAGCTGCCTCTCCACACTGCTTCCCTTATAACATGAAGTATGTATTTTGGCCCTTAAACAAGAGTCACAGAAAGATACATTCTTTCTGCCACTGCTTATCTTTTTGGGAGACACAGTCAGCTTGATCACATAGGTGGATGAACAAAACTTCTAATACTTTTCTCCACTTAAATTAACATAAAGTCAGGTTTCTGCCCCCTAGTGCTTGGCAAAGCTGATATTTTCAAACCTTCCCATGGCCATAATACCTCAATCTTAATTAAAAATTCTAACCAGATCCTGCTTTTTAAATATTACAAGACAACATAACTATGGAAACAGATTTCAAATTGTCATGTAAATTTCTCCAGTATTAGTTTTTAAAGTTTGTTATTGATTTAAACTATTCATTGCTCTTAAGCTTCTTATTTATGAAGGCAATGCATGCATTTGGAATACTAGAGAATTTGAAGAGATTAAGTTAATATTGCTTTTTACAAAATCCGTTTATTTGAAGCGAATAGAAAGCAGGTTTTTGTTTTGTTACTAATATCAGTAATCACAGAGAAGCTCACTGAGGTGCTCTGGATTTAGATTACTCTTGCCCCTTCAATCAGGGATCCTGTAAAATAATCTTGAGTTAGAGTACATGTAAACATGAAAGCAAACCACAGGGAAATATAATTGGGATTTTGGGTAAATAAATATCCAAAGGAGGCTACCCAACCCTGCATTTCCCGCTCCTCCTTCTCCTCCCCCCCCCCGCCCCAGGGGAGGAGTGAAATGTGCACATTTTTTGCTGAGAAACCTATTATTCATGCTTTTGATAATATAGCATGTGATGTTTTAGAAATGTGAGGCCAGGATGCCAGTTCTGAACTTGACCATTAAGGCACATTTGTAAACATGAATGTGTAATAGCAGTACACTGTTTCCATTATTGCATATGTCCAATATGAAACTTGTTTCTTCTTTCATATATATATATATATATCTTATAAATACATATTTAATACTATTAACTATTTATTATTTGTATATTGCCCCTAATTAGATCAGAAACTGCCAGTGCACTGTAGAAAACAATGATTTTAAAATAAAACCCTCTTTCTGAACTAGTCAGACATTCACCAGACTATAACATAATAGAGAGAGGAAACAGATCTATTATTGGGTTTAGTCTTTAGCCTATAAATCTGATCAAATTAAAAGATTATATATAAACACTGTGCAATATTATTGTAACAAATTAGAAAAGATCTAGGTTATAACTAAAAATAAATATGACTTGTCTCTTTTCCAGGACTACCCTTCTAGATTATAGTTGTTAATTTCTGGTTTGGTTGATCATCTACATGTAATATACTTTCTTTGATTTTATGTTTTAAAATGTAAAGAGATATTGGGCATGGCTTTCAACCCACCCTGGCTTGGGTACAATTCACCCAGTATGTATTTTTCTTTCTTTTCCTCAACTGGACAAAAGAACACTGTTGTGATGAAAAGAGTGCAACCAGCAATCAGTTTAGTTAAAGAAAAAGCAAAGTCCATGTGGACAATGTGACCTTCAGATACATGCTGTTGATTTAATTAGTCACCGAGAAGCATACCACCATTTTTACTAATGCTCATCATTCTCAGTGATCTGATCAAGTAACACTTAGGCCTTGGCTACACTTGCGAGTTACAGTGCTGTAAAGCCGCCCCCAGCGCTGTAACTCACTCCCCATCCACACTGACAAGGCATTTGCAGCGCTGTATCTCTGTGATTGCAGCACTGCATGTACTCCACCTCCCTGAGAGGAATAGCAAGTATTGCACTGCCGCTGCAGCACTGCAGCGCCAGTGTGGCCGCCCAATGCGCTGTGAATGGCCTCCAGAATTATTCAGCAGTATCCCACAATACCTGTTCTAGCCACTCTGGTCATCAGTTCAAACTCTACTGCCCTGGCCTCAGGTAACCAACCATGTGACCCACCCTTTACATTCCCTGGGAATTTTAAAAATCCCCTTCCTGTTTGCTCAGTCTGGCGTGGCGTGGAGTGCTATCAGTGAATCTTTCCAGGTGACCATGCCTCCACGCGCCAAGCAAGCCCCAGCATGGAGCAATGGCGAGTTGCTGGACCTCATCAGTGTTTGGGGGGAGGAAGCTGTCCAGTCCCAACTGCACTCCAGCCGTAGGAATTACGATACCTTCGGGAAGGTATCAAAGGACATGATGGAAAGGGGCCATGACCAGGACGCCCTGCAGTGCAGGATTAAAGTGAAGGAGCTGTGGAGTGCCTACAGCAAAGCCCGCGACGCAAACGGCCACTCCACCCCCTTGTTTCTTTTCAATAAATGGATTTTTTGGCTTTGAAAACATTCTTTATTATTGCATAAAGTAAAAGACTCCTTAGCCCAGGAAATAAACAGGCACTGCAAGTCTGCTTGTCTGCTTAGCAAACACTGATTCTTAAAGTTTGGAACTACTGCACTTCACTCCCGTGCAGGGCACCAGATATCACTGCTGGTTTTCAGCCTCAAATTGCTCCCTCAAGGCATCCCTAATCCTTGCAGCCCCGCGCTGAGCCCCTGTAATAGCCCTGCTCTCTGGCTGTGCAAATTCAGCCTCCAGGTGTTGAACTTCAGAGGTCCATGCCTGAGTGAAGCTTTCACCCTTCCCTTCACAAATATTATAGAGGGCACAGCACGCGGATATAACCGCGGGGATGCTGTTTTCGGCCAAGTCCAGCTTCCCAGAGCTCGCCAGCGGGTCTTTAAACAGCCAAAGGCACACTCTACAGTCATTCGGCACCGGCTCAGCCTGTAGTTGAACCGTTCCTTGCTGCTGTCAAGGCTCCCTGTGTAGGGTTTCATGAGCCATGGCATTAACGGGTAAGCGGGATCTCCAAGGATTACAATGGGCATTTTAACTTCCCCTACCATGATCTTTTGCTCTGGGAAAAAAGTCTCGGCCTGCATCACCTTTCCGGGCCAGCCTGTGTTAATGTCAATGAAACGCCCACGGTGATCCACAAGCGCCTGGAGAACCATAGAGAAATACCCCTTCCGATTAACGTACTCGGATCCTAGGTGGGGTGGTGCCAGAATAGGAATGTGCGTCCCATCTATCACCCCTCCACATTTAGGGAACCCCATTTGTGCAAAGCCATCCACTATTTCCTGCACGTTACCCAGAGTCACGGTTCTTCTGAGTAGGATGAGATTAATGGCCTTGGAAACTTGCATCAACATGATTCCAACGGTTGACTTTCCCACTCCAAAATGGTTTAAGACCGACCGGTAGCTGTCTGGAGTTGCCATTTTCCAGATTGCAATAGCCACCCGCTTCTCCACTGGCAGGGCATCTCTCAGTCTCATATCCTTGCGCCGCAGGGTGGGGGCAAGCTCCTCACACAGTCCCATGAAAGTGGCTTTTCTCATCAGAAAGTTCTGCAGCCACTGCTCGTCATCCCAGACTTCCATGACGATGTGATCCCACCACTCGGTGCTTGTTTCCTGAGCCCAAAAGTGGCGTTCCACGGTACTGAGCATGTCCGTGAATGCCACAAGCAATTTCGTGTTGTACATATTACGCGGCTCGATAGCATCGTCGGACTCCTCACTCTCACTGTCACTTTGGATCTTAAGGAATAGTTCGAGATCCAAACGTGACGTGCTGGCGAGATAAGTCAGCATACACCTCAGCAGTTCGGGCTCCATTTCCCGCAGACAGGTCGCGCTGCACAGAAACCGTTGAAAGATGGCGCCAAAGGTGAACGGAAACAAAGGGAATTCTGGGATGCAAAGCGATGCATCATGGGGCGTTGGGACAGGACCCAGAATGCCCCGCACCCACGCCCCCTTCCCACAACCCACGGCGCCAGAATGGGAAAAGGTGCTGTGGGATAGCTGCCCATAATGCATTGCTCCCAATAGCGCTGCAATTGCCGCAAATGTGGCCACGACAGTGCGCTGGCAGCTGGCAGTGTGGACAGACTGCAGCGCTTTCCCTACTCAGCTGCACGAAGTCAGGTTTAACTCACAGCGCTGTACATCTGCAAGTGTAGCCAAGGCCTTAGAGTTTGAGAAGTAAGTTTTGCAGAATAAGACTGTATTGCTAAAGGCAGTTGATCATGCTCACTATCACTGAAAAGAGAGAATGTTTTGTATAACCTCAGGTGGTAGTCATCAAAACTGGCAGTATGGTTCTGTGGACTTATAGATGTGACAGAAGGCTTTAGTTATTATTCCAGGGGAGAGTGCCTTACACTTAGAAATCCTGGATCTAGAATAAAGAGGGAACACAATTAAACATTTACTTCATTGTTCGTAACGGTCCTCCTAGATACTTTCCAACAAAATCTTGGGAGACTCTCATTCCTCTTCTCTCTCACAAACACTCTCTCTTTCCCTTGGAGACTGTCAAACATCATCACAGGAGGTTTTCCTTTGTGAGTTCAAGCTTCAAAAAGCACACAGGATGCTGTCAGCTCTGTGCTTGAAAGCATTACTGCCTTAAACATATTGTGTCCAGACATTAAACTGAAATTTATTCTGAATCCACTGTCTGTAAATGATTCTATGATGCTATCTTTTTGAGCAATGCATCAGAAGGATGCTCTGATGTACTATTCAAAAGATGGTGCATTCCAACTCAGAAGAACTACAGCTCTGGAAGCAGATACTTTTATATAGGACAAATGCTATAACAATGGTGGAACAGATACATACTAGTCAACCAAAACGATGAGCTCTCCTCTAGTTACTATGGCAAAGAACCACAAGTAGCACATAGTGTGTAGTATTGTGAGGAAGATAAAAAAGAGCAGGAACTTCCACTGCAACTTAAGAAACGCTTTTGTAGTTCTTACCTCTATTTAAAGCAGGGGGTTAATTACCCAGTGAGTCCTAAATAGATGCCTCCTATTAAATTACATAAATAAGAATGAAAATAAGCAAGAGGGGATGAATGTAATCTTTGCAGCGAAGGGTGGCCATAGCCACTTGGCCCAACCATGAGCCACCCTGAATTGTCCTGATATGGTAGAACCAGGGCCAATTCAGATTGTTATAAACCATCTGGCCCAGCCAGGCCAAGATATGTGGTTTGTACCACAAGCTACATGTTTCACACCCATAAAGAAGGCTAGAAAGTCACCACTAAGCCAGATTCTATGCAGTCACCATATGTGTCTCTTGGTCCTAGAGCATATTGAATATTACAGTTCTAGGAGATATATACCCCTTTCTTACCTAATATAATAAACCAAACAGATGAAAATATTTACTCCCTGCAAAGAATTCAGTACACAGGCCCTCCAAATTGGAACATTAATATGAAAACCTGGATCTAATTCTGGCTTGACCCAGACATAAAAGAAACATGCTACTTAGCCCTGTTCTACACTGGGGGGGGGGGGGCGGGGAGATCGATCTAAGTTACACAACTTCAGCTACGTGAATAACATAGCTGAAGTCAACGTACTTAAATTGACTTACCATGGTGTCTTCACCACGGTGAGTCAACTGCTGCCACTCCCCCGTCGAGTCTGCTTGTGCCTCTCACAGCGCTGGAGTACAGGAGTCGATGGGAGAGGGCTCAGGGGTTGATTTATCGTGTCTAGACTAGATGCGATGAATCGATCCCCGCTGGATTGATCGCTGTCCACCGATCCGGCAGGTAGTGTAGACATACCCTTAGTCAATATAATATTCAACATCAGTTGGATGCCAATATATTACGAGGAAATGGACTGACTGTTTCCCCTGAGCCCTGCCCACAGCATACAAATGGAAAGGAGGGAAAACTTTTTTGAAGTAGGAGAATCTAAATAGCCCTTTGCTCCTCTTCCATCTCAGCTTACTATTTATGGGTGGTGATGGGAAAGGGCCATCCTTCCCAGCTATACAAAGGGCTCCATAGAACCAGAGGATTCACTAAAGGCAAGACCTGACACAAAGCTGTACTTTATTTGCTCAAGATGGGAAAGAGCCTATAATATGTATCCTGGGATACCCACAACAAATCCAGACCAGTTGATCACTCTCCCGTTGCTCTGCAAGTCTTTGTGAAGGGAGAGGGAAGGCAACATAGAGCTGAATTTTCAACATTCTCCACAATAATATCCTTTATTTATTTAATGCAAATATAAGGAACTGCGTGTAGGTACACACCACTCTTTGAAGAAATCCCTTCATCCATCACTGAACTCCAGGTACTCTACCGAGGAGTCACCCATGTTTCCCCTGGTAACAGCAGTTCAGAATCTAATTGGCTCTGTCCAGAGTCATCTATCAAGTCCCATAGAGCTTCCTTTGTGTGAAGCAAAGAGGGGTTAGAGGGAATGAGTCTCTTCCTGGAATTCATTTTTAGAGATGCTTCTGTACTGGTAAACACAGCTGGTGGGAATCCTGGTAAAAGAGCTGCATGGGCCCAATGGGCCTCACTCACACTTGCCTGAGAGCTGCTGCCACCATACTGCTCTACTGAAAGAGTTTGTGCAGGTGTATCCTGTCTGGGCCCCTGTTACAGTCTATTTACAATATTGGTTATTTATTTCATTTAGTGTACATATTGCTTGACATCCTAATCTTCAATTCTTTTTCTTCCTCTGCCTTTCCTAATAAATGGAACTTGTTTGAAAAACAGGTTCTGTGCCTGCCATAAGTATTTATTTCCCAGAAAATTTCCAGTTGAGGGAACTACTTTAAAACTAAACCCAGGGATCAGCTATACCAAGTTCCCAGTTCTAACCCATGTAAAAGAATATTTTAACAGTTTCTTGATTATGAAACTAGAATGATACAAAGTCAATATGACATTCATTAAGTAGATACAAAAACTGACTGACAGATCTCAAAATGTAATTGTAAATGGGGAATAATCATCGTGTGACTGGACTTCCGGGAGCAGTTCTTGGCCCTATTCTATTTAATATATTTTAATCAATGATGTGGAAAAAAACATGAAAATCTTTATTGCTTAAGTTTGCAGAGGATGCAAAGATTGGGGGAGTGGTCAATGGAAAAGGCAGGCTACTAACATAGACTGACCTGGATTACTTTATAAGCTAGGTGCAAGCAAAAAAACATATGTTACAATAAAGCCACAGAATGAGGAAAAGGTAAAATCTTCAGTTGGTCCAATACAAGATACTACCTAGCCTCCCTTTTCTCTCTAATATCCTGGAACCGACATGGCTACAGCAACACTATATACATGAGAAAGAAAGATTTGATAATAGCAGGCTCTTCAGTTTATTAGATAAAGGAATAACAAGATTCAATGGAAATTTAAACTAGGCAAATTCAGTCTAGAAAGAAAGAGCACATTTTTAACACTGAGGGTAAAATGTACAAATTAACCTTTGGTATAAACTTACCAAGGGCTGTGGTTGATTCTCTATTAATGGAAATTTAAAAATCGAGATTTTTTTTTTTTTAAAGAAATGGTCCAGTTCAACTACACTATTGGATTTGGTTTGCAAGACCAGGCTGGAAATGTCACAACAATCTCATGCAGACTTACTGCCTCAGGTCAAGATGGAAATATCCTGAAAGCAGACTTTCTTGCAATATTACTACTCTTAGGCTTCCAGGACAGGCCAAAACCAGAAAATGCAGACCTGCATGTTAAATTTATTAAAACAATTATTGAATCATAAAAAATGTTGAATATTTGGTGAACATTTGCACCAGTTCTTACTGAATCCAAACACCAATCCACCTTTCAATAAGCAGAAGATGTGGTGATGCAAATCCCAAAAGCACAGCCTTTTATTATAGTACTGATGGTTGTGATTTAAAATCTCCTCATTGCTGCACCCAGCGTACAAGTAATATTCTGTAATGTCCGCCACCTGAGGGAAGCCAGCAGGAATACATTTAACTTGTATATTTTCTATTTAATATAGTGTTAATACCAAATGATGAGGTGGGTGAGCAAAAAAACAAACAAAACAAAAACTTCTTTTTTGCTAAATAATAAGAGAAATAAATCAAAGTCACAGCAGAATAATAACAAATGCTCGAAGGAAACCTCAATTTAAATTCAGTTCCTAACCTCATTTTTATTTGTATTTCAACTGAAGTGAAAACATAAAGTAGCATGATATATATTTCTTTCACTTTGGATGGACCACATTTTCCTATGTTTTAGTTGTATCTACAGTTTCTGAAATTATTCTATTTGTTGTGAGTATTTTAAGGTGTTATAATGCAGCTTTCATTCCATGCCAATGTGGCACAGCTTCATGCATTGTAACAACTTCAGTACATGTGGAGTCTTTATGCCGCAGATCAAAAACAAGAGAAAAGAATGGCAAACATTTTCCAAGGTGTTAGCAAAAAGCGTGTTTCCCCAGAATAACGGAGTCCAGGGTAGCTGGCAGACATACTTGCAAAACTTCAGCTCTCCAGTGCTGGTGCACAGTTTCGGTTTAGTAATTCTTCCCATCACCACTATGCAGCTCAACAGCAGTAAGTGGGTCTCTCAAGCCACACTCTGATTAGAATGGCATTAAAAAGAAATCTGAGAGAACTCTTCACCTACACACTGATATTCTTTCTGAGGCACAGACCCAAGTTCAAGTTGCTGAAAACAAACAATTAGAAATCAAATCAAAGAACTAGATGGCCTTGTGATTGAATACCATGGTAAAATACAAATTGTAACAATACAAAGTAATAGGCTGCCCAATGCAATGAATGAGGCTTAATGTTCTCAGTCCATGGCAAGGCTCCAGTAAAATTAAAAACTGATGTAATGCTCCGTTGGGGATACTCTGCTGTATTAGTATGCAGTGACATGTACCAATGTGGCATCTATGTGTGCTGTTGGTCTCGTTTACAGACCCTGACAACAGCAGCTAGCAATAGCCTGTGAAAAGCCATTATACACTTTCCCATAAAGTCACACAAAATTTTCATTATGTTTCACTCAAAAAGTGCTTGTTTTGCAGGATGGAGTCCATGTCAATAAAATGGATTGGGTGTCACTTAAACCAAGTGACGTGCTAATCTCCTGGAGGCTTGTGTCCTTAATCTCTACAGGACATGAGTCAGTTTAGAAGCATGAGCTGTTCTCACAGGTAGCAACTATTGAGCTCTTTAATGTAAATTCAAAGGCAAAGCTTATCAGTGTGTTTCAGAAATTGCTTCAGTGTGGTTGCTGTCTATAGGGAAAAAAATCCCCATGCATCCCCCCAAAATCCCTGGGCAACTTCCAAGCTGTCACTGTGCCTGCAAGCACCTTTTAATTATAAAGAAATTGGTTTTCATGATATGTGCCCTGTGACCAATTGGATTAGAGGCATTTCTTCTGGCTATTATTAAGCTTACTCGACTATTGCCCCTGTGTAGTTAAGCATGATCAAAATACAAATATAGGAAAGCATCTCAATTATGAGCTATCTTATAGTGCTCCCACAGACCTAAATTCTTCAGTTTGTTAAAAAAAAAGCAGCAATAAGTAGTAATATTATAATAAATGGGCTGAGTAATAGGTTCAGGATCAAGGATGCTATAGCTCAGCCTGAGTTACAAAGGCTACAGAATGTTTCAATTTGGCTTGGTAACATTTCAGTCGGATGGTTATTATTATATAACAGGTAAGGTCAATAGAAATTTGCAGACAACCTGTGACTCTTCACAGGGGCCCAAGTGCTAAATGATTTTTTCCCCTTAGTATGATATTAGTAATCTTCCAATACTCTTCTTAAAAAAAAGCTTTCTATTGTATATTCTTCTTTCCTTTTGCATTCCACTTTCTAAACCCCAAGTTATACACAGTTTGTGCTCAAATGGTGAAAATTAAAGAAAACCATCTCTCCCACCAGTAATTATTTTTCTATTTATTTGACTTGAGGCAAGCTGTTCAACAGAACTGGATTCTGAAGGAAAATCAGTCCTTCCAAGCTTGTGAGCTAAAGACACTAATGATGATGAGAAGGATTTTCATCTTCATCACAGATTTTTCTGGGTTTGCCTTCCCCTGAAGTCATCAGTTGGAAATGGCATGAACAGGAGGCAATATTGGCTCCATTCATTGTTGTTTGTGTTTTTGTAATCATTTATTGACACCAGTGCAAAATGGTATAAAATGCTACCATTCTGCTTTGGTAGTGTTTATATCCAATTTGCCTTTGCGTTAATGACTATACATGGTGCAGATTAAATGATGAATGGGACTCTCCATTGGCAAGTCCTTGTGTGCCCTGTAAAATGCATTAGGGGGACCATAGTGGGAGTAGGAAAAAGGTAATGCTATTTTAAAGTAAGTTATTGTTTGTTCAGCAGAGTAGACTGTTATTAACAGGAGGAAGAAAGTAAAAGTAAATAACATGTCCTGGACCTTCAAAGTATTCTTATCAAATTAAGTACCAGGTGATCCTCAACTTCCTTTGGGACACGACACCACATGTAGGATATGCCTGTACTGCAATCATAGGATATGACTGAGCTCGAGTAGACATACTTGAGCTAGTTTCAATCTAGCTAGCTTTGGTATTGGAGCAGTGAAACTGTGTCAGAGCATGCTTCATCCTGGGCTAGCCTTGCAGTTAAATACCCAGGGTTCTGAGATTTTTGTAGTACTATGCTGAAGTGTGCACTGTCCCAACCAACTTCACTACTATGGTACCTGAGTTAGATTAAAACTAGTTCAGGTGTGACTGCTAAAGCTGAAGCCACATCTCGTAACTGCAGTATAACCATACCCTAGAAAGAAAGAAAAACATTGTTTTACTATCAGATCCTAAAGCTAGTAGCACTAATAGCATTGCATCTTTGCAGCATACGCATTGATATGAGCCCTGGTCCTGGTGTAGGAACTTAACCCACAGTTTTCTGGGTCTGGGGTATTTATTTTTTTTGCACTCAAAATTTTCAAACTTCAATAGGACTGAGATCTATCACTTCCTCCAATGGAAAAAGGTGAGTAATTATGCCCACATCATTCTTCGTTCCTCTGTGGAAGGTGGGGACTAGGGTCAAGCAGATCCCAGCCCATGCAACAGAGAATGAGGGAGTTGCAAAACTGGGTCACCTCTATTGGATCATTTTCCACTTTTCTGAACCCTGCAAAGAATTCCATTGTAGTAGCTTTGAGGGGTGCGTGGTATCTGAGTTGAGAGGGTGGAAGCCAGGTCTGTCTGAAGGCAGTGATGTAGTGACAGAGGTGTAGGCAGTCTCATACCCTCCTAAATCTTTAGGTCTTTTCAGGAAAACAATGCTGAACCTTCACCATTAGAAAACCCATTTTAGGGGGATTACGAATGTACTAGCCTGCAGAGAACCCCATGAACATAGTTTTTGTTAAAGAGTACAAGATGGGCTGAGGTGAGAGGCAGAGGTCTATCACTGATCTTGGAATATCCATGCCTCAAGAAAATTGGACACCTGAGCAGTTCTGCAAATAGGGATGAGGTGAACAGCAAAGGCTTCTCTCCTCAGCAGAAGAAATGATGGTGTTTACCTGATCTTCCACCTGGTAGGCTTTTTCTGTAGTTTTTTCTGTGGCCCTCATTGCTAATATCTGAGTGACATAACAAACAAATGTATCCTCACAATACCTCCGTGAGCTAAGCAGGTATCACTACCTGTTTGTGTGTGTGCAGCAGAGATGTAGGAAGGCCATACAAAGGAGTGTGTGCAGGGATCTCCCTTTTCTTCCTACATAACATTGCAAGACATAGGCCACATTCTGGCCCAAAGATCATTTAACCTCAAAGGCTGTTTCACAGGCAGGAATAGAGCATGGGTTTCCCCAGATTCAAGATCAGTGTCTAAGGCCACGTGTACACTTATCGGTAGATCAGCACTGCTGCAATCGATGCAGCGAGTGTCAATTTAACGAGTCTGGTGAAGACATGTTAAAATGATAGGAGAGTGCTCTCCCATCGATCTGTGTGCTCCACCCTCCCTGAGAAGAGTAAGGGAAGTCAGTGGGAGAGCATCTTCCATTGACATAGTGAAGTGTAGACGCCACGGTAAGTGGATCTACCTACGTCAAATTCAGTTATGTTATTCACGTAACTGAAGTAGCATAGCTTGGATCGATTTATCACAGTAGTGTAGACCAGCTCTTAATCACATGATGATACGTGACAGGGGAATGGCTATATATTTCAAAATAAATCTTTGCTACAAATACAAGCACTTTTTCTCTAGTACCATATATTAAACTAATTGCACCATTAGTAACACATATTTTACTTAAGGTAAGTAAAATGTGTAACCCTTCTCTTGAAAATAATGTAGAAAGAGAATAAACCCTGAAAGGTTACAGATCACTGGGAGGTTCTCCTCAAATTTGATTGTGGCAGTGCTCAGCTGACAGAGCATGTAGTGTTCTGCTCATATTCATCCTTGAATCCTTTGTGACCATGACTGAGCCATACTAGTCCTCAGACTGCAACAGACAAGGTAAGGAATTAATGACAGTATGTAACAAAACGATCTATGTCATGACAGTGAATTGGCTTGAATATCACAAACATCCACTAATTTAAGATTTTTTCCATGTGTTTTTATAACTAGCATTTCCCACTATAACAAGATATCTCCTTCCCATATTTCACACCATTTTGAACTAATACGGCTTTTGCTTAAATCCCTTTTTCGGCTCAAATAGATGTCCTCTATGGAAACTAAAAGGAAGGATTAATTCATTTAGAAACTTCAATTAGAACTGTCTCCAGCCAAACATATTTTTAATCATCTTATTTGGCAACTGTTAAATTATCCAAATCGTATCCTGTTTCTAACACTCTGCTAGAGCTACATGAAACGGTTCATTCACAAACCAAAATACCTATTCATTCTTCTGGAATACCCAAGAGAAAATGTTAAAAATGGTTTTTATCATCCTCAGCTTTATTTCTTTCTGAAATTGTGATGATGGCAAGTCTCAACATGATAGGAAGTGCTTAAAGTTCATGAATCTGGAATTTGCCAAAAAAGATATTGACCATAAATTGACTCAGGTTCAGATTATTTATTGTTGCTCTGATTTACACTCTCCAAAGCTCCCAAAACAGCATGTTATGCCTATCATACAGAGAATATAAAAATGGCTGCCAAGTTATATAATATCTGCCTTTTAAAATACTTACGAGCTTTATATGCCAATAAATGCATTGACCGGATACATAATACTAAGTTAATACAATGGAGACACTGCTACTGGAACAAACAATAAAAGAACAATTATTATTGAAAAAAAAAACCAACTGTTTAAACATAACTAATAAGTAGGATAAAAATCTCAACTTTTCAGATGATTTTTAAATCATAAAGGCTTGGTTTTGCTTAGGAGAGAACCTCTGGCACTGACATTTGTCTCCAGTGTGTTCAGATTTTAACATACTTCTGATGCCTTCCAACTGATGTTCAACAATTTGAAAATACTTTCTGCTTAGAATGAAAATTGTTCATGAATGCTGCTGCGAGGTTAGATTTACTATCTTTTTACACCTGTTTCTAGACAGTAAAGGCATTAGCCCGACTGACAGACCCTTGGTGTATTTGGACAAAGGGATGAATAGACAGAAATGCCTTGAGGGCCAAATACTGAAAAATAAAAAAAATAAAAAGCCAATAAAAAACCCTGCTTGGAACAGAAAAATCATACAGAGAGAAGGTTTACAAAGTGATGGCATAACCTGTTAACAGATGTGCAAAGTTTAAAGCAATACAACTCCAATATGATGTGCAGGCAAGTTGGTACCAGGTACACAAAGCACTTATACAAATAATCATTTTATTGAAGCAGCAAATATGTCAACAGCAAAAGGCAAGCATTCATAGACTGAAAGCCTTCAGGGTCAATGTTGGCTGTGCTTACACTGAAGCATCTCTTGTAAATCTGTTTAGATTGTCTTTTTGTATGGGATGGCCTTTTATTTTAGATTTTATCTTCCACTGGAATGTATTTCCAAAGGAAATCAATGTGTCACCCATTAATATGACTTTAGAACTGTTTCTGCTCAGTCATTTAAAACTTCACTGTGCTTGTCATTTTATTGGTTTTATGACATGTCAGAAACTGCTCTCTCTCGTTGATATTTTATAATATTATTTCCTAACCATATGTTCTTGCAGCTGTACTTTGATTCTGATTCTCTGATAAACATTTGAAGAAAATGTTTCCTTATGGGCTTCTCACAATAATTATAAATGTGTACTTTACAAAATGTTCTAGAAGAAAAAAAAATGATGGCGACTTGAGTTAACTGCACTTTTATCACGTTACCACAGTGATATTTTTAAAATATGCAATGATTAGAGCTGTGCAGAGAATGGTAATTCTATTTCACAGAAGGGGGTTGGGATTTTGACATTTGACTTTCTTCTGATTTGGAAATGAGTACTACCAGGGTCCTGTTGAACCTTTGTTGAAATTCAGCTGTGCCTACAAAACATGTTGATTTTGACAAAGCTACATTCTCTGACAGAAAACTGTTCCATCTGAGAATTTCCAACCAACTCTGATTGTGCTGCACCCACTATTTCCCATAATGTCTGACTATGCTGATTAAACTAATTTGTTACATTTATGTAGTGTGTGGACATTACCTATTATTTATTTATTACCTATCAAACTCTGGGTGTTTACACAATTTTAATACATACAATCACATTAAAAATTCCACTCAAAAGACCTTCTAAACCCCAACAATAACCTGTTCCTTTACAGTCACTTCATAGTCCCAACTTGCACAATTTTTCTGGTTGCTACAAAATTACAAATACCTGCTACCCTCAAAATACCTGCTTATCTCCTATCTGTCTAGGTTCGTAAACTGCATGTATCATTCACAGTCATACCTGGTCAGTTTGTGCTGACCTTGGGAACAGACTCCCCACAACATAATCCCCATGATCCCACATAGACATGTCCCTCCCCACCCAAAACAAGTTTGGACATACAGATACTTCTCATGGGATCCCTGAAGGTCACAAGTTCTTACAAATAAAGGCAATCAGTTGCAAAGTGAGTAACACTTCCCAAAGCATGCCCTTCCACTGTCCCCATCCATTTTAAATCAAGGGGCTCTTAAGCTTGACCACCTTGAATTATTACAATTTTGTAGAGTTACACAGAGTGAGATGTTCTCACTCAAATAGCCAAGGTTTTGTCATTAAAGTAAATAAATGCCACAAAGGATAGCTTATTATATATTGACACATGCCTTCATGTGTCAGTATGTAATGCCTACATCTGTAATTTTCACTCCATGCATCTGAAGAAGTGTTTTTTTACCCATGAAAGCTTATGCTCAAATAAATCTGTTAGTCTGTAAGGTGCCACCAGACTCCTTGTTGTTTTTAAAGGATAACTCAGTTCTATACTTCTGTCTCCCATATACTTCTTATGTGATGTTGAGCACTGTGCTAGTGGAGCTAGATAATTACCCTTCCTCCTGTAGATGAAGGATGAATAAAGACCAGATGTGAAATCCTGGAGCCAATTAAGTCAAATGGAGTTTAGCTATTGACTTCAGTGCAACCAAAATTTAAACCCAGGTTTCTATGTCAATTATTTCATTCCTGATAGTTCTTCAGGTAGTATGTGTGGGATAGGTGAAAACCAGAGAGCTTTTACAAATATTATGAAACATGCCAAAAACTTCATGTCCAGAAGCAAGGTGAGGATTCATAATGCATTTTGTATATATGTGGTTCCTAATTTCCAATCTGATTAATCTCATGATTTAAAAATTACAACAATAAGAGAATACCATTTAAATATTTGTTGTTTTCTACGTTTTCAAATATATTGATTTCAATTATAACACAGAATACAAAGTGTACATGGCTCACTTTATATTTATTTTGATTACAAATATTTGCAATGTAAAAAACAAAAGAAATAGTATTTCAATTCTCCTAATACAAGTACTGTAATGCAGTCTCTTTATCATGAAAGTTGAACTTACAAATGTAAAATTATGTGCAAAAAAATGTGCATTCAAAAATAAAACAATGTAAACTTTAGAGCCTACAAGTCCACCCAGTCCTATTTCTTGTTCAGCAAATCACTCAGACAAACAAGTTTGTTTACAATTGCAGGAGATAATGCTGTCTGCTTCTTATTCACAATGTCACCTGAAAGTGAGAACAGGTGTTCTTATGTCACTGTTGTAGCCGGCATCACAAAATATTTACATCCTAGATGCACTGAAGATTGATATGCCCCTTCCTGCATCAACCACCATTCCGGAGGATATGCGTCCATGCTGATGATGGGTTCTGCTTGATTACAATCCAAAGTAGTGTGGACGGACACATGTTCATTTTCATCATCTGAGTCAGATGCCACCAGCAGAAGGTTGACTTACTTTTTTGGTATTTCGTGTTCTGTAGTTTCTGCATTGGAGTGTTGCTCTTTTAAGACTTCTGAAAGCATACTCCACATCTCATCCCTCTCAGATTTTGGAAGGCACTTCAGGTTCTTAAACCTTGGGTTGACTGCTGTAACTATCCTTAGAAATCTCACATTGGTACCTTATTTGTGTTTTGTCAAATCTGCAGTAAAAATGTTCTTAAAATGAACAAGATGTGCTGAGTCATCATCTGAGACTATCATAACATGAAATATATGGCAGAATGCAAGTAAAATAGAGCCGGAGACATACAATTCTCCCACAAGGAGTTTAGTCACAAATTTAATTAACACATTTTTTTTAATGAGCATCGGCAGCATGGAAGCATGTCCTCTGGAATGGTGTCCAAAGCATGAAGGGGGCATATCAATGTTTAGCATATCTGGCACATAAATACCTTGCAATGCCAGTTAAAAAGGTTCCATGCAAACACCTGTTCTCACTTTCTGGTGACATTGTAAATAAGAAGTGGGCAGCATTATCTCTCGTAAATGTAAACACACTAGTTTGTCTTAGCAATTGTCTGAATAAGAAGTGGGACTGAGTGGACTTGTAGGCTCTAAAGTTTTGCATTGTTTTGTTTTTGAGTGTAGTTTTGTAACAAAAAAAATCTACATTTGTAAGTTGCATTTTTATGATAAAGAGATTGCACTATAGTACTTGTATGAGGTGAATTGAAAAATAATATTTCATATATTTCTCATTTATACAGTGCAACTATTTGTAATAAAAATAATATAAAGTGAGCTGTGTACACTTTGTATTCTGTGTTGTAATTGAAATCAATATATTTGAAAATGTAGAAAAAAATCCAAAAATATGTAATAAATTTCAATTGGTATTCTATTGTTTAACAATGTGATTAAAACTGTGATTAATCACAATTAATTTTTTAAATTATGATTAATTTTTGAGTTAATCGTGTGAGTTAATTGTGATTAATCGATAGCCCACTGTTGATTAATCGCAGTTAACTCATGTGATTAACTCAAAAAAATTAATCACGATATATATATATATACAAATAGATAGATAGATAGATATAGATAGATAGTAAGGAAAGAAAAACAAACAAAACCCCTAACAGTATCTAAAGCGGATAGCCCCAGGCCTAGAAGTGTACTGCTATCTACAGTGAGGATTGTGGCAGTAGTATTGTGCACCAGGAGGTAGATGGTTCCTCACAGCAGTTAGACCATTTTGTTGTGTTATATGTTAGCAGTATTGCCAGTCATGCTGACAAGAAGATGCATAGCACTAATGAAATATTTTATCTCAGATGCTAAAGACAACAGCAATGGAATCTTCCGCTTGTATTAAAAAGTTATTAATAGAATGGATCCATATGAGACCACCACATAAAAACTAACCCCCAAAACAACAAATTTATCTGCAGTGAACACAGTCTAGAAGGATGAGCAAGATTAACAGTATTTCAGGGACATGTTCACCCCATAAAGAGACCTCTCCATTAGTGGTAATAATTTCCATAATCCCCAATTTGCTGTTTATAGAACTATCTGTTAATTGATAAATAGTGTAGCAGGCAAAAAGGTGATGGTAGTCTATCTTTATAGGACTTTTATTATATATAGTATATAAACTTTTTGTAAATATATATTTCTTTTAAACACCTTCCTCCTAAAGCAACTGTCACTGGCCACTACTGGAGACAACATTTTTGAGTGGATGGACCACTCCCCAGTGGGTTGGGGACCTTCCAGCCTTTTGCACCCTGGAACTAAAGGTTGACATAGGTGTAGTACACATCTTGTGCACAGGGAGTACCAGGTCTAAGCAAGACTGTTGGCTACCTGAAGCACAATGGCCCCAAATTATGGTTGACTTGTGGCCACTTTATGTCAGCATAAAGTGGGCATGAAAGAATGGTAAAGGCCTTCCGTGAAATTTCCCTAACAAAACAGGAGTCTCCAGAAGATGAAGTGTTGGTGCAGCCAGTTCTACACCAACACTTGTGAGATCCCTCTATACAGGGAGCATGCGAGAGGGAAGACTCATGAGAGCTGTGAGCAGGTGGGTGCCATTTAGGGCAGACATTGATGCTACTCAAACCTGCACTGGGGGGCCTGAATGACCTCTGTCAGAGCCAGCAAATGGGAGATCTGTAGGTGGCATAAAGCAATCTTTTCTCTCCCCTCTGAGTACTAAGCTTAGTTAGTTTAAGGGATGAATTTGGCCCCATGCCTCCAGAATCTCCTGTCAGATAGAAGAGTGGTGCCCACACAGCAGCCAGGGATGCAGAGCCAAGCACTCGGTTTTAATCTTTATTATAGATCTCTCTTCAACCTACTAAAGGGATACTATGGTTTTGGGGTTTTTGTTGTTGTTTTTTTGTTGTTTTTTGAGGAGGGGGTGCTTCAATGAGTCAGATGTTGCAGCTGCTTTGATACATTCACATTAATCTGAATATCAAAATCTATGTCACTGGTGTTTATCCTCAATTTTTCCACCTACTGCTGCAGCATAATTGCCTGACTCATCTAATGTGTTTCTATTTTAGATTAATCAATCATAATTAATCTATATCTGTCAATCTATAAGTGTATCTCTTATGCCAATCACTATGGCCTATAAATACATTACAGTGGCATCTCAGTTTGTGAACAGTTCAACTCAAGCAGCTTTTATTCCTAGTTACTACCTGACACAGTGGAATAGATACAATGTAATTCAAATCGAGAAAGCTTCACATTTATCTGAAAAATTCACATATGCAATGTACAAGTGAATTCAGTTCCTCTAAAAGATGTGTTCTTACACCCCTCCACCCATACCACACACACACACACACACACACACACACTCCTAGTTATGATAGCAACTACAGTTATTTCCCCAGACTCATCCAAATCATTAAACAAAATCACAAAATAAGAAAAAAGTTACAGGAACTTTTATAAACAAGTTTAATACCCATACAAGGTTTCCAAAAGAACTGGTTATCAATGTTTGGTTTTAACATGGTAATTTATAATACGTGAGTGCTGATAAAACTTTTTGGAATCTCTATAAATCACTTATGTCAGTTGGGGTGGTCTTTGAAATAATGGCAAGTGGTGACTGTGACTGTTGAATCTTAAGCATAGGAAAAGGAATCTATAAACAGAGCTATTGCATTTTTCCTAATATGGATAAATGCACTGAGTATTTCTTCAACTGCCAAGATGATCTAACCACACAGAGCTGTGTTTTCAAATAATACATTTTAAGTGCTCAGTATGGTGCACATTCCCTCTTATACAGTGTCTGCTCTCATTTTTACTATGTAAATAGCTGCTAACGGCTCTTTTTGCCTTCTACCCTTCAAATGATGGCCTTTGTAACAACAACAAAAAGTTGCAAGCAAAAGTCTATTTTTTACTGCAGTTGAAACAGACATGTAATCTTCCTCCAGCTAGATTATTTCCCAAGCCTAGCCTGCTTTCATTCGTCACAGATACTCAGAATTTGGAAATCTTTGCTGTCTCAAAGAATGTACTTTTCTTTGTTTTCTTTTAATAACTGTAGACCGGACTGACTGGCTCTTGGATCTAGGTGAAAGCCGAGCTGGTAAGACCAGGAAGCCTTACCCTTCTTGCCCTCTTGGCACAGGGATCAATTACAATTGCAGCCATCACACTCCCTATACTGCATGGGCTCCTCAGGGCCAATGCCCCCAGGAATACTGCCTCTCTGAAAGGGGTGGTGTGGGACAGCACGTTTGTCTGTCCATCAAGGGGTGCACACAGAGAGTGAAACCGCAGCTGTGCTGACCACAAGCTCTGTGAATCATTGTTGCCCAATTTTATACCAGTGTACTTCCACTAGTTTCAATGGAGATATTCCTGATTTACACCAGCATATGTAAGAATTGAAAAAGAACCATAGTGACCTTTATTGTCTTATTCTATTTTTAAATAATTTTGGTTTTGATTAATTTATTTTGTTTACTTACTATTAGGCACTTGTGTAATTAAAAACACTTGCTGGTTAAGTAAGGTAGTTACCTACCCAGGTCTGAGTACTTTAGTTCAGTACATGTGAACAGAATCCCATCAAAGTACACACGTTGGGTTCTGATTTCATTTACTATACACAAATGATTTGAGGACTTCAGTAATTCAGCCAGAGGTTAGGGGTCTATTCCAGGAGTGAGTGAGGTTTAGTGGACTGCAATGTGCAGGAGGTGGGACTAGAAGATCACGATGGTCCCTTCTGATCTTAAAGTCTGTGAGTCTGAATGTAAATCCCAAAACAAACAAAAGGTGAAAATTAAGGTTGGAAGATCAAGCATTCATAAGTCAGGAAATCCCCAAGTTAAAGTTGTCCACACAATTTCAATTCCATCTCCTTGTGAGTATGCACTATCACTCAGTCTTTAAGTACATGATCACATATGTTTCCCCCCTCCCACATGATTGCTGCCCCATTCAGTGCATAGGTTCTCCCATGCTCTGTCTTCCACTCACCCAACTCCCAGTCCAGTCTCCCTCCTCAGGCTCTCCACCAGACTCCTTTTCCAGCCAGACTCCTTTTCTCTTCCCTCTGTCCTGGCTCCTTGTCTGATTTCTGTCTTTCCTCTTCCGGTCCCCTCTGCCCCAGCTCCTAATTTCTGTTCAGCCTCTCCCACTGTCTCCATCTCCTTTTCCTTGTCCAGATAGTTCAAGTCTCCCCACACTGTCACCAGCTCCTAGTTGCAGGCTCCCACTGCAATCTCCTTGACCCAATCTACTCCCTCAACTCTTTTCACTTCTGCATTTGACTTAGGTTACTCCTTCATTCCCACTGCCTGTACATCAACAGAGGAAGCAGAGAGAACAGGAGTGACATTCTCCCTGCTCTCATTTCTAGTGTTTGGTACCACAGTGGTCTGCAGCAGCCAAGAGCAGCAATTGCAGGAAAAGTCCTGCTCTGCCCTTGAAGCCCTGGGTTGGAGCATGCTCAGTATAGATAGACTCTTTGGAGAATTTTGCTGCCAAACTCTGAACAAGTCTCTATTGATCATTTGCAAACTGAGGGTTTTTTTTTTTTTAAAGGCTTATTACTTAGTCAAGTTTGGGAGTTTATTTAAGGGAACAGCAAAAAGCACATATTTGACATTAGAGTGATCCCAGGCCCTTGTTAAAAGTACAGAGGTGCTAGAATGTCTCAACAAAATGGTTCTAAGATTTAATTTTTTAACTTGAACAAAACTTTTCTTAATCCTATTCTCAGAAATGGCTGAGCCTTTTTTGTAGAAACTTTCCAAACTAATTCCTCCTGAGGCAGACAGTTACAGTTTGGCAAAAGTTGTAAGCAACTGAAAGCAGGATCTTACAATGGAAAGTGTCGGGCAATCTTAACTAGAGTGGGTTCCTGCAACCTCCACATATAATAATTACACTGACAATGACTTTGTTCTTGATTAACACAAGTGTAACTGAAATCAGAATCAAGTTGATCTGCAATAGCTTAACAAGAATCCATACTGTCTACATCCATTTATCTACAATATCTTATGTCAAATGCTTCAGAAATCTCCAAATATTTCACACTAGGCTGAAAGATATATCTCAAAATGTCAGTATCAGTGTGACAACTCTGCTAATGATCATTAACCAGGTTGCATAAATAAAAATGGATTAGAAGGCTTGGACATCTCATTATACCTTCATGATCTTTAGCAAGTTCAGTACAACCACCTTGACCTATACCACATGAAGGAGCTTAGTTATATTATTTTTTACATACCTAGAACTGTAGTCAGATGATTTACAATCAGATTTATGCTTTTTCATATTTTGTCATAAAAACAATTAAACATTTGATGAGACTCATAAAATAATCCAATTATATAAAACATATAGGCTGACATTTTCAAAAGGGTAAAATTCGAGACATGTAAGGTCTGAAGACAATTGGAACAGATCTCTGAAAAATCAGGCGTCAGGGTTAAAATCCTGGCCCAATTTTAAATGTCCAGACTCCCATTGGCTTCAGTAGGGATAGGATTTTACCCGTGGTGTCTATAGTTGGGCACTCAAACGGAGATGCTAGTTTGGAAACAATTGGACAGTTTTGAACATTTTTAACTTAATGCCTGGTTTTGTTATCACCTAAAGGGTGTAATCTATTAACTTCAACAGATGTATTGGATTTACACTAGTGTAACTGCTACAAGAATCAAGCCCTTAAGTTTAAACAACACATATAAAGGAGACCATATAATCATTTTAAAATTATCACCTGGGGAGGGAGTAAGAAGAAGTCATAGTGAATTACCACCACAGCACTGTGCATATTTATGAACCCTACAGAAAACTGCAGAAACATTACACTTAGATATAAAGTAAGATTCTTGTGCGTAACAATCATTTATCAGCGGGAGGTGCTGTGTCCCCCATTGATTTATTTCCCAACACCACCTGTAAAACAGAAATTAGCTACCATAGTCTCAGGTTCAGATAACCCCAGGTAACAATACAAGTGATTCCATGCCTAGAGAGGTGCAAAACTGAATAGAACTTTTAGGTGTGCAATACCAGTGCATCACTTTGGAAACAAAGCCCACATTACAGAGAACAATAAAAAATATTGAGGATTTAACAGGAAGTTGGAGACCTTAGACACTGCCATAACACTGCACTAAAATGAACTACTCTTCTGTTATGTTTTATTCAACACTTTCAGTAAGGAGGAAATGTTCAATTTAATCAAATTATTTCAATATGTAACAAAAAAAAAGTTTTCTTTAAAAAATCCTTGTAAAACAAAAATAGCCCAACAAGTGGGGAGATATATAGCCAGTCCTCCACATGACATTTCAGATGTGCAAAGTGACCCAAAACATTGATGGTTTATTAGGAGAAAGAGAGTCTGAGATTTAAGGAATTTTGGGTGATTTTGCACTTTTGAAATTTTCAGAGGAAGATTGGTTATTTTTTACCTTGAGGCTAATAAAAATGTAAAAAAGGCATTTTAGTTTTAAAATTACATTGTCATAAGCCAGAAGTGGTTTGCTTGTTTGTTTAATGGAATTGCAAAATCTTTAATTCTTAACCCAAGGAATAGAAAGGAACTGGTATTGAAGTCTGCTTGGCCCCAATTTTAAAGCCTGATACAAACCCAAATAGATCATAGCTGATCCAAAACTGACCCGAGCCTGAAAGTATCAAGTCATTTTCAGATCCTACCTGACCCAAACCCGACACTTCCCTCTGAACTTTTGCCAGTGACAAAACTGCCACCTTGTTACTGGGATTTGGGCTAGTGGGTGCTTCCCACTCCCCATGTTTTGTGTCTGCAATCTGTCTCTGGCCACCTCTTGCCCATGGAGCTGGCGTGGTGGTTTACCCACTCCTGCAGGCCACTAGTGTCTCACTAAGCTGTGTGCACTGTAGAGTGAAAGGCACTGAGACTCATTGGCACACTCACTCACAGCGCAGCAAGGTGGTGGTGGCTGGCAGGAGAGGGAACACCACTGCAGTGCCAACTGCATTAGCAGGAGAGATGAAAAGAGATGACACAGTACGACCTGAGCCCAGAGGTTGTTTTCAGACCCTACCTGATCTGAACTGATCACTTGTAACCTGACCCAAACCTGACAGGACCCAATTGCAAGACTCTAAGTTGGTTGTCAATCACACATTCATTGAGCTGCCTCCCTCAAGTTGTATATGGATTATGTGGAAACTGCACATACAGTGTAATACCCTACTGGATGCTGCTGTGATAGTGCTGACCATCAGTGGTTCCTTCTTCCAAAATGACTCAGTGGGCTTAAACTTATTGGCAGTGGCCAGAAAACTGACTGTTGTAATTACAACACAAACTGTCTTTTGCCTCTCCAAGTAACCAAATGAGAACATTAGTAAATTTGGTGCCAACATTTTTGTCAGCATGGCATTGAAGAAGAGGGCTGTGGGATGGGTAGGATGTGGTTTAGTTAAGGCAGGAATGAATCATGGAGATCAGCCTAATTCCACAGTAAACAGCTGCAGTAGCAACCAGATATTAGGCAAAAAAGTACCTGCATAGATTGGCATCCAAAATTCAGCTAAAGGTACAATATCGGATTATTAAATTAATAGTACTTTACAAGTATATAACACTTTTTCATCCATAGATCTTAAAACCTCTACAAAGATGGGTAAGCATTATTACGCCCATTTTACAGAGGGAGTGACTGAGGCACAAGTTCAAATTTAGGTGCCTTGCTCAAGATAATGTACTGAGCTATTGGGAGTCTCTCCCAAGTAGGTCTCTTCTTAACTGTTCATGCTTTACAAGTCTTATGCTTATTCCTGCTAGATCTTTCTTTCTCTGCTGACCAGGTCCTACTGCAGGATGGACCCCAGTGTTAATTAAGGCAATATTGAATCTGATTTGTTCATTGCTTGCACAGTCACAAAAGTGGATATAAGCATACCCATCCTCTCCAAGGTGATGCAAACTGGTGCCACACTAAAGACATCAAGACAGTAAAATCACAGGAAAAATGTTCGGAGGGTGACAACTGAGGCTGCATCAGAAAAAACAATTTTGTGCATATAATGCAACAGTGTTGAGGCATTGCTCTGTCTTTGTCAGCTGTGGAGGCACACTCCCAGTTTAGCAGGAAGTGGGTTTCCTGACAGCCAAACCTGTAATTCTCTTGTAATATTAAGTTGTCCCTTATCTTCAGAACCTTCTCCTGCTCCTCTTTCACGATATTGTATTTTAGTATTCTCAGCATGTTTGTGCCTGGTTTGAGATGAAGTCCATATTTCTGCCAGGTTCCTGACTAGATGTGCTTGGAAACACTCGATGATAAGTGCAGAAGCCAATGCTCTAACCTGAACTTAGTGCAGTTACTCTGAGCAACTCGGAAAGTAGAGGTTTACAGGACTCTTCTGTGAGAGATCTTGGGTAGGGGGGAATGAAGCTAAATACCATGTTACATCTATGTAATGCTGTAAGGTACTCAGACACCATAGCTTAGTACCAACAGTTTATAGATTTACAGAGAAAGCGCATTAGCTTCACTGTCTCTGGAATGAAGTGCATTAACTTCTTGAAGATACGTTGTTCTTTTGATCTCTATCCTTCAATGAAAACGTCTTCTTTAGTAATAAAAGTGAAGAACCTTTTTAAAGAAATCCAACTGGGGGGTCTTGTAATTCTTCAGTATGAAATAGATAGAATAGATAGAATGGGCAAGAGGGAGGGCTGGTATTTTGGGTGTAAGAGAATTGGTTCCTGGGTTTTTGGAGGGTTAACTGTTAAAGTACTTGAGTGACTTTGTAAAAAAACAACAACATTAAGTCAAACTCATTATAGGAGCAGATGGACTGGAAAATGGAATGCTATAATAAGCAGTTACCCTTATTTCAGTCTTGAAACACATTTTGATGGAAACCACATTATGAAATAAATTATTCCTTTTTAGTTACTTGCAGGAGAAGTTATACCTTTATCTACAAAAATCAAAGTAACTGAAAGATAAGAGGGATGTTGACTTATTTAATGAATAAACTGACTTCCACCTTTAATTGATAAGCCTAGAAGAAGATTTGATCAACTGTTGATATAATGTGAGAGTCTGAGAGTCCCTTCATGCTGACATGCAGGATTGTAGCAGCATCCAGCTATATGCTACTCTAAAGGAAATGCTGATTCTTCCTTTGAAAGAATGTCATAGGATTCAGATATCGTTCAAATATGAGTGCCTATGAAGTGCTCATTAGGGACAATAAAAATAATCTTGAATGAGACAGGTGTTATTGGGGACCATCAGCACTTTGATCATTCTCATCCTTGTTTGGGAACTTGTCAAATGGAGTGAAATTCTACATTTGGGGTTCAATTGTCCATTTCCAGATGCTCCTAGTCCGGAGCAAAAGGGAGAGTACTATATCCACTATACCTCTATTAGGGCTACTTGGAAAGAAATCACCATAAAACAATTCAGAAGAGTGATGAACCTACATTAGTGGTTTGGATGGTCACCTAAAGGAACTCACTATAGCAGCAGATTCAATCTGAACTTGTACTGATTTTAGAGCAGTATAACTGTTTGATAATATTCTGCTCTGTTGTACATTTCTCGTTCCTTGCAGGGCTCTCCAGTGCTCACTTCTACAGAATGGCAGTAATTGCGAGTCAGCCCATCCTTACCTACCAACTAGAGCTAAGCAGGAAAATTGCCTTTCTGTCCCACAAACAAAACTGTGATCTCAAACACTTCCCCATTCTTCATCAGGAATGAACCAAATCCTTTCAACATTTTTGTGAAAAGCACAAGACCAACCCACCTAGAATAGCCAATAACCCAGTAGTTAATCAGGGTACACACCTAGGATATGGGAGACATGATTTCATTTATTTGTTTTTCCTGATTCAGACAAGAAAATGAAGTCATGCTCCTACATCCAAGGTGTGCGCCCTGATCACCGGTCTCTTGCTTTCTCTTGTTATGGCCAGAAATTCCGTCCTGGACCTAACAAACCCTCCCAATGATTGTTTTGGCAAAACTGATACATTTCTGAGTGATGGGGGGGAAGGTTTGACAAATCAATATTTCCCAATGGAAAAATGTTGCATTCAAAAACTCAGCAAGTTCACGGATGACACTAAGCTGGGGGGAGAGGTAGATATGCTGGAAGGTATAGGGATAGGGTCCACAGTGACCTAGACAAATTGGAGGATTGGGTCAAAAGAAATCTGATGAGGTTCAACAAGGACAAGAGCAGAGTCCTGTACTTAGGACGGAAGAATCCCATGCACTGCTACATGCTAGGGACCAACTGGCTAAGTGGCAGTTCTGCGGAAAAGGACCTGGGGATTACAGTGGAGGAGAAGCTGGATATGAGTCAAGAGTGTGCCCTTGTTGCCAAGAAGGCTAACATAATATTGGGCTGCACTAGTAGAAGCATTACCAGCAGATCGAGGGAAGTGATTATTCCCCTCTAGTCAGAACTGGTGAGGCCACATCTGGAGTATTGCATCCAGTTTTGGGCCCCCCACTACAGAAAGGATGTGGACAAATTGGAGATAGCCCAGCAGAGGGCAAAGAAAATGATTAGGGGGCTGGGCACATGGCTTACAAAGAGAGGCTGAGGGAACTAGGCTTATTTAGTCTGCAGAAGAGAAGAGTGAGGGGGGATTTGATAGTCTTCAAATACCTTAAAGGGGGTTCCAAAGAGGCTGTTCTCAGTGGTGCAGATGACAGAACAAGAAGCAATGGTCTCAAGTTGCAGTGGGGTAGGTCTAGGTTGGATATTAGGAAAAACTATTTCACTAGGAGGGTGGTGAAGAACTGGAATGGGTTACCCAGAGGTGGTGGAATCTTCATCCTGGTTGGGAAGATTTAGTTGGTCCTGCTTTGAGTAGGGGGTTGGACTAGATGACCTCCTGAGGTCTCTTCCAGCCCTAATCTTCTATGATTCTAACTCCTAATCACTTCTACTCACAACCACATCCATTCTCAAATCATGCCAAGCCAAATCATATAGTTATTACTCATGTTGAGTAGTATCTTACTCCATATATAGTTTCACTAGGTTCAATGTTAATGTGTGTGGAGTAAGATACTGTTCAGTGTAACAGTGGCAGAATCTGGTCTTGAGGTTGTCTAAGTATCTAGGGAAAAGTCTCCTGACCCAAAAATCTCTGTCCCACTAGTGTTTTCTTAAGTTGATCATTATCAAGTATATCCAGTAATAAAGAGAATTAAATAGGAACAAAGTAAGTGAATTAGCACAGCAATGTAAAGTCAAATAAGGTAATGATAAGTAGTCAGAAATAAGATTAGTTGATCTCAACTATTATAATGTTTATAAACTATATTTGGTTAAAGTAAATTAGTGGTCAAAACCTCTATGAATTATTCAATATATTGCTTTACCTATAAGCAGCTGAGAAAAAGAAAACTCTATAGCCCAACACATATTTAGTTTGTTTTTTAGATTGGTTTATTACATAAAAGATAAACAATACAGTCTCCACTTATACAGAACATATTTCCTAATAAGATTTCTAGCCAGAAAACATCATTCTTTACCATGGTAAAAGGAACAGAAAGTGAAAATTAAACCAAACCCCCTTTCTCCATAACTTCCACAAAGTTCCTCAATGGGACTACTCCCACAGTAAGGCACTGTTCTACATGAATAAGAGGAACAGAATCAAGCCTAGTGTCAGCAGTTTCCTGATATAATTTAAATTCATAATATAAGGGTTTCACACTGATGCCTGGGAAATTTGCATTTATCCAGTGGTGCAAGGGGAGTTAACTGTATTGCTCCCATTAGTGATAATGAGAATTAACTATGTAGCCATAGTTTGCTGGAGGGAACAAAAGAACTTGTTTACATAAAACAGGGCATGAAGAGGTCTGCATATTTAGGTTTGCAATGTTGGATCACCTATGAATATGAATGTGGATGACAAGGAACACTTATACAGAAAGCACTTATTTATTTTTTTCTACAGCAAAAAGTCAGGGACACTGTATTTACTCTGTACCACAGCTGTGAGGAAAGATGCAAATGGGCATACATTTGGCACGGCTGTCTTCTATACAACTCTCCAACTGACCCCAGAGTAGTGGGCTTGTTGGATATATAGCCAGAGTTTTGGCCAACTTCAGCTATTGGATTACCTGTTTGTAGGCATAGCTAGTCAGCACAGAACCAGACTCAGGATCGGGGAGCCATAATCTTTTGGCTCCATCTTTCAGGTGAGCCTAGAGAATCTGGCCTTTAAAGCTTTTTATTTTTTAATAATTAAGTAACTGTGCAATTTAATAGTGATCAGACTAGCTCCTTGAGAAGTAGCATGAGGCTATTTCAAATGCAGTCTTTTGACTGAAAGGTTAAATTAAATATCTTTGTGAAAACAGCTCAGTATAGCAATCTCTTCTGGATTTATTCAACTCAAGTCAAATCTTGAAGTAATTTTTTTCAATACTATTACTATGTGTAACCCACACACCTCCTGAGTGTGGTGTTCTGTCCCATCTAGTGGAACCGAGACCACTTAGAGAAAGAGATAAAGTGAGTGTGCTCTACATCCTTAGCTAACAGCCAGTTGGCTTTTATCTCATGCGGTAGAGGCTCATGCACTAAGATCCAGACGTCCCTGGCTCAATCCGATCCACATGATGACGATTGGGGTCTGTAAGCGTTACAAGTCAGGGCTCGTCCAGGATTTCAAATGGGAAGACTCTGAAGCTCGTAACTCACTTTCTCAGCTAGGGGAAGTATGTAACCCACACACCTCCTGGATGTGGTGTTCTATCCCATCTAGTGGCACCGAGACCACTTAGAGAAAGAGATAAAATGAGTCTGCTCTACAGTCTTAACTAACAGCCAGTTAAAATAATATATATATATAGAGAGAGAGATATCCTATCCCCTAGAACTGAAAGGGACCTTGAAAGGTCATCAAGTCCAGCCCCCTGCCTTCATTAGCAGGACCAAGTACGGTTTTTGCCCCAGATCCCTAAGTGGCCCCCTCAAGGATTGAACTCAGAACCCTGGGTTTAGCAGGCCAATGCTCAAACCACTGCGCTATCCCTCCCCCTGTTGGCTTTTAGCTCATGCACTAAGCTCCAGAGGTCCCCAGTTCAATGATGACTGGGTCTGTTGGAGTTACATAGGCTCCTGGAATATCATATACCAGCTCACTCTTCTTTGAAATAAGAATTTGGCTGTACAATGATAATTTGATTACAGCAAATTCAGATAAGCACCTACAATAGAACAAACTTGGTCATAATCATTCTGTTAGAACTTTTTTTTACTAGCAAAACCACTTTGTAAATAGTGACTTAAGTCTTGCAGGAGAGTCTTACAATGAATTGAGAATTAATATTAGACAGTTTCACCCCATGGAGTGGAGATTGTGAAGATCAATGTGATCAAACTCCCTGAAAGTTTATATCTGGAATGTCTTATAGGGACTGTATTTATGAACTGATCAAACCCCTCTAACATATATATTAAAATGCTTTTATGTACATCATATTTATGAATGCTGTTTCTCTTGCTTCACTCTTAGTAATAAGTCTGGTTTCCTTGACATGTTGTACATAGATTTAAAAAAAAAATGAATTGAATGCTTTATTATTTTTTCCTTGTAATACTCAATATATTTCTCTTGCATTCAGGGAATATTAAAAATAAGCAACACACAAAACACTTTTACTGGATAATAGGAGTTCAGAGGAGTGACATAAAATACCTACTTAGACTTTATTAGCTTACTCACACAAAAAAAGACACTCAAAACACATAGCATGTCATTTTACTAACCAGTCAGAACCTACCATCTAACTGCCCACATTTATCAACAGGTTATGGTCTAATGAGCAGTTGTTTTAAACACAATGTTCAAATATTGTATTAGATTTAGGGGCTCTATTAGAAGCATGTGATAGAGCTTTTAGATATTGGGCCCCTTTTTATTTTTATTAGAAAATAGTTGGATATTTTCAACAGAAATGAAAAGCAGAATAAATCCAGCCCCCTGAAAGGCTGACAGTGATGTCAATAGGCAAAGAAGGGAGTTTCAGGAGCCAGAATTATGGTTTTTTTCCCCAATTTGTATTACTTTACTACCTAGGAATCCTAGTCATGGACCAGAACCCTACTGTGCTAGAGAATGTGCAGGAGCCAGGAATACTATGGGCTGGGATTTTCAAAACATCAGCACATGGGGTGCTGCTGAGCTCTTTTAAAAACTAGCCTCTTATTTTGGTGCCTAAATGGGATACGAGCCTTTTTTGAAAATCTGGCTCAGAGTTCTTTCAAATGCTGATCACTGCTTCCAATTTAGTTATAATACAAAACATGACTCAAAAGCAGTCCAGTAGCTTGTTAATAAACAACCAGGTGGGGAGGAAAAAGCATTCTTCCCACGGAGATTTGAACACCCATGGTTAAGAACACTTAGAAGGGAGGTTGGTTTCAAAGAAAAGCACCAGGTTTCAACTCTAGCATGACTGCTGTGCTCCAGAGGTGGGTTGGCTGCTTTCACTGAAGACACTAATTTGGGAGCATTTAAAAGTGAAAGTAAAACTACAGAGCCTGGCCTCCTTGGAAATTCTGCTGAGCAGGATGGTTGGGTGGTGTAGCTTGTATTTATTATATTCAGCAGTAACAGAAAGAACCTACAGACTTGTAAGGTGTAAGACATTTGCTTCAGCACTTAGCATAATAAGCATAAGGCTTGAGGCCTATGAACTTTGGCACAGAAAAATGGCCCAATGGAAAACACTAAGTATTAGGGAGCTGAAAATAGAGTCTTTAAGGGGTATTTCCAAACTCAGAAACATGAGTCCAACCACAAGAGTGTCATGGCAACGAATTGACAACAGGTTCGTGAGCTACATCCGCAGAAGAGAGTCATGGCAACAAATTGACATATATGATAATAAGTTGAGATCATTGATATACTAGCCTGTAAGAGAGGGACAATCTAACATTAGTAAGATGATGAAAAACAAATAAAGGAAAGGGGCAAATATGCATCAGACATAGTAGTGTCAGCATAACATATTATAAAAGTGGCATCCCAGCCTATGGACAGTAAGAGAAAGATGTAGCCCTGGGGAAATGCCAGAATGATAGCCACTGGTCATGAAGGGGAAGGTCACAGTGATGAGGAAGATGATTGCTACATTTCAGATTGTTCTGCAAGGGATGGCATGAGTATATAGATTTTCAGATGTACATTCTGTAGTAGCTCTATCTACCTTACTGCTAAATGTATTAATAAACTATTTGTAAACACAGAAGAGTTCTTATAGTGAGAGTGTTGCAGCTGTGAACATTGGGGTTCTCAACTATATACTAATTAGAATAATAAGGGGCCTGATCTTGGAACAAGAACCTGTCAACCCTCAAAGTTATAACTGGGAATTCTTAAGTAATCAATAGAATTAATACATAATCTACATATTAGGCTACAGTCAAAGGACATATGAGATGGGGAAACTAAAACTGCTGGGTCATTTAAAAAATAATTGAAAATAGTCAGAAGGAAAATCTGCTTTTATTTTTTACTGAATTTAATATAAGAACTAGAACAATATTGCCAACAGCATATTGCTTTTCTATAACAAATTACTGCAGAATTACTTTTCTTTCTTGTAAAATATTTTCAAAGAACCACTTTATAATCACAAACACAGAATGTGGGTTATGTAAAACTCACGCCTTATGAATTTAGCAGCACTTGATATATTGGTTCACACTTACCAATACACAAGATGTGAATAATTACAACAAAGCTCCCAGCCTCACTTATCTAATTGCTCAGTATGGGGTCCTACTAGTAGTCCGGATATAGTTTAAATTCTCTTACACTTTAGCAAAAGTCTATTTAGCCTGGTAAATGGTCAGTTTTAGAGTTAATAGGTTTTTATTTCAAATCCTGTTTCATCTATATTTTTAATTAAAAATGTATTTGCATCAGAGGGAAAAAAATATTTTATTTTAATCTCTAAGTGTCAGTCTCTGATTTTAACATCTTTATCATCCAAAATTATTGTTCATTTAACAAAAAATTAAACACTATTTTAATGAAGAAAAAAAAGCAAAAGAGCCATAATCCCTAGCATCTTCTAGACTCCTAATTGAATGAATCATTAGAAGACATCTGCCAAATAATGGCAAGACCCTCAACTAGCCAGCCAATTAATAGAGTTTTGCCATCACACACGTGTTTGTGAATGTATGTATCCTTTCCTGGCCTGCAAATAGTATTAACCGCAGCCAAAACTTGGCTATTCTAACCAAGGGAGTGGAAGCTGCACATTTTTTCTGAGCTAACTGCTAGTCTTTGTATGTCCTAGTCATCCTTTCATCTCAAGTAAAAAATCCAGCCATTGATTACAGCATGACATCCCTCAACTTGTCCATATATTTACCATGCAAGGGCTAGATTCTAAAGACAGCTGGTCATTGGACCACATGTAAGGATGATGTTGTTGACCAAGAATTTAGAAGATTAGACCTGAAACTTGTACACACTTTCCTAATAGATAGTCACCATCTCCAAATCTACAGAAGTCAGGATACTGGATACTGCATCATCATATCTCTATATCCAATGTCCCAGATATAGAGCTGCTGTATAATACACTTATGAATACGGTATAACTATACTGGGTTAATGCAAAGTTATTATACATTTATATTGCTTTAATTCAATGAGGGCTTCCAGGTAAGAACACCCCAGCACACACTTGAAAGACAACAAGTAAGCTACTAGTTTTAAGGATCCTACATCCAGTCTCCAGCAAAGTTGCTGGACTTGTTTTGCCAATGCTGGGAGATAACAGATTGAAGGGCTAAAAACAGTTTAAAAGTTACTTGTTCCTGTGTGGGGAAATGATCAAAAGACTGAGAAGCATGTAATATAGCTTCCTGAGACACTGCAAGACTTGTAAAGTCTGGGTGACAGTCTGTCCCCTTAACCCACAAACCAGTACACCCTCTTTGCTTCAGGGAGTGTACTGGTTTGTGGGTTAAGGGAACAGACTGTCACCCAGACTTTACAGGTCTTGCAGTGTCTCAGGAAGGTTAGATATACCTGGTTCTCCAGGTGGAAGATGGATAGACACCTGGTAAGCTAAACATGAATATAGTCTGTTTACTGTTTTTAAGATATTTTTCTCTGGAATGCTTTAGTTCTAAGTAAACAGTGCTTTGCTTTAATGAGCCCATCTGGTCACTGGATACCCTGGTGTTAGCTCCCAGAGGGATGCTGAACCTAAGTCTCACCTGCTGAAGTAATCATGGTTGCTACCAGGGGACTGTAGTTCACCTCTTGATTTGAGACTTTGAGAATCAAATGATCTCACCCAGAGAGAGGTGATGGCCTGAGACCTGTGAGAGGGTGCACCCAAAGAGACCGTGAACAGTCAGAGATGCAGTTAGCTAAGTAACTGTGACATCAGGTCTCCCTGTTTATCAAGGCACTCCAGGCTGAGAAGTATTTTCTTGTAGAATTATAAATTGTGGTGGTAAAAATTTCAAAAGGAGAGATTTGTGTTGGATCTCACCCTAATAGATTAGGAGCCATATACTTAATTTAGCTAGTGTAAATCAGTGCATCTCTGAAGTTATTGGAGCTATGCCACTTTTCATAGGTTCAGGATCTGGCCCTTGGTGTTTATCCATAGATTTAACTTCTCCAAAAGTGTGCAACCTAGAAATATCTACATAAGATATTTTGAAAGATTACCAGTATTTCTTATATTCAGGAAGGTATACAACGTATAAACGAAAAAGACTTAGAACAGAATACATAGAAATATCTTTTCTGCTGGTATTTCCTACTCCTGCTTCCAGCCAATAACAGGAAGTGCAGAGGTTAGGGGGAAAAAATAAAGTGAACTAAACCTTTTCAATCTTCATAGAGTCACAGCAGGTTCACTTTGACTTCAAAGGAAGGTTCAGATCAGCATTTTTTAATTGAACCCTTCAACTCATTCCTAGTGATAAGATATTACTTGTATGTTTAAAGACATTCATTATAAGTTGTTGTCCTTTCCTAGATGTGTCAAACAATCATTTCTGCCATCTGTACATAGTATAAGCATATATATTATTTCAATTGCATAAATAGCTGCTATGATTGTACTTACTAACGTACAGTATAATGGAATCTCCCTGTAGTTTTCAGAATTAGTTCCTACATATTATGTGTAATTTTTAGTAAAGTTTGTCACATGCAATTAGTTGGTAAAACTATTGGCTTCCTACACAATTTTCTCTTCCCCGGTATCTTTTTTTTTTTCACTAATGTGATGAGCCTCATGGTAATAGCAATCCCAAACAACTATGGGTCAGATTTCCACTGGTCCTTCCTTAAATATGGAAGTGTGGGAGCTCACAAAGAGCCCAATCCCTCAAACCCATGTAATCCCATGGAATGGGAAAATGTCAGTCCCTACACTCTGGGGAGCATAGGGATTGCTCTCTGTGCACCCCTGAGCAAGCACATTGCTCTGAAGGCTACAGTGCTAGGAACAGCCCTTCTGTGAGTTGAAGGGGAAGTGTTGAGGCTTCACCATTCTTTCATAGATTCATAGAATATCAGGGTTGGAAGGGACCTCAGGAGGTCATCTAGTCCAACCCCCTGCTCAAAGCAGGACCAATCCCCAACTAAATCATCCCAGCCAAGGCTTTGTCAAGCCTCACCTTAAAAACCTCTAAGGAAGGAGAATCCACCACCTCCTAGGTAACCCATTCCAGTGCTTCACCACCCTCCTAGTGAAAAAGTTTTTCCTAATATCCAACCTAAATCTCCCCCATTGCAACTGGAGACCATTACTCCTTGTTCTGTCATCTGCTACCATTGAGAACAATGTAGATCCATCGTCTTTGGAACCTCCTTTCAAGTAGTTGAAAGCAGCTATCAAATTCCCCCCCCCTTCTTCTCTTCTGCAGACTAAACAATCGCAGTTCCCTCAGCCTCTCCTCATAAGTCATGTGCTCCAGCCCCCTAATAATTTTTGTTGCCCTCCACTGGACTCTTTCCAATTTTTCCACATCCTTCTTGTAGTGTGGGGCCCAAAACTGGACACAGTACTCCAGATGAAGCCTCACCAATGTCAAATAGAGGGGAATGATCACGTCCCTCAAACTGCTGGCAATGTCCCTACTTATACAGCCCAAAATGCCTTAGCCTTCTTGGCAACAATGGTACACTGTTGACTCATATCCAGCTTCTCGTCTACTGTAACCGCTAGGTCTTTTCTGCAGAACTGCTGCCTAGCCAGTCGGTCCCTAGACTGTAGCAGTGCATGGGATTCTTCCATCCTAAGTGCAGGACTCTGCACTTGTCCTTGTTGAACCGCATTAGATTTCTTTTGGCCCAGTCCTCTAATTTGTCTAGGTCCCTCCTATTCCTACCCGCCAGCATATCTACCACTCCTCCCAGTTTAGTGTCATCTGCAAACTTGCTGAGGGTGCAGTCCCGCCATCCTCCAGATCATTAATGAAGATATTGAACAAAACCGGCCCCAGGACCGACCTTTGGGGCACTCCGCTTGATACTGGCTGCCAACTAGACATGGAGCCATTGATCACTACCAGTTGAGCCCGACAATCTAGCCATCTTTCTATCCACCTTATAGTCCATTTATTCAGTCCATACTTCTTTAACTTGCTGGCAAGAATACTGTGGGAGATGGTATCAAAAGCTTTGCTAAAGTCAAGGAATAACACGTCCACTGCTTTCCCCTCATCCACAGAGCCAGTTATCCGATCATAGAAGGCAATTAGATTAGTCAGGCATGACTTGCCCTTGGTGAATCCATGCTGATTGTTTCTGATTGCCTTCCTCTCCTCTAAGTGCTTCAGAATTGATTCCTGGAGGACCTGCTCCATGATTTTTCCAGGGACTGAGGTGAGCCTGACTGGCCTGTAGTTCCCCGGATCCTCCTTCTTCCCTTTTTTTAAAGATGGGCACTACATTATCCTTTTTCCAGTCATCCTGGACCTCCCCCAATCGCAATGAGTTTTCAATGATAATGGCCAATGGCTGTGCAATCACATCCGCCAACTCCTTTGGCACCCTCAGATGCAGTGCATCCAGCCCCATGGACTTGTGCTCGTCCAGCTTTTCTAAATAGTCCTGAGACACTTCTTTCTCTACAGAGAGCTGGTCACCTCCGCCCCATGCTGTGCTTTCCAGTTCAGTAGTCTGGGAGCTGACTTTGTTCGTGAAGACAGAGGCAAAAAAAGCATTGAATACATTATCTTTTTCCACATCCTCTGTCACTAGCTTGCCTCCCTCAATCAGTAAGGGGCCCACACTTTCCTTTACTTTCTTCTTGCTGCTAACATACCTGAAGAAACCCTTCTTGTTACTCTTACTAGCTGCAACTCCAGGTATGATTTGGCCTTCCTGATTTCACTCCTGCATGCCTGAGCAATATTTTTATACTCCTCCCTGGTCATTTGTCCAATCTTCCACTTCTTGTAAGCTTCTTTTTTGTGTTTAAGATCAACAAGGATTTCACTGTTAAGCCAAGCCGGTCGCCTGCCATATTTACTATTCTTTCTACTCATCAGGATGGTTTGTTCCTGCAACCTCAATAAGGATTCTTTAAAATACAGCCAGCTCTCCCGGGCTCCTTTCCCCTTCATGTTATTCTCTGAGGGGATCCTGCCCATCAGTTCCCTGAGGGAGTCAAAGTCTGCTTTTCTGAAGTCCAGGGTTCATATTCTGCTGCTTTCCTTTCTTCCTTGTGTCAGGATGCTGAACTCGACCATCTCATGGTCACTGCCTCCCAGGTTCCCATCCACTTTTGCTTCCCCTACCAATTCTTTCCTGTTTGTGAGCAGCAGGTCATGAAGAGCTCTGCCCCTAGTTCATCCCTTTAGCACTTGCACCAGGGAATTGTCCACTACACATTCCAAAAACTTCCTGGATTGTTTTTAGGATGATGCAGTTTGTGTCAGGTTGGTTGTATAATAGGGATCAGAGTGAGATAGGGAAGCAACGTAGCCTTGTCCCCACTCTGTCCTCCTTGGGACAATATGTTCCTTAAAGGGTGCACTGAGGGATCAGATCCTATGGTCCCAGAATGTCTATTTATAGATGAAATAATTATATGGTAGTCCTAACAAACATAGCAGGAATGCTTAAGTTCATATATTAATTACAGAGCCAGGTACACATTTTTACTGAACAACATTAAGTTAAATCCCCAGTATTGATATACCTCTGATGGACACGGGGCTGCTCTGTAATAATTTCTGAATATTGTATGTAAATAAGCTATTGGGATGTTCACTGTATGAATATATTGGTTTAAGTTAACAACAGTCTGTAAGGAAAACAAGCAGGAATAATGACTTGAGATAAGCCACCAAACAGTCAACACTTAAAGATTATTAAAAGAAGATGCCTGAACTGTGAAAATTCGACCTTCTGACCCCAGCCAACTTACAGAACCATTTTTTGACAAGCAAGGCCAAAAAACCCAGCAACTGAGAAGAGAAAAGTAGTCTGGCTGGATAAAAAGTGACTCTCTCCCTTCTCCAGTATGGTTGGTGCAGGGGAGCTGCTGAAGCTGACATCCAGCATCCTCTGGAAGAAGCAAGGCCTGCCTAGCCCACTATTCCAGGATGGGTGGACTTTTGGGAAAATAGACATGCATGTAAACTCTTGTTTTAAAATCCTTCTCTCAAAGCTTTACTCCTACTGTTAAAATTAAACAATATGTTGGTTTAAGAACACTATTGGGTCACTATATTCACTACTGATCCCAGCCTCCCAAAGAGAAGAACAGTAGATCTGCTGGGGGAGGCATATCTGATTCATGGGGTTCTATAGCTCAGGGTCAGGTCTACGAGTGGAAGAATCATGGGATTCCACCCCAGGTAAAGGCACAAGGCCTGACATTGAGAAGGTGCACTCAGAGAAGGAACAGAAGTGCATCTAGCCTAGTATTTGAGCCATAACTAACATATACCAATATATAATTAGATGCAGGCTGCATGATGGCATTTAAATCCATAAAATGCCAGTTGTGGTTTCCTTTGCATGTAGAAATATGACTTGAAATGTAAAATAACCACAACTGGCACATGAATTATTGATTGCACTGCATTGTAGGCAGGCCTTCAACTAAATGCAAAATTAAACATTTATTGCAATCAATAAGTCATGTGCCATTTGTGGTTATTTTCTATGTCAAGTCATATTTCCACATATCCATGTCCAGATTAGAGCGCCTGAGTGTTTTGCTTGTTGTATCTTTTCATTTCATCAGTGCTGAGTTAGAAGTTGTTTGTTATTCTTACCTTGATGTAATAGTAGAAAAAAAACCACACCTGTTTCACTCAAAGAAATTAAACAAAATGAGGGAACCTGTTCTGTTTGCTAGTCGCTAACCAGCTCTGGCAGGCACACTATCTATGGCTTTACTAATGAAACTTGTTCTCAAGCATGTTGAACTAAGTAAACAAATAGCATTCCTGGTAAGAAATCCTCATTACTTGTTTACTGTGCAAGTTGGACACCAGGGGCCTGACCCAAAGCCCATAGAAATCAGTGGAAAAACTCTTATTGACTTCAGTGGCTTTGGATTAGGTTATAGTTCAATAATTTGGAAAATAAAATCCACTTTTGAAAACTATAGTTTTTGAATAGCACATCCAGGTTGTTTCAACATGGGGGGAAGGGGGAAAATTTTCCTGAGGACAATCATTTATTTTAGTATCCTATTATAAAGATTATTTATTGGAACTGTAAATGTTTTTCACCTGCCTCAAGAAATGAAATACATATGATTTATTAATATCAAATTGCAGCCTAAGAAAAAAAAGTGAAAAGGAAACTGATCCTTTTCCACAATGACAGCATATCATTCTAAGGAGGGAAGTTACTGTTTGAAGTTAATTTAGATCACATCAATCTGTATTACTTGACCTTTTCAGAATAAACAGAACCAAAAAGTGACTACACAAAAAAGTCAATCTTAAAGCCAATTACACTAATGGGATCTGATGTGTAATTGTGTGTTTATTATTAAAAACACACAAATGCACACATACGCAAGTAGAAGGCTGAGGGGCATTTAAAGACAGGAGATGTCTAATTGTAGCATATCCAGTAATGAAATCACAGTCAGCCTAGTAGCTGATTAAGGTTAATTTGAATCACATCAATGTGAATTAACTTGGCCTTTGCAGAATGAACAACACCTTTGTGCCAACATGATCAATTAGTCCCCTTAACTTAATATGTCTGCCTGGAAAGGTTAGATTTATTAGTTATCAAGATAACCATTTGGAGATTAAAATCCCAGACTTCTATGCTTTCTTCAGAACATCCTATGAAAAATCTTTAAAAAGCCCAGAACATTTTAGTAATTTAGCTAATGGGCACCAAAAGTCAGATTTATTCTAACACTTGGATAGAAGGATTGGAGAATGAACGTGGAATTAATTGGAATTGTGTGGACAACTCTGCAAAAATTGCATCTATTGGGACAGATTCTCTAGTTATTTACTGCCATTCAGTCAGCATAAAGGGGCCAAACTTTAAACTCAAATGTGCTTCAGAGAATTCCTCTGACATTGGGGAACACTATGGATAACAAGTGTGGTGGATCCAGATCTGTGCCTTTGACTTCTCCCCCACCTTGCTCAAATGTGACGATGTATTGAGAGTTGAAGTCTGTTTCAGGGATAGGGAGGAGGCATGGCAGAGCCCCACTAAACGACTCAACCTCAGTGGTTTTGTGAATCTAGCATGCCCCTGTCCCAGCCAACACAATGTGACACAAATCTGACACAAATTCACAAGTAGACCAAGACTACATTTTTCAGTGAATAAGCTATTCATCCAAAAACATCTGCCCAGCTCTATCCAGTGACAAACAAAGGAAGAACTTGGATCCAACTGAGTTTGATTGCTTCTGTTAAAATACAGTTTATTTTAACCATGCTCAGTTGTGTCCTTAGCAATCCTTTCAGAGTTTCTGAGCTCTAGTGCTGGAGCATCTGCGGAGAGTAATACACAGCTATGTGACATTGGTAGAGTGCATGACAGTTTTTGTAATAAGATATGCACAGATCCTGCAGCTGAACTCCACTTGGTGAAGCTGGGGGGGGGGGGGAGTTGAGGGGTCTGGCAAATAGAGTGACCAGATATCTCAATTTTACAGGGACAGTCCTGATTTTGGGGGGCTTTGTCTCATATAGGTGCCTATTACCCCCTGTCCCGATTTTTCATACCTGCTGTCTGGTCACCCTAGTGGCAAAGGATAAAGTGGCTTCAAGTCTTGTTTATGCTCTCCTGATCTCCAGGGTAGCAAAAGGTCAGGTAAAACCTGGTGTTGCTATTGTAATTATTCATGGGCTCTATATATTTGAGGATTCCCCAACAGAAGAATCCTCAGTTGCCTCTTTAGGACATACCTTTATGGATCATTTGCAGCACCAAAATGCTTGCAAAGGGGTCTTAGTGGGAAGCCACAATCCAGCCCATTTGTATTTTGGTGAAAATTCTCTGCCCTTCTTAGATGATGATTCTCAGTATCTATTTAGTTTGTTTTCCTACTCTGCTTGACACTTTCTCTTGTCTACCCAGAGGACCTCATCATCACATAATTCATTCCTGGCACTAATTCAGGATGGGCATTTACAATAAGGGACCCAACACTCACACAAGCAGTTTCAGTGAAATCATCCTCGGATGACTCATCTCAGTCATGGTTGGCAGAATCAGGCTTTAATTCTGTCAGGGTTCTACCTAGCCTAAATATCTTGACTGATCCCCTGAGCTATGCAGCCATGGAATGGTCCTTGGTAATGGCTTCATACAGCATTGCATGATACTCCCTGGCCAAGTCTATTGTGATATATAGAGCTCCAAATTAGGGAGCAGTAAAGTAAAAGGACTTGTGGCCACTTTTAAATGTCTTCACCTACTGCTAATTTTTTTTTTTAATTTTTGATGATGCAAAGTTGTTTACCACATAATCTTTTGCTGCCATAGGTGGTGAGAGTAGACCAGATGTCTCAATTTTATAGGGACAGTCCCGATTTTGGGGGCTTTTTCTTATATAGGCTCCTATTACCCCCCACCTCCTGTCCCGATGTTTTACCCTTGCTATCTGGTCACCCTAGGTGAGAGGAATATAAGATGGAAAATCATTTACACTTAAAGCTCAGAGAAATATGGGATGTAGAAGGTAAAGATTATAGCCAGCTAGGAATATTTAGACTAATGCTTTTTCATTGGAAAATGCCAATTTGATTAAACCAAAACTCCCCCCCCCCCAGGAAAGGGTCAGTTTTTACCTAATTTCTCAAATCATTTTTTAAAAAGTGTTTTGAAATTGTTGAACCATTTAATTTTGACATTTGACATCCACTTTTCTAGTTTAAAATTTAAGCTAATGAAAGAAAAATGGTTAAAATCAAAACAAAATATTTCAATTTACCCAAAATTGTTTGGGTTTTGGTGTTTTGGATTTTTTGTTTGTTTACTTTGTGGGGAAGAGGGTGAGAGGGCATTATTTTTAAGCTTTTCGTGTTGTGAGATTTTAAATTTATGTCCCAGTTCAGGACAGAACAAAATTGTTTCTTGAACATTTTGTGGGTTGGGCAATTTTTTCCCCATCCAGCTCTAGTAATGGTATTTGCAACTGCCTGATTTATGTGTATGTCAGACCACACAGGTCTGACTAAATACATTTATTATCATAGAGAGGAGGAATATCCCTACAGAAAGAGGGGAACTAATACGGAACTATTATCACAGTCACCTACTATGCATTCGTGCATATTGTGTAGTTCAGGGATCACAAAATTCATCACAGGGTTGGCTACATGTGAAAAGAATATATCATAGAGCATCTCTCCTCCCATTCATGACTGTGTGGTCCACTTTCCCTCTCATTCTCATTCACATAACAGCTTGTAACTATAGCAATAACTCACATGGAAGAATACTGTTTGGAAATAATTTGTGTATTTAAGCTGATTTTTTTTTTGTGAATGGTATTTTATCCATTTTTGAAAAAAAATAGTATTACAGTAACATTTAGAAGATCTGAGCAACAACTGAGCCCCATGATGATAGCTGTTGTATGTGGAAACAGTTGCTGACCCAAACAGCTTACATTCTGACAAAGTTTATCATTCAGTCCTTGTTTGCTTTCATTTCATCTCCCTTCCCAGACATCGACTCTGTCTCTCAGCTGCAAACCAAGAATATAATCAACACCATTTGATCAGCTTGTTCTCCACAGAACAGCTGCAAGTGGTCCAAGGACCACTATTTGGGAATGTCCAGCACAGAGGCATTATCAGTATATTTACCTCATCACTCTTGTCAGGCCCAGCTCCAGCATTTCTGCTGCCCCAAGCAAAAAAAAAAGCACTGTGATTGCGATCGGCGGCGGCAATTGGGGGGGGGGGGGGGAAGCCGCGATTGCGATTGGCGGCGGCAGTTCAGCGGCAGGCCCTTTGCTCCTAGAGGGAGTGAGGGACCTGCCGCCCCCGAATTGCCGCAGGTTCCGCCCCTCTCCATTGGCCGCCCCAAGCACCTGCTTGTTAAGCTGGTGCCTGGAGCCGGCCCTGACTCCTGTCATTTCTAAATGCTCTGAAACACCATTATCCCCCTCATAACTCTCAATCCATACTGCATTCAGAGTGGACAAAAATAGATGTGACTTGTTAATATGGCATTTCCAGAACAGGTTGCATTAAATGGAAATATATTAAAAACACCTGACATAGCAATACCCATACACACAAAAAATTACATTAACATAAACCAAAGATTGATGTGCAACAAAGTGAGTCCTTTGATTCTTTCTTTATATGAAACATTGGCTGAGGCATAAAAGGAAGCATATTTTGACTGATAATGGTACATCCTGGAGTGTGCTGGTTTGCATATTAATTGTTTAGAGAGAGAGAGAGAGAGAGAGAGAACTGACTTCAATAAGAGTCAGCTCAGGCCTTTAAAAAGTTTACTCATAAAACTGGATTCTGTACTATTTTAAAAAACAAAACAAACAAACAAAAACCTTACTTTTTTGTGACTGAACTTGTATTTAAGTACTATTTTCAGAGAAGCAAAAACAACATTCATAAAGATACTGAGCAAAAATGGTTTTGGACTGTCCTTTTGAGCCATTGTGAGCTGCACAAGCTAGAGCAGCCCCCAGGCTTGCACCAAAGCTGGAAAAAGGATCAAAGAGGTGTAATTGGCTCCCCTGACAACTCCCCTCTATCTCCTGCCCCACACATGGTCTGCTGCACTCAGATAAGAGATTAATAATGGTAGGGCCAAGATTTTCCTGGACGTGATAAAAGACAGATTTTGTCACCAAATAGTCACCAAACCAACAAGAGGTGGTACCATTTTATATCTGGTATTGGTGAGTACTGAGAACCTCATAGAAGAGCTAGTCATAGGGGACAGCCTAGGTTTGAGTAATAAGTTAATTCAGTTGAAACTAAATGGAAGGATAAATAAAAAAAATAGGTCTGCAAATAGGTTCCTTGATTTCAAAAGGGCAAACTTAATAAATAATAATAATAACAATAATAATAATAATAAGATAGGGAACTGGACTAAAACTAAAGAACTCAAGGATTAAGTCAAAGTTTCAGAAACTATCTGAAGCCTGCATCCCAAGTAAGGGTAAAAAAGAAAAGAAAAGAAAAATGTAGGCAAGGCTTGTAGAACAAGCTAGATGAGCAAGCATCTCAAACAGGTGATTAAGAGAAAGCAGAAAGCCTACAAAGAATGAAAAATGGGATGGTGTGACGTTATTGACATAAACTGGGACCATATAGATCATTGTTGCAACCAAGGTCCTGTAGTGGCACCCAAATCTTGTATAAAGGGGGTCAAATGGGGGTGTCTAAGACAAGGTTATGGTTTACTGGTCATGATTATGCTGTCTATATGTATCAGTTTTGTAGTTGAAGTTATGAATATCGGCTCTATACTGTCTGTATGGCAAACTTATGCTATGCTTCTGGGTGACATCCCAGACAAGCTGGGATTAGCTCTGCCTAGCCTGCTTGATGGCCCATTAAGGACCATCAGCTATACAATGGACCCATTGAAAGAAGGCAAATATCCTTCAGACTCAGCAAAGTATGCAGGGACTGGCCCATGTGACTCCAGACTCCATCTTGCTGTAATTTTCCACAGTAAGAACAAAGAGGTGTTCTTACACCTGGAAAAGACTATATAAGGCTGATGCTTCATCTCCATTTTGTCTTCAATCCTGCTTCTTACCTCTGGAGGGACTTTGTTCAGAGCTTCAGTTTGCAGCAAAGGACTGAGGACTCATCACAGCTGGGGATGTGTTCCAGAGACTTGATTTGAACCTGCAGTTTATTCTATCACTGCTGCAAGCCTGAACCAAGAACTTTGCCATTACTGTATGTAATTGATTCCATATAACCAATTCTAACTCTCATCTCTATCTTTTTCCTTTTATGAATAAACCTTTAGATTTTAGATTCTAAAGGATTGGCAACAGCATGATTTGTGGGTAAGATCTGATTTGTATATTGACCTGGGTCTGGGGCTTGGTCCTTTGGGATCAGGAGAACCTTTTTTCTTTTAATTGGACATTGGTTTTCATAACAATTTGTCCCCATAACGAATGGTACTGGTGGTGATACTGGGAAACTAGAGTGTCTAAGTAAATTGCTTGTGAGACTTGCGGTTAGCCAGTGGGGTGAGACCGAAGTCCTCTTAGTCTGGCTGGTTTGGTTTGCCTTAGAGGTGTAACTGCCCTGTTTGAGCAATTTGTCCTGAGTTGGCACTCTCAGTTGGGTTCCGCCAGAACTGCATCATTACAGATGGATCAACAAGGAAAGCTACATCTTGGAGGTCAGAAGTGTAGGGAAAAAAGTAAGAACTGCCAAAAACCAAGCAGAGCTGAACCTTGCAAGGGAAATTAAATCTAATCATAAAAAGTTCTATAGCCATATAAATAAAAAGAAAGCGAGAAAAGAAGTGGGATTGCTAAACACTGAGGATGGGGCAGAGATTAAAGATAATCTAAGCACGGCCCAACACCTAAACAAATACTTTGCCTCAGTTTTTAATAAGGGTAATGAGGCGCTTGGGGTAGTACTAGGGTGGTTAATGGAAATGATGACATGGAAGTAGAAATTACCACATCAGAGGTGGAAGTCAAACTCAAACAGCTCAACAGAGGTGGGACTAAATGTCCAGGGGGAGAAGGGGTGGATAATCTCTATCCAAGAATATTAAAGGGAATAACACATGAACTTGCATGCCCAATAGCAAGGATTTTTAATGAATCTGTAAACTCAGGGTTCATACCCTATGACTAGAGAATTGCAAATATAGTACCTATTTTTGAGAAGGGGGGGGGATGTGATATGGGAAAACTATTGGCCTATTAGTTTGACCTCAATAGTATGAGGTCAATATTTTGAAAGATAAAGTAGTTAAGAGAAGAGGTAATCGGTAATTGGGATAAAATATAACATGATTTTACAAAGGGTAAATCATGCCAGACCAACCTGATCTCTTTCTTTGAGAAGATAACTGATTTTTAGACAAAGGAAATGCAGTAGATCTATCCTACCTGGATTTCAGTAAGTTACTGATACAGTTCCACATGGGAACTTGTTAGTTTAATTGTAGAAAATGAGGATTAATATGAGAATTGAAAGACAGATAAGGAATTGGTTAAAGGGGAGACTACAATGGGTCATGCTGAAAGGTGAACTGTCAGGCTGGTGTGAGGTTTCTACTGGAATTCCTCAGGTATCAGTCTTGGGACCAATCTTATTTAAAATGTTTATTAATGACCTTGGTACAAAGAGTGGGAGTGGACTAATCAAATGTGTGAATGACAGAAAGTTGGGTGGTATTGCCAATATGTAGGAGGACTGGAATATTATACCAGAAGATCTGGCCAATCTTGAAAACTGGAGTAATAGAAGTGTAATGAAACTTAACAGAGAAAAGTGCAAGGGCGTGCACTTGAGGACTAACAACAAGAATTTTTGCTATAAGCTGGGGATGTATCATTTGAAAATGACAGAGGAGGAGAAAGGCATGTGTGTACTGGTTGTTCACAGGAGGACTACAAGCCACCAATGTGATGTGGCAGTGAAAAAGGTTAATGCACTCCTAAGATGCATCAGGTGAGGTATTTCCGGTAGATATAGAGAAGCATTAGTACCATTCTACAAGGTGAGACCTCATCTGGAATATTGTGTGACGTTCTGGTCTCCCGTGTTTAAGAAAGATTAATTCAAACTGGAACAGGTGTAGAGAAAGGCTACTAGAATGATCAGAGAAATGGAAAATCTACTTTATTAGAAAATACTCAAAAAGCTTGGCTTGTTTACCCTAACCAAAAGAAGGCTGAGGGGAGATAGGATTTCTCTCTATAAATACATCAGAGGGATACTACCAGGCAGGGAGAGATATTAACTTAAATATCAATGTTGAAACAGGAACAAATGGATACAAACTGGCCATCAACAAGGTTAGCCTTGAAATTAGATGAAGATTTCTAACCATCAGAGGACTGAAGTTCTGGACCAGACATCCAAGAGGAGCAGTGGGGGCAAAAAACCTAACTTGTTTTAAAACTGAATTTTATAAATTTATGGAGTTGATAGTATGATGAGACTACCTACGATGGCACATAGCTGATCTGCAATTGCTAGTAGCAAATATCCCCAATGGTTGGTGATGGAACACTACATGAGGATGACTGTCAGTTACTATAGTGAATTCTTTCCCAGGTGTCTGCCTGTTTGGTCTCACCAAAGTGCTTAGGCTCCAATTGACTACCATATTTTGGGTTGGGAAGGAATTTTCTCCCAGGTCAGATTGGCAGAGACCCTGTTTTTTTTTCCCCCATCTTCCTCTGCAGCATGTGGCACGGGTTACTTGCAGGTTTAAACTAGCATAAATGCTGGATTCTCTTGTAATTTGAAGTCTTCAAATTATTATTTCAGGACTTCACTAACTCAGCCAGAGGTTATGGGTCTATTACAGGAATGGGCGGGCAAGGTTCTGGGGCCTACAATATGCAGGAGGTCAGACTAGATGATCCTGATGGTCCCTTCTGGCCTGAATATCTATGAGTCTAAGAAAGAGAGCAAAGTAGTGAATTTAGCCAATTGATTTTGATATAGAGAAGATAGAGAGAGAGAGGATAAGAGACTGTCAGGAAGAGATTGAGAACATTGGTGAGGGGAGACACAACAAGAATAAAATCACTATGGTCTGTGAAAACCTCAAAGCTGGCCTTGAACACAGCTTTATCTCCTAATGATGTCCCTTGAACATCAGATCCAGAACTCAGCTAATGATTATCCCCCTCACACACCTGCACTAGCTCCATCATTACAGTATCATCCTCTTTCCTGTTTAAATTGAGTTGGTGCCATAGTTACTTCCAGAAATCTTTGAATTAAAAGAAAAAATTATTTTCTCATTGTTTGCTTGTGCTTCTCTATCGATGCACACTTGTTTTCTCTTGTCTTATACTTGGACTGTAAGCTCCTTAGAGCAGAGACTATCGTTATGTTTTGTGTTTGTATAGTGCCTAGCATCAGGTCTAGGACCTGGGTGCAGCGGGGTGGTCACCCGCTCCTGCCCTGAAGGGCTTGAAATCACCCCTGGGACAGGGCTGAGGCGGCGAGAGGGCTGTGGCTAGGAAGAGCCACAAGCCTCGGCTGATTGGGGAACCAGCCACTGATGCGGCCACGCCCCAATCAGGGCCCAGCTGGTCCTTATAAGAGGCCAGTGGGCCAGGAGCAAAGGGTCAGTCTCTCTGCCTGTAGAGAGGGAAGGGTCTAGCTGCTTAGAAGTTAGGGTGACCAGAGGTCCCGATTTTATCGGGACTGTCCCGATATTTGCTTGTTTGTCCCACGTCCCAACCGATGTTAGGTCGGGACACTGGACAAACAAGCAAAGGCTCCAGAGCCCGGAAGGGTTCGCGCCCACCCCTACCCCTGCCGCGACTCCGCCCCCTCCATCCCCCATTGGTTCCCTACCCAAATCCCCGCCTCTTCCCCAGGCTCGCCATTCCTCCTCCCTCCACAAGCACTGGAGGGAGGCCCGGGAGACGCAGGGGAAGCACGGGGCCAGGGTGAGTGAGAGTCCGGCCTGGCCCCGAGCACAGGCAGGACTCATTCGGGCGGTAGGGGGAGTAGAGGGGCGGCCCGCGGGGCCAGGCGGCGGCTGGTCTCCCCACCTGGGCAGCGGGACTCGGGAGCAGCTGCTGCTGCAGCTCCCACTACCGTGGGGGGAGGAAGGAGCTGATCGCCAAGCTCGGCGGCTGTGGCTCTGGCGCCCGAGCCCAAACCCCCCCAAACCCGGGCCTGTTGCGGGGACCCAGCAGCGCGCACGCTGCACCCAGCCCCTGGCCAGTCGCGTCTGGGCTGGCTGCCCAGCTGGTGCAATCCAGAGGCGGCCCTGGGGCGGAGGCAGCGGCAGCCCAGCCCCGTCCGTTCCCCTGCGGGACCCGAGCAGGACGGGGGGGCTGGGGCCTACTGCCCCCACTCCGGGGCCACGATGGGATTGCACCAGCTGGGCAACCAGCCCAGATGCGACTGGCCAGGGGCTGGGCCCGCGCAGTGTGCGCGCTGCTGGGTCCCCGCAATAGGCCTGGGCTCGGGGGGTTCGGGCCCGGGCGCCAGAGCCGCAGCCTCCGAGCTTGGCCATCGACCGCTTCCTCCCCCAGGGGGGAAGAACAGCTGCCACCTGGCCCCGCGGGCCACCCCCCTACTCTCCCTACTGCCCAACTGAGGCCTGCCTGCGCTCGGGGCCAGGCTGGACTCTCACTCACAGCACCCCGCTCCCCCTACGTCTCCAGGACCTCCCTCCAGCGCTTGTGGGGGAGGGGTTGCTCTGCCACCCTTTTTTTTTTGCCCCTCCCCCCCGCGTCCCAATATTTGACCTGGATGATCTGGTCACCCTAATTACCTTCCACCCCCGTCCCGTTTTTTCACAGTTGCTATCTAGTCACCCTATTAGAAGTTCACAGGGTACCTAGAGTGGAGCAGTGCTGGGGGAAAGCCAGAGGAGCTGGGGAGCTCTGGCCTGGAAACCCCCCAGGCTGCAGGCCTTGTTAAAGGCCCAGAAGGGTACTGGGGTTGCAGAGGGCAGCCCAGGGTAGGCCAAGGCAGCAGGTCCAAACCCCCCTTGCCAATGATTAGTGGCCTTTACAGACTGCAGTCTGCCTCAGTGAAAGGGGGCTAGATGGTGACTGGCAGTAGCCACTGAGGCAAGGTGGGGATAGGGGGTTGGGGGTTGCTGCAGTGGGCAGAACATGGGTAAAGGGCACTCTGGTCTGGGAGGGATACGTGCGCCAGTGGCAAGTGGGACACTGGCCTGCACAGGGCGCTCCGGAGCTGGAAAAAGAGCTAATTCCCAAGAAACCAGCAGGAGATACCAGCAGGAGTCTCACACTGCTACACTGGGCTATGTGTCAGATAATTATTTTATTATGATAGTGCTTAATATATTATAATACGCATAAGGAACATCATGTCATAGAGATGTTGCATTTCTCTGGACAAATTGGAGAAATGGTCTGAGGTAAACAGGATGAAGTTTAACAAAGACAAATGCAAAGTGCTCCACTTAGAAAGGAAAAATCAGTTTCACACATACAGAATGGGAAGAGACTGTCTAGAAATGAGTACGGCAGAAAGGGATCTAGGGGTTATAGTGGACCACAAGCTAAATATGAGTCAACAGTGTGATGCGGTTGCAAAAAAAAAAAAAAAGCAAATGTGCTTCTGGGATGTATTAACAGGTGTGTTGTGAGCAAGACACGAGAAGTCATTCTTCCACTCTACTGTGCGCTGGTTAGGCCTCAACTGGAGTATTGTGTCCAGTTCTGGGCACCACATTTCAAGAAAGATGTGGAGAAATTGGACAGGGTCCAGAGAAGAGCAACAAGAATGATTAAAGGTCTTGAGAACATGACCTATGAAGGAAGGCTGAAAGAATTGGGTTTGTTTAGTTTGGAAAAGAGAAGACTGAGAGGGGACATGATAGCAGTTTTCAGGTATCTAAAAGGGTGTCATAAGGAGGAGGGAGAAAACTTGTTCACCTTAGTCTCTAAGGATAGAACAAGAAGCAATGGGCTTAAACTGCAGCAAGGGAGGTTTAGGTTGGACATTAGGAAAAAGTTCCTAACTGTCAGGGTAGTTAAACACTGGAATAAATTGCCTAGGGAGGTTGTGGAATCTCCATCTCTGGAGATATTTAAGAGTAGGTTACATAAATGTCTATCAGGGATGGTCTAGACAGTATTTGGTCCTGCCATGAGGGCAGGGGACTGGACTCGATGACCTCTTGAGGTCCCTTCCAGTCCTAGAATCTATGAATCTATGAATTTTGGGCTCTGGTGTTACTGCTCACTAAAAGAAAGTATTTCCATTTATATACTCACCATCCTTTGGAGAAGTGAATGTATAATAAAAAAGAATAAACCGTGGCCATCTAATTATTCAGCAAAACAATGAAGTGGATATTTTATTACCCATAGGCAATTTGTTTTGGCCTGTAGATTGATTTTCCTTTATGTTATAATGGAAAGAAAACACTCTAAGTCTCTTATTCCTGTGAGATTATAATATGCAGTCTTTTCTGCATAAAGGAAGTAATATCAGAGGGGGGAAAGCAAATAGTCGTATGATATAGACAACATTACTTCTGATACTTTGCAGTGGTATTTTTAAGTATTTCTGAACTTCCTATGACCCACATATGTCTCCTTCCTCTTCACTGGTTGAATCAACAATTATACTATGTTGATGAACTCCAAGGAACAGAAAACATCTGCATTAAGATTTGGTGTTGTCTGAATGCAGAAGAAGCCCATTGGCAATTTGTGCCCTGCTGAAATATAGTCATCCTAACTGATATGAGGATTATCATAATATTCCTATTAAGGCTATGTGATTTTCTAACAATTTTCATAGATTAAAAATGCTAATACATTATCAGTGGTGACATTGCAGACACTGACTTTAGCTACAAAAATAAAAGTTTGGTTGTGTACATAGATAATATTATATACAGGATTTTCCTTCTTCACTCACTGATTCTTCATGTGCCAAAAACTGCATGTAGCAGAGTTCTGTGATGCTGACCAATGGACTAGGAAGGCAAAGTCAGACTATATCTACTAAACCTTACATTCTCACAATGTTAAGGTGAACCCGGTACCTAATTAAAACTGTTATGACTATATCTTCCAAATATAAAAGTTCACCACACAAGATCATTATGAGCCTTCACACAATCAGCAGCCTAGGAATCAAAGCACAGCCCTTTAAAAACGGTAAACACAGATTTGCCTTTAGCTTTTAAATCACACTGTGGGAGAAGCACTTACAGTACATTAAGTTTGTGCTCAATTACTATTAGGATTCTTTTTGTGTTCACTTTATTTATTTATTTAGTACAACAGAATTAATTATGTGATAAATTAATTGCTGCCATTCTAAACTGAATGTAGTAGACACAGCAAACTGAAAATTACAGTGTTAAAATAAAGTTCTGGATAAATTATTTTATTTCACCAGCTGTTTTGTTCTCAAAGACAAGAACTGATGCTCTTCTTGCCACTATTTGCCTCCTCAGCTTAGCACCCTCTCATCATTCTTTCCTGTAACTGACACTGCAATTTCACATCTGCTTTTCTTCTCCAACCCCTCCACCCGTACTAGTGAACCAATCTCTTTCCATCTCCTGACCTCTCTTATTCCACTCTTCCTCATCTTTCTCCTCAACATCTCACTGTCAGGTTCCTTCTCCTCAAAATACAAGTATTCACCTTCCCAATCTTAAAAAAACAAACAAGAAAACACCTCACCCTTGACTCCACCTGCCTCTAACACTATCCCATCTCCTTTTACCTCTAAATGCACTGAAGGAGCAACCGGCAGTTGCTGATTTTGCATGATACTACACTTAAGGGAAGATCGCATGCTACCAAATGTTTTTACACTGAAGCTTTCAGAAGTACTCTATTACTTCTGGTAATGATACAAGTAAATGATGCAACATGCCAGAACTTAGTCCTGAAAGAAGTTGTTACAGGTAATTAAGCAGACTCTTCCTATAGGTAAGTTTAGTAGAAAACACTATATCCAAAGATACCCTACTTCTTATAGCTCCAAGTGAGGAAACAAAATAAAACCAACCCCCACACAAATAGGGGCTTAACTTTCAGTACAAGTACTTTGAACAATCAGGGCCTAGGCAACAACTGGCATTTTTCTATTTATTTTCCCTGACGGATTTTTTTTTATAAATGATCACCAAAACACCCCCACCCATTACAGTGAATGGTGTTTGTCCATATAAGTCTTCATATGCTGTTTTTAAACAGAGACTCTTATTAAAAAAAAATCTGTCTCTTCAGCAAATGTAATACATTTTACATTAAAATGCCACTTGTACAAATTACTCTAAACAAATAAAATTGTGAACAAAATTACATGCTTCTGTGATACTAAAGAGTAGGCAGGCACCCCCTGTGGAGCTGGGATCTGACCAAGATTATTGAAGTATGGTGAATAAATTGAATTTGAAATGTAGCTGATGAAAATAGCAAAATTGTATGTGGTGCTAGAATTTTTTCTTGTGTATATGTGGCAGCTTTTATTACATTAGATTTTACAAATTATTACCTACTGCATCAAAAGCCAGAATGCTATGATGCTACATAATATATGAGGATACTGAGAACCAATGGACATAAATAAAGTAAAGGAAGGAAAATCCTGTCTCCTAAATTCAGCCGCTTTTTGCTGATTCAGAACAAATCCAAACATCAGGTCCCATTTTGCTAAGAAATGCTTAAACTACTCAATATGGTATAAAGCAAATATAGAACTGTCTGATCCTAATTTAGTGCTAGAATAAAAAGGGTAACAAATGCGAATCAGAAATTTCTGAATGAAGCAATCTCCTCACCCCACTCACAAAAATATAAACTTATCACAATTTTATTGTTTGAAACTGGGTCTGCTCATGGAAACCACTGAAATGCAGGAAATTAAAATATTAATTAAAGCATGAAAACAGAGATACAGTCTATTCTGATATAAATTTAGAAGAGCTATCTGCCAACTGGTGAAACAAACTCTGAATTCTGAAATGTGAAACTAAAACCAACTCCTCAGTAAAACTGTATTCTCTCACCAAACAGATTACTTTTTATCCCATAGCATAATATATTTTGCACATAGTTGGCTGGGAAACCTTGAGAGTTTGGTTCCTACAGCAATGTTATGTCCACACTGACTTTTGATGCCTGTAAGTTTTCTTTGTCATACTCTTTTGCAAGATGCCTTTTCATTTTGGCTGTCTTTAGCTCTCCTTTTTGCCTCTGTATTCACTAGTCACCTGCTAGAGGTGAGCAAGGGGATTTTAGATTAAATTACATGAAAAGCTGCAATTATTTGTTTCTCCTGTTCTTTTTCCCCACTTATTCAGATTTCACCTCATTAGTTTTCATGTGTATTTTAGTATAGATGATGCAATCCTGCAATATTTAATAGACCCACTGATGCTAAATATACAGCTGGTTGAGCATTTTTTTTTTTGGTATTTTCTTTAAGAGCTTCTGTCTCATTGCCAGTCTCTTTCTCTATTCTCAGTAGAGCTGATTGGAAGATGACAATTCCATTTTGTGGGCAGCTTTCAGAATTTGTTTTCCTTCCACAGTAAAGCAAAAACATAACTTTCCAAACGTATGTGTGAGTAATTCAGAGCAGTTGTTCATCCTAGAGCAGGAACTTGAGCCACCTTCCAGGTTGTTATGGCACATGCCCCATCCAAATGGTAGAGAGCCTAATGAGCATTCCCTACACTAAGGAAGCCCCAATTAGATGCACCAGCAGAACATGATCCACCTGGAGAGGTAGAGCTTAAGAGGGTGAGGCTAGCCACAGCAAAGGGGGGAACTTTCCCAGAGGGTAGAAAAGAGGACTGCTAGTAAGCACCAGGAGCAAGGAGACCTGAACCTGAAACAGTTACTAGCCTTTCCTCCTCCTTCCTTCCCCCTACTCCACTTAAGTTCATAATCTGTCCCAATACAGGTGAGAGACCACGGGAGGCTGTTATTAGCTGGTGACCTGTGGCAAGATATGGGGAGTGCTGGCAGGGACTAGAGGCAAGTATACTATAATAGGATTTCTTGAACCAAGGCGAGAGGGTCCCAGAGCTCAGGCTGCAGACTGAGACCAAATTTCTACACTGCAATACAAAAAGCCTCTCAGGCTGAGAGCCCTGGGAGCCCATGTCAGCTGGCACGGGCCAGCCACGGGTGTCTAACTCCAGTGGAAACATACCCAAAGAGACTATGGCTGAGCTTGTCCTTTAAGTCTGCCAACTACATAGGTCAGCTGTAACCTGTCTCTCTCTTGATATCTTTCTGTCTCTCCCATGCACACCGCGCGCCACCCCCCACACTTCCCAATGTAACTTTAGTGAAAACTGATATATCATTTCAGTTTTGTTGCAACCGAATATGTCGTCAAAAATGTTATGACCTGATATACTTCTAAATGAGCATCTGTACCTCTCTCTTTTAATGTTTTTCAGTATCATTAACCATAGTTGTCATTTATGACTGCCAATGCCTCTCACTCAGTTTTGTTGAATATTATATATGGATAATATGCAATACAAGGGCCAATGCCCCAAAGCTGAAAACAATTCTGATCAAAACAGAACTGAAGTAAATGTTTAACAACAAAAATGTGAGCAATAATTGGGAATTCTTTGCGACTGCTTTATGCTTTATTGGGTATGACAATTATTTTAAAATACTTCTTTGGTTAAAAAAAAAATCATCCTGGCAAAAGGGAGGCGGTAAAGGCACCAATAAAAAGTTATACATTTTATATAAAATGGACTACAAATAGAAAAAAATGGGGAAGTTGATAATGAATACAAGTTGGCTGATAGGAAATGCAAACAATTGATAAGGAAAGCTAAAGGTATCAGTCAATGCTCTGTGGTTGGTAGCCTCAAGGACAATACAAAGAAACTCTTCAAAAATATCAGGAAAATCCTAGCAATGGCACAGGTATGATACTAGACAAGGATGGTAAAATCATCTGTCATGATGCAGAAATGATAGACCTATTCAATAAACCAATTAGATACGAAACTTTATTGTGGAATGCAGTAACTCTGAAAAGAATTTAGTTGTCATGCTAGATAACCAAACAAACCATGAACTCCCAGTGTAATTTTATTAAGAGGTGAATGTGATCCATAGAAGTATAGGCAAGGGAGTACAGAGTAGGAGTGCAGAGGTGGTATTGACAATGTATGTTGTATTACTGAGGCCATTAATAGAATAATATGATATCCACACTTCAAAACAAGGATGTTGAATATTGGGAATAATTCAGAAAAAGAGTTGTAAGAATGATTCAATGTCTGGAAAATATGTCTTATAGTGAGAAATTAAAAAAAGCTCGATCTATTTAGTTTATGAAAGAAGTTAAGAGGTAACTTGATCCTGATCCACAAGCACCTACATGGGAAAGAGATTTCTGTTTAAACTACCATAAAAAGCATAAGATCCAGTATTTGGAATCTGAAGTGCCAGACTAGAAATATGGTGCTGATTTTTAAGTGATCATAATTAACCACTGAACAAGGTGGAGTCTTCATTACTTGGCTTCATTAAATTAACACTGGATGTCTTTTTAAAGGCTATGCTATAACTCCAACAGAAGTTGTGGGCTTGATGCATAAATTATTGGTTATAGTCTCTGGCCTATATTATGCAGGAGGTCAGATTAGATTATAATGATCACTTCTGGCCTTAAGAATTTATAGGAATCTGCGCATGGAACACAATGCTCAAAAATGTCCAAATCACCTTCTGATCCTGCAGGACTGAATCCACTGTGATTACATTTTAATGAAGCTCATACATTTATTCAAATACACATTTTTTTAAATAGTGTTTTATGGATGTCTGATTCAAACTGCAAGAGCTGGTTGCTTCCTTTATAGATGGTACCTCCAAAATGCTAAACATATAGATTATATAAAAATACTATACTATTCCACAGATGCATTTGAAATTATAATTGCCTTCATTCTATGGCTAAGAGCATGCCATAAAAGTCACAGCTTGCAAAAAAGGAGAAGAACAAAATGTTAGAGGATAGATGATGCAGTCATAGAAATGAAGCCTCTCCACCCTCAAATTAAAAACAAAACAAAACAAAAAACGCTAAGTTCATAACAGAAAATTGTTAAGAGGACTTATAACTAAAGTTATATTAGTTCTGGTATTATAAGCATAATTTGTCCTTAGTTTTGCTAACTAGACATAGCCACTTTACAAATGGACACTAATACTCTATTTACTAAATTACATCTACTTAACTAAGTCTGATATAGTCTTTCTAAATCTTGAATATCCTTGAATCATTGAGATACAGCATACCTCCAGTAAAATGTTCACTATCAATCTTACTAATAAACTATATTAAAAGTACAAACAAAAAAATGAACAACCCTAAATGGCTGAAGTGTTATGACTGCTGACTTTTAAAATCACAAGAAGCTGATACAAAAAAGTTCAGGTTTCAGAGTGAGGTTAATTTGGCTAGTTTGCCTATTTTACATATTTTATGGTATACATTTTATAATTAAACTCTGCATTTAACCAGAAAATAGAAAAGATACTACGCATGTGCAAAGGAAATTAATGTTGCAAAAGATAAACAGGAACTCTCTGTGCTATATCTAGGCTTTTATATCATACTCATCACTGCACTAAGTGAGGGTCAGATTCTTACACCTCTATTCATGTTTGACAGCTCCTTGTTCCTTAAGTACTCCCATTGAAGTCAGATATTCCTCAGCATGAGGAAAAATATCAGAATCTGGCTCAAAAAGTTCAGCTCTACCGAAGTGTAATGAGACTCTTTCAAATGTGCTTATTTTTTAAAGATATTTCTCCAGTGTTCTTTCTTCTAATGCATAGGTGGAAATAGTGCTCCTTACGACACTCTTCAAGGGAACTGCAGATGTGCATTGGTATTTTCTGAGATCAATAAGCAGATCCATTTCACTGCAATTCCATTTATTTCTGCTTGGTCTCACATTATGTAAGATACGGATGTACTGTCAACATGATCAAAGGTTGCAGTGCTGATTATAAGTATAATTATACAGCTATGAATGTGATCATTTGTTTTCCATCGAAGGACAAGAGAACATCTCTCAGCATCAACTGACCCATCTCTGTCTGAAACCCAATTCAAATATCCAGTCTGTTGAGAGTTCCTTCTGGATTTTGCTCCCCAAACAGTTCTCTCAGTGATCTTGTCCAAAAGCATAGGTTGGAAACAATGTGTTAATTTGCACATAGACTTGAAAATATAGTTGTGTTTCAGCAGAACTGGCTAGAACAGTGATTCTCAACCAGGGGTATGTGCACCCCTGGGGGTACGCAGAGGTCTTTCAGAGGATACATCAACTCATCTAGATATTTGCCTAGTTTTACAACAGACCACATAAAAAGCACTAATGAAGTCAGTACAAATTACAATTTCATACAGACAATGACTAGTTTATACTCTATATACCAGGGATCGGCAACCTTTGGCACTCAGCCCACCAGGGTAAGCACCCTGGTAGGCCGGGCCGGTTTGTTTACCTGCCACGTCTGCAGGTTTGGCCGATCGCGGCTCCCATTGGCCGCATTTCACCGTCCCAGGCCAATGGAGGCTGCGGAAAGCAGCGCAGGCCGAGGAATGTGCTGGCCGTGGCTTCTCGCAGCCCCCATTAGCCTGGGACGGCGAAACACGGCCAGTGGGAGCCGTGATCGGCCGAACCTGCGACTGTGGCAGGTAAACAAACTGGCCCAGCCCGCCAGGGGGCTTACCCTGGCGGGCTGCATGCCAAAGGTTGCTGATCCCTGCTATATACTATACATTGAAATGTAAGTACAATATTTATATTCCAGTTGATTTATTTTGTAGATTATATGGTAAAAATGAGAAAGTAAGCATGTTTTCAGAAATAGTGTGCTGTGACACTTTGGTATTTTTATACAATCATAGAATATCAGGGTTGGAAGGGACCTCAGGAGGTCATCTAGTCCAAACCCCTGCTCAAAGCAGGACCAATCCCCAGACAGATTTTTTACCCCAGTTCCCTAAATGGCCCCCTCAAGGACTGAACTCACAACCCTGGGTTTAGCAGGCCAATGCTCAAACCACTGTGTCTGATTTGTAAGCAAGTAGTTTTTAAGTGAGGTGTAACTTGGGGGCAGGCAAGACAAATCAGACTCCTGCAAGGGATACAGTAGTCTGAAAAGGTTGAGAGCCATTGGGCTAGAGGATTGCATTTTCTGAAAGAGATTCTGATGAGTTTAGTTATCATGGAGTGAGGTGGTCCTTATGAGTGTTCACCAACTATATATAGAATAGGAATCTATTTAATTAAAGGGTGGACTTCAATGATTATGAATCTGTGATTGGTCCACACTTGATAAAGAAACCTGGACCTGGGTTAGGAGGTTTTATGTTCTGGATCTGTTTCTTTGGTCTTAGTAGTCCTGACTGATTTTTTCCCTCCTTTTTTTTCTGGGAAAGAAGGGGCTAATTCTTTGCACTTCATGGGACAGTGCTTTCTTTGATTGTTTAAATCTTTAGTTCTAGTGCTTTAAATTAAAATCAACTGGCAGGAGGGTAATCTATAAGCAGAACAGTCCTTCACTACAAAGAAAACCAATTTCCCCAAGCCATAAAAGTTTATTAAAAAGTCACCTTACATTTTGACATCTATTGACCACAATCTGAAACAGTTTACAGTGTCTCCAGGACAGCTTTGTCATAGCATTTTTATTTTGCTTTTGTTTTTCTTAATAAAGATCTTTTCTAAACACTGGGTCTCATCATCCCCTCTGATGTTCATCGTGCTGGAAAGCATTCAAGTTATACTCAACATCAGAAATGGGAATAATGTCAGGCTCCAGATGAGTTATTTCCAGTGTGCATATGATGCTAAAAGGACTGGTGAACGCATGAAAGTGTGTCATAGGATATCTGGGGCCTAGTTGGGAGGAACAGAGCCACACTACATTTCCCTGTGAAAAAGAGGCATAAAGAAGAGTGGAATGTTGAAAATATTTTTCACTGTCCTTGCTGATCAACACGAAGCCTAATCTGATAAATGGCAACTGGGTCCAGATCCTCATATGAGGGTAAACCAGTATACACTAATTTACATAGTTTACAAATCTTTTAAAAACCTGGTGCAAAGTTTTTATTATTAATTATTATTGTTTATTTTGAGTGTAATAAGCACTAATGTTAAAAAAAAAAAAAAAAACTAAAACAAAAACCAGTTTATACACCCCAGATTCCTTCTGAAAAGGCCCTGACCCCAAAGGGATTTTAATCACAATTTCACTCTTTTGCCATGAGTGTTTTTTTAAAAAACTCAGATGAATCAATTTCAAAGTGTCTTCAAAATGCATTGCTCTTGTACATATATAGCAAGTCATTTTGGTTCTGCTTTGGAAATCAGGACCTTAAAATGTATGTCTTGTAGTACTTTAGTTTAATGGGCTGTCAACTGTCCAGGCAGCTGCAGTACAAAGCCAGACATGTCTTTAATCTTCAAAGAAAATGAAAAGTAAAGTGAATAAATTCAGTTATTAGCTAGGAGGTACAAAACAAGTACCAAAAAAATAAACAGTACCATTTTTCATTCTCAGATTAAATACCAGGAATTAAGCTGTCCATGTGTTTAAAATATTTACATATTTTTAAAGCAGAGAGAATTTTCCTGCCCACATATCAGACATCAAGCACTCATCCTCCCGCACTTAAAATTTTCTATTGAAACCACGTGATCTGAAATCACTAATTTTCCTAATATTCTCCTTAGTTTTATGTTTGTATTTATTTTATATGTGCTTCTTTTTCACCACATGAAACTGATCTATACACTCATGTAGCCTGGCCCAGCCTCCACAAAGCTTTACAGTTTTTCAAAGTAATGAGACTGCATGTGACCAGGCACTTTTAGAAGATTTAATAAGGGAGACTGTTGTGATGCCCATTCTTAAAGTTCCACACTAAAAATAGTCCCTCTCGTGTGTTTTTTTTTTTATGTTACTTCAAACAGTTTTTCATGCTTACATTATGAATCTTTGACCTTCAGTTATACATTCCTAGGCTGGTTAGTAGCCCATAGTGTATACCAGTAAATTGATTGCTATTGCATTTAATAATAGTAGTACCTCCTACGCCCTGCAACAGAGTGCAAAATACTAAAAAAATATATAGCATAGTAACTAGAGCAACTCTTACTATTGGACTCTCAAAGAAATATTGCTATATTTTGCTTCTTTCCACACCAAACCTGTCATCATTGTCTTGTGAAACGATCATCATAATGTTACTGGTTAAGTACTTCACCTGCCAGCTCACCTTTTTCACTTTCGTTAACAATGCTTTAGCTGGAAACAAAATCAGTTACAGAGGAGGAAAGGTCAGACTTTCACAATCTTGACATATTCCAGAAGCAATTGTACCTGTTAATGCTGGAGAATTATTTTGACCACCTCCTCATCCAGCCAGACTGCCCCATTTTAAAGCCTCCCAAGAGACTGGCCTAAGGAAGAGCTGGCCCTGAGCACTGGGTATCTAAGGCAATAACTATGATGGATGACTCTAGTTTCATTCCCAGATTGCGTAAGCAGACACAAAGAAAATAAAATGCTCGTCTTCTCTTCCCTCCCCCTTTTAACCTATTTCTGCTATGCAAACTTTAATTTGCCCTTTCATTACATTATTTGCTTGGAAACAGTTTAAATGTTTCCACTTCTTTTTCTTTAGTCTCAGACTTCACTTTTGTATTATTATGGGGGAAGATAAGTAGTAAATAAGTAAAGTACAAAAATAGAAAACTGTAAAAGGAAACAGAACAGTAAATGTTTTTGTTATAGAAATAAATTTGTTGAGCAAATATTTGATGAACTATGCAATCCTAGGGAAGAATTTGGGCATAGTTTGGGTCTTTAGAGTAAAACTAATATTTTGCCACCCTGCCTCTGAGCCATCAAGTATCACCATCTTGAATGTCATCATACAGCCTTCACTAAAAAGCTGTGGCTTGGGAGTAATGTTATAACATTATCCAGTGTCTATTGGTCAACTCTGACACTTGGACCTCATCCTGCTCCCATTAAAGGGAATGGAAAAACTCACAGCTTCTATAAGAACCAAGGGGCTGGCCCTTGGCATAAGAGAGCTAACTTTTAGAGACAGCATTTATAGAAAATACAAGATATGTCTAATTCTCCCACAATCTCAACATGTGATGTATCAAGAGAAATCAAATATTCAATTATGAATGAGATTAGCCTCTGTTTAAAAAATGACTGTAGTGGTGGTGAAAACCTGGATCAACAGTCTTGGAAACTACAATAATCTCTATCACAAAACAATCATTTCTCTTAAGGTCAAACACCTTCCCTAAGAAACTTTTATCAATAAGAAAGCAATAAGCATCTGTAAAGACCTCTTTGGAAGCCAAATAGTTTACATAGCTGTATCATTCAATTTTCAAAGCACCCATTCCCTCAGCAATTTGAAGGCTTTCTAGATGTTGAAGCCATGCAGCATCTTGCAGGATCAAGCAATTGATGAACTGATTGATATTAAGCACGAGTTTACAATAGGTTTGAAAAAGGGGAAGCAATCAGTAATACAGCTTTGTGTCTTTTGAATTCACCAACATCTTGATAAGAAAGTGATAACAGCTAGGATTAATGATTATTTTGAAAAGTGGATATAAAGGGAAGGAGAAGTTACTTGCCTTGTACAATAACTGGATTTCTTTGAGATGTCTCTCTCTACTGGTGCTCCACTTGAGGTGGTGTACACAGGCCTTTGATTGGAGATTTTTAGCAGCAGTGCTCATTCGGTCTGCACATGTGCCCTAGCTATCCTCATGCCCTGTACCAAGGGCAGTAACAGAGTAATTGGCCTCAGTTTCTTCTCTACTGCTAAAGTCCCATGGTGACAAGATTCTGAAGCAGAGGGGAAGGAGGGCAGGCAGTGGAGTTACTCCAGTTATTGTCCAAGGTAAATAAACTCTCCTTTGTGTAGCATTCCTATGGGTGCTTCGTTTGAGGTGACTCAAGCAGTACCCTCTGTAGGAGATGGGAGCTACAGAACTCTGTCTAGAATTGTTTGCAGAACTGAAGATAATGTTGGTGTCACTAGGCATAGCTACCAGGTAACTCGGGAGAGTGGAAGGCCAGAAGTGCTGATGAAGCTCTTCTGCTCTGGGCCTACCTGAACCACAGAACTCCATCTTGTGAACTCTCACCTACTTTCATGCTAATTGCCTTAATGCTGAAGCAGAATATGTAATGGTCAGCTTTTCTAGCAGATGGCTGCAGTTTCACTCACACTAGTAGAAATAGTAAAGATAAAGAAGCAAGGGAAGGGAGGGGGTAGTTAGTTTGCAGGCATCTAAACCCAAGGTCACAGATATGCATAAGACTGGGGAAGTTTTCTCACAAGCTTATGTAGAGCTTATTGTAACTGTTGTCTGAAAGGGAGGCGTAAGGAGGAAAAGCCAGACAAAGAGATGTATGCAAACAGTTTGGAGTATAAAAGGTAAAATTTGTTTGTATTTGTTGCACTTGATTTGAGACATGCTGGTCTCCTAGTGCCATTTCAGAGCTCTGAAATAAACTTGGCTTGCTTTCTCCCCTCGGTGTCTTTATTGGTGCCAAGCACACCGGGCAATGAACCACTGTTGTCCCCTCAAGCCCTTTGGGCTGGCAACAATAATATCTGCTTTAGAGGCATGAACTGAGGCATAGTGACTCCAGGTGAATCAAAGCCTATGTAGCAGCTTTGCAGATGTCTTCAATAGGAATATCTTTCAGAAGGACAATGGACATAGACTGAGATATGGTAGAATGGACTCTGGCCTTTGGTGGACACAGCACATTAGCAGCTACAGAACAGAGAATGCGTCTGGAAACCCACTTGGAAAGTCTCTGGGTAGACACCTGTATTCCTCTAGCTCTGTATGCTATAGATACAAATAGCATGAGAGAATCTCTAAAAGCTGGAGTCCCATCCAAACATGAAAGCACTCTCCTAACATTCAGGGGTATGAAGGACAGCATCCTCCTGTTTGGATGTGGTTCAGGGTGGAAAACCAGTGGATGAATTGTCTGACATGGAAGTTGGGGATGATTTTGTGTAGGAAATAGGAAGGGATGCCTTATGTTTAAAGAGAGTAGCATCAGCCATCAAAGCCCCTAATTCACCAACTCTTCAAGCAGAGGTAATTGCCACAAGAAAGGCAGTTTATTGTAATGGTTTATAAATGAACAAGTAGCTAGTGGCTCAAAGGAGGTTTCATCAGAGACTTAAGAATTATGTTCAAATCCCTCATGGGGGAGTACTCTGACATATTGGAAAAGGTTCAATAATCCTTTGATGAATTTGGAAGTTGGGGGATGAGCAAATATCATGAAACGTGCCACTGATGGCCTCTTGGTAGACTTTACTGGAGCTCAAAAAGAGATCTCCTTTCTTTAGAGTGAAAAGGTAGTCTAGAACCTACAAGATGAGAGAGTAGGCAGGAGATAAAGAGTGATGGTAAGTGCATCAGTGGTGAAAACTTTTCCATTTCTGGAGGTAAATTTTCTTGGTGGATTCCTTTCTGCTGTTCAATAGGACATCTTGGACTTCTCTAGAGCAAAGAGCCATTTAGGTCCAAACCTGAGATGGATATAGTTTAGGTTGGGATGACAAATATTTCCCGAGTCCTGAGTGAGAAGAGTGGGCATCAGTGAGAGGTTGATGACTGTCCAGGAGGAGAGGTGAAGCAGATAAGACAACTGTACTTGTCTCATCCAGGTTGGCACGATCAAGGTTACCATGGCTTTGCCCCATCTGATTTTGTTTAGAACCCTGAGGCTTAACAATGCTGGAGAGAAATCATAGAAGAGACTATTCAACCAGGAGAGGAGAAAATCATCCATCAGGGAATGACAACTGAAGCTTCCCATCAGGCAGAATTTTGCACATTTTCATTTGGCAGCAGTGGTGAAAAGGTTTATGTTAGGAAAACCCCAGGCAAGGAATGCCTGTCTGAATGTGGAGCTGTTGAGTTCCCACTCATGATCTTGAGTGAAGCATCTGCTAATGTCATCAGCTATTGTGTTTTGGAGGCCAGGCAAATAAAATGTTGACATAAGAATTGCGTGGGCTATGCACCAATAACCAAATTGCCTCTGAGCAGAGTGGAGGGGATTTCCCTCACCCTTATTAATGTATGTAATACATATTGGCCCTGTTATCTGTTATTATGGATGTCTGTCTGTTTTCTGTATGGGTGGACTGACTTATCATTGGGAGGAAGTGGATAGAAGTGTATAATGTCTCTGAACTCCAGAAAATTATATGGAGGCTACATTCCTCAGAAGACTATCTATCTGTCCTGCATAGTATGGTTCTGAAGCTGGGCTCACCATCCTGGGAGGGATGCATCCAAACTATTGTGATAATGCGATAGTAGAAGGGAACCCCTAAGCACACTTTGTCTGGACTCTTGCACCAGTCGAGGGACACTATACATGCCTAGAGAGCAATTTGTTCTGACTGTCTCTGCTGGGAATATAAGCTGTCCTGAGTCACGTTTGGAAGCAGCACATGTTTAAGTGAGCATATAGCATGACAAAGGTACACAATATCATGTTTCCAAGCAGCTGCAGACAGGATCTGATAGTAACCAATGGGCTATTTGCACTCATGCAATTAATTGATTCAGAGTGAAAAATCTGTTCTCTGGTAGGTAGGCTCTGGATGTCGTGGCATTCAGAGTGGCATCTATGAGCTGTATCTTCTGTAGTGTTAAGGGGGAGGACTTTGCCATATCGAGATGGCGATTAAGTGTATGGAAGATAGGTGTAGCAATTTGAACTTTGATGTAGGAATGCCCCTTGAGAAACCAAATAATTGAGATAAGGGAAGACTCCACACTGGTGAAGCTGCCTGTCAGCTACCTCCATAACTTTTGTAAACACGTTGGGAGCAGTAGAGAGTCTGAAAGAATGGACTTGATATGGATAGTGGTCCTGACTACAACAAAGAGTAGACATCTCTTGAGGAGTGTATCACCACATGAAAGTACATGTCTTGAAGGTCGGTCGTGAAGTAGTCCACTGGATCCAGGAATAGAATGATAGCTACAAGTGTTAGTATCTTGCATTTATGTACCTTGACAAAGGTATTCAGCATCATAAGATCTAGAATTGGCCTCCATTCACCCTTCGTTTGGGGAACCAGAAAGTACTTGAAGCAAAATCCCCTTCCTCTGTATTTAGTGGGGACAGGCTCCATGGCTACAATGCAGTGGAGGGAGAAAACCTCTTGTCTTAGAGTTTTGTGAGATGGGTTCCTTAAAAGTGACAGGGAAGGAGAGTGGGAGGAGGATATAGAATCAAAATGAATGGAGTAGTGCAGTTTTATAACTGTAAAGACTCATTTGACAGGGGTAGTCTGCTCTCATGTGTTGTGGAAGAGACAATACCCCAACAAGATGAGAGAATGGAATGGGAAGGATGGTGCAAGATCAGATCCAGGTCACAAAGGTGATTCTGCTCATTGATCAAGCTGTCAAAATGTATGCTTTGTAAATGGCTGCTGCATCAGTCCAGATGTAGTAGATTAGAACTTCCCCTTTGCACTCTGGGATTCTGTTTAGGTGGCTCCAATGACCTGTGGTATGTTGAGAATGGACATTGGCCAGGGTCTCTGAGCTATCTGACAAAGACTAAACATCCTTTTGTTTGCAGGCATAGATAAGCTCAGTCAATGACGGTTTCCCTAGAGTCCTTCAGAGAATGAACAGACTCATTTAATATTTTAAAAGTCCATCAATGAAGAAGTCCTCTATAGTTTTTTGGACTTCACAAGGAAATCCTTAAGACTGAAGTCCCGAGGCTTGACACAATACAACTGCTACGGAAATGGAGCAGGTTGCTGCATCAAGAGAAGCTTAAAAAGTTGTCCTTGCCAGAAGCTATTTCCTTTGTGATAAAGGCCTGAAATTGCTCTCTATGCTTTTGTGGGAGATGTTTAAAACAGGAGTTAAATGTTGCATAGTTCATGTGGTTATATTTTGCAAGAATCAGCTGGCAGTTTGCAATTCTAAACAGCAGGGTGACAGACAAGTAACTTTTTAGACTAAAGAGATTTAAGCATATTTTGTCCTTTAACATGTATGGTAGCCTTTCAATGGTGTCTGTTGTATTTGTTTACTGCATCCATAACAAAAAAGTTAGGGGGTAGGATGGTAAAATAAAACATTCTGAACCTTTAGCCAGAATGTAGTACTTTTTGTCTATACTCTTAGCTGTTAGTGGGGGTAGTGGAAGGAACCTTTCAGATTTCCTTGGTATGTTCTAATTCCTAGTTTATAGGACAGGCTACCCATGCTGAAGATAGTTTATAAATAATGTATAACTTGTGTTGAGTTTCTTGTACTTCTTCTAATAGTATTTGAAGACTGTCTGCCACCATCTTCACCAATTCCTGAAATTTTTTGAAGTTGTAAACAGTAGATGGAGGAGGTGTAACAGATTCATATGGGGAGGATGATGAAATATTTGTCTGAGGAATAGCCTCCTCACCAGCCCTCTTTTCTTGTTCCTCAAATGTCTCCTCCTGCAATGGAGATTGCTGTGGGGAAAACAGAAAGGATTGGGGAGAACTCTCTCTGGTTTTCTCTTGGTATCTTGCAAAAATGTGGGTGGTATACAGTCCAAGGGTCCCAATATAGTCAGTTTGGGGTCAGGGGTTCACGTGAGAATGAGGGAGGATTCCAGGACTGATCATACCATGGAGGGTACTGCGGTGGTCAATGTCATACAAACCTTGAATCATCCCTCAGTAGAGCAGGTTGAGGAGATTCTAGTCTAGGCAGGTAATCATAAAACCTGAACAAAAATTTGAGAGTCTAAAGCTCTCATCTGCATGGTCTAATGGAGGGGCAGATGAAGGAGGGGTGATTGTAACATATAGTACATATAGTTACTGGGGAATCAGGCTATACCAGTGATAGGCAAGTAGTAGAATAGTAGAACTTGCAGTATTGGAAGCCTAACTGAACTCAGTAAAGAAGACTCAGATGGTTTAATGGAAATGAATAAATCCCTGGAAAACTTGAACTCTTATAGTACTAAGTGAAGTTGTGCAGGAACAGGATGCGCCTGCATCTGCAGGACTGTCAGTTGAAGTACTGAAGAAGCAGTAGATATTGCAGTTGATACAGGCTTCTTCAGTGAGGAGCCCCTAAAGTCTCTAGCACCTTGGTCATGCTTCAAGGGTACCAAAACGTTGGTACTGATCAGCGGGTGCCATGTGATTTTATTTTAGAGCTCTTGGTACTGAGATTGCTTGAAGATTCCACAGAAGCCTTTGAGGGGAACAGCGTCTCAGATATGGAAGATCTTTGATTTATGTTCTTTCTGAAGAGATTTAGCACTCCTTTTAGTAAAAGTCTTTCCTACATCATTTGCATGTCTAGTGGAGTCTGATGGGGCACTATGGTCACTTGGAGGCTACTGTACAGGCGGATGGGCTGTGTCTCGAGCCCAGCTCCAACAATGGACGGAGGGAGCACTCCATCACAAGGAGGCAAAAATTAATCTCCCTGTCTCATCTTTTAAAACTAGTGCCCATTTTGCATCCCAAAACAGGGGATACAATGCTGGTGACTATTTCTAACTGGAAAGGACTCCTAGCAAGTGAGCCAATGTTTGAAGCCTGGAGAATTAGGCATGACACAAAACAAAACAGGCTTTGTTGAAAAAGGGACCCTCTGTACGGGGTAAGGTAGCGGGAGGTCAAAACCTTGGATGACAGGGGGGGAAAAAAATGAACCAAAATAAATACTAAGTAAAACTATTGTAAATATAAATAAAAAACTATAAAAACAGCTAAGAGGTAGGTATCTGCGCAAGCAAGTGCTACCAAATGCTCCGTATCTGGCAGGGTGGTAGAGAAGGAACTGAGGGCAGTTTGTACATTTCAGCTCTATATACCTTTGGTATGGGTCAAAAACATAGCTAGGGTGCATGTGTGGACCAAATGAGCACTGCTTCAAAAGTCTCCAATCAAGGCACTTGGGGAACATGTGGAACACCTCAAGTGCAGCACCCATAGGGACACTATTTAATGAAGAATACATCTTCAGTGTTTGGTTATTGATTGTGCAAGTGAGAATACAATAGCCACTGTTTACATTTCACTTCAACCAAGATTATTTCAGGTTCAGTACTTTCTTATGACTCCAGCACACATACATAGTGTTGTATTACTGTGTATCAAGCCCTTCAGCAAATCTTTCAAAAAATTTGTCCTTCAGCTTAACACGGCAGATGTTAAATCAAATCACTGAATCAAACAAAGCACAGCCTGTCTACTGAGGCTCTTCAGTTTATACAGTAATTCTACTAATCATAGAACATTTTTCTAAAAGGTGAACTGTGTCTACATATCCATAGCACTTTAATCTGCTTCCATACTCTTTCAAGCTTTCAGACTACACTTCTGCAAGGTGCACAGAATGACTGCACCACAACTAAAATGGGGCAGATTTTTTCTGGGGCTTACCCAAAGAAGGGGAACTCTGCTTTGTGGGGGTGGGGAGAGGAAGGAGGTCACAAACTACTGTAAAAAACGGTGCTCGGTGGTCAGCTTTGCAGCAGTGACTCCCCCCCCCCCCCACCCCAGGAATGTGCATAAAGGTATGAAACCTTTGCTCCGCGCAGCAAGGAAACCAGCACTCCAGGGAAGCAGCAATCAGGATTAAGCAGCATGGCTCCAGGGGAACGGAGAAAGGTGAGCTCAGGAAAACAGGCGACTGTTTCCTCCAAGCCCCTGAGGCAGGGAAGGGCAGGCAAATAAAAACTACAAGTGGGACACAAGGGGGGTGATTTAGCAAGTAAAGCTCAGCATCTACTGCAGTCAGGAGACAGCATGTCTTCAGGCTCTAAGCCTCCGAAACAATCAAAGTGCATTCGGAGGGGGAGACAAGGGAATTTAACTATTTCATAAAAAGAACAGGAGTACTTGTGGCACCTTAGAGACTAACAAATTTATTAGAGCATAAGCTTTCGTGGACTACAGCCCACTTCTTCGGATGCATATAGAATGGAACATATATTGAGGAGATATATATACACACATACAGAGAGCATAAACAGGTGGGAGTTGTCTTATCAACTCTGAGAGGCCAATTAATTAAGAGAAAAAAAACTTTTGAAGTGATAATCAAGATAGCCCAGTACAGACAGTTTGATAAGAAGTGTGAGAATACTTACAAGGGGAGATAGATTCAATGTTTGTAATGGCTCAGCCATTCCCAGTCCTTATTCAATCCAGAGTTGATTGTGTCTAGTTTGCATATCAATTCCAGCTCAGCAGTCTCTCCTTGGAGTCTGTTTTTGAAGTTTTTCTGTTGTAATATAGCCACCCGCAGGTCTGTCACTGAATGACCAGACAGGTTAAAGTGTTCTCCCACTGGTTTTTGAGTATTTTGATTCCTGATGTCAGATTTGTGTCCATTAATTCTTTTGCGTAGAGACTGTCTATTTCATGTACCAGAGAGCAGTTTGCTGCTCAGGTGCCTGTACCTTTGCTCGAAAGGGGACAAGCTGAGGCAGCAGCTGCAGCACAGGGCAGTCCCAATGGAGCCCAAGGACTGGAAGGGGACCCAAGGGAGACAGTATTGCAGCAGGGGGTGCTCACATTACGGGGGCTACTAATGCCCTGGGTGGTGTTTAATAACCCAAGGCATAACCCAGGGCAGCCTCATGAACTGAGGAAGGGAAATGACCGAAAGGAAGCATCCACGCATGCAGGGGAGCAGGCTCAGGCTGTGTGGATTAATGGGGTAGTTAGTGGAGCTGTACAGCAAATGGTCAGTGAAGTGGTTTCTGAGGTTTTCTCCACAGCATTATAGTGTTTCCAAAGGGCACAAGGTCACCTGGAACAAGGAAGTTCTCTTCCACCGAACACAAGGGATGGTAGTTATGCTGATCCCAGAGGTGAGAGTGATCTGAACCACACAGAGGTTGGGGGAGGGGTGGCAGAGGTGGTATCCGGCCTCCCAGCCTGGCAAGGGGTGGCAGTTGCAGGGGCCACAGTGAGGTGCAGGGACAGTGCTCAACCAGTCACTCAGTAACATCACCTGAGGGGGACAGGAGTCAGCCTATTGGGGTAGTAAATTCTCTGGGCCCAGGAGTGGGAGGTCCAGAAACCTGGGCAGACCCACCTAGGGGTGGCACCTTCAGTGTGGGCACTGATGGTATTACACAGCTGCTGCAAGCTAATTTGCATTTAGTACAGGAGCTTTAGGCAGCTAGGTGTGAGGGGTCTGCACAGGGTGACAGGGCAGGCCCAGCAGGACAGGGGCAGGCCCCCGGCAAGGTTAGCGAAGCCCGTGTTGGGAACAAACCCCTTGGGCACATGGGGACTCATCAGCCAACAGGGCATGTAATCTCCTGGGACAGAGTAGAGACTCCCAGGGGGGTCTCTGGGGGAGCAGGGCTCTGCGGAATTCCCTCCTTGCAGTCCTGAGTGTGGTTATGCCGGGGTGGCTGACCCGACGGGAGTTCACTTACTCAGTACAACTAAAGATAAAATCCTGAGAGGCGAATACATAGATGTATTACCCCTATTGCACAGGGAGGTGTGACAGACAGTAAACATGGGCAAGGCAAGCAAAACAGCGAGCTGCCTAGAACATGGGAAAATTGGGAGGCTGCCTTCCTCATCTATGTGGGTGTTATAGTACAGGCTTACCCAGAAAGGAGCCCTGCCTTGATTAAGTATATGGATATAATTAGGTGGGCACACAATACGTGTGGTGGAATGTCCTGATTTAATTATGATGAGCAGTTTTGATTAAGGGCAGCAACACAAACTGGGATAAGGTGGGACATACCTTATCACACACTGGTTGGAGTGGATGACACCAAGGGCACCAGGAGCTCACACAGACAGTGGTTTGTTGGTACCACAACAAGCTCTGGAGGGGCCCCAGGCACGTAATAGTATTTGCTGGGCATTTAATGATGGTGGTTGTTTTCGCAACCCCTGTAGATACAGGCATGTTTGCGAGACATGTTTTGGGATCCATTCAGCCCATTCTTGCCAGAGTGGAAAGGGAAGATCACAGGGAGGAAACAGGAATGGGGGCGGCGCAAGCATCAATGACAGGTTTGGCATGGGTGGAACAGAATCTGGGACACAGAGCACAAGCTGGGGAAGGGGACAAGCGGGGGGGGGGGGTGTGCAATGGGCACGGGCTCCAATGCCAGGCCGGATGTGTTAGGGTAATCCCATAGCACAACTCATAACAGGGCAGATGGGGCATATTTGTGGAAGGGGTTTACAGCAGGATTTCGGATTCCTTTCATGGGAAATAGAATTCATTTGATGTTAAAAAATTAAAATCAGTAGCTGAGATGGGACATATTATTTGGAAAAAATAAAAATTAAAATCAGTAGCTGAGATGGGACATATTATTTGGAAAAAAAGATTGCACAAAAATTAAAGGAGGGCAGGATAGCTGGGCCATTTGGGGGTGGTCCCCAAAAAGATCCCAGGGACATACTGATTAATTCATCACCTGTCATACCCACAAGGTGGCCCTGTTAATGACAAGGCTATGCCCATGGGCTGTTCAGTCTCCTGTGCAGCTTTTGAGAAATTCAGTACAACGTTGCACTGGGCAGTGGTGCGGTCAGTGGGACTAAATCAAGTGGTGCATGACTTGGATGATTTTGGTCGCAGGACGAGCCGGATCAAATGAGTGTGTTCACCTGTTGGACACATTTCAGGCCCTGGCTAAAAAGTTGGGGATACCCCTAGCAGAGAAGAAAACAGAAGGCACTTCCACTACATTGACCTACCTGAGCATTGAGCTGGACACCAGGGAGGACATATCTTGGCTCTCTCAGGATAAGCTTCAGGAGCTATTGGGGTTCGTCCAGAGAGCACTTGGGGCTAAAAAAAACTCAGGCTGCAGGAACTGAAATCTATTTTGGAACAGCTGAACTTTGCTTGCAGGGTTGTTGCCGAAGGGCGGGCGTTTTGTGCCCAGCTGGCAGTGGCAATGGCCGGCATAGCCAGGCCACACCATTACATACGAGTCACTAGAGAGATGAAGGAAGACTTGGGGGTGTGGGAAAGTTTTTTGAGTCTATTTAATGGGGTATCATTGTGGAGGGAGGAATGATTACTACAAAGGGGGTTAAAAATCCATTCGGATGTGGCAGGGGACACAAGTTTTGGGGTATTTTATCAAGGCAAATGGTGTGCACAAAAATAGCCCGCCACCTGGACACAAAACAGGGTTGAGAGTCACATGACCTTCTTGGATGTTTTCCCCATTTTAGTTGCAGTGGGATTTGGGGATCGGAGCTGGCTAATAAAGAGTGCGCTTCTGGTGTGACAACATGACAGTGGTACAGATTATCAATTGCCAAACTTCCAGATTGCACAGGGTTATGAAGTTGGTAAGGGCGTTTGTTCTACAATGCTTAACCTTCAACATCTGCTTTTCTTCAAAATACATGCTGGCCATGGATAATGGCATAGCAGATACCTTGTCTCATTTCCAGGTTGACAGATCTCGTGAGATTGCACCAGGGGCTAGCAGTAAACCTGAGCAGATGCTGCTGGCTCTCTGGAACCTCAGAATGTGATGTGGTCGGCAGAATGGAGATTTTGGCTCCAGCTTACAAGTTGTTTATTTTGTTTTCTTTTAAGGAGTCTTTTCAATATTAGGATCCAAATAATGGGTTGCCTATGCAGCCCTCCGTGGAGGGTGGTTTTTGTAATACCGGGTCAAGGACAATGCAGCTGCTGGTGCCCCTTGACGATCATACATGGGACAATGGGTTCTTTCTCCCCAGTAGGGCTGCTGGCAACAGGCCATTTGGAGATGTGTGGAAACTCAGCAGGGGTGGGGAGAAGGCAGCCTGGGGGGGAGGGATAGCTCATTTTTTGGCCTGCTAAACCCAGGGTTGTGAGTTCAATCCTTGAGGGGGCCACTTAGGGATCTGGGGCAAAATCAGTACTTGGTCCTGCTAGTAAAGACTTGATGACTTTTCAGGGTCCCTTCCAGTTCTAGGAGATAGTATATCTCCATATACTTAAAAAAAAAAAGCCTAGCAAATTGCTGGTGCCTTCTTGTGGTGGATGTTCAGTGCAGGTACTCCACAGGGAGGGCAGCCAGTGACCAGATAAATGGCATGGTAAAGGACTTAAAAGAAGGTACCGGATAATGGAATGGAATGGAACAGAACAGGGGAGGGGACTGGGGACTCCTATGATTGGTACGGCTGGGAGCCAAACCCACTCCTTTCTCATAGCCCTCCTTAACTCTCTTACGAGGGTGGTGGATGGTAAGGTCCAAGCCATGAGTCAGCCTGGGGACCTGGATGGAAACAAAGGGGGGCTGTCAGAAGCCCTGGAGAATTGATTTGAATAAGCATGGATTTGCTTGCACTGTACACTTTATCTGCCGGGTAGTCCCAGACATCTATATAATAAAGTTGCAGACTGATTAAAACCCATAACAAGTCTCCTGTCCTTCTTGTGGTGTACCCAGACAATGACTAGACTACAGCTATGACTTTGTTCAATGCTCTCCTTCAGAAACTTAAATGCAGAACTTTTTTTATTATTATTGTTGTGAAGGGGAAACACAGCAACCACTTTGGAAGAGTTTCCAAAAGAAAAAAAACACTGGACTCTGTTTTCACATTTTGACACCGGTTAGTATCATTTTCTGCCTTCCTTCTTACTTGTTAGTGTATGTGGCTTATCCATGAGGTAAACATAACATTTAGTTTACAGTAAAACAAATTCTAAATAATATATTTAAAAGTTTTAATAAATGCAATAAGGAAGAGTAATTTTGGGCATTACAGATCCTTACTTGATGTAAATTGGCGTAGCTCCACTGACTTCAAAGAGGCAACATCAATTTACACCAGCTGAGGATCTGATTTTTCATTCTTTATGCTGGTGTGCATAATAATGCACACAAGGTTTCAAAACCCAATTTTATTTTAAATGTTTCTGTGATAAAGATAATTTTTCTTTTAATTATCATGAAAGTCCAAAGTAAAACAAAACTATAAGATAGTCAAAACACAAAAAAAATACAGCTCATTTCTTAATTATTAGGTAAATTCTGACTTTGTGTCCTTGATTTTCAGGGACATGTCTGATCTTTCATCAAGAATTCTCCTTGTGCCTCCTCCAGTGCTCATTATTACTAATTAAGGTCTGGGATTTAAAAATTAGAACTGAATGTCAGATTGTGGAAAGCAACTGAGTTTTCCCTTTTAGAAATCATTCTTTCCTGGGATCAAGTTAGAGATTCATGTCTGGGTCTGAAAAAAGTGGTAAATATTCACCATCACCAATGAAATCAAAGAAAAAAAGAAAAAATGTGTATTACTATTTGTGAAATAGGAAAACAACTGTGTTCTAAAATGGAACATTCAGGTCCCATGAAAAGTCACCCCCTACTGCAACAAAAAAAGAAAACAAAATCCTCAGGAAAATGGCAATTTTCCTATTCTTTGAATTCTCCAAAGATTAAGGGTCAGATTCAGATATTGTTACTCTGGTTTAGTAGTACTTACTAGCAGATCTTTGCTACTGGTAAGGCACTCTTCAATATAAGCAAGCATGTAAGTCTCTATCCCTAAACTTAAGTAGGTCCAGGTACCAAGAGATTACTCAATTATCACTATGAAAGACCCTGCTCACAGATTTTGAGACAAAACAGAGGTTAAAAAAAGTATGGTCACTTATTTCATTACTAATACTTCCCACTTTTGCATTTCTTGTTTTGCATGTTTTACTTTTTGGTTGCAGCTAGGAACCATAAGAATGGCCATACTGGGTCAGACCAAAGGTGCAGCTATCCACAATAAAACATGCCAGAATATCACTGCAACGGGGTGGCTGACCACTTCTGTTACCACCCCTGCCACTGACAGCAATATGGACCAGGTTCAGGGTGTCTAGGGGACCTTTCAAAGTTTCATTTGTTTTAGACTCGAATACCCATCCAGAACTGCTCTCTGGGAAATTAAAATATAACCTCCTTGACCACCTTTTTAGGTGGTTCTTCTCCAGTCTCAGGCACTCAGGAGTCCTTGGCAATATAAAGTATTTTTTATGTGTGAGGGAAAAGGGAGGAGGTGAATGGGCAAATGACACACAGACAGAGGCAGTGTATCAGAAGTATAGCCAGCACCACTGTCCCAAGTATTTTTTTTAAACATGCCCAGGTCCAGAACTCTTAGGACTTATCTAAACAAACAGTCCATAAGCCATAGTGTGAATCTACCCAACATGTCATTTTCTTCTGTATGAGATATGGACTGGCTACAGAGCTTGTTATATACACCAGCTGTTTTCATCATAAGATGCTCTGACAGCTGTGGCTGAGATTCATTTAAATAAGGTATTTTACACAGTGCCACCTAAGTGCACAGTGGACTGGTATGAGGTAGATTCATGTTAAGTATTTGTGTAAACAATCCCCCAGTCACACAATAAGCCCCCACCTGCCCAAAACTCACTCATGGGTCCCATTAGACTCACTGGCACTCAGGAGCCTCAGGGAATGACTCTTCTCTGGCTGCTGCAGTCCACAGAAATCCATACCACTAAGTCCCTCTCTGATATGCAGCCACCTAGTCCACTTCTGTGACATCAGCTCTGCAAGCTGCTGCTCTGGCCGGCCCCCTTTGTGAAGTCAGCTGTGCGCTGACAACAATGCCACCATCACCCCAACCTGGTCCAGTCTGGCAGGATCCACCCAGGGCTCAGAATCTACAGGGAGGAACCTAAAGCAAAATAGGACTCTGGGACAAAGTCTGTGATTCCTGATATACAGCTTGTGGTATCTAAGACAGAGCACTCTACTCTTTGCTTGAATTTAAATTCCATTACCAATCCAGTGTCCCGCATTTACTCTGGGTAAATAAAATAGCCAAACAATAGTGGTTAGCCTGCTGGGTCATCTTCAGTCCATGCATTATATTTTTCTGAAACAATGGGTAAACATCGCCCCCATAAAAAAAGGCAAAAAGCAGAGGAATATAGCAGGAAGAGAGCCTAAGATATAAGCCCATGTATTAAAGGCCTTGTATGAAGCAGAACCTGCTCACAGAATCTGGCAAGAACAGGGCTAATACAAAAATACACATTCCTAAGAAGTGCTAGTCACAAAGTACTCATGCAAACACATCCCAATATCAAGTGGTACCAAAACATCCCAATATCACAAATGGTACAAAAACATTCCCCAAAAATAACAGACACACTAACCCCTCCTGAAAAATAAGGTCAAAATAACAGTATGTGATAAAAATGTTTTACTTATTACCTTGTACATGTTGGTTTAATTAATAACTAGCCATGTCAGGGGGCAGTAACTACAGTGACTATGTGAGAGGGTCAGTACTAACTTGTCTGTTTCAGGGTATAAAAAATGTATCTCAAAGAAAGTATATTTGTCCGGCCTAGGGAGGGGAATGGAAAGTCCCATCATTCACTGAGCTGATCCGTTGTTACGGGCATACATGTATTAGTGGTCCGGTAAAGTATGCGGGATACTAGTACCGTGCTTCGACGACAATGAACCTGGCTGGGTGTCTTCGTCCCTTAATGGAACTTGTGGTCATTGGGTGGTTCACTCAACCCAGCTGTCTGCACAGGGCTGGGACAGCACACAAAAAAACTATACACACACAGACAAACATCTATCAGCATATAACCTTTCATGAGTACAGTCATAGTAAGAATTTATTGTCATTTACACCTCAGAACATAGACAATTTCCAACTAAAGCAATAAAACTGAGAATGTGGAACTATAGGTATTATAATGAATGTAAACGAGGCTGGTGAGAGCTGGCTTTTCCCCTATAAAGGAGCAGAATATTCCATCCTCCCTAAAACTTCTAACTCTGAGGTTTATGCATGCATAATTATTTTCAGGGTTAGCCCCTTGAGATCTCCATACAGAATTCACCTAGAGGCCATGAGGCATGTGTGCTGAATCACTGATCTCTAATCAGTTAGGTGGTGAGGAGCTCAACTGAGTATCTCACACTTCAAGAGATACACACATGGAGCTCCATTGAGATATCCCAGCATTAAGATCATGGACAATAAATGGCTGTATGTTTCTGTACGGTGAAATGTTTTGAGAATGCCTGCTACTGATGCTGATTCCATTTACAAAACTTTTATCTGCTTGCTGCTGGTGCCTCTTCAACAGTGATGGACTACATAGAATCTCACTCGCCAGGAACACAAACAATAATTTCACTCCCTAAGATGGATCTGCTGGTACAGAAGGTCACTAAACATTTACTGGCTGTGTCGTCAGGGCACAGGAGCCTTGAAGAGGATTTGGCTAAAAAAAGCTATAGGCCTGGAATAATACCCTGTATTCCATCAGTGCCTGGGAGACAAAGTAATTAAGGGGAATTGAAACCCACATGGAGACCAAATAGTGTGAAAATAGCAAGTGTGAAAAATTGGAACACTTATTTTCAGGGTGCGTGTGTGGGAGAGGCATAGTTGCCTATATAAGGCAAAGCCCCTAATATCGGGATGATCCCAGTAATATCAGGACATCTGGTCACCCTAGGACCAAGTGGAGGTTTCTTTGCATTGACAAAAAGAGTGTTTGTTCACAGAACATAAATGGGAGAAAAAGTCAATTAGTTACTGGGCTGAGAAAGTGTGGACCCAGATTCAGCCTAGAGCAAATTCATTAGAACAACCAAGCTATTCATTTCCCAAATAGGGTGTTTTGTAACAGGAGGACAGGCACACGTGTAACTATGGCACACATAGTCTTGCTGTGATATATGAAGGTATAAATCACATATTTTTTTCTTTATGACCAGTGTTTGTATCTAGAACTATGTGAAAAGAAACAGCAATCCTTTTACAAAACAAATGATTTCAGTAGAGTTTTCTCATATCACTACTTCTCTCATCTCCTTTCCTCCCTCTCTCAACTCACCCTCCCCACCAAGAAGAGTTTTACAGCCACCCCTTGTCTCAATTAACCATAGTCTGGTAGACATCCAGGACTACTTACAATAAAAAGCTATTTTCATAAACTGTTTAAAATACAGTTAACGTTTTCATCAGAAAATACCACCCCCAGCCCATCCTACTTATTTAAATGGCATCTCCAGGTACTTGCCCCATTGTTAAACTAAGCAAGTAAATACTTGCTGAACAGAGATTTTCTTCGTCGCCTTCCATAAACTACGACTGAGTAACAGCAGATCATTTGCATACCAGCACTCCATTCCACCATCTGGAATGCCAGCCTTTGGTGCTGACTTTGTGAATTGTGTTGTTCACTGATTAACTTGACAAATGACAAATACTTTCACTCCCATCAACATCTCAGTGTTGTGCATGCAGAGGCTAAATGCTTTTTCATCTCTATCCTCCAAACTAATTACCATATTTCAAACTAAAAAATTGGGTTGTTTTCTCCCCTTCTTTGGGCATTTTAACTTTTCCTTATCCTGATACAGTTATTAAGTTTTGTTAAATTGCATAGAGCTTGATTTTAATGTGGTTTAACAATCACATTAAAACACCCCTAGAGCCAGAAATACACACTCCTGGCATCCAGAAGGCAATCACAGACTGGTCTGCAAATCCCCCAGCCAGACTTTAGTTCTTTTGTCTATAGTACTTGTCCCCCTCTCCCTTCCCCCCCCCCTTTTTCCCCCAGGATGCTCCTGAGTACCCACCTGTCACAGATACTACCCCACTCCCAGCAACAGGCTGGTATCCTGCCCAGCTATCAACTTTTTAGTATCCATTCCTAAAATCTTGGCCTTCTCTCCACAGTCAACTCTGAGATCACTCCCACTCCCATGCTCCTTCCAAAACCCAGTCCTCCATGACCTCACAATATTGCTTGCCCTTTCTGTCCTTTAGAAATTATGGAGCCCTCTATTGTTTCATGTACTGCATGCTGGGTAAGAAGTGAAACACGAAAGGACTCCATGTTTTTAAAAATAAACTGGCTCTTTAAGAGAGTCATTTACAGAGGTGATGCAACTGCAGATTGCAATCAAGTCATATGCAAACAGACTGACTTCCCTTGTGCATCCTACAAACTCTTGCCTCCTGCAACCTGTACTTCTCTCACTATGTTCCATGAAGATTAACATTGAGCCAATAACAAACTGGGGGCTAACAAACCAACAAACCAGCAGATGTATTCCAATATTAATATATCCCTTATATCTGACCTTAAGATGTACACAGCTGTACGATACCTCTGAGCTGCTTGTAAAAGAAGGGTAATGAGTCTTTTGCAATCTTTTAAGCTTATGATGCTTGGGCCTCTATACAGCATAGTTATTGCCAAGTGTGTTTCAATGCCATGTGTAATCAGTAGTTCATAATTCCTAAATACTTAAGTAGGATTTCAAATATTTTCTGTGGGCAAAGTTAAGGACTAGGAATTTATTGTTGAAAGGCATAGTCTTATGCCAAAAAGCTTCTCATATTCATATATTCAATTTGGAAAAAAAATAGTAGCTTTGAAAAAATTAACATTTTCCCCCTAAAACCTTGTATTTCATCCCATCTTAGGTGGCCTGTTTCAGCAGTAAAGCACTCTAAAGGATTTGTCTTCAAAACTAGTGACTACTAAAAGAGAGATAGAAACCAATTGCACCAGTGGAAATGGTAAAATAACTAACTTATAATGTAGACATATATATAGCTCTTTAAATTTTACCTTAAAGAAACCATCCTCCTTCCTGAGTAAAACTGGCCCCCTAATCATGAAAAGTAAGAAAGAGTTGCAACTTTATCTTTATCTTAGCCTTTTAGATGAGGGTGGTAAAAGTTCTGAATTTCAAAACAGGAGAAAAAGCCTCAGTCAAAAGTTTTTCAAATTTTCCAAATCTACTCCCAGGGGTTCTATCTTGAATATGAAGGGACATAACACTAGTTTTCAAATTTTCACCCTGTTCTTAGTTAAAAGATGTTTCCTACATGTTTTACATGTTATAAATGAGAAAATATCTTGCATGACATTTGAGACAAGTCTAACTGTTTTTTGCTAGCTCCTTCAGTAATTCCATTCCAATGCCTTTTAGCACTTACTGCCTTCTAGCAGCTACAGCATATTCAGGTCATGAGAGTTTATTCAGCATACAGAAGGGGGTGGTTTTTTGAGAGAAAGAAAATGTGCTCAAGTGGATAGTTTAATTCTAGCCTGGACTGATAGCAACAGTAGAAGAAAATAAGCTTTCCAATGAAGAATATTTGTTATATTTTATTCTTCTCTCCTAATGTCTTGGTATTACCATTTGAAAATGAAATATCCATATCCTTATTATCAAGCACATTTAATTATTTTTATTACACTGCTAAACTTGAAAAATTATTTACATTTTAGCTCTTAAATCACTTAAATTAATCCTTCTTGTGTAATGGATGCAGTACATAAAGCATGCTACATTTTCATATGTACATTTTTCAGTTCACTTAGACTAGTCCGAACAAGTGAGCTTCTACAAATTGTTTATTCCATAGATCTTTAGCATAATGGTTGGCATAATGACCATCTAAACATTCCTCATCAAGGGAGCCGGTGCTACAGATGAAATAGTTGGGCTCCAGAAATGATACATTCATTTACTGTATTTATTTCCTGGGAGGATGATTTAAAAAGAAATAATCTACTGAAAATCTGTCTGGGTTGCACCATGTTTCACTAATGTTCCACTTGTCTATGAGCCATTAAAAATGTGGGCTCAGAGGAGCCTTTGACATCTGCATGGAAAAATTACTCTTGGTGTATGGATCTCCCTCTGCAGAAAGCATGTTCAATCAATTCTAAAGCAGACTCTCCCCTTCACCCAGAGAGCTCTGTGAGTAGGGTAGGAAGTTGAGGCTGAGGCTGAACTAAATCCATCAGGGGTACATAGCAGAGTATCTCACCTCTAGTCTCCCCGCGCCCCCACCCCACCCCACCCCACCCCACCCCATGCCAGCTTGCCAGCTGTCTGATTCAGGCTTAGCTTGCTTGGAAAGTTTCAGCCAGAACCGTCCATTGGTTTCCAAGACAGATTAGGAAAAAAGTCATTGTTTTGACCATGTTAAAAAATTCTGGTGACCTCTTTGAAAAGCTCTAGCTCCTCCCATGCTTTGAAGCAGGAAATTGAAATTTGGCAAGGGAGGAACCTTTGTATGAGTGGTTTGCCTTTTACTGTCCTGTAAAAATCTACCAATTTATAAGCTTTTGAAAACTTGCAGATAAAGTATGTTCAGTAGAGACTTAGATTTTAGCAGCTAAATTCCCCAAAGATTCAAACTGCACTGAGTATCCTCCAGTCTAGCACAGTGCAGGACATTTAGAGCTGCAATTGCAGGTGGTGCCATATCTGGTTCTGGGCACCTGAATGGAGAGCCTGGAGACCATCTCTCTTGTGCTCTCAATGAAAACCCCCCACACACATACTGAGCCCAGGAAGCACAGAGGAGGAATGCATGAGGGGTCATGAGCCAGACATACAGGAGAGGGGCATGGTAGTGAAGTAGTTTGGGACAAGGAGCTGGAGAGGAGAGGGGAATTGGAACTGGTAGTTGGGGTGTGGGGGAGACTGGGACTAGGAACCAGTGAGTGCAGGGAAGGACTGGAGTTGCGATGCAGGGGGAAATTAGCGCTGCTGGGCAAGATACTGGGTAAAGACCCCAAGGAGGGACCTGGAGACCCTGAGAATGGACAAAGAGCCCAGAGAGGAAGATTGGGACTGGAAGTGAGTACTGACAGAGAACATGGAAAGAGAGCACTAGAGGCCTGGGTAGGGGAGAAAAGTTCAATGAGGAACCAGGGTAGTATGGGGGAGGAACTGGGACAAGGGTAGAGAGTCCAGAGCGGGAGACTAGGACTTACTAGGCAAGGAGACTTGGATGACAAGCCCACGGAGTGGAGACTCGGGGAAGGGGCATCAAATTCTATTTTAGGCAGCATTATGTAGAATTTCTGCAGTGGTGCAGCCCAACCCCCAGTATGCCTTTCCAGCCCCAGGCCCACCCTAGGATAACTCCTATGCAAGAGTTTGTGAGGAAGTCCTTGAGAAGCAGGCTTATGGCTATATTCTGCAGTGTCCGCTCTGGAGGAATTTGTCCCCAAGACAAAAAACAGGGGTTTATGGGGCCCCATCACAGTGTTCCTGCCCTTTTACCTGACATAAAGGATATATCTACATTGCAATTAGACACCATGGCTGGCCTGGGCCAGCTGTCTCAGGCTTACAGGGCTTGGGGTAAGGGACCGTTTAATTGCAGTGCAGACATTCGAGCTCAGGCTGCAACCCAAGCTCTGGGACCCTCTCACCTCCCAAGATCCTAGAACCCAGGCTTCACCCAAGCCCAAATGTCTACACCACAATTAAACAGCCCCTTAGCTGGAGCCCTGCAAACCTGAGTCAATGGATGCAGGCCAGATGCAGGTGTCTAATTCAAGTGTAGACATACCCAAGGAGGCCAGAGCAGGGTTTGGGATTTCTCTCATCATAGGTAGGGCCAGAAAATACAGACTAATACAGCTACAATAATTCTTCTAATAAGCCTTGTGTATGGTGCCTAAATACTGCGATAACAGCCACATTAGAAATTCATTCACAAATCAGTCTTCCTTATTCAAGTGCACTTTGAGAGTCATTGCACTGTATGATAAAGTTATTGTATGGTAGCAAATAGCTTCTGAGAAGACAGGCTTTCACAAAAGTATAAAAATGTAGATTAAATAAATAGGGACACAAATAAGAAGTTTTCAATACTACCTGGATTTGGGAGGCTTGGCTGTGGATCTAAACTATGTGACCCCCCCCAGCCAAAAAAAGGAAATGAAAAAAAATATTGAGAGGAAGCTGTAGTGTCATCGATTTAGCTGGAATTTCAGAGCAATTGTTCCAAAGATTCCTCTTTTCTTTATGTCATGAACACATTATCATGCTCAACTTTTAAGGTGTGCAATAAAATCCAAATACCAACATATTCAAAAATAACTAAACAATACAAGCCATGTGGGTCTGTTGTACCAGATGGACCAGTTGAGTTTAGTACAGATCCAGAGAAAGCTGCTAGCTACTTTCTGTGCCCAATTTACAAAACAACTTACTATAAACCAAAACAAAATGAAATATTTCCTCCCTACAAAGACTTGTTTTTAAATGTGTGTCTTGAGAGATGGTAGTGAAATGAAAAAATCGCTTAGATATCACTTTGCCTCCCTAGGATCAGGAAACCTCTCATAGCACTCATCGATTCTCTTGGCTGCAGAGTACCACATGAAATGACACTGACAAAATCCAAAGATATCTATGTAAAATGTAGGTGCATTCCATCCAAAACTGTATTCTAGAATTATAATGTCAACTTATGTAGATTCTGAATGTTCAATTCTTTGTGGGAGAGTACAACAGCACGAGCTTGCTAGCAAATATATATGGATTAATTTATGCCAGAGATGCATAAAGTAAGTGTGTCACTGCTGATGTATTATGGAATATGCACAATATGTTTTTACATATTGTGCCAGTCAATAGATTTACTATATTGACAAGGGGATCCACTAGAAAGAGAGACCATGATTCTGGTCTCACTTACACAAATGAGAATCAATAGTCACTGGCATTACACTGGTATAAAACCTACATAAAGCTCTTATCCAACAACTCACTTAAGCACATGAATAACTTTAAACACATAAGCAGTGCCATTGACTTTAGTGGAATTACTCATTGCTTAGAGTTAAACACAAATTTAAGTGCTCTGTCAGACTGGGGACTAAGCAAGATCAGTATCATGTCCAGAAAATCCACAACACATCACAATTATTTTTTTTCAGTTTACGACTTTTCTTTTTCACATTGCTGACATATGTCTCTGAATGGCATGGCAATGTTTCTGAAGATGATGAAACATTAGCCTTTAGCCTTCCAACCCCTGGAAGTCATTAAGTAGTTAGTTCAGGAACAAAACACCTGACCCACACATTTGTTGAGGAGGTAGATCATGTTAAGAAGTATTTCAGCTCCTGCCCACCTCTAACATTAATGGCTGACTCCAGAACATGAATGAAACCCCAACTGCCCAAGAAAACAAAATGTAACAGCCCCCAGTCTATAAATGTCCCTGCAGATAATCTGTTTAACAAATAGATTCTCAAAAGAGTCTACATAATCTTTCTTCCACAAATATCAGATGAAAATTATTAACTTCAGTTTTGATCTTTCAAAATGCTTTATAGAAACAGGGCCAGCTCTGGCTTTTTGACCGCCCCAAGCAAAAAAAAAACAGGGCGGCCAGAACAGCAAAGCAAATAAAAAGCGGCGCCTGCCAGGAGGGCTCCGCTCCGGTTGGCGGGGAGGGAAGGACAAGGACTGCCTGGATAGTCTTGCTGCAGGGCACTCCCGTCCTCCGCGCCACCGCCCCCTACAGGCAGCCGGAGCAGGAAAAAAAAAAAGCGGCCGTGCCACCCTAGGATTGGGCCGAATGCCATCTCGTTCAATCTGCTGCCTCAAGGACCAGCTTGCTCGGCTGGTGCCTGGAACCGGCCCTGTATAGAAACCACAATACAGGCAGTAAACAAAGAAAGAAAAAACTTGCATCTCCTTTTTTCCTTAGCTCAAGCTTTCCAAAAATCGTGTCTTTTGCCACTTCTAAGATATAAAATTGTTGCTATATTTCAACAGTGAAAAGTAAATAAATTGTATCATCTCCTTTAGGATTGTATAACTTCTCAAGTATACCATTAATCTACACTTGTTGAGACATTTTGGAAGGTTTACATTTCAGAACTTCCAAACTGGTTCCTTCAGTTATGAGCAACATGTACAGATCTCAATTGCAAGTGTTTTGGAAATAGGAACTGGCATATTAAAAAAAAAAAAAAAGTCACTAGGCAAGAGGTACATTCAAAACATTAAAGCAAAACAGATTATGGTTTTTATTTTTTTCCTGAATGTAGATAGTATTCTTTAAAACTTAGTATACAATTCCACTCGTTTACTGTGTAAACACCGCAGCAAGACATCACACTATTGTAAATTTATCCTTAATTTTATTATTATGAATTACCATCATCAGGTCAGGTTCTCTCAACTTGGTCTTCAATAACAGGCCAAATATTCAATGATTAAGTATTCATTTACCGTTAAGTTTCTCTACAGCACTTAGAATTATTTAGAATAGCATATTCTCCATGGTTAGCTTCTAAATTTAAGTGATCTTATCAGATGAAACTATCTTCATGGTTTTGTGTCTCTGTCCCTAACTGCTGGTAGGTGTATTATTCTGGCGGTAAGGGCAACACTTGCAACATGTACTTCTCTTGTGTACAGTAGGGGTATCTGCAAGATTCAGTAACATAACATTCATATTTTAGGGGATTTTCTTATGCTTATACTCATGCATTGAAAATATGAAAAAGATATTATAGGCATGCCCTTGAGTGTTTATCTAAAACAGCTTCACAGGAACACTTTGAATAGCACAATAAAAATAGAAAATGATATATAAAACTTCGTTCAAACCTTTTTTAATACTTTTGATGATATAAAGTGGCTATGCTGTGGCTTAAAATTACATTAAATCCCATTATACTGCATTACCCATGTCATAAAAATGCAGCCAAAGGGGCTTTACACTTTTGTACCTTGCAAATCTTTAGAGTAATAAGGATATATAGGCTATAATGAACAGAATGATAACTAGTACTGCAAATGTGAACCAACCTAGTGCTTTTTGCAGTATTTATTTATAGTTTCTCCCTATCACTGGATTAGATAGGGAGGTTCAATCCCATTATTTTTTGGTCTCTTCGTAAAAGTGTATATTCTGTAAAGAATTACACTGTGAGCATAAAATGTTATCATAGGGACTAGCTGTCCTTATACTTTGCTATGCTGAAATAGATATTTGCCCATTCAAAATCCTAATCTAATCCAATAATTTCATTTTTATTTTCTTTCTTCCATCAGATCTGCTGCTCATCTTCTGTGTCATGAGCAAATATTGCACCTATTTTTATTCCTTCATCCACATCATTTATATAAAAGAAAAAAAAGTGAATATAATACTGACCCCGAACTGCTATGATGAACTGAAATTCTGTTTCCTTTCTATTGCTAGGAGAATATATAATCCATTTCAATAACACTCCCTCTATTCCAGGTTTACTAACTTTGTATGTTCTGATTGATTACAATGTCTTTTTAAAAAAAAATGCATAAGTAATGCTTTTTAAAATCTATATACATATATATTTACCAAATTACACATTTCTGAATTAATATAATTGTACCAATGAAGCAATTTATAGCCTATAATTGCAATAAACTTTCGTAATTACATATCCAATGATTATGCAATCACGTGGGACCTTACTTTCATTTGGAGCTAGCATACCACACACATTTCCATGCTTTGTTATCTAATCCCCCACCCTCCCTTACTTTTGTGTAAAGATGGGATGAAAATTTTATTCTACCTATTTTAGAAGATAAGGTAAGACTACTCTCAAAACTCATTTCATATTCAAGGATGGAATCAAATTCAGGTCCTAGAAGTGAATGATGCCTTTAGCTACTAACTTATCTACTTCTTTCCTAATGTTGTGTAACCTTTTAATGTTTTTAGTTGCTTGTTCATAAAATTAGGCTTATAGGTCTTTAGCCTCTTGGGTCTCCTTTAAATACTTTCTAATCTAACCACCTTCCAGTCCTCTGCTGCTTCTCCTTTGTGCAGATAGTAGAAATCTCCATCAAAGACTTTTCACTAACTCTTGCTATAGTCCCCAGGCTAAGATATTTTCCAAGGCTTAGTGCCTTTCCCATTTTCTAGACATTCTAAATTCCTAATATATACTTATAATTTAAGTATAAAATAAATGTTAGCTAGACATAAGCCAGAAGCAAAACACCAGAGCCAAACTGATCTTTTTGAAATGTTCAGATGAGTCCAAATCCAAACTTTGCAATCTGGTTCCTAGCATGCATTCAAAATTCAAATCTCCTCTGTCAACCTCTGTATAAAAAAAAAAAAAAAAAAAAAAAAAAAAAAAAGGGCACATATCCACCATGCACTTTGCTTCAGTATTCCAAACTTGCAAATAAAGGACCAGATCCTTAGATATAGCCTAATTTCACAGCACATAAGTCAGGAGTTAGTGTGCTAAAGAGTGTTAAAACTCTCCTTTGTACTACCCTAAACCTGGTGTAGCTCTGTGCATGCAGTCCTCCGTGTGCTTTAACTAACTGCCTCATTATTAGCAGGTGAGGTTTTTCAAATTAATAGTTTATTCCCCAGAAAATGCAGTTTTCTGAAACTATTTGTAAGTTTGACAGAATTTGCCAAATACTTATGGCCAATTTCTGCCTTCCCCCCAGACTTATGCGTTATTCACAAAACTGCCAGAAGTGGTAGCAGTACCTACCTAATAACCTTCTGACCACTGGCTAAGGCACATCCCAAGTGAGTGCGAGACCCAGCTTCAATTCCCTTCTGCCTGAAGTGGAGAAGGGATTTAAACTTGAGTCTCTCACATTACAGAAGAGTATTCCAGCCACTGGACATATGGCATGATAGGTATGTCTCTATCAATTTCTCCTGCTGAAGTTCTTCCATTTTGCATAAAATACTTCAGTACTCATTGGGCCAGAAAGAAAGAGCAAGAGAATGACTCTATAGCCTGGGGGCTAAGACATGATCCTGGGTCTCTGACCTCCCAGGTGCATGGCCCACTTCCAATGACTATTGGGTATTCATTTTAATCCATACAATATCCTCTTTCCCTGATAATAGATTTCTAAACTGATTTGCTAATGTGTCCAATTTATTTACATAAGTCTTTATTCCTGTAATATTTATTTCTAATTGGAGAACTGAAGAGGGCCCCCCCGCAACAATGTTTCTTTCTATTTCCCTCGCTCCAGTGCCTTTCTCCTATAGGATTTCTCAGTTGTACTAAAATGAAGTGACTATGCATTCTGGATTACAATAAAGTCCCTTGCAGCACAGTCCCTAGAGCTGATTCTCCTCTTAATTACACTGATTTTAGAGCAGTAACAATTGCATCCAATTCAGTGAAGTTCTGCCTAATACCTAGTCATGTAAGTAAGGGCTGGTCTTCACTACCTGCCCAGATCGGCAGTAGAAAATCGATCTATCAGGGATCGATTTATTGCTTCTCGTCGGGACTCAATAACACTTGTCTACAATTTTTGAGAAGTCGTCTGCTTCAGAAATAAAATGTGCTATTTATTATGTATTTTGATGTGCTGAGTTCAAATAGGACAATTAAAACAACTGATTGGCTACTGTTTCTAAGATATCAGAGATCTACAACCTATCCTGAAAGATGATCCTTTACTCTCACAGATCTTGGGAGACAGACCTGTCCTCGCTTACAGACAACCCCCCAACCTAAAGCAAATACTCACCAGCAACCACACATCACTGAACAAAACCACTAACCCAGGAACCTATCCTTGTAACAAACCCCGATGTCAACTCTGTCCACATATCTATTCCAGTGACATCATCATAGGACCTAATCACATCAGCCATACCATCAGGGGCTCGTTCACCTGCACATCTACCAATGTGATATATGCCATCATGTGCCAGCAATGCCCCTCTGCCATGTACATTGGCCAAACCGGACAGTCTCTACGCAAAAGAATTAATGGACACAAATCTGACATCAGGAATCAAAATACTCAAAAACCAGTGGGAGAACACTTTAACCTGTCTGGTCATTCAGTGACAGACCTGCGGGTGGCTATATTACAACAGAAAAACTTCAAAAACAGACTCCAACGAGAAACTGCTGAGCTAGAATTGATATGCAAACTAGACACAATCAACTCCGGTTTAAATAAGGACTGGGAATGGTTGGGCCATTACAAACATTGAAATCTATCTCCCCTTGTAAGTATTCTCACACTTGTTATCTAACTGTCTGTCTGTGCTGGGCTAGCTTGATTATCACTTCAAAAGTTTTTTTCTCTTAATTAATTGGCCTCTCAGAGGTGGTAAGACAACTCCCACCTGTTTATGCTCTCTGTATGTGTGTATATATATCTCCTCAATATATGTTCCATTCTATATGCATCCGAAGAAGTGGGCTATAGTCCACGAAAGCTTATGCTCTAATAAATTTGTTAGTCTCTAAGGTGCCACAAGTCCTCCTGTTCTTCTTTTTGCGGATACAGACTAACACGGCTGCTACTCTGAAACCTTTCATTATGCAAGGCACTGCATTTAGCCGTATGGAGTGGAAATCCATCAACCTCATGAAAAAACTCGTACAGATACAGACAGACATCATCTTCCTTTCCAAATGCAAGCAGATGGACATCATACCAAAAGGACTAAAGGTAAAAAATCCATTACAATCTACATATCACACAGACTATGCTGAGAGACTGTGTCACACACTCTCAAAGAAACTGCGAAATCACCTGATCAGCATCCTATACAGCAAACAGGGAAAGATTAAGAATGAGCTCTCAGAACTGGATACTCTCATAAGAAACCAACCTTCCACACAAACTTCCTCTTGGATAGACTTTACAAAAACTAGACAAGCCATTTACAAGACAAACTTTGCCTCTCTACAAAGGAAAAAGGACACTAAACTATCTAAACTGCTACATGCCACAAGCAGCCACAACAGTAGTTCCCTTAACCCACCCAGCAATATTGTTAATCTTTCCAGCTATACTCTTAGCCCAGCAGAAGAGTCTGTCCTATCTCGGGGCCTCTCCTTTTGTCCCTCCAGACCCATGAATATGATACAGTTCTGCGGTGACCTAGAATCCTACTTTCGACGTCTCCGACTCAAAGAATATTTCCAACATACCTCTGAACAGCATACTAACCCACAGAATCCTCCCTACCAGCACTACAAAAAAAAGGATTCTGCGTGGACTCCTCCGGACGGTCGAAACAACAGACTGGATTTCTACATAGAGTGCTTCCGTCGACGTGCAAAGGCTGAAATTGTGGAAAAGCAACATCACTTGCCACATAACCTCAGCCATGCAGAACACAACGCCATCTACAGCCTCAGAAACAACCCTGACATCATAATCAAAAAGGCTGACAAAGGAGGTGCTGTCGTCATCATGAATAAATTGGAATATGACCAGGAGGCTGCTAGACAGCTCTCTAACACCACATTCTACAGGCCATTATCCTCTGATCCCACTGAGGATTACCTAAAGAAACTACACCATCTGCTAAAAAAACTCCCTGACAAAGCACAGGAACAAATCTGTACAGACACATGCCTAGAACCCCGACCAGGGGTATTCTATTTGCTACCCAAGATCCATAAACCTGGATATCCTGGACGCCCCATCATCTCAGGCATTGGCACCCTAACATCAGGCTTGTCTGGTTATGTAGACTCTCTCCTCAGACCCTACGCTACCAGCACTCCCAGCTATCTTCGAGACACCACTGACTTCCTGAGGAAACTACAATCCATCGGTGATCTTCCAGAAAACACCATCCTGGCCACTATGGACGTAGAAGCCCTCTACACCAATATTCCACACAAAGATGGACTACAAGCTATCAGGAACAGTATCCCTGATAATATCACAGCTAACCTGGTAGCTGAACTTTGTGATTTTGTCCTCACCCACAACTATTTCACATTTGGGGACAATATATACCTTCAAGTCAGCGGCACTGCTATGGGTACCCGCATGGCCCCACAATATGCCAACATTTTTATGGCTGACTTAGAACAACGCTTCCTTAGCTCTCGTCCCCTAACGCCCCTACTCTACTTGCGCTACATTGATGACATCTTCATCATCTGGACCCATGGAAAAGAAGCCCTTGAGGAATTTCACCATGATTTCAATAATTTCCATCCCACCATCAACCTCAGCCTAGATCAATCCACACAAGCGGTCCATTTCCTGGACACTACTGTGCTAATAAGCGATGGTCACATAAATACCACCCTATACCGGAAACCTACTGACCGCTACACTTACCTACATGCCTCCAGCTTCCATCCAGGACACACCACACGATCCATTGTCTACAGCCAAGCTCTAAGATATAACCGCATTTGCTCCAATCCCTCGGATAGAGACAAGCACCTACAAGATCTCTATCAAGCATTCTTAAAACTACAATACCCACCTGCTGAAGTGAAAAAACAGATTGACAGAGCCAGACAAGTACCCAGAAGTCACCTCCTACAAGACAGGCCCAACAAAGAAAATAACAGAACACCACTAGCTGTCACCTTCAGCCCCCAACTAAAACCTCTCCAGCGCATCATCAGAGATCTACAACCTATCCTGAAAGATGATCCTTTACTCTCACAGATCTTGGGAGACAGACCTGTCCTCGCTTACAGACAACCCCCCAACCTAAAGCAAATACTCACCAGCAACCACACATCACTGAACAAAACCACTAACCCAGGAACCTATCCTTGTAACAAACCCCGATGTCAACTCTGTCCACATATCTATTCCAGTGACATCATCATAGGACCTAATCACATCAGCCATACCATCAGGGGCTCGTTCACCTGCACATCTACCAATGTGATATATGCCATCATGTGCCAGCAATGCCCCTCTGCCATGTACATTGGCCAAACCGGACAGTCTCTACGCAAAAGAATTAATGGACACAAATCTGACATCAGGAATCAAAATACTCAAAAACCAGTGGGAGAACACTTTAACCTGTCTGGTCATTCAGTGACAGACCTGCGGGTGGCTATATTACAACAGAAAAACTTCAAAAACAGACTCCAACGAGAAACTGCTGAGCTAGAATTGATATGCAAACTAGACACAATCAACTCCGGTTTAAATAAGGACTGGGAATGGTTGGGCCATTACAAACATTGAAATCTATCTCCCCTTGTAAGTATTCTCACACTTGTTATCTAACTGTCTGTCTGTGCTGGGCTAGCTTGATTATCACTTCAAAAGTTTTTTTCTCTTAATTAATTGGCCTCTCAGAGGTGGTAAGACAACTCCCACCTGTTTATGCTCTCTGTATGTGTGTATATATATCTCCTCAATATATGTTCCATTCTATATGCATCCGAAGAAGTGGGCTATAGTCCACGAAAGCTTATGCTCTAATAAATTTGTTAGTCTCTAAGGTGCCACAAGTCCTCCTGTTCTTCTTTTTGCGGATACAGACTAACACGGCTGCTACTCTGAAACCTTACATTTTATGTCTATGTCTATTGTGTAGATAGTAGAGTTTTAATCATAAATTGTAAACCTAGGTCTTTTCATGTGTTTATGGTTGCTTTACATGATAATATTTCACCTGTCCTGTTTATGTAACACTTTAAAAATCAGCAAAAGGGTTATATAAATAAAATTTATTATGAAACAAAAGGCAAAAAACTATGTACATAGTTTAGTCCTATTCAGTGTCTACTCGGCGCTTCTTGGCTTGTCTCTTGTATTCATTAAATGGAGCATCTCTTGTCACTGTCCAGCAATAGTCTGCAAGCATTGATGGGCTCCATTTGCCCTGATAGCATTTCTCCATTGTTGCAATGTCCTGGTGAAATCACTCGCCGTGCTCGTCGCTCACTGCTCCGCAGTTCGGTGGAAAAAAATCTAGATGAGAGTGCAAAAAATGTATCTTTAGTGACATTTTGCAACCAAGGCTTTTGTATGCCTTGAGGAGGTTTTCCACCAACAACCTGTAGTTGCCTGCCTTGTTGTTTCTGAGAAAATTTATTGCCACTAACTGGAAGGCTTTCCATGCCGTCTTTTCCTTGCCATGCAGTGCATGGTCAAATGCATCATCTCGAAGAAGTTCACGAATCTGAGGACCAACAAAGACACCTTCCTTTATCTTAGCTTCACTTAACCTTGGAAATTTTCCACGGAGGTACCTGAAAGCTGCTTGTGTTTTGTAAGAGGCCTTGACAAAGTTCTTCATCAGACCCAGCTTGATGTGTAAGGGTGGTAACAAAATCTTCCTTGATTCAACAAGTGGTGGATGCTGAACACTTTTCCTCCCAGGTTCCAATGACTGTCGGAATGGCCAATCTTTCTTGATGTAGTGAGAATCTCTTGCATGACTATCCCATTCGCAGAGAAAACAGCAGTACTTTGTGTATCCAGTCTGCAGACCAAGCAAGAGAGCAACAACCTTCAAATCGCCACAAAGCTGCCACGGATGTTGGTCATAGTTTATGCACCTCAAAAGTTGTTTCATGTTGTCATAAGTTTCCTTCATATGGACTGCATGACCAACTGGAATTGATGGCAAAACATTGCCATTATGCAGTAAAACAGCTTTAAGACTCGTCTTCGATGAATCAATGAACAGTCTCCACTCATCTGGATCGTGAACGATGTTGAGGGCTGCCATCACACCATCGATGTTGTTGCAGGCTACAAGATCACCTTCCATGAAGAAGAATGGGACAAGATCCTTTTGACAGTCACGGAACATGGAAACCCTAACATCACCTGCCAGGAGATTCCACTGCTGTAGTCTGGAGCCCAACAGCTCTGCCTTCTCTTGCAGTTCCAAATCCCTGACAAGGTCATTCAGTTCACCTTGTGTTATGAGGTGTGGTTCAGAGGAGGAGGATGGGAGAAAATGTGGGTCCTATGGCATTGATGGTTCAGGACCAGAAGTTTCATCCTCTTCCTCGTCTGACTCAAGTGAGAATGATTCTGGTGCATCAGGAACCGGCAGTCCTTCTCTGTGGGGTACTGGGCGTACAGCTGATGGAATGTTTGGATAATGCACAGTCCACTTTTTCTTCTTTGACACACCTTTCCCAACTGGAAGCATCATGCAGAAGTAACAATTGCTGGTATGATCTGTTGGCTCTCTCCAAATCATTGGCACTGGAAAAGGCATAGATTTCCTTTTCCTGTTCAACCGCTGGCGAAGATTTGTTGCACAAGTGTTGCAGCATATGTGTGGGGCCCACCTCTTGTCCTGATCTCCAATTTTGCAGCCAACATGAAGGTGATAGGCTTTCTTAACCAGAGTGGCTATACTGCGTTTTTGTGATGCAAAAGTCAGTTCACCACAAACATGGCAGAAGTTATCTGCACTGTTCACACAAGTACAAGGCATCTCTGTTCACTTTGGCTAAACAGAAATGTGTCCCTTTGCAAAATCAAACACTGACAAATAAGAGAGCACGACACTGTATGATTTCTAGAGCTGATATAGGGCAATTTGTTCAGCAGAGTGATGGAAGCTTCCTTATGATTGCATCATCCATGACTTCTAGGAATAACATGATGCAATTCATATCATGTATGACGCAATACCAGCTTCAGATTTTATTATTCATTGTTTTGCCTAAAAAGCAAGTACTGTCCAAACCCAGTCATAGATTTATTCATAGATCCAGTCAAAGATGTATTTTAGTCATTTCTGGTTTAAATTGAGATCCCTTCCCTTTATAACTCACTTATCCTCCGCCATTCCCAAGTCAAGGGTCGTATATACTGACCCAATAGCATATCTTGAAAACTAGAGCCAATCAACAATTTTAAGCATCATTTTCTCTCTCAGTGACCCAGAATTAGTAAAGTTTGACTACATTTATTTCAGAAGCATTTTGGCTGTAGAGCAGTGTAATCGATCCCCAAATCGACGCGTGTAGTCCACCAGCCCAGGTAGGAGTAAGCGCCATCGACGGGGGAACCGCGGCAGTCAATTTGCTGCCATTCTCACAGCGGGGTAAGTCGGATCAGATACGTCGAATTAAGCTATGCTATTCCCGTAGCTGAATTTGCGTATCTGAAATTGATCCCCCCCACCGGCCCCCCGTAGTGTAGACGTAGCCTTAGAGGGCAATCAGACTTTTAAGGTTCTTTATGATTTTGCAAAAGAAACATTCTCAGTGGTTCAGCTCTTAAGGTTGCAAATAAATCTGTCAAAATGTGAATAATGTGTAAACTGATGTCTGCCTGAGTTTGTAAGAGCCTGAAAAAATTGCTTCAAGTGAGAGTTGAGAATGAGAGCTGCTCATCTCAACTTAATGTTGATTCCGAAGCCTAACTATAATTTAAATCTTTGGAATTGCTAACTATTCCATTGATGATAAAAGCATAAAGTTCCTAGTCAGGAGAGAATAAAAAAAAGTTTAGGCATTAAAATACAATATACAGTTGTGTCTTCAAGTATAGACCTGGTTAGTAATAAGTATTTTAATAGAAAAAGTGCACATTAATGAGAGAGTTTCCAGATCAAGCAGCTAGGGCTAGTTACCTTTGGCCCATATGATGGATATTGCTGACATACATGAAGGTTGCCTGTGGTTCTAAACCCAGGAAACCATAAACAACTGCTTATACCAGCATTAATGCTATTTTAGTCTTCACTCCTCTTTCTGGCATAAATTATGGTTCTACCAGACAAATCTCCTGCTATAGACAGCAAAATTCAGTTTGTTAAATGCCTGTTTTACATTCTTTACAGCAAAATGATGTATTCTGTGAGTTTTCTAAAAACATAACATAAAAGCTTAGCATTAGCGATGTTGACAAGTTTTGAACATAAAATCAACCCAGTAGATTTTAACATTTTGCTACCTATTAGAATGTTCTGTAAAATGTAATTGATATCTCACAGTGTGTGAGTGTAGGTAAGCTAATATATACACTATATTTCTGAAAAAAAATTGCAAAGAGAAACCTAGAAGTTATACAAAGGTCTAGGTGAGACTTATTCCCCTTTCATAATCTAATTTGCCTACTTCTTTTGCTGCTAGAACAAAACCATTTCTCCTGCTCCCCTGTTCAGCAGACAGCTATGCCTGAGGTTGATCATATTGAGGATCTTCCCTCCCAATAGTCCAGTCCCCAGTGGCTTACTTCTCAACACCATTTATTGTATAGATTATGGCAGGGGTAGTCAACAGGCAGACCATATGCCGGATCTGGACCAGCACATACTTTTGAATGGATCCCGATTTTTTTTTTTTTTTAAAATATTGTCATTATTTTTTAAAATTATTTTCTCTGGAGTCTGAACCTTGACCAAAAAATGTGGACCTTGACAAAAAATAATTGACAATCCCTGGATTATGGGGGAAGAGCTACACATACACAGTTTGAGAACCAGTGAAATGAGCTGCCATGTTGGCTATATCTGAGTTAAAGATTTTAGAAGCACATTGTTCCACTGCAGTATTGTTCCTGTTCAGCTGTGAATATGCAATTACCATACCTCCTCACTGAAAGTGAGTGATTAAATAGATTGCATCTATGATACCAGAGAATCCTCCAAAAATACCTCCTTCCTGATTGATTGACTTAATTGCAGGTGATTAGTGTAAGAATGTCCATTTAACATGTGAAAAGGCAGTTTATAGCTCAATCACTTTCTAAAACATATCTTAATTAGCAAGTGACTATTATGGCAACAGCATGACAGTAACTAGAGTATAAGATTCCTGTGTGTGCTTATTTTAACTAAAATTTGTAATGAAATGTAACACTCATTTGGAAGGCATCAATTTTTGGAACTCCTGACTGAGCTTCTATGGCATCCTACCCTTTGGGCTACAATGACTACCACATCCCTCTGACACCATTTCCCTGCATGCTTGGAGTCAGGAGTGTGGACAGAATGGACTAGAAACTCTTTTTGTGGCCATTTGGGAGGCTTCTGCATAGAGTCATATGGTCAAGCTGTTTGCTGGGCCAATGATGAACAGGGGCTGCTCAGCCCTTCAGTGGCAGGGACAGCTGGACAGAGATAAAGACTAGGTTAAGTTTCAGCATTGAGTTTGGGTGCTGAGAGTGAAGCAGAGCAGCTCAGGGAGTCTCTGATTAATTCCTAGTCCCCCACAAAAGGGAGTCTGACCTGCTTTGGATCAGGGAGTTACATCTCTATAGAGACAAGACTAAAGAGTGGAAGAAATCTGACCCCCCCTGCCCCTCAGCAGCTACCAAGAGCCAACCAAGACCTGCATTGGACTCCAGACTAGGGATTCAGGAGAGGACCCTGCCCCATCCAGGGGGTGAAGAAACGGTAAGGGCTTTGTTGTTTAAGATGGCCAACATTCACAGTGCTGCAGCACTCAACTCTGGATTCATACTCAGTGCACCATCTGCCTGAGGTGGTGTCAAGGAGGGAACTGGGTGTTGGGAATAATTGTAAGTGTTGGAATTTGCTGAATTGTTAATGGTTAGTACTTATTACTAAACACAACCCATGCAAGAAGCTATTCCAGAGAGGTTTGAGCCACAGCTCAAGGGAATAGCTATAAAAAATAAGGTCTATATGTGAGGCAAGATGTAGAGAGAATGGAAGATCAGGTAACTAAATTTCATAATGTGTTCTGGTTTCACCCAATAAAGACTGCACAACATCATGCCACCCTGTACTAATCTTCATTTTGCAGAAGGAGAAATAAAGGTCATTCAGTTTGTCCATAATCCACAGAGCAAAGGTGTCTCATAAATGGGCACGAAACATATGCCTCAACTCTAGGAGTTGTGTGCTTTAAGCATTGGACTATGCTTCCTCTCCCCTGTATTAAGATGCATATTTCATCTCAAACTGTCACTTTGTAAATTTTGTGTAAAAAAAAAAAATGTAATGATTATGACACCAAATCACTGAAATGCAGTTGTATTTGGGACAAGATTCAGATGTTGTTTAACAGGCTGTAGCAGCACTGTAGAATAGGAAGTTATGTAAAAAGAAATCCAATTTAAATTACTTTTTTATGATATTAGGGCAGGTGGAAAGTTATTGGCAGGAATTGAAAGGAGTTGATTAAACAGTAGTCACTGGAGTCAATGTATACTAACCCATTATGTGACTTGGTTGTCAGAGTTACATATGGCTACACTTGTCATCTGACCAGGGGCAGGAAATAAAGATTATTCTCCTCTAAATAAAGGACTGTTGGTTTAATCACACTCTTCATTCAAGACATTGAAGTTCATATACTGAATTCCTTTTCAAATTTGTGCCATTGTATTGAATGAGCACCTTCAGCTTTAGTTTACATCTTATCCAAGAGTTGGTATCTCTGGCAATACAGTGCTCCCAACACTTTGCTTGGGAATTGACTTAGAAGTAAAAAGAAAACTTACTACTGAATTACCAAGACCAAATTCAGCAGCACTTAGGTGCAACTCAGAAGTCTCTTCTCCAAGTACAGACCTGCCCCAGTACTGCTTAAGCTGCAAGGTCAAAGGGAATTATAGCTACAGGACATAGCTGCGAAAAGCTGAACAAGCTGGCAGAAGTATAAAAGTGTACGCAAATGGAATCAACAATTTTTATAACAGGAACTATATTGATTTTTGTACACATTAGTGATTTGAATTTCAGATGACGGAAGGAAGATATCATTCTACAAGAAATTACTATTAAAATGGCATCTCAAGTTCTACGCATTTAATAAAATGCATAGAACTCAGCCTTAAAATTATTCCTGGAACAGTTTTCCATAATAACTCTCTGCCTTCATTTATACAGAAACCCATTTGCTATTGTGTTAAACTTCTGAAGCCAATCAGGAGCATTACAGCTTATTAATTTTAATGTTATTCCTTTCACTTTTGATGAATAATATAATTGCCTCGTCTATTTTAACACACATGAAACAGAATCTAAAATTACTACAACAATGAAAAGTAAACCCCCTCTCTTTATGAAACAAATTTTTTGAATTTTTCTTTTTCCTGTTTTACTTTTTCATTTCTTTTTGCACACTACCATTTGAATGGCATTCTTGACTGTACACAGAAATCATGTTTCTTTATCCCTTACGCTTTTACCACTTTCCCTATTCATAAACTTAATTCCAGTAGTTGTGGTTTAATGCATATGGACTCCAAATTTGGCACTTTTAAAACAAATTACATCAAGCCAATCACTGACCAATTCACTGACCAGCGAACGTCAGATGGCTTTGATATTTCCGAATTAATTGATTTTAAATGTTTTAACTTTTCTGTCTCTGATCTAAGGTGTTTTTACAGCATAGGAAAATATTTCTGGGACTTCTGGGACAGTAAAAGGGCAAATTGAGCAATGGGATGCTATAGCGACATTTATATACCAGACACTACTATAAATGAATGGTATTAGTCATACCTGGAGATATTTTCTATTTTGCTCAGAATATAATATTTTGAGGATTGTCAGAGAGTTTAGAATTGAACAATCATTACTATTACATGTCTCTCAGTATTATTAACTGAGTATAAGAACACCTCTGCTATCCTCATACCTCTGCTATTTCCCCCTACAGACACACTCTTTTTGAATGCAGAATTTTTAAATGATGTTTTTTAAGTGTCTGCATATTTTATAAATTTCAGGAAGTCCTGAATGCTATGACCAACATTCCTTATTGCTCTGAGAGTCAGCATCCTATCATTCCTATTTCTGTCAACAACACTGGGTACCTGTCCATCACTTATCCCAATTCCGTAGTGCCCTATTTGTTTCTTTAGGGACTTTCTTCACCCAAATCTCTGTGTAAATCCAATAGGGATGGGCAAAAGACTCTGGAGTACAATAAGACAATTATCCTCCTTTGTACCATCAAGTAAGATGGACCCTAGTGGAGGATCTACATAGGGTATACAGCATAAGCATTGTGTTGGACCCAGCATAAACTTTATTTGCTGCTGTAAGCAGTCCACTGTTACCTACCTTTTTCAGATGCCATGCCATCGACTTATAATGAAAGAAATCAAGGTTCCATAAGTCTTCTTTTGATCTATGTTCCCTCACACAACTTCCAGTGGACTAACATGACATAGTTCTTTTTATGCCACAGAGGCAATTAATAGACGACTGATCACCCACCACACCCCTTCCTCAATGAAGGCTGTTTGAATTGTGACTCTGGCTGTAGGGAAGTGGGAAGAGGGGTTGGAAATGAGAAGTGCCTTAATTCCATCCCTTCCCTCACTAACCAGAGTAAGCTGGCCAGGCCCAGAAGAGGGGAGAGTAAGATATATTGCCCCCTTTTGTGGAGTAAATTATTCCCCCCTCCTCAGACCCAGGATGTATACATTGCCAGGGTGATTGCAGCACATATAGCCATACACAAACTAGCTTTAATCTAGCTAGCCAAAGCAGTGAACATCAAAAGCAATTAAACCACAACACCCTGGGTTCCAACTTCAGGGTTCTGGGCGGGCTTGTACAGCCCACACTTAAATCTGTGTTGCTGTGGCTTTACTACTATTGATACCTGAACTAGCTAGATCAAAGCTAGTTTGGGTATGCCTATGTTATGAAGTGGAATTTTCACCCACAGCAGTTTAGAAATTCAATATTGTTGGTTCCCACAGCAACCATGCTGAATCAACATCACATGTTTGGCATTAAAGGAAATGCATAATGACATTTAAAGAAATACAAAATATCACAGTATGCACAAGCGAGCTGTTTAATGTTGCATTCTTGAAATCTCTTGCATTGTATATTATACTGAAATGGCTAGAGGTGGGATGAGAAACAATTTAACAACAAAGGCATTTTTACTACTTTTTGGAAAAGAATAAAATCTCAGCCTTAAAAGTTTTTTTTTTTTTTAAACGGCAACACTACAAATATTCAGAAAATAAAGTCTGCCAGTGATCATATATAGTGTAAAATACAAATAAATCTTAGAACAAAACAATACCTTAACCCAGAGGTGTATGGGAAAGACTGTCACAGTGTACAGCGTAGAGAAATGCGGGTGGGTGGGAAAGTGCATTGCAGTTGAATGTCCTCATCAGTAATGTGGGTGCTGGACATTATATTGTAGACCAGTTTACCAGAGTGAAGTTGCAGATTGTCCTTATCTACAAACTGAGAACTTGGAAGGGGCAGTTATAGTATCATCGGTATCACCAGACTCTGAATCAGCACTATGTATTTTATGCACTGCCATAGGCAGAAATATGTATCACCTGGAGAGAAACTATGACAATCAAAAGTGTTGGGTATCCAAGTGTGGTCTGTTTGGGGAGGAAATCAGTTGCTTTTAAACACATAGCTTTTTTTGCCTAAGAAGGACTAAGGTAAACTGATTGCTTCCCCTACTCCCCAGACTTTAGCCAGTATGTAAGACAGGAGACTGAGGGTAAAAACAAAACAAGAAACAAAAAATTACAGTTGTAGCAACATCCCAAAGGTTACTAAAATTAATTCTATTTAAAAATGCTCCTTTAACAGAGTTTCAAGTTCCATTCACTACTTCTAGCAGTGGGTGGGGGGAGGGGAAAATTCATGTTTTCTGGGACTCTGGGGTGAAAACAACGTAGTTGTGTTTGACCTCACCAAAGGCAGGGTCAAAAAGAAAATTTTCTCCTCAGTATATTGGCCAGGATCTTGGGCCTTTCCTTCTTGAACTATTGATTAGAGCTCTTTAGGATCAGATAGGTGTACCACACCCATAAAGTCAGTCTCCTTTTATTACAGCAGCAATCTCTTACAACATCTTTCATTCATAGATTTCAAAGCTCTTTACAAAGGAGGTCACTGTCACTATTCCCCATTTTACAGATGGGCAAGTCACTTCCCTCCCTGTACCTCAGTTTCCCCAAGGTTGCCCAGGAAAGAAGTTGCAGAGGCAAGAATAGAGCCCAGGTCTGTTGAGTCTCAATTCAGTTCCCTATCAAGTAGGCCACACTGCTTCCATACAGTAGATGGCTGTTGATAGAACTCAGCACTTCCATGTCAATAATTCTATAAAAATACTGCACATGTATACTAAAACTCATATTGTGGAGGGCAAGGGTAATCTACTATGGTATTACACTAGTGCCTCAAAAGACCCAATCTAGATCATCGCCTCATTGTGCTAACTATGGTAGAGTAGAGTGGGCTGAAAAAGCTTTACCCTCCAAAAAATTTATTTTTGGCAGAAATTTGAATACAGATAGATTTTGGCCACAAGCAATAATATTTTGGTTTTCAGGTGCTTGGAAAACAGTAATTTTTCACCAAAATATTAATTTAGCCAAAACCCAAGTTTTTTCATCAAAAATAGTGTTAGAAAATTTTCAGTCAACTTCTTTATATAGCAACCACTGAGACAGAAAGTCCTATTCTAAAGAATTTACAGTTTAAGTACAGTAGACATGACAAAAGAGAGTGGGAAGGGAAAACTGAGGCACAGAGAGGTGAAGGGACTTGGTCACAGTCACGCAGTCAGAAAGTGGCAGAGCCAGGAAATTAACTCAGATGTGTGAACATGCTTAAGCATTTGAGAAGATTCCCTTCCTGTCCATCTCTCTCAGGATAAGAGAGGAAAGCAGTCTTGTTGATCATGGATGTGTGGACTCCCCAACAGGGCACCCTCTTATGACTGTGTGTTATAACAGAACTTTCCTGTCTAGTGCCCTCTGCTGAGGATTGCTCTGTTCCTATGGTGGTCTGCTTCTTCTCCGGACTTGGCCCTCTGGCCAGGTCATGTGTCAGTCCCACCTAGGGTGATCAGATGTCCCAATTTTATAGGGAAAGTCCCGATTTTTGGGTCTTTTTCTTATATAGGCTCCTATTACCCCCAACCCCCAATCCTGATTTTTCACATTTGCTGTCTGGTCACCCTAGTCCCACCCCTTTCGGATAACAGCAAGTCCAATGTCCTTACAAAAGGTCTTTGAGTCAAACTTTGGGACTTGTGGTTCTCAAGCATCTTATCCCACTCTCTGGGGCTTCACATTGCCTTGCTAGTGGCTGGTAGAGGAATGCTGTCCTGTCCGCTACACTGGGTTCCAGTCCAGTGACCCTAGGACAGGCAGTCAAGACTCACTCCACCAGACTCCTTGCTGCCACCTTCCCACACTTGTTCCTATCAAGACTGTTAGGCCTTTCCCACAGCTTCTTTGTTCTCCCTTCTTTTATGGCTGGGACTTGCAGGTTCTCCCCTGGAATCACCTCATACATCTTAAAACAAAAGTAGAAACTTAAACCAACTTTTGCCCACTTCTGGCTTAACTTCGCATGCCTCTGAAGTCCCTCTCTTTGTTCCTTCACTGAACAGCTCCCAGGGGTCTCCCCCTGGAAGTTCAGATCCTGCCTTACTATTAGAGCTCACCACTGGGGCCTGCTTCACACCCACTGTCAGTTCCATGTTTCTTCTGGCCTCTTGCCAGAGTTCTCTACTCTCCCCCTGAGCTTCCACCTTGACCCTCCTGATCTCTCCGCTCTAGCTCTAGAAAGTGACTGCAGAGTTTTTCCCTGCAGCAGCCCCCTTCTAATCAGTACTTCCCTTCTTTATAGTCACCATAGAGCTTCTTCCCTAGCTGGGCTTCATCTTTAATTAAGCCTGGCTCATCCTCCAGGTGCAGCCAGGTAGCATAATTGGCCTCTCAGGCCCACATTAAACCTTTCCTCACCTGTGTGGGGTACACACCTCATCACATTGACCAGTATGCAAGTTTTAGTTTTCTTATCCATTTTACAGTACTTCAGTTGGTGGTGTTTCATTAGTGCTGTGTAGACACTCAGGTTATAGATTGGCGGGCACTTAAAATGGCTTGGAATTAGAATAATCTCACAGCTGTGGGTACTCTTACACCTGCTTTCCCTGCAGTATGCAGAGCTACAGGAAGCTGCTATGTCATTTACAGCATTTCATAAAATATTGCCTGAAGTGATGTCACAAGTACATCATTGGACATTCACCATAGCCAACGCAGAAACATCATTCAATGAAAATGTCATTCTAAACATATTATTAGCACAATAATCACTGTCTACTCCCTTCCACTAGTGCATAATAAGTTGATTTTTTTTAAATCTATGCACCCTTTTATAACACAAGTGTTTTATATTCATCTGCAAAGCTCCTTACTTTTGTGTCTATTTGGGAACATATAGCACACCAGTAAAAGAGCAATGGTAATATTTATTTTATGTATTTTAGGTATTTGCATGGAGCTCATCACAGCTGCATGGGATCATCACAGGAGTTAGTCACACTGGAATTAACTTTTGGATTAAAGAGGTTGCACTGAGAGACAAAACTGCAGATGAAAAAAGCTACATTTTAAAGCAGCGGGCATATTAGATGCAGCCATGTAGTAAAGTACAAGGGTCTGGTTCACATTTACACTGAGGCTTCTTTACACTATGGCCACGTGATGGCTGAAGGGGATCTAAAGTTAGCATAAATTATATCTGCACCCACTTTAAGGGCCATTTATGTATTGCCGCATTAGCATAAAGGCACCTTAGTATAAATGAGCAAGATCTGAGGCCTTATCTTTCAACTGTCCTGTATAGAACTAGCTCTGCTGATTTCAATAGGGCTCCTTGCGCAAATAAGGCCAGCAGGAACCTTAACCCCTTTATCAAATCTGCAAAGAACTATCAAAGCTAAGATAGCAGTAACAAAACATCCCACAAAGCACAGATACCATTACAATCAACTTTAACTCATCCCTTTGCCAAGGATAAATAAATAAAATAAAGTTGTTTTCAGCTGTACTTGAAGGTTTGCCTTCTGCACTCAGTGTCACTACAGACTCTTCCCTCAGTTCAAAAGCCTGAAAGAGTGTAGGACGGCTGTGCTGCCCATCAGACATTTTGCAAGACTGGGTTAGAAAAGAGCCAGACCACAAGAAAAAGATATTTTCCTTCTCAAATCACTGTCTCCAGCTCTGACAGTCTCATAGGAGCCTCACATTCCAACCCTGTTTTCTCTTCTGACAGGCTACCTGTCCTGTCACTACTAGTAATAACATGACTAAGAATGAACTGGAGCTGAATTGTGTTTTGGCAAAATGCCCTGAATCACAAAACTTGGGTCTGTTGAATCAAAATCTGATTTTAAAAAGGATATTGCTATTACGCAGTACAGTCCCTTTCTCGTCTCTTTCCTTTGCATAACTTTGTTGTGGGCCTTCTTTTTATTGGATCCTCTTACTCATACATAAGAAACAATCAGCACTTTCCCTGTACCTGAATACTTTTTCCCACTGCTGTAACTTTAACGTGGTCTACTATACTGAGTCAGGCTAAAGATGAAGGAGGAATTTGTGGGTTGCCCTCCAATCTGAGCCATTGCTGTTTCCTATATAACTATTATTCCATATATCCTCAATGAAGCCTTGCTGATTCTTCTGAACATTTGTTACTTCTCTCCACATGGACATCTCAGAGAATTCCTCAGCTCCTTTTGTGTCATATCAAAGTCCAGATTACCATTGTCAATTATATATGAAAGAGAGTTGAGACCAAAGTTTTCCCCTACTTATCCTACAATTACATTTGCTTCACCAACAGAAGAACTGCAAAGCCAGATTTCTCTGAGTAAAAATTGTCTGGTTTATTTTGATTTAATCCCAGGACATTTTAACAAGAGGATCATCTCAGTAGTATTGCACTGTTGTATAATCGATAACGAAAAGCATTTATGGGCTGCTTGTGAATGTCAAAGGAATTAGAAGCAGATGAAAAGGGCATTTTACAAAGAGTAATTTAATGATCCACTTCAACATTTCACAAGCACTTTCCCTAGAACAAGAAAATATTGGTGAATCAGATCATTTAAGGTGAGAGACCAAAGGAAAAAAATTAAGTGGTGAAATAACAATGTTATATTTAAAACAGTGGGATGAAAACATATGGTGAAATCCTGGTCTCATCGAAGTCAGTGAGAGTTTTACCATCAACTTCAATGACACTAGGATTTCACCATTAAAGTCCATTATTTGCTTGTTTAGATTCTACTCTAGATACCATCTTTACAAAAAACAAACAAATACACAAACAAACAAAAAACAACCTTTCAAATAACAATAAAATAGATAAATCATGTTTAAAGCCAAAACACTCATTCATCATACAATGCCCTACCTCAGCAAAGCACTTAAACACATGCTTAACTTTAAGCACTTGCTTATGTCCATTCCTATTCAAAAACACACTTCAGCATGGGCTGTGTTATTACATTAAGTAAATAGAATTATAGCATACACTTAAAGTTAATGTGAAGACAATGGAATGTAAGCAGATCCTTGAAGTTAGATTTGTAGTAGAACATCCGCAGCAGCAATGGGTTGTTTCTGCCCTGGTGATATGCATCCCCCCCCCCACACACACACACACAAAAACCCACTAGGGAGAAACAGCTCCTGGCTGTACTTAATATCAGGAAACATTGGCCTGGATCTGGAGTTCCTATTAGGAGTCATGGAGAACATGCTACTGTGATCACCAAAATTAAAGTTTTAACACTAATGAAGGTACATGTAGAGGAATTTGAGCTTCTCTGATCTATAGTTTAGCACTTTTTGTATAGTGATTCCTACCTTGTGGAGACTTTGATTCTCTAAGAGTTTTGTCATTAAGATTTGGCCCCTGCCACATAGCCCTCTGGTAGTAGGGGTTTGAGCAATACATATTTTGGTAGTTTGGGGGGAAGAGAGGATTTATACCAAATATCATATCCTTCCTTTAAAAAAAGGCTTCAGATGAATCTCTCTTCTTAGATTTGGAAAGCATAGACACAAAACTTGAATCACATTTACAGGGAAATAGACCACTCTATTGCTGACATTTCATCAGGTGCTGTATTAGTGCATGTAATGCATATCTGTCACTGAGTTGAAATTAATTCTGAATCAATAGCCATCCTGTTTCTCCCACAAACAGCAAAAAACATCAATAATATAGCCATGGAGCCACTTGAGGACAAGTTATATTATATGCCATGGTACAAGGCTGCTCTAATATTGTTTATACCTTAATTTTTATTCCAAGTAAGTGGATTCATGTCAAAAAAGTTGAAAATGGGCATAATTATTACACTGACAATGGGGTTAACACAGTACCTGCTATAAAAATGACAGCTGTGTAAACATTCCTCGCTTTGCAAATGCTTTTAATCTTGTTTGTGATAACCTAGAGAAGAGAGAGGTTTTGCGTAATATCATTTCAAAGGGAAGGCATATCTGTTCCTGCTTCACAGATCTGTAAAATGTAATTGTACATCTGAAACCTTTTCAAAAAGAGTATAATATGCCCCAACATACATTTATTCAAAATGTAGCTACCAAATTGAATTCTATATTCTACTAATTAAGTAGACTAGTTGAGAATAGAGGGCTAAATTCTGATTCAGTTGTACCAGTTTAAATCCAAAGTACCTCTAGTGACTTCACTGCAGTTACCCTAGACATACATCAGTGAAGGAGATCAGAATTTAGTCTAGTTTCCATTATTACATGACATGGTGTTGGCAGATGACTGCGACAAAGAGAGAACAGGCTATAATGGTTCAAGAGTGCCTGCCATGGCTTTGAACCGCTTCATCTCAGAGGAGGTGGAGATAATAAAATTAGGATAGTGAGGTTTTACAGCATCTCACTATCGTGGCCTACTCCACTCCAGTAGAGGGAACCAAATAAATGCAAGTACCCCTCATATAGTGAAATCAGTCCAGCCCCTACTCTGTTGCCCATTCTATTGTAACAAGGGGATGGTAATGAAAGCTGTTCCTTCTAGGATAGTGAGAACAACATGGTTGCTCATCTCTGAATCCCAGTGCCAAAACTCTTTTCCAAATGAGGCAGCAATAAAAGCCGGACCTCCTACCTATGACACAAATTGCCTAGACACTTACTGCTGTAGTCCTGCTACTACCAATTTCATTCCAGTGGTAGTGAAGAAGGCAGGTGAGGAATATGAAGAAAAAAAGGGGAAGAATGAATGTAGGGCTTTCTCCAGGCACAGAGTACTGTTTTCTCAAAGTGTCATTATGGTTTGTTGCACTCATTTTGGCTATTTTAGCTGTCATGGATTATACTGTAAGACGAATAGCCAGGTGGCATTACATGATGGTGTGGCTGATAGGTTAGTGGCAGAACTGGACAGCCATGGGTACAGAAGTTGGGGCTTGGTCCCAACAACTATATTTCTTTGGCATAATAGTATCCTTGGATGAATAGGTACCTGAAGAAGGGCATTTTTAGAAGTTTTGATTAGAGTTCCCTTTAGGTTCAGAGTCCAGACTAGAGGGCCTAGAGTCTTCATTCCTCCACTTTGTCAGGAATGAGAGACTTGCTTAGTGCTCATAGGAGTAGTATAGTGGAAGGATGTCTGTGACTGGCAGTTGTCTTAGGAAGGGTCCTATCTTCCTACCATAGTTCAAATTTAGAGAGTGAGTTGATGTTATTGCAGACTATCTTTGCATCCTGCTCTGAACCTCTTTACCCAGGCATCTGGCTGTGGAAATTAAGCCTCTTTAGTGGTGATGATGTGGTAACTGAGAGGGGTGAATAGTGCTGATATAGGATGTGGATTTGAAGGTCCAACTGAAGGAAGACAATTTGAACTCATGAAGGAAAGAACTAACTTCAGATTTGGTTAGTCAATAACTACAGTGATTATCATGATGAGGTCAAGCAGAAAAAAGATTTTTTGTGTGATCACCTTGTCCATTTTGTTGCGAGAACATTCTTTCCATTTCTGGCCAAAGAATTTTGTCACGGGATTGGTCCAGCGCATTTTCGGTCTGCCCAATGGTCGCTTGTGGTCTCAGGGGGTCTAGTCACTAATGCAGGTTGTCCACTTATTGTCTTGCCTGCACACTACGTGACCCACCCATCTCTACTTTGCATCGTACATCACCTGCACTTCATTGGTCACTTCTGTACACCTTCTGATCTCCTCATTTGGTATGTGATCACGGAGCGGTGTGATAATTGACATTCATCAAAACTATACCAGGATGGGGGGAGTAGATACAGATTATTTCACTCTCTAATCATTTTTTTAAAAGGCCTGTGTACAAATGAAAACACTGGAGAGCAGCAGCACCTTCCTTTTACTCTGATTTTGGGGCTACCACTGCCCAGCAGATTTGTCAGGGGAGAAACAAGCCATCTTTGAGCTTCCCTAATGCATTGCCAGGAAAGCGGGAGGGGAAAATGTGCTATCGGTGCTATTTCTTATGTCTCGGCTGGTAGAGGAGGGGTGAGAATCTGGATTGATGTACAATGTACCAGTTCTTTCAGTATTCTGGCATGCAAATCATTCAGTCCCCCAATTTGGAAACATTAATTTATGTTTTTCTTCTACTTTAAGGTGTGGTAATTTCTATACTCTTATTTCCATCAGCCATCCTGTCTTTAAGTCCATATTCTATATTATCCATCCTTTATAGGTGCTGGAAGTAGGGGTGCTGCCACCCCCACTGGCTTGAAGTGGTTTCCATATCATATACAGGGTTTATAATTTGGTTCAATGGCTCTTAGCAGCCCCACTATACAAATTGTTCCAGCACCCTTGCCATCCTTATCGAAAAACGAGGCAAGGTATTAATTTAGTTTTGGGGCAATGCCTAGATTATCTTTAATCTTCCTCCCTTCCTTCCCCCAGCCACACTGCATAGCGGCCCAACCTCATCCTTTCTGACACTTTTTATTTATAGAACTCTAAAATAACTTATTTTAATTTCCTTGGTATAAATTAATTCAGATTGACTTATAGTATGTCTCATTTTATTCCTACATTATCTAACCTCCAAGATGTAGCTTTCTTTGCTGATCAATCCCCTTTTCCATTCCCTATAAGCTCTCTGCTTATTCCCTTTTTGAGGTGGTTATTCATCTAGCTTTTTCTGCATACTATTAACCAAAGTCTATCCTTTTGAAATAAAAAACCACAGGTAACAATACGTTTTTGATTATCCTTCCTTTTAAACTCAATTGACTCATGATAACTCAATCCAAATTTAGTTCCTACTACCTGCTCTTTCCACTCCCTTCGTCAAAAGGATGGCAACACCCTCATGGTGTTGTCCAGCATCCCGTCCAGAAAACATAGACTTTGAGAGGACTTTTGATAGCATTCACAGGACCAGCCTATGACGCGTTCTGCGGGCATATGGACTTCCTTTCCATATAATCAACGTAATCAAAAGCTTCTATTTCAGCTTTACATGCAGCGTTGATCACAGTGAGCTCAGTTTTGAAGTCAAAACAGGAGTACATCAAGGATGTGTCATGTCTGGAATCCTCTTCAACATTGCCATCGACTGGGTAATGTGGCGTACAATAGAAGACATGCCAAGAGGCAGTAAATGGACACTTTTCTCATCCCTTGAAGACCTAGATTTCGCAGATGATGTCACTCTCCTATCACATACTGAACACCATATACAAGAAAAAACAACTCGACTCAATGCATTCAGCCAGCAAATTGGACTGAAAATCAACTGCAATAAGTCAAATATCATGACCTTTAATATTACCTCACCATTACTAGTACAGATAGAGGATTACGTTCTCACCAATGTAGAAACATTCACATACTTGGGCAGCACCATCAGCCAGGATGGTGGGACAAGCCAGGACATTCAGAACAAAATCAATAAACAAGGAACACCTTCAGTAGCTAAAATACAGTCTGGAAATCATCAAAATACAACACTAAAACCAAACCAAATATTTATAAGAGCTGCATACGTTCAACACTACTTTATAGTGCAGAATGCTGGGGAATGAGAAAGTATGACATGTCCAAACTGTCTTCTTCCACACAATCTGCCTCAGAAAATCCTCCGTATCTTTTGGCGCAGAACAATCTCAAAGCAAAATCTGTTGACACAGTGCAGCCAAGAGGATCTGAGCACCATCGTTGCCAGGAGGTGTTGGAGATGTATCAGTCATGTGCTTTGGATGGAAACTGATTCCATCACCAGAGTAGCAATACGATGGACACCTGAAGGCAAGCAAAAACGAGGCCACCCAAAAACAACATGGCGAAGAGCTGTGGAAGCCGAACTGAAAAACCTGGGGCGCAGCTGGGGAACCAATCAATGAAAGACTTGCCAGAAACAGACAGGAGTGGAGGAGCTTCATCACTGCTCTAAACGCCAGAGGCATAATAGGAACATGAATGAATGAAAACCTGCTCTTTTCAGATATTCTCAGTATTTGCCAAAAGCAAGTCTAAAATTGTTTCATTTCTATTAGTTCAGTGATTATTTGATGGAGGATACTGTTGTCTGTCATGTCAAATAATAATTGGGCCCTACCAGTATTAATAGCATTTATTCTCCAATCTGTAGCTGAGCGGTTAAAGTCTCTCATTATTACACAATTCCCAGTAATAATTTTGTCTAATAATATTAACATAATATCTAATAATCTAACATTAGCGAGACCTATCCATATCCAAGTCTGAACCTCAGGGTCTACAGCAGACCTCTAACACTATCCCAATGAAATATTAAAATTCTTCCTCAAAGTGATTTTGACGGAAACAGATTGGTTCATTCACTCCATCATTATTTCTTTACAGTTTAAGGTATCACTGATGTACACAACCACCCCATCACCTTTACTTCTGTCAGAGTTCCTTCCCCACTCTGAACTCTAAGGTACAGATATGGGGACCCGCATGAAAGCCCTCTAAGTTTATTTCTACCAGCTTAGGTTAAAACCTGGTACACTGCCACCACCAAGTGACTTAACAAGAAACAGGGAAAGGACCACTTGGAGTTCCTCTTCCCCCAAAATATCCCCCCAAGCCCTTACACCCCCTTTCCTGGGGAGGCTTGAGAATAATATTCTAACCAATTGGTTACAAAGTGATCAAAGACTCAAACCCTGGGTCTTTGAACAATGGAAAAATCAGTCAGGTTCTTAAAAGAAGGATTTTATTGAAAAGGAAAGGTAAAAATCATCTTTGTAAAATCAGAATGGAAAATAACTTTACAGGGTAATCAGATTCAAAGAGCCCAGAGGAACCCCCTCTAGCCTTAGTTTCAAAGTTACAACAAAACAGGGATAAACATCCCTCTAGCAAAGGGAACATTCACAAGTTGAGAAAACAAAGATAAACTAATACACCTTGCCTGGCTGTTACTTACAAATTTGAAATATGAGAGATTGTTCAGAAAGATTTGGAGAACATGGATTGATGTCCAGTCCCTCTTAGTCCCAAGAGCGAACACCACCAAAACAAAAGAGCACAAACAAAAACATCTCCCCGCCCCCACCACGATTTGAAAGTATCTTGTCCCCTTATTGGTCCTTTGGGTCAGGTGTCAGCCAGGTTACTTGAGCTTCTTAACCCTTTATAGGTAAAAGGATTTTGGTGCCTCTGGCCAGGAGGGATTTTATAGTATTGTATACAGGAGGGTTGTTACCCTTCCCTTTATAGTTATAACAACATCTCCCTCTCAAACAGCATATGCCCTTTGATACCTATATTCCAGTTATGCATGCTATTCCACCATGCTTCTGGAATCCCTATGACATTCAGTTTGACCTCCTAATTCAGTTTGCTAGTCTTGCACAAAATGAAACTTGCAGCTCTACCCTTCTTACACATAGTGTAAATAGTATTTTGAAGTGCTTTTCCCATACTTAGGGTCTGATTTTCAGAATTGCTGAGCACTTTGGTCTCCAGATGAAGTGCTCAGCACCTTAGAAAAATAGGCTCTTAAATCAAAGATTCATGTTTCCTCTCCCCATTTCTAAAGCTTCTATCACCGTGATATCTGCAGTTACTCATACAGTAATTATTGACTTTAATGGGAACTATGTACGTCCAAACCCAATGCAGAATTTGACCCATTATATGGAGTGTCAGTAAACATTTTAAGGCAATGAAGAAATATTAACTTTTTTTCTTTGATTAGTGGCATATTTTTCCCTATTCGGTATTTTATCAGTATTATAATTTAAACTAGAACTTCTAATAGTAATTACTTAATATCTGTATTTATAGAAATCTGGTTCAGAGTATGTAGATAGTAGGCAGTAGCACAAATTAATATTTACAGAATGCCAATATTCAGTTATCCCTAGAAATTGTTTTTACTTTCCAAAATACTGTAGAACAATGTGTGTTAAGAATTCAGATTTGGGTGTAGGGAGCGAGTTTACTCACAATATAAGAAAATAACCTCTTGTTTATATTCTGATAAATAAAGTCTTATCACATAGCTCAGGTGCAAAGGAAAAGGGACAGTAAGCTAATCATGATTTGTCAAACTGCCATCAGTAAGCAAACTGCAAACCTGATTCTTTTATCTGACTGGTTTATATTCAGAGTAGGATTTAAAGAGCCTAAACCATTCCCCTTCCCTTCCAACATAAGACAGAGGAGGCTACAGCCTGCTCAGACTTGTGTAAGTAGCCAATGACTCAACAAGGCTGTTCCTCCAGCCTAGTTTCCTCCAGACCCTTCTTCATATGAAGATGAATGGTACAGGAGTTCTTATTTGGCTATACATCACCCAGGATCTTGCACGCTTTGGGAATTCCCAAGTAGCCCTATTAGCTGAAGTTTCAGGCCTTTGTGCCATTGCAAAAAGAGCCACAGCAGAATGGAAAAACTGGACCCAGCATCTGCCTACAGTTACTACACTGTAGTTTGTGAGTTTAACACTGTTTTTTCTTATAAGAGGTGTCATAACTATAAAGGGAAGGGTAATAGCTGTCCTGTGTACAGTACTATAAAACCCCTCCTGGCCAGAGACTCCAAAATCCTTTTCCCTGTAAAGGGTTAAGAAGCTCAGGTAACCTGGCTAGCATCTGACCTAAAGGACCAATAAGGGGACAAGATACTTTCAAATCTTGGGGGGGGGAAGGCTGTTGTTTGTGTTCTTTGTTTGGGAGTGTGTTCGTTCTCGGGACTGAGAGGGACCAGACATCAATCCAGGTTCTCCACATCTTTCTAAACAAGTCTCTCCTATTTCAAACTTGTAAGTAAATAGCCAGGCAAGGCGTGTTAGTTTTCCTTTGTTTTCTCAACTTGTAAATGTACCTTTTACCAGAGTGTTTATCTTTGTTTGCTGTACTTTGAACCTAAGACCAGAGGGGAGTCCTCTGAGCTCTTTAAGTTTGATTACCCTGTAAGGTTAATTTCCATACTGATTTTACAGAGATGATTTTTACCTTTTTCTTTAATTAAAAACCTTCTTTTTAAGAACCTGATTGATTTTTCCTTGTTCAAGATCCAAGGGGTTTGGATCTTGATTCACCAGGAGTTGGTGGGAGGAAGGAGGGGAATGGTTAATTTCTCCTTGTTTTAAGATCCAAGGGGTTTGGATCTGTTTTCACCAGGGATTTGGTGAAGGTTTTTCAAGGTTTCCCAGGAATGGAATCCATTGAAATGGTGGCAGCAGAACCAGAGCTAAGCTGGTAGTTAAGCTTAGAAGTTTTCATGCAGGCCCCTACATTTGTACCCTAAAGTTCAAAGTGGGGATCCAGCCTTGACAAGAGGTATCTCTGGTAACTGTGCTGTAATGATTGAAAAAATATTGGTTTTCTTTTAGTGCTTTGCACTGTGCCCCCGTTTTGCTATTGATTAGTAGAGTAGTACAAAAACAACTGAGATAATTACAACTTCTATTGATAGGTCTCGCCCTTCCAAACTGCTCACTTATTTTAGTCTGTATGTCTGTCTGCAGACTTAAAAACATTGCTTTCATTCACATTCAGAAGGTTATCTCAAGAACTACAGTACAAATTAAAAAATCAAATTAAATTCTGTGGAAACTTATGAGACTGCCACCAGAGTACTGGTAAGTCATACTGTAAACTACTGAATAACTCTTATTCCTGATAGCAACAATACAATCTTGCCTTATAAATTTAGCTATACTAGCAATGGATGTGACTGCTGGCATTTGTTCACCAGGTTCTATTAGAAAAAAAAAAAGTACCATTTAATTCAGTTTTTAGACAGGGCCACCCAAAGGATTCAGAGGGCCTGGGGCAAAGCAATTTCGGGGGCCCCTTCCATAAAAAAAGTTGCAATACTATAAAATACTATATTCTCATGGAGGCCCCTGTGGGGCCCGGGGCAAATTGCCCCACTTGCTCCCCACTCTGGGCAGCCCTGCTTTTAGAATCTTTCCCTTTCACTAGAAAGTTTGCTTTTCATTATTATTTTGCAAATGGTGCATTTTGCCTCAAAACACCTCAGTGAAAACCATAACGATTCAAGGCAAGTCATTTTTACTGAGTAACAGTTTTTATAAGTATTTAATTTTTTAAAAAGTGTTTAAGGAAGACTGCTTTGAGTGAAACAGTCCCATTTTTGTGACTTCAGAACAAAATTTAGGGGCCATTGTGACATTACATTCCATATTTTTCATAAAGATATTGTTATAATATGAATATGGCATAACTAAGATATGTTTGATGCAGGATGGGTCATGTGAGGTATCATTGAAAGGTTATGGTTTACTGAATGTGATTATACAATTTGTATGTATGAATCATTTCTGTATCTGAAGTTAGAAATATTGACTATGTAATAATTATAACTGGGTTTTCACCTGGGGAGCACCCACCAGACAATATGCAAACAGTCTGGATGGGCCATTGGGAAGGACAATAGGACTTTGAGGATACTAATCTCCCTCCTTCCTGAGAAGTTTCCTGGGAGGCTGCTTTGACACTGCAGGGTCATGTGATCATGTCACCTGGTATAGTATACCATCTTAAAATGCTGGTACTTTTCCATGGGATGGGAAACAAAGGATTCCCGTCATATGCAAATCCGATTTAAGGCTGGGGAGTGAGTTAATCTAGGCTCTTCTCCACTGCCTCCCTGCCCAAGAAGGAAGACTGCTGAAAACACCTGAAGAAACAAAGGAACTAAACTGCGGGAGGCAGGGTCTGAGCCCACGGGAAAAAGGTCAGCCTGTAAAAGGAATCCCTGGAGTTTTAAACTGCAAGTAGTCAGTTTAACTTTAGGAAACTCTGCAACCTGCCTGAAACACCATTTAGGGTGAGAAATTATTATTTGTAGCCAGTATTCCTTAGAGTATTAAGCTTAGTTTGTGTGTTTTCTTTTATTTGCTCAGTAAGCTGCTTTGATCTGTTTGCTGTCCCTTATAATCCTTAAAATTTACCTTTTGTAGTTAATAAACTTGTTTTTTGTTTATTCCCAAACTCAGTTAATGCAATTCATGATGGGGGGGGGGAGAGAAGAGGGGAAGGGCAGGCAAAAAGCTGTGCATATCTTCATCCACATTGAGGGAGGAGGTGAATTTCATGAGCTTATGCTACATAGATCTCTATACAGTGCAAGACAATATAATTTGGGGTTTACACTTAGAGGGTGTATGTGTGCCAGAGTGCTGGGAAATTCCCCAGGCTGAGTCTTCCCACACAGAGCTGATTGCAGAGTGTATGATTCTACAGCTGGGTGCCTCCCTACCTATTTGTGTGTGTGCAGCAGGACAGGGTGAGGGAGTCCAGGCTGATGGACTAGGCAGACTCAGTGGGACCCCAGCACATCAGGTGGCACCTCAGAAGGAGGGTCCAACCCTTCACAGCCACATTTTAACCCTCCATCACAGTCCACCCACACTGAACTTCTTAGAGCATTGTAAAGCTGTCAGAAAGCCGTTTAAAACAACTAGTTGGGAATTGATACTCATGCATTGAGAGAGTTTGCTGTGTTCCAGTGATCCCTGGCTGGCAGAGTGACCCCTCTGGTAGTACTAATAGCCAGAATAACTTACAGAAGCTTTGAGGCTGCGCTATGCCTCCTGCTCAGCTATGCCACATATAAATTAGAATTGTGCCCAAAATCTTGAGATTTCATCTGCCTCCTACCTCCCTCTCTCTTTCTCTCTCTCTCTCTGTCTCTCTCTCACACACACACACACACACACACACACACACACTTTATTGCCCTTATTTTGCACAACCCTAATTGTGAGCCAGATCCAAAGCCCAGTGAAGTCATTGGAAAGGCTCCCACTGATTTCAGTGGACCTTCCTATTAATATGTCTCATACCTGATTTCTGTTTTATGCATTGTTGGAAACTAGTTTAACTTTAATTGACTATACTGTCCTGTCTATACAGGGCAAATATATATATATATATATATATATATATATATATATATATATATATATATATATATGCCCTGAAGTCCAATCTTTCTCTGTGCTGCTTGTAAACAAACTGCAGCTTCTTTGTACCCACTTTGACTGCTGCAGAATGGCACCAGAGAGAAGTCAGTATTAATGTCATCACTAATCTCCTCACATTCAAATCAAGCAGCAAGATAAACTTAACAAGAAAACGCAACATGAACAGGCACTTGAGCCTAAAGGGCAACAAAATGGGTCAGAGTCAGACACTGTTCTTGATGCACTGGGGGCTTGTTCATTCTGCAATTCTAATTTAAACATATCCTTTCATCTAGGTTCATGGGTGGTGGAAGCAGAAAGTGAGGGGGGGATTTTTTTTTTCACATCCCATATGCTGGGATTAACTTAATGCTCAACCTATTTCTATTGCATTGTACGAGTAACTTTGAATCATATCAGCATTGTACGCATTGTAAACTAGGGGAAAAAGAAAAATATTAATTTAAAATGTGCTGGACTTTGTGCAAACATTAATGTCACCTTCAATGAATTCTCACTCACACATATTTGATGCATTTACAGTTTATCTGAGACTCAATATTTTAGTGATTCAACAAGTACTATTTGTTTATAAATGAGTGGAAATGCAAACTTCTTAGTTACATAGTAATCTCAATAGACATCAAATCATAAAGGAATTGTTTATGTTAGACTCAATTGTACTGTCAGATTCAAAAATATACAACCAACATGTAAATGTGCATGATTTCAAAAAGTGTTTTAGTTCACTGTTTTAAGGTTTGTGTTTTGAGGTGTGCTTTTCTATTTAATTGAGGGAAAAAAAGTAGATCTGTGTTACAAGGCCAGTTTTATAATGGATGCCTAGCAGATATTAAAATATCATATCAATTTAAGGTCCTTAAAAACATCAATGTGAAATCCAGTGATTCTAATGAATTCTAATTAGAAATTTTTATGACACATTTGATTAGAAGAGGTAATCTAATCAGAACTTTTTTTAGGTTCTTAGATCATCACTGTTGTATCCTTTCACCCATGCATTAATTCTGCTTCAGCACAGGAGACATAGGTGCTGGAACGAGGGGTTCTACCACACCCCTAGCTTGAAGTGGTTTCCATCATGTACAGGGTTTACAGTTTGGTTCAATGGCTTTCAACACCTCCACTCTACAAATTGCTCCAGCACCCCTAACAGAAGGATGGACAGATGGCCACTTGAGGTTCCTTCCAGCACTACACTTCTCCGATTAAATGACGTGACAAAGTTTAGTCACATGTGGTTCATTCTTCCTTACCAGGGGAAAAGTTATGCGAGTAATGATGTGAGTTGTTTCCTTAATAAATTCTATGTGTTTATATTAGCAAAGAAAAGGTTGAAGAATTGTGCCATACAGTGGGGGTAGAGGTGTTGATTGTTGCAGTGGTCCTGATTTTCCACAATGTAGGGGTCCCTATATTTCTAAAATAGATTTGATTAATGTTTTTCATCTTAATGGAAGGCACTGGTGGGAATCTATATGGGGGGGAAGGAGGTGAAGGTTTTTGTGGGGTGGGAGTTATGATTGTCCTTGTCTTTTGTAATTAAATATGCTGATAAATATTAACACAAAAAGAAATCCCCTATCCCCAGACACCAATTTAGAAACAAAGTACAGTCATTTAAACATGTCATCTACTGAAATAAGAAGAACAGGAGGACTTGTGGCACCTTAGAGACTAACAAATTTATTAGAGCATAAGCTTTCGTGGACTACAGCCCACTTCTTCGTGGCTGTAGTCCACGAAAGCTTATGCTCTAATAAATTTGTTAGTCTCTAAGGTGCCACAAGTCCTCCTGTTCTTCTTTTTACGGATACAGACTAACACTGCTGCTACTCTGAAATCTACTGAAATAGCCATCTTTGGGACAGGTTAGTTACAGCTGCTGTTCAAATGGTCGAAATAAATAAGTCAATCATAAGTGATCTGTTCATAAACTTACACATGGAAGATTGAATTTGGAATAGGGACGGAGAAATGATACATTAGCTCTAAGGACTAGATGCAGAGGGATTTATGTGGCCTTGTGCATGCCCACCAGTGGAAACTTAGGTTCAAGTCCCTGCTCCAAGGAATATTTAATTTATACACAGTGGAACAGCTCTGATGAGAGAGAGACCCACCCCACAATAGTCAGAAGCCTGACAGTTATGGAACTCACTTGGGAGGTGGGAGACGAGTCCCTGCTCCATCAGGCAGATTAGGGATTCAGACCTGGGTCTTCCATAGCCCAGGTGAATGTTCTGACCTTTGGGGTATTGGCTATAATGGGATGGATCTCTCCCACAGAAAGGCTGACCTGGCACAGCCACCAACTTCTAGCAGAAGGTTCATGACTGAGAATCCTAAACTGAGATTTACCAGAGTGAGGTGTCTTTGAGGGACCTAATGCCCTCAGCAAAGTGAGTTTGGCGCAGAAGCACCTTTGTGGACCTGGGCCATAAGGACCACCCTTTCCCTCTGCATTTTGCTTCTGGCTGTCTAAGGTGGCTTCCCACTCAGGTTGCTGGCTCTGAGAATTCCTTTCTGAGGCACCTATCTCTCCCCATACAATCAGGGCCGGCTCCAGGGTTTTGGCCACCCCAAGCAGCCAAAAAAAAAAAAAAAAATCCGCGATCGTGATCTGCGGCGGCAATTTGGCAGGAGGTCCTTCGCTCCGAGCGGGAGTGAGGGACCATCCGCCAAATTGCCTCTGAATATCTGGATGTGCCGCCCCTCTCCGGAGCAGCCGCCCCAATCACCTGCTTGCCAGGCTGGTGCCTGGAGCCGTCCCTGCATACAATGCATGAAGAGCCTGGGTGGCTAAATCAGGGCTGTGAATTCCACTGGGAATTCCACAGTATGCCTAGGGTGCAATGTAATGTGTAAATCCCCTTTGTCAATGTATCCCTAAACACATTAAAGGAATCATCGAACTAACTAAACTAACCCAGAATTTTATATAAGCAAAAATATTTTTCTACCTTGGATTTATCTTAACTGCATTTGAGATTTAATTTCTGTTATTTGCTATAGAAACAATAAGAAAATAATCTACACTTTTCCCACAAAATCCCAACTCTGTCTATTCCAGAAGTCTTAACAGCTCTCTCACATCTCCCCAAATCCCAGACAACTGACCCATCTCCTTACACAAAAGCCTCACTCTTGTCACTCTTCCCCCCATCTCTTACCACTTTATAATCCCCACCCAAACAACCTTATTACCATGTGTCCCCTCATATCCTCAATTCCATTATCCATTTTCCAAAATCCCTTCACTTGCTTTTACCCTGACACCCAACCACTTGACTCTGTTCCTTCAACATCTCCACCCCTAACGTATCATCTTTCACCTTTGCACCTTCTTCCCCAAGTTGTTGTCCATGCTGTTGCCTTCATGTCTTTTCACTCCTTAACTTCTGCATACCTATTAGATTACTCCTGCCAACAATATACTGGGGAGAGCTAATAGCATCTATTAAGTCAGCTTCCTGCTGACTGTTCCCTTTGCCACAGCTGGGGGCAGGGAACAGATTTGACTTCCAGGCCTTGTACAACAATAGTTAATAGCCCAGTAAAGTGGAAAGGACATGGCAATGGCAGCTGATGAGTTGATTCTGCGTGATGGTCTCCTGCATTTCCAGTAAGAATCAATGGAAGGAAGGCAACAACAATTTGTTATCCTCTCCTGTCACTCTTTTAAGCAGGTCCTTGTGAGCCCGAGCTGTATAAAGGGAAGCCAAAGAATTCCATGCATGCTTGATTGTTAAGGAGTGAATTTGTGCAGATTTTTTGTGTGTAAGCAATTACTGCAATTGTATGTGCAAATCAATTATCTGCATACATAAATATGTTATAGTTCATGTGCACATACAGCCAAACTGCACACACAAAAGTAGGTATGCAAACCGACATGCAGGCATGAGGCATGCACGAGGATCTCGTGTTCTCCTTTTAACAATCTGGCCCTATAAGTTCTTTTTAAACAGTGTTTTCTCAGTTGGAAGCATGAGCTATAGGGATATTAGGAAAGGTAGACAGAGTTGCAAAGAATATAAAGCAAAAGCCAAAGTCTGACTCATAATATACTTAACCTGTGTGCATAGGTTTGTCTATCTTCTTGAATAGGCATTCAGGAGAGGAAAGATACCCAGGAAACTGTTTTATTTAACAAAAGTTTATTTTTTTAATGGGAGGATTCAGAGGAGCTACCTGAAAATGTTCCATATCAAGCATTGCTATCTACCTTCCATTCATAGTAATGTATCTTATATCTATAAATGTATGTTCACTGTGTCTTATCCACATTTTCTTTGTTGTTTTTCTAGTTTCCCCAGGTCAAAGTAACTCAATGGCAGCACACACATCCAGTGGAAGAATAATGCGCATATAGTAGTTACAGGCCAGATCTGAGCTGGTGAAAGCTGGTGCAGCTTCATTGAAGTTGGAACTACATCAATTTACACAAGCTGAAGAGCTAATCTTCCATTTCCATTTACACAATGAATTAATAATTTTCTTCCTAAATGATACTTGGTTTAGAGAACTGGCTGCTGCCATCTGGGATCTTTGTTCAGTGTGAGTGGTACTATGATGTAATCAGATCAGGACTTCTTACAAGAAGAAATCTTCCCAGAACTTTCTCACTTTCAACATTCCCTACAATTATTTGAAATCAAATGTTCACTGCAATTTGCCAAACAATTTCCATTACACTGTAACTTAGTCCCCCTACCCTCTTCCTAGCATTTGCAAGTGTTGCCAGTTGTTACTGTGAATCATCAAAGCTAAAGTTGGTTGAGTATGGGGAGTGAGGAGAAAGCAAACTGATTTTTAAATATTTTCACAACTAAGAACACTGGAGTTTGATTTGCCGTGACTGATTCCTGTGGTCATATTATATTTTGTTATTGAATATTCAGGTGCCTGTATTCATTAAGATGGTACATAGATAATGTAAGTGCCACCAATTTTAGAACAAACTATTGTTTGTTACTCAGGCAACAGAAACAATAACATGTGACTTACAGGATCAATCATATGAAATAATGTATATTCAAAGTAGACAACTTACGCCCAAACAATACATTGAAAATTAATCAAAGTCACTTGATAAATATTTAAAATAAACAATGGAACAAACATTGTTTGTGAAGAAGTTAATATAAAAATAAGGCTAACATCTATAATGAATGCTCTTCGTTGCTTGGATGTAACATTACTATCATCTTAAAAAAATGACTTCAGAATAAGATGAGGTTCTTTACAGAATTGTCTCTTTTGCTCTGCTCTTTACTCATTTCCCTTTCCACAAACTATTGTCCATTATGACTACATAGGTTTTGTTTTTTTCCCACCACTGAAATTAATTTCTGGTTTATCATTCACCTCGTATTTTTCAAAAACCTGCATTGGGGGGCAGGGGCGGGGGAAACAGCCCAACAAAATTCATTCTCTAATTTTACTTGAGCTTATCTAATTTCCAATCACCGTAGCAACTAGGCATCTTACACAACATGAGGTAAAGTAAAATAAAGTAGTTCAGTTATTTTATGCTACTTTTCCAAGTGGGGTTATTTCATGTGGAACTAACATTATTCCTTTTCCTTTGCATCCAGCTGATCAAACTGTAACATAGCCTTGGTCTCAGCTAATCGGAGAAGCATATTCAAGTGTGTTTTAGATGGTTCTCAACTGTATTTGATTCATTATACTTAGTACTAAACCCAAACCTTCCAACCAGACTAGACTGCTGAGATTCTCCAGGCAATGGTAGTTTAAATATGTTGCTTCCTGGGGCTACTTGAAAAATCAGAACCAGATAGGCTTCCCCCTTCCCCGGGAAGGAAAAATGACTCTTTCAGCAAGTTCCATAAACAATAACTTTGGCTCACGGGCTTAGCAGTACCAATCCATAGTGCATGAAGAAAAAATCTGGATAAATTTGTGTCTGTATGAGAGTGTAATATATGGATTTGCATATGATTTGTAAAGGTCTAATTGTTCAATCCATTCAAAAACCCAAATCTGCAACTAAGATTTTAAATCCATTTATTTAATATGTAAATATCACTAATATAAATGCTAACAAATATTATGCACTGTAACTTTATAATCTGCCCGAGGTAAAGGGCAGCACTTAGCTACGTTGCCCCAGGAAAAGATGAGGGGATAAACTGAGATTCAGTCACAATTCATTCTCTGCTTCTGTCCTTGCTTCAAGTTACATGCTACTCTGTCAGTCCAGCAGCACTAAGTTAGTATGTGTGTGGGGGCAGAGAGGGCATGGGCAGGGAGAGGGCAGAGCCAAAGCTCCATCCATTCTCTGTCCTTGCCTGCCCATCTAAAAGAAAGGGAGAGTAGATTCATTCATGTTGTGATTTGCAATATGATTAGCTTGTGCAGAAGAGTATAGAAGCCTAGTCTCCCCCCCCCCACACACACCCTCATTAGGGCTCCAGGGCTGTGTACCTTCTTCTACAGTGCCCATACCCTGTCAGTCTGACAGATGCCCCAAAAGAGGTATATATTGATTCCAAATCAGCTTTTTGGGGACAATACATTCATTAAGACAGAGAGATTCATATTTTTTATCATACTATGTCTTCAGGTTTGATGTTATATTTAGGATTTGCCCCAGAGAATCAGACATGTCACAGAGGACTTAAATTTTCCTGGATCTTTTGTTCTTTGGTAAGTATATAGTGTATGTTACACTTTTTTGTTTGTTTGTTTAATTAAACTTCCAGAGAGATAGGAGAATATGAAAAAGAGGTACTTTAAAGGAAAACACTATGGTAAACTCCATTTACTGAGAAGGAAACTAATTGGAAGTAGGGCTGTCGATTAATCTTAGTTAACACATGTGGTTAACTGAAAAAAATTAATTGTGATTAATCACAGTTTTAATCACACTGTTAAACAATAAAATGCCAATTGAATTTTATTAGATATTTTTTGGATGTTTTCCCATCTATATTGTATTCTGTGCTGTACTTGAAATCAAAGTATATATTATTTTTATTACAAATATTTGCACTGTAAAAATGTTAAGAAATTGTATTTTTCAATTCACTTCATGCAAGTACTGTAGTGCAATCTCTTGTTGTGAAAGTGCAATTTACAAATGTAGATTTTTTTTGTTACACAACTGCACTCAAAAACAAAGCAATGTAAAATTTCAGAGCCTACAAATCCACTCAGTCCTACTTCTTATTCAGCCAATTGATAAGAGAAATAAGTTTGTTTACATTTACAAGAGATAATACTGCCCTCTTCTTATTTATATTATCACTAGAAAGCGAGAACAAGCATTTGCATGGCACTTTTGTAGCTGGCATTGCAAGGTATTTACATAGCAGATATGCTAAACATTCGTATGCCCCTTCATGCTTCGGCCACCATTACAGAGGACATACTTCCATGCTGATGACACTCGTTAAAAAATAATGTGCTAATTAAATTTGTGACTGAACTCCTTTGGGATAATTGTATATCCCCTGATCTGTTTTACCTGCCTTCTGCCATATATTTCATGTTATAGCAGTCTCGGATGATGACCAAGCACATGTTGTTCATTTTAGGAAAGCTTTCACTGCAGATTTGACAAAACACAAAATACTGCTTTGGATTGTTATCGAGCAGAACCCGTCATCAGCATGAACGCATGTCCTGGTGCGGCAAGATATTTACATGCCAGATGCACTAGAATGCCATGCGAATGCTTGTTCTCACCTTCAGGTGACATTGTAAACAAGAAGCAGGTAGCATTATCTTCTGCAAATGTAAACAAACTTGTTGTCTGAGAGACTAGCTGAACACGAAATAGTACTGAGTGGACTTGCAGGCTCTAAAATTTTACATTGTTTTATTTTGGAATGCAGGGTTTTTTTATACCTAATTCTACATTTGTAAGTTCAACTTATGATAAAGAGATTGCACTACAGTACTGTTATTAGGTGAACTGAAAAATACTATTTCTTGTTTTTTTTACAGTGCAAATACTTGTAATAAAAAACAAATATAAAATGAACACTGTACACTTTTTTCTATGTTGTAATTGAAATCAATATATTTAAAAATGTAGAAAACATCCAAAAATATTTAAGTAAATGGTATTCTATTATTGTTTAACAGTGTGATTAAAGATTTGAAGATATTCCTAACTGGAAGATATTCCTTTTAAAAAGTAGAATATTCCAAAAAATGTATTTGTATTCTATACTGAAGCACCCTGCATATTTGTATTGCTCTGGATGTTTATTTAAAAAGGCTGCTATATAGCAGAATTTTATTACTACTTGTCCATCTTTTGAGACAACCACCAACAAATGTGTACCATTCTGAAGAGAATGAAAATATGAAGGGTATGTTTTGTATAAGAGCAAATGATAAGAAATCATTTTCACATTTTTATGAGTTGCTTCTAAACGCTGGATTAGGAAGTCAGATCATAGAGGCTTTAATGTATCATGGAAAATGTCTGGAGTGCAGACATATGCTTTTCATTATGCATATTCAAGAGAGAAGAACAGGAGTACTTGTGGCACCTTAGAGACTAAGAAAGAGACATTTCCAGTATCAGGAAGGCATCCATTGCACTATTTGTTTTTAAGCAAAAAAAAAAAAAAAAATGTTCAGGACAATGTAGACAACATTTGTGGTTGTAAGTTCTGTTTTTGTTTGTTTGTTTGATTGATTTTTACTTCAACCCTGAGATCAGCAACACTGTTAAAAGCCATAATCTAGTTTCCTGTCCACTCCTCAGTAAAGGGCAAATAACATCATGAAATATTTTTTTTTAAAAGGGGTCCCTTTATTCATTGCAACATAGATTAGTGAGATGGCTCCCCTAGCAGTAACTCCTCTTGTCCATCCCAGGGTGTCCTGCTGGGGGCAGCAACCCAAGACTGGTAGGCTCCTGAGAAATATTTCTGTGAGCTATATTCCATGCAAATACTCAAGCTGGTGTTCTTGCCTTTGTAAAGAACTGTGGCCATATTGCTATAGGAAGAGCTAGAGAAAAGCAGTAGAAATTTGTTTGTGGAATGTGTATTTTGCTCTATGGACAATTACCTTTCATTGGGTTGAAAATAAAAATGGTTTTGATTACATAGAATTAACTGCAGTTGAAAATAGAGAAAAGATAGCAGAATAAGAAGGGTGCCTATCTAAGCATGTACTGTGTGCCAGTTCAAAACTCTAAATTTATCCATGCTAAATTTCCATTTAGATATATAGAAGTCATTGGACTGTTTCCTCTATTCTTGCTACCTTTGAGCTACTTGGCTCAAAGTAGAGAAAAATAAGAGCAGGATTATGACATAATGGAAGTTATTTATCAGCACTGTCAAGGTGTATGTTCAGAAGTAGTAAAAGACATTTAGAGATTTATCATCTACAGGTAAAAACTGTGCATTCTGCAACAACGGCAAGATTATGGTGAGTGCTACAAGAGTCTGCTAGGGAGGAGAGAGCAAAAGAGGCTTTTCCCTGTCATATCTGTATTGGAAGCAGTCATGATGTTCCTGGATGCACTAATGAGTGCAACATTGGGAACTCTTCTCTCCTCCACTCCCAGCAGCATTTACTAGCAATGCTGGGTAGGACTGGGCAGTAGCAATGACCTCAAACACCTTATTCAACCACAGCACAAGCAGGGAAGTGGTGGACCACTTTAAATAAAGTGTAATAATGTTCTCTTTGTCATGCTGCTCAGACTACTAGTAGTATCATTATCCTTCTTTCAGACACTGCTGGAACATGCTATCCTCCCTCCAGTATTTGAGAGAGACTGAGGGAAATAATTTGTCCCCAAAGAAAGGTGACCCAATCTTTATTTTCACCTAAAACCAAAACAAACTATGTGAAATGGAACTTTTGGGGGGTGGGGCTGCCCCTTAAAGAGTTTGTTACAGTGATACCTTGACATGTGAGTGCTCACCCAGAATGTGGTTAATTCCTAGTTCAAGTTCCCCTCACCTCAGGTGAGTGCTCCAACCACTAGGCTATAGAGTCATTCTAATTCTTTCACTGTTCTATTCAATTATTTGATTAAATTAGATTATCAAGGAAAGTTTAAGGGATACCCACATCAGAATATTTTATATCCTAATGTTTAGGCCACTCGCCTGAGAGGCATTGGAAACAAGTTCAAATGTTTTCTGCCCCTCAGGAGGAAGGTGGGCTTGAACTGGGAACCTCCCACATCCTCGAGAGTACCCTAGCTATTAGATTAAAGGTTAAAGGGAAGTCCTCCTGTTGTTTGTGGATTTGCCTGAGGGGCTTGACCTAGTTGGCATCCTCTGATGAAAACCTACCAGATTGGGCCCTCCCCTGCATATGACAGAGGTGGCTGATTTTCCATTTGTGACTTGGTCTGGGGCTTAGGCAGGAGACAGGCATCCAAATGCTTAGAGTCAGACTGCAATGGGCATGCCCACAGGTAAAAATTGAGACAGGAGTTTAGGCACTTATAGGGTTAGGCAGCAACTGAGCAGGAGTTTTGGGGATTGCAGTGGTGCTTAAAAAAATAGATACAGGTGCTTAAGTACCTTTGTGGACCACATCCTCAAGTGAGACACAGAGACCACCACCAGTCTTCCAGTATTACAGTCTTCCTGGCTTCAACAGTTCTCCTTGACTGGGCTTAGAGCCTACAGTTATTCCCCGCCCCCTCCCCCCCATTAAGTCTGTTTATTTTTTTGCAGGTGGATTTAATAACCACAGGTGCCTGTTCCCTTCATCCAATCAGTGAACAGTAAAGGTATGTTTTAGTCACAGGTATTTTTAGTAAAAGTCATGGACATCACTGGCAGTAAACAAAAATTCATGGCCCATGACTTGTACTATACACCTGACTAAATCTTGGGTGCTTGGGAAGAGGGGCCAGATGGTGGCTCGAGACTGCCCCAGCAGTGGCCAGTGCAGCTGGCCCAGCAGCTGTCCGAGCTGCTCAGGAAGTCCTGGAGCCAGCTGCATCAGACACTGCAGAAGTCCCAGAGGTCCCGGAAAGTCATGGAATCTGTGACTTCTGTGACAGACTCGCAGCCTTAGTGAACAGGGATGGCTGGTCTCAGCCCCTTAAAGGGCAGGCCACTGTTACTAACTGTTCTACCTATATGTAATGTTCAAAACTTAACAAAACTGAACCAGGATTTATGTGCTGCCAGAAAGTAAAGAATGCAAATTTTATAAAGTATTCAATATTTAACTTTAAAATTCCCTTTTAAGGTTGAAAGTATAACAGACATTTTTTTAAATGGATGGACCAGTTTGTAAAGTTCTTCATAATCATCTCTGGCTGTTTTTAGAGGACAGTACATACTAGGATATAAAATGGATGGAAACAATGTCTGATTTACAGCATATTATTAAATTATAGTCTGTCTCTCTCTACTCCCCTTGACCTACTAGAGCAAAATGTGGCAAGAATATTTTCTCTACAATATTTTGTCACTCTCTATGTGAGAGAAAACATACATTTCATGGTCAAAAAATTGTATTAAATCCCATCAGTGTTATCAAACCAAGATACAATGCCTCAGATAATGAGAGCTAATTAACTGGCCTCATGCTTATGTCCAAATTATACTTGACCTAACCTCCCAATTATTGTTTCTTTCTCTAGCCTGCAATTCAAACAGAAACAAACTGAATACTCAATTGCTTTTAAAAAGTAGCAGCTAAAAAGCAGAGTTTTTTATTATTATTATTTTTTTTAATAAAACCTCTTTACTTTGCTTCACCTTTCCTTGGATGAAATTTTGGTCCCACTGAAGTCAATGGCAAAACTCCCATTGACTTGAGTGGGGCCAGGATGTTATCCTGTGTGTTTTACTATACTAGTGCTCAGCTTTTTATAGATATATTTCCAGTTAGCTAGGCATAGGTATATGAACTTCTATAAGCTGTGCAAATCAATTGAGTTCATTTGTCCTGTTAACGTGCAGAAGATAATCTTTAGCATATGGTATTTCTTTCTGTTTTCAGTTCCAGTAGCACTCTTATTCCTCAAAAATATGGAAATAATTGTGCGAGTAATGACAAGGGGGTTTTGACACATTAAATACGAGTAGTTTGATTTTCTTCTTTGTAGGTACCTACACATCTATTTACATCTCAATTAAAACAAATAAAATAATAGGCAGTCCTTTTCAGTTTTAATAAGAGCAAAGCTGAACTTCTGCCCAAGCCTCCAGGTGAAGTGTCTTGGAAGTCTGTAGAAGTTTGAATAACATTTTTGTTCCTATTTTCCTGGACTTCATGACTCCAGAGGGAAGTGGAATGGAAGAGCCAAAATAGCAACCCCCCCCCCCCCCGCAATAAATAAATAAATAAATAAAATTAGTATATTGCTGGCCTTACTAAAAAGTAAGAACCACTAGAAATCTCTCAAGAACACTTCTCATAAATTCTCAGTATTCGTATATCCAGGAAATACAATTAATTGGGGCATTATACACATTTTTCCTTTTGCATTTCTGGAGGGGAGGAGGGGAATCTAAAGTAGCATATTAAAAGGTTAGTGAAACAGCAGCAAATTTTGGCTGCTAATTCCTGTCCCTGTCCCGGTTTGTTTTGTTATACGAGTTAGGTCAAGATACAGTTTTTCCATATGTAATACCAAAAACAGTACATGTCCACCATATCAAGTGTTTGGAGATTAAAGGTTGTCTATATTTGCAAAATACTAATAGTAGTACTTTAACCATTGAATCTTTTAAAGATAGTGCATTGCTAGTTGCAAGGGGATTTAGAGGGGAATTGCAGTGCCTTTCCATGTCAGCCAGCCTACCCTAACAGACAAGTGAGTAAGAGTCATCTCAAAGACTTGTTGCAAGAGTCTGTGAGAGCACCTGTTTAGTTCATGATATGATGAAATATTCCTAGTGTGACCCATTAAAAAAAATATCCAAGTGATTTATTTTGTTTATGTATATAGTTTTAATTATGGTAGATGGGTTTAAGACAAAATCTGAATCCTACAACTGGATTTTGTTAAGAGGTGTTCAGCTATCAGGATTTGATCAGGAACAGTTTAAAGATAGTGGCCTATTGCAAAATTTGGATATAGGTTTAATGTTATATTCTGACAAGTAAGCCAGAAAGATTACCCTTTACCAAAGTGAAAGAGCAATTATGAAGATTCTCAGTGAAGTCCTAAAATAAAACTTTTGCCATTGACTTCAATGAGGCCAGGACTCACCCATTAATTCTGCCTAGAAAATTGACAGCTAGGTTTAAGGAGGAACCCATCTCCTTCACAGACAACGGGGAGGAAACATATATAGGACAGTAGTTTCATGATGTAGTCTTGTGCCCAGGTTATGGATGCAACTCCTGGGGTGACCCAGTCTCACACGGCAAATGCCTTAAAAGATAAGGTCTTTCTTTTCAAGAAAATAGTTATGTGTAATATGCTATAGGATATAAAAAAGATGGACTTCCAGAATTAGAGACTTGTCAATTTCTTGAAACTCTAAATTCTATATTATTTGATTGATGATTGATTTCTTTGTTCATGTCTCATGATTCTATACCTTCCTGTGGATATTTTTAATACTGAAATTATTTGGTTTCTACTGGTAGTTTTTCCACCAACATTTTCTTTCAAGCTGATTTTATTTCAATGAGATCCATCCATGCTTACTGTATGTTCCTTTTGGTAATGGAAGACATTTCAAATGCAGTGTTTTAGAGATCAGCTAATATAAAAAAATGGTCCATTTTCATTGTTAAGTGGATATGCCAAGACTTTTAAAACAATGAAGAACATTCTGTACAGAGTAGAACTACATATTTTAGATGCATTGAAAATTAATAATTACATTTTATACTAGTAACTGACATTCATCTTACTCAGTCAATAGTTGGTTTGCCAGTTTAAGGCCTGATTCTGCAATGTGCTGAGCATCTTCAAACCCCATTAATTCCAGTAGGAGTTGAGGGTACTAAGCACCTCAGTTAAGGGCTATAGAACTTTTAACATTTTAATCCTGATCTTAGTATTTAAAAATTGGTGGGTTTAGAAGTTCTCAGCAGCTGAATTAATAGTAAGAGTTTCGAAACATTAACTCGGGACAGATTAATTTAAGATTTATTCCCTCTTCAGTGTAGTTCTGTGCATGCTTCAGCATTGTATGGTACTGTAATATAAACTGCCAAACAGGTAATGAAGGATAACTATGAACACCAAGTGGAAAAAAAAGGCTTCCCTTTAAGGCTTCAGTTAGAGAGCCCCAGTGCACTCATAACTTAACAAAAGAACTGGCTTAGTATAGAAAGTGACAGATTGTTATAAGATCTAAGATACCTAGCTTTCACTGTTATATATGTAAGCCAACAGCAGCAAAATTGCATGATTTGATCACCCCACAGCTAGTGCAAGAACTGGCAGAGAGACAGCCCAAATTTCTTTCATTTTTCTAACTACCTATGGCTTTCGGCTTACTGATGAAAGAGAATGTTAGAGCAAGACAGACATTAGTCAAAGAACATTTTCTTTTTAAAAAAGTGTTGCACTCAATAAAATTCAACATGAGAGGAGATATTTCAGCAATATCAAAGTCACCTGCAGCACAGAAGAAACTCAAAATTGTAAATAATTCTGGCTTTGTTGAGCAACAGGTTTGACTATAACTGGAACACTGTTGCTTTGCTCCCAGGAAACTGAAAGAAGAATTAGTTGGTAAATACAAACACTAACATTAAAACATTAAGGCTGAGAGATGAAGCACTCAAGACAGAGTGAAAGAAAAGATATATGGTTTCTCGGTCTGCCCAGTCTCCAGCAGCAGGGAAAGGTGGGTTGTTAGGGTGGGATTTATGAAGGGACTTAAGCATTGCAGCACTGAAACTTACTGCATCACCTAGAAAAAAAGTCACAGGAATACCACTGTAATTGACAACATTGAGTTAGATACCTAGGCCTCCTATATAATGAATTGGGAGAGATAGGTGCCTAAGAATCCAATCCAGAAAAAGGCCCCACTTGAACTAGCCAATAGGAGATGATGACAAGAGGAGTGTGTGCTATGCCTAATTGCTTCATAATCGGATCTCTCAGTCCTTGTTATCAAAGGAAACCTGCAAAATACCCCCAAAAGACAAGCCTCGGAGCTTAAATTCATAACTTTGCTGGACACTAGCAGTTATGGTCTTAATCAAGACTGAATTTATGGTTTAGTACAACAATCTGTAACCCACTAGCCCTCCTTTTTTGTTCTATGACTGCAGAGGTGTTAACTGGCCACCTCACCTCATCCTTTACAGTGTGTTAACTTATGCTAAACTATTTGTTCCATCTTGTGTTTAGCTGTGACAATGGAAACCTTTTCTAGATCTGAAGAAGAGCTCTGTATCTCAAAAGCTTCTTTCACCAACAGAAGTTGGTTTAATAAAAGATCTTACCTCAACCGCCTTCTCTCTCCCTAATGGCACTAATTTAGCCATCAGCAGCACATATCTACATAAGGTGGGCAGAATTGTACTTTTGAGTGGAACTAAGATTTGTTGGTATTTGCTTATATGCTTTGAAAATCGAAGCAGAATTCCATCAAAATGCAAATACAAATTTGTGAAATTGTAAAGCAGTGGTTCTCAAACTAGGGCCTCTGCTTGTTCAGGGAAAGCCCCTGGCAGGCTGGGCTGGTTTGTTTACCTGCTGCGTCTGCAGGTTCGGCCGATTGCGGCTCCCACTGGCCGCGGTTCACCACTCCAGGCCAATGGGGGCTGCAGGAAGGGCGGCCAGCATGTCCCTCAGCCTGCAACGCTTCCTGCAGCCCTCATTGGCCTGAGGTGGTGAACCGCGGCCAGTGGGAGCCACAATTGGCTGAACCTGCAGACGCAGCAGGTAAACAAACCGTCCCGGCCCGCCAGGGGCTTTCCCTGAACAAGCGGCAGCCCTAGTTTGAGAACCACTCTTGTAAAGGAACTGTATCTCAAAAATTTAGAACAATTACTTTAGCAACAAGCCAAAGACATGAAACCTACATGTATGTTTCTTGCTACTCACTAAGTTATATTATCAATAATAAGGCAGAAATGTCCAGTAAATACTTTTTCAGTATTTGGTAAAAAAGATGTAGTCATATAACATGATGATGAAAACACTTTCCATTCTACTAGTATCTCAGGAGGATGCTAAAGAGCAACTACTACTAAAGTTGGACATTTTTATATTAGCTGTTCCAGATAGCTTGCATCCAAGAGTTTTAAGAGAGCTGACTGAGGAGCTCTCTGGACCATTAGTGTTGATTTTCAATAAGTCTTGGAACACCAGGGAAGTCCCAGAAGTGGTACCATACAGCAAGACAAGGTACGTGAGCTAATATCTTTTGTTGGACAAACTTCTGTTGGTGAAGGAGACAAGCTTTTAAGCTACACAGAGCCCTTGTTTAGGTCAAAAGTTGGTCCTATAAAAGATTATTTCACTCACCTTACCTCTTAAATATCATGGGACTAACACTGCTATAACAAATTGGTACCATATGACATTGATTAAAATATTAAGGTGTAATATATTAAATGAAGTAAAAACTGGTTGATAGGTCTTAAATGTAATTGTAAATGGAGAATTATCAAATGTGTATATTTCTAGTGGGGTCCCAAAAGGACTGGTTCTTTGCCCTATGTTATGTAACATTTTTAACAATGAACTGGAAGAATACTTTGTAAAAAATCACTGAAAGTTTGCAGATGACAAGAATTGGGAGGGGGTAATTAATGAAGAGGACAGGTCACTTATACAGAATGATATGGAATACTTGGTAAGCAAGGTGCAAGCATGCAATATGCATTTTAATATGGCTACATGTAAATGTATACATCTAGCAATAAATAACGTAGGCCATAATTACATAATGTGGGGCTCTATTCTAGGAAGCAGTGCTTCTGAAAAAAGTTAGGGGCAATGGATAATCAGCTGAATTTGAACTCCCAGTGTGTGAACATAAGTGCTAATGCTATCCTTGCATACATTAACAGGGCAATCTCAAGGAGGAGTAGGGAGGTTTTTCATCTCTGTATTTGACAATGGTGTGACTGCTGCTGGAATACTGTGACTTGTTCTAGTGTCCACAATTCAAGAAGGGTCTTGAGAAATGGACGAGGGTACAAAGACAAGCCATCAGAATGATTAAATGATTAGAAAACATGCATTAGTGACAGACTGAAAGAGCTCAATCTATTTCACTGAACAATAAGAAGGTTAAGGGATATCTTGATTAGCCTATATGAATACCCACATGGGTATTATTATTTTATAATGGGCTCTTCAATCTAGCAAAACACATATAACCCAATCCAAATGCTGGAAGTTGAAGCTAGACAAATTAAATCTGGAAATAAGGTAGGATTTTAACTGTGAGGTTAATTAACCATCAGAACAATTTAGGAAGGGTCACGGTGGATTTTCCATCACTGACAATTTTAAAATCAAGATTAGATGTTTTACTAAAAGATATGCTCTAGGAATTATTTGGGGGCTATGTTATAAAGGAAGTCAAACTAGATGGATCACAATTGTCCTTTTTCACCTTTGAATCTACAGAAGGACACAGAACATAGTAGAGAGGGAGGAGGTATAGCCTTCCTGCAGAAGGATAAATCTTGTACAGGCCAATAGCATACACATACTAGATTCTAAGTACGTTTCCTAAATTTAACATTTCATCCCTTGGAAATTGGTTAAACTGACATTTTAAAAATCAAATGATACTTCATATATAAAGAAATACTGAAATTGATGGAGGTAATTAGTCTGACTAAGGTATACTTGGTGCAGGACGAGAAAAGTTTGATACTAGGAGGGTGTTAAAGATGCCTTTGTGATCCCCTAATCCTGAGAACCATATGTCACCTGGTGGTGTTTGCTCTCTGGACACACTGGACAGGCTGGTGGTAGCTGCTGGAAGAGAGGTGAATGAATCTAGGTGGTCATGCCTCTCTATCCCACTAATCAACCAAAAGGATCTGTAAAGCATAGGTCAGTGGGATTGAAAAATTCAGGCTGGGAACCTGGCCTGGCATTGAGATCTGCTGGGAAAGTACTGATTAGTTCCCCTTTGTACAGAACAACCCCTTGTAGCAGTGGGGCTGAATCTTTCAGAGAAACTGAGAGACTGAAAGCTAAACCTAGAGACTGATTGATTTTATAGTTCTGAAGATGTGGCAGGTTATATCTGCGAGTTATGAATTGCACTTGGATTTTGCCACTCTAAAGCTCATTTCAAGAACACACACTTTTAGAGGAATTATACAGAATACAACATCCTGTGATCTATCAGCTTATTCTCTCCAGTTTAAAAAAAAAAAAAAAAAAGACTGCTTTGAAGTCATAACAACAATACCACATTTCCAGCACGTCCCAAATGACAAGGTCAGTCGGAGTTCACACTTTGTACCACCCTCTCTGAACAATGAAATAATCTAGCACATATGCAGTGTATCTTTCCTAAAATGGTACTAAATGAGGATTTAAGAGAAATGTGTAACTCAGCTTCTCTGTTAACATTTTCAACTCACTGTTCCCTAAATCTGGATAAGTACCAGGCTACATTGTAGAACTGATCTATTTTTTTTCCACATTTTTTTCCCAAATAGTTCCAAAAAATTAATAGGCAACAAAAATGGATTTATTAATTTCTCCTGATGTACTAAATACCCACACATATGGATATTATATATGTTCATAAGAGAATAGGTTTCTATGGGACCCAAAACACCATCAAATCTCAACAGTTTTTCCACTCTGAATTTTATAGTCCCTGCTGTTTGGCACCCACTCTTGATTTAGCTTGCCAAAGAAATAGGCCAATAATAAGATATGTTAGCACAATTTTATATTTTATAAACTATAAAAATACAAACACCACTTTTATTTCAAAGTGATTTTTAAAATGCTATTGAAGCCCAATTAGTATGATATAACACTATAAAAGCCTTATTAAATTGACACAATTTTAATTTCTCCATTGTGCTAAGACAAGAGAAATGGAATCACATGCTGAGACTATACTGGTTACCATATGTAACAAAAATTCCACTCTCCCCTTATCCCTGCCCCTTGTGAAGCATGCAAAGTAAATGACTCACAAAAGGGGTCTGAAGCACATCTGGGAATTAAACACAGATGTCCTAGACACAGTCTCTCAAGCATAATGCCATCCTTCTTCTACCACTACTTTCCCCCATTGGTACTGTACCAATACCCAGTCATGATTTAGTCCCAATAACTGCCTCTGTTTCTGCTGTGGCACACCTACGAAGAAAGCCTTCTCCTACTGTCATAGGGCGTGGGGTGCAATTTTGACAAGTGAGAGGTTGTGTCACCTCTTGTCCAGCAACCCTGAGTCCCTCACAGTCCTTTGCTGCTGTAGCTCCTAAATTAGGATGCTCACAATTGGCCTCAAGCATGAAGGTCATACTGAGTATCTGTGAACTAGACAGACCTTGTTCAACAGCTCTGACCCCGGCATCCTGTCTGCAGCCTCATTTTGTCTCCCAACAGCCTTGCTTACTACTTGATGGGTGACCCCAACACCTCTGCAGTACAGATTTCCCCTCAAACCATATGGTCTGTAATGTCCATCCCTCTCCTGGACAGTTCAGAGAAATAATAGTTTGTTGGTTCCTCTAAAAAGATAAAAACACTGCTTATTAACCTCACTGGGGTATAAATATAATACATGGAGATATACCTATCTCATAGAACTGGAAGGGAGGTCATTGAGTCTAGTCTCCTGCTTTCACTAGCAGGACCAAGTACTGTCCCTGATTCCCCACCATCCCTAAATGGCCATCTCAAGGATTGAACTCACAATCCTGGATATAATAGGCCAATGCTCAAACCACTGAGCTATTCCCCCTGCGAATACAAATTTTCCTTCAACACAGCATTGAGTTGGTTTATAGTAAAAATAAAACAAAATTATTAACAATAGAACATAGGTTAAGTTATGCAAGGAAAAGGAATACAGTTGGAAAGGGTTACAAGCAAATAAAAGTGAGATCAAACATCTACAAGTCAAAACTGAATCTACCAAGCTACAGGCTCTGGTGAAAGAAACCATATTGAACAGTCAATTTTCTTCCCAGCCATGGGATTCCCCTCATTTGGAACCTTCCGCAGAAGTTCAAGATGCTGGCTTCCCTTCTTATCTTAGGTGAAAGATTTTTGCCTAAGCAGGTTTCTCACCTCCATTCAGTTCCCAGAGATTTCAACCTCCAGCTGGTTGAAAGACCCATCTTTTTCTGTGTGCTAGAGCTCTGTTCCCTTGTGTCTTTCTGGTGATGGATGCCCAAAATGGCTTCTTGCTTATATCTTTCAAATTTAAATGAATGTTTCAAGAGGCAGAATGACCTCATGCTGTTCTTCCCTTTCTGTGGGCTTCCCATCAGGCTGTATGTAAATAGATCCTCTATTGTTTTGATTCAACTATGCTTACATTTACACAGGAGACAGGTAAATAACTGCCTTCTCTCCTGTCTGGAATGAAATCTCTTTGCCTGTTTGGGCATAGCCTTCAAAGCATGATATCATTGAGTATCCATATTTCCTAATATAGTGTTAATACATACATTTCACAATATTAAAAACCAGAGTCTCATTAGCTTTCATAAAATACCTCTATGCATTTGTATAATACATTAATATTGTATGCAATAAGTTGATTCAATTGCTTATCACTTGAGGTTCAGCCCTTTATCTTTATAGACCAGTACATCTTTGCAATGTATTCCTGTAAAAGTAAAAGCCAGTCCAAGCTTCTCTCTTCTGCTGGGAGACACCATGTCCTCTCCTCCCTCATTTGTTTGCTTGATAGCTTTGTTTACCTGACATGTGAACCTGGACCTTTATTGTCTCTGCCATGTGACTGAGCTGGTCAGAGAAACAAGTACACATCCATTGTCTAAGAATGCAAGAATATTAATGATCAGTGAGTTATTAGTTTTCCAATAATATCATATGACACCTTTTAGATGCAGATTATAAACCTAGTGAGTTGGGAGAACACTGAATTGGTCAGGCCAGCTGAAGCTCATTACCTCATACCACTGAGCATGTCACCCTCTGGTTCTGGGATTCTCTTATGGTCACACCTACTACATATTCATTCTTTACTTTTTCAGTTTGACATCTTCCTGGTTAAGCAACATACCTCTTCTTTAGTTTCGTTGACTGTCTTTCTATAATCCCAGGTACTTAACACTTTATACTTCCTCTTCAAAATACTCACTCCTTCCTACTGTCTCCTCTCAAGCTGCACGTTATTTTGCTGACTTTGCCCCAAGTATAACGAGATCTCCCTTCTCCTGTCACTAACACTGACTTTTCAACAGTTTACACTGGATGTATGTTATTTAGACATATGTTCATGCAACAGAATATCTAGCAATTTAGGAGGACATTTCTATTTACAAATTCTGAAAAAAATGGCCACCATTTAAGAATGATGTGCTATTTTGAATACCTGGTTAAGATATTCCATTTTTCCCTCTTAGATTTTTTTTTACTCTTAACTCTAGCAGGCAGTTTAAAGTAAACTCAGCAGGACTAAAATTTTCCTGGAATCTTTGCTTTATTCAACATGTTGTATTAATCTCACTTTCTCATGGAACTTTGAATTCCTATGGTTTGATAACATTTTGTATGTTCATTAAATAATTTCTTGTTCCTCTATTTTTCTTATTACTTTTTACTTGAAAAATATGTCTACCTCAACTGGTTTAAGAAAATCTTTTCTAATGGAAATGAAGTGAAAGTTGCTTTTATAATTATGCCCCTTGGTCTTTAGGTAGACAAGTACAATGATTTCTAGATTACTTTAATGAGCACAATTAGATGTAATTGAAGGGAATAGAGGAGAAAATCTGAAACATAAGTTGTGTATGCTTCATAAGTTTTAGGATGTCTTTGAATGGACGAAAGGATTCTAACTACTAGATATCTTCCAATGGAAGAGTTTCATACGTCCTTAACAGCAAAGCTCGGAGTGTTTTTGGTATTTTTTGTATAAAGTCAGATGAATAGACTCAACTGAATTGTTTTCTGTGAATAAGTTATGAGTCTTAATATAAAAAATATCATGTGACACATTTCACAAAAAAATCCCAAAGGAAACTTGTGTGCATACTACATACCCACCTAAGATGAGGCCATGAATTTGTTTAATCCATAACAGGTCCTGCTCCTACAATGAGCTTCCAGAGTGGAATCCATCTGAAGCACATAGAGCATGTCAGTCTTGAACTGCCGCTCTTTAGATTGATAAATAAATAAATGTGCAGTAGTCACAGTCCATGCCCTTAAAGTTTAGACAGTCACTTTCATGTCTTCCTAGCCCTGCTAACAGGAAGTTTCAGCATTTCCAGCTCACTTTCCAACCTTCAGTGTGCCAGTGTTGCCTCTCTGGTTTCTTTTGGGTATCCGCTTATGTCCAAAGTGTGCTAACAGGTTTAGCGTGATAGCTTGCTCTTATTGTGAATTTCCCAGCTATTGCTATACTTGAGATTTATTTCTAGTGTGTACACTGCTAAGTGTTATTGGCTGTTGGTCTTATTGTCTCTCTTCACCTCAGTCTCTCCTACAGCCACCCTCATCATAATCATAGAGAACACCATCACTTATCTTGGTAGAACTGCATATCATTTTCCCCATTGTATGTTTGAGAGGATTCCCAAAGTACTGTGGTCTCAAAAGCAATATTCATTCTTATGTACAAATAAAAATGCACACACAGAATTCCTCCATTAAAAGTGGTGTATTGCTTGAAAACAAGAGATAATGGTCACAGTGAGGTGAATTGTTTAGAACAAAACTGTAATAATGAGTTACCGTAATGCAACACCAGCTGGCTGAGAGCATGCTGATTTCCCAATGTTTGTGAATCTTTTACATCCTCTTCTCTTTCTACTTCAACTCCATAGTGGTTATACGAGTTAGGGCAGCCTGCTGTGCATTTACTACCATCATTATCAGGAGGAATATTGCGATATTTTGTGCAGAAGTAGCTCTGGGGGGTGTAATTTAGCTTGACAAGGCATAGCATTATTCAAAGCAGCTAGCATCTGGGTGCAGAAACTTACGGTCTTCTCAACCTACCTACCACTCCAGACCCAGAAAGACATGCTGAGTGCATCTGACAGTTTCCTGCCCTTTCTTCCTTCTCCAAGGGAACAGCAGCCAGGAGGAGTTTACAAGTGTCAGTTGATGGATTCCTGAAGATCTTTGGTGCTTCTCCAAGAATGCAAGTAAGGTCCAGAAATACAACACCATCCTTCCAAGAATTCAGGGGTTTCATACACATAATTATGTAAACACTGATATCCTGCTCTTCTCAGAAGGTAACAACAACTCCTTTGATAACAGTAATTCACCACCCACATTAACACACAACCAGTCTAATCATTAGTTAAAAATGTTCGCTAAAAAATTCCAGCAGGCTGTCCTAACTCCTGTAACACCTAACTCACGTAACTACTATGCATCTGTCTCTGTCCCACACACCTATACCTGGTCACATAAGTAGGCAAAATCTACCACCTGCGAATCTGCTCTGAATAGCAGCCAAGAAACAGCTGTAACAGTAGCTTGGAGATATCAGAGTGGCATACAAAAGGAAAAACAAAGGAAGGGAGTGCCATAAAGAAAAACTCCCAACAGATAAGCCAGGGTTATAAGATTAGTGATATTAATAAAATAAACCAAATTAATTCAAAGGCAATTAAAGGGGAAAATATTCTGGTAAAAAGTTCTGTCTTATATAGCATACTACACTGCCAAGAACTGTTAAGGCAAATGGGGGGGGGGGGAAGTGTTGTTCCTCAAAGTCAGTCAGTATTGGGAGGGGATGGAGGGGAGAGAGGGGAAGGAGTGTGTGTGTGTGTCTGTGTGTGATTGTTCAACTAGTATAAACAAGGATGAGTTCTTTTAGGAGTGAGTTTTATGAAATATTTGCACCGCCTCTCCTTTTACCTGAAAAAAAAAATAGCACAGAAGACCCTTAACGCTGACTAGAGCGCAGGATGTTTTTGTCACTTCCCTATTCATTTCTTACATATCAAAATTGCCACTGTGTATGTTTATAAGGATTAAAATGGAACACTGCATGAGCTTCTCTAGTGATTAGTGGTTTTGGCCTGTCTTCCAAAAGCCAGGAATAAAGCAGTTTCACATGGCATGATTTGGGTGTGTGCACAGGGGTGGGAGTGGTGGGCAGGCAGCATTTATGGATATATTCCTCAGGTATTGCCACATACCTTTATGTTTTAATTGCCTTGTAAAATATGCACTAAACTGTGGGTGATCTGTTCTGTATACAGCACCCTATGGACTTTTGTGCTCTTCATTGATTCTTCTAACTTAGATGGATCCAGCTGCTTTTCAGTGGCACTCGTGCTGCTCTTATCTTTTATTTTGTATTAAACAGTAGAAATTGGGAACCACAGTATTTAATAGTCCTGATTTATTGTCTATTATCAGAGAAAAGAGGAGATGAAAGTGGTCCTTGTTCCCAGTAACAAGGCAAGCAAACAGCAATTCAAAATGTGGCCTTGTTCCTTTGAAGTCCTTATACCCAGTCCCCATGTTAATGGCCAGAAGTGGCTGCATCGGCTTTAGATTTTAGTTTCAATTTTAATAGGCCAAGTTGGAGCATTAAACTGATGTTTTATAGAGTTTGCTTGTGCAAGTGACATGTATTTACAAATATGTAGCTTCTTTAAAAGAAAACTAGCTTGAAAAGGGCTCTGCAGTCTGTTAAATTATGTCTGATTGCAGTATGCAGAAAGATGGAAGAGGGATGGGGAGGGGGGTAAGCAGTTTACAGTGTCTGTTCTTTAAACCGGTACTATATATTTGATCAATATTTTTAAAATTAGAACAAAGTTTCCTACCTTCACCCTACCCCCACTATTCCTCATTTACATGTTACTGTAAACTACAGAGTCTGGGCAGTAAGGATACATCTTAGATCCAGTTTTATTTAATAGCTTCATCAATGATGTGGGCATAACATTTGCATGTGCATATTTTTTGAGCACTGCTTAAGTATACTTGAATGTTTGGTCATTAACATCATCCTATTGATCACTGACATTTCATATTCTCTAACTAAATATATTATTGCTTGGCTTGCAAAGAGATGAAGAAAAGAGTGTCACACAGACAGCTCATAACATTGTTCAGTTTTTATAATATATATAAACCTGTAAAATAACCAAATGTTCATACTAGGGTGTTTGATTCAGTCTTTTAAGAGGCAGACCCAGGCTAGCATGATCTTACTGTCTTTCAATACAGCTGTTGACCCTAAGTGCCCTCCTAATTAAGTCTTCACTGCATCAAACTTAGATATAATATCTTTGTCAAGTAAGGTCGGACTTTTTATGGATCAATGTCAAAGCTATTGAAAGTAGTTCACTGGTGAGGCAGAAGACCAAAAAAAAAAAAAAGTAGATTGCCGAGAGCAGACAGAATTAGTGTTTGAAACCCTTCCAGTGGGAGAGGGTACACAGCTGGCAGAGAAACATTTTCCCACTCTGCCACACATTAACTTACGAAGACCCCCATATGGGCACTGAAATATAATCAGTGTCTGCTTCCAATTGCCTCTAAATGTACTATTTTGGGGTGGAGGGGATAGAGGATAACAAGGTTTGATTCCTTTTCTGCTGGAAGTGGCAGTAGCTCCTACTTTCTAAACATAGATATTTTGAGATATGCTGATGGCAGGGCCATCCAGATGCAAGCCTAGAGCATCCACACTGCTCCTTTCAGTGCAGGAACACCTCCTTCCCTGATACAAGATCCTTGCTTGCACAGAGTTTGGTCTTCTGGCACTTGGGGCAGAGCACAGTGGGATGCTGTTCTCCTGCTAATCACCTTGTGTCATGGTGCCTCAGTGGGTCACCTGAGAATACCAAATTCAGGACAAACTGCTGAGAATTAGGGCAGACACTCCAAAACTGGTGGTTATTCTCCCATAAGATATACCAAACCAGCAACAAAAGTAAACTTCTGTTTCACCACACTGGCTAACAAGAAGTCAGAAAAGCAGCCCCCGTGGGTATTCCAGTCCTTTTATCACCACCAAAAACACTAGACTTAATAATGAGTGGTTATTTAAAACGAATGTCATCAACCAAATGGTTCTTCTGATCCCAAAGGACCAGCCACATACCCAGGTCAATATATAACTCAGATCTTGCCCAATAATCATGCTGTTGCCAATCCTTTAATATCTAATATCTAAAGGTTTATTTATAAAAAGAAAGAAAGGCAAGAGTTACAATTGGTTAAAGGAATCAAATACATACAGTAATTGCAAAGTTCTTGGATCAGACTTGTAGCAGTGATTGAATAAACTGCAGGGGCCATCACCCAGACTCTAGCTAGAATGTCCATAGGAAAGTCCATTAGGTGTAGATAGGCACTTTCCATGGTCCATTTTGAATTAAGGGTTCTTTGATGGGCCATTCAACTTGAATAGTTCCTTCACAATGTGCTGGTTAAATACCTTGTTGGTGTTGCCACAGGAGTAAACATTTGAAATACAGGTACATAGTTAATATTCATAACTTCAGATACAAAAATGATACATGCACACAATTAGCATAATCATATTCAGCAAATCATAACTTTTCCATAGACGTCTTTTTGACAAACTTTGTATAAGATTTGTTGCAATTATATAACAGTGGTAGCAACAACGATCTACCTGGTCATGTTTTAATCATATAACATCAAACCTGGTTTGGCTCTTCACAGGATACATTTTATTGTTGTCCAAGTCTGCCTCAAGGTTATTGACGTGCTTCTATTCTGAATTAGTATTTTTTTTATACCCACTACTGTAAAGTGACTAAGATATATGCTCAGTGTGTCTTGTGTCCACTTGCTAACAGGTTTCAGCAGCCTTGTGTTTGAATTACTATAGGAAAAAAGAGTCATTGCAGAAAAATCTAAACCCCCACAAAATTAAGTCACACCTGAATACTATTATATTTGTTACTGCTGATAGCTCTGTCACAATGGCTTTACTGAACTGAGTTTTCCCTACCTTTTCAACTAGATATGTTATTCCTCTTCACTCAGCTGTTGTGTATTGTTTACCAGCAGCCACAGTTCCCATCAGAGGTGGCTGATAAAGCCAGTCTTGTATATACAATGGTTGTAAAGGGCTTTTGGGATCTTACTATGAATCGAAGTTAATATGATTTAAGAATAGCTTGTTTCTAAGTAGGTTATATGGTTGTCTGTTGTTATTGTATCTGAGCACTTTCCATGAAACAAAGCTCAAAAATACCTCTTAATTCCAAGTTGTTCTCAATGTCCATTAAATAAATCATTCAGCAGACAATGGACAGTTAGATGTTTTCATTCTGAGAATTCAGAAAAATACTGAGTAGATCTAACAACATTCAACATTACAAATCTGTTTCTCCATATTTTCATATAATGTGGAAATAGAAAGATTGCGAGAAAATGTGATTTGAGGTGAGCAGGTGGACTGGCTAGGAGTCCAGCAATGAGCTCCTGAGTTCAGAGGTAACTTTTGGCTGCCAGCTTTATGGCTTGGAATGACTGAAGGCAGTGAAGGTTGGTTAATATTGTTCAATGTAGTCTGTCATACCTGGCAACCTCTTGGGTGGCTTTCAGCTCATGCTGTGTTAACAATCCCCTCTGGTTGCTACAGCTGGTTGTATGGCTGGTGTGTGTGTGTGCGCGTGCGTTTATATTTAGAGAAAAATTGCATCACATTTTCTGTCTAATAGTAGGAACTCAGCGAGTCTGATGCTTTCTTGAGGAGTTCAGGAGTGAATCACCTTGTTCCCCCTCTGCCTTAGTGACAGGGACTTGTGTCAGCTCCCTCACTCTCCAGTCTATTACCCCCCTCAACAATCTCCACAAAAGCTTTTCCTACCTTTACTTTGCCTTGCAGGTTAACTTCAGCTGCACTGCCATCCCTATACCCAATACCCAGCCCCTGTCACTGGATGCTTACCACGTATGCTGTCTCCAAAGACACAGCATACACACCAGCCTGGTAGATCAGCTGAGGATTCACACTTTAATATATTGAACTTAAATCTGTTCTTTAATATACTAAAATCAGTAATAAGATCAAACAGAACAGACAATTGCCAGGAAGAAAACAAGTGTAATACTTTCAAGTTACTAAAGAGTAATAGGCTGGAATCCTTGTCGAAGACATTTTCTGACTGAAAACCACGCAGCATTACCAACCCACATGGCTGGGAATCCACCATTTATGGATACTGAAGAAACAGTGGTAGGTGCCTTTTTTGTGATAGAAAGTCACAATCCCCCCACCGCGCTTTTCTTAAAGTCTAGTAAGCCTTATTCTAGGTGTTTGTTCTCTACAGTGCTGGGACCATGTCACCTTTTCTCATTTTTTGTTAATTTGCTTTTCCTGTTGACTTCAGACACAGAGTGAAATTCCCATTGTCTTTGGCCTCCCCTGTTGTCATGCTGTCTGGTGAGACATGATCATGAGTGCCAAGCTCAGAGCTGACACCCCAAACTGGTTGTGTGTTCTATGATTATATTTCACAAACCCTATAACGAATGTGAAGTCCTAAAGCAGTCTTGCCACGGAGTAAGACAATCCCTTTGGACATTGTAGTCTATCTTGCACCTGAAACAAGCTGGAGTTAGTGACAGCTAATTGTACACAAAAGATTCAGGTTGTTCCCAGACCCAAGAGACCAGCCACTTACCCCAGGACAATTTGTACCTTAGATCTCACACCAGAAACAACACTTGTAGCCAATACCATAGTAAACTAAAATAAGCAAGCAAACATATACAAATAAGTTACAATCTATGGTTTTTAAAAGGTGTCAGCAAACTATCACTACTGAAGGGCTTTTATGGCTAACCCAGGTTGACCCTGGAGAGCTCTGCTTTAGTCTTGGATTCACAGGGCCAGAGCTACACACAAAAAGATGAAAACGTTTGTCAGCTGTTTCCTTCTTTCCAGAATTCAAGCTGATGGGATGAGCTCTTTTGCATGTAGCATCCAGGGCTGGCCTTACCATGAGGCGAACTGAGACGGCTGCCTCAGGTTGTGGGGGAGGCACTAGGACCTACAGGGTAGAAAATTGTGTCTGCTGCTAGTGCATATATATTCTCTCTGCTCTAGATGCACAAGGATGGTGGAGTGCTGTGCTGGAGGAAGGAGGGCACAAGAGACAAAACAGGCAGGCAGGAGAAAAGGTGAGAAGGAATAACAGAAAACAGCAGGAACTGCAGGGAGAGAGAGGAGGAGGAGCCTCTTTTGTACCTCTCTAGCACCCCTAGGAGCCTGGACTGATTAACACCAGCTTCTCAGGGAGCTTCCTGTTTCCTGCTACTTCCCTGAACCCACTTGAGAAGAACAGGAAGTTAACTGAAGTATTAGGAGCCAGTTAGGCCCGTAAGATGCAGATATCTTCCCTCACTCAGGCCCTGCTACCATCCTGCTTATTTGTCCCCTTCAGTTGGAGTGTTGAGAGCCACTACGGCTGGCACAGAACAGCAGTCATGAGTGAAAGATGAAAACACCCCTCTGGGGCAGTATTCAGAAAAAGAAAGAAAGAAAAGGAAGCTTTTCTATCTAAGCAGAGGAAAGAACAGAGGAGTGCAGACACGGATCTGAGAGTTAAACCTTAGAGCTATTTTTGTCCCATGCAATTCTCATTCATTGAACTTGGTGGTCAGTGATGCAATGTCAGCTTCTAGTGAGGCTGCTGGATTTTGTAATGTAATTCAAAGCATTTATGTATTTTTCTCTGCATCAACTCATCAATGGCAAATTTTGAAGCAACATCTGGGAACATCCTCTCTGACACTGAAACCACTGAGTGCCACACGATGGGAAAGTCAAATGGAGGCGATAAAGCCTATCAAGCACCAAATTGGGAAGAGTGCTATGGCAGGAACTGTTCGTGGGAGAACAGTGGCAGAGGGAAATGGAATCACCAGAAACATACATAACTTCAAATTTCTGTGTGGCTTAGTATTGTGGCATGACATACTGTTTGAAATAAATATTGTAAGCAAGAGACTCCAAGGTGCTGAACTTGATATATCTGGAGCAATGGAACAACTGGACAAAGCAAAGTCATACCTACAGTCTTACCGGTCAGATGAGGGATTTCAAAACGTTCTGAAGAGTGCACAGAAGTTGGCAGAGGAACTTCACACTGAAGCTATTTTCCCACCTATTCAAGAATACAAGAGTCACCGAAGAAGACGACATTTTGATTACAGCAGCAACTTAGTTGAATAATATTTGAATAATACTTCTTGCAGATTTAAGCTAGTGTAAATGGTGAATTCTCTGAAATTTGAAGTCATTAAACCATGATTTGAGGACTTCAGTCACTCAGCCACAGGTTAGGAATCTATTTCAGAAGTGGGTGGATGAGCTTCTGTGGCCTGCAAAGTGCAGGAGGTCAGACTAGATGATCACGACAGTTCCTTCTGACCTTAAATTCTATGAATAATATTTCTTTATAGCCTTTGGTGAATGGGGATGATGTAGGCTAACGTCTCATCTTTCTGTTGAATGATTACTTCTTGCAGAAGTTACCCAACATTTCTGCAAGGAGTCCCCCCTCCATCCAATCAGCTTCAAAAACACAAACAAAAAACACACACACTTGAGACCATCTGCTAAGTTCTTACTTGCTCTAACACTTGTTGCACAGCTCCTTTAAATAAACTTCCTTAGCTGGGTGAATACAAGTCAGCTGGGGAAGACTGATCCATGCTAAGATGCCATAGATGTTGAGGAGGTCCCTGACCAATTCTCAAGAACCAGATTGCAACCACTTTGCTCTCAGGAACACAGTATGTGTCCCAGTTAGGTGTTCCAGAGCTACAAAAACTTTTCCCTTGAAAAATTGCATAGTCTCACCCGTGAGGCCTATTTAGCTTCTATGGGCCACAAGCCACTCAGGCAAAATTCATCAGTCTCAGGTCTTAAAAGACTAAATATAATTCTTATGTTTGCACCACATGACATTTCTGTAAACATACCAGAGAAAGCTTGGTATAAAACTGCATTTATCTTCATCATTTATTAGGAAGAAATTAATTCTACCAGACTACATTCAGTTATTTGGTGTCAGATCTAATGATACCATTATTTTGTTTTGAGGAAAATAATCTAATTGCTTCATTCTTATGAATCTGAGTTGATGCTATTTTATTTCCATACTAAACATCTGCTCAACCCTACTGGTATGGAATAACTATACCAGGTTACTGATATGCATGGACTGGCATAATGCAATACTTTGCACTTCAATAATGATTTCACAGATGGGGAAAGTTATTTTTTCTATACCTCAGTTTCCCTAAGATCAGAAGGAATAATAAATAAAAGGGGAAGGGAACCAAGCGTTCATCTGGGAAAACACCACAACCACATTCAGAAACGTGCAATCATATCCAACCTGATCCCAGTGTGTTTGGCAGTGCCCTTTGCCTCAGTTTCCCACATGGCAGTGGGAAAGTGATGAAAAAGTATCCCTTTAGCACATCACTCCCCTCTCCCTCCACTGTACCCCACTCACAGTTAGCTGTTCTTGGTCAGCAAAGACCCAGAGTTCTGAGGTTTGTTCATAGGGGTACACTTCCCACCCCCGTAGGGGAGTATTGAGCAATGGCTAAGCCACTGCTCACTCTGCCGCCGCTAGCTGCTGCCGCCATTCACGGTGGCACTGCGATGCCACATTCTGAGGTTCCACTGTTTAATCCAGCTCTCAGTGGGGAACCTCACTGCCAATGCAGACTGGGCAGTCTTTCATTGTAACTCTGCCCCACACCAGGTCTAAGGCTTAGCAGCTAGCCCTTGTTGTCAGTGATTTCAGCTGTAGTGATCACTTTAAAAAAAGGACTCTCAACAGAGTAATCAGCTCTGACTTGGAACAGTGGAGGGAGAGGAAGGAACAAATGATATCTAGGACTGTTAAGCAGAACTGACACCTGGTAGGAGCCCCTGCCCCCCCCACCCCTTCTCTTCACTAGAATTTGGCATCCCTACCCCTTGTGTAGTAAGGGTAGTTCAGTCGAGAGGGACCCCCCTCAACCAGGACATACTAAGCACAGTTCTGCTTAGTTCATACAATAAGGATAACATTTAGTATCCAGTGCAGGGGGGTAATTAAAGTTATTTTTAACCCAACACCAGCCAAAATTGATCACTTTTTGGCAAGGAAATTCCATCTACTAAGTACCTTAGGCAGAATAGGTGTGTTTATGCAAATATGGTCAGGTCCTGCAGTTTTTCCTCCCCCCACCCCCAGCTCATCACTAGATGTCAAATGAGCTCATTCAGACCCTGCTTACATGCACATAAAGAAATGAAGTCTACATATAGTGTGCCACATTTAAAAACTCAACCTGTATATGCTGCAATCATTGCAGTACTGTGGGATGATGCTACAGACCTGCAGGAACCTAGGGAAGTAATGTTCATTATATAGATCAGCCCCAGTAACAAAGCTGGCATTAGGAAAAGAAGCTAGATGAAACTGATTTACTGGTAGAGTTTCCAATGAAGTCCAGTTCTTAGTTAACAGTATGGGCCAAGTTTTTTTTTACCCAGTGTGCCTCAAACCAATACAGATATGAAAGATATTTGATAAATATTTTCCCTATTTTTGTAACTTTGGTTGTTTTAAAAAATACTTGGTCCATTTTCAGTAATTTAATTACTGTTTCCATGGTAGCAAAAGCAGCAGCAGGCAAATAAACTACTTAAAAAAAATAATTTCAAGAGCACAGAGCTGGAAGTGCATGTTCCCCCAGAGCACTTGCATGATTTAGGATTCTTATAAAATGAAGTAGGTTGATTATGATACAGAATTCTAAGCTATTTTTCAAATATTGAATTCACTCAGTTTAGTACTTAATATATATAAATCTTACAAGTACAGCAAAATACTTCTAAAGAGTGCAGTTTTGCTGGCTACCTGCACTTATTATTTGAATAACGTCACTCTGACCTGTTCTGAATTTACTTCCAATAATTCGGATTGAGAAGAAAATAATTAAATTTTAGCCTTGTTCCTCATAACATACCTGTGGTATGACAACACCAATTAGCCTATAACTACATTGCAGTTTGTGGTCCACTTTCATCGTGTCACAAAAACCCTAGATAAAAACAGGTCCAAATGAATTACATCTGCATAAGGCTTAATATAGTTTTCATATCGTAAAATGGTCAAATATTAAATCTGACTGGTTGATGTAGGTACCTTTCTTGGGCATCTGGTCTAGGACATTGCAGATGTTGGCACTCAAAAGTTCCTCTCCAATAAGTGTTTATTTTGATTTTTTAGGTTTAATTTTAAGACTCAGTTGTTGCAAGGAATAGCTATCTTACTCTAAATTCAAATCTTGAAATCTAGATAGAAGATAATTTTTTAAATAGTTAGCTGAAAAATGTCTAATATATTTTAGAGTCTAAACATTTGGTCAGTTAATTTTTACATATTGAACACCTGTTTCTTGGGCAGCATCTTTGCTTTGTACTTAAAGAAAAAGTCTACACTGCAAACAGCAAGAAGCGCTCAGTTTGTATGTGATGTGATTATATTAGAGGCCTTGCCAGCCATCATACTGGTAACAAAAGTTCATTTGTTTAGTTCAGTCCTTTTGGTAGGACTACTTAGGTAGTTGATACAAAGTATGTTATTCTAGTGAAGCAGCCCTATGTTGTTGATGCATTAATATCTATAAAATAGCATTCTCCCCCCGCCCCCCACAGATGGCCAGTGAGGTTTGTTATTTCCAATTTAGAGCCAATTTTTTTCTGGGTGTGCTAGCACCACTCCAATAGCATAAAGCTGGCCACTAGAGAATCACTTATTTAAAGAAACCTTCATATGGCATAGCACCACCATAATGGTTCTTATGCTGTAACCTTTCCCTGCCCTCCCTCCCCCCTCCGTGGCTGTCAGTGTAAGAGGCCTTGGCCAGGGCTCACTCATGCTCAGGTGTTGTAATATCCCTGAGGCTACACTAATTTACCCTGAGGACTGAGCCAGAATCTGAATGACCCCAGAGTCAGGCCGCATAAAGGAGGCTGAAGACTAACATTGCACCTCCCTCCTAAGCACTCCTCAGCTACAACCTACAATCTGACCTTTAGAATGTCCTAGACATTAAGTTTTAAAACATTTTTTAATCTAGTTCTGGCATTTATGTCCTATTAACAAGAATGTCAGGAACCAATTTAGTATATACACACACACATGCTGATAGCTAGGTCAGTATCCTGCACAAACATTTTCTAAAGCGGTTTTAAATTTTAATAGAAACGATTTACAGTTTGAAATATGGAAGACAATACATAGACACTAGAAGATATAATTTGTAGTGAGCAGGATTGTAAGTATGTAATGTTTTAGTTAAAGGTTGTAGTGGAAAGAGAGAGGCTGTGCTGATAGGTTTTTTCCAGCATACATATGTACGAAACAGGAATCTAGTTTTGAGGTTGAGTACTATAGTACTCAGATACTTAGTAAAACTAAGAGCAAAACTAAACAAACAAAACAAAAAACAATATGTTGTTAATATCAGGAGGTTTCTTTTATGCTGATTTTTCTTGTATATTTTATATTATTCCCTCCTCCCCCTTATTTCTATTGCTATGTAAATAGTTTTCTTCCTCTTATGTTTTTGATTTATAATTCCATTGAAAAATGGAAATTTTCTTTGGTTCAATTTTTTTGTTTTGCTTTTGATGTGTTCACTTATTTTTAAATTATTTTTTTTCTTGTTAGTGCTGGAGAACCTTAAACAGTTCTTACTTCTTGAAAAGTAATATTTTAAATCATGGGAACTTCTAAAGTAAAGTTGTCAATTTTAAAATGCTGTGTAAATAGACCCCAGAAGGCAATTAAGCCATGAAGCATATATACTTTTTATAAGAATATTTCTTAAATTAGTTTCATCTTGATAGGCTATTTTAAAAACATTAAGAATGGAGATTTAGAAAATAAGGCATTTGTCTTACAGCCCAGTTCCAAAAGAGAAGGTCAATGAAAGGAGTTACATTTGTGACAAGAATGGCAACATTGGTCCTAAATTGGAACTTATTTTTGCTGACAGACAAACATTGAGTGATTTAACTGAAAGACTACTCCTAGCAATCAGATATGTTTAAGTCACGCTTTCCATAAACTGGAAAGATCTTTTCACCCAGATATGGCCATCCCAGCTTCCTCAAAAGTGGCGTCATATATTTTTTGATATTTTTAGGGGTCAAACTTATTTGATGGTTTGTAAGGGGTCTATTTTAAATATCGCTTTTGGAAAAGTAGTGCAAGTTAGGAGTGACCTAACTCAAAGTTGATCAGACCAAGCTGTATGGCTCTGAGGTAGCCATGCACCAGATTTGTTTGAAGACCTTTAAGGGAAGTGCTACGAAGTGGAGTAAGCAGACACAAGAATCAAGAGTAAAGCTGAGAATCCTTGTCATTGGGGTCAACAAGCCAATGGAGGGAACACTGATGTTCAAGTCTTCAATAAACCAACAAATTGAATATCATTAGCCTTTGACCTTTGTGAGCCAAGGTTTCCATTATGATTTCTAGCTTCATTATTTTACTTTTTCTTGCAGTTCAATAATACAATCTAATATTCTACATCCTCAGTTTGAACCCAGTCCTATTACCATCAACTTCATTAGCAAACTCCTATTGACATCAATGGCAAAAGAATCAGGCCTCAGTTGGACATGTTAGACTAAGTTTTGATTGCTCTAGGACATCTTAGTCACTTAGGGATACTGATGTTGCCAGCTTTTTATCAAAGCTTTGGCATCAAATCAGAATTTTCTCCGAGTTAGTAAAGTGTGACTCAAAACAGAGGGGGTATGAAATTTTTCTTGAACACATTACTCCAGTCTTAAATATCATATATTCCTGTGAAAAAGCCAACATGAAAGATGTGTTTCTAAAAGAAAAAAATGTCCTGCAAATATCTATTCTAATAGTCTACTTTCAACTCTACTTTGCCAGGCATCTGAGAGGTCTTACATACTGTGGTGTCAAAGAACTAATTGATGTGGGAAATCTCAGGGTCTTATTCTGTGGACACTATTACTGGCATTAGCCTCAGATTATTAACAATGATCTTCCAGGAAATGCATTCACAAAGAGATCATGATGGGGGACTAAACGATGTCACAGATAATACAACATGCATAATTTGCTCCTTAAATCACAAAAAAATCCTAGACTTCATTTAACAGACAAGATCCAACATCCTCTGCACTGCATAAATTAAGATCAGAATTTGTGGGAGCTGAGCCTTTGAAGCCCACACATTTTGAGACAGGCACCCATGGAGATTAACATCCACTCAACATAGCCCAAGAGGGACAAATAGGATAATTCCTATCTGATTGATTCATTTTAACTTACAATTCATATTGAGTTTAAATGGTCTGTCATTAAGCAGGTACACTATTAAAGAGCGGTTCTGCTCTATAACGTGATTGTAAACAATGACACCTCCTTACTCAAAGCTTACCCTGCACCTTGGCATAACTACTTGCCTAATGACAAAAAAAAATATGATTAACTGCTTTTTAGTCCTGTTAGCCCTGCACAGACAACACAGCAATGAGAGCTAAGAGAAAAGTGGATTCTTTTTTACACACGCGAATACCCAATTTGAGAGCAAGCTGGACTAAGTTAGAGGGGAAATAGCAGCATTAAGCCCTCTACTTAGCTCCCTCATTCTGTCACTATCCCAGTCCCTACACAAGATTGACATTCAGCATATCAGTGGCCCAACAGGGCAATTCCAACAGCCAGAGAGTATCTGTGTGCAGTGACATGCTGGCAATGCCACCTTTCTTCGGAGTGCACCATCTGTCAGTACCAGGAAAACTGCATTGTATAGGTAGAGCACTAGGCAACAGTTACTCCATACTATTCTCCTGTAGGCTCTGATTCAGCAAATCCCTTAATCACATGCTTTCTCCCACTATTCAGCAAAGCATTTACACACACTGCAGCGTCCTTTGAACTATTTTAGTTGTTATTCCTGGTTTATAAAAGTTAGAGAGGGTTCAAAGAAGAGACACAAATTTGATTAAAGGTTCAAAAGCCATTCCCTTACAGTTCAAAGCTCAGGGAACTCAATCTATTTGGCTTAACAAATGGAAGGGCGTTGGGTGGCTACTTGATCAAATACTACATGAGGAATGGAAGTTTGATAGTGGGCTTTTCAGTCTAGCAGATAAAGGTATAACATGTGCCAATGGCTGGAAGTTCCAGGTAGGTAAATTCAGACTAGAAATTTGAAAAAGGCACAAATGTTTAAAGAAAGAGAAGTTAATCATTGGAATAAAGGTTGTGGTGGATTCTCAGTCATTGATAATTACCCAATCAAAGTTTTCCTAAAGCTATAATCTAGTTTAAACAGGAATTAATCAAGCAAACTTCTATGGCCTATATTAAACAGGTGGTCAGCTAGATGGTCACAGTAGTCCCTTCTGGCCTTCAAATATATGAAATTAGAAGAAACTTCCACTGTCTCAATTGGTTGATCATTCTGAAACATTTACACTCAGCATCTTTCAGTATCTGAGCATGTAAACTCAAGAGGCTTAATAACCTCTATGCAAAGGAATGGCTCATGAGCTGTACCAACCCCGGAAAAGGCCTGGAAAAGCCTCATTTTTCTCGGACAGTTCTTACTGAGTCTTTTAGGAATATCAATATAAAATAATTCATGTTTACCAAGTTAAGTATTTAAGAGGAAGAAAACAGGTTTTTATACAGACAATAGAGGAAGTGAATGGTTAATTCTCATGGATCTGCTAGGATTAGGGAAGCCAACTCTGCAGATAAAGAGACAAAGTGGGTGAGGTAGTATCTTTTATTGGACCAATTTCTGTTGGTGAGACAAGCTTTCAAGCTTACACATGGTTCTTCAGGTCTGGGAAATGTATTTAGCTGTGACACATAGTACAAGTTGGAACAGATTGTTTAGCATAAGTGGGTAACATATTTTAAGGGACCATTCAAGGTGAAGTGGATCATGAAGATTATTTTAGTCTAAATCTGTTTACTTAGGCTGGTATAAAATCAGAAGTAACTCAATGGGAGTCAGTCATATCAGTGAAAGCAGATCAGGCCCAGTTACTGACACCTTTACTCTGATTGTTATGTGCCCCAGAAACTTAGCTCTGTTTTTCTCCCTCATAGACCCCCAAACATTTCCATCCTTCCACTACTGCTTCCACAATTCAAATAAAAGACTATACCCTCTGGTTTGAAGTTGGTCACTATCCATCTTTCAGAGACCAGCTAAAACTGGGATCCTGAACATTTATCATTAAGTATCAAAGGGGTAGCCGTGTTAGTCTGAATCTGTAAAAAGCAACAGAGGGTCCTGTGGCACCTTTGAGACTAACAGAAGTATTGGGAGCATAAGCTTTCGTGGGTAAGAACCTCACTTCTACACTTGCATCTGAAGAAGTGAGGTTCTTACCCATGAAAGCTTATACTCCCAATACTTCTGTTAGTCTCAAAGGTGCCACAGGACCCTCTGTTGCCATTTATCATTAAAGATCTCACCTCATTTGTTCTAAGAATAAAGTTGTTGAACGTGGGATTCTGACTAAATTCCAACTTTACTAATTATATTTGGCCTTGCTAAGTTTTTCCTGCATTCTCCACTGGACAAGGAATTCACTTGCCCTAAACATTTGGGCATTGATTTTATCTACTGTAGGTATGACTGGACTTTTTCCCAAAGTGTTCTTTTTTGCAATATACCAATCAGTAAATCGGTTCAGTATTTGGTTGAAAAGTTTTTTATGAAATATAAATTCTATCAGATATCTTGAGTTATTTGCTTTTAGAAATCCAAGGGCCAATTTCAGATGAAAATTGGAAGGTAACAAAGATATCTCACTGAAATAAAATATGATCAATCTGTTTCAGTTCTGAATATATACATTTTTAAGCTTTCCTCTAACCTTTTATCATTTTTCTGCAACTCAGTATTGTTGCAAGAATGTTGGGATTTTGGGACACTAACACATAGAAAGTCTCTGCACTTTGCTTATCTTTTCTTGCTGTTTCAGGTGGTTCTTTTTGAATCAATTTTACAAAGTACTAAATAAGAGTATGCCCCCTTCATTCATATCATTGTGCTTTATGAAACAGAACAACATTGTGTTGGGGAAGTTTGAGAATTCCGTCATTTGTATGCTGCGCCTCAAGCACTGATTGCAATTTTGCAGCAACTAGACAGCACCTCAAATAGACAAAAGTAAATACCATAGCTTGCAGTGGTAGAAATAATGAATACAATCTTTCCCCTGCTAAATGGCAGCATTTTTTTTTTAAATCTAGAACGCATGCAATTATATCTAGGGATAGCCTAGTTGTCGTAGGACTCAAATATATGTCCTCCCCTGCCCCTGCCCCTCACCCTCTGGCCCCCGAGTTGCTTGTTGTATATCACACAAGAAGTCTGTGCTAACTTCTTGAATTCACAAGTGGGAAAGACTAACGAAAAATAGTTTGTCTTCTTCCAGTTTGAACTTTCCTAGCATGCATTTGCAATCATCATGCCCAACTCATGCCCATTAGAATGAGGACTGATGCTAAAAGGTGGGATCTCAGTGTGGTGGATAATATTTGTGAGTAGTACTCTGTGATTAGACCCCCATGGCTGGCCTGTGCCAGCTGACTAGGGCTAAGGAGCTGTTTAACTGCTGTGTAGCTGTCTGGGCTCAGGCTGCAGCCCCAGCTCTGGGACCCTCTTACCTTGCAGGGTCCTAGAGACTGCACTCCAGTCTGATCCTGAATGTCTACAGTGCAATTACAGCCCCTTACCCTGAGCCAGCTGGCTCAGGGTAGTTGTGGGTGTCTATTTGCAATTTAGACAAACCCTAAAGCCCCCCAATGTCAATAATAGTCTCAGAAAGAGTTAGAATGATGCATTGGGGATGAATCTAGCAATTTTGTTTGTGGCTATTTTGTTTGCTTGTGTTTGTAGTCCAGCCTGGAGTAGATACTCAAGTATCCCCTTTCAGCCTAAGCATCCCAATGACAAAGAGTAGTTACCTTCCCACAATGCCTATCCCCCATTTTTGACCATTCTATGTCAATTCTGCCTGAATCTATTCTACAATATTTTCAGAGTGCCCAAGTTTACAAAACAGCTATATCTGGACATTTGAAGAAACTATTCTTGTGGCTTGTTGCTTTAAAGCACTGGTGGCTCATGACATTCCTTGAATACCTTCAAACCTTTTCAGTGTCAAAAAGCTAGCAGCTCCATTCTTGGATGGACTTCATTTACAGTTTTGTAGTTGGAAATTGTTTATGGATGCAGTGCTTGCACACCAAACCAAAATATCCTCCTTATAATAAATTCAGGGAGCTTGAAAGTGTTAATATATTGGGGTTCTTCTTTACACTATAACAGTGGTGTATATGTGTTATAAAGTATTATGATGAGTGAGTTTTCTGGAGGTATGTTAAAATCCAATAATGAATTTTTAAAAAGTTAAATAAGCTCAGTCTCAATGAAAGCAAATGCTAGGAAGGTGATAAGTAGGGAAAAGCTTGTGTTTATATTGTAAACCTGCAATGCTAGAGCTACTAGTACATTAGTATGTTGTTTCTGCACCATGCTAGATGCAATAGTTCAGAGTTTTTATCTGAACTGGCCTTGAACTAGTAAAGTAGCTTTTAAAGCTCCAGAAAATGGTTTTCTAATCACTAACTTCAGACAGACAGCAAAGTTTACCTGTCACTGTGGGAAAAATGTTGAAAGACATCCAGTGAAAGGAGAACAAAAGAATAAGCTACCAATTTTTAAAAAAAAATTATTAAAGGATATTTATTAAAGTTCCATGAAAAGGCCAAAAATAATCTATTTCATTTTCATGTAGATTTTTAATGACTTTTCATCTTGATGGCTAATTTTTGCTCCATCAGAACTCTATCAAATCTGCTTACATTATAGCCATAAACCCACACCTCCGTGTAATGCTTTTTCCCCTCCTGCACGGTCATGTTTCTAAGTGACATATTGTCAGTATTAGAGGAATTCTTCCACTCTAAGAGTGGTTATATAACTTAAGAAAGGCTGCACTGAAAGTTCCCCCACATTGTCCTGCTAAAATTCCTCAACCCTCCCCTTACGTGCTGTAGTTTCTACATGCATCAGTTCCTTGGTGTGTGTTCATTGGGACACTTAAGAGGGTAGTTTGATAGACTCCAAGAACTAGATTAGAATCAATTAATTCATTTTACACATGCCATGTGACTGAAGTCTGGAGCCAGGATTGAACTAGCAAGCCTTTAAATGACTATGTAAGACATGAAGACTATGACTTGAATCCTCACTCCTACTTCTGCCTCCTAGCCTTATAAAGCATCTCACTCTTTATTAGTGATTATATAAGCTATCGGGCACTCACCTGGGAGGTGGAAGACTGGGGTTCAAGTCACTCCTCCACATCAGCCAGAGTGGGTATTTGAACATAAGTGTCCCCCATCCTGTGTACGAGCACTGATCACTGGTATATTGGGGATAAGAGGGATGCTATGACCTCTGTTGTTGCCCCAAAGAAAGGGCTGACCTGACTTAGGAACCTAACTTCAGGAGTTTGTTCCTGGCTGCAGATCCTGAGTGGAGGAAAGTGCATTCCTCTGACTTGCATTTAAGTGACTAACAGTTCAATGGGTGGGGGTTAGGTGTCAACATTTCCTCCTGGCTAGCTAAGACAGCTCCCCGCTCAGTGGGCCAGCTTTGTGAATCCCATATAATGAATGGAGAGTCAGATCCCTAAGAATGGGAAGCTTGGGCGCCATTTGTGAATTCCACTGCATGGTAGGGCCTTATTCCCCTCCAGGGAATCTATCCCCAAGTTCTTCATTTCTAAGGTGGAGATAAAAAACTTCCCTACTTCAGAGGTGCCACATACAAGACTGTTAGGTGCTTAGATATTATGTTAATAGGAGCCTTAAGTCCCCTAGATAGATAGGATAGGATTTTCAAAGCTATTTTGTTGACATTTAAATAATGCATCCCTATTCTGGACAGCAGTGTTCTGTATTGGGGATAGACAAGCATGGGTTCCAGGGCTTCATGAATAGCTAATATTTAGTAGATTTTTGATTCTCTGAATTAGGCCGTGCATCACGTACTTAAAAACAAACATCAATTCTTGTAATCAAGTCAAAACAAATTAATCAAGAAACCAAGTGTGGAATTTTCAGAAGCCCTCACTAATGGTATAACTTCTCCCATAGCCTTCAATGGGAGTTTTGCCATTGATTTGAATGGGAGAAGAGCTTGGTCAGTGCTGAGAATTTTTGAAAAAAGTTCCCCATAGGTACTGTTCTATGTTAATGTGTCTAGACGTTTTGTTTTTAATCTTTTTTTCTTATGATTGGCTAAGACTTCAAACTGTGGATTTCCCCTAATCTGTCATGAGATCACTGCAAGACAATATCAGTAAGGACCCATAATATGAATATTACAAAGGTCATGTCAATTTTAATGATTCTGTATCCCAAGTCATTTCTGTATTTTAGAATCCAGACTGTTGCAATAACTTCACCTTTTTACTTCCTCAGCAGCAAGGAGAGCATTATTTCCATATTCTGGCAATTAATACAAAAATGTATACCAGGAAGGAGGCTTACTATTACTTACCAGTCATTTATATAGCTTCACAAATGATTGTGCCACTTAGCCTAGCAAAACTATATACCTAAATTTTCACTTATACTAGTTGGTTAACCACCAAAAACCAGTTGTATAGGTCAGCATGATATACAAGCCCCTAATAAAGTTCTTCCAAATCAGTAAAGATTATAGATATGTACAGTCAAAATACAAGCAGGAAAATGACTTTAATGAAGTGAAATCTATTTTTAAAAGCTAGATGGCAATGGCCCAGAATGGCTGGTCCTCTGCTCCAAGATCAGTAATTTCTGGGAGTACTGCAAAGTCAACACATTCACGTTCAGTTGGTTTAGGACAGACTGTCACCCCACCACTCTAGCAACGCCCTCCAAACAGCTCCTGGATTAATTTTTGGCTCTGCCCTTCTTCTAGCACCACCTATCTAGCTATACCCAATTCATGTTATTCTTCCCCCATAATCTGTATGATTTGGCCTCTCTTTGAACACCACTAAGTCTTCAGAGTACCATCCTGATTACTGCAGGCTCTTCTGTAATCTTCAAGACAAACTGTGGGTTTGAGGTCTATTTAGAACTCTACTGCTAGGATTATCTTCCTGACCGATCAAAACTAAATCCCTCCACTGTCTTCCCTTTCTCCACTTCATCATGACAGTTGCTGGTCCTTACCATTATACCTCTTCAAAATATCCCTTTCTCCTATTTCACCACTCACATCTGCCAGTTGTGCAACAGTACTGAATTTACCACCCATTCATCAGCTTCTCCTTTAGTCACCTTCTTTCTTCCATGCTACCCCTTATACATTGAATGCCATCCCTGGCCTCCTTCAAATTGCACCCCCAAGAACTATATCTACTGCACTGCCTACACTAAGTTCCCAGCTCACAATAATGAGGCAGATAACCAGAAGAAAATAGCAAGTAGAGCTAAAAAAGAGGTTTGGGCACTTTTTTTTTTAATTGACAAGTAAAAAATAGTGCCAAAAAGAGTCAAGATTCAGTGTTTTTGTTAAAAATCACTTTATTTTCCCTTCAGTAGCATTCAGATAAAATGTTAAGGCATAGAGTCAAAATAAGGGTTTCTTTTAAGCTTTTTGATTTGCTGAAAATTTTGAAGTTGTGTTTCAGTCAACCCAGAAAGTGTTAGGTTTCCACCCTGGCCCTCTATGATTGCCAATGAATTAAAAACAAACAAACCCAAAACAGTTATTTGCACAATTCTAATAGTGACACCTGTCTTATTTACTTATATCTTTGAAAGAAAAACTGAAATCTGGAAATTGTGCACGTGATCATTCTACCTAACCAAATTCACATGTCACAATCCTCCTCTTCCTTTTTCTTGTTTGTTACACTTGTTTCTACATCTTCTCAGTTTAGACTAAGTTTTCAGTAGGGATCAATGTCTATACTATGTGTTATGTACAGATCATAGCACAATACAGGGCTGAATTGATGTGAGCCTCTGGGCATTGCTGTGATATAAATGATACCACTGACTGCTGGATAAGGAATCCTAGCCAATACTTCTTTCCAGGGAACAGGTCAATAACATAATCCTCTGAGGTAAAAGTGGAGCGGGGGAGAAGAGAAAGAAGGAAAGCAAAGGCAAAGTCTAGATATGTTGGGTATTGAGATTCTTGGAAAAATCTGTCCCATTGTAAAATATTTTGGGGGATGGAGGGGGAGGAATCTAATATGAGAGAGGCCTAGAGACCTTCAGATTAGAAAGATATGAATATATTTATTCACCACTAATCCAGTCATGCAGAATTTAAACTGTATGCTTGTGATTGTATCAGTACTATCTACTTGGGCTGGTCCCAGGCTATCCACTGCCTCTATTTCCCTTCATAAAAGTTGAGTCACCCAATCTTCCCACACAGCTTAGAGGCAGAAGTGACTTGATCCTCCAGCTAAGTCACAAGAGAAAAAGCCCATGCCTTCCAGGCCAGAGTCCAAGCTAACACAAAACCCAGCAGAGTCTTCTATCCCAGTCTCAATCTGGACTTCCTTCCTGATGATTTATCTCCTCTTCAAACAGTCAGCCCTTCCTGGGCTCTGCTCACCATTTTCCCTAACCCAGAAACTGCTGTAGGAATCTCACTACTCCTTTAAGGTCTCCCCAGTTCAGTTGTGCTCTTGCTGGACTCTAGAAGGGCAAGGTGCACTTCATCAGGTGCTACAGCCTTAGATAGGAGACAGCTAAGCAGTCACAGATAGGGTGGGCCCCATCACAGATTAATGATGTTAGATTAAAGTAGCTTGATACATCACTAATACTACACATTTATCATACTAGCAACTTTGTGTTTTGCCATTGTTCATATTGACATATGAACTTCCAAGTACTAGCAAATAAAACAAATTCTACTAAAAGTAACTTATGCAAGACTAGACATTTTCCCTGAAGAGGGTCACACAGGCACGAGCTGTCCAATGCATGTCTTGTTGACAGTCTCCCATTACTTTAAGTGTAATGCACTTTAAGTGTTTTTGCCATTTACTCACTGTTATGAGGCAAGACAGATATTGTCAAGTATCATCAAGATTAAAAAAAGAGCAGAAAAGATGCCTGATGACAGATGAGCATTATTGACTTGTCATAACTCTAAAGTGAGAACTTGTAAAAAGACTGAATATGTTGTGTTATCTCACAGCTAGCTAATTATGCCACATTAAATATATTGGATGTCTAGATGTATGCCATATATTGAAACACCTAGTCATGGCTGATTTTACTGAAGTTATATGTAGGAAAAAAGCATACAAAAATAGGTAACTTGGATGAAGATATAGTCTTCCTTTAGCATCTGTTTATGTGCTCATGTGTGTTCCCAGACTGCCCCTTCCCAAAAAAATCTGAACCTTTCCACAATTATTCATGCCTTAGCCACTTTCATATTGGATACTGCAATGTATTTTGAGGTTATGCAGGTCAACCCTCAGAGGCTTCACTTACTGAAGTCTGTAGTGCTTTGTCTGATTGGTGGTATTAGCCACAGAGGGCATACCAGAGTAGTGTTGTCATCAGTCCCTCTGGCTTTCTGTTCACGGACAGATGTGACTCAAGGTATTAGCTTTGTTCTACATTTATACACACACAGCTCAGAACACTTCCCAAGGACTATATTAATCGTGTCTTCCCCTGTCACAGGATACTCTACCCACCCTTGGAGCACTTCCTCCTGGTGGTGTTGGGCATTAGCTCAGCCAGGCTGACACCCCATCTTGTGGTTGCACTCTATCACTCTCTGTCTCACTCTGTCAGGACTCAGCTGCTCCCACTTCATGGCTTGGTCCTCCAGCCAGGTCACTATGGGTTTCCCCTTCTGGGGGAATCACATGCGTCAGTCTCTCAGGACCACTGTCTCTGGTAGCCTTCTCTTTCACTGCCCCTTAATGTTGGCACATCTCCAGTGGCTGGTACAGAAACCCAAGTTCACCCAGTACACTGGGTTCCAGCCCAGAGACCCTACAACAATCAGTCAAAGTCTGCACAGGCCTATCCCGTACTGCTATATCATTGAGCAGCTGCCTAACTTGTTTTCTCTCATCTCCCACAGCCTCTCTGATCTTTACAGGCCTTTTCTATGCTCAGCTACTGGGCTTTATACAGACCCCTCCTGTTCCTGTCCAGCTGAGCTTCTTCTTAATTTAACCTCATTACACCCTGGCTCCTCCTCCAGGTGCAGCCTAGGCAATTAATTGGCCCACCTAGCCACCTTAATCTCTTTAGGCCTTGTGTGGGATGGACACCCCTTCACACCACCTAGAGATGTTACATACAATATCACATTAAAATATAACATTTGAATTTTATTACAATGAACTCCTAAAATATTTAAACTTAATTCAATAAGGTTTGTCCAGGTTTTGTAGGAAATTGCCATATCTGTCAGAAAGCATTTAGTGGAGAAGAAATTCTGTATGTGAATAAAGGAATCTTAGGTAATGTTAATTAAAACAGTATTTGGTGCCTCCACTAAGTCCCAACAGTGCACCTAAGTGACTAAAGTGAACAGGAGCCAAGGAAGCACATATACTAGAAATCCAGCAAGTTATTCTAACCTGTGATACCATCAGAACTGATTAGTCTGAATTGCATGTACTCACAAACCACAGGCTGATTGAATTCTGTGGTCTTAAACAAAGGGCAAAATATATAGAATAGAATCTCACATGAATAGAATAGAGACTGTGGACCTGATTCACTTCTCAAACCAATTTGAAACTGATTTAGCTCCACTGACTCCAGTGAAGCCACTCCTGATTTACATGGTATAAGTGAAAAGTAAATCATAACCTATACGTCTTATAGGGTCATGCACTGAAATTATAATAGGGTTTGATAAGAGAGGGAGACCCCAGAATATTTTGGCACTATGATTCTGTATGGCTACACTTGAAAATAGCATGTCAACTGATAATCTCTTCAAACAATGTTAATGAAGCCTTTGTTTAAGTGCATTTTTTCCCATTTAAACTAAAGAATGTTCCTTTTCCTTCTCTTCTCTGTAAATTAATGGCATCTCCATTGCACAACCACAAAAAAAATTAGACAAAGGAAATTCTGGGGGGGAGAAACACTTCAGATTTAATCCAGTGTTTACTTTATTGTGGAAACTATTCTCCCACGAGAAAGACACAGGCATAGTATTAGTTTAATTTCAGTCTGAAAATAATGGTTTTAGCAGCCTGTACTGATCAGATGCAATGGTTTGAAGTTCATTATTTTTTGTTCTGAAGCCACCCTGCTGTTCTTACCAACTGAAAAGCAGGTCAGAACCAAGCTTTTTTAATTAGTTAGGAAGCCAGGTGATGTTTGAGAACATTGCTAATCAGTTTCTAACTACACACCATTCTCCATCAGAATTAAGTTGACAATAGGACTTCAAATTAAATATACAGAATGCAATATTTTTAAAATGCTTATTCTAACAAAGAGGCATGAAGTGTAGAATTACAATTAAAATAAATTCAGGATAAAGGCTATATATATATATATGCTTTGTTTGGGGCTTGTCTGAGGAGTGTCTATAACTAACTCTGAGCCTGCACAATTACATTACAACTTTTTATGTCATACAGTGTGTTTTAAATGAAATCATAAATAAAATCCCAAACTATGAGCCTAATATTGGGAGCTGCTGAGTATACATATTTCCCATTCCCTTTAGAAGGATCAGACTTTCAGCCAATAGATATTTTCAAAACTTTCCTGCACTCTACATGCTTCTGAGCTGTCATCCTGTAATCTTTGATACATGAATGAAATGTTATTGCTTACTCAGAATTTAGACGGCCAGTAGTAAAACAGAAGGGAAATTATCATGTCTCCTACACTTTTTTCTGCTGCCCCATTTTACTGTGTCATACTAGCCACTGTACTCAGAAATGTCAGTTTTAACTAACTTTAACTAAACTTTATTTCCAAGTAGAGTACAGTTGATACTATTCTCAGTGAGAAGTGTTCCTAACCTTATGAACTCTTAGACTTCTCTACAGAGCAAAATGGGGTAGCAGACTTTTAAGATCTGTTTTGAAATATTAGGAAAAAGTACAGTAACTAGGGGCTTTGTTCATCAGAAATTAGGTTTCCTTAGATGCAGTAACTTCACAGACTTCTACACTTTCGCTCCCAGTGAAACCAATGCGCTAGGCTTTTGCTTTCAAATATGATCATTGTACCCAAACACTCCCTCTTAGAAAGTCTGGACCAGCTGCCTCATCTGAAGTTAACCATCAGTGATTGTCAGGTTTCAGTTAGCATGCTGAGAGAGCCAATTTGTATAGTGAAGAAGGGAGGTCTCCTGTCATTCAAAGTGTTTTTCAATAAGCATAGATGCATTTTAATTAAGATTAAAAATGAAAAAAAGTACTCAGTGGGATACTAACTGCTATAGTAAAAGGGCAAGTCTCTTCTCCCCCTGCTAATGAAAATTAACTAGGTAAAAATACTTTTTTTACTGGAATTTTTGCTGTTTGGTTTCAAGGCCAATTTTCTTTTTAACAGCAGACTAAACAGCTAGAACCATAATCTTTTATAGCTATTAGACTAGACGCTGCAGAAGATTATGCATGTGCTTAACTTTAAACACATGATTAGTCGCATTGACTGTAATAGGTCTGTTCACATATGATATGTCTACACAGCAACTACACACTGTGGTTGGCCTGTGCTAGCTGACTCAGGCTCACAAAGCTCAGGTTGTGGGGCTATTTCATTGCTGTGTACATGGATGGACTCAGTCTGGAGCCTGGTATATAGGACCCTGTAAGGTGGGAGGGTCCCAGACCTTGGGCTGCAGCCCAAACCCAGAAGTCTACAAACACCACAATGAAACAGCCCCACAGTCCGAGCCCCGCAAGCCTGAGTCAGCTGACACAGGTTAGCCACAGGCTTTTCTTTGCATAGACAAAATCATAGTTAAAGAAAAACTTTGTAGGATCAAGGCCTTCATGTTTACTGCTCAGTTTTCCTTTTTGTAAAATAAGGAAAGTAATACTTACAGACCTAACTTTGCCTATCTGTGGTGGCTATTTACTACCAAAACCAACCAACCAAACAAAAAACAGATTGTTTTTAGCTAGTTAGTTAATCTGGGAAACAAACTTTATAACTCTTTAAAACAGAGAACTCAAGGGAAGTGACTTGGACATAGATATTCCTTTGGGTGATGGGCTTTGTGAACTAAAAAGCCATCCTTGAATCATGCTTTGGTCTGGTAAATGGACAAAGTGTCATTGGACCGCCATTCAACACATCAGATACAAAGGGAGAGTTGGGGTTAAAATTCAGATGTTCCCAGATTCCAGTCCCTCCTGTATACCTCCTGTATAGTTTATAGACATTACCAATGTGTCCAATTAACTTTTTCTGGCAGATTGTATGCAACACTCTATTTTTTTTACATAGTATCAAATTGCATGTTATTCTTTGAAAATCTTGTATATGAGTAAGGGGTCACAACTATGTAATGCAGCAATTTATTTAAAACTGAGGCCATATAACCTCTGTTCATAGGATTACACACTCAAGGCCCTGGGCACATTGGATCAAACTGAACCTAAGTTCTGTAGCAAGACCTGTGTTTTAAGTGTCACTTTGGTATGAATTCTATAGCATCTTGGTTATACTGAAGGAAAATCAGTTCATTTATAATACATTTTTATTTAATTAAATATTAAACTGTTTAATACCACCAATACAGTAATCTTGGTTATTCATTTTTACTTTAAAAACAATTAATTTCATGCTGCCAAAATTGTCTGTTTGACACAAGTTTTTTGTATTTGCAAAGCATGAGTGCAGTGAGGATGTTGTAAGGACTCAAGAGAACCTGGAGGTTTTGGCAGCTAAGAAGTTTTATAATTTTGGAAACTTGGGAAGCGTAGGAGGCCATTTAGGTTTTTGGCAGTTGGGGTTCTAGGCAATGGAAAAGATCTATATTTCCCTTTACCTTCATCTTGTGGGCAAGGCTGGATGGGACTTGAGTTTAGGGATTTTAAGCTCCTAAATGTCTGTTGTAGCAACCTTTGGAAACAACTGATTGTTTCCTTTACCCTGACTTCCCTCTGCATCCCACAACAATGGATAAAGCCAGCTGAACAATATTGACATATACATTCATCATAGAATCATAGGACTCAAAGGGATCTCGTATTATCTAGATCATTCCTGATAGGTGTTGTCTAACCTGCACTTAAAACTCTCCAATGATGGAGATTCCACAACCCCCCTAGGCAATTTATTGGGTGAACATTGTCATTTTTTCTTAAATACTTTATTCAATTAATATATATTTTGTGGTATTTGGTTAGATGTGTGGTTGTTAGAATATTTTTTTTTCACCAAGACCACCAGTATTTGTGGAATAAATTATCAGATGATATTTTTGTGGTATTCTACATTATTTAAAAAGCAGCCTTCCTTTTAGTTGGACACCCCACAGAAAGACCAAGAACAACTACAGTCCCTGAACTTGGGGCAACTCAGAGACTGCATCTTCTATTCACCCTTGGGAGCACACAATGATCCAAAGAGTATGGGAAGACCAGGCCATGCCTAAAGATTAGTTCATTTTGTGTCCTTCCACTGCACATAAGGGAGAAAGAAGGTTGACTGTACAGAGGATTTGAAAAAGTTGTGTGGTCTAGTACACTAAGCATAAAACTGGACTCCAGGGATTCTGATTTCTAGCCCTAGTTCCGTCACTGACACCTGGTGCTTTCTGTCTCAGTTTCCATCTCTGTAATTTGAGATAAGTCTTACATAGTTGCCTTGGAGAGGTGCTGTGTGGATTGATTAGTTAGAACAAAAGTAGGTGTCCAGAGACCATCCAAACCCTTGCTTTAGTAGTAGCCATTAGAGTCAGTGACTCTTTTCATGCAATAGGGACACAATCATTGACTTGCTCCCCTCCTACAGCAGCAGCCCAGAAATGCACACTGAGAATTTTAGGAAAAGATTGCGCCTTCCTGATGCACTTTCCCTCACCAGAGCTCTCTTGTTCCTGAATTACAACATTGAAAATGATATTGAGATTTTTCAAGAGCAGATTTCAAAGTAAACCTATCATTTAAGTCCTTGGAGTCACTTTACTCACAGATCTGGTGTGTTTCACTGCTTGCAGACTCAGGTAGACAATTATACATAGGTTTACATTTATTTTGCATTTGGAACATTTTTGTTTTAGAGCCACAAGGAATCTTCTACACATGTTATGGCAGAGGTTTGATTCAATGGGATCAAGACAAACACATTGTCCTGGTCATAGGCACTTAATGATTTAAAATTCTACTACATTTTGATGGCAGCTTTGCTTCTGATAGACCTATTCCATAAATCAAATTATGCAAAACCATTAAGAAAACAAAACATGGACCAGTAGTTTATTCCTATGTGCTATATAATACTTCAAAAGTAATTATCTATGTGATCATTAATTATGAATAGATCAGCTTGCCAGTGCCATGTTTATTCTGTTTTAAGCCATTTACTGTTATATTAAACAATTTAAGCCTGTCCAATTTAATGGAATTCTTTATGTTGTGCTGCAGATGCTATCAAAGGAATCCTGTGAGGAACTCAGTTGGTGCCTGCCTGCTACATCTAGGCAATGTACATGCAGATTGAGGAGTGCGTTCAAGTGAGGCTGAGTCATGGAAGCACATTATTATTTCTCACCCAATGTTTGCCTGTGGTAGGGAAAAACTAACAAACAAACACAAAGAAACAAACAACAACAACAACAACAATGAACAACCCCCTACATTTTCTGATGGAGAATTCTGATGAATAACTGACCTAACAAAGAAAAACCCAAAAGAAGACATTGTAAAATTGAAATAGCTTTCCAAAGTGGGGTGTATGTGGGAGGGAAGATGTATACATGTTTATATTCTCTACCAAATATGGAGAGGGGAAGGGGGAGCATAAACATTTTGCCCTGCAATTATTTTGTTGGGAGCAAGAGGAACCCACAGATCTAAGGGCAACCCCTAAAGACATTTATGGGCAGATCCTATAACTCAACACCAGCTCTGAAGCCCTATAGTACCCAGGCAGCACAGCACCACTTAAGTAATGCTTTCCAGGACAGTCCTTCTATACCTTTATGAGGGTGGGGCAGAGCAAAAGAGAATGCAGCTTCAGTTTTCATGAGATTTTTTTTAGATGCCCTGTATAGTTTCAAGAAGCACAATTCATGTTCCAAGATCCGTCTTCTCTTTTACTCCATGTAAGGATCTGCAGGATCCATGAAAGGTTGGGTGAGTGCATTGTTCCAGAGGCAAATGATGCCCATCCTGAAATTACGCACACAGGCTTTTTGCATTGTAAAGTGAGACCTGCATACCATGGGTCTTCTCTATATGCATATCCTGGAGGAATGAGTCCCTTCTCCCTCTAGCATTATCCAAAACACAGCATGGGTTGAGAACAAAGATTAACTGCAGTCAGAATCCTAAATTATTACCTACATGTCAGCTTTGCATTAGGAAGTTAACATTGCCCATATACTTTACATTATATTCTTCCAGTAACTAAAGTGATTGCATAACTATTGTATGGAATTTAAATATTTCAGGCCTGGGCTACACTGGAGGGCGTGAGGGATCGATCTAAGCTACGCAACTTCAGCTATGTGAATAACGTAGCTGAAGTCGACGTACTTAGACCTATTCACCACGGTGTCTTCACTGCAGTGAGCCAACTGCTCTGAAACTCCCCCGTCGACTCCACCTGCACCTCTTGCGGCGGTGGAGTACAGGAGTCGACAGGAGAGTGCTCGGGGATCCATTTATCGCATCTAAACTAGACACGATAAATCAACCCCTGCTGGATCAATCGCAGGCGATCCGGTGGGTAGTGTAGACATACCCTCAGGCAATTTGAAAGTAAGGTGACTGAATTAACCTACTCCCCTTCTTCCTCCATGGGCTTCAGACAGATTCTCTTTATTATGAGGAACATTTGCTTCCTAAGAAAACAAATGTTTAGTTATTGGTATTCAGGCTCTTTATGAAAAGTTACAAGTGTGCTGAATGAGCCATACTGGAGGAATGCTGAAAGCTTTAGGGAATGATGTAATCATCTGTATTCCTTTCTCACCTACTGCAAACCTCTTGAGTCTTTTATGCAGCTGGATCCAAATTCTGAGTCCCTTATTTTGGTCAGGACCCCATAAATATGTACAAATAATAAGTTTAATACTCTAGTTACTTTGTGCATTGTCTTTACTACCCTGCCCACCCAGACATCAGGAACAAAGGTCATATGGTATAATCAATGCTGTTCCTTGATCTTGTGTGATCCACTAGTTTTTTAACAATAAATGTGTCCCAGTGAGTATAGAACCACACCCTTTTTCTTTCAGTGAAACTCGTTAATGTTCAGATTTGTGTGAGCTGTTGCTGAACAATTACTGAACTTACAGTGTGCCTATCTAGTGCTTAGTCCTACTCCTTCTGAAGTCAATGAAAGTTTGCCATTGACTTGAGAGCAGAATCAGACCCATTGCCACATTGAATTCATTACTTAGTAAATGGTTTTGGAAAACTATGAGCATAGGAAACTGTTAACAAGTTCTATTAGAGAGATGCAGCAGATCACCAGACATTTTCATGCTTTTATAGCAGCCTTTCAAAGAATGGGAAACAAAGGCTGAAGGCTAAAGCTTGGCCTCTCCCTTTAGTCTGTTTCACTCAAAAAAGTGTGTGCTTTCTCTTGTCTTTCCTTTTTTTCTTCTTCCTGGGGAAGTGAATTCTCACCCAATTCCTTCTGCTATAGAATGCTTAACAGGACAAGGATCTGACAGTAAGATGTTGATAAATCTGTAAAAGCTTCAGAATGGTGCTTACCAGTTGTAGAAATAAGTGTTCTGTGAGGCCTCAGCAGAATTACCATAGCATGGTAAATCATAAGGAAATCTGGATAACATGCATGTGAAAGTCTGGATAATCCTGTGAAACCAGCCTCCAGATCGTTTATGTTTCATCACTGTCCTGTAATCTATTAACATTGTACAGCTGGGGGGGGGGGGAATAAACAGCAGCAGCAACTATTACAGATTTTAAAGGTTCTAGGAAAATCAGAATTGTCAGAACTTTTACAAGAAAAAAAATTAAAGAAATGTTCAAAGAAATAAAAACACATGCAAATGTCAGTTCCTATCCATGTTATCCTCAACACAAAAGATCCAGATTTTCACAGTGTTTTTTCTTTGTATGGTACATGACTACATTCTGTAGCTTGAGAAACTTAGAGCCCTGTTCACAGTTGCCTTGCAGCTTGTAGTCATTTATACTTGAACAAATTGGGAGTAATCTATTCTGATTTGGTAGTGTTTTACAACAGAGCTGATAAATTAGGGTCTATACATTTGCCTTAGCCTCTAGGCACCACATTGTGCATTTAAAAAATAATCACTAAAAGTTTTCAACTACAGTACTAGTCTTTGTAAGCATAGGCCAGTTAAAAATAAAACAAAATTAAAACAAACAAAACGTTTTGTATATGTCACATCAGGGTTCGTGATAGGATATATCACCATCCCCTAAATCGTCAGTTTACAGCTTTGATGTCCTTTAATCCTGTGTTTACAAAGAACCAACAAGTTTGCTCCATATGGTATATCTGTTAAAAACAGTTTTCTCCAATCTTGTAAATATTCAAATCTTACATTCTGTAAAAATCTCTCTGCTCTTAAAGTTTTAATTTCCCCCCTCCAAGCACAAAGGATCTTTACAAATTGAATTAAATATCTGACCCTGTTCCACTTACTTGGTTTTCAGTTTTTCTCATTCAAAAGCAAATGCAAAACTGCATGAGTGAGGACACCATCTAAATTGTGTTCTTTATAATGGTTGAGTGGAGCCAGATACATTGGAGCTCCTTTAACAAATTTCAAACTATTTAGTACACTTACCAATTGAAATACCTCTATTATTTTTAAACATGTTTCAAATCCTCCTCTGTTTTATTGACGTGTTAGGAGAAATGCATAAGACAAAGATGTTCAGTATCCATATGCATAAGGAAAATGAACCATGACTGCTATGCTGATGAAAATAGATCTCTCTAGCATATGTTATGGATATGGATAGCATTTCACTATCATGGATCTTCAGAAGCGATGACCAAGCCTCCCATATGGTTGCTACTATAATGTGGTATGGGCAGCAGTTCCAAACCCACCATTCTAAGTACTAGGACAAGGCATAAACCAATAAAGGTATCGAAAACAGACCACTCCTATAATATTGAAACTTTGGGACACTGAAGAATAATTACAAACAGATTCCATTCAAGGACACTATGAATTTTAGGTGAAGGGTCTGGTTGATTCTTATATGCTCCTAACCAGTTAACTCTTTCTTAATTTATTTTATTTTCCCAAATCAAGATGCAATGCATTAAGACAAACAGAAACTATTTTCCTCTCTGTTCATGCATGTAACTCTCATTGGTGTTAATGGAAGATGCAGATACTGTGCAAACAGACCCCCCAAAGAGAAGAAAATGTGTCAAACTTGGATATCAGCAAGAAAAGAGACATCAAGTTTCTCTTTAATGATAATCATGTGATAAGCTTTGTTAATTTGCTCCTCTAGCCTCATAATAAGTTAACAGTTCAGGAAGTGCAATCTGGTTGGAAAGTAACCCCTGAGGGAGGTTATACCGTTACATTATCTGAAAATGTAAGAATAAACACTTTATTGTCAATTTGAATTCTTTCTGTGTAGTTTAACACATTTCTAATCTAATTGAGAAAACAAAGGAGTCGTAAAAAATCCAAGAATGGCTACATACTACCTACTGTAAAATGTCCCACAAATACGTATATCATCTGATGCTATATAACACAAAGCTTCAAAAGTAGAAATATGAGAAAAAATATTGCCTCTAGCACCTGTATAGTGGACTCTACCTTTATGCAAAGAATCATAGAAGTGTAGAGTTGGAAGGGACCATGAGAAGTCCTCAAGTTCTGCCCCTTATACTGAGCCAGGACCAAATAAACCTAGACCAAGTAAATCTAGACCATTATGGACCATAACTAACCTTATAGTTAGAAGAATTTTTCCTAATATCTAACCTAAATCTCCTTGTTGCAGATTAACATTACTTCTTGTTCTACCTTCAGTGGACATGGAGAACAATTGATCACAGTCCTCTTTATAGCATCCCATAACATATTGAAGGCAATTATCAGGTCATACCTCAGTCTTTTTTTCTCAATATTAAATGTGACTAAACCTTTCATTATTTTTGTTGCTCTCCTATGGACTCTCTCCAATCTGTCCACATCTTTCCTAAAGAGTGGCACCCAGAATGGGATATGGTACTCCAGCTGAGGCCTCACTAATACTGAGTAGGATGGGACAATTACCTCCCATGACTTATATACAACATTTGAATACCCGTAAGCACCATATTGTTGTGCTAAGATAACACATGTTCACAGCACAACATAGTATCATGGGGCTGTACAACTAATAAGCACCTCTTATAGGTACTAAAGCCACTTTCACTTTTAAAGTGAAATTAAAAATAGATACAAATGGCTGGACATAATATTTGGATTTCTGGGCCAAAGTAGAGACAGAGATAAAAGATCTATTACAGGGGTCAGCAACATTCGGCACGCGGCTTGCCAGGGTAAGCACCCTGGCGGGCTGGGCCAGTTTTATTTACCTGCTGATGCAGCAGATTCGGACGATCGAGGCCCCCACTAGCCGCAGTTCACTGTCCCGGGCCAATGGGGGTGGCAAGAAGCCTCAGCCAGCACATCGCTCGCCCGCGCCGCTTCTAGCCGCCCCCATTGGCCCGGGACGGTGAACCGCGGCCAGTAGGGGCCGCGATCGGGTGAACCTGCCACGTCAGCAGGTAAATAAAACTGGCCCGGCCTGCCAGGGTCCTTACCCTGGCGAGCCGCGTGCCGAACATTACCGACCCCTGATCTATTATGTCTCCCAAATTTTCTTTATATAAATATGGAACATAGGGCTCAATCATGCACCACTGAGGTCAGTGGTAGTTTTGCCATTGAGTTCAATGGGAACAGGATCAGAAACATTGTTCCTAGGGAGAAGGCATACATGGTATTCAATTTAAGTTACACCTTTATTGTAGCCCAAAGACTGATAAGAAGCAGGTAAGAAAAGCTATAAGAAATCAGTGACCAAATGAAAAGGAATGCCACAAAAAGAGGAGAAAACTATTAAAATTTGAATGGCTTTTTCAAAATGCTGGTTACAGCCTCAGTGCCTATAGGGCGATGCTGTTTCACACTCAGATTAACCTTTATACAATTCCTTATCCTTGGCATCAGAAAATGAAAAGTGCAATCAAATCTAAAATGGAGACATAGCAAATGTTAGTGATTTCACTAGAAGAAGAATGTGAATCTAGAGTTGGTAAAAAAAAAGGGGGGGGGTAGTTTCTGTCACCAAAAATTGTGAACATTTTCAGTTTCTTGAAAATTTTCATGAAAAAAAAAATAGAAGTGTCTGATTCTTTAACAAAAAGCAAAACTGGAATAATTTTCAGGTTTGAAAACACATTTTTTATTGGATTTCACTTTTAGGTTGTTTTTTTCTCCTTTCTCACCTTTTTTTTTCTTCATCCCTCCCCATTGTTCTTGTTTACCCATTTCTATTCCCCTCTTTTTTTCCATTTGCCACTGAAGAAGTTGGGAGGAGGGAGGAAATAAGGAGAAAAGGGGGCAATGGAAACTGTCCTTGCCTGCCTTCCTGATGTTTTCTTAGGAACATAGGGCGTAGGACAAAAGTGACCTCCAGGGTCATTGAGTCCAGTCAAACTTGTCAAATAATTCTGTTCATAAACTTATCACATTTCATCTTAAAACTAGTTAGGTTGTTTGCCCCCACTACTGTTCCAGAACTTCCCTCTTCTGGTGGTTAAAATTTTTCAAATTTCCAGCCTAAATTTGCTTATGGCCACTTTATGCCTATTTCTTCTTGCGTTAAAACAGTCCTTCAGCTTAAATCACTTTTGTCCTTTCCTGGATTTTACCCTCTGAAATATTTATAGAGACCAATCATATCCCCTCAGCCTTCATGCTTCTATGTTAAACAAACTTAGCTCTCTTAGTCTCCTTTCATAAAATAGGCTCTCCATTACCTCAATCATCTTAGTAAGCCCTTTGTCACAGATCCAGTCAAATGCCCCAGCTGTCCACCCACTGGACTATTGTGAAGGGATCAAGCTGCTGGATATGACTGTCCTAATATTGAGGTTCCTAGGCACACTCTCGAGGGCTGGACACAGATCTTTTGTCTAGAACCCCATTCAGCGCTGAAGCCCACTGTCCAGCTTCTTAGCTCCTTGGTGCAGTGCTGATTCTTCAGGTTCCCCTGTGGCTTGAACATACCATCTTCCAAAACTCTATCCCAGGTGAGAGCTGTCTGTTTTACCATTTAACTCTCTCAGGAGGCGCATGGTTATTGTGAAGCAGGTAACACACCAAGACACTTAGCATATTATTGCTCTTTTACTTAATTACATAATGCACAAGAGAGTGCCAATTGTTTAGAAGACAACCATCCTAACTACAATGCCCTTTAATAGCTCACCTTTCTTTGTGTGCCTTGGGGAAGCCAACTGGGCTCTGGAAGGCAGGCAAGGACAGTTTCCATTGCCTCACATAGGCTGTTGTATGACAAGTGGCTTCTTCCTCATGGAGTCTCCTTCCCTTGCTTGCCCTTTCCTCCTGTTAAACTGGAGGAAAATGGCCAAAAATCCAGATAGATCAGCTCCTCCACCTTTATAATGTTTAGCCTCCTTTGTCAAGTGACCCCCTTGCCAACTTCAATGGCTGATCCAAAAACTCTGCCGGGAAAGTTTCTTTGCTTAGGTGACCTCTCCCCTGCTAAACTACTTCTCCTGGCTGGAACCCAGTCTATTGTTTAGAGCTATTCCGTTTTGATGAGAGTTTTCATAGTAAAACTTTATAACTTCATAATGTCAACCAGAATTCATAGATTTGTACAGACTGATTCCCAAATCACGGTATCCTTTCCTAGCCCTGTTCCAATAAGAATTCATGTTTCTTGAATATGGGTGGCCAAATCTGTACACAGTATTCCAGAACAGTTTTTACCAGTACCTTGTACAATAGCATTAATTCTTCTCTTTTGCTACTGGAAATACCTTACTTCATCGTTGGTTCACATTTGCCTTTTTTTCCTGGCCACATCAAACTGGTGGCTCATAGTCATCCTGTGATCAACTAACAAAACTAAGTTTTTTCTCCTTATCTGATTGATCAGCCCCCAGCTAATTGCAGGAATTGTTGTTACTAGTCCCTAAATCCATAACTCTCCACTTGTACTGTTACATTTCATCCCATTTGTATCACTCCAGTCCTCAAGGTCATCCAATTCTTCCTGTATAATATTCGGATCCTCCCCTGTGTTGATGATGCCTCCCAACATTGTATCATTTCATTAGTACATTCCTACTTTTTGTGCCAAGTTCATTAATGAAAATACTAATAAAATCAGTCTCAAGACAAATCCTTGAATAATTCCACTAGTAATCTCCCAGCAGCCCAATAATTGTCCTTTCAGCACAACCTGTTGTCATCTACAGCATTTCCCATGTGTAAAAAAATTAGTAATCTTATCGAAGAAAGATATCAGGTTAGTCTGGCATGATCTATATTTGGTAAACCCATCCTGAATTTATCCCATCTTCTGTTTATCTCCATGTCTTTAATTATTCTTTCCCTCAAAATTTGTTCTAAAGCCCTGCATATTATTGAGGTCACACTAATGTGTCTTTAGTTTCCTGTATCACTTTTTTCCCCTTTTCTTAAAAATAGGTATGATTGTTGCTATTCGCCAGTCATAGGTATTATCCGCAAATAGATAGATTTATTAAAAAGCCTTGCATATGGACTTGTAATATCATGTGCCAGTTACTTCAGTATTCTGGGATGGAGATTATCTGGTCTATCCCTTCCCTTGCCCCCTATTTGAGCACTTGAAGCTTTTAGAGTTTAGCTTCCACCTTGAATGTAGTGATTTTCATTTCTATACATTTATTCCTATTAGCCATCCTGCCATTGCCCCCATATTTTACATTATCATTCTTATTGAGAACTGAAGCAAAGTATTCATTTAGTTTCTGGACCAAACTTAGTTTATCCTTAATTTCTTCCTTATGCTTTCTATATAACAGCCCCCTTTCTTCTTTTCTTGTTCTTTTTATTTATATGAGCCCTAAGACCATTCTACTATTTGTTTTAATTTCCTTTGCAAGATCTAACACAGCTTGACCTTTGGCAATTTTAACTTTATCCCTGCACATTCTGACCCCTAAAACATAGCTTTCTTTGCTGATCAATCCCTTTTTCCATTCCTTGTAGTATTTTTGCTTACTCCTAATATCCCTTTTGAAGTGATTATTCATTCAGTTAGGTCTGGAGCCTTTCCCTATCTGAAGCCCTAAGATAACTTCTTTTTTTGTGCCTTGTTTGGGATGCAAATTCCAGATCGATTTTTAACCTTTGACTTAAAAATTCCAAGTCTCCTCCACATTCAAGTCTCAGAGATTTTCATTTCAGCTGACACGATTAACTAGCTCATTTAATTTATTAAAATCTGCCCCTTTGAAATTTAAAACCTTAGTTTACCTACATGTTTTTGATGATCCTTCCCTTTAATTTAATCTGAATCAATTCATGATCACTCTATCCGAGTTTGTTTTCTATGACTAGCTCTTCTATATTTTACTCACCATTTACTAAAACCAAATCTACAAGAGCATTCAGTGAAGAAATCTGTTGGCCATCATATCTAGGAATAACTGGGCCCTACTATCATTAGTAGCAACTTTTCTCCAATCTATATCTGGGAAGTTAACATATTTTTTGGATATTAGGTTTTTTTTAATTGGAACATTTTGAAAAAATAGAAAATGTTCATGGGAATTATCATTTGTGACAAAATTATCATTTGTGACATTTTTTGGTCAAATAAAATTTTTGAATAAAAATTTTCAAGAAGCCCTTGAAAATAAATAAATTGGACAAGTCCATGGCAGCATGAACCAAAAATATAAATATCTACATACACTGATAGAAAGGAGAAGGGTGGAAAGGTGGGCATGTGATGGGAGCGTAGTCCAAAGAACGATAAGTGTATGGGTGAATGTCCATTGTGATGTTCGGAGGCTGAGGAACTGAAGGCTTCTCCTACTGGGGGTAGGGGTGTTAGGAGGAATTTTCTAGCTCACTATGGAAGCACTTCTCGCTGGCCTGGCTTTATCACAGCTTGGAGCATGGCTTGTGGATGCAGTGGTGTGTGGACAGTAGAGTGATAGCAGGACTTACATTTACCCACACTTCCTGTTGTAGCTGCTGCTGTAATTTCAACTCAGACTTCTCTGGTCTAATTCTGTCTAGGTCTCCCCATATTGCTGGCTCTTTCAGTTCAGATGAGAAGTACACTTTAGCCTATAAATGATATGATGCTACTGAGATCTATCAAAATGAGGAAGGAGAAAAACACCTACTCCTCTCATCTTTTTACAGTTAGAAGTTATAGTGACTTCATTTTTCTTGGTCAGAAACTCCTCATAACCCCATATAGAGATGCTTGCAATTTTTTTTGTTCAGAACTAACTCTGTAAATAGACAGAATTAAGGTTTTTTGACATTTTAAGTGACCTGCTAAGTGTCTCCTGAATTATGGTTAGACACCTTGCAGCTCCACTGTGACATCTCATTTGATGTTAATCACTGTAACCATGGCAAAGTGGAACCACTATAACTTTCTCCTTAACACTCATCATACCACAAAAACAAATTGCTATTAAGGGTTGTTTCAGAGGTGGGTCAAGAGTTAAATCATATCTTTGGTTGATTCTTAAGAAAGCAAAACAAAGCTCTAAAATGTTATTTTTTCGTAATACACAAAAATAGCAAGCAGAATTTGAACCTGTTTGAGTGCAAGTAGGGTGTTACGTTTACTTGGTGATATTTTTATATAGGAACATGCCATCCTGTATCAGACCAATAGCCCACTTCTGACACTGGCTAGTATCAAATGCTTAGCATAGGTACAGGCAACCATATAGTGGACTATTCTAGAATAGCTTACCCAAAGGGAATGTTTCTTCTCATACCTTTTAAAATCTTTCTTATATGAATGCAATACTTATATATTTTTTAAAAGTGTCACCAGATAATTAACCCTAGGTAGTAATGAAGTATTCCTCTTATCTATAAGACAGGTACAAAACAGGGCAACAGCAGTTCTTACACAATGTTTCTCCAGTTCATCTCCCCCTTCCTCCCCCCCTCAATCTGCAGGTGCCTTCTCTAGAGTTAAAAGAGTAATATAAACCCTAGTCAAACAAAGCACCTGAGTACTACATAGTCCCATTGACTTCAATATCTATATACTTACTGCTATTTAGCCATAGCATATGCAATATCTATCTATCTATCTATCTATCTATCTATATGCCTCTTAGATAAATTTAAGGTTTTTAGCCTGTTCATAAAAACAAATAGGAAAGTTGCCAGTGAAATTTCAAGAAGAGTCTTTTAATTTTAAGTATTTAATAAAGAAGAAGAGAGGAAAATAAACCATCATGGTTGTATAACTATAATGTGATTCAAATAAACACCTTCACTGTATGTTGACATAGTAATACATTACCCATTTATGAAACACTTCTTTTTTCAGTCATAAAACTGCCATTTTGAGTCTGTGAATTAATTTACAGAAACGTTACAAAAGACAGAGCAAGAGAGAATTTGTTTTTTGTTAAGACTTTTTATTAAGACCTCCCTCCCTCCCCCACAACATTGATAGGATCTTCTAAATAAAAGAGAACATGACAAAATATATAAGAAACTCAATATTCAGATAATGGCTTGGTCTCCATGAGAATCTGATGGAAACAGAATAAATTCTTTTGTGAATGGCTTGAACTAGAGCTGATTGATTAGGAGTGACTCAGAATCTTTTAAATCAAGAGCAGTAAATATAGGTAAGGTGAGGTAAAGCCATTCTAATAAGTTACATTTAGCCCTTCTGTATGAGCACTTTTCTTCAGCTCTCCTCTGAAAAATGACCACGTGTGCGACTCCAATAGTGGTAACAATGGTGGAAGCACTCATTTAGATGGGGATTGCCGTGTATTTTAACTGCAGTGGCCTCTAGCCCTAGTAAAACATTGATGGCCAGTTTAAACTCATATTACCACAGATGCTACCATCAAGGGAGCAGTGTTGGTGATAGTGTTATGGTGGAAAATTTGAACTAAAATGACATTTTAGCCACAGGCTCCTGATCCCAGGCTTCTTGAAGTAATTGGGTTTCTTGAAAATAATTTAAATGATTACTAGGTCAGGGTCTTAGTTTATTTCCTTTTCTTTGAGTCTTTACAAGATTTATTCAAGGAGGTTGAATTTTTCATTAGAGCTTGATCCTTATTCCAGTACACCTCTGTGATTTAATGGCAGGATGTTAGCTCTAAGAGCCTCTTTCCTTTGAAGTTTCCCCTCTCACAGTTTTAGCTGCATAATTTCCTTGAAAAACATTATTTGCGCCCTCCCTGCATTCACAGAAGCATCTGGTAGTCCAACCTACATACTCTGTGCCTCTCCTGAGTTTAGTCTGCAAAGTTTTGAATCTCGTGTTCATTCTAGTTAGTCTAAATCAGCTGTTAGATGTCTAAGCTAACCTAGTAGTTCATCTCATAAACTTTGAGAGAACATACAATTTTGATATTGAATAAGCATAATAACTGTATAATGTTCATATGCTTAAAGAAAATAGCCTTTGTATTTCTCAGATTTCCCGTGTGTGTATGTGTGTGTAAATTTTAAAGAGGTACCTAATGTTTTTTTTTAAAAGCTACATTTTTATTTCCAGAAGACACTGAAGCTTGATTTACAATAGGAAATTAGGTCAGTATAACTAGTTCACTCATGGGTGTGAAAAATCCACACCCCGATGATAAAGTTAAACTGACCTAACCCCCAGTGTAGACAGAGGTAGGTCACCAGGAGAAATTTCCCTTCAATCTAGCTACCGCCTCTTGGGGAGGTGGATTACCTACATTGATGGGAGAAGTCCTCCCGTTGGCATAGTTAGTGTCTTCATTAAAGCATTGCAGCTGCACTGCTGAAGTGTTCTAAGTATAGATAAACCCTAAATCTTTCTTCCCTCCTAGTTTTCAGGCAGGATTTTCACCCACAGCACTCTTACATATACCTAGAGATTGTAGAAACTACATATTTGTTTCTCTGCCCCAGAGCTGTGAGAATGTAGTAAAACCCATCCGGCAGGCAAATAAGAATATTTTTGTGTTTGGTATTGTTAAATGTTATTCAAGATCATTATTAGATTTGCCACTCTAGTGCAAAGTTAATTAGAGTCAATAAATACTGAACTGAGAGAGAAAAGGCCAGAAAGAGAAAACATGATTGTTATTACCCACCCTAAATAAGGATAATATTCTGCTACTGGATTGGTAGAAGTTAGGAGAATAGTAAAGCTTGGACTATCATATCAGAGGGGGGAAAAATCAAATAACTATCATTAATTTCCTTTAATGGCATTTTCCAGCCTATTGTTTTCTCTGCACATTCATACAAGTGATGTTTTCTTCCAAAGAATGTTTTCAGGAAAACAAAAATATCTCAAATACTCATCAAATAAATTATTTGCTATAAATAGTTTGCCCAGCCCTAAAAGATGGCATAACGCTGTGTATGTCTGACAATGATGAGTCTTGGTTTTGTATTTGATTGACTTGAAGAACAGGGATCACACACGCACAATTGGCTCAAAGTTTGAACCAAAGCTACTAGTCTTTCTTTCCTAATCCACAGGCTCTTAGTCACTACTGGCTTCTTTCCTCTTTTCTGACAACTTAGTAGATATTGATTTGGCTTCATTTAAGTGGTATTACTTATTTCAGTTCTTTATTCCATATTGACTATTATAGGGAGTCTGTGCTGTGACATGATGGATCCTGCTCTCAAGTGGGATTCAGGAGAACTAGGTTATATTCCTAGCTGTACTGTTGTACGGCCATGTGACCTTTGGCAAGTCACGTCTCCTCTCTTTTCCTCAGTTTCTCTGTATATAAAATAGGGATAATGCTACAATACCTTGCAAAGTGCTCTGAAAACCAATGAAAAGAAAATAAGTATTGTGAAAGATACGATGAACCCAGGCCTATCTTTGAGAGTATTGTATTACCTTTATACCTGTTATCTGCATTTTTGTGAGCCAAACCTTGGAAGCATGGAAACTTCAAAAGACTGTTATACTGAGATATGCCAGATGCCATAGGCATGTAGAATATTCAGGGACTTTGGTATCAACAAGTGTTATATGTATGTTAGTGTTCCTGATTTACTGGCTTACTGTGTGAGGTACCTCTGGAATCAGGAGTCACTGGGGATGATTAATGCAATGCCCTTAATACTGGTTATGCACATACCAACCCTTAGAAGTTTCACTTCCTGTTGAAAGGGGTTTTGAGTGATTTTAACTGTTTCGGGAGGCCTGGGGGAATACAAAAGCCACACAATTGTACAAAGCATCAGATTAACATGACTGAAAGGTCCCTCAGTTTGATCTAACAAATGAACCTTTATCCAAGAGAGCAAACCCTGCTGAAGTGTTTGAAGGACTGGAACCTGCAAGAGTCTCTGTGTAGAAGATTGGGGGGCACCTGGTAAGCTTACTCAAAGTGTATAGACTGCTTATTGTTTTATTATATATTGCTTCTGTAAGGCTTTTGTCCCAAATAATTCTCCTTCTCTTTATGAAGGATGTCTGGTCTGTATCCACTATCTCAATCCCCTGGAGAAAGAAAATGAAACTGCAGGCACTGAACTAAGTTCAGAGCTGCTTGGATAAACACAGTGAATTGTCTGAAGTCTGGAGGCAGAGAGTCAAAGGACTCTGCTTATAGAGAGGCTGGAGACCTGAATATCCTTTGGCAGACCAGACCCCAAAGGGGTCAGCAGTGCAGTTACAGCAAAACTATAACAAGTATTATTATCCCATTCTACTAGTGGAGACATGGAAGCAAAGAGGTTAAAATGATTTTCCTAAGACCACGAAATAAATGAGTCATAGAGCCAGACTTTGGAATTGCAAACTTTGGCCTGAATCCAGAACAGGATTATCTTTTAGGCACCTTGAAAAATCACTGGAATCCACAAAGCCTGAGTTAGGCATTTAGATTCCCTAAACAATGATGCAGGAGAGATAGGCATCTGAGAATGGGAGACACAAAAGCCATGAAGCTAGATACTGAGCCTCCTAAGCTAGCCAACAGAAGAAGCTGATTAGAGGGATGTGTCCTAAGCCCCACCTCTCACAGAGTTCAGTGCCTAAGTCCAGTCTGCAGGGAGATGCCTATCTCTGCTTGCACTCCTGAAACCTGGAATTGGGCAGTTTGGGCACATAACCTGTTTCTTACAAGAATGGCTTATGCACCTGCCTAACTCCACATCAGATGGCTGGGGCAGGGTATAGCCTATATTACCTTTAGCCCAGTGGGTAGAGTTATTCAGATGGGATGTGAGAGATAGCAGTTCAATTCTGCCCTGCCCCTGCCTGATGAGAAGGGATTTGAACAGAGGTCTTTCACTTATCAGCTGAGTGCCCTAACCACTGAACCATAGAATTACTCTCACTTTGTCCCTGGCCCAATTAATATTTAATTATTGAAACCAAGTGGAATGGCTTCAACAAAAGAGGCTGAGAGAGCCCCACTTCAGAATAACCCATCCATAGTCCAGGGGTCAGAGCACTCATATGGGAAGTGGGAAACATCAGTTTAAATCCCTTCTCTTTATTCAATTGATGGGAATTGAACTGGAGTCTCCAACATCTCGGGTTAGTACCCTAAGCACTGGTATAAAGGTTATAAGAGAGGTCCCCTTCTTCCCCCAGCCATTTTATGTGGAGCATGATCAGGTCCCACAGGCAAGATAGGTAGAACATCTTTCTTCCCCTGGTTTGAGGATCACATTGAGGCTGAGGCATGAGAGAGCTGTCCAGACACTTGCCTGAGTCATCAGTGCTTATACAGAGAAGCAAAATCTTTGGCACCTAGAGAACTTTTATAGAAAAAATGTAGGCGCTGAGTGCATTTAAATTAGGTGGCAGCCAAGCAGAAGTTTTATGGATTGCAGTGGTGCCTAAAACTGAGACTTTGACTATGGAAGCCTATGTCCCTTTATGGATCTGGACCTTCCTAATTCCAAAACTGTGCTCATTCCTCCAGGAATATTGTTTGCCTAACCTTACCTTTGAACATTACCTTCCATTTCCTCAGCTCTTTTGCATCAATTTTTCATTTCCTGCTGTGATGGCTCACTGTCACAGTTTTTGACTTGTTAAAGCTTGTGATCTCCCTCACCCCACCAATCCCTCATGGGTGACCCAAGCTTGTGATTACTATGAGCTGTACTGGCTGACTGTACAACAGATTACAGGCTATGCAGTTCAGCTTTAAGGATCAGGTACAATACATTTACAGATTCTACCAAAGTATTGCTTTGCCTGCAATTATAATTTTGATATCCTTGTGCTATTCATTTATTTTTAGTTATAAAATCCTGGCACTATCAAAATCCCTCTGTGCATGTACCTAATTTCACAGATGACTTTTAAGACAAAAAATTAAATTAAAAACAAATCTCTTCCAAAATAAATGCTTCTCCTTCCTCTTTTCCCTTCCAGGAAAAAATTGTGAAAAAGAGAGATAGTCCTTTGTGCTATGTCTTAAAAGCCAGCAAAATTAAGCCGTATCAGACCAGTGGAGGATTCAAAAATCTATTCCCTTCTCCTGAGAAAGCTCTCTCACTAGTCACCCTGATGTTACTTTCTGAGGACTGTTAGCTTGGAAGCCTTACCTTAACTGTCATGACAATACAAGGTCCTCGCAAGTAACATGTCCCTCCTAAACAATGTACTGGACAAGAATTAACTTTTAAAGTGGTTTCTGAGGAAATCCTTAAAAGGAGGTATATGCAAATATACCCCCAATTGAACCTTCACCCTGAGGAGGAGACCTCCGTCTGCTGATCAGATGTTACACAAGGACAAGATTAGAGTCCCAAAATGGATAAAGGAGTGACTCAAAGATTCATGGGCTTGTTCTAAGTAAATGATGTTATGAACTTATAACCACAGAAAACGCTTTGGTGGGGTTTGAAGGATTGGTCACCTGCCGGAGCCCTTGGTGGAGTTGGGGCGATCTCCGTTAAGCTTATCAACATGCCCATAGCTTCTTTTTATTGTTTTAATATGTTTTCAGTGTGGTGTTTTCACCTTAAAATCAAATATGCATGCTAAGGAAAAGCTGTGTGGTACCTTATAACTGTGTACAATTATGTTGTTTATAGCCTTTGAGAAGAAAAAACTATTCAGGCAGACTGACTTGATGGGGTGATTCACAGTGTAGGCAGGGAACTGTGAAGCCTAGAAATACCCCAGCCAGGAGGGAGTGAAATGCTTGTCTCTGTGCAAGAGAAGCGAGAGCCAGGGATCAGGAAGCCTGCGAATGGGTAACCTTGGTGGACCACAGAGGGGGTATGCAAGTGCAGTTGCCCTGAAGTGTGACAGCCTCTACACATATAAATAAACAAACAGCATACTTAAACTAATTTGCTAGTAACTGGTTCCAAAAATGGAGTAGATGGGCCAAGTTTTCTGTATATTCTAAAACTGCCCTTCCTCATTCCACCTCTATTAGATCTACATGCCAGCAGGCAATCCTGTATTCCCACACTTGCCCTGGGTGGATTTTTTACCACTTCCATACTGCAGGGTATACCTGTATATTATGAAAAATACACCACTACTACTGCACTCCAAGGCCCAGATTAATCTATCTAGGTGCTTATTTGGTCCATACCACTCTAATGCTAGGCACTACGTAATACAAATAATAATAATCTGAGCCCCTCACAAACACTAATGAGCTCCTCTGCACAACTTTCCGGTGTGGTAGGGATATATTATTATCCCCATTTTATAGATGGGGAACTGAGGCAAAGAGAGATCACTTTGTTCAAGATCACTGTGGTTGTGGGGAAACTTGGTGTTGAATCTAAATTTCCTGGCTCTCCAACTAACCCATTCATCACTAGAGAGTGGGAACAACTAGTCTGGGCCCTTATGTCAGTACAGAGTCTGGGATTTCACAGATGCTGAGCTAGCCAATCCCAGAGCAGAACTGGGTACTGAATCAGGTATGCTCCTTTGACATATGTGTCTGTGTGAAAAATAAATACAGAAAAGAACAAATGTTGCCACCACACAGCAATTGCAGTCCTATTCTTCACTGAAAGAGTTACATACGCATAGTTTAAAAAATGTATTAAAGTCTAAAATAATAATAATATTAATAATAACCAATTTAGTGCCTTTCATGATCAAAGTATCATAAAACATATAATAATTAATCCTCAAAACAATTCTATGATGTAGGTGAGAATTATTGCTCTATTTTACAAATGCAGAAACAGGAATTTAGGGATTAAGTGATTCACACAAAGTCTGTGTCTAAACGAGGAATGTAATCCTGATTCCTAATCCTGTGTCATCACCACAAGAAAAGTTATCCTGTGTCATTTCTCAAAGACTTGAAAAAAAATGGGCCAGAAAATACATTTGTATTAACTTTTTTTTTTTTGTAAATTGAAAAGCAGTGAATGAATCATTTGGATTATAGCAAAGGGGGAGGGGGAATATTACTTGAGTCAGCTCAGTTCCATAGATGTGTTTTCATTAATCTTTCAGAGTCTCTGTTTTCCAAGCCTTATTGTATAAATAGAGACCCACAACTAGTTCCCTTCCAAACTAATGTGGTTGTTTGTTTGTTTAAGTATATTTTTTCTGTTGCTTGTTTTGGCCTAAAACCAAGATTGTGGCTGATTGCTAAGAAACGTGAAAATGAACAGAGGCTTTTTAATTTTAAAATCTCTTTATTGACCTTGACACTAAAATTGTGTTGAAAAAATGATCAATGGGGTTCTTCTAATCACACTGCACCCTCCTGCAAACCAGGTCCAGCTCTTAATTTTTGACTTAGAAGTGAGATTTCCAGCAAAGAGAGAAAAACAATTCTATTTGCCTGATTACCTGATTTTATGATGGATTGTGGTGTTCAAAATGTTAAGTAGAAACCAAGGCTTGATGCTGCCAGTGGTTCCACGTGAGCGGACCCTTGTGCATGCATAGAGCCCCATTGAATTCTATTCTGAGTTGGTATTTTGAGGGTGAATCTAGGCCATTGTTTCCTGCAGTGAGTTTTCCTGCGATTTTTAAAAAAGCTGTTTTTAAAATATATTTTAGGCAGAGTTTTATTCTTATTTCATATCCTTTATTCAAATATCTCTTTAGTTCCACTGGATTCAAGTCTTACATAATTGACATCTTTGGAGCCTGATTCCTGATTAAATAGTAGTCATGGGCTATTTTAACTCACCTTAATGTCTCTGATTACATGGAACATATTTGTAAAGTAGAGCTTATTTCTGATTTAAAGGGTGTAATGGAACAAATAGGTATTATATAGTATTCCTCCTCAAGGTAAGCTGGGATGGGTAATTTAATTTCCAAGGCGACAAATTATCTTATCATGAGTGAGCAGGCAATTTCTTTCCTGCAATAAACTAAGTGGGCACAGACAGCTCTAACCAGATGAAATCATTATCCTTTTTAAAGCAGAAATGTTGAATAAAGGTAATTTTCTCCTTTTCAGCCTTACCTTCTGAGTAGAAGGTAGTTTAGTAAACACTGCACACTGTAGCCTTAGGTAAGATCAACATGGTTAACCCTTCCAGTGGGAGAAAAATAAATAGGCCTGCCTTCAGTAGACACTGGAGAAAACTAACATTTTATGTAGAAACAAACACATAACAACAACAGGCAGAAACACTTAGGCTAGGGAAGGAAATGTTTTCTCTGAAAGATTTTTGGCATATTCATAGGCAGTCATATCATTTTTTTAATGAAATGTTAGACTATTAAAAACAGAATAAAATTCATGCTTCTAACATCTTAACAGATCAGTAAGTTATACACTTACATTTGAGTTCAAATTCGTGAATAGTTTCAGGTCAACTAAAACTTCATTTTTCAGCGAATAAACTATTCTTCTCAAAAGTTTCACCCAATTCTAGGTGTAAGGTGAATCACAGCATAAGGAAAAGAACAACTTCCAAGGAGCTTCTACTGTCCTTTGTTGAGTAGGTGGGTGTGCAATTATGGGAAATGGGCAGAAGAACACTTGTCTATGAGTCCCTCCTTACTATGCTGGTCAGCATAGACCAGTAGTAGTAGATTATTTCTCTCCTGAGCCTTTGGAAAAATGTGTCTGTTGGAATCCATTCTCTCCTTGGTTTGCTCCTGAAGCAGTACAGCTGCATTCTGTCCCTTACTATGTGCTGAGTGGAAACTTTCAACATAGTCCAATATTCTTGGCAAATGGAGCCTATTTTTTCCTGTTTGTTAATCATATAAACATATGTGTTATTCTTAACTACTCTCTAAATAGACTTTCATTATACACTCACTATTTGTGCAATATACTTAGTCACCTAAGTCACATAGTATTGTTTCTGCTCCCTGACTGGATGAAAGAGGAAAAAAATGAATGATGAACACACGATTGGCATATATTTGAAAATGAATGCTAGAAATTCATGTACACTATAAGGATTTCTGAATGTTTTCATGAATATAAACTGGAGGTCCAAGTACTCCTGAATAGTGAATAATATGAGCCCACAGATAACAATAACATGAATTCACCTCTTTTATGAGGGAGTATGTTCAGGATTTGTTTTATTTGTAATGTTGAGCAAGCTGTAGGAGGGACAGATATTTTATTTTGTCCCCCTGCGTATATATTCCACAGTAACTCTTGAAGGACTTTTACGGAGGTAAATTTAATCAGGGGACTCTGTATTAAGTGAGAGTATGCACACATTAATCTTCAAGTTAAGGTTCTTGCTATCTATTGGGGGAATTTTTAGTGAGGAGCTACTAACAAAACTACAGTGATCCAGACACTAGCTTTCTCTCTCTTTTTGGTTTGTGTTATGTATGAGCCCCTTTGATTTCATTTCATGTTTTTATAGGAGTCTTGGAAAATGTTTAGCCATTCAGAGTTGTTTTTAAAAAACTGTACTTTTAACATGGTGCCACTTAAATCACATTGTATTTTATAAAACAGAATGAGAATTGAAGATTGAATTGTTCTTATCCTCCTTTTGCTTCCCAAGAATCAACACAATTGCAAGTACCAAGGTAACCATATGTGCTTGAGGAAAAACTAGTAAGTGTTAAAGAGAGACCATCGTAAGAGCTCTTGAAAATCTGGGGGCAGATTCTGGCCACTTTACACATACTTTAACTGGACAGTTCATGTAAAGCAACTTCATAGACAGTATAGCTGAAGAACTCCCCAGTGTGGAGAAGTACGTGGTTGATACAAGACTGGCATAATCATTTTATAGCATGCCCTTTTACACCCTCCCTGATATAGGGAGTGTGTTGGGGAAAAGCACATGTGGTTGGAGTGCCCTCTAACCTGTTTCTAACATGAACTATTTAGTCCCAAAATATTGTTGTATTGACATTTTCAAGTATATTTACCTTTGTCCAGATTCTGGAGTTAAAAATACAATGTTTTCTATGAGTCTTGCTTAAATAGGTGAACAGCTTCCTTCAGGATGGTACTCATGTTAAAATTAAAGTTTTGCTGTCTTTACATTTTTCAGGAAACTTTCTTTTTTGTCTCATGCTATTCCAGACAGATGTGGCAATTTTCTGCAATATGCTTGAAAGACCTATTAAGTTTATGCATTATTGTGTCCCAGGATTGTATGAAATCTCTCTAAAAGGGAAGGTGTGACTGATATAAGAGTTGGGAGTTCAAAAACTATTGATAATGTGCACAATGTGGACTTTTGGGACAATAGGTGTTAAGTGTATTTCCTAGGGAATCCCTAGGGAGAAGTTAATGCAAATTACCCAACTCTGGTTATTAGCAAAAATCCAACCTTTTGAAGCTACATTCTGAGAAGAGAGTTGTTTGCTGACTACCAGCAAAGTAAAAGACCAGAGCTCTATAAAGAAATGCCCGATCTGCCCAGTCTGTGGACTGGTTCTGATCTATGATGGATATGAACTTGTAACCATGGGGAAAACCCAGTTGTGGGTTTTCAAGGACTATAACCTACCAAAGCCCAGAGGTTGCAGTTGAGGGGTGTCCTCCAGTAAGTCTTTTAGCATGCACATAGGAACTTTTCTTGTTTTAATGTTTTCTCTGAAGCTTTTACCTTAAGAATAAATGTGCTTGTTTAGAAGGAGCTCTGTCATAGTTTAAAACAGCAGTGAGTACACTGATCAGACCCTTTGGATAGAAAGCAAAACACAGCCACTGGACTGTTTAGGCAGTGTGTCGTGCTGGGGGCATCACAATTAAATCCAGGGAGTAGTGAAGCCTTAAAATACTGGTCAGGAACAGTGAGATATAGATATCTGCCCAGGAGAGGTGATGGCTGGTAGCTGGGAACCCCTAAGTGTGTGCCCTTGATGGACCAAGAGAGGAGAAAACATTCTTTAACTGGACTGTTCATGTAAAGCAACCTCATAACCAGTTTAGCTGAAGAACTCTCCATGTAGAGGGGTACCTGGTTGATACAAGTTGCTGTGGTCATAAAACTGTAACACTATTATGTTGGCATTACTTCCCCCCTACACCTCCAAATTGGAAAGGAAAAGTAGGCAATTTGATACAAAGCAATTTCTTCTGTACAGTCCCAACATGATTCTTTAATCTAGAAATCCTTACATTAGGTCAAGTTTTCGCTGTGATAGGTGAGAAAAAAAATTGCTGCCAAAGGATTATGAGAAGATAGGGAATACCCACAAAATTACATTGGCACCTACTATTTGTGTCTAAATCAAGTTCAACAATATCCTCTTTTAATTTCCCCCCTCAGAACTCTATTATTTGCTTACACATGTATTAGCTTTGAAGAGCAATGTTGCATAAAGCAAGGGGATCTTTAAGGCCTGTAGCATTTTTTTTTTCATTTTCCAAACTAAAAATGCATTCTTTTTGTAGGTTCAGGATAGAGTATTCTTTTGTTTAAGAAAGATGACAAATTGTTTTCTGATAATGATTTGCATAAAAATGCACAATAATATGTTACAAGGCAAATACAGGGATGAGTCTTCTCGTTTTTGTGTGCTGCTGAACAGAAACCAATGGCATTGATTGATGCAACTTTCTGAACTCTTTGCATAATTAATTTTATGTACTTTATTTTATGTTATTGATTTATAAATGTGCTTATCAAAATCTTCAAATCCTTGTGCAATGCTAAAAACACAATGACAACTTGACACTATGTCATTAAAGGTCTCAAACCTCCACCACACAAATAAAAGATGACATATCCTATAATCTCACATGTCCTTCCTCTTTTAAACTATGTTTGAGAGTTAAAAACATTCGGTTTACTCCGAAATCACCATGGAGGGATATCTGAAATTGCAGTTATTTCCTATTCTAAATCTAGGACAATACTGATCTATTTCATATATCACTTCCCTAGGGGTAAATGATAACATTTTAATAGGGATCAGATGATTCTGTATGTTTAATAAACATATTAAATAAAAGGAACTTTGGAAGGTTAGCATTATCATAAGCAGGACGGGTAACACAGACTATTACTGAGATTGCCTGCCACTTCCCATCATAAATTCCTTTTTTCAGTTACTTATAATTTAGCCAAACTTTAACCATTTGGGCTGAAATTTTCTGCATGCTTGGAGTCTGCCTCAAGCTGAATTGTTTTGAAAAACAAATCAGACAAAACCATTGAACCTTTTCTGAGAGCAAGGCTAACGAAAAATACATGACAAACAATTTTTGCAACATTTTTCTTTGAAAGCTTTAGTACCTCTATGGTTTGCAGCTGGGACTTGAATTTTTGTAGGGTTTGGCCTTTCTATAACAGATGTACATTTTTCCAGCCTTCTGAATCTCTGCCCAAATTTGGCCAAATTATAAGCCCTTGAAAAATTACAGTTTGGACATGCTAAGTAGAAAATTGTGGGAGCAATTGCAGCTAAGTTCCTTGAAGATGCTGTGCACATTGAGCATTCCCAGACCTGGGAACTGAGAGCAGAGAACATTTCTGTCCTCTATGCTAAATGACCACCCCACCCCCAGCAGCATGGACTTGAAAGCTGCCTGATTTAAATCTAGAAGGGACAAGAAGCAGACATGGGGAACAGGTGTTGGGAGCAAATTGGATTAGCATGGGGTGGAGAGACAGAGACTGGGAGATTGTGGAAGAGGAAAACTAGGACTGGGAGTTGGTGGGAGACTGGGATTGGCTGGGCAAGAAAATTGGGACTGAAGGCTAGGGAGGGGAAATGGGCTGGGAAGAAGATTGGGAGCCACTGGGTGTGGGAAAACTGAGATCAGAAAAGGACCCAGACAGAATCTGGAACTGAATGAGAAAAGAGACTAGAAACCTGTGAGGTAGTGGGAAGGAAGTGGTATGAGGGGAGACAGATCTGCTGAGGAGGCACGATATGATGGAAGAACTGGGACTGGCTAGACAAAGGGCCTGGGGCAAGGAACTGAGTGGGAAACTGAAGTTGGATGAGGAGCACAGGGAAGAGAGCCAGGGATTTCGAGCCAGTGGGGACAGAGAAGATGGATGTTGGGGGAGACAAAGGATGAGGAGGGAAGAGGGGATAATTGTAACTGTCTGGGGTCTGGGCAAGGATACTGAGATTGGGAGCATGGGAGAGACTGGGACTGGTAGTGGAGAACTGGAACTAGGATAGAGGGTCAAGAAGAGAAAGACTAAGACTTGCTAGGCAAGAAGCCTGAAAGTGGGATGAGAAACCTGAGAAATGGTAAGTGGGATTGGGTAAGCAAGGATAATTGAACTAGGATGAGGAACAGGGATGGGGAAGAGAAAGGACTGGGAAAAGGATAGGTTGGATGAGACAAGGCAGACAGAGTCAAGTTTGAGAGGAATAGACAAAAGAGTCTGTCTCAGTAGAGCACACTCTCCTCCATGCTGGAACTCAATCTTTCTAACTCTCACCATTTCTCTGCCATCATGAAATATCTGTGAAACCCACAGGTAAAGTATCCTATCCCCTCTAGTGCTGGTCCACACAGAGGATGACAACCTAATATTGCTATCAGTCATTTTGTTGATTCAGGTGGCAGAGAGGTATGTGCAAAGTATCGAAAAGTTCTGATCCTGCCAATGACCCATGGGGATGTCAGTATGATGACACATGATGGAATTTGTTTTGGTGATTTTTTTTTTGTATTAATTTTTCTTTTTAATCCTAGTACACACACACACACACACACACACACAGAGTAAAAAGCCCACATTGTTAAGGTTGCAAAGTCAAGCACTCAAAAGTTAGGAAATGCCAGAATTAAGGTTATCTGTACAACCTTAATTCAGCCCTTTTTTGCACATGCATTATTATAAAGTGTTTAGTAAAGGTGGGCGATTTTTTTTTTCAAACAGTACTATTTGGGGGCCAACAAAATTATTAGAGAATTAGCTTAAATGTGGAATGTAATTTCAGCTGAAAATTAAATATTTAATCTTTACCTTTACAAGACTGTTTGGTTTAGAAACTTAGCTAATTCAAAAAAGAAAATGAAAAACATCCCAAAAACAACTTGAAACACACAAACAAAAATGTTTAAAGTTGAACAAATTATGTTCGACTCAAAAAATTATTTTGTTTTCTTTTTCTTTGTTTCAGTGAGAAAAAATGAAAAATGTGTGAACCAAAACAAAATCTTTTTCAGAGTTTTGAAGTGTGCAGTAAATAAGGAATGACACCATATATTGCACAACGAAGAGAAAACAATATTTTGAATACCTGCTCATTAAGTGAACACTATCCATCCGGTGGAAAAAAATAGTATATACTTCTTTATTGAAAGACTGTATCATAATGCTTATGCACAAGGTGTGTGTGGGGGGAGTGGGGGGGTGGGGGGAATAAAGTCGCTTGACTTTGCAACCTTGATAATGTTATTTCAACATAGCTTATTTATGTATGTATGTGCATTTTTTGTGACTTTGCAATGTGTGTGCAAAGAAATCTATATGATGTGCCCATATTAGTGAAGGTTATTAATTATAACTTAATCCAGGAAGTATCAATGACTTTTGTAAAACAGGTCATGGGTGCTCACTTTATCATGTTGGTTAGCTATCTCCATGCCAAAAGGGTCATATTTATAGACAGCTCAAACATTGATTACCAGGGTCTCCGCGCTAAGTTCATCTGCTCTGTTCAATTCTATTTCCTGTTAACAGTGCATCTTAGGCCTTTTTAGATAGTGAACTTCCTGTTATCTTTCATGTTAGTGTTCTTTATTAATATATATTTCTCTGTTATTAAAGTTTCACCCACTGAACTTGATGAGTTCTAATTATGCTGCTCTATATTCTGATCACATTCTGAAGCCAATTACACCAGATCTACACCTGTATAACTGAGATCAGAAACTGGCCTAACATAGCCATTACTTTAAAAAACAATATAAAATTAGAAAACCATATAATAGGATGACTTACCTAATTATATATTCAGACCAAAAGGTTCCAGTTTGGTTTGATATAGGTAATCTGGTCAATGCCCAGGGAAAGTGGCCATATATGGTATCCTAACCATTGTCTGGAAGAATATTTTGCACAGAGAATGTGTGTGTGTGTGAGAGAGAGAGAGAGAGAGAGCCAAGTATGTGCTGTTGTTGGCAACAATACACAGATAGTTCAACCTGGAATAGTATTTTGGCTGCTGGAATTTATATCAAACAGACTAGGCCTGCAGGATTCCACCAATTCACAGTAAATGGCAACAACAATAAAAAGGAGGCAAGACTCCCCTAAGGGGTAAGAGGACATGAATCACATACACATTTGAGAAGTATAGGTAGTGACATACCTGCCACCCAATTCAAGTATTAAAATGATTTTTTTCTAGTGGGCTATCATAATCATAAGTGACACTAGAACTAGTCACTGGTGTATTTTACCATCTTCCTTATCCAACAAAAATCACCAAAAATAACTTAAAACAAGGAGTTGCTGCATTGAAAGACAAAGAACAATACCCTTTAAAAAAGTAATAAACTGTTTACTGAAAATATACCAAAACATTCAATTCTACATCATTTCAATAATGCCTCACAAATCCTTACAAATTGAATAATTATTCTTCCTCACACCTGCAGAAATCAAGGATAATGCCATTGACATCATTAGAGAGGCATCAATGTAAAGTCAATGTAAGTAAGAGGAGAATCAAGTCCAGTATACTTAAAGAAATAACTATCAGTTAACTTTTTTAACATTATTACTTAAAATTGTAGTAACTAATTATTGCATTAACATGGTTTTAATCATGAGTACTTAAGCTCAGGCAACTACCTCCATACTCAGGTATCTAAATTAAATTGGCCTGAAATCAATGGCAGCTTCAGGTGTCCAAACCTTCTAAAAACTGTCCATTTTTATTTAGCTGCTAAAATATAGATGTAGGTCTCTAATTTGCTTGGAAGTTTTGGCCTAAGTGACTGCAGTGTATATATGTTTGGGGCTGGGGGAGAGGAAAGACAATGGATGGGCAGAGGGACAGATGATGATAGATTATAGATGGGGGGTGGGGGGAAGAGGAACTAATAATCCCATAAGGATAGTCTGGGGAGGAGAGCGGGGGAGGAAGATCTGAATGAATAGGCCACTTGCCAATCAGCCTGACCACTTTGCTAGGTGTTTTATTCCTTTTGCCCATCTTTCACTTTCTTTGTGGTTTTAAATTGTAAGAATTTAGGGTACAGACTGTATCTTCCTATATTTGTGCTGTGCCGAAGACAAATTGGGAGTTACTGTAATAACAGAAGTGAAAACAATTATGATTTGAACTAGAGCTAGAATTGCCACCTATTCCCAAGATTCAGAAGACAATTATTAAGGTCTGAGCAGTGTCATAGAAGTCTAAGCTTCTAGGACAATGTATTTTGGTCATCACAACATGCAAGGGTTACACATCTTGACATAGCTACATATAGTTATGCTGTTTTGTGATGTGATAATTCAATGTCATCAACCATTGGCATAGAATCATGACATTAGTATGCAATGGCAATAGGAATGAGGAAGAAATATGGTGAGTAGCATTAATATTTTACTGATCAGCCTTTCTTTTAAATAAATATTTTCAAATGTAAGCCTGAGATGAAATTTTTGTTTTGTTTCATTGCAATAATAAGCAATGAAAGCTCTAACAAATTTACTTTTGTCAATTTGCCAATATATGAACAGAGTATAAACTGGATGGATTTTGGTGCTGAATCAGCCATGAAATTAAACTTGGAGAAATAAAAAACCTAGTTTAGTACTGTATTTGAAAGTGTGCTCTTGGATAATCTGAAATTATTTACAATAATGTATATTATAGTAGCATGTGGATACATCCATTGAGATTGGGCCCCATTATGCTAGATTCTGTACCTACACATTATAAGAGACAGACCCTGCCCTGAACTGTTTACAATCTAAGACAAAGGGTGGGAGAAAGAAAATAACATTATTATTATTTTACAAATAGGAAAGTAAAGTACAAAGAGATTAAGTGAGTCACCCAAAGACACACAGGAAGTCAGTTGGTGAGCCAGTAGTTGAATCCAGCTCTCCTGAATCCCTATCCAGTACCTTAACCACAAAATCATCCTTTCAATTTCTTTTAACTTTCACCAGTATTCTGTATAATGTCTTTTTAGGAATCCCAAAACTCATCTTTTCCATTTTTGTCCTCAACAATTCTCAAGCATATTTTTCAGTGTTCAGGGGTTTTGCATTAGAACTGATCTTAATGTGGCTTTATAATCCAGCTACCTCTTGATTCTACTGGAATGCCTGACCCAGAGACTTTTCCTGTTCAGATTCCTCTGCTTTTCTCTTTCAGCAAATTACACTGCACAGTCCACTGTGGCTACCCTGGAGTGTGGAGTTTTTACTTTAAGGGCACTCATTGTCAATTAACTCAAGGTAATTAAATCATTGTAAATATGTTGTTTTGGGCAACAAATCTTTGTGGTTTAACCCTATGGATCAGCAAAGGGTAAGCTACAAACGTTTCTAGCCAGGAACAAATATTTGAGAGCATCCAAACTAGCCTTGACAAGATATTAACTACCTCAAGCTGAAGGATTGCCAATTAAAAAACCCTAGTGGAGATAAGCCCATATTGGTCAGCTTTTGCAAGCAATGGTACTGAATCTCTGCCACACTAGCTCTACCGCCATGATCATTTTCAGGCTACAGTCTGTTATTGTGAGCTATTTTCCTGGACAACCTTCCTTGTTCCTGAACCTAAACAATTTAATTACGTTGAAAAAGAGGCTGAGATGGATCACTATCATCCTCACTGAGTTGATGGGATTTGTCTGCCTCCTCATCTTGCTCATCTTCCTCATTCCTTCTCTATTGAGGAGAGGGATGGCTTTGTGATTAAACAATAGGATTGGGAGTTTGACAATTTATTTTCTATTCCCAGGTCTGACATAGATTTGATGTATACCTTTAATATATTGCTTAGTTTAGGGCCTTATTTTTATTAATGTGTGGATACAATTATGTGTACAATTGCATGCCTAATTTGTGCATGTAGATATAATGACAATGTCCCTGTACATAAATGAGGTATTTGCAGATGCAAAAAACTAGTTATGCATCTAATTGGCCAATTGTGTATGCAAATAGCCAACAGAAACACACAATTGTTATAATTATGCCAGCAAATTGCATGAATAAGTGAACATGCACATTTGTGAAAATCAGATGCTTACTACATCAGAAAAAATAATAATACTTTCTTTCTTTATAGTGAGGCTTAAATTATTAATGCTTGTAAAAAGCTTTGAGATCATTAGATGGGAGGTACTGCAGAAGTGTAAGGTATTATTTATAGATACTAGGGAAATTAGCTGATTTTTGTTAACTGAGTTCCAACCCAAAGAGGTGGGGTGATCCTGCCAACTCCTAAATTCTTATGCCTGATTCTCATTTCCCAAAGTGGAGAAGGATCTCTGATTATAAATCAGAGAGAGAGAGGAAATGGAAAAGACTACCAAATTCTGATATTTCTATAAAGCATCTAATGCATAGGTACACAGAAACTCTACATGTCATGTGGTTTATGAACCTGATCAACATTCACATTTAATATTTTTTCCACATCCCAAAATGAAGAACACAGAATGTGAAGAAAAACATGGTCACTATTTAGTTGCCTTTACACTTAAACATTTGATAATGCTGCAGACAAGAATATAACCCATAGAGAATACTTGTTTGCTTTTTTAACGTAAGTATAGATTCCTCAGACACTCAATGTACAAGCTATTCTACTTGATATAGTGGCACAGAGGACAAAGTAAAGGACAAAGGACAAAGGCAAGTGTACTATATCAGAGATAGCTTCTTACACTACAATTGGGTACCTGAAAAATTGGACATTCTCCATAAAATTGGACATTCTCCGTAATTCAGGAAAGAAACAAAAAACAGAATCAAGACTAAGAACAATAAAGCAAATTCCAGGTAGTAATGCCAAAGAATCTCACATGGGAGTTGTGTCCCACTAAAGGAGTTGTTAATTTAGGAGATTTAAAACTGTTATTTTTCATGCCATACATTGTAAATTAATGTCTGTAGGGAGACAGTATCTCCAGAATGACATTTTTTCCTGATTACCCTGAGCACAATGTCCTATTGGCTAGATGTTGACCTGGTTGCCTGCTTCTCCCAGAATCATCAGGGACCCAGTACTTTCCCAGAAGATCATTCATTACAATAGTAATTCATGAGCTGAAATATGCTCCCATAAATTATTCATTCAATAATGTCAAATAGCAAGCACTTATGGTTAATTTTCAAAAAGAAAGAATATAAAGTAGTCAAATAAGTTGTTTTTTGACATCCTGGGGTGTTTGCTATAGAGGAACAATTTCCAGTTACTAGTTTATTAATTACTAGAGCTAGGGGATTTATTAACAACTAATATTTTATTTGATAATCAATGGACTAGATAGGGTGACCAGATCACCCAGGTGAAATATCGGGACGCCGGGGGGGGGGGGGAACCCCTGGCGCGGCAGCTGCAAACGCGTCTCGCTCGCCCCAGCCCAGGCCGGGCCCCTCCCGCCGCCGCCGCTCACTACCCAGCCCAGTGCGCCTCATCCCTGCGGCGGGACGGGCAGGGGACCGGCTCCCCCACCCGCTGAGGAAGAGGCTCTGCACGCCAGCGGCCAAGCTCCGGCTTCCGGTCCCTCTTCAGTCACCCGCCCCACACGCTGAGCCAGCTGCGGCCAGGGGAGCAGACCGAGCTGGCTGCAGCGTGCCCAGAGAGTGCTTGGGGAAGAGGCGGGGTCAGGGCAGGGATTTGGGGAGGGATCCAATGGGGGAAGAAGGGGGCGGAGTTGGGGCGGGGGGGGGTGCAAGCGCCGGAGCGGAGGGCAAAAGTGTTTGTTTGTCCAGTGTCCCGGCCGAACATCAGTCGGGACGCGGGACAAACAAACAGATATCGGGACAGTCCCGATAAAATCGGGACGTCTGGTCACCCTAGGACTAGAAGATCCAGAGGAAGAAACAGATTGAGTTTAGACTCTGGAACTTGAATCTAGAATTGTGGGTTTTGTTGTTGTTGTTGTTGTTGTTTTAGCTTGAATCCTGAAAGTGAAACTATCAGGTTATAGGCAGTCAGGCATGGGAGTTGGAGTGGTGGTCAAGAACAACTAACAAGAGCGGGACCAGCCCCAGGCCCCACTAAAGCCAAATCAGGATTGTGGTTGGAGTCCATATGTAAGTTGAAGGTAACAGCTGGGTTGGAGTTAGTACAATGGTCTGGGGGGTCAGATGGCAGGTGCAGGGCTGGAGCAAGTCAGGAACAGGGCTGGATCAAGGTCAGAATAGGGTATGGACAAGACTGAAGCAGCCTGGAACAAGGCTTGGACAGGGACAGGACTGAGGACAGGCTGGAAATTTAGGGAGTCTGTAACACCACGAGACAGCAGGATTGTTCCTATCTGAGTTGTGTTGAACAGACTAGTTTGCAATTCTGGCAATGAGAATGAAATACCTGGGTGTCATCTGACCTGGGTCCTGGCAGGGTATAGGCTTCTGCTGCAGCATATCTGAAGGCTGATTCACTGCTGGCTCTGTTGGAGAGGTGAGTCGTTGTAACTAATTGAGGGGCTGGGGATAGGTGAGTGCAAGCCTGTCCACATCTAAAGGCCCCTGCTCCCTAAGGGGAGGAGCTACTGAACCCAGAGCTCAGATGAGTTTGGGAGACAACTAATGAAAAACAGGAACGGGGGTGAGGGTCAGAGGGTCAAAAGCAGGGATCCAGAGGGGAACACCAAGCAGAGAACCCCGGAGGTGAGTCTTTGTAGCTGAGTGAGGAGCCCTGGTCTGGCTGCAGGTTTGCCTCACCACAACTATAATTTATCCTATCTAATTATTCATAGTTTATGTTTGCTCACCTTGAACAAAGTGAATATAATAAATTATGAAATAAAAGCTGGCACCAGAAAAAAGAAATTTACCCTCTTCAGAAGTTTTGGACTGCATGGAAGCCAGTATAATATAAATATAACTCTGTAAATAAGAAAAAAAAAAAAAGCCTTCTAAGATTAATTAATAGTCTAAAAATTGAACTGAGCATGTGGGTCGGATTAAATTTTAAACATGTTTTCACTAATTAATTTCTGCCAGAAAGGAAGTAGATGGAGGGGAAGGGGTTCGTTGTTGTTGTTTATTTAATTATCTGCAGTAGTACAGAGTACTGCAATTACACAGAATGTGCTGAAAAGGCCATTGCACTAGTTAAAACAATCAAATAAAATCCTGTCATGACAAGAGTTTTGTGAGCTGAGCCACTCTTGGCTGTGTCTACATTTTTTCTCTCTCTAAAATTCCCCATTGTTACAGCAGTCCAGCTCCACATTTAGCAGAAGTGTAGCCTGGAGGTTTTTAAAACCAAGGGTGAAATCTTGGCCCAACGGAAGTCAATGAGAGTTTTGTCATTGATTTCAATGGTATGTCTCTCCAGTAGGGTTACCATATTTCCACAATCAAAAAAGAGGACACTGGGGGGGAGGAGCCCCGCTCTAGCCCCGCCCCTGCCCTGCCCCACCCCCATCCACTCCCTCCCACTTCCCACCCCCTGACTGTCCCCCTCAGAACTCCAACCTCCCCCTGCTCCTTGTCCTCTGACTGCCCCCTCCTGGGACCCCTGCCACTAACTGTCCCCTAGGGCCCCACCCCATCTAAGCCTCCCTGCTTCTTATCCCTTGACTGCCCCCGCCTGAGAACCCCCCACCCTAACTGCCCCCCTACGACTCTACCTGTCCCCTGACTGCCCTGACCCTTATCCACACCCCCACCGCATATTCACACCCCCCGCCCCCAGACAGACCCCTGGGACTCCTACGCCCGATTCAACTGCTCCCCGCCCCCTGACAGTACCCCCAGAACTCCTGACTCATCCAGCCCCCTCTGCTCCCTGCCTGCCTCGACCCCTCTCCACACCCCTGCCTCCCTGACAGCCCCCCCAAACTCCTGACCCATCCAACACCCCGTCCCTAGCCGGCCCTGACCAGGGCCGGCTTTAGCAAGAGCCCAGGAATCAGGCTGCACTCCGGCTGGGGCCCGAGCCGAGCTGGAGCTGCTGGGGCTAGGGCCGGAGCCGCTGGGGCTGGCCGGGGCCGGAGCCGCTCGGCCGGGGCCGGAGGGAGCCACTCGGCCGGGGCCGGACTGGGCCGCACCACACCGCGCCTTCCTGGAGCCCTCCTCCTCGCGTCCCCCCCCCAGCTTACCTGCTGCGGCCTGCCTGCCCGCCCCTGCTTGTTTTCAGACTTCCCGCGAACATCTGATTTGCGGGAAGCAGGGGAGGGGGGATGAGTAGTGGGGTGGAGCGTTCAGAGGAGGGGAGGAAGGGGAAGACAGCTGCGGGGCCGGGCGGCGTGCTAAGTCTGCAGGGGATGGGGGGAGCCAGGAAGGGGCTTTGGCTGTCCAGCGCCGCTTTTCGATCTATAAATAGCCGACCGGGGGGAAATCCCGGACATTTTATAGACTGAAAATCCGGACATGTCCGGGGAAATCCGGACATATGGTAGCCCTACTCTCCAGCATTTTGGAGTGAGCCTCTGAGCCTGGGTTGACAGAGTCTATCTAGTGGGGCTCATGCTAGTGTTCTAGAAATAGCTGTATAGATCGGGGTGGGCAAACTTTTTGGGCCAAGGGCCACATCTGGGTGGGGAAATAGTGTGCCACTCCAGGAAGTGCTGCAGCCCCTGGGGTAGGGAGGGCGGAGGGCTCTGCGTGCACTGCCGTTGTTGTGCCTCCAGGTACCTTCCCCGAAGCTCCCATTGGCCGCGGTTCCCCGTTCCTGGCCAATGGGAGCTGTGGGGGGTGGTGCCTGGAGGCAAGGGCAACACATGGAGCCCTCTGTGTCCCCCCGCCCGGGGGCCGCAGGGATGTGGTGCCGGCGGTGCCGCGGGCCGGATCCAAAGTTCTGAGGGGCCTGATCCAGCCCGCGGGCTGTAGTTTGCCCACCCCTGGTATAAACAGTGCTTTGAAGTTACAGCTTAGGCTGGAGCTCAGGCACTGAAGCCCGCCCCACCTCCATAGGCTTCAGATCCAGAGCTCCAGCCTGAGCTGCAACTTCAAAGTACTGTCCATACAGCAATTTTTAGAGCACTAGCATAAGCCCCACCAGTTCATGTCTGTTTACTGGAGCTGGGCGGCTCACTCCAACCGTCTCCAAAATGCTGTGTAGAAATACTGAAAGGGGCCCGTATTTCACCCCTGTCATCTAAACCTGCACTAACATGCTCTAGATGATGTGGTGGTAAAAACATCAACAACTGTTGGTGGTTTATTTACATTAGAGTCTCATTATTTCTACACTGTTGGAACTACATTGATTATAGTAGCACAAGACTGGGACATTTTAAGAAAAGAATGATTAAAGATACAGCCTAAGCAAGCCATAGTAATACTGTCATTTTATATATTCCATAGACAATCCACTGGGAGCCAGCTTCCTCATTTATTTTTTGGAATATTCGGATTAATCTTAATTTAGCTTGTAGAAGTCATCTTTTTAATTTTATACAACTGAAATGAGCACTCAAGTAGCTCCATAAAATTCATCTTAGTTACTATTGCTACTAGAGGAAATGATTTAAGATTCTGAGAACCTGAGTGCTACACAGGATTTGAATTAAACTTTGCTGGGCTTTTGGAGTGCCATTCACATTAAACAGTTAGACCGCCACCAAAAATCAATGTGTAATCCAGTGATGGGCAATTTTCAAAAGGTAGGAGTTTTTTGATAAGTTTCATACAGACATCCAAAATATACTTATCTAAACTCATAGAAATCTATTTGTCCTGGAAATCTGTATGGAAATCTCAGAAGATCAGCAGAGATCATCTGTTAGTTGAAGCACAGAATTAGTAGACAGGACTATTACCAATTTTAATGACTCACTAAGTGACCTTGGACAATGTATTTAGCTACCCTGTGGCTCACTTTTCCTATCCTTAAAAATGGTATTAGCATACTCAGCTACCTGATGCGTTACCTGGAAACGTTAATTTTATAAAGATTCTTAAAGGTTCTTTATAAGGAGAAAGTATTATTTGTGACTTCCATTTTTTTTTTATTGCCTGGGCCAACTGGTCCCCAGTCCTGAATAGGGCCTCTAAGGGTTACTATTATCATCAATTATCATCATTCTTTCTTACTAAATTTCTGGTATTTCATTGTTTAGTCAGGTCAGAAGTACTAGGCGAAGAGCCTTCTTGCTATATTTAGCTATTTATGTGTTGATCCTAGAATAAACTAGGAGTCCTTGTGGCACTTTAGAGACTAAAACACTTATTTGATCATAAGCTTTCATGGGCTATAACCCACTTCATCAGATGCATGGAGTGAAAAATACAGTAGGCAGATATAAATATACAGCACATGAAAAGATGGGAGTTGCCTTACCAAGTGGGGGGGCGTCAGTGCTAACGAGGCCAATTCAATCAGGGTGGATGTGGCCCATTCCCAAAAGTTGACAAGAAGGTGTGAGTATCAACAGAAGTGATTATTACTTTTTGTAGTTACCCAGCCACTCCCACTCTTTATTCAGGCCTAATTTGATGGTGTCAAGTTTGCTGCATGGCCCCACAGTATGCCAACATTTTTATGGCTGACTTAGAACAACGCTTCCTCAGCTTTCGTCCCCTAGGACCCCTACTCTACTTGCGCTACATTGATGACATCTTCATCATCTGAATCCATGGGAAGGAGGCCCTTGAGGAATTCCACCTGGATTTCAACAATTTCCACCCCACCATCAACCTCAGCCTGGACCAATCCACTCAAGAGATCCACTTCCTTGACACTATAGTGCAAATAAACGATGGTCACATAAACACCACCCTATACCGGAAACCTACTGACCGCTATACTTACCTACATGCCTCCATCTTTCATTCAGACCACATCACATGATCCATTGTCTACAGCCAAGCCCTAAGATACAACGGCATTTGCTCCAATCCCTCAGACAGAGACAAACACCTACATGATCTCTATTAAGCATTCTTAAAACTACAATGCCCACTTGGGGAAGTGAAGAAACAGAAGAAGACAGAGCCAGAAGGGTACCCAGAAGTCACCTACTACAGGACAGGCCCAACAAAGAAAGTAACAGAATGCCACTAGCCATCACCTACAGCCCCCAACTAAAACCTCTCCAGCGCATCATCAAGGATCTACAACCTATCCTGGAGGACGATCCCTAACTCTTACAGACCTTGGGAAACAGGCCAATCCTCGCTTACAGACAAACCCCCAACCTGAATTACTCACCAGCAACTACATACTACACAACAAAACACAAACCCAGGAACCAGTCCCTGCAACAAACCCCGTTGCCAACTCTGTCTGCATATCTATTCAACGGAGACCATCATAGGACCTAACCACATCAGCCACAGCATCAGGGGCTCCTTCACCTGCACATCTACAAATGTGATATATGCCATCATGTGCCAGCAATGCATTTCTGCCATGTATATTGGCCAAACCGAACAGTCTCTATGCAAAAGAATAAATGGACACAAATCAGACATCAAGAATTCTAACATTTAAAAACCAGTAGGAGAGCACTTCAGTCTCCCTGGACACTCAATAACAGACTAAAAAGTGGCAATTCTTAATTTTTCAACAAAAAAAAACCTTCAAAAACAGACTTCAACGAGAAACTGCAGGACTGGAATTAATTTGCAACTTGACACCATCAAATTAGGCCTGAATAAAGACTGGTTGTGGCTGGGTCACTACAAAAAGTAATTTTCCCTCTGTTGATACTCACACCTTCTTGTCAACTGTTGTGAATGAGCCATATCCACCCTGATTGAATTGGCCTCATTAGCACTACAAAAAGTAATTTTGCCTCTGTTGATATTCACCCCTTCTTGTCAACTGTTGGGAATGGGCCACATCCACCCTGATTGAATTGGCCTTGTGACAGGTTGGGTCACAGAGACCCCCTTGGGACTGTCACCTGACCTGCTGAGACTACCTATGAGCCCATTTTCCCTGCCAGCTTGGGACTTCAATACCCTGTCTTGTTGAGCCAGACACGCTAGGCTCCTACAAACACAGACCCAGGTCTGAACCATGTCCCCCACAAGCTGCAGACTTAACTGAACACAGCTTAAGAAGTGCTCCTGTCTCTAGGAGCCAGACACTCAGTTCCCAATGGGATCCAAACCCCAAATAAATCCATTTTAATCTGTATAAAGCTTATACAGGGTAAACTCATAAATTTTTCACCCTCTATAATACTGATAGAGAGATATGCACAGCTGTTTGCTCCCCCAGGTAGTAATTACTTTCTCAGGGTTAACTTATAAGAAAAAAATATAGTATAAAAAGTAGGATTTAAGTGGTTCCAAGTAATAACAGACAGAACAAAGTATGTTACCAAGCAAAATAAAGCAAAACATGCAAGTCTAAGCCTAATACATTTAAGAAATTGAACACAGGTAAATCTCACCCTCAGAGATGTACCAATAAGCTTCTTTCACAGACTAGACTCCTTTCTAGTCTGGAACCAATCCTTTCCCCTGGTACAATCCTTGTTCCAGCTCAGGTGGTAGCTACAGGATTTCTCATGACTGCAGCCCCCTTTGTTCTGTTCCACCCCCTTATATAGCTTGGCAGAAGGCAGGAATCTTTTGTCTCTCCGGGTCCCCACCCCCTCTTCTAAATGGAAAAGCCCCAGGTTTAAGATGGATTCCAGTACCAGGTGACATGGTCACATGTCCTATGAGACCCCAAGCCTTTATTCTTCCTGGCCTGACTCACAGGAAGGCTTGCAAGTAAACAGAGCCATCTACAGTCAATTGTCCTGGTTAATGGGAGCCATCAAGATTCCAAACCACCATTAATGGCCCACACTTTGCATAATAACAATAGGACCTCAGAGTTATATTTCATATTTCTAGTTTCAGATACAAGAATGATGCATTCATACAAATAGGATGAACACACAATAGATTATAAACTTTGTAATGATACCTTACAGTAGATTATAAGCTTTGTAATGATACCTTACAAGAGACCTTTTGCATGAAGCATATTCCAGTTATTAGCATACTTTCATAAATTCATATGGAGTGCAACATCACAGGTCTCGTTAGCACTGACCCCCCATTTGGTAAGGCAACTCCCATCTTTTCATGTGCTGTACCTGCCGACTGTATTTTTCACTCCATGCATCTGATGAAGTGAGTTACAGCCCACGAAAGCTTATGCCCAAATAAATGTGTTAGTCTCCAGGGTACCACAAGGACTCGTTATTTTTGCTGATACGGATTAACACATCTATCCCTCTGAAACCTAGATTAAACTAGTAAATGCAGAGGTTCACAAAAGGAAAAAAAATAGTGATTAATGTAACTGGATGTTTGTTTTTCTGAATCTCATAAAAGGTTTAGGTTTGTGTTCCCTTTCAATTTTGGGCACAGATTTACATTGATTCTTATGTTATAAGAACCAGTTTGTGTAGCTCTAGCTTAAGCCCCTGTAACTGAATAGAAGAGTATTCAAAAACAAGCATTACTTGTTTAGGCATGCATGTGAATGGCAGTAAATAAATAGTGCAACATGTAACAGGCATGTACTTGGAAATAGGAACTCCTGTCTCTGCCTGAGACCTATTAAAGTTTTGTTGTAATTTGTATTAAAAGTCACAGAAATCTGAAATAATAGGCACAAACCAACTCCCAGGATCTGGATACCCGCAAATGTTAGAAATGGAAAGGAATATGGATTTTGTAAATAGTCCCTAGCTTTGTAAGGGAATACACCAACTGCATGGATCCTAACAGTTGCAGAAGAATGTTTTCATAAGCAGATCCCAATTCCGAAGCTTGAGAAAATCTCTAGAACAAATACAAAATTCTTGTGTTTGTATTATTCCATAAGGTGATGAAATTAAGGTGAAGTGTACTTAGTATAAAGATTACAAATGTGCTTCTTTATGTGTGCATAACACTTTTTTTTAAAGCACTGTAATAAGAAGGCTTAAGAAGCAGGCAGTGTTAGCACACCTTTGTCTGCACTACAATAATAATTGGCTTAAGAAGCAGACAATGTTGGCACACATTTGTCTGCACTCTTAGGAAAATCTCTTCAGTCTGGTGAAATTTGTTTGCTCTTTAATTCATTTTGAGGGCATTATACTCATTATTACCTGCCTATCAAAAGTAGATTATCATACTTAGATTATAGTATATTATTCAAAATATTAGTATTTGGAGGGGAAAACATTTCCATGACAGGCTGTGTGATGTCATCCCAGCAAGTAGTGACATTTTGAATGCTTGATGACATTTCCCATTGTAAATAGATAGAGAAGTCGGAAGGTGCTGCACTGCTTTACCATTTGCAAAATGTCACTGCACTGAGGAAAATGAAAACTCCTGTGTTTTCTTATTTCTTTATTGTTTCTGGGAAACAGAAGGTGATTACACCAAAAGGCCTGTACATATCCGGTATATTTTCTCTCATTATTTGCCAAGATTATTCTAAAGTGATACCAGTCAATTTCAACTACACACTTCCTTATTTTTTTATAATAGCTCCCTTACTCAAATCCATGCCTCCTTATGTTTCTAAAGCATCTGCCTTTAGATCATAGAAAACACATCTCTTACAACCTTTACCATCTACCTTTCAGGATTTACTTTAAGGAACATGCTACTGAGAAAACCTACAATTGTATCTTTTCTTGTTCTGTTTTACTTGCTTTATAGCATCACAATAGAGATATTTGCTATGGTTGAGGTGGCACTTTCATTTTAAGACCTCTTTCTTATAGCAGTTTATTACCTTCTCAACTCCTCCTAGTCTCACCTTCACCCCTCTTGTATACAGGGAGTTCCTACTCACCAGAGATCCCAGCACTACAGTGGAAAAGAGGTGTGAACCGCTTGTGTGGAGGCCTACTATCCTGCCTTCTACTGCACCCAGTAAGTAGAACTGTACTGGTCTGGCTGCAGTGTGAGACTTGCATGATTATGGGTTTGTAGGAAAGGAAGTAGAATTGTTCTGAGAGTACAGTTATTTACTGCAGACAGCCCTTAAGGGCTCTGGATCCTCCTCCTTCATTGGCAAGCCATCCTAGCCCTGCACATTCTCTGAATTCCCCTGAAATTTAAGAAAGAATTCACTGTAATACATGTGGAAGCCTTTTTGTTGTACCCGCCCCTAGCGTACTTCTGCCTGTTGAACAGCATCACTTCCATCTTATTCAGGCTGATCTGCCACCAGCTGGTTTTCAGACATTGACAGAAGTTGGCATCATCTCTGATGAGAAAGAAACATGGAGCTGGGTATCATCAGTATGTTAATAATGATACCATAGCCCACTATCATGAGGTGATCATTCCCAGTGGTTTCACATAAAACAGAACACATGACCATTATGAGCCCTGCATGGTCCTTTGAGAATGCAGAACAGTCAACCAATACTAGCATCCAGGATCATTCTGAGACAAAAGAACAGAATCACTCAATGAAAATTTCCTCTAATGCTGACATTGTATCAACAACACATCAACAATAACATCAAAGCGGCCACAAGATCAAGCATTATCAATAAGGAAATCTGTCCACTGTCCATTGCCCATAGGTTATAACTGAACAGCTCCCTTAGCATCACTTCTACTTCATGACCAGTCCTGGCTGCTTCTGTTCCTGAAAACTTTTGGATGTCAAACGTCATTGTATTTATCCTGCCATCAGGATGCTTTCCATTTCTATGCAGAGTTAATCCCACTTTATACTCAGGAAAGCTTTGCAGAGATCCCCCTCAGAGCTCAAGTGATGATCTTGGATGTAAATACACTGAGAAATCAAGAAGTTCAGAGAAGACTGGAGAGGGCTGCAGTGATAGGAGATAATGGAGTGATTCCTAGGACCTGCCAGCAACTAAAGAAAGAGAGCAAGCTAATTAGACATATCAACCCCTTACCTGGTCAGAAAGAGGGTTTGGTTCGGCCTATGTCTTAAATGAAACTTACTGTTAGATAAATGGGTCTTTAAGGTTGAAGGATTGGACCAGCTGGGAAGATGTTTGTGTGGGGAAGAAAGGAGCCAGGACTTAGAAGATAAGGTAGTCTTGATGAGCAGCCAGATATTTGAATCTTTTGCAGGTTGAAAACTTTGAGATTCCTTCATAAGCAGTTAATACAAATATTCAACATTTTCACAGGAGTGAGGGAAAGGTAATCTTCAGCTTGGTTCAACTTGAAAGATATTTAGTCTGATTTGCACAATTTATCCTCATCACATTGGAGTAACTTTGTCATCAATACTTAAAAGGACGCAATCATTTTCCAAAGAATTGGTTCTGTGAGTAAATTTTGCACCCACTCAGGCTGAGTGGGTTGGGTCTGTAGTCACACATTTCTCATCACTTAGAGCAGCACATATAGCTTTTAAAGGAAGCTGGGCTGAAGGAGCAGTCTCTAAAAGAGGTAGATTAATCTCTTGGAAACTCCCTGCTGGAACATTCGAACATTAACTGGCAATTTCTCATGATCCAGGTAATTTATTCATGAAACTTACGGAGGTTAATCAAAAGTGCATATAATTGTACTAAACAGAATACATAATGGACTAATAAAGCAATTCAAAGCGTTTTGTAATTTATTTGAAATATCAGATAAAAATAGCTAAGAGGTGTGCCAGGAAGCCAGCAAATAATTTGGAAACTGATGAGCATGGCCTACCTGCTGAACTATGAATAGATAAGGTAATATCTAAAAGAATATAAATAGCTATAATAATGTAGCAAATATTCTATGTGCAGAAGCTTTTTTTTTAAACATTTAAAATTGATTTTTTTTACCTCTGAAATGCATGTTGTTGAAAGAATGGGCTTCAGAAAATTGTGCTTTCCCTCATTTCACAGAAGATGTCACAATGGGTGCTATACTATATATAAATAAATGCATGTAAGGGCCAGTCTCCTGAGCTATGCCAAGCTGAGCAGTCAGGCAGGGCACTGGAAACATGCAATAGGGGAACAGAGGATGAAAAATGGCTGGAGTAACCTCCGTGCACTTTTCCTTTGTCCCCTGCAGTGGGGAAGGATGGGAAGATCTGTGCAGAAGCAGATACTTTGGCTGCTCTTCTACCTCTCCCCTGCCCCAGCCATGTCATTCTCCTCTTTCCCGTAGAAGCTGCCATGCAAAAGGGCCCCACAGAGCTGAGTTCTGAGTGATGCAATGAGTAAACACCTCTTCTATAGTCACTCTGTATCCAGCCTCCCACTGAACCTTGCAGAGTGGAGCTGTACTAATTCCTCTACTAAGGGACCCTTACAACTGCAGAAGAAAGGGTTACATTTGCAACATAGTACAAATAGTTGCATGCAATATAACAGAAAGCCAGATGCCCCAACAGAAAGACCACCATAGGCCTGAATGGATGTGGTGATGGAACTACCTTCTCTCTCCCAGAGTTTGTCCCTTCAGGACAGTGCTTATGTACAGTGGGGAGACAGTGTTGGGAATTTGCCTTGCCTCTCTTTACCAATTTGATGGACCGATTAAATCAATCTAGTGTATTTTACAAGCATATTAGTGTGAATAACACCCCTATAACATATACAACTGATCACAGAGAATGTGGAATATTTGAACACTAACAAAATACTTTGTGCTTTAGAATTTTTTTCTTTAAGTTCTCATAGACCCTGGCATTCAGCTTCCAGGAAGGGCCAGCTGGCCCATGTGCAAATGCATGCTTACTATCTGTGTATATACCTTTAGATGTGCATTTATAAATCCCAGAGTGCACACATGGCTACATGTACTCAATATACCAATCTAGCCAAGTGTGCATGCTAATCAATCATGTCACTATACCAGGAAATATGAGCACAAAATAGACATGCATATGCACACTGTTCTTTATGGAAAGGTCCATTACAGTGTAATAAGGAGAAAATGAAGAAGGTTGTATAAAAGTGTAATAAGGTTCTATATAAACTATTCTCAACATGTATGGGATTTCATAGATAACCCAATCCTTTCTATAGTGTTTTTGAACCATCTTATAGAATTCTTCTGTAGCAGGGATATAACCTTTTATTCAATTATATAAGGTAGTCCAAATCACTTTTAGGAAACTTTTCATTTTGTATTAAATTTCATAGGGCTGAGGGTTAAAAAAATAAGATACAAACAAGACAATATGTAGACTAACATGCTAAAAAGAAATATACTGTCTAGAAAAAAATATTTAAAATGGAAATCCAGTCCAACCGGACAGTCTGAAAAATATTAATACCCGTAGATACTGCACCAACATCTCCTCCTCCCACCCCAAAAGGAAACTTTAAATATTTCACATAGACATATTTTTCACTCCTTTGCCAGAAGACTTTCAAGTAAACACTTGGCTTTCATCAGTTAAGTCAATTATATTCAGGAGAATCACTTCAAAAGCATGAGAAAATTTCATGTTATGCCTTATAAGACATCATATGGTTATGACTAACTTTAAAATGTGTCCTGAAGATTCCTTCTTTTCTAAAACAATAAAACAAAAATAAAATAGATGAGGACTTCTTGAATGAGCTCCCTTTTCCAGGATCATCTTGAAAAGTGCTAAGTAAAGAATGGTAGATTTTTAAAATGTAATAGGCTAAATTGCAAAAATTATTTTACATCCTGACTTTGGCTCTGTATTACCAACAGAAGTAATGACAGTGGAGCTCTTTGCAGGGCTTTGCTTTCTAGCAGCAGGCAGGCAAGTAGGTAAACTGCTTCCTAGCAGGCAAATTACTTTACTGGAGGCAGTCAGGCTCCTTTGAAGCAAGTGGGCAAACTCCTCTCAGGCATTTTTTCCCTCATAGGCACTTTCCTTTTTCATGGAATCAAATTCTTTTCCAGTTCTTTTCCAGTCTGTACACAACTTCCTTCCTTATAGGCAGGTAAGGCAAATTTTATTTTTATGTTTGGTTTTTATTTTTTGTCCAGTAAGTGAACATAACCTAAAAAGAAAAGGAGGGGATGTAAATATTTTCTCATAGAACTCTGCCAAGTTCTTTTATTAAGAACTGTTCTTATGACCTAGTCCTTTAATATTGCTTTACATCAAACAAGGACAAAAAAAAAAAAGCTCAAGTGTCATAGGATATATCTGTACTGCAGTGTGATTGCAGTTTTTGTAGCCATACCTGAGTTAGCTTTAATTCAGCTAGTTAAGATACCAGAGCAATGAAGCTGTGGCAGAGTGTGCTTCAGCACCAGCTAGCTCTGTGAGCAATTACCCAGGGTTCTGGGAAGACTTGCACAACCCATGCTAAGCAAGTGCTGCAGCAGGTTCACTGCTCTGATACCCAGTGATTGCAGTACAGACATACCTTTGATGACATAAACTACCATCAAAATTGGCACTATCCACCATGGTTCTTGGTGGTCTCAATAGATGACAAACAAGGAATGGGCATGGAGAAAGAATTACCTTTCTACTCCTACAATTGGTTATTGTAAGTCAGGACTCAAGAACATTGGCAGGTGGAGTGAGAAAACTTGTACTGCTTCTACCACACTTTATATATTCTTCAGACTTCCGTCTCCAATGCTTGTTGATCTAGCACTTTAAACAAAATTAATTTCAAAACTAATGTCATACAAGTGTGATGTAATTTTCACAATACTTCTATTAAGCATTATATTTCTTAGGCCTTGTCTACACTACGAGAGTAGTTCGATTTTACTTGCATCGAATTTTTGGAATCGATATTGCAAAGTCGAACGTGTGTGTCCACACTAAGGACAGTAATTCGACTTTGTGCGTCCACACTAACGGTGAAAGCGTCGACATTCGAAGCGGTGCGCTGTGGTCAGCTATCCCACAGTTCCCGCAGTCCCCTCTGCCCATTGGAATTCTGGGTGTAGCCGGCAATGCCTTCTGGGTAACAAAATGTGTCGAGGGTGCTTTTGGGTAACTGTCATCATCCGTCCATCACTCCCGCCCTCCCTCCCTGAAAGCGCCGGCGGGAAATCAGTTTGCGCACTTTTCCAGTCATTGACAGCGCGGACGCCACAGCACTGCGAGCATGGAGCACGCTGTGACCATCGCTGCAGTTGTGGCCACTCTCAACGCCTCGCAGCTTATCATACAGGTTTCCCTGAGGCAGATGCAGAAAAGTCAGGCGAGGAGGCTACGGCACCGCGGTGATGTCCTGAAGTCTGAGAGTAGCACAGACCTCTCAGAAAGCAGGGGACCCAGCGCTGAGGACATCACGGTGGCAATGGGTCATGTTGATGCCGTGGAACGGCGATTCTGGGCACGGGAAACAAGCACTGAGTGGTGGGACCGCATAGTGCTGCAGGTCTGGGATGAATCCCAGTGGCTGCGAAACTTTCGCATGCGGAAGGGAACTTTCCTGGAACTTTGTGAGTTGCTGTCCCCTGCCCTGAAGCGCAGTGACACCCGGTTGCGAGCTGCACTGAGTGTACAGAAGCGAGTGGCCATAGCCCTCTGGAAGCTTGCAACGCCAGACAGCTACCGGTCAGTCACGAACCAGTTTGGGGTGGGCAAATCTACCGTGGGGGTTGTTGTGATGCAAGTAGCCAAGGCAATCGTTGATGTACTGCTGCCAAAGGTAGTGACCCTGGGAAACGTGGAGACGATCATAGATGGCTTCGCAGCGATGGGATTCCCAAACTGCGGTGGGGCCATAGATGGAACTCACATCCCTATCCTGGCACCGGACCACCAGGCCACCCAGTACATTAACCGAAAGGGATACTTTTCCATGGTGCTGCAAGCACTGGTGGACCACAGGGGACGTTTTACCAACATCTACGTGGGATGGCCGGGCAAGGTTCATGACGCTCGTGTTTTCAGGAACTCTGGTCTGTTTAGACGGCTGCAACAAGGTATTTACTTCCCGGACCACAAAATAACTGTTGGGGATGTGGAGATGCCTATAGTCATCCTCGGGGACCCAGCCTACCCGCTAATGCCCTGGCTCATGAAGCCCTATACTGGCGCCCTGGACACTGAAAAAGAACTCTTCAACTACCGGCTGAGCAAGTGCAGAATGGTGGTGGAGTGTGCTTTTGGCCGTCTCAAGGGGAGATGGAGAAGCTTACTGACTCGCTGTGATCTCAGCGAAACCAATATCCCCATTGTTACAGCAGCTTGCTGTGTGCTCCACAATCTCTGTGAGAGCAAGGGGGAGACCTTTATGGCGGGGTAGGAGGTTGAGGAAAATAGCCTGGCTGCTGATTACGCACAGCCAGACAGCCGGGTGATTAGAAGAGACCAGCGGGAAGCGCTGTGCATCCGGGAGGCTTTGAAAGCAAAGTTCCTGAGTGAGCAGGGTAACCTGTGACTTTAAAGTTTGTGTACTGAGAAGCTAAACCTGCCCCCGTTTCTTTACCCAGTTAATGTTGACTATCCTATCCAGTTACATACCCCCTTCACCCCCCTTCCAACACACGTTTCGAAATAAAAATAGTTCTACTTTGTTAATGCACACCGTTTTCTTTAATACTGTTTTTGCGGGAATTTTTTAAAACTGGGACGCAGACTGTGGTGCGGAGCAGGTGTAGTGTAGTGACGCGAATGCAGCTTCTAAACTCAAGGATTGACAGGCTCCGCTGCGGTGGGATGGTTGTTTCAACGGAGCCTGTCACCCCTCCTGATCGGGACTATGTGTATGGGGGGTCTATGTGACTTTGTGGCAGGGGGAGGACGGTTACAGATCCCCTGCTGTGTGGCTCTGTGATCCTGCCTAAGGACCGCCGCTTAAGATCTGTAACTGCCCTCCCCCGCCACAAAGTCACAGAGCAACCCACCCTCCACCACATAACATGAAAACAACCTCCCAGACTAACCAGGGTAACTAGTCACTGCATCACTTTACTGTGTATGTGCCCTGCTGCTGTGCCTGCCCCCGACTATGTACCCTGCCAAAGGTGACTGTCCTGTCCAATTACCAACTCCCTTTCCCCTCCTCCTCCTCCAAAAGAACATGATTGAAACAGTAGTTAACAGAAACGTATTTTTTATTATCAACTACACATGGAAGTGGGAGGTGAAACTTGGACGGGGGCTTGTGTCAGGCGGGAAGGAAAGAACTTTTCAAATTTGGGGGAATGAGAGCCTTCTGCTACTAGAGCTCTCTGCAGGGGTGGAGTGAGAGTTAGCAGGGACTCTGCCGCCTCTCCTTCTTTGCACTTTGGGTGAGGTGGGTATGGGACTTTGTGGCGGGGGAGGGCGGTTAGAGATGGACTGCAGCGGGGCTCTGTCCTCCTGCCTCCTTTCCTGCAGAACATCCACAAGGCGCTGGAGCGTGTCCGTTTGCTCCCTCAGTAGTCCAAGCAGCGTTTGAGTCGCCTGCTGGTCTTCCTGCCGCCACCTCTCCTCCCGATCCATGTTTGCTTGGTGCATTCGGGTCAAGTTCTCCCGCCACTGGGTCTGCTGTGCTGCCTGGGCTTGGGAACAGGCCATAAGCTCAGAGAACATGTCCTCCCGTGTCCTCTTCTTCCTACGCCTAATCCGCTCTAGCCTCTGGGAGTGTGATGCCAGGCTAGGTTGTGAGACAGTCGCAGATGGGGTTGTGGAAATGGGAAAAAGGGAGTGAATTCCTCAGAAAGATAAATGTAGTTGTGAACAAAGAACATAGTCTTTCTCTGTGAACAAGACCATGCACAGCACCTATCACATGCCCACTCAGCACAAGGTCGAATTCTCGGCCTTCGCATTCAGTGCCTGGGGTCTTGCACAGCACATTTGAGAAGCGGGGCAGCACAACGGAATTTCTGTTGCAGGCAGACATGGTAAGCTGTAGACTTGTGGCAGTTTAAAACTTTTATATTACCACTGGCCTCATTTCACATTTAAAGCAATGTCAGTTCCTGCTGCCAGCAATCCGGCAAGCGGGAACTCTGCCCCTGTCCCACCCCCTCGTGGCTGTCCCCGGGAACGATCCCTTTCGGCTGCCCCTCTCCCACCTCCACCGCGTGGCTACAAACCAGCGGTTACAGTTCTGTAAAGGAACGGGCAAGCAGTCCCAACACTAACATTCCCCTACCTAATTCAAAGCAGGTCACCATGGGCGACATCACCCTGATGAGGATCTCTGAGAGCGAGAGAGAGAGAATGCTCCGGGAAAGCCTTCAAAGACCAGGGCCGTATGCCGCCCTGCTGTGCAGAGCAATGATTCCCGAGTACTTGATAGTCTCGTGGCGCGGCAACGTGTCGTACTTCAGAGGACCCAATAAGGCCGCTCTCCCCAGGAACCTCATGCAACGGCTTTCCAATTACCTCCAGGAGAGCTTCATCGAGATGTCCCAGGAGGATTACTGCTCTATCCCCGGACATATAGACCGCATTTTACTGTAGCTGCAGTAGCAGGGAATAAACAGTAGAGTGGCTTGTGCAGGACAATCACGGAAAACCGGACATTGCTAGATTTTTTTTCAAAACTTGCACTGCCCATGACTAAACCGTTAAGCGCCTAGGGTACAGTAATCATGAACAACCCATTCTTTTAATTGTTAATATTCCTGTTTTGTTAAAAATAAATGTTTAGATGTTTACAACACTTACTGGCTGATCCTTCCCCAGATTCTGTGTCCGGGGTAACGGCTGGGGACGCTTCGTAGGGGATCTCTGTAAGGGTGATGAAGAGATCCTGGCTGTCGGGGAAATCAGCATTGTGAGCGCTGCCGACTGCCTCGCCCTCCTCATCTCCTTCCTCATCTTCCCCGTCCCCTAACATGTCCAAGGAACCGGCCGTGGACACTATCCCATCCTCAGAGTCCACGGTCACTGGTGGGGTAGTGGTGGCGGCCGCACCGAGGATGGAATGCAGTGCCTCGTAGAAACGGGATGTCTGGGGATGGGATCCGGAGCGTCCGTTTGCCTCTTTGGTCTTCTGGTAGCCTTGTCTCAGCTCCTTGATTTTCACGCGGCACTGCGTTGCATCCCGGCTGTATCCTCTCTCTGCCATGTCTTTAGAGATCTTCTCGTAGATCTTTGCATTCTGTCTTTTGGATCGCAGCTCGGAAAGCACAGACTCATCGCCCCACACAGCGATGAGATCCAAGACTTCCCGATCAGTCCATGCTGGGGCCCTCTTTCTATTCACAGACTGCACGGCCATCACTGCTGGAGAGCTCTGCATCGTTGCCAGTGCTGCTGTGCTCGCCACGATGTCCAGACAGGAAATGAGATTCAAACTGGCCAGACAGGAAAAGGAATTCAAATTCAAATTTCCCTGAGGCTTTTCCTGTGTGGCTGGTCAGAGCATCCGAGCTCGCACTGCTGTCCAGAGCGTCAACAGAGTGGTGCACTGTGGGATAGCTCCCGGAGCTATTAGCGTCGATTTCCATCCACACCTAGCCTAATTCGACATGGCCATGTCGAATTTAGCGCTACTCCCCTCGTCGGGGAGGAGTACAGAAGTCGAATTAAAGAGACCTCTATGTCGAACTAAATAGCATCGCAGTGTGGACGGGTGCAGGGTTAATTCGATGTAACGGCGCTAACTTCGACATAAACGCCTAGTGTAGACCAGGCCTTAGGCACATGCATCAATTATGTTTGTTCTAGGTTCTAAATGCTCTCTCTCTCGCTCTGTGGATTGTGGGAGCTTCTGAGAGCGAGGGTATGTTTGTTATGAGCTGTATGCACTGTCTGGGTTTTTATTAGTTTGTGTTTGTTTTTGTTTTGTTACTTGCTGTTTCTTTGTTTTGGGGGGTTGTGGGTTCCCCCCTTTTTCTTGAGAGAGTGAGGGTGGGGGTTTCTCCATGAGATCCACTTCAGATGGGTTTAGCAGCAAAACCCACAAGCCTGGGATTCGGTGTGTGCCTGTTGCCTCCTGCATGGGAAGGATGTGTTAATTTAAAAGTGTAGGTAAGGTTATTGGATGTGCTAATTTAAAATCTGCCTCTTGAATGAGCAAATCTATAGTGATTTTCCTGGCCCAGGAGCAGTTTGTGTATTGTTTGGTAAAGGAGGGACTCTGGGTCAAGGAGTCTTTTATTCACGTATTTCCCTTGCTTACTCATGCTACTAAAGTAATTGTTTATTTTTTCTCAGTGTTCCCCCCCTTCTTCACAAAAAGATGCTAGTGTCTGATCTCTCCCATTATGGGAAGATAATTTTTACTGCTAGAATGGCTCCATTAGGCTCCATGAACCCAAATGTGAGGCATGCTATGTCTTTCCAGTACCAGGTTTATGTGGTTCTAAATAACCCTGAACACCCTTTGAACCTGGTTTTAAAGCACCACATAGATGGGATGGCTTATACAGTGTTTGCTGCATGTGAGAACATGAAATGTTTCTTGTGTGGTGCCCCTGGTCATATGAGGGGTTCCTGCCAATTCATTACTGGTTATGGGGTGCCTGGAAAGAATGTGGAACCCTAGGACAGTGGAGTGGGACATCAGTGGAACAGCAGAAAACAGAGCCTGCATCTGCACTGCCAGATTCTATCTCTCCTGCTCGCCATATGTGGTCAGCCATTGTACAGGGAGCAGCCCCAATTTGCCCCAGGCCCTGGGCCCCCAGGGGCCCCCACGAGAATATAGTATTCTATAATATTGCAACTTTTTTTTATGGAAGGGGCCCCCAAAATTGCTTTGCCCCAGGTTCCCTGAATCCTCTGGGTGGCCCTGGGAGCAGCCTGCCCAGAGGAACCCTTTGCTGTGACTGGACAGAAGCAAGTCCTAGAGGTTGAGCAGCACTTCCCTACAGAGGAAGCAGAGATAGATTCTAGAGATGTGTTGAACAACAGACCAATGGGATGGATTTATGCAGTACTATTTCTAAAGGGCTAGAACTGCTGGCAGTGGTTAAGGATGCAGTTGTGTTCCCTGAGAAGTACACAACATTGTTTTGGATGGTAGCTGACACTGTGCCTCAGTGGGTCACAGCTAAGAATATCAGATTCAGGACAAACTGCTTAGAAATAGAGCAAACTCACCCCCGAACTGGTGGTTCTTCTATCATATGATATACCAAGCAAGTAACAAAAATAAACTTCTGTCTCACCACACTGGTTAACAAGAAGTAAAAAATGCAGTCTTCTTAGGCATTCCAGCCCTTGCTTCACCTCTCAGGCACTGGACTCTATGATGAGTGGTTATTGAAATCCAATTTCATCCCATATAGCATCCTCTAATCCCAAGACATCAGCCACATAGCCAGGTCAATATATAATTCAGATCTTACCCAATACACTGTTGCCAGTCATTTAGAATCTAATATTTAAAGGTTTATTTATAAGAGAATAGAGAAGGAGAAAGTTAAAATGGTCAAAGAAATCATATACATAAAATCATTGCAAAGTTCTTGGATCAGGTTTGTAGCAGTGATGTTATAGTCTGTTGGTTTATAACTTCCAAAAGATTGAAAGGTCCTCAATCCATAGTCAATATGCTTCTGTTAGTGTAAGTCCATAATCAAGATACCAGAGCAGGAAAGAGGCAAAATGGAGATGTGTCCAAGGTCCTTTAGACCTTCCCCCATATGGACGTGATGCTCTCAGTTTTAGTTTGTGGAAAAGTACAAGATGGAGTCCAGGGTCATATGAGCAAGTCACATGCCCTTGCACGCTTTAATGACTCATAGGAGCAGCCATTAACAATATTCTAGCTAAAGAGTCCACAGGAAGACTTGCTGGGCAGGATGAGTTTCTTCGATGGCCCATTGTGAGACTTAATTATTCTTTAATGGGCCATCAACTTGCATGGTTCATTCACAATGTGCTGGCCAGACTGGATGCAAATGACCTGGTGGCTGTTAACCCAGGACAGACAAGATTGAAATACTGGCACATTGTCAATATTTATACCTTTAGATACAAAGGTGATATATGCATATAAACAGGATAATCATGCTCAGCAAATCATAACCTTTCCATTGACACCTTACATGATATACTTTTTGTACAAGATTTGTTGCAATTGTATAAGGATGGGTACAGCGTGAAGGAGATTAGTGACTTTTTGGATAGCACTAAAGGGAAGTGGGGGTTTGAGGTTGAGGCCTATTTCCCTGATTTACAGTGCTTTGTTCACTCAGCTCCCCTTGTCTTGGTAGAGACCTTGGCTGGTCATAGAAAACATTTCCATCTCAAAGTTATTGAGCAAGTTAAGGAAGTGGGCTGGGATTGTTCAAGATATACAGGTCTCCCCGTGGCTCCCTTTGTTCAATGTACTTCCACTTTCCATTGTTTCTCTCTGCTGCTTGGTTCTCTTCTTCTAGTCTTTGTGGTGCTGTTCAACTTTGGCTCTCTAAATATTAACAGATGATGGAATGGTCATAAAAGGGCACAAAGCTCTCAATTTCTCAGACAAAAACAGGTTGATGTTCCCCTTTTGCAAGAAACGAACTCAGACCCTGAAAATCAGGGCAATTGCTGGAAGGAGTGTGAAGAGGAGGTGAGCCATGACTCTAATGTTACTACTGGGGTAACTCTTCTCTTTTCCTGGGGTTCGGTGGCTCATATCTGCTTTGTGAAGGAGATTGTGCATGGCCAGCTCCTCCAGATAGAGCACATATTGGCACTATAGTTTAACATTTTACTGTGTATGCCCCTACTCTGGGGTGAGATCATGTCTCCTTTCTGCAGACACTTGCCCATGCCATGCTTGGCTGTGATCCTGATAATATTATTGTTGGGGTGGGAGAGGGATTTCAGTGGCGCTGAAGACTGTGGTTTAGAGAGGAACCATGAGGCACCTGAGTCAGCCAGAGAACTGTATTGTCTCCTGCAAACCTCTGGGCTAGTAGATGTTTGGAGGTACTCTCACCCCACTGTTAGGCAGTACTCTTGGCTGAAGGCTACTCCCAACCAAGTCCCAAGGGCTACACTGGCTCACTTTTTTATCATGAAGGCCAGTGTAAATATGTTTGTTCAGTCTTCCAATCTCCCACTCACTTGTCTGATCATGATTTCTCTGTTCGTGTGTCTCTCCATCCTCCTGCCTGTGCTTCCCACTGGCATTTTAATACCAAATTGTCACAGAACTTGAATTCACCCAGATGATTGCTGTGTTCTGGAGCACTGGCAGAGGCACAAGCTACTGTATGTGTCCCCAAGAAAGTAGTGGGCTGTCGGAAAGGTCCAGATCAAACTGTTCTGCCAGCAGTATACCCAGGCTGCCATGTTTTCTTTGCATCAGCCCATGAGTGCCATGGAACAAGTAATCTTGGGCCTTAATGGCAGCTTTTATGTGGGAAACCAGTGTATATTCACCAAACCTTAGCTGAGAAATACCAGCTCCTGAGGTGTTCGTTGGAAGAGAAGGAGCAAGGAGCTCTAGTTAGTTCAGGCCCAATTTTCTCAGCGTCATGAAATTAGCACTCCCCAAGGTTATTTTTTGCAATGGCTGACTCTGCTGAGATCCAGAAAGCAGCTGTTTTTTTGTAGTGTACTCTCTGTACTCACTTGAAGCCTGTGATGTGCTGGCAATGGAGGAGCTGCACCAGGGGTTATCCTGTCTGACTTGTCAGGGTCAGCAGTGCCTAGACACCCCCACTGTCATTGCAAGAGCTCTCTGTTATGATCCAGCAGCTCTCTATAAGCAAGGCTCAGGTTCTGATGGGCTGCCATCTGAATTTTACAAGCATTTCTGGCATTTTATCAGTCCTGACATTTTTCTAGTGGTGCTGGAGTGAATCTAGGAGAAAGAGCTGCCCTTTATTTCCTGCAGGGCAGTGATCACCCTGCTGCACAAAAAACGGGACCTCTGTGATTTATGGAATTGGAGACCTAAATCCCTTATTTGCTCTGATTGTAAGGTTTTATCCAGGCCTTATCTAACTGGCTGAAAGACTCTCTGACACACCCTGATCAGACATATTATATTCTTATCTGCTGTATATTTGTTTTTAATGTGTAATGTTTTTTATTGTTAGCAAACTTTTATAATCTGGATATGGGGCTTATTTCAATGGACTGTGAGAAGGACTTGGATAGCATTAACCATGGTTATTTTAAAAAGATAAAGGCTTTTGGGATTGAATCAGCATTCTCTCCATATATTTCTTTATAGTACCATAACATGTTTAGTGTCCTAAAGCTTAAGAGAGGTCTTAGCTGCTGCTTCCCAGTTCTCAGAGCCATACATCAAGGGTGTCCTCTGCCTGGCATGCTGTATGCTGTTAGTTTACAGCCATTCCTGCATCTTCTCAGAAGCCGTCAGATTGGCCTCTCTGACCTAGGGAGGCCGGATGCTTTCACAGTTCATCTGTAGGCCTATTCTGATGATATCTCATTTTTTATCACATCTGAGAGTGACGAGCAGACAGTTTGAGCTTGTGTACAAGTGTATGAATAGGCATCTTCTGCCTGCATTAACTGGATAAAGAGCAATTTGATCTTACTGGACTCTTGGCAGTGTAGCAGTCCCCCTTTATTGCCCCGCTAGTTGCAATGAGGCACCACTGGGATTAAACTATTGGGTCTTTTTCAGTTCTGAACAATATGTGCTAAGGGACTGAGAAGGGGGGAGGGGAAGAGAAGGTACAAGGTTGCCACAGAAATGGCACTGGCTCCTCGCTGAACTGTCTTTGGGACAGATTTTGATTTCCAATAGTCTTGTGTCTTCAATGTTGTGGCACTGTGTCTGGACCTTCCAACAGGCCTTATGGACCAGATTCAACAACATATTAACCATTTTTTAATAGTTGCCACTGGTTGCACCCTGCTTTTATATTCCTGCCATTAGATGAAGGGGGTAAGGGGCTCATTATTTAGTGAGCTGGATGGTGGCCTTTTGCCTCCATTCTGTTCAGTGGTTGCTATACTCTGGCTTCCCACTGGCCTGAAAGTCCCTTGCTTTTTCTCTCCTCCATTGTACTAGGGAATGGGCTTTGACTCTCACCTGTTTTTGTTGGCATCTGGTTGATTAGATCTAGATTTTCCTCCATTCTATAATGGTCTTGTTAATGCTTGGCAGCTTCTGCTAAGTCCAGGGCCAGACCAGACACTTTCCAGCTTATGGATCTTGGAAACACTGTTTTTTAACCCACTTTTTCCCACTGAAGCTCTCTCATTCAGGAACCTGTTTTCTGCCTTTACTCAGACTGGGTTAACCAAGCTGTCCTACCTGTTTGTTCCTAGTTGGAAGTCAGCTCCTACTGTTCAGACCAGAATCTATTTTGAGTTTTTTGGATAAAGTCCTCACTGAATTCCAGGCAGCGCTTGCTCAGTGGTCTGCTCAGTATTTACAGAAAAAATTTGCAGAGATTCTTCTTCTGGGGGGACTCTTGTGTTCCCCTCATTAGTTGTCTCCCCTTATGTGGATGAGATCCTTGTGCAAGTAGGCAGATTGTTGTTCTGGAAGTGTTTGGTGAATGTTCCTTTTGTAACCATGACCAAGAAGTAGCTCCATGGCATGTGCATCAATGCCACCCTCTTTAATCTCCCTAATACATCCTAGAGGATGCCCCTGTCCCTGGGTGACTCTATGTCCCTGGCTTGGAGGACATTGTACAAACCTCCTCTTCCTAAGCACTCTCCTGACTTTCAGTGGAGGCTCCTGCATAGCATCATAGCAAGCAAGCCAGCCTTTTGTGCATCATATTACCCCTGAAGTGTCTGTGCAGTGTCCATTATGGTCTGCTTCAGATACGGTGTTTCAGTTTTTCCTACATTGCCCCTATTTGATTCCTCCTTTTGTTTTTTTGTTGGTGGTGTTTTTTTGAAGCAGCAGCTTTTCAGCAGTTAGAGACTAGTTTTCTCCAAGCTCCTGTGCTCACATTCAGCTGTTTTCCTCCCTGGCTAACCTTTTGCTGGGTCAGATAAAACTAGCTGTTTTGAAATCTCATCCATACAGAATGTCCGGGATAGAGTGGTGTGATGTACTAGTGCTGATCCGCACACTGATTGTGGCCTGGCTACAGAATGATTATAACTTGTAATATGGGACTTTTTGGTTGACTTGGTGTTAATAATATTTTGAGTTAACTTGTTGATGATGATGCTTTAGTGATCCATGTTTAATGTTCACTTAAGACATGTTTTGCTTTATTTTATTCATATATTTTTGTATATATATGTTATTTTATATAATTATTAGTAGTATATCAAACTGAAATATCAGTTATTTGCACAGCTCTACTTCAACCTCATTTGAAAAGGATACCACCATGTCACATCAGATATAGAATGGTGAGCGTTCCACAAGTCAAGGGCCACTGAAACAAAGTAAGGGACAGTATCTTAGCTATCAGGCAGACTGCACAATCTCTAATAGTCCACTTTCTTCAGATCTGCTATGCTAGGTAGTATACATAACTCTAGAAACATATTAAGATACTCTGAGACTCCATCCATTGCAGGCTTTAAATGTTAAAGTCAAAATGTTTAAGTCAAGTAGTATCCACACAGGGCTATACATACATTTTCATAACTGGGGGGAAAAATCCGGGCCCCACTGGAGTCAATGGGAGTTTGGCTTCAGTGAGGCAAGGATTTTGTCCTTGGTTTTTAACATTAATATTTTTTCTTCTCATTCTAAATAGTCCTTAGGTTCTTTCTTAACATTATTTCTGAATATTCCATCTTCTACAGATAATAAGAAATGTAGCCAGTTTCATGGGCAAAAACCACGGAACTCAATATCCCTTTGTTAGAAGGCATATGCAGTGTCTCATCTGAAAACTTGGGACAGATGTCACTTAGCATCACATCTTAATTTTAGCTTTCACACCAGAAAAAAACAGCACGGTTATTTTGGATTTTTTGGCTTCCCTGGTTCCTGACTAACATCTTTCTTTGTGGCCTTATATGGATACTCCCTTGTTAATACTGCAGTAATACCTGATTCAACATGCAAGCTCTCTGTGGGAGATCTTTCATGCAGAGTGCCAAGATTACCACCACTGCAATGTTACAAAAAAACAGCTAGACTGCTGTTCAGGAGCCATGGATGACAAATGCTTCTCACAAAGACACCAATTCAGGATATATTCATTATGGTTTGGAACATATGTATGACATTGTGCATTTCCTGTAGTAACTTGTTTGTTTGCTTGATTCTATTTGGGCACCTCAGGCCCATTCTCCATTTCACTTCACAATTATCACCCTTACCTTTTTTCTTACTCATGAGTGTGCATCCCAGTCCTGACTCTACTCCTTGCTATAAACTTGCTTTCCTATAGTATTTCTGTATTGCTTTTAGCCATTTGATGTCCTATTGCCACGGATGTACTGCTATGCTGAATAGCTTCTGCCCCCTGCCATATTTTCTATGGCTTTTGCGGAAGTTAGATAAAGAACTCTGCTCTTTTAATATAGGCACAGTATCTAGCAGATTTTCACAACTTTTTCTGTATATTGTGACAGACCCAGACCAGTTGGGTACAGGAGTCTGGTAGAGGGCAAATACACTGGTCACTGGGTGAGTAGTTTTCTGTTCCCTGAGTGACCAGAGCAGGGGCTGCACTAGAGTAATCAGGAACCTGCTAAAACCTGTTAAGGCAGGCAGGCTAATTAGAACACCTGGAGCCAATTAAGAAGAAACTGCTAGAATCAATTAAGGCAGGCTAATCAGGGCACCTGGGTTTTAAAAGGAGCTCACTTCAGTTTGTGGTGTGAGCGTGAGGAGCTGGGAGCAAGAGGTGCAAGGAGCTGAGAGGGAGAGGGTGAGGGTGTGCTGCTGGAGGACTGAGGAGCACAAGTCTTATCAGACACCAGGAGGAAGGTCCTGTGGTGAGAATAAGGAAGGTGTTTGGAGGAGGCCATGGGGAAGTAGCCCAGGGAGTTGTAGCTGTCATGCAGCTGTTACAGGAGGCACTATAGACAGCTGCAGTCCACAGGGCCCTAGGCTGGAACCTGGAGTAGAGGGTGGGTCCGGGTTCCCCCCAAATCTCCGAATTGACCTGGACTGTGGGTTCTTCCAGAGGGGAAGGTCTCTGGGCTGTTCCCCAACCCACATGGTGAATCTCTGAGGCAAGAAAATCCGCCAATAAGCACAGGACCCACCAAGATAGAGGAGGAACTTTGTCACAATATTTACTTCCCCTTTTATTCTGGTCACCTAGACTATAATCATATGCAGGTACTGTTACCCCTTTAAGGACATATTCATGCAATTTTGACAACAGTGTACTTATTTTTTTAATGCACAATGGAATAATTTGGGCCAGTATCTTGTATTTCTTTCACTTATCAAAATGTTTAACTAGAGTATACCATTGAGATTAACCCTGAATCATTATAGTTGTTTCTCTTGTTTCAGCCCCTCCACCCTCAAGCTCCCTCCTGGCTGTGCAAAAACCTTGACGGCTATGGGCTTAGGTCACACCACTTAGTATCAAGGAACTGTCAGACCTTGTTTTCTTTCTGCTGTTCAGCTCATTAGCCAAAGTGTATTCTTTACTGCAGCAGGTCTGCATACTACATCCTAACCCAGTACATGACTTTGGGATGTGATCCCATGATGATCCACCAAACAGGGTGAAAATATGAATGCTCTGTCACAGTAAGCCAGCTGTGACATCTTCCTGTGTTCACTTTACAAAGCTTGACAGTTCTGCAAGCTGCAACGTTAAAGAAAATGTCAGTTCCTCTCTCAGTTTTGTTAATATAATGCACCTTAAGGAATCAAAGTTCTTTGCCAATCCAAATACAAATGTTGAGATGCTCTTAGCAGATGGCCAGTCCTCGACTGTCTGTTGGTTGCATGACAGATTTTGCTGATACCTAAATGAGTAGAAGAATCATATATAATTAAAAGGTAAATTGCGAAAATTTCAGATTGAGAAAAACAACTTTTTTGTCCTATAAAATTAAGATGTTTCTGAATTCTGGGAGGTTTTGAAATAAAATATTTATCCTATGTGTATACTAGTAGTGGTGTTGAAAGTTACTGTATTTATATTACTGAGGAATATCCTTCTCCTACATAGAAAAGTATGTATCTATTACTTTTTATTTAAATTGTAGGATTTTATTTGTGTGTGTGTGTGTGTGTATTAATTACATTAAACAATATATTAAAAGAACATTAAGGTTGCAAATTCTAGCACTCAAATATTAGGAAATACCAGAATTAAGGTCACCTGTACAGAGGTGGGGATAGAATCCAGCTCTCAATGACAGCATTCAACTGCCTTAACCATGAGACCATCCTTTCTTTTCCTGCAACCCTTTGCCTCATTTACTACACACCTTACAACTGCTGCAACAATGAATAGAAGCCAATGAAAGGAAAAATCCTCGCCCAGGTTGCCCACCTGTCTATTTAAATTAACGGAGATATCCTATCTCCTAGAACTGGAAGGGACCTTGAAAGGTCATCGAGTCCAGCCCCCTGCCTTCACTAGCAGGACCAAGTACTGATTTTGCCCCAGATCCCTAAGTGGCCCCCTCAAGGATAATATATTCTTTGACCCTTTATCTACCAGTACTATATTTTGACAAGCACTGTTCGTGTTTTATGAATGGTAAAATAATTACTGCAACATCAACTTAGACCTGTGCATAAACAAGTTTACTGGAGATATAGAGGAGATATGAAATGCCTCTTCCCTTATAAATAAGGTTTCTAATGACAATTGATAAAATCAAACAAACCATCAAAGACCATTCTTGAAAAGCAGTGTAGTAAATTCAGTACAATCAGAATGATAGTGTTTGATACAGGTCAGTAACCAGATCAGATATATAATATAATGTTATCATTGGGAAACTCATTCTATCTTTTTTTATCTTTAGTGACTTCAGTGCAACCCCCTCTCCCTCACCTTAGCCTTCCATGGTTTGTGAGGCAATAAGCCCTTCACTCATCTACTAAAGTGCAAGAAATACCAGCTTGATCAAACCATAGACCTAGGGGTGAAAGGACCTGTGTTCCATTACCAGTCACTGGAATTACCAAGCTTCCTATATCTTTTCATCTATATAGAAAATGATTATCAAAACAACAATGCTGGGCAAGCATGTTTTCCCCTCATCTTATTTTAAACTGTCTGTGCCTTATTGTTCTACTTACAATGCTTTCAATCAGAAGTGAATCCATTAACATCAATGGTGTAAGTGCAATGTAGGTGGGATGACTATCAGAGCATAAGAGTGCAATTTTGTCTGCTAAGCATTCCAAGCAAGCCTACTCTGAGAAATTATCTTTGAACAAAGAAACATTGTAACCTTTAAAAATGAGCTCTGACTCTAATAAACCCAAAGATCAAAGCTATTTAAACTTAAATATTCCAGGGATTTCAAAGACTGTTCTTATCGGGGAAAAAATAATAAAAGCGTAAATCAAGTGGAGGTTGTTCCAGGCAGCAAATAGTGATCACAGAAAACAAATCTGTACAGGAGTGATTTGTTAAGGTCCTGGGTCCTAAAATAAGTTGCAGAGGAAATATTGTCACTTCTAAGCAGACAGGTGAAACAAAACAGATTTGCACAAAACAGTACAGATTAATATGTGGTGTATTGGGTCACACTATGATCATGAAATAAACACCCAGTTGTAAGATCTGTTGGAACTTTTACCAGGATTGTAGGTTGTAGAAGAGGTTTCTTTAACTCTCAGGAAAATGTTCCAACCTAGTTCACTGTCTACCTTCACTCATAAATCAGATTCAGTACTCATGGTAACGCTCTCTAGTAGCAACTTTTATAATAAAATGAGTGCCTCTCATTGCATTTATATTTTCAAGTGCCTCTTTAACAGCCCATTCATAGGTGGTTATTTAGGATACCAGCTTCCATAAACTAAAACAAAGAGGACAGTTAAACCTATGAAACTACTGTTGCCAAATAAGTCACTTCTCCTTTTAAAATATGCTGACTACATCAAGGCTGCTGTCATATAAAAAGCCAACTAATAAGGGCCCAAATCTGCATTTAGTCAGTTACATGTCTATATTGTTAATTACATGAGAAGGAGGATCCGGGGAACTACAGGCCAGTCAGCCTCACCTCAGTCCCTGGAAAAATCATGGAGTAGGTCTTCAAGCAGGGCTGGCTTTATGACCCGCGGGGCCCGATTCCAATACCTGGGGCTTCAGTGGCACTTTGCAGCGGGGGTCCGCTCTGGGTCTTCCGCGGCACCGAAGGACCGCCCACCACTGAAATGCTGCTGAAGACCCCTGGAGTGGACCCCCCCACCGTCAAAATGCCACCGAAGACCCCCGGAGCGGGGCCCTCTTAGGCGCGGGGCCTGATTCCAGGGAATCGGGGGAATTGGCTTAAAGCCGGCCCTGTCCTCAAGGAATCCATTTGAAGCACTTAGAGGAGAGGAAAGTGGCCAGGAACAGTCAGCATGGAGTCACAAAAGGCAAGTCATGCCTGACTAACTTAATTGCCTTCTATGATGAGATAACTGGCTCTGTGGACGTGTTAGTCCTTGACTTTAGCAAGCTTTTGATATAGTCTCCCACAGTATTCTTGCCAGCAAGTTAAAGAAGTATGGGCTCGATGAATGAACTACAAGGTGGATAGAAAGCTGGCTAGATCATCAGACTCAATGGGTATTGATCAATGACTCCATGTCTAGTTGGCAGCCGGTATTAAGGGTCAGTCCTGAGACCGGTTTTGTTCAATATTTTCATTAATGATCTGGAGGATGGCGTGGATTGCACCCTCAGCAAGTTTGCAGATGACACTAAATTGGGAGGAGTGGTAGATACACTGGAGGGTAGGCATAGGATACAGAGGGACCTAAACAAATTAGAGGATCGGGCCGAAAGAAATCTGATCAGGTTCAACAAGGACAAGTGCAGAGTCCTGCACTTGGGAAGGAAGAATCCCATGCGTTGCTACAAACTAGGGACGGAGTGGCTAAGCAGCAGTTCTGCAGAAAAGGACCTAAGGGTTACAGTGGATGAGAACCTGGATATGAGTCAACAGTGTGCCCTTGTTGCTAAAAAGGCTAATGGCAATTTGGGCTGTATAAGTAGGAGCATTGCCAGCAGATTGAGGGATGTGATGATTCCCCTCTATTCGGCATTGGTGAGGCCTCATCTGAGTACTATGTCCAGTTTTGGGCCCCACACTACAAGAAGGATGTGAAAAAATTGGAAAGAGTCCAGCGGAGGGCTACAAAAATGATTAGGGGCTTGGAGCACATGATTTATGAGGAGAGGCTGAAGGAACTGGGATTATTTAGTCTGCAGAAGAGAAGAATGAGGGATGATTTGATAGCTGCTTTCAGCTACCTGAAAGAGGGTTCCAAAGAGGATGGATCTAGACTGTTCTCAGTGGTACCAGATGAGAGAACAAGGAGTAATGGTCTCAAGTTGCAGTGGGGAGGTTTAGGTTGGATATTAGGAAAAACTTTTTCACTAGGAGGGTGGTGAAGCACTGGAATGGGTTACCTAGGGAGGTGGTGGAATCTCCTTCCTTAGAGGTTTCTAAGGTCAGGCTTGACAAAGCCCTGGCTGGGATGATTTAGTTGGGGATTGGTCCTGCTTTGAGTAGGGGGTTGGACTAGATGACCTCCTGAGGTCCCTTCCAACCCTGATATTCTATGATTGTCCATAATCTGTGCAGTACTTAGTGTGGTAGAACCACCCTGGTACTCCTTTCCTGTCCCAGTCCTGCTCCCTGCACTTCCCCTGTACCATGGCCTGCAAGGGGATCCTTGGAGGGCAGCCTTACAACTGCCTTCCTCAGTTCCTGAGCCAAGGAAATCTTGCACCAGCTTGAGGGGATTTTAATGCTCCCTTTTCCCCACTTTTACACAGCATAAAAGATTTCACCCCATGCTTCCTGCTTGCACTATGTTGCTATATCCATTAGATTGAATAGGACAATATGTGCAAGATGTGGGGCTTGGAAGCTGAAGTGGGGCTTTATGTGAGGCAGAGTTCACATTTTTTTTCTTCCACTGAAGCCTCTTCATCTTTCCTCATCTCAGTCCTATTTCCTCTGCATCAATGTGTCTTGAAGCACAGTTAAGAATCTTGTCCCACATCTCTAAATTATTCTAATAAAAATGTTAAAACTAAGACAAAAATGTTCAATTATTTACCTAAAATTAGGCACCTAAACAAAAGTGACATGATTTTGAGAAGGGTTGAGTAGCTGCAGCTCCCATTTAAGTCCTATATAAATATCTGAGGTGATTCTAATATTTATAAGCCTAATGACCTAAAACCACATTCCTTGTATGTGTAAATTGAAGTATCTCTATGGATTTATTCCTAGTTTTAATGTGTTTATGTTTATGTAGTGCTTGTGAAAATATGCAATAGATTGTCTTAAATGGGCAAATTACATCTGGCTTATCCCCAAACTTTATTAATGCAACTTTGGGGCTGTCTTGAAATTAGATTGATATTTTAATCCTGAATTTCTCTTGGGCAGAAATTTATAATCATAATGAATTGGGCAGTAATGCTGGAATGTGCACAAGTGGCCACTAGACACTAGGATAACACCACCAAAATAATTGTAATTAGAGACTGTAACCAGGATTTAAACCCAAATATTGAGGGAAGAAACATTAGATTAAATCCCCACTAATCTCATAAATTAAAGATTGTTGGTACCTATGTTCCTTTACCCTAAATTGCTATGATAGGGATAATGTACATTTTATAATAGTCCCACTATTAATCTGACCATTTTGCATTTGTCTACTCTCCATAATTGCGTCTTTTCCTACAATGGATTATTTCATCCGTTTACCTCAGAATTAGGGATGCTATTCCATGACTTCAACAGGTTGTCTTGAAAATAGTGGCAACCTTATCTGAGCATAAAGAGGAGATTATGACCTGACTGTCATGTACCAGTAGAAATTGTCTGTCTCTCCCTTTCTGTGTCAAGAGACTTTTGGCAGGAACATAATATTCACTTCAAAATCAGTTTGTTCCTTAGCCTTTTTTTTCATATTTTCCATTCATCTGATCCTCCCTCTTCCAAACAGTCTTCAGCCCTCCAGACTGATTAGATCCTAATTCTTTTGGCATGCTGTCAACTTGTCCTAGTCAGAATAACTATTAGGCCTTTGCTTTTGCTACTCCTCTGCAATTTTGTTTCCCTTTCTCCGCTTCATGTCTTTTCTTTGTGATTTTCACCTATTTTGCCTGAAGCTGTCTTCTGACAATATGTTACCACCTCTCTCTGTGGATTTGTTCTTTGCCTGCCCGAGTAATTTATTTATGTGTTAGCTTCCTCTTCTCCGTTATCCAGGCTGTTTGACTTTGTGTATACTGCTTTTCATTTGCATTACATATTTAATATATTATTAACAATTTGAAACAGGAGGGCTTTTTTATCTTTTAATGCAACAACTTAATCGTGCCAACTGTGTGGTTTAAAATGACTGCAATTCCTTGTGCACTCATACCGAAATAACACATCATGTGTGTTTATGAAGGCTGCAGAACTGAACACAAAGGATAGTGAGACGCTTTGTATGCATGCATGTGTTTGTGTGCGCACGCGCGAGTGCATACGCTTGGCAGCTAAATGACATATTTAGAGTAAATGCCAAAATAAATAAAAATCATTCTTTGGATTCTTATTATCTATTCTTGTATTTTCATTATAGATAGGGGGGGGGGGAACCTTTCCAATCTAAACAACCCTTCAAATTGTAGTACTTGAATGTGACAGAAATTCCATCATATGATTTGTCCCTAAGCTCCAAAAATAAACTGAGATTCATATTCAACTCAAGATGGGGTTTCTGTTCCTTTTCATTAGTTTATGCCACTAAAAAAAGTATGATGAAGGCAGACATTATAAATCCAGCAGCAGAGATATCAAATAGATCCTATGTTTATTGTTTCCCCCATGCTAAAATTTTATCATGTTGAAATTCTTTGGTCTGACATGCACACAATGATGGTGGCATGCTATCTAATCAGATTTCCCTAGGAAATGGGTAGAGATTGAATTGTTTAGAGTTCTTGATACAGCAGATTCAAGTTACTAGTTGTAATCCCATCCTGTTCTTTAGCTGCTTTAGATTTCACACATCATATACCTTCCTACTAGGGCTGTCAAGCGATTTGAAAAAATTAATCGCACTGTTAAACAATAATGGGATACCATTTATTTAAATAATTTTGGATGTTTTCTACATTTTCAAATATATTGATTTAAAATACAACACAGAATATAAAGTGCACAGTGCTCACTTTATATTTATTTTTTATTACAAGTATTTGCACTGTAAAAAAACAAAATAGATAGTATTTTTCAATTCACCTAACTACTGTAGTGCAGTCTCTATCATGAAAGTTGAACTTACAAATGTAGAATTATGTACACAAAAAACTGCATTAAAAATAAAACAATGTAAACTTTTAGAGCCTACAAATCCACTCAGTCCTACTTCTTGTTCAACCAATCGCTCAGACAAACACATTTGTTTATATTTGCAGGCAATAATGCTGCCCGCTTCTTGTTTACAATGTCACCTGAAAGTGAGAATAGACATTCGCATGGCACTGTTGTAGCTGGCGTCACAAGTTATTTATGTGCCAGATGTGCTAAAGATTCATATGTTCCTTTATGGTTCGACCACCATTCCAGGGGACATGCGTCCATGCTGATGACAGGTTTCTGTTCAATAACAATCCCAAGCAGTGTGGGGTGATACATGTCATTTTCATTATCTGAGTCAGATGCCACGAGCAGAAGTTAATTTTCTTTTTTGGTGGTTCGGCTTCTGTAGTTTCTGCATCGGAGTGTTGCTCTTTTAAGACTTCTGAAAGCATGATCCACGCCTCATCCCTCTCAGATTTTGGAAGGCACTTCAGATTCTTAAGCCTTGGGTTGAGCGCTGTAGCTATCTTTAGAAATCTCACGTTAGTATCTTCTTTGCATTTTGTGAGTGTAGATGGGTGTAGATGAGACTACAGTGAGAGGCAGTGACATGGTTTGGCTTGTCATACCATTAATATGGTTTGAGTTTCATATAACCCAGATATGCCTCAGCATGTAGTTGCTCAGCTTTCTGTAACTCTACCCCGCAACAGAGCTTGGATTAATACTAACTTGTTGAAGTTCAAAAAAGAGAGAAGTTCTATCCAAAGCAGATCAGGTGGAAGTGATTTCTTGTTCTCTGAGGGTGTTATTTCACCATTTTTTAATAAGATATACAACAAATGGGGTCTTTCCATCTCGGCAGGTCCAAGTGGTTATGACCATTCCTCTTGTATACAGAGTTCACCAAAGTCATCCGCACATTTGTGACCTCTAGATTGGATTTTAATGTACTCTACACAGGGCTATGCTTGATGATCACATGAATTTTGAGATTGTGCACTTACTTAGAAGAGCTTCTGGTTTGGTGAACATTACATCAGAACTCCATAAAATACATTAGCTTCCAGTTCATTCTCAGCTGTAATTCAAGTTCTTGATTTTAACCTATATGGTTTGGGATATGTATGTCTTAGAGGCCACTGCTCTCTTCATGTTATCCCGCAACATGGCAGCTGAGATCCTCTAGGATACCTGATATGAGAGTACTAGATGTATGACAATGGGGGGGGTTGGGGAAGATCTTCCATTCCCAAATGAATGTTCTCCCCAGTTTGTAGTACATTGGAGGTATCGGCTCAAATCCAGCATTGTCTCCCATTCATTTTTAATCACCAGCCTCCTTGCTGAAGTGCCAAGCTAAGAGTAATTGTTATAAAGGTCTATATGCAGTTGTAGTGGATCTAAAACCAATTTCGTGTGCCCTCGGATTCTTCTGGTTTATTTAGAAAGAGCCTTCATATTATAGATGCTTAAAACTGTGCTTTAGAGTCATCCTACTTACATTTACTCTCTCTCTCTCTCTCTCTCATCCTTTAATATAATATACTTTTGGTAAGATCCCTGTTAAAGATAGTTTGTATCTAGCTGACTGCATTCAGTGACCTTTTGCATAATCATTTCTTTTTTCTAACTAAAATTTAATTTTCTATTTTTAGTATGCAGACCACTGCATGACCTTTAGCTGCCATCTGGCATTGAGTTTCAGCTCTAGCAGAAGAGCACAGTATATACAGGAAGCAGCTTGAATATCATATTCACAATGAAGTAGAAGTTCTGAGAATTGTTGGGTCAGTCAACAGAAGGCATTGATGTGTCAAATCCTTGGTGTCTTTTTTGTATGTACACTTGTTGAACTGTAAGAAGGCCATTGTTCGTTCATGGCCATATAAATGCAGCATGACTCTAAAAAGTATGATTTTCATTTTAAGCTTTCCTGAAGTGTTCCAAAATGTATTGTCTATAATATTGATATATATGACTCTCTGAGGAACAATTAGACTTTCAAACTTCTCAGTAGCAAAACTTTAAACAATGTATGTATGCTTCTGATGAAGTTATTTGAAACTGAAGGAAAATACCTTAAACTAAAATGTATACATAATATATATATATATATTCCCACAGTTTTACTTATGTATACATTTTTTAGTTTAAGGTATGTTCCTTAAAATATATACACCTCTATCTCGATATAAAGCTCTCTTCGGGAGCCAAAAAATCTTACCACGTTATAGGTGAAACCGCATTATATCGAACTTGCTTTGATCCACCAGAGTGCGCAGCCTCTCCCCCCCCCCCCCCGAGCACTGCTTTACCGCATTATATCCGAATTCGTTATATCTGGGTAGAGGTGTATATGCTAAATGATCACAAAGCACTTTAAAAACTAATATGCAGAAAACACTCAGAGATTGCCCACCACTGAAATACAGCAAGTGCTTTAAAGTTAATAATAACTAATAAAAATCAAGATAGTGAACATTTCAGGAGAAGCAGTGAAGACTAAAATCACCAGTTGAAACAACAGAGCAGAATGTATTGTAAATTAATTACCCAGGTTAGCAATTGGCTTGGACGCTAGGGGTAACACACCTACTCTTATGCAGAGTACTATGAGATCTTTAGTGACCGTAGGTGTTCAGGAAATTGGTTTTACATCTCTTCTGAGAAGGTACCTCCAGTAAAACATTCTTACCACCATGCTGGGATTAGAGCTGTGCAAGAAACAGCATTTCTGTTCTGTGGATAATTTTGCATTTTGAATACAAACTAAAGGTCAGAAATGCAAAATTGTATGTGTAATGGAAGTTTCCAGGTAGTCGGTAGGCTGACAAGAAACCAACTTTCTGACCAGCCAGCCAGCCTTCCTGGTTTCCAGTGAAAGTTTTGATGGAACTGACAAATTCCCACTGAATGTTCTGATTCTGTTGGATCAGCATTTTCAAACATAAAACTGACCCATTGGAAAATTGTCAACAAGCTCTAGCTGAGATAGTAGTTCTGTATGGATTCGGGGGAAAAGCACTGGCTATTGAATGGCATTGCCACTTGCAACTCTTAGCCATTTTTTAAGGTCCCCAACCATGGGGATGACCCATTTTAGTTTGCAAAAGATTAAAAGATTATACCATATTGTGAAATGCTCCATTGCTAACAAAGTTCATATACAAAACTTAATACTCCAAACACAGAGAGTATGAGATCATAATTCCCACTCAGAGCTCACATGAAGATTCAAGACATTACAGCAGGAGCAACAGTCAGACATATAATTAAAGATCTGTAATAGTTCCATTCTTACCTGTTTTCAATCATTTGTAACTGATATTTTCTGCCTTGGAGGTTAAAATTTTCCAGGTTTTAATTTCTTCTTAATGGTGACTTTTTTGATAGTTTGGTGATGTACATTAAATATTGGGAGGTGAGTATAATTTGCAAATGATGGAGATAGAAGAGTGAATTTGTAGCAGTAACCAACAGGAGGATGTATCATAAGTGGAATGTTTCTATGTCTTCCCGGGGGTTGTTTTTTTTTCATTTTACATCACCTCTGAATTTTGACCATGATGGTCATGTCACCATTGATGCACTGTTGTCCAAATGATTGGATCCGGGCCACTGGAGGCCTGTTAGTTGGACATCTGTAGTATTCAAGATCTTGGAAAAATATTTGAAGGAGAAAGTAGTTAAGGACATTAAGGTCAATGGTAATTGGGACAAAATATAACATGGTTTTACAAAAGGTAGATCGTGCCAAACCAACTTGATATCCTTCTTTGAGAAGGTAATAGATTTTTCTAGACAGAAGAAACATAGTGGATCTAATTTACCTCGATTTCAGTAAGGCATTTGATACAGTTCCACATGGGGAATTATTAGCTAAATTGGAAAAAGATGGGGATCAATATGAAAATTGAAAGGTGGATAAGGAACTGGTTAAAGGGGAGACTACAATGGGTTGTTCTGAAAGTTGAACTGACAGGCTGGAGGGAGATTACTAGTGGAGTTCCTCTGGGATCAGTTTTGGGACCAATCTTATTTAATCTTTTTATTACTGACCATGGCACAAAAAGTGGGAATCTGCTAATAAAGTTTGTGGATGACACAAAGCTGGGAGGTATTGTCAATACAGAGAAGGACCGAGATATCATAGAGGAAGATCTGGATGACCTTGTAAACTGGAGTAATAGAAATAGGATGAAATTTAATAGTGAAAACTGCAAGGTCATGCATTTAGGGATTAATATCAAGAATTATTGTTATAAGCTGGGGACGCATCATTTGGAAGTAACAGAGGAGGAGAAGGACCTTGGAGTATTGGTTGATCATAGGATGACTATGAGCCTCCAATGTGATATGGCCGTGAAAAAAGCTAATGCGGTCTTGGGATGCATCAGGCGAGGTATTTCCAGTAGAGATAAGGAGGTGTTAGTAGCATTATACAAGGCACTGGTGAGAGACCTCATCTGGAATACTGTGTGCCGTTCTGGTCTCCCATGTTTAAAAGGTATGAATTCAAACTGGAACAGGTACAGAGAAGGCTACTAGGATGATCCGAGGAATGGAAAACCTGTCTTATGAAAGGAGACTCAAAGAGCTTGGCTTGTTTAGCCTAACCAAAAGAAGGCTGAGGGGAGATATGATTGTTCTCTATAACTATATCAGAGGGATAAATACCAGGGAGGGAGAGGAATTATTTAAGTTCAGTACCAATGTGGACACAAGAACAAATGGATATAAACTGGCCATCAGGAAGTTTAGACTTGAAATTAGATGAAGGTTTCTAACCCATCAGAGGACTGAAGTTCTGGAACAGCCTTCCAAGGGGAGCAGTGGAGGCAAAAGACATATCTGGCTTCATGACTAAGCTTGATACATTTATGGAAGGGATGGTATAATGGGATAGCCTAATTTTGGCAATTAATTGGTGTTTGACTATTAGCAGTAAATATGCCCAATGGCCTGTGATGGGATGTTAGATGGGGTGGGATCTGAGTTACTACAGAGAATTCTTTCCTGGGTGTCCTGCTGGTGAGTCTTGCCCACATGCTCAGGGTTTAGCTGATCGCCATATTTGGGTCAGGAAGGAATTTTCCTCCAGGACAGATTGGCAGAGGCCCTGGGGGGTTTTCACCTTCCTCTGCAGCGTGGGGCATGGGTCACTTGCTGGAAGATTCTCTGCATCTTGAATTCTTTAAACCATGATTTGAGGACTTCAATGGCTCAGACATAGGTTCGATACAGGAGTGGGTGGGTGAGATTCTGTGGCCTGCATTGTGCAGGAGGTCAGACTAGATGATCATAATGGTCCCTTCTGACCTTAAAGTCTATGATTCTATGAGATTCTCAGATGGTGTGAATCAACATAGCTCCATAATGTCCATGGTCTGATAGCCACAGCAGACTTGTCTAAATAAAAGGAAAACTTGATCTAGATTGTGAAAAATAGACTCATAGACTTTAAGGTCAGAAGGGACCATTATGATCATCTGGTCTGACCCCCTGCATGCTGCAGGCCATAAAACCGTCCCTACCCCTTCCCTGGACTCTGCTGTTGAAGTCCCCAATCCTGTGTTTTAGTGACTTCAATCGGCAAAGACCCTCCTGCTAGTGATCCCTGCCCCATGCTACGGAGGAAGGCGAAAAACCTCCAGAGGCTCAGCCAATCTACCCTGGAGGAAAATTCCTTCCCGACCCCAAATATGGCGATCAGTAAGACCCCGAGCATATAGGCAAGAGTCTCTAGCCTGACCCCTGTTAGCCATTATACTATTTACCTACCATTGCTTGGTTTTCCTTGACTACTATGTTTTACCATTAAACCATTCCCTCCATAAACTTATCTAACTTAATCTTAAAACCAGACAGGTCCGTCGCCCCCACCGTTTCCCTCAGAAGGCCGTTCCAAAATTTCACCCTTCTGATGATCAGAAACCTTCGTCTAATTTCAAACCTGAACTTCCCCATGGCCAATTTATATCCATTCGTTCTCGTGTCCACATTAGTACTAAGCTGTAATAATTCCTCTCCCTCCCTTGTATTAATCCCTCTAATATATTTAAAGATAGCAATCATATCCCCCCTCAGCCTTCGCTTTGTCAGACTAAACAACCCAAGCTCCTCTAGTCTCCTTTCATACAACAGGTTTTCCATTCCTCTGATCATCCTAGTCGCCCTTCTCTGCACCCGTTCCAGTTTGAGTTCATCTTTTTTAAACATGGGAGACCAGAACTGCACACAGTACTCCAAATGAGGCCTCACCAGCGCCTTGTACAACGGAAGCAGGACCTCCTTATCCCTACTAGATATACCTCGCCTAATGCATCCCAAGACAGCATTGGCTTTTTTCACCGCCACGTCACATTGTCGACTCATAATCATCCTGCGGTCTACAAGGACCCCTAGGTCCTTCTCCTCTTCCGTTACTTCTAACCAATGCGTCCCCATCTTGTAACTAAAATTGTCATTAGTCATCCCCAAATGCATCACCTTACACTTTTCACTATTAAATTTCATCCTATTTCTGATACTCCAATTCACAAGCTCATTCAAGTCTCCCTGCAGAATATCCCTATCCTCCTCCGAATTTACAACGCCTCCCACCTTCATATCATCCGCAAACTTTACCAGCCCACTCCTGCAATCGGTTCCGAGGTCAGTTATAAATAGATTAAATAAAATGGGTCCCAAGACCGAACCTTGAGACACTCCACTAGTAACCTCCCTCCAACCTGACAGTTCACCCTTTAATACGACCCGCTGCATTCTCCCCATTAACCAATTCCTTATCCACCTCTGGATTTTCATATCGATCCCCATGTTTTTCAATTTAACCAATAATTCCTCATGGGGTACAGTATCAAATGCTTTACTGAAATCCAGGTATATTAGGTCCACCGCATTTCCCTTATCTAATAAGTCCGTTACTTTCTCAAAGAAGGAGATCAGATTCGTTTGGCACGATCTGCCCTTCGTAAAACCATGTTGTAATTTATTGCAATTGCCATTAACCTCCAGGTCCTCAACTAGTTTCTCTTTCAGAATTTTCTCTAACACCTTGCCCACTACAGATGTTAAACTAACAGGCCTGTAGTTACCCGGATCACTTTTTTTCCCTTTCTTAAAAATAGAAACCACATTAGCTATTCTCCAGTCTAACGGGACCACCCCCGAGTTTACAGATTCATTAAATATTATCTCTAATGGGCCTGCTATTTCCCGCGCCAATTCCTTCAATAGTCTCGGATGAAGATCGTCCGGTCCTCCCGACTTAGCCCCATTAAGGTGTTCAAGTTTTGTTTCTACCTCGGATACGGTAATCCCCCATCCTGAATGCCCCTCTGTAATGGTGCTAGTATCCCTAATACCTTCATTGGCCTCATTAAACACCGATGCAAAATATTCATTGAGATATTGCGCCATGCCTAGATTGTCTTTAATCTCCTCTCCGGTAATAGTCTTCAGCAGTCCCACTTCTTCTTTCTTTGCTTTCTTCCTATTTATATGGCTGTAAAACCTCTTACTATTGCTTTTAATTCCCCTCGCTAGGTCCAACTCCACACGGCCTTTGGCCTTTCTCACTCTATCTCTACATTCTCTGACTTCACTAAGGTAAGTTTCCTTACTGATCCCTCCCCTCTTCCACTCTTTGTACGCTTTCTGTTTTTTCCTAATCGCCCCTTTGAGTCGGTTGCTCATCCAGCTCGGTCTAAATCTCTTGCTTAGTAATCTTTTTCCCTTTTTTGGGATACAGGCCTCCGACAGCTCATGCATCTTTAATTTGAAGTAATCCCAGGCTTCTTCTGCCTTTAGATCCATTAATACGTTTGCCCAATCCACTTCCCTTACCAGTCCCCTTAATTTGTTAAAATTGGCCTTTTTAAAATTATAAACCCTAGTCTTTGACTTAATTCTGTTACTCCTTCCATGTAGTTTAAACCGAATTAGCTCATGATCACTGGAGCCCAAGTTGTCCCCTACTACCACTTCCTCAACGAGGTCCTCACTACTCACCAGAATCAAATCTAAAATGCCCCCCCCCCTCGTTGGTTCAGCTACCACTTGATGAAGGAATTGATCAGCAAGCACATCTACTAGCTGAATACTAAAACAGCTGCAATAGTGCTGTCAGTAACCTAATGACTAGTCTTTAAATGTGGGATTATTGTTCAGTATCTGACAATAGTAATAAAAGAGTAAATGCTGTAAAATATGACCACAGAAACATATTCAACTAGATATTTAAATCTGCTTATCATTGACTCCTTCAGTGATGATTGGAACATGAAAGTGTAATGTGGGTATAGGTAGCAGCTAAATCAAGAGAACAGTTGGCAATTCACTCATTGCCTGAAAAATCCTGATCAAACTGTGTCAGGAAAAGAACTTGCCAAAATATCAGCTGAAGCAGGAAGTTCCAGTTTATTGCAATTCTAATTGTTAGATACTTGAGAAAGTCCTGAACAAGAGAAAGATGTGCACGATAATTTCATTTGATTGGTGGATTTCTCCCACTGTGGCTGAGCAATGTAGTTGATGTAGACTATTGAAAGAAGAGAGTCTCAAGCCAGGTAGAATTAATTATGAAGATATAGGTGGGGAAAATGTAGACAAAAGTTCCAGCTTTTGATGACATTAATAAAAATATGGCTTAAATCTCTCTGTATAATTTTAAAATATCTTAGTGATGATTTTAGGCTTGAGGAAATAGTTTTAAAATGTTTCTAGTTAAATTGTATCTATCTATTATGGTTGTCTCATTAGTAGTGAGTATGTAGTATGTAGAGAGATCTGTTGGTGGAAGTATGGAGAGCTGGCTGTTCACATTATATTGGCTTTTCTCCTCATTTCCAGCTGCCATCTTGCATCATAAAACAGAAAATCTTTAGTAAATATATTTTCTGAATGTACTAAATTCTTGTAGTTCCCAAAGGCTGTTTGGGGATTAAAAATATAAGGAGAGGTAGCTTTTGACCACATCTTCATAGAGAGATTGTTTCAAAAAGGCCGAGGAATAGTAGAAGCGAGACAGATGGGAATAAAGGAGGGGGGATTGACATTACCGTATCCGAGGTAGGAGCCAAACTTAAACAGCTTAACGGGACTAAATCGGGCGGACCGGATGATCTTCAGCCGAGAATATTAAAAGAACTGGCGCGGGAAATTGCAAGCCCGTTAGTGATAATTTTTAATGAATCCATAAACTCAGGGGTGGTACCGTTTGACTGGAGAATAGCTAATGTGGTTCCTATTTTCAAGAAGGGGAAAAAAAGTGACCCGGGTAATTACAGGCCTATTAGTCTAACATCTGTAATATGCAAGGTCTTGGAAAAATTTTTGAAGGAGAAAGTAGTTAACGACCTTGAGGTCAACGCCAATTGGGACAAATTACAACACGGTTTTACGAAAGGTAGATCGTGCCAAACCAACCTGATCTCCTTCTTTGAGAAAGTAACAGATTTCTTAGATAAAGGAAATGCGGTGGATCTAATATACCTCGATTTCAGTAAAGCGTTTGATACGGTACTGCATGAGGAATTACTGGTTAAATTGGAAAAGATGGGGATCGATATGAAAATCCAGAGGTGGATAAGGAACTGGTTAAAGGGGAGACTGCAGCAGGTCGTACTAAAAGGTGAACTTTCAGGCTGGAGGGAGGTTACCAGTGGAGTTCCTCAAGGTTTGGTTTTGGGTCCGATTTTATTTAATCTATTCATTACTGACCTCGGAACCAAATGTAGGAGTGGGCTGATAAAGTTTGTGGATGACACAAAGTTGGGAGGTATTGCTAATTCGGAGAAGGATCGGGATATCCTGCAGGGAGATTTAGATGACCTTGTAAACTGGAGTAATAGTAATAAGATGAAATTTAATAGTGAGAAGTGTAAGGTTATGCATGTAGGGATAACTAACAAGAATTTTAGTTATTAGCTGGGGACGTATCAGTTGGAAGTAACGGAAAAGGAGAAGGACCTCGGAGTCCTGGTAGATCGCAGGATGACTATGAGTCGGCAATGTGATGTGGCCGTGAAAAAAGCTAATGCGGTCTTGGGATGCATTAGGCGAGGTATTTCTAGTAGGGATAGGGAGGTGCTGGTTCCGTTATACAAGGCACTGGTGAGACCTCATTTGGAGTACTGTGTACAGTTCTGGTCTCCCATGTTTAAAAAGGATGAAATCAAACTGGAATGGGTACAGAGAAGGGCCACTAGGATGATCCGAGGAATGGAAAATCTGTCGTATGAAAGGAGACTCGAGGAGCTTGGTTTGTTTACCTTAACCAAAAGAAGGCTGAGGGGGGATATGATTGCTCTCTATAAATATATCAGAGGGATAAATATCAGGGAGGGAGAGGAATTATTTCAGCTCAGTACTAATGTGGACACTAGAACGAATGGATATAAACTGGCCGTCGGGAAGTTTAGACTTGAAATTAGACGAAGGTTTCTAACCATCAGAGGGGTGAAGTTTTGGAACAGCTTTCTGAGGGAAACAGTGGGGGCGAAAGACCTCTCTGGCTTTAAGATCAAGCTTGATAAGTTTGTGGAGGGGATGGTTTGATGGGATACAGTGATTTTAGTCAATAGGTCGATAACAATGGTCAATGATGGGATAGTAAAAGTTACTACAGAGAACTTTTCCAGAAGGTCTGGCTAGAGCATCTTGCCCACATGCTCGGGGTTCAGCTGATCGGCATATTTGGGGTCGGGAAGGAATTTTCCTCCAGGGTAGATTGGCAGAGGCCCTGGAAGTTTTTCGTCTTCCTCCGCAGCATGGGGCAGGGGTCGCTTGCTGGAGGATTCTGAGCGACTAGAAGTCTATAAATAATGATTTGGGGAGTTCAACAGCTAAGTCAAGGGAGAGAATTCTTCCAGGAGTGGGTGGGTCAGATTTTGTGGCCTGCATCATGCGGGTGGTCAGACTAGATGATCATAATGGTCCCTTCTGACCTTAGAGTCTATGAGTCTATAAGAAGTTTGAGAACTTCTATCTAGTTATTATTGTTATTATTATTACCAGCATTTGACCTGGGAGCCCAGGTCATGGACCAGGACTACATTATGTTAGTTGTACAAACATTGAACAAAAAGACAGTTCCTTCCCCAAACACCTCACAATCTAAGTCTAAAACAAGATAACTGATTGATTCAGACAGATTTAAGGGGAATACAAGGAACAATGAGACAATATGTTAGGCAGCATGACAAGGTAGTGTTTTTAGCACATCAGCAACTTAGTTGTTGTCAAGCGTTTTGTAGGTATCATGTCAAAGGAAAGTCTTAAAGAGGGTTTTGAAGCAGGATAATGCATTAGTTTTTTGCATATTTTGGGGGCGCTCCTCCCAAGTGTGAGGGGCAGCATGGGATAAAGCATGAAAGTGCCTGTATGAAAATGTAAAAAGTAGGCAATGGAGGTTGGAATCATGGGCTGATCAAAGGTCAGAGCTGACATCTCAGGAGTGAATGAAAGATGATATGTAAGGTAGGGATAAGTCATGAAGTGTCCTGAAAGTGAGGAAAAGTAGCTGATGGCTGATGAGATAGAGAAGGGGAGCCAGTGAAACGATGCAAAGAGAGGAGTGACATGATCAAAGCAACAGAACAGGAAAATTAGAGAGACAAGGTGGGCAAGGTAATATCTTACATTGGACCAATTTCTCTTGTGAGAGGGACAAGCTTTTGAGCTTACACAGAGCTCTTCTTCAGGTCTGGGAAACCAACTCAGATGTCACTGCGAAATACAAATAAATAAATATACCTTGTGTTAGCAATGACACTCTTAGTTTGTTTCCCAGACCTGAAGAAGAGCTCTGTTTAAGCTTGAAAGCTTGTCCCTCTTACTAACAGAAGTTGGTCCAATAAAAGATATTACCTCACCCACTATGTCTCTCTAATATTCTATGACCAACATTGCTACAACAACACTGCATACAAGACTAGGAAAATGACATTTGCAGCAGCATTCTGAATGAATATGAGCTGGACGAGGTTGCACTGGTCAAGGCTAGAGAGCAGAATGTTGCACTAATCAAGATGCAAGATGATGGGAGCCTGGACAAGAGTTTGAACAGTAGAAGTGGTTAGTGAAAACTGTATCTTAGAGTTGTTATGCAGAAGGAATCACAAGATTTTAAAATAGCCTGGCTGTGAGGAGCTATAGAAAGGTCTAAATCAAAGATGATGCCTAGGCTTTGGGACTGAGTGACAGGAGAGCTGGTGGTGTTGCCCACAGTGATTGAGAAAGGAAGTAGCAGGGAGGATTTGGTGGGGGGGAAAGATTAAGAACCCTGTTTTAGCAATGTTAAGCTTGAGCTGATGGCTAGACATCTATGAGAAGCTGTCAAAGAGACGGGCCAATATTTTAGTTTGTACAGAAGAGATAGATCTGGAGTAGAGAGGTGGATCTGTGGTAGCTGAATTTGTGTTTGTGGATGAAATTTCCCAGAGATAAGGTGTAGAGGGAGTCAGGACCATCATGCCAAACTTTGTCACTAATACTCTAATTTCAAGTCTAAACTACTTAAAGTATCCAAACCACAGGACTAATCTACTTTCGACTATGGGGTGTGAATTGTAGCATGCATTAGTATGCTATGCTGCAATTGCCCTGTGTGGACCCTGCGGGTGCAAACTAAAAGGTTCCCAGTTTGTGTTAACATAGTCCTGTTTCTAATACAACCTGCAACAAGTGAGTGTAATAGGTGGGAGGATGAAAGGTGGGAGGATGAGAGACAAGGTAAGAATAATAAAATTATGTAGACATAGGTTAATATTACATTGATATATATTGAAAGGATAATTTTGGATGGTCAGTTGTAACAAAGAATGACTAGAAGTAAATTCTGCAGTTCAGATGCAGGCATATAAATTTAGCTCCACATCACATCAGACATGGGAGATGCAGAGCTTTTAGATAAGAATAAATATGTGGAGTATAACTTTAACAGCAAAGATGTTAAAGACCATTTAATTTCAGTATTAGGTGTTCTGCTCGCTGCAGCAAAAATAGACTATTATGGAACGGGGCACAATGGTTTTTGATGAATTAGATGAAAAATCCCACTGGAGCAAAATCAATCTCAGCTTGGGGCCTTGAGATATTGATCTACCTCAAGTATTATATTACTAATTTGTAAGGCTTTGGATCTGAAAAACTCTATGGTCCTCAACATGATAACTTTGGTGCAAGGCTAAAACCATGGCAGCTCTAAACTTAAGATTACTTTCCAAGAAAATTTCTTTCTTTCTTTCTTTTCTTTCCAGAATCAAGTTAAAATGGTATTGCATGATTCATTTACTGATATCCTCTGCTAGTGAAGTTGGGTGAAAGCAAACGTTTTATAAACAATTTTGTTCTTGATTGTTCATTATGTTATAGTACATCCCCAAGAGTCATTTCAATATGACAGCTCCATTGTTTTCCTCCATTTTTTCATCTCTGAAAGTATGAGTGGCCAATTAACTTTTAAAACTATATCTACACAATCTGAACAACTGTTAAAAATGTCTAAACAATATATCAATGTAAATACATGGAATGGAAAGTGTAAGCTTTCTGCTAAGTGAAGTATCCTCTTCCTATGAGGTTTTCATCTGTGAAGCTACCCCTGATATATCACTATTGCATTCAGGCCAGCAGCTCCGTTGAAGTCCATTAGAAATTCCACTTCATATAACACATTTCACTATAATAGCAAAAGTCTTTGCTCCCAAGAGTGAGCACAGTAATACATTTTTATGATGTAATTGTCCACAGCCTAGAGAACACCTGTTAGCTAAATCTGATTTAGTATAGTGCTTCTAACACTGTGAAACTATAGAATGGTATAGTAAGGTAGTTAGGAAACAAAATAAGAATTTGATTTTTACAACAAAAAATAGTAGTATAGCTCATGATGTTTTTCTCCATTTGAAGGTCTCATTCATTATACAAAGAGACCATGAAAATAATATATTGTTCCATGTCCAATTTGCAGTATTGCAGCTCAGTTTCATAAACTGTCTATGCACTATGAATGAGAAGCGGTAAATAAACCCCTCATAATTATAACTATTAGGTATAAATACTAATACAATTACCCTCAAAATATATTCAGCAATTTGATTATTATTAATGTGCCCTTGCCAGAAAGAAGAGTTTTACTGTCAGTCTGAGCTCAGTGACGCTATAGTTTACCATAAACAATCAAAACAACTTTATTTGCCAGAACCTTGGTACATGATGAAATAGTGTGAGCAAACATACCCCTGGGGTAACATTATTTACTTCAAATAAGGTAAGTCAGGAATGATTTTTGGTATGTCTTACCATTATATGGAAAAAGAAGGATATAGACAAACATTCTTATTAATTGTGTGCAGCCGTGTTTGTTAGGCATTCTAATTAATGTTACTTAATCATTTTTAGTCCATTTTCAACTTTTCTTTAAATTAGCATGTTCAAACTTCTGTGACTCTAATTTTTACCACCTGAGTTTTGAACCCTAAACTTAGATTTATTCATACAAACTTGATGTTCATGACAAATGTGGAACTTAGATATCTGACGATTCAATTAGAATGCATACTTGTAATTTTTCATGTACAATTTGCAGGTTAGTGGTTTGCAAAAGCTGGGTATTCAGTTTTGGACCAAATTTAGGATGACAACTTTGAAAATATGGCTCCTTAGTTCAGATTCTAATATATTATAAGATGGGGAGAAAAGATGGAGTCCTTGACTGGTATCCTTAGACTTATTTATGCATATTTTCTCAATCAAACTGTGTGACAATAGTTCACAGTTTGTTTTTTATACAAATGATATTAAAACATGTCAGACAAACTCTGATTATGAAATTAAAGAATTTGATTGAGGACAAATGTGTGTTTGGACAGATGAAATTAAGTTTATATATTTTAAAACTTGAATTAACTTTTTTTTCTGAATCCTGTTGATCTTAGTGACCTTGTTTGTGCTAAATATGGGACTATCTGCAAGGGAATGCATAATTTTATACTCTGTAGGCTTAAATTAAATGCCAAATAGCTTCAAAAGCCATTTTAATTGCTAAAATGAAAAGACGACACACATCAAAGAATCTTTATTTTTTCATGCTGATGCCTACATAGCTTTTTTATATCCATTTAAAGCTGTTACTTAGACTTTATCCTTATTATGGCACCCCTTGAATAGTCGTGGGCTTTTAAAAACTGCAATAGCACATTTTCAGAATAAAAAGGAATTCAAATCTGAAACTTCAGTCTTTTCTCCCAAAAAACTTCATGTGCACATAATACATTTAAGATTATAATAAAAACAATACCTAGCTCTTATATAATACTTTCCATATGTAAATCTCAAAGCACATTGCCAAGGAAGTCAGTATCATTTCCCCCATTTTACAGATGGGTAAACTGAGGCACACTGACTTGCTCAAGGTCACCCAGAGGGTCAGTAGCAGAGCCAGGAACTGAACTCAGGTTTCCTGTCCTAGCCACTAGGCAACACTTCCTCCCAATGCCAAATCTTATTTGCTCAGCTGATAAAAATATTTTGTGTCACTTCCTGCACTGGAAAACACCAGCATTAATAACAATCCTGTTGAAAAATAATCTACATTAACCACGTCAAATATTACCACAACAACTGTTATAGTTCTTTTCTACAAACATAAGCTCTGACATAGGACTCTGTCTCTTTCCCTCTTTCCCTCTTTCTCTCTCTCTCTCTCTCTCTCTCTCTCAGCTTGTCCCAATGAAATAGTGTTTCTTTGATACAGAACTAGACATATCTATGAAACAGGCAGTTGAATTGATTAACCTGAATGTATCAATGTGGAAAATCTGCTATAGTCAAGTAAGAAAGCCAATTTAGCACCAACGTAAACCGGTAACTCCATATAGAGTTAGGTACTAACAAGAAGGATGGACTGGTGGAATTTGGCCCTCATTTCTTAGCTAAGTCACTTCTCAAGCAAAATTCCCAAAACTTTCGAAGGGAGTTTTTACTGAGTAAATATTCACAATTTTCCCTCATGGCTTTATTCATAAAAGCACTCCATCTGGTGCTGGTATGGAGTCTCTGTTTAAAAAATCAGTATTTACTCCCAGCTACCAAACAGCAGAGCTGCTCAAACTTTTTGTTTCAACATTTTGATGAAATTTCAAAATGCAACACTTTTTAAAAATTAGGAACAGTTTAGTCTGAATTTTCATGATTCGCCCTCCCCCTTTGCTACTAATTAGCTATATAACTAATTGAAAGATTTTGACTTTAGAATTTTTGAGAGATTTTTGGGGGGAAAACAAAATTTCAAATGTCCTCTCCCCCAAGGAAAAATATTAAAAATAGAATTATTTATTTCCCTCCACCATTGTTTCGACCAGCTCTACCACACATGTGAAATGGGCATGTGAGAGGAGATTATGGTTGGAATGGAAAATAATGGTGGTATCATAGATTGCCTACAGTGACTATACAAGGTAACTGGTGATTTTTTTTTTCTTTTTTCTGATGGTGACATTACAATTTATCACATCAAAGACAGTCTTTTGAAGCTATGCTGTTAGAAAATATACACTAAAACTATGGGTTAATTCCCATCTGGTCTGTGGTTTCTGAAAAGACTATGCCCATTTCCAGCCCAAGGCAAAAAAGCCTCCCGCCGCCTCCCCCCCGCCCAGCGTGGCAGGGGAGGGCGCCGAGCCCGGCCGCGGGGCCGCTCTCCCCAACTGGCCAGAGCGCCGGGGGGAGGGTGGCGTGCCCGGCCGGGGCTCTGCTCTCCCAGACCGGCCGGAGCACCAGGGGGAGGGTGGCGAGCCCGGACGGGGTTCCGCTATGCCGGACCGGCCGGAGCCGGAGCGCCGCGCCACCCCCCCCAGGTGCCGCCCCAAGCACAAGCTTGGTGGGCTGGTGCCTGGAGCCGGCCATGCCCATTTCTGAAAAGACTATGCCCATGTAAGACAATGCCATGTTCTTCATAAACATTTGTGTATGTCAAAATAAAGTACTTTAATGAATGCTATTCAGTATCCATACCAGCATGAGGTTGAGCTGTCCAATAAATACTGTACATTACCTAATGGTTTTGAATTTGCATATTAAAATGCTAATCCTAGTACGGTGATTAAACTTCATACAGGCCCTGATTTTCAGAGGTGTTGGTCACTAACTTTAACTGGAGCTACGAGTACTCATCACGTTTGAAAACCATCTGCTTCTGGAACATTAACACTCATCAAATTTTATGTATTTTTTTTGTGTCATTTCTTACATAAATGCAGGAAATGTTACTCGGGATATGATTTCACTTCTTAGGAAGTTTGTCTAAAAAAGAGATGAGAGCGAGCGCTGATTCTGCATTATAACCTTGTGTTTGACAATATTACCACTATTTTTTTTTTAGTTTGTAAAATGAAATTATTCATATGACAATTCAGTGACCTTAAAATGTAGTTTGGTCTTCACATTCTTGTTGCTTATCTTTATGCATTTATGCCAGAGGATGATGTGCAAAATTATGAGAGAATGACAGAAATGGAAATGACTTATTAGGTCATCTTCTCTATCCTCTTGTAAATAGAAGATTGATACCTACAAGAGAATTTTGTCCAGTCCAGTTATGTCATAATGGGGCTTCCAGCATGTTCTTTCTGAGACTAGTCAAAAGTTCAATAGACCTAGTGGCTAGAAAACTTTTCCTGATATCAAGTCAAAACTTACTTTCATCATTTAACTTCTAGCCAAAACTCCTTCGGCAACCGTACAACAATTATTCCTCTGACTTGTTTAAATATTAGTATTTAGTTTTATTTATTAGGCATGAACTAAGTGTTTGACAGTGTACCAAATGTAGAAGACATAGGGTGGGATTTTCAAAAGTACCTAAGTGCCTTAGGAACACACATTCCACTGGCTTTCACTGGGATTCATGCTCCTAATTCACTTAAATCCTTTAGAACATTACATTTATAGAATTTACCCATTTATAATCTAGATATGCATTTACAATCAGTAGATAACTGGTAGATTCACATTGTTCTGCAAGGCATCAAATTATCACAAATTATTGCTATAGGTGATACAAGAATGGGACAGCATTAGCTAGCTAACTACACAATTTTGGATACAATGAAAAGAAACAGCTGGAAGTCAGTATCTGACAAATCCAAAGAAAAGTGGACTTCAGTTTGGTTGAGATAGCCATTCACCATTATGGGTCCTTCTCTGAATTTGCAATAATGACTCTGCAATTTATATGAGGATGGGTAAAATTTCAGGAATTTCTGCTTCTGACCCCGGCAGAAAATCACAGGAACAGTTCCTCTTAAAATGTTATGATGGTTCTGGACAAATTGAGAACTGGTCTGAATCCATCAATGTGGAGGTTTTTTTTTTTTCAGAAATGAATAGAAAATACCATAAATATTTCAGAGTGAAATGAAGCTTCTCAATTAAATGTTTATCTTTGACTTATATAACAATATGCAACCCCAAAATGATATCTGAAATAGGAATGGACAAAGTGATTAAGCAAACAACTCCCCCAAAACGTTTCCTTTTTTGAGAGTTGAAGTTGAACTAAACCATTTAATGTTTGTTATGTAAGTAGAGAACCTAGGGCAAAGTTAAACTGAAAAACAGCATTTATGCAGAATTTCACAGTAAATGGAATTACAGTGAGCACACTGGTGCATTCAGACATTTTCATGTCTACTTCATAATAAATGATTTCAGTACTGCATATCCAAGTTCACCATAAAAGGTTTCCTCTATCATCTAAAATCAGCAGATGTTTTCATAAATGCCTATGGAATAATAGCTGTTTTTACAAGATCTGCGTCAATATGCACCTGGCCTATCAAACTCTAAATAGATACTAGTATTGAAATTTTCAAGAAGAAAAATCATCAGTTGATATTTACAAACACTAGTTGCTTCTTAAAAATAGATAAACAATTTTCTCTGGTAAGAATTTTCCTTTACAGAACAGGCATTTATATATGAACACTTGCTATGAGTGCGCAACATATACATTGCATACTGTTGAAAGAGTAATAGAGATAAAGACTGGCAAATTGCAAAAAGGAAGAAAGGCAGAGATGGATACACACACACACACACACACACACACACACACACACACACACACACACACTATATGTACATATTTATGTACAGAAGGGGTCAAAATTTCCTTTAGAGAGATGTAACAGATTCAAGTGAAGGACAGAATGGATTTAGCCACTGGGTATTTATTTTCTCTTAAACCTTCAGAAAATTTGAGAGCAGAGACAAGAAAAATGCAGCAGTGACTGAGCACCAAAAGCACGCTTTATGTACTTTCTTACATCAGAGAGACTTATGGTTGCCATTGACTTTTTAAAAATCTCTTTCTCTGTTTGGAAATCTGGAAAACTATTATTTTTATATAGTATTTTTAGATGTCAGTATTGAAGATGTAAAAAGGAAAATTTAATAGTGACCCTAAGCCTGTATGTGTCTTATTTCTGAGAGATCTTTCAGGACTTCATTGCATTTCTGTCATCTGATAAAAGTAAATAAACTGTGCCTCTCTATTTTATCATGCAATCTCATCAATATTGGTATCCCTTAATTTTTTAATACTTCATGAGTATACTGATTGGACCATTGGTGACATGTATTTAAGGGACCGAGGAGCAAAACGAATGAACAATATTTGTGTCAATGTCCATGGAAAACCCTCCATTTTATTATTTAAAATTCAGGAGCATATGTAGTTCATCTTAATAGAACAACTGACAAAACTTTGTTATTCTTATAAGTCAGAGGGATAGTTCTGTAGTTAAACTGTCCTTTTTCAAACAATTAAATGTATTGAAACCATGAGTTGAAATCCTAGCAGACAACTTGATCCTTCAGACTTCAAGATAGAACAATATTGACCCAAAGGTGTAGCCAGTTGTTTTACAACACTGTAGTTCACTCTTTAAAATGTTCAAGATCATAATAATCATACTTAGCCAAATTTATTGTCTAAAGACAAAGCAATACAATACGAAAAGGAGACACGGATACCCTCTTTCTGTGAGCGTGTTCAACTTGCACAGAAGGTGTGCTTCAAATATCTGCCTTTCAGCTAGTAGTATTTCTAGTATGATTTACAAGTTACAAAGCTCTTTACGCATCACTAAAATCCAACCCATCAGTTTGCAATTGTTCCTTGTTATTTTGTTCTGTACTTTTCTTGTCGCAGTTTTGGATACTATATTCCAAACCAGTTGGGTATAGAAGCACATCCCAGCCTGTCTTAGGACACACCATTCATGTATCTTGGCTTTGATAGTATTTTCTAATGCCAATACTGAGTTCAGCTTTTCAAAATGTTGTGGGGTACTTGACGTGAATGAACAGGAATATGCACTCCGCTAACATGACTTCCCAACACCAATGTATATATACTATGTCCATAATACCTATTAAAATGATGTATACTACACTTATATATATGTATTGGGTAACAGGTAGGTAAATTAAATACCAAGGAGATATAGATAAATTGTAGCCTGAATTCACTGCATACTGGGAAAGAATAGCTGGGAGGGTTTCGTTTATATGAATTTAGATTCCAACTGTGCTAGGTGCTGTATAGACACTATCAAAGCCCCAAAGAACTTACAATACAAAAAGACAAAAAAAATCAGAAGAAGAATGGGAGGTAAAGATACAACATACAAGCAATGTCATTCATGGTGATGATTGGTATGTCTGTAATATTATGAGAGCGGGAAGGGGGGAAGTAGCAGGAGCTAATGAGTTTTAAAAGAGCAAAAGAATAGGAAAAAAGTGTTGGTGAGTGGCTGCTTGCTCCATTTTACAAGGAGGTAAGCACTCTACTCTCTACTCCAACCCTCTGCTGCCCTATCATAGAAAACATAGCATCATAGAACTGGAAGGGATCTTGAGAGGTCAGCTAGTCTAATCCCCTGCACTCGTGTCAGGACTAAGTATTATCTAAACCAACCTGCTCTTAAAAGCTCCGATGATGGAGACTCCACAACCTCCCTAGGCAATTTATTCCAGTGCTTAACCACCCTGACAGTTAAGAAGTTTTTCCTGATGTCCAAACTAAACCTCCTTTGCTGAAATTTAAGCCCGCTGCTTCTTGTCCTATCCTCAGAGGTTAAGAAAAACAATTTTTCTTCCTCCTCTTTGTAACAACCTTTTACATACTTGAAAACTGTTCTCATGTCCCCTCTCAGTCTTCTCTTTTCCAGACTAAACAAACCCAATTTTTTCGATCTTCCCTCATAGGTCATGTTTTCTAGACATTTAATCATTTTCGTTGCTCTTCTCTGGACTCTCCGGTTTGTCACATCCTTCCTGACTTGTGGCACCCAGAACTGGACATGATACTCCAGTTGAGGACTAATCAGTGTGGAGTAGAGCAGAAGAATTACTTCTTGTGTCTTGCTTACAACGCTCCTGCTAATACATCCCAGAATGATGTTCGGGTTTTTTTTGCAACAACGTTACACTGTTGACTCTTATTTAGCTTGTGGTCCACAGATCCCTTTCCGCAGTACTCCTTCCTAGGCAGTCATTTTCCATTTTGTATGTGCACAGCTGATTGTTCCTTCCTAAATGGAGTACTTTGCATTTGTCCTTATTGAATTTCATCCTTTTTACTTCAGACCATTTCTCCAGTTTGTCCAGATCATTTTGAATTTTAATCCTATCCTCCAAAGCATTTGCAACCACTCCCAGCTTGGTATAACACTTTCCAAGTGTACTCTGTATGCCATTATCTAGATCATTGATGAAGATATTGAACAGAACCGGACCCAGAACTCATCCCTGTGGGACCCCACTCATTATGTCCTTCCAGCATGACTGTGAACAACTGATAACTATTTTCTGGGAACAGTTTTCCAACCACTTTTGCACTCACCTTATAGTAGCTCCATTTAGGTTGCATTTCCCTAGTTTGTTTATGAGAAGGTCAAGCGAGATAGTATCAACAGCTTTACTAAAATCAAGATATACCACGTCTACCGCTTTCCCTTTATCCACAAGGCTTGTTACCCTGTCAAAGAAAACTATCAGGTATTGGTTTGACACCATTTGTTTTTGACAAATCCATGCTGATTGTTACTTATCACCTTATTATCTTCTAGGTAATGACCCAGCACTTTTTCTGACAGCTTGCTTCTAGGGAGGAGCAGAAACAAGCAGCATGTCCTTGGGTAGCAGTGTAAGGAAGATTGTTTCTTGCGTGCTTGCTCCTCAGCCAGTGGGTTCCACAGTCTAGTCCAGAACTAAATGACAGAACTAAAACATTTTTTTAATTCAAAATCAGCTAATTGCTAGAAATCATGGAGGAAAATGGATCAGAAACTTTTGAAAAGGAAAATTTAAAGGAGTACAAGCTGTGTCTGATTCTAAGTTCTACTTCTGATGTTCATTTCAATTAGACAACATAAGTACTTTAGCTAAAGATAAGATGTTTTGGGGGGACATAATTGATTAGACTTTGCTTTGCTGCCTGTCGCCCCTTCCCAGAAAGCTCCCACCTACCCCCCAAGACAGTTATGAAGCAGTATGGGTAGTTTATTTTATATAAAATGTGGAATAGTGTTATATCTTTGGGGAATCATTTTATTATAAGTTATGTACTTTAGTGCTTAGCTGTATCTCAACTGAAATATTGTAGGAATGAAAAAACATTCAGAAAGATACAAACATTTAGAAAAATGAATATCTGTCATTAAACAATGAACCATAATCAATAGCTAAGCTGATCAAATTACTCATTCCTAGTAAAGTATGCTATACATTTTCATATTCTTCTGTGAATAAATTATTCCCTAAAAATATTTCCATTATTTGACCAGCTCTCTAGATTCTTGGATAATGCAAATAACTTATTTAACATTTTTCTGTCAATCATTGAATAATTTATTCATTTAGATGTATTTTAAAGATATTATTCAACCAGATGTTTGCAGCAGCTATTGAATGTCTTTGTTATTTATAAGCAAGGAGATTTCTGCAAGGAAAAATGAACTCTCAACTAGCAAAACTTAACTTCCTTGTAACAAGTATTCAGTACCTTATTTTACATACCCAAGTGCATAATTAACTCAATATATTTTCATCTCACTGTTGATTTAACAAGTAGATTTCTACAACAGTGTTTAATGTGATGACCCTTTTAGTTTTTATCGGAAATCTTCTACTTTTGCTATCCTTCCTATGCTTGTTCTTCAGTCTCTTAAGACATTCAAAAAACTTCAATTACTTTAATTTGTGTGTTGAAGATAGCTGATAGAGATTGACATTGCTTGCCGAAGTCTGCTAAGCCAAGCATTTTGAACATAGTATCTACATAAATACATATTGAATAAATGTGGATCTTTGGTATATAAGGACTGGCATAAGAATTGAACTTGTTTAAATACAATCATAACAGAGAAAGAGAGATAGAAGGAGGGACTGAAAAGAAAGCCTAACCAAAGGAGTTGGCATAACATATATTATTTATTTATCAGATGATTTTCATTGAGATGGCATAAAGGGGACTAAACAGCTGCACAGAAGTGATAAGAAGGTGCAATGATTCAAGTACGAGCAAATCTTGTCCCTTGCTGTAGGATCCAGCCTATGCAGTTCCCCGTTTCGTGCCATGGGGCAGAATTTGAGGAACTCATGAGAGCTTATAGCCATGGAATCCAAGTTATACTCCTGTCTTTCATGAAGTAAAGTGAAAGACTAATGGAAGATATTCTATCCCTATAATAGCATCTGTTAAGTGCAGAGGTATTTGAAACTCTATGGCTAGCCTCTGCTTGAGACTTAGTGTACCAGAGGGGGCTGGGACAGAAAAGAGGAGGAGTTACTGATTCAGAGGCTGATCTGATATTCCAGGGCAACAAACTGCAGACTCCGACATATGGCTGAGACTGCCAAGACAACTGCAATGAGTGTGGACAAACACAATGCAATTGAGGAAAAGGAATTGGCTAGTTGGCATCAGACTTCAGCAGCAGAAGGAGACATAGCTTTCAGTTGCTCTCTGCAGAGTCGGGGAAAGATCTCTATTATATCTCTCATCCAGAAGGGTCCAGCCATTCAGAAACACCAGCTTTACAGAAGGTTTTCCCCTTCAAGCAGCTGTCCCTGAAACAGTTTGATTATTGAAACCACTGGGAAGGGAGAGAAGCCAGTCCTTGTATACAACTGTTGGTCCTCTAAGGTGGACTACAGAGCCACTTAGGAGGGAGGAGAAAGTGGATACTATCACTTTTGGGGATTAGGGGTGTTCCAGGAAGAGGCTACATGAACACATAATTTTCAGTGATGATGGTGCCCTATGGACAGCATTCCAATCTCAGCACTAAACTTTTTTTATGGTCAGGTTTTGAAGCCACTATAATTTTATTTACATGCTTTATAAGAGAAAACCAACAAAGCCAGCTTTAAAAACTAGCTTTTGCAATATTTTTATTGAGATGTTTGTTTAAAATTTTCTGAGCTTGTAAAGGTATAATTATCGTATCCTAATAATTATAACAGACAACATTTCTCTTCCTGTTTGATCTAAACTGTAAATTTCTGATCTTCTTGTCAAAGACATAGCTGTTTTCATGGGAATATTTTGAACTTTGATGAAAATTTTATGACACTTCCAACAAAACATGCTGCTCATTAAAGTTTTATACTGAGAGAGCTCTATCTGCATTGTTTTTGAATTGTAAATACCACATAATTGTCATCAATAAGCTGTTGATGAAATACCTGTTCCCAGAAGTTTGTCTGCAGACGGGAGGTTGGTGTCTCAGATGCATATTTATTTTTATTGTCCCAGTGTGCTGAGATTTGGCTCCTATAGTTCTGTCATGGTGATGGTCCCATAAAGTCAAAGAATAATGAAGATGCTGGTGATTTATTTATAACATTTTGCAAGTCATTTTCAGAGGAAACAAATTATATATTTTTCAAATATTTTATCCACTCTTTCTTTGTCCTAAGAAATACGAGGGAGATCCCCTTAATTTTCTTCATACACATTTTATGAGTCAAAAATTAACACATCTGTTTTCAGATGGTAATGGACAACACTGGTTCCTCTCCTATATGAATATAAACTACTATGTTGTTTTCCATAGGGCAACTAGTTCAGACAACTGGCCGTCTGCACAGCAGCAAAATATAGTCAACCGCTAATTTTTTTGTGTGTGGCACTCCCTGAAACTTGCAAAAGTAAGTCCCAGGGAGTCCCACAAAAAAAAATGAGCGGTTGACTATATTTTGCTCACAGAAGGTTATTTCAAAAACTTTTATTTGATACACCTCAGGCTCTTATCACTTACTGCTTCTTGTAATATCCTTTATAGTTGGCTGTAAAATAGACTTTAGTGGGGAAAAGTATCCTTTTTATGAAGGAGAAAGAAAACATAGCCGCATGGGTCATATAGAATATAAGATTAAATCTCATCATTATAAAGACATATTACTAAGGAAAACAAGGTTTTTACAGACACAATGTGAATACAAGGCAAAATGTTTTTATAAGGTTATAGCATAGATCAATTACTTTGGCTTCCAATTTTGCTGAAATCCATTCTAAATCCATTTAAAACACACATCCCCATGTAATTGATAGAAGTTTGGGATTCAAAGAAGGAGAGCTGAAGTGACGTGATTAGGAACAATTCCTTCACTCCAGTGTCAAACTCAAGTAAAAGGGCTTTGTTCAGGTATTATCCCTCACCAAAAAAACATCCCTGAACAACAGCAGAACAGACAAGGCAGCATGGGCACTATTCATTTTATTGGAGAAAGTGTGTGACTGCTTGCCTAATAGCTATGTGGCATACACATTCACCTGGTGCAAGCAGCTCCTGGCCCTCAGAGCCCATGTACAGCTTCTGAGGCAAGAGTTAGTGAACAAGAGGAGCAGAAAAAGACTACATTGTTTATACAGATGGGATATTGGCACATTGTAGAATGGGCCCACTTCAAAAATGAGTCACCCAGTCCAGTTGAGGAAGCCAGTCTCATAATGGAAGGTCAACAAGCTGGGATGGAAGGACACACCCTCTAACTAATACAGTTGAAGGTGAAAAATCCTATAGTACCAAGGACATCACTCCATGGGATGGAATTACAGCTTGGAGATGTAGACAAGCTATGGTGATGGGGTATTTAATCATTAGAAATATATCAACTGGGTATGGTGGAAAGGTGGTACATATCAAAAAGACACCTACAAGAGGTGGCAAGGAGCCTGTGATCATGGCATATGTTGGGAAAGAGGTCCTGGAGCTAAATTTAGACTATTAGGTAGAAGGCTTAGATTCCAGGACCTCTCAGGTAGCTTTCTCAGGCCTGGTCTACACTGGGGGCCGGGGGGGAGATCGATCTAAGTTATGCAACTTCAGCTACGTGAATAACATAACTGAAGTCAATGTACTTAGATCTACTTACCACAGTGTCTTCAGTGTGGAAAGTTGATGGCTGACACTGCCCCGTCGACTGCGCCTATACTTCTTGCTCCGGTGGAGTATTGGAGTCAACGGGCAAGCGTTTGGTGATCGATTTATCGCATCTAGACTAGATGCAATAAATCACGCCCTGCTGGATCGATCGCTGCCCATTGATCCAGCGCGTAATGTAGACATGCCCTCAGAAATGCTTCTAGTCCTACCCACAGTTCCAGCTAGACTTCTGGGTCTCAATGAGTGTTTGACAAGATGGTAGAAAGACGAGGAGGTGTTTTAGGTTTATTAGGCACTGGGGAACATTTTGAGGAAGGGGAAACCTAAGGGATGGACTCCACTTAAATCAAAATGGCATCAGATTGCAGCATTAATAAAATTTTGATTGATTTTTTTAAATTCAGAGCTGATGGCAAGCAAAGAGGAGTTGAGGAGCATGTAAGTTCAACAAAGACATCTGTTAAAAATATTAGTAATACAGCAGTATTGGTGTATCCAATAAAGGGTAGGTCGCAAAATATAGTTCATCCAGAACATGGACAGAAAAGGACTAGTGAGCAAAAATTGTGTGAAATCAATAGTATCATATTAAGAAATTTAATAAAAACGGGAACTTGCAAAGAAAAACAAACAAACCACACTACACCAGCACCAAAAAAAACCTATACATTTCTATATGCAAATATAAGAAGCTTAAAAACAAAAATAGGTGAACTAGAATGCCTTGCAATGCAAGAGGACGATGGTATATAGGTTTTACAAAAACATGGAATGACAAAAACATAATACCTGGGTATAAACTATGTAAGAAAGATCAATAAGGGTGCAGGAGTGAGGTAATAGTGCTATACTTAAAAGATTCTATATAATCTAGACTCTAGATACTAGAGAAATAAAAATTCCATGTGGAGAGATTCACAGTCAAATCTGTATGGATACAAGTCCCAAGCTGTAATAATGTAACTATATTAGTGGTGGTGTACTAACGGCCTCCATTCAAGAAAATGTTACTCAGTGCAGTTTTTAAGAGAAATCAAAAGAGGCAACAAAAATCTAACAAAATGATAATAATGGGGGGTTTCAATTACCCACATGTACTCTGATCAAAGAGCAAAACTGGTCAAAGTTTAGAGAAAAAAATTCTCAACACTTGAAGTGATTGCTTCCTGGATTAGCTAACTCTAGAGCACACAATGAGAGAGGCCATTCCTGATTTAGTCTTACATAACACAAAGGAGTTCATTGAAGCTGTAACAGTAGTGGAGCCAAAAAGTAATAGTGCCCGCAGTATAGTTATGTTCCACAGCCCGGGGAAATTAGGTAACAAAAAGAGACACAGTGACACTAAGTTTTAGAAAAAGAGAGTTTAATAAAATCAAGAGTCAAAAGTAAAGGAAATAAAATCTTTAGACGTGTCATGGAAGCTACTTAAGAAAACAATAGTAGAGTTCCTGAACAACTAAACCAATATGGATAAATAGCAAACCAAACAGAAATCTTTCAAAATTTGGAAATCTGATTCTAGTGAACACAATAAACAAGAGCATATAACTGCAGGCAATAAGTCTGAGAGACATTAGAAGGGCCAAAATGGATTTCAAAGCGTAAATTGATAAAGGTATAAAACAAACAAAAACATTCTTTATGTGTCAGAAGTCACTGCAAAAGTAGCAGTGAGTGTGCTGTATCACCAGGAGATAGAGGGAGAACTGAGGAACAATACATAGTTAAATTATGGAACTCATTGCCACAAGATGTCATTGAAGCCAAAAACTTAGAAAGATTCAAAAAAGGACTGTACATTTATATGGATAACAAGAATATTCAGGGTTATAATAGTGAATACTAGCAACAATTTAGGGAGATATATTAAATCTCATGCCTTAGGGTTTAAGACAATCTCGCATGACTACGGATTAGGTCCCCTGAACTTTCATCTGAAGCATTTAGTGTCAGTAACTATTGGAGATAGCATATTGGACTAGCTGGACCATGGGTCTGAAATTCTTATGTTCCTATATGTTCCAGGGCTGTTGAATAATGTGGTAACATCTACAACTTCTGCCACCCAGCAATCTTTGGGAAATCGTGTCCTGTAGATCCATATGGTGATGGATATGTAGGACAGTCCCTTACACATACCAGTTCTGCCCTGCTCCCCTCTCCAAGTTTGGTATATCAAAAGCAGCCATAGTTAGAGCCCTAGTCTATAGCATTGAAAGGTGCAGAATACTCCTGTGCTATCTTAATACAGTCCTCATAATGGAACTATCTCATCTTTGCTATGCCCTCGGTTCTAGGAAAGCAGAGATCAGAATTTCAACCTTTTGAAGTAAGACCTCAATCCTGGAGCTCCACACTGGTACAGCATTGAGCTGATTTGCAGGGTTTAGGCTTATGACACTGCTATTGCTGAACATTCCACACTTTTGGTTTGTAGTGAAGCACAAAGTAAAGTTGAGTGGAGAGTAAACAGAGAATATGTGCCAAATAATGGTTTGAAAATTAAAAAGAAAATGGGGAGAGGATAAATAATAAAATAATATATACTTGAAATGTGTTGATTCTTTTTTAATCCTTTCTTTACCACTGCCCTTTCTATTATGATGTATCTCTTCTCCAAGACATACTGGCCATAAGCCTATGTTCCTTGAATACCCATAACTCCTATCCATGGGAGCTCTGGATGTTTAGTTAAATGCAGGCAGTCTCACTCCAGGCAACGTACTGCCTCAGGCTTCAGGCCTCTTTTACCCTCAGTATGAATGACTTATTAAAGAAAGAAATCTGGAGCTACTTAACATGTCCAATTCACTATTGTAATTTAAAATAAATAAATAAAACTACAAAAAGCCAAGTCTAGTACTATGAAACCTGCTCACTTGCCAAATGAGGCTAGAAGGAAAAAACAACAACAATAAAAAAACAAAAAAAATTCAAAAAGCCTGACACAGCCTTTGGATTTAGAATCCTGTTCTTATACTTGTGGCAATCTTGCATCACTGAGCCATTCTAGATTATGTTATTTGGTATCTATTGTTTTGGACAGATGATTGATGTAGCTCATACAATGCTGGGATAATATTTTCAGGAATACCCCCTTTTAAATAGTAGATTTGTGTCCCTAATTGGTAAATTTATCAACTGTAAATGAGCAAAAATAACAATAAAGTCATAGTGGGTGAAGAAAATATCGCACCACATTTTCCTACCCCAGAGCATGAAGTAAAGTGACCTATGGAGAAAATGTGTCAATATGCATTATATGTTAGGGAAAACAAACAAACCCATACACATGCTTACACAAAATAGTCATGGCTAAAAACACTGATTGAACTGTTAAATGAGCCAAGGCTTAGATGGTAATGCCACTTTATATGCCAAAGGGTTGAGCATCTTTCTGTAAAGGAAACTAGAAATATTGCAGGAAAAAAGAGCCAAATGTTTAAATTTGGGACTCTAAAATTAGCCACCTAGGAATAGATCCACAAAGGGTCTGAAGCATCTAACTGCTACTCTAGATACCTAAGTCCAATATTTATGCACTACAGAGGTCCTCAACATCCCTATTCAGCTTCCATCCAAGTTCCTGCTGACAAAGTCCACCAAGTTTCTACCAGTGGGCATGCACAAAATCACTTCAATTCTGACACTGATGAGTTGCTCCATGCCCTAGCTCACGTCTCAGCCACAGTGGAATTCTCATGCCTATCTCACCTGTGGGGCTTGAGCCAGTAGGCATGTTCTGAGCATATCTATCAGATTAGGCCCACCCAAGAGACAGCAATGGGCTATCAGATCAGGAATTTTCTGAGCTGGGACATGCCTATGTATGTGTCCAGTGACCCAATGGTTAGGGCACACAAAACATAGAAGACCCAAGTTCAAGTCCCTGCTCCAAATCAGGAAGAGTAGGTGTTTGAAAACAGGTCTCTCACATCCCAGGTGAGTGCCCTGACCACTGGGCTATTGACTATAGTGGGGTCTTTCTGTTTTTTTTATGAGAAAGGATGGTCCTTTTAATTGCCCAACTCTGGAAGAGGGTTCATGGCTGTGTGATATTTCCTATTGGCTAGCTTAGGTATCTGCCTGTTCAGCTTGCTGGGTTCTGTGAATCCCATTCTTAGATGCCTAACCCTCCACATGCATTGTACAGGGATCCTGGGCACCTAATTCAGGGATGAGGATCCCAATGGGCAGCAGGGCACCTACACGTCCCCTTTCTGGATCTAGTCCCTGAATAGAATCTATATTTAGGCACCTAAATTAAAGTGGCCTGATTTTAAGAGCTGCTGAGCTCCCATTGACTTCAACAGGAGATGCGAAGCGAAACACCTCTACAATTCAAGACACTTATTTTGACGGATATCTATACATTTAGCCTAACGTTAGCCAACCAAGTTTTAATATATTGACTAAATTGTTACTAAGAACACAGGGCCCAATTCTACACTCCAACTTCATTACAGAATTACCACTCATTTCTTCAGGGTGGATTTGGACCCAGGAACTAGAACTATTTCTAGATTAATTAATAAGTGCTACATTAAGATTCATGTCTCAGTCTTGATAAAAGCGGCTGTGTGGGGAGTGGCAGGGTGGTGGGAACTGTAGCTGCACCACTCTACAAGCAATCCAGGGAAGGAATTGTGAATCTGGGAGTAAGCTTTAAAGACTATGATGACAACATTCCAGGCATGGTCAAAGGTTCTATAAAATCGTCCTGTTGGGAAATTGTCATGTGGTCTGAAAATAGAACTTCTTGAATCATAATCAGAAACACATAGATTAATATGCTGTGATTTCAACCTGAAAAATGGAAGCCTGTGTTTGAAATTCTGGCTCCAAGGGTTTTTTTTACACAATTTCAATTTAAAGGAAACATGGGGGCTACTTTTTTATTATCTATTTATTTATTTATTAATCTAGGAACTAGGTGCTACGTAATTCAGGTTGTAGTTTCACTATTAGAAATTACTTGAAGTGGGATGCTGAAAAAGAAGTTGGTTCTAGATTTGAACTGACACAATTATTTGTCTTTTAATGCTTGAAAAGGGTCACATGGCTACATGAGTTCATCTTCATTTTCAGCAATGTTATTAGTGTACATGACTATACTGTGACATTGCACTCCACAATGTTTTATTGAAATATATTTATGAGTGTGAATATGATGTAACTGGAATATGCTTCATGCAAAAGGTCTCTTGCAAGGTATCATTACAAAGCTTATGATCTACTGAGTATGTTCATCCTATTTGTTTCCAGACATAGAAATAATACATGCAGTTAGGAGAATAAGATATAAACTTCTTCTGCTGATTTAAACATATTAAGTGGAAGCCATTAAGGGTGCTTCAGAATGAATGACCTGTAAATGGATCTGTTTACTTGCAAACCTTCCTGGGTACCTGCAGGCCAGCCCTGGAAGAATGCAGTTTGGGGTCTCACAGGACATGTGAACATGTCACCTGATACTGGAATCCATCTTAAACCAGGTACTTTTCCATTTAGAAGGAGGGGTGGGGACCCAGAGAAACAAAAATTCCCACCTTGTGTCAAAACTATAAAAGGGAGGTGTAGTGGGCTAGACACCCACTCCTTCCTGGCAGAGCTTGAAAGCAGCCCTGAGAGGGCTGCAGCTCTAAAAGCTGGACTAATTGGAGAAGCAGCCACAGCTGGGCCATGCCCCAATCAGGCCACAGCTGGCCTGTATAAAAAAGCTGGGAGCCAGGAGCTCAGCAGTCTCTGTCTGCACTCAGAGAGAGAAAGGCCTGGCTGCAGGGAGCCAAGACAGAGTACCTGGGTGGAGCAGGGTTGGGGAAAGGCTGGGGAGCTCCAGCCTGGATAGCCCCAGGCTGTGGCCTAGTAGGAGGCTAAGGGGTACTGGGGGTTGTAGAGGGCAGCCCATGGGTAGGCCAAGGCAGCAGGTCCTAACCCAACCTTACCTGTGATGAGTGGCCTATACTGCAGTCTGCCCCAGGGAGTGGGGGCTAGTTGGTGACTGGAAGTGACCTTATTCTGAGGTGAGGTAGGGATAGTGGATGTGGGTTCCCCAGGAAGGGGAGACCCTAGTACTGAGGGGTGTACTGCCAGGGGGAAGCACACCAGATAAAAGCTCTCCAGCCTGCAGAGGGTGCTCTGATGGCTGAATTGAGCTAATTCCCAGAGTCACCAGCAGGAGGTGCTGCAGGGGTGAGTCTGACCCTCTACAGGAGGGAACAGAACAAATGAGGCTGTCAGTCATGAGAATACCCCTGCTTTCCACCAAAGATGTCTGCTGGACTGTATCGGGGAAAAGATTGATCCCAGACTAGGAAGGAATCTAGTCTGTGAAAGAAGCTTATTGGAACATCCCTGCGGGTGAGATATTATCTGTAATCAATTTTTTAATGTATTAGACTTACTTAGACTTGTGTGGTTTTTGCTTTATTTTGCTTGGTAACTTACTTTGTTCTGCCTGTTATTACTTGAAACCACTCAAATCCTACTTTCTATACTTAATAAAATCACTTTTGTTTATTAATTAACCCAGAGTAAGTGACTAATACCTGGAGGAGCAAAGAGCTGTGCATATCTCTCTATCAGTGTTATAGAGGGTGGACAATTTATGAGTTTAAGCTGTATAAGCTTTATACAGAGTAAAACAGATTTATTTGGGGTTTGGATCCCATTGGGAGCTGGGTGTCTGGGTGCTGGAGATAGGAAACCTGCTGAGCAATTTTTAGTTAAAGTCTGCAGCTTTGGGGATGTGGACCAGACCTCGGTCTGTGTTGCAGCAGGCTAGCATGTCTGGCTCAACAAGGCAGGCTTCTGGAGTCCCAAGCTGGCAGGGAAAACAGGTTCAGAAGTCCTCTCAGCATGTCAGGTGACAGTCCCAAGAGGGTCTCTGTGACCAGACTTGTCACATATCCATCACAAGGCATACAAATTGGCAAATATTCAAGTCTATACTGAGAGACTGGAAGGTGCTAAGCTTCTGCCATATTATAAATGCAAAGGTCCTACTGAGAAAAATGACGCCAAGTGTGCTTAAGCAAACCAGTTTTTTACATGTACAGCTTGGAATGATTTCATCCTTAAAATGTCAAGACTTCTTGTCACTCTTCTTTCCAATATACCTGTTGTGTTGGAAAGACACAATTCATGAACAGCTTTGTAAGGAAATTAGTTTTAATTAACTGAAGTGTACCATTTTTTTTCATGTTATGTGGATTGTAAAAATGTTATAGAATAGTTGTAAAATATTTTGAGAACTACATAAACCTTAGAATTGCAGCCATATTTTCAAATAACTGTACTGGTGTGCATATGCATTTACATTATATGATTCTGATCCTGTAAAGGGATATGCATGGGTGGATCCTTATGCCCACACAGTCACACTAAAACTAATAAAACTCTGTGTGAGTGTAAGGGTCTGCCCTGGTGAATTCCTCTGCAGGATTAGGGAATAAATCTATAAATATAGTAGATTTTCAAAAGTGTCTAGTGATTTTGGATGCCCAACTTGAAACATCTTAAAATGGCCAAATGTTTAGAAAGTGCTAAGCAGCACCCACCTCATAAGCAAATCAGGCACTTTTAACATTACTGCAATCTGGGTGAATAAAACTAAAATGATCCTGGATTATTAAGTTACATTAAATAAATAAAACTGAATTTTCTTGCACCAAATAGTTTTTGTGTTTACTTTTCATAAATATTGTGGTGATTGAGTTTGACTTACCTGAATGATCTCAGATTTTTTTTTCCAACTTGAACAATTCAATATTTGTGGATAGTTATTTTTAAATGTCATGTACAAATATCTACAAGTAGTATATGCTAAGTGGGACAAACTGTAACACAGCAAGTGCATAGTGTTCCTAACACAGATGCCTAACACACAAACTAGTCAAACCAAACAAGGATATCAAACCATTCTTCTCAGATGCGGTCCCAATCCTGGGGGGGAAAAATGGTGCTTAAATTTATGCATTGGGAATACTCCTATTTAAGGCAATGGGAACAGTCAGAGTGTGTAAATTTTAATTACGTGAATAACTCTTTGCAGGATTAGGGCCTAAAGATAGATAGAAATAATGCAATTATTCTTTTGAATATTGCAAGAGAAAATTAAATTTTAAACTGTCCATTTAAGGAAGAAATCTTCAGTAGTCTTCCCCCAATCCCCAGCGAGCTTCGGGAATGATGCTTTGCTCAAGGCCTACATGTGTCAGAAAAGAAAAGGTTAAACATTTTCTAAATTTCTCTAAACCTACTTATCTGCTTCCTCTTCCTAAACTACTGTGGCACTTTCCCCTGAGAGATTCAAATTCCAGCATTCTATTTAATCCTTTTTCCTGAAGGAGTAATGGTCTCAAGTTGCAGTGGAGGAGGTTTAGGTTACATATTGGAAAAACTTTTTCACTAGGAGGGTGGTGAAGCACTGGAATGAGTTACCTAGGGAGGTGGTGTAATCTCCTTCCTTAGAAGTTTTTAAGGTCAGGCTTGACAAAGCCCTGGCTGGGATAATTTAGTTGGGGATTGGCCCTGCTTTGAGCAGGGGGTTGGATTAGATGACCTCCTGAGGTCCATTCCAACCCTGATATTCTATGATTCTGAGTTATGTTCATCTAGTCAGGGAACAGTAGCAATTCCACGTGACTTATATAGGGGTGAAAGTAATAATAAATTCTTACCAGTATGGGAGCCTGGCTCCAGGCCCCCAGAAGGGGTGGGGCCTCAGGCAAAAGGGGCGGATGGGGGTCAGCCTCCTCCAGCCAGCCCATCTTCATTGCCTGGATTGCAGGGGCGGCGGCCGGGAGCTCCGGAACCTTTTAAATCACTGCCCCCCTGGTAGCTGCCCCTTTAGCGCCCACCCCATCAGTGGCCCAGGAGGAAGAGTAAATGGGGCAATGACATTAAAGGTCTGCCTTGAAGTGCTGCCTTAAAGTTGGCACTTTAACATTGCTGCCCCTTTTGCCCCCCCGCCCCCCCCATCGGTGGCCCTGCCAGTAGGGTCTCTGCCGGTAGTGCTGCTGACAGGGGGGGGCGCGGGGGCAAAAGGGGCAGCAACATTATAGTACTGCCACGGCAGCGCTTTAATGTCGGCTGGGTACGGGCTGGTACCGGCTTCTTACCAGTATGCTGTACCAGCCTACTTTCATCCCTAGATTTGTATGATCTCTCATCACTAGACAATGCAATTTTAATTTTAAAACCTGCATACTGAATAGTCACAGTGAATTGTTTGTGCCCAATCCATAAGAAGGTCATCAGGTAAATTCAAATAACAAACATACTCCAGGAAAGCACAATCTGCTGTGAGAGAAAAGAGTCAGTGAGCTATTTAGTCAGTGAACTACTCACTGTGAATTGTTCACTTAGTTCTAATATAAATACACATATTTTGAAATAGTATGTTCCAGAGTTTGCTATAATAACCCTCTGGTTCTTTGAGTGCATAGATTTTATACATAGATATAACCTCTATACCTCAGTGATTAGTACAGTACCATACTGCATTTTTATTAGTTGAAGTTGGCTGCACATAAACAAAAGCTAAATATCTTTTCCTCCCAATGCATGACAAAATCTCACTTTTAATTCTGTACAATGCTACCTTGTAACAGCTAAGATAGCACAAAGTGAACTGAGTAGAAAAGCCGATCTGTATTCTATCAAGAAGGTGACTGTGTTGCCTTAATAGATTTGATTTTTTTTTTCTTCCCAAATCATGTACATTCTTCAGCAAGATTTCAGTCAATCAAATTTGGGGCTAAGCACCAGTTTGTCTCTGGAACCTGTGACATGTATTGCTCTGGCTGCATAATATGATGTGAAGTGATTTGATAGGTGAAGATATTAAATCAGTAAACTTATTATATTTCTGCAAACTCCATTGTTTTCATATGTATTCTTCTGGTTGCTATTGATCAGCTTTGATTATCCCTATAAATCCTGTTAACTGCAAAATCACCTTGTGGCCTATGTATTCAATGGGACAGACAATTGCCCTTCTTTGCCAAAAGACAATAAAATGTGTTGCAAAAAGTACTGTGCAAGCCTATAGAGTTTCTTGTTCTGCAAAGCCGAACAATTATGAGGGGGAGGAAGGGGAAGAGAGTGTGGGAGGGGAGCCTTTGGCTATGGAACAGCCAAGAAGGAATGAGAATCTCTAGAAAAGGACCTAATTCTGCAATCCCTCGGCATGCAGAACTCTCATTACAGCTCAACAGGCTCAGGGTCAGGTCCACAGAAGACAGAGGGCAACACAAGACACTGATAATAATGTTGGGTAGAGCTAAAAGGAAGTTTTATGTCAAAACAGATGTTCTGCAGATCATTTGGTCTAATTGTAATGAAGCTAAACTATGCTACTGCTTTGTTTATTATTATTATTATTTATTATATTGTATAATAATGTGTGTATATATTTATTTATTGTTGTTGTTAATAATAATGTTCCCTTTATACGGTCTCTTTGCTCAAAGAATCTCACAGTGACTTGCAAATGTGAATGAATTAAGCATCACAACATCTTTGTGAGGTTGATAGTTATTATGTCCATTGAAAGCATAGCTTGCTTCAGCAAGTGAGCCAGAGCTCCCCCTTCCATGGAAAAACTCATGGGCAGTGGCTGTGGTAGAAATATTCTCCCTAATGAGAATTTTGAAGGCTGCTCCACCTCCAACCTTTAAAGTTTCTGGGGAGAGATGCTCCTTTCATGCGAAGACATGGTTGTCTCCTGACTCACTGCCCCCAACCTCCCAGCAACAAGGCTCATGCAGGAGACAAACTGCCATTGCTTGGATTCTTTTGGAACTGCACAGTAGTAACCGGAAAGGAGATACAGAGGAAGTCAATGTAGACCTGAGCTATATTAACATCCAAATGAATCTGCCATTTAGATAGCTGGGAAACAGTACAAACAAGTTGATGAGGGATGAGAATTATTCTGTTAGTCTCAAAGGTGCCACAGGACCCTCTGTTGATTTTGACTTTGTGTTTGCCCTAGTGACCATAGGTATAGCTGAGAAATTAAAGGCCTGATCCTATTCCCATTGAAGTTAATGACACCTCCCTAGCCCATAGCCTAAAACCTTATCACCCCCTAGTTTCACTCACACAGTTGGTACCAGGTAACCTCTTTTTACAATGAGTTAAAAAGCAATACTCTGAATAGCTTTTCTGTTGCATATTCTGTTGACTAGGGGCATTGTGCAAATATTTTATTTATTCATTGCATGAACATTGTATTTGTTATCATTTTAAGTCATTGGTGCATCTAGCATTATCACACTGTATCTCTAGGAGTTTTTATTATACCACTGTCTTGGACTCAAAATGAACAGAATTTGATAAAAATCTCTCCTTAATTTCAGTTCTAGTACAGCCTATGATGCTATACTTTTCAATACAGAAGATTGTCTTCCTTATACATTTTCTTTAGCTATTTCTTTCCATCTTTGTGTAACAATAAAATATAGGGCCAGATCTTTAGCTGAAGCTGAGAATGGCATGAAGTATCTCATGGTGAGAATGAATGGAAATTTGACTGTACAAGGCAACAGTGACTTGGTATAAACTCATATAGCTAGTAGGACTGGTTGCAGGGAAGCAGATTGTACAGGAATTCAAAGTGTCCTAAATGCTGGGGAGAATCTTTGAATGGAACTTGGGCTTTGTTTATTTTTAAATAAATTTAGTACTAGTGGACTGAATCTGAAGACTAAATTTAGCTATTAAGCCACAGAAAAGGAACATCACTTGCAGTAGAAAGTACAAGGTTTGCATCCTACCCTGCCAATATGTCTCAAACCCAATCTGGATGGATTCCTCTAATAAGTAGAGGATTGTTCTGTCTCCATGTCTGTTTTAGACTATATAATAGCTTCATTTCTCCATGCATGAGACTCCTCACATTTCAGGAACTTTATTAACCATAAGCTGGAATACATAGTCCACTGCAATTTAGGGTATGTGGTATGAATCTAGATGGCATAAACAGACCCAAATAATCAAAAAAGTCAACATAAGACTCTCCAACTTGAAACAGGCTTAAACAAAGTTCAGGATTTTGTATTCAGATCTCAGCCTGGCAGACATACCACTAAAATCCCTTTAAACTTTTATTAAAAATATAGAAAAGAAGGGAAAGCAGTTAATATTTTACATTTCAAATACTTTAAGAGAGGTTTTCATTTTAACAAGATCCTTTGTTCCCTTTTCCTTTAGTTGGAGAGAGATTTTTAGAAGAAAAAAAAACAAAAAAACCCTTGTTCGGAAGTCTCGTAGATGGTATGAAAGGTGGCAATAACTGTCCTTTTGGGGAAAAGAGAAGAAGTTACTGGAAATGGGCTGGAGCTGCTGTTGTTGTTGTTAAAGTCTGAACCCATTTCCTACATGAGAAAACAAGAACAAATATACAAGAGCAGAGAGAAAATAGTAGCAGAGAAAATGCAGCTTCTGGTTTCAGGGTTGACACTCAATTGCAGCCCCACTGCTAGAAAAACACAGGCACAGTGCATGGTCTTATCAGCCACTCTGGGACATGGAAAATTTGTACCAGTATTGAGCTGTTTAGGGCATTTAATTTATCTGCCTTTCTGGTCACAGGCTTGCAGCAGTGTTGCAAAATATACAGTGTTGGACAGCTAAGCCAGACTCTTATTAGTCAGTGGGGAAAAAGCAGAGGGATAGGAGTGAGAAGAAGTAAGTTGAGGAGGAAAAGAACACGTAAGAGGTTGCGCTGGGGAGCTGTGACAAAGTCTCATATCCCATTGCTGTTATGGATTCATGTGGAGCTGATAGCACTGGCAATGTAAGCTAGGTCCCTCACTCTGGCTCAGTCTGGCCAGGACATCTCTTAAGATCAGGGTGAGGAACGCCCAGGGTCCTAAGAGATACTGGGGGTGGCAAGCAAGATGTTGAAGCTCACCCTAGTAGCCAATTTTTTTTTTCTTTTTTTAAAGGACTCCAAGAAGAGTGATGGGGGAATAGCCCTTCTCTTATTACATTTTCCACTAATTAGGCCTAATTTCTGACTCACCAATTTTGGTTTATTAATTTTTGGTTTCACATTTTGTTTACCATGCATTACTTTAACACAATCCCTGAGCTATATCTGTAGGCCTTCTTGTTTGGACTAATTTAGTCCTTTGTCTTCCTTTTGTACCTTTTCCTATTAACATTTGTTATTATAGGTTATTGTAACATTTTTTTAACCTTTCAATCACTTTTCACACTTGAACTTGCAATTAGGGTAAACCTGTAGGCCTGATTATTACAGCTGCAGTTGGGATCATTCCTCCCAGCTTCACTCAAGTTAGCACACTAGACATAGCAGTGTGGATATTGAAGCTCTGGTGGAGTCTCAGGCTAGCCACCCAATTCAAAGCCCACCCACTCTCTTGGGTCTGAAGTCAGCTGACCAGTCTGAGTCCCTGCCAGAAACTCAGTGTCCACACTGTTATGTTTAGTGTGCTAGCTTGAGTGAAGTTAGTGCAAGGCTGCTTACTCTGTCGGGGAGGCATGCTTCCAGCTGCAGTATAGGCATATACTCTTAGTTGCATTGTTTTTTCATACTTTTAAAGTAACTGATATTCACTGTAACTTACTTTAAAAGTTACTAAAACTTATAAAGTTTGTGGATGATACCAAGCTGGGAGGGGTTGCAAGTCCTTTGGAGGATAGGATTTAAATGCAAAATGTTCTGGACAAACTGGAGAAATGGTCTGAAGTAAATAGGATGAAAATCAGTAAGGACAAATGCAAAGTACTCCACTTAGGAAGGAACAATCAGTTGCACACATATGAAATGGGAAATGACTGCCTAGGAAGTAGTACTGTGGAAAGGGATCTGGGGGCCATAGTGGATCACAAGCTGAATATGAGTCAACACTCTAAGAATGTTGTCCAAAAATAAAACATAATTCTGGGATGTATTAGCAGGAGTATTGTAAGCAAGACATGAGAAGTAATTCTTCCATTCTACTCCATGCTGATTAAGCCTCAAACTGGAGTATTGTGTCCAGTTCTGGGCACCACATTTCAGGAAAGATGTGGACAAATTGGAGAAAGTCCAGAGAAGAGCAACAAAAACGATCAAAGGTCTAGAAAACATGACCTAGGAGGGAAATTTGGGGGGGAGGGAAGGGTTTGTTTAGTCTGGAGAAGAGAAGACTGAGAGGGGACATGTTAACAGTTTTCAAGTACATAAAAGGTTGTCACAAGGAGGAGGCAGAAAAATTGTTTTTCTTAATCTCTGAGGATAGGACAAGAAGCAATGGGCTTAAATTGCAGCAAGGGGGTGTCATAACTATAAAGGGAAGGGTAACAGCTGTCCTGTGTACAGTATTATAAAAATCCCTCCTGGCCAGAGACTCCAAAATCCTTTTCCCTGTAAAGGGTTAAGAAGCTCAGGTAACCTGGCTGGCATCTGACCTAAAGGACCAATAAGGGGACAAGATACTTTCAAATCTTGGGGGGGGGGGGGAGGCTTTTGTTTGTGTTCTTTGTTTGAGAGTGTGTTCGTTCTCGGGACTGAGAGGGACCAGACATCAATCCAGGTTCTCCACATCTTTCTAAACAAGTCTCTCCTATTTCAAACTTGTAAGTAAATAGCCAGGCAAGGCGTGTTAGTTTTCCTTTGTTTTTCTCAACTTGTAAATGTACCTTTTACCAGAGTGTTTATCTTTGTTTGCTGTACTTTGAACCTGAGACTAGAGGGGAGTCCTCTGAGCTCTTTAAATTTGATTACTCTGTAAGGTTAATTTCCATACTAATTTTACAGAGATGATTTTTACCTTTTTCTTTAATTAAAAGCCTTCTTTTTAAGAACCTGATTGATTTTTCCTTGTTTTAAGATCCAAGGGGTTTGGATCTTGATTCACCAGGAGTTGGTGGGAGGAAGGAGGGGAATGGTTAATTTTTCCTTGTTTTAAGATCCAAGGGGTTTGGATTTGTATTCACCAGGGATTTGGTGAAGGTTTTTCAAGGTTTCCCAGGAATGGAATCCATTGAAATGGTGGCAGCCGAACCAGAGCTAAGCTGGTAGTTAAGCTTAGAAGTTTTCATGCAGGCCCCTACATTTGTACCCTAAAGTTCAAAGTGGGGATCCAGCCTTGACAGGGGGGTTTAGGTTGGATATTAGGAAAAACTTCCTAACTGTCGGAGTGGTTAAGCACTGGAATAAATTGCCTAGGGAGGTTGTGGAATCTCCATGATTGGGGATTTTTAAGAGCAGGTTGGACAAACATCTGTTGGGGGTGGTCTAGATAATACTTGGTCCTGCCTTGAGTGCAAGGGACTGGACTAGATGACCTCTCAAGGTGTGGTAAGTGTAACTTGTGAGTAAGGTGAGAGGAGTTTTAGCAGATATCTGATAACACTGATGATCATGCCACCACTGGTCTATAGGATATCTGTCATGAAAGGGTTATAGAATCAGAAGGTCTTATATACTTTCCTGGCACAGATGTTGATATACTGATATCATGATATAGCTTTGGTGGGTCATCTGTCATAACACCATTGTTTTGTGGGCAATTAGACATCTGTATAAATTTCTTTATCATAGGTTTAGTCACTACTTTACCATTTTTGCATTGTCAGAATCTCTGTAATCCTAGCCCAAATGTAACACATCCTCTCATCCATATACAAAAGTTCTTGTAATGGTGCACAACCATTCATGCCACCACAATTTCACTTGCTCTGAACAAGGCTAAGTGCCATTGCATTTTGAACTGGGCCACTGGACAGGATGTGAAAGTGTTAGAGCTGCAGTTGTGCATGAAGTTCTCACAGTGATCTTGGTTTTCCCAACTTCCTCCCTAAACTGCACCATGAACAGCTTAATCTCCAATTTACGCAATGGAGTTAGTTCAGATTTACACTGATGAACATGCACTTTTCCACACTAGTATTTTTCTTCAATCTTCATGCTGTTGCAAGCCTATCACTTGTCACAATGGTGGGAGTGCTAGTGTAGGCAGACTTATTTTGAACAGGGTTAGATCACAAGGCCATTAAAACAACAGCAGCCAGGTTCCAGTAGCATTCCCATCATTGCTACCATAGATGAAGCTGCACTAGCAGTAGTGCAACACTGGCAAATTTGAAGAAAAAAGTTAAAGTAGTCACAGCCACTGAACATGGTATTAAACATATTATCTTCATGTTACTAAATGTACATTGGAAGAAAGGCCCTGTTACACCATTCCAATTTATCCTGGCTTTCTCAAAGATCTCTCATTTTGATATTCTGGAAGACCCAAGAAACAAAACACCACATAGCCTTTGATCAAGCTTGTGCCTTTCTCTCTTTTATCCATTGTAAGCAATGGGTTTGTTGTATTCCTGAAACCTGCAGTCACTTGGGGTATAGGCTTTCAGAACAGGGAATATAATGGTAGATTTCTGTTTTACTTTGGTGTTTCAATTTATGGCAGGTACAACAAATAACCTAAGGTGGCTTTTCTGCTTGAAGAGGAGAATACATTTCCAACAACAAATATGAGCTTCTTTGTTTTCCAAATTGTACTTGGCAGGATAACCATGTCACTAGTTCTTCATAATTTCTCTCCTACTTCCCTGAACCATCTCTGGCAGTGCTGTCAGCTACAGAAAGGTTATATGACACATGGTTTTGGCTAGAGTTTTTCTTGGAATTTCCTCTTCCAAATCTTCTTTTTAAATGTCATCTTGCTTCCCCAAAACCTTTGTTTTTATTTTGCTCTCATTCAGCCATTCTGATCAGGAAGATGTAGAGCCAAATCCTCACCTACCATTAACCAGCATAACTCTATTGACTTCAATGGAGTTATGTTGATTTACACCCAATGAGGATCTAACCTGTGGCATGGATTTCTTACATGATTAGGTGGTCCACCACTGTAAAATCCTTCTTTCCAAGATTTAAAATATTTTAACAAAAGAACAGGACTCTCTGTTCCATTTAGCTTTTGCTTTACACATCAAAACAAACAGCAAATGTCTCTCTCATGTTTTGTCTTAAACGATATGAAATATCATCATGCTGTTTTCTGTGTGTAGTTTGTATTTAACCTAAGAGCAGGCTCGTCTTTTGGCTAAGGTACAAGAGTAGAAGTCAAGGAATCTAGTTTCTTTTCCTGCTGTGAGACAGATCTCATTTTCCCTTTCTTTAAAAAAAAAAAAAAAAGATACTGTAGTAATACTTCCCTGTCTCTCAATGGTAAATGTGTTAAGCATGACTTAAGCACATTTGTAACTTTAAGCATAAAATCAATAGGATTACTCATATGCTTAGATATGTAAGTACTATAATGAACAGCACTCAGTCAGAATATGCATAGGTGAGGTATCTTTTTCATCAGGTCACCTCCTAAGGAACTTTTTAATTCTAACTGTACTGTAGAAGAGTGACAAAACAGATATAAAGAGAATTTGATAAAAATGTTCAGCATTTCATTGCAAGCCAGTTTATAACCCAGAATGCCAGTTTCATGATAATTTGGTGAAAATGAAATTATTGCTATTTCTATTATCACATGTAGAGGCATTTTAGGGAAAATAATTGTATTTTCCCTTGAAAATACACACACTTTTGAAGAAAAGCACAAATCCCCCCCCCCCGCCCACTTGGATCATTTTGGAAATGTAAAAGAAGAAGTTGTTCAAGGGTTTTTGTATACTTTAAACATTTTTTGTAATTTTTATCCTTCCATTTCTTAACAACTTTACCTTTTAATGAATTAAAGACATTCTTATTGATTTTAATTTATTTAATTTCATGTTTTGTTATATTACTATGGTTTTTTTGCATTGTTTCAATTCCCTGAATTTACTAAATAGCAATGCCTCCATATTTTCAGTATTGTCTAGGTATTCCCTAAGCCAAATATACTGAGATTTAGAATAGTATGAATACTGTGCTATTATATAATTGTAAAGGAAACTGTGAAACATTTTTAGTTCAGCCATTGTACTTTTATTACAATTCTTGTAAAAACATGTTTGAGCAGTAATGAAATCAACTTTTAAAATTTAAAAGATAGTACTAATGAAAATTACTGAATATTGTATGTGTATGGAAAACTGGCATTTTGTGAATCTCAAATCGTACTAATATCTATATTTATGTTGGTTTGCCATAAACATAGACAGTCAGTAATTATCACTAGAAATATTAGTCACGTTGAAAGTGGATAAATAATAAATTGAAATGTCATTTTCACCTTATTAAAATTCAATAGAAACATCTGACAAATCCTATGGCACTCTAGCAAATAGTTCAAAGAGGCATCATCATAACTCAAATACTTATATTAATGGCAACAGCTTGCTCTCCATTCCACAGTGCAGATCTTTTATCAGTTCTCTATTACATATTCTGCACTTGTTTTATGCATGGGGCTCCTATTGATATCAATGGAAGCTCTGCACATGGAATGAAAGTGGAGTTTGTAATAAAGATTTGAGATGAGAATTATTCTGTAAGTACTGTATCCCTTTGGAAACTACCTAATACATAGGTGGATGCCATCTGAGGGCTGGCTATTATCCAGGGAGGGGAGAAGTGGCTAGGGAGAGGAGTAGGGTGACATGTCAGGCAGATGTTATGTGGTGCTGTTTCTGGTTGCTGGGAGATAAGGTTAGGTTGGGACTCATAAGAGCCTCCCTGCAGAGAACTCTCCCTTCCTCCTCTTCTCCCCCACCCCCTACCCCCCGCCTGCCCTCCTGCTTGCTGCAGATTCCCAGCAGGGAAAATTAGCAAAGTCAGGAACAGTAAAAAATCATAGAGAACCAGAGTGGCTCCAGGTATGGCGGCAGTACTGGCAGCATGTCAAAGGCAGACAGGAAACGTGAGGCGCTCTAATTGCTTGAGGAGGGAGATTGTGCTCTTCAGCATGACAGAGGATGGGAAGTTGGATAGAGAGGGTCCCCCTTCTTTTTTTTAGGGGAGAAAACAGTGCAGGGAAAGAGGCAGAGCACATGTTAAGGAGAGGGTGTGGATGAAGAAAAAATAGCTACCTTGTAAAGTAAACTCATCTTCAGTACCTCACTGCAAAATTCTTGTTCTCAGTGTTCTAAGAATTAGTACCATAGAAGGGCGAAGAGAGAAAGGGTACGTCTATGCTTACCTCCGGGTCCGGCGGTAAGCAATCGATCTTCTGGGTTGGATTTATCACGTCTTGTCTAGACGCGATAAATCGATCCCGGAAGTGCTCGCCATCGACGCCGGTACTCCTGCTCCGCGAGAGGAGTACGTGGAATCGACGGGGGAGCCTGCCTGCCGCGTCTGGACCCATGGTAAGTTCGAACTTAGGTACTTCGATTTCAGCTACGTTATTCATGAAGCTGAAGTTGTGTATCTTAGTTCAAAGTTGGGGGGTTAGTGTGGACCAGGTGAAAGAGAAAACATTCCAATTACCAATGTCCTTTCACAAGTTGTACAAATATGCGGCATGATCTAAGGATGGCCAGGTTTGGCAGAACTACCACCTTTCCCCCTCCTTTCCTACCTCCAGCATGAAACCACCTGATATGTGAGAACTTGAACAATGACACCTCTCCTTTAAACAATCTGCTGGAGTGCCACAGGGCTTGTTAGATGTGACAGTGATATGGAATCGTTCTAAAGGCATTACACTTGCCATTGAGATTGAGTGATTGTAGGTTGCCCATTATTGGCAGGGACATTTTAATTTCCTTGAACTTTTATCTAAATGTTGTTGTTGTAGCAGTGGAGAATTAGGTACTTTATTTAAATTACAACTTGTTTTCATGTTTGGTGAATCATTTCAATTGCTTGTACACACAAGGGAATGTTATGAAAATGAGAGATTAAACGGAGTCACTGGTACCAGGAGGACATCAACATTAAGTAGACAACTTTAGTAATTATCTAACTGTTTTAGATGTATTGGTAGCTAAACCAATGACCCTTCCCTCCTCTCTTTTCTCCCCCCCCACCTCGCTGCACACACACTCACCAAAAACGTAATCTGCTAGGGGTTGGAATAGATGTTGCTTCATAAGAATTCAGAATCACTGCAATCATGTGAGGAAAAATGTCAAGTGGTAAAGACAGGAGATTCCCAACTATGTGACCAAAACAAAATAAAACAAACCATGACGTCTCATCTGTATAATATCCATTGGGGGAGGGATAGCTCAGTGGTTTGAGCATTGGCCTGCTAAACCCAGGGTTGTGAGTTCAATCCTTGAGGGGGCCACTTAGGGATCTGGGGCAAAATCAGTACTTGGTCCTGCTAATGAAGGCAGGGGGCTGGACTTGATGACCTTTCAAGGTCCCTTCCAGTTCTAGGAGATGGGATATCTCCATTAATTTATTTATATTTATTCTCTTTCAATAGATCCTCTACTGTTCCCAACTCCTTCATATTAAGGCAGGTGGCATGAGACTTCAACTGAAGATGGATTAGTGGCACAAATACAATATATTCGGCACGCTGTTATTTGAAAAACATACAGCTTAGCTAGCCATTAGCAAGATTTTCTTGATTCCAAAGGCTCACTGCCTGAGGTGTCATTTAAAACACTCCCACACAATTGTGTCACTGTCATATTTTTGCCCTTCTATGCAACTTAGTAGGAAAGAGTTTGGGTTGGAATTAGACTGGTATAATACTGCTAATTCTTAGTACTTTTATGCGTAACTCCTGCAAGGTGTTTTATTATTTCTAAAACATTTTTATTATCTTTAAAAAGTTTGCTTAGGAAAGTAGGAGACAAGAAGGGCAAGAACATTCCATTGTTCACTGAGTTAATTATATTGTCAATCAATGCTGAGACCAAGCTGTTCCTTTAGAAAATTATTTTATTCAATTGGACAATCCATTCCAGTGACATTCAACACAGCAGGAGCAGTATGAGTAGCAACAGAATGGCATTTACTCATCTTTGGTTGACTTCATAGAATCTGCTGATTTGTGGGAATGAGATCGACAGGAATGTCAGTAGTACTGTTATCCTCCTAATCTCCTTAAATGATTTGTTTGTTATTCTGGAATACCAACAATTTGCCACAACTGAAGCGATGAAAACTTCCACACAAAAAAACCCACCCTACTCCTGAATTTTTACATACCACACTGAAAAGTGAGATGAGATACTCCCAGAGAGTTTGACTTATAATGTACTGATTTCCAGTTGAGCTGGATGTATCCAACAATACCTCAATATGAATGTGAATATCTAGGGCCAAATCCAGTCCCTTGCTCCATGGTGCTGAGACTCCCTGAATTTCAGAACCAATGTAGTTCAATCACCCTGGGGTGCAAACCCCAATGCAGCATGGAGCCAAAATATGGGAGTATTCCAGCATGTAGTATCCATTTTGCGGAGCATAGATGGGGCTGCAGGCTCCTGCATGGATCCACTTTATCTCACTTAACAGTGGGTGGGCATGTAAAGGTCCTTGTAGTGCTTGTGAAACCATTCTACAGCTTTGGAGCTTTGGAGCCTGAAGTTTCTTCTCATCTCCCCATACATCTTCCCCGGGTCTCAGCATAGCTATTCAAGAGAAGCACTATGGCAATCAAGGGGAGTTTTGTTATTGACTTCACTGGGGCTAGGATTTCATTAATTATAGGCTGTTAAGCTAGGATGCTTGTGCAGTAATGAAAATAAATCTTGGCTGATTGTACAATAATGTATGCACTTACCATGATGGAACATGCAAATCAGATATATGGATGTGAAAATAATTGATTCAGCTTTGAAGTAGCCCTTAGCACATGCAATCACCTACTCTGTATGTACTGTCTCTAACTACACTCCCAGTTGTAAGCTCCATGTAGTACATATAAGTGGGCCTCTACTTTTTAAACAATATTGGCCTTCTATGTGCAGCTTTATACTTCATTGAAACTATCAATTTTACCTCTCTTGGAACCTGTTCAACAAGGAAAACATAATTAAATGTACCAAGTAAACTGTAGGCATAAAAGTAACCTTTTAGAGGGATTTACCACACATTTTTGGTCTACTTCCCAGGACTCAGCACTGAACCAGAATGGAGATTAAATTGCATACCATATACTGTAGTCACAGTAATATATGTATTCCTTCAACCAGTGACAAATAACTAGAGTTTATATTCCCTGAGAAAAAAATATCCCTTTGTGTATCAAGCAAAAAGCTTTACAACTACCTGAAAATATGGTAAAATTATAAATAGGAAAGGCCAATAGACATACATAGAAAGAGATTAAAAATGCTGAACTACACAAGATGCCTTTTAAAGCCACATTAATAGACTTCCTGAAATAGGAAACGGAATAGAATACACCATGAAAACTACTGACAAATCAAGGGTCAACTACATGCAGTGTAATGAATGCAATCAAGGTATTTCTATTTTCACTTTTTCCTTCCCCACAGCTTGCTGTAGATGCTAGATAGTAATTTTCGGTAATGGTTGGCTGCAATATCACAATAAGTCTCTCGAAAAAGAACCAAGCAGATTGGTTAGCTGCATGCTTTGGCTCAGTAATGGAGATGTGCAAAACAGAATAGTTTTGCTTGTAGTGATTTCTGCAAAACTTTTCTTTGGTTTTTGATTGGAATGTGTTTGTATCCCCAAGTTTTGCTTTGAGACTTTAATTCAAACAAATGCAAAATCTCAAAGTAAAATTTTGTAAACATATCTCATTAGGTTCCATATGAAAACCATGTGAAAATATGATTTTCTCAGGTTTTGAATGCAAAATCAGAGAAGATAGAGATTTTCCCCAAAGTGGTCCTATGTTTGCTCATAAATGAACCAAAGTTCTTAAAACTGGTCACAGGTTCACATGGAAGGTTTCTGAAGCAGAGTTACTGTTTCAGTGAATCTATTCTATCTGGTCTGTTCTACGTAGATTCTTGTATCACGCCAGTATCTAGCTTTTTTCACATACTTTCCTATTGTTATCCAACTTTTTCCATAAAGAGTGAAGAATGGCTTTTTTTCTTTTACTTGCACAAACTTTTTTTACCTCTGTTCCCTTGAAAAAAATGAGGGGAGGGAAGGAGTCTATAAAATCATGACTGGTGTGGAGAAAGTAAATAAAGAAGTATTATTTACTCCTTCTCATAACACAAGAACTAAGGGTCAGCAAATGAAATTAATAGGCACCAGGTGTAAAACAAACAAAAGGAAGTATTTTTTCACACAATGCACAGTCAACCCGTGGAACTACTTGCCAGAGGATGTTGTGAAGGACAAGACTATAACGGGGTTCAAAAAAGAACTAGATCAGTTTCTGGAGGATAGATGCATCAGTGGCTATTATAGGATGGGCATGGATGGTGTCCCTAGCCTCTGTTTGCCAGAATCTGGGAATAGGTGACAGGGGATGGATCACTTGATGATTACCTGTTCTGTTCATTCCCTCTGGGGCACGTGACATTGTCCACTGTCGGAGGACAGGACAGTGGGCTAGATGGACCTTTGGTCTGACCCAGTATGGCTGTTCCTTTGTTCTTTAAAAAAAAAAAAAAAAAAAAAAAAAAAAAACATAGAAAGAGGGGGCAAGCTGAAAAATTGAAAATCTGAAACTAGAAAAAAAAATGTTTCCAAAAACCGAAATGAAAACTAAATATTTTTTCACTTTAAAATGTCATTTGGAAATGAAACTTAAATGAAAAATTTATTTTCATTTCTATATGAAAATTCCCAGGGAAATTCCATGGGAAAATTTCATTGGGGCGTGAGGGGTTCCCATGCAAATTTCCATGGGAAAACTGGCTTTTCAAACTTGCTCCAATAAAATTTTAAATAGGTAAGATGGTAGATAGAACTTACTTTAGTCACATGCCAGAATAGCTTGTATTTTATTTGCTAAGCATACTACCCTTTTTTTTTTTTTTTTTTTTTTTTTACAGAAAAGTGTGTATTGTTTCTTTTCAGATTAATGAATCTGGATGGCATGACACACTGTGGCACTTAACATAGCCTTGCAATATGAATTTCCTCCTGTGAATTATTTGACATAGCAGAATACTAGTGACCGAATGGAATGTAACGCATCACTTTGGAAACCATGAGATACTGTTTCTAAAAATGATTTTATTTTAAAAGACTGAATTGCATTGGCGTGCATAATGAGTAGATATAATTAAAGCACCAGTACAGTCGGTAGCCAAAATGTTTAAATGTTAAAATTTTAATGTAATCAAACATTGTGGGAGTGCATATGTAGTGAGAATCTGAGCAGACACACAAGGCTGGAGCTCCATCTTGGTTTCACTTTTATTTGTCATTTTACCTGATTAAATTGAAGGGTTCATTATTATTTTATAGATTCTCCATCAATGAAAGTGAGCAGCTAGAACTGAAATGCTAAATTCCAAACCTGCTGAATCTGAATGAAGTTTTCTCCATCATTGTCTGGCTTAAGGACTAGATAGTAGTGATGCTGCATCTTTGGAATTTATTGGTGAAGGCTGGCCTGCAGGTTTTGCATGTCTGTTACAGGAAGCTCAGGGATCTGTGATTAAGGACTAAACTCAGTGCAGGAATTTTTAAATAATATTGTTTATAAGTTGGAAAATTTTACCAGCCAGCTGTGGGAAGAGGTGTTGAAAGTGGGAGGCACCAGTATTTTCAGATATCCAATCATTATTGTGCTGCTTATTTAGAAAACTATATTTGCTAATGTCTGGATGGATAATTCTGAGAACAAGGATAATGTGTGTACTGACTGATAGTGGAGAATCCAAGAGCGTGTTGAGAAAGATTGTGGAGATAAAAGTTTGGGTATTTTCAACAGCTACAAACCTTCTGAGAATAGTCGTGTTTCCTGATCCTTATTAGGCTTATTCTTATCTCTGACCATATGCTGCAGTGATGAAAGCTGAAGGAAAACTGTTTGTGAGAACTTGGCTTACAGATTTGAAGATACACTATAGGACCCTGAGGTTGTACAAAACTGTGAATGAAGAAAGATACTAGTTTCCAGGACTCTGCAGCCTGGTTTCTGCTCTCATTAGATTTCTGTTCTTCTAAGGAAAATGAAAGCTTTTCCTTTGATAAAGCAGAAGCACAAAATAATCAAATGGTTCTACACTGTAAAGGCTTCATTCTATATCATTGAAGTCAATGGGAGTTTTGCCACTGAGGGTAAGAAGACCAGGATCAACTCCCAATTTACTTAGCTAGACTGTGGGTAGAATTTGCTGTCTTGGATTATGTTTTCTCATTACCAAACAAAATCCATCTGTTTGTGGATTACAGACTAATAATCAAATTCACCCATGATGTAAGAGAGTAGCATTTCTTTTGAAGACAATGGAATGCATGCCTGCTTATGCAACTAACCAAAATGGGTCCGGAGGATGACCCCGAAGCCTTTTTGGTGACTTTTGAAAGAGTGGCGCAGGTCTTAGGGTGGACATCCGACCAGTGGGCCACCCTCCTGGCCCTGTATCTGACCGGGACTGCCCAAACTGTGTACCAGGGGCTATCCATGGAGGACGCATGGGACTATACCCAAGTAAAGGTGGCAATTCTAGATGCCTTAGATGTCAGCCCGGAAACCTTCCGGCGGTGGTTCAGGAGTCTGACCTACCCCATGGGCTCCCGACCCCGGTTGGTGGCTCAGGAGCTGAGGGAGGCGTGCAAGCGGTGGCTACAGCCCAAGAGGCGAATCCCAGATGAGCTCACTGAGCAAGTCATCCTAGAAGATTCGTCCACATCCTCCCACCGCGAGGAAGGACCTGGGTCTTCCACCATCGGCCTGCGACGCTAGCCGCCGCCATTGCTCTAATGGAAGATTTCCTTGCAGCTGAAGCCCCAGTGGGACCGGATGTTCGAGCCCACCCGCCAGGGCCCGAATGCCCTAACCTAGAGAGAAAGGGGAGCGCCCGGACCAAGCTGTGAAACCCTTTGCGGGGCCAAGAGCTCTGGTATAGATGTCCCGAGGGACCGGTTCAACAAGCACCTCAGGACCCTGAGACAGAGGTTGGAAGGACCAATCGAAGCTCCCCAGTGGCGCTGGGGGACCATCCGCCCGGCCTGGACGACCAGAGCTCGGGCCCTGTTTCTCCTGTGGGAAATATGGACACTTGCAACAGGATTGCACTGAGATGGACTGCAGTTTCAGTCATGTTTGCACAGGGGAAAACCGTGCCCGACAGCCGCAGACCACCAAGATTACAGTGCGCGTAGTTGTCGGGGATCGCCTGACCCTGACCCTGATTGACTGTGGCCAGACCCTAATCCGCCAAAGTTTAGGCTGCACAAATTTCCCCCAGAGGACCTATGCCGATGGGATCAGCTGCTCCCGCCGTTGCTTCTGGCCATCCATGAGGTTCACCAAGCCTCCACGAAATTTTCCCCTTTTGAATATTATATGGACGTCACCCGAGGGGGGCTACTGGACCTCATGAGGGAGACATGGGAGCAGGCCCCGTCACCAACCCAGGGCCTTCTGAAGTACGTCCTCCAGCTTCAGGAATGCCTCGCGCAGACAGGAGCTCTAGCTTGGGAGAACTTGAGGGCGGCTCAGGAGGCTCAGGTCCAAACATACAACCGGGAGACCCGGGTCCGCGATTTCAAGCCTGGTGATCGGGTTCTGCTCCTCCTGCCCTCCAGCGAATCAAAACTACTGGCCCGTTGTCAGGGCCCATATGAGGTGGTCCGAAAGGTGGGACCGGTCACCTATGAGATTAACCAACCTGACTGGCGCAAGAAAACTCAGTGATCCCATATTAACCTGCTGAAGCCCTGGTGAGAGCGAGCAAGCCTTCTAATTAACCCCTGCCCCCCGGAGCCCGAGTTGGGCTCCCGAGTACCCCGGACCGAGGACTTCACGGGGCCCCAGCTTGGAGAAACCCTGACCGAGGAGCAACATAAGCAGACCCAGTACCTCCTGCAGGCATTCCCCAGAACTTTCACCACTCAGCCAGGCTACATGACTCTCATTCACCATACCATTCAGACGGAGCCTGGAGTGGTGATCCGGGAGTTGAACAGGCCCTTGCCACACCGCATGCGGCAAGTTGTCGAGGAGGAAATCCAAGCTATGCTAGACTTGGGGGTCATTGAACCATTGCAAAGTCAATGGGGCAGACCAGTAGTCCTGGTACCCAAACCCGATGGCATGCAGCGATTCTGCATCGACTTCCGATGCGTCAATGCCATTTCAAAATTTGACATGTACCCAATGTCTCAGGTAGATGAACTGCTGGGCCACTTAGGAGAGGCTCGCTTTCTCACCACCCTCGAGCTGAGAAAAGGATACTGGCAGATTCCACTCGACCCTGCCTCCCGGGAAAGGACCGCATTTGCCACCTCCATGGGCCTGTTCCAGTTCAGTCGAATGCCCTTCTGTCTCCATGGGGCCCCAGCAACGTTTCAACGGCTGATGGACCGCCTCCTTCAACCCCACCGAGAGTACACTGCCGTGTACCTGGATGATGTTGTTATTTACAGCTGCCATTGGGAAAACCATCTGGAGTGGGTAGCTGCGGTCCTGAGGTCCCTGCGGGCAGCAGGATTTACAGCCAATCCAAAAAAAAGTCACATTGGATGGTAAGAGACCACCTACCTGGTGTACACTATCGGGAGGGGACAGGTGCAACCCCTCGTGGGAAAGGTTCAGGCCCTGGGGGCCTGCCCACCGCCTACCATGAAGCGCCAAGTGTGCCAGTTCCTGGAACTTGCAGGCTACTACCGGTGGTTTATTCCCGGTTTTGCATCTATCACATCCCCTTTAACCGGACTTTCGACCAAAGTCTCTGCCATGGTCCCGTTCTATACAGCTCCGACTTTAACCGAGAGTTCATCTTCCAGATGGACACCTCGGAGGTGGGACTTGGGGCCGTCCTGTCCCAGGAAGTGGAGGGAGAAGAACACCCGGTCTTATACCTCAGTTGGAAATTGTTTCCATGAGAGAGGAACTATGCAGTGACAGAGAAGGAGGCCTAGAGAAGGAGGCCTTGCAGTGAAATGGGCCTGTGACACATTGCGTTACTACCTCCTTGGGGTCCCGTTCATGCTGGTCACCGACCATGCCACACTTCATTGGTTGGTTAAAATGAAAAATCATAATATGAGACTAATGTGCGGGTACCTGGCACTACAGCCCTATGCTTTTACTGTCCGCCATAGGGCAGGTAAGGACTACGCGAATGTGGACTTCTTGTCCCACCTGGGAGATTTAGAAGGGTCTGGCCCTGATGAACGAGAGCCAGAACACCGCTAGCTGTCACCTTCAGCCCCCAACTAAAACCTCTCCAGCGCATCATCAGAGATCTACAACCTATCCTGAAAGATGATCCTTTACTCTCACAGATCTTGGGAGACAGACCTGTCCTCGCTTACAGACAACCCCCCAACCTAAAGCAAATACTCACCAGCAACCACACATCACTGAACAAAACCACTAACCCAGGAACCTATCCTTGTAACAAACCCCGATGCCAACTCTGTCCACATATCTATTCAAGTGACATCATCATAGGACCTAATCACATCAGCCATACCATCAGGGGCTCATTCACCTGCACATCTACCAATGTGATATATGCCATCATGTGCCAGCAATGCCCCTCTGCCATGTACATTGGCCAAACCGGACAGTCTCTACGCAAAAGAATTAATGGACACAAATCTGACATCAGGAATCAAAATACTCAAAAACCAGTGGGAGAACACTTTAACCTGTCTGGTCATTCAGTGACAGACCTGCGGGTGGCTATATTACAACAGAAAAACGTCAAAAACAGACTCCAACGAGAGACTGCTGAGCTAGAATTGATATGCAAACTAGACACAATCAACTCCGGTTTGAATAAGGACTGGGAATGGCTGAGCCATTACAAACATTGATTCTATCTCCCCTTGTAAGTATGCTCACACTTCTTATCAAACTGTCTGTACTGGGCTATCTTGATTATCACTTCAAAAGTTTTTTTTCTCTTAATTAATTGGCCTCTCAGAGTTGGTAAGACAACTCCCACCTGTTTATGCTCTCTGTATGTGTGTATATATATCTCCTCAATATATGTTCCATTCTATATGCATCCGAAGAAGTGGTCTGTATTCCACGAAAGCTTATGCTCTAATAAATTTGTTAGTCTCTAAGGTGCCACAAGTACTCCTGTTCTTCTTTTTGCGGATACAGACTAACACGGCTGCTACTCTGATACATGAGTGGGTCTGTGTGTGTGTGTAGCGAGGCGGTGTGGTGCCCCACCACCCCGCCAGTGGAAGAACCGCCCCAGATACCAAAGTGGGTAGAACCAGTGGATCCTGCACCTGGACCCCAGAGGTCCAGGTGCAGGACAGGAAGTATAAAAGCCCAAACGCAGAGCTCAGTTAGGCAGCAGCCACCAGAGAGGCCAACACCTGTGGCCTGGCTCTGGCTTGGGAGACCCCAGCGATCTGCGGCCGACTCAAGGACCAGCCAATGCCTAATGCCGACCGGTGCCTGGAGGAGCCACTAAGCTTACCTGTCGCCATCTACCCAGAGAAGCTGCCAAGCCTATCCGTCGCCAGCTACCCAGAGGAGCTGCCAAGCCTACCCCTCGCTAGCTACCCGGAGGAACCCATGGTGCTGGAACCCTCCGAGGACACCACCCAGACCCAGGTACCGTACAAGGGGGAGTCTGGAAGTAGCCCGGGGGCAGCGAACCCTAGTCTGGCTGCAGCACTGCCAGAACCCATGTCAGTGTGTGTTGCGGCCAGGATCCCCACTGACACAGCAGCAGGTCTTCTTCTGCTGCTAGGGCCCCGGGCTGGGATGCAGCGGAGTGGGTGGGTCTGTGTCTCCCCTGCCACCCACGTCGTGGGTGGCAGTCTCCCCCTTCCTCAGGTTGCTCTAAGCCAGGAGGCTGGGGTTTGCTATTGAACTATTTGCTCAGTCCCTGCCTGAGGGCCCGAGCTCCTGACTGTTTCTTTGCTGCCCACCCTGACCCAGGGCCTGGGCTTATCTTGTACTGCTTGAAGGTCTGGGCCATAGGCTGGGTATTCCCCGACCCGGCAAAGGGTGTGTAGCGAGGCGGTGTGGTGCCCCACCACTCTGATGGGGATCGAGTTGTCTACACTTTGAATGCCTAGAAAGTAATCCTACCTATCTAATTCAGTGGCTTTCACCCTTTTCAGACTACTGTACCCCTTTCAGGAGTCTGATTTGTCTTGTGTACCCCTAGGGGTCACCTCACTGAAAAACTACTTGCTTACAAAATCAGACATAAAAATTAGGGCTGTCAAGCCATTAAAAAAATTAATCATGATTAATCGCATGAGTAACAAAAATTAATCGTGCAATTAATCACATTGTTAAACAATAATAGAATACCATTTATTTAAATGTTTTTGGATGCTTTCTACATTTTCAAATATATTAGTTTCAATTACAACATATAATACAAACCATACAGTGCTCACTTTATATTTATTTTTGATTACAAATATTTGCACTGTAAAAAACAAAAGCAATAATATATTTCAATTCACCTAATACATGTACTGTAGTGCAATCTTTTTATAATAAAAGTTGAACTTACAAATGTAGAATTATGTACAAAAAATAACTGCCTTCAAAAATAAAACAATGTAAAACCTTAGAACCTACAAGTCCACTAAGTCCTACTTCAGCCAATTGCTCAGACAGACAAGTTTGGTTACAACAGTGTTTCTCAAACTGGGGTCGCCGCTTGTGTAGGGAAAGCCCCTGGCAGACCGGGCTGGTTTGTTTACCTGCCCCGTCCGCAGGTCTGGCCAATCGCGGATCCCACTGGCTGCAGTTCACTGCTCCAGGCCAATGGGACCTGCTTGAAGTAGCGCAAGCTGAGGGACGTACTGGCCGCCGCTTCCAGCAGCTCCCATTGTCCTGCAGCGGCGAATCGCGGCCAGTGGGAGCCGTGAACAGCCGGACCTGCGGACGGGGCAGATAAACAAACGAGCCCAGCCCACCAGGGGCTTTCCCTACACAAGCGGTGACCCCAGTTTGAGAAACACTGGGTTACAATTTGCAGGAGATAATGCTGCCCACATCTTGTTTTCAATGTCACCTGAAAGTGATAACAGGCATTTGCATGGCACTGTTGTAGCCGGCATCGCAAGATATTTACATGCCAGATGTGTTAAAGATTCATATGTCCCTCCATGCTTCAACCACCATTCCAGAATACATGCGTCCATACTGATAACGGGCTCTGCTCGATAACCATCCAAAGCAGAGTGGACTGACGCATGTTCATTTTCATCATCTGAGTCAGATGCCACCAGCAGAAGGTTGATTTCCGTTTTTGGTGGTTTGGGTTCTCTGGTTTCCACATCATAGTGTTGCTTTTTTAAGACATCTGATAGCATTCTCCACACCTCGTCCCTTTCAGATTTTGGAAGGTACTTCAGATTCTTAAATCTTGGGTTGAGTTCTGTATCTATCCTTAGAAATCTCACATTGTTACCTTCTTTGCAATTTGTCAAATCTGCTGTGGAAGTGTTCTAAAAATGAACATATGCTGGGTCATCATCCAAGACTGCTATAACATGAAATATATGGCAAAATGCAAGTAAAACAGAACAGGAGACATACAGTTTTCCCACAAGGAGTTCAGTCACAAATTTAGTTTAACACACTATTTTTTTTAATGAGCATCATCAGCATGGAAGCATATGAATGTGTAGCATATCTGACACATAAATACCTTGCAATGCCAGCTACAAAAGTGCCATGTGAACGCCTGTTCTCACTTTCAGGTGACATCATAAATAAGAAACAGTCAGCAGTATCTCCTGTAAAAAAAAAAAAAAAAAAAAAAACTTGTTTGTCTTAGGAATTGGCTGAACAAGAAGTAGGACTGAGTAGACTTGTAGGCTCTAAAGTTTTATATTTTCAGTGAAGTTATAACAAAAAAAAATCTACATTTGTAAGTTACTTTCACGATAAAGAGATTGCACTACAGTACTTGTATGAGGTGAATTGAAAAATATTATTTCTTGTTTATCATTTTTACAGTGCAAATATTTGTAATAAAAAATAATCTAAAGTGAGCACTGTGCACTTTGTATTCTCTATTGTAATAGAAATCAATATATTTGAAAATGTAGAAAAACATCCACAAATATTTAATAAATTTCAATTGGTATTCTATTGTTTAACAGTGCAATTAATTGTGATTATTTTTTTTAATCACAGTTAATTTTTTTGAGTTAATTGTGTGAGTTAACTGCGATTAATCGACAGCCCTAATACAAATACAAAAATGTCACAGCACACTGTTACTGAAAAATTGCTTACTTTCTCATTTTTTACCGTATAATTATAAAATACATTGATTGGAATGTAAATATTGTACTTACATTTCAGAGTATAGTATATAGAGCAATATAAACAAGTCATTGTCTGTATGACATTTTAGTTTGAACTGATTTTGGTAGTGCTTTTTTTATGTAGCCTGTTACAAAACTAGGCAAATAGCTAGATGAGTTGATGTACCCCATGGAAGACCTCTGTGTACCCCTAGTTGAGAACCACTGATCTAATCTATCTATCAAAATTACAATCCTTTATGCCCATAGCTTGAATAATCAATCTATTACACATATGACTAATAGTGCATGGAACCAAGATCTATTAAAGAGACTAAAATGTTATGTTTAAGATAACATCAGTATTAGTCTCCTGTCAATCATTTGATGTGTCATGTGTGGATCTGAGGTAGAGCAGCCATTTTAAGAGTAGTAGCTTGTGGAATTGCTCTTGTAATAGAAATCACAATGTAAGGCAAATGTAAGTGTTAGAAATGTATTGCAAGTTTATTTCCTCAAAGATACTAGAATAATTGACTATGTATGATTAAAAAGATAACTTTCCATAACCTCCCAACAATTTCATTTATATTTAAATCAGAACAGACCCTCAAGGCTTGACAAGCCTAACTCCTGGGATGGTGCTATACATACTCCCCTCCAGGATAAAGGCCCAGCAATGTTTGCAACACCTGTTAGCTGCTTTTTAAGTCCATAATCTGCAGTTTAATTATTATTTTTTTTTTTTACTTTATTTCACCTTCACAGAGGTCTATTTGAAACTGATCACTTTCCAAGACAGGATGTATTGAAGCATTGAGATATAGAGGGTTTTACTGAACATTTGATAATGCTCAAACGTGAACTTGGTAAAAATGTTTATATTTGAACCTTAAACAAAGTTCTGTTCTTGTGTTAAAAATTATTTTATTTACATACAGTCATTTCTATGGGACTCATCCTCATAACGTCTGGGAACTTACCTAACAGTAAAGATATGTACCATGTTACCAGGTGAATGGCTACTCAGATGAGATATAGAGTCCTAGAATCATGGTATTTAGAGGTTGGAAGGGACCATTAGATCATCTAGTCTGACCACCTATATATCACAAGCCACCAGTACCACTCAGCCCCCACACACTAAACCCAGCTATGGAATGGGGTTGTAAGAAGCCTAATTATGGTTGCTCCAATTGAAGATATGTTGAGGGAGGTTAGGCTACAAGTAGTATGGGCACATCTAGCATAGATCTGAGAGCTGACTCGGTAAGATAGCTCTTGCAATGATGATGAATGGAACATGACCAAAGGGCACTCCAAAGACTCAGTACATGAATTGTATATCAGCAGGCCTCAGAGAGACCAATATGCATGAAAACCTGGCATATGATTATGAGTTTACAAAGAAGGCTATAAAAGTTGTTGACTCTGAATAGAGAAGTGGCAAGAAAGAAGGAGAAGCAGCAGGAGAAGAAGTATGCAATCTTGACACTGGAGTTGCCAAAGTGGAAGAGTAATGAATGACAGAATAACTATAAGTACAGAGTTCAGGGAATTGCATAGTGAGACTGTTACACTTCAGAGCTATTGCACCTGTATTTCCCCTCATTTTTTCATCCAGGACACCCAATATCAGGCTTCTAGCTCCCCAGATGTTGCCTCTCTTGTATGGAGACCCATGTCTCACTCCCTTCCAACCAGGTTATGTCCTGGCTGAATAGTTTCCTGCTTTCACTATATTTAGGGTTGCCAGGCATCTGGCTTTCTACCAGAATACCCAGTCGAAAAGGGACCCTGGCAGCTGACCGGGCCTCTAGAAGTCTGATCGGCAGCGCAGCGTGGCTCAGGCAGGCTCCCCACTTGCCTGGCTCAGCACAGCTCCCAGAAGTGGCCAGCATGTCCCTGCAGCCCATAGGCTCAGGGGAAGCCAGGGAAGCTCTGTATGCTGTCCCCATCCCGAGCACCATCTCTGCAGCTCCCATTGGCCGAAAACCATGGCCAATGAGAGCTGTGGGAGTGGTGCGCCTCTGCCTAGGGGCCAGACATGCTGGCCACTTCTGGGAGCATCATGGACCCAGGGCAGGGAGGGAGCTTGCTTTAGCCCCACCTGGCCGGAGCCCACACCCCAAACCTACTGCCCCAGGTTGGAATCCCCTCTAGCACCCTAACTCCCTCCCAGAGACTGCACCGCCTCCTGAACCTCAACCCCTACCCCACCCTGAGCCCACAGCCCACACCTCCTCCCACACCCCAACACCGCCCCAACCCTGAGCCCCCTCCCACACCCAAACTTCCTCCTGAAGCCCACACCCCAACCCCCTTCCCCAGCCCTGAGCCCCCTCCTGCATTTCAAACCCCTTGCCACCAGCCCAGAGCCCCCTCCTGCACCCCAACCCTCTCATCCCCAGCCATACCCCAGAGCCTGCACCCCCAGCCAGAGCCCTCATCCCATCCTGCATCTCAACTCCCTGCCACAGCCCTGAGCCCCCTCCTGCACCGTGAACTCATTTCTGCCCCCACCCTGGAGCCCATACCCCCAGCTGAAGTGCTCACCCCCTCCCACATCCAACCCCCTATCCCAGCCCACTGAATGTGAGTGAGAGTGGGAGAGAGTGAGCAATGGAAGGAGGGGGCTGGAGTAAGTGGGGGACAGGACCTCCAACAAGGAGCATGGCAGGGGTGTAGAGTGGCAGTAGTCTACAGTTTTGTGCAATTAGAATGTTGGCAACCCTAAATGTTACTCCCAGCAAAAACAACAAGGAGTCTTGTGGCATCTTAAAGACTAACAGATTTATTTGGGCATAAGCTTTCGTGGGTAAAAACCTCACTCTGTACATGGCAGAGGGGCATTGCTGGCACATGATGGCATATATAGCACTAGTAGATGTGCAGGTGAATGAGCCCTTGATGGTGTGGCTGATGTGGTTGGGTCCTCTGATGGTGTCACCAGAGTAGATATGGGGACAGAGTAGGCAACGAGGTTTGATACAGGGATTGGCTCCTGGGTTGGTGTTTCTGTGGTGTGATGTGTAGTTGCTGGTGAGTATTTGCTTCAGGTTGGGGGGTTGTCTGTAAGCGAGGACTGGCCTGCCTCCCAAGGTCTGTGAAAGTGAGGGATCATTTTCCAGGATAGGTTGTAGATCGTGGATAATGCGCTGGAGAGGTTTTAGCTGGGGGCTGTATGTGATGGCCAGTGGTGTTCTGTTATTGTCCTCGTTGGGCCTGTCCTGTAGTAGGTGATTTCTGGGTACTGTCTTGCTCTGTCAATCTGTTTCTTCACTTCCCCAGGTGGGTACTGTAGTTTTAAGAATGCTTGCTAAAGATCTTGTAGGTGTTTGTCTCTGTCTGAGGGGTTGGAGCAAATTTGGTTGTATCTTAGGGCTTGGCTGTAGACAATGGATCGTGTGATGTGTCTTGGATGGAAGCTGGAGGCATGTAGGTACGTATAGCAGTCAGTAGGTTTCCGGTATAGGGTGGTGTTTATGTGACCATCACTTATTTGCACATGCCCCTCTGCCATGTACATTGACCAAACCGGACAGTCCCTCCACAAAAGAATAAATGGACACAAATTGGACATCAGGAATGGGAACATACAAAAGCCAGTAAGTGAACACTTCAATCTCCCTGGTCATTCTATTACAGATTTAAAAGTCACTATCCTTGAACAAAAAAAACTTCAGAAACAGACTTCAAAGAGAAACAGCAGAACTAAAATTCATTTGCAAATTTAACACCATTAATCTGGGCTTGAATAGGGACTGCGAGTGGCTGGCTCATTACAGAAGCAGCTTATCCTCTCCTGGAATTGACACCTCCTCATCTATTATTGGGAGTGGACTACATCCACCCTGATTGAATTGGCCCTGTCAACACTGGTTCTCCACTTGTGAAGTAACTCCCTGCTCTCCATGTGTCAGTATATAATGCCTGCATCTGTAACTTTCACTCTATGCATTTGAAGAAGTGAGGTTTTTACCCATGAAAGCTTATGCCCAAATCTGTTAGTCTTCAAGGTGCCACCAGACTCCTTGTTGTTTTTTAAGATACAGACTAACACGGCTACCCCGATACTTGACTCCCAGCAAAGACAGTCTGCTTAAACAGACCTAGTTGCCTTCTCTTCAGAGACTGATAACAGAGTGATTGCATTACAGAAAAAATATATTAATAATAAAAGAACCACATGCTAATAAGCCTACCAGAATTCATTCCAAATCTAACATGGGCTCTTGGAAGAATCATCTTTCAACCCCCACCCTATGGGTTTCCTTGTGGTTACAAGTTCATCACAGGTTCAGCTCAGAAGAAGTCCTTCCAATCCTTCCCTAAAGATTGGGGCCCTCCATGTACCAGAGGTCCTGTCCTTTTGCTGGATCAGGAAGACCCTGAGCTATTTTAAAAAAAACAGGTAGTTATTTTAAAAAGTCTTTTCATTGTCTACTGATCTCTGGATAAACTGGCTGGATATGTGTATCTCTCCAGGAGGGATGGCTTTAAAAGTTCATAATTGAGGACATTCATTAGCATCGCCTGTCCCTACTAGAGAAGGTAAATATAATGCCACAACAACACAAAAACAATTGCTTTTTTAAATGCAATGCACCCGAAAGGTATTAACCCTAATTCAATATGGTTTAACTTAATTAAATACAGTTTATCCTAATTCCACAAGAGTTGTTTAGGCCATTACAGGATGTTGTCAGTTTTTCAAAAAGACCATCTCAGAAGAGGCTTTCTTGATTCTTCAAACAAGAAAGTCATTGTTACGGTGTGAGAGGAACAAGGTAAAATGAAAGGACAAATTCTCTCAATGGTATTTACTTTCTAATAGTGCTAGAGGAGACTGATCCTTCCCCCAAAACAAGTGACTTTCCAGAAGACTGGAAAACAGTTGTCAAAAATAGTCAGGCTGATCAGGTCATTCTATCATTAGAAATATTGATAGTGGCATATGTGGTGACCAGAAGAATCACTGAATGACTTGGCTAATGGACTTGAGTATGGTGGGTATCTCCAAGTGTTCTTACAAACTTCTAGATAGACCCTGAGGAGGAGCCTGTGGCTATGGTATATTTGTAGTTACATGGAATAGAAAACTGTAAGAGGAGTAGGAGTTTGTGATGGAGTGAAAGAGAAAAGGTTAAAGGTCCACTTAGTCACATTCAATTCACCTGGGCAGAAATTAGGTTAATTGTTAGCCAGGGAGAGCAGGACTAAAGAATAATCAGGTGATAACTCAACAGACACCTGGACCTTATAAATAGGCTGAGAGCAGTTAGTCAGGGGAAGAAAACAGGAAGAAGTGGGAGATTAGAAGTCTTAAGAAGATTTAGAGTGGGTAGGATGGTACTTGATAGCAGAGCTAGGGAAAGCTAGTGAAACCCCAGGAATGGATTGAGCACAGGGCCTAGAAGACAGGTTGATTCTCTGGACTATTTGTTACCCTGGAAGCAGTCTGAACTAACTGCTTCTCAGCCAGAGGCCTGTATGGTACAAAAAGGCATATGTCCCAAAGGGAGTACTAGAAGGCAAGAATCTCTGCAATGTTATCTCCAGACATGAGGGGCACCTGCAAAGTGTGGATACACTATTACAGATCTAAACTAAATGCTTAGGAAGAAAACTTAAATGGCCTCTTCTGCAGGGTACTCTGTCTCTGAAACACTTCCAGTTCCTAGACAGGGTCCAAATGTTTGGATAGAGGATGATACAGACAGGCATAGCTTTAATTTATTATTCATTGTGGAATTTGCCTATACAGAATAGATGGACTTCAGATTATCCAATGTGAATCTGAAAGATCTTAAAAACATTTAATTAATACTTGGATGTGTATTAAATAGAGAAGCCTTATTGTCTTCATCTGATGAATGGAGAAACAGAAATACAGGACTAATTCAAGTGATGGCACAAATAGAACTCAGTTGAATTCTATTTATATCAGTGGTTAACTTTGTCCACCGAGCTTAGATGATACTCCCAAAGGTCATACACACTAGTGTCAGAGTTGCCCATAGAACTCCGAAAATACCCTGGTTATATTAATTTTCTCTCATCCAATTGAAGTCATTTAGTTTTACAATGTTTTAGGTGTGATTATTTTTCTCATGTTTATTTCACTATTTTTGTTTTAGAATTTGTTTGAATATCCCTTACCTCTGGGTAAGCTAAATAATTTGTTTTGAGTGGGGAATTATATACAGAGGGACCAGTGAAGAGGTATATTGGCCTTTGGCAGTTTATATGTGTGCTATCATTTAGACTTTGCAAATTTCACCTGTGACACAGACTTGTGTAGATAAAAATTGAAATTCCCTATAGTCAAGTTTGAATATCACATAGAAATGTGACCTGACCTAAAAATCCCTGCCTCTGGCTGCATAAGTAAATGTAATGTGATCCTATGTAGATAAAAGAAACAAAAGAGATTTCAGTACAATATATAAATACTGAAGTTAACAGCCAGCTTCTTAAGAGGAATTGTAAAATTTCCCCAAATTTCAGCTGCCATCTAATGCCATATTACATACTGTCCCACTCCAGCATGGAGTCGGTCACAGTGTTGCTGACCCCATTAAGAAGAATCTGGGCCCAGGCTATGGATGAGAGGCTCATTCCCCATAATATGTTTATCTAAGCAGCTAATTGAATAATGAGCACTGGAGCCTGATAAAAGAAGTTGCAGGGAGGTGTCCACTGAGAGAGGAGCTCCCAGAGCTCATAGGGCCTAAAGAGGAGGTTTGTGAAACCCCTGAGACCTAGGGGAGCAGTACTTCAAATTTATATGAATTTAATGAAGTAAAACCCCAGCAAGGGAATTTTGTTTTACACCCTTTTGGAGTGGGTGACATTCTTAAGGGGCCCCAAGAGAAGGGAAAGTGAGGCGGGAAGTGCCTGCAGCACCACACTAGATCAGGAAGGGACACTATAGGGTAGGTGTAACCTGAGACAGAGTCCCTCATGCCACAGAGGCAATTTGGCTCTTGGCAAACTGAGCATATTCAAGTATCTCAGTGTGGAAGTCTATTCTTTTACCCAGCTGACAGATGGGTCCTTTCTTGACCTTTTCAAGGAGAGTTGTATATGCCATCTATGCACTTCTATCTGGCTCATTCTTGAAGGTCAAGTAAGCTATTTGGAATGTAGATAGGGGAAAAAATACAAAGGTGTTATCACATATCACAATATTATCCATTTCAAAAGTATTATGACAGCATCAGATAATTACAAAAATCAAGTAGGCTAACAGTGCTTACTCCCCTGCCAAATACTAAAGGCCATGTACTGAACCATAATGCAGAGTGTTGTAGATAACTTGATTTCTCACTATATTAGGTGTCTTGGATCTCACTGAGCTCTGCTCAGCACAGGATTTAAAGGGGATGTGGGGCAAAACTGGCTTTATACCATTTTTATGCTTTTTTCAATTTTGGACTCAGCCCCTGACATAAGTTAAGACATAAGGTGCTGTTATGGCTGCTGAGAAAAGTTGGAGTGCAGCTGCATCCCAGCTATATCTTCCTGTTCAGGGCCACATCCTTTTATACATCCTGAGTGTCTGTGTGGCTTAGAGCCATTATGTTGGATCTAAACTGCCTAGAGACTTCCCTAGGAGACTACTACACTGCTAGCTACACCAGTCTAGCTTTGTGGCCTTTCCACAAAATAGGTGCACGATAAGGTGTCAGGGCATAATGGACAATTTGGCTGAAAGTTTTAAGTAGTCTGTTTAGCGGATAAAAGAAATTTTCAAAAGTTAAGGAATGGGGATTTATAACAAATTGGCTCTGAATAACATAGCTAGGAAGTTTTATAGAATTATAGTAGAAGAAATATATTGTTCGGGTAAGGTGTGGTTTTGTTTTTCCTATTTGTTTTTCTAAATAGCAAATTGAATGCATGTGAAAGGTATCGGATTAACAGCCCTGGATACTGAAGTGCTCTCTTTAGATGAAGTTCATGTTTCACAAACCTAGCACAAATTTTCAGTAAACAAGAACTGGGCAGGTTCAAATTCCCCAACCTCTGGATAGGGCATGGTGCTACTTCATAGACCCTTCATGGTTGCTCTCTGACCCACTTGTCAGGATTATGGAATTTGTGGATTGTGGTTACCAGGAGTCATAGTTTTGCTGTCAAAGTGGGCACATTCTCTCCCTATAAGCCACCTGGTCCCAAGCTCCTTCTATACAGTTTTCATGTGTCAGGGTAAAGAGTCTTGCTGAAAACACAGTTTATTGTCATCCTTTCCCTAAGCAGTAAAATACTTCTGGTAATGCTTCTGCTGCACTGGGAGTCTTCTGGATTCCTTATATATTTAGGTGAATTACAACCTTTATAGTAAAGAGAGGTAATGAATGAACATTGGCAGGGCAAGCATCCTCATACTACCTCACTTATGCACCTCAACCCTAAACTCAAGTGATCACCTCTTCACTTGGTGCTTCATTAGCCTCTCTGCTGAGACTGTTGGCAAATGTAAATTAGTTCCATTGGGTATTTGTTTCTTTAATGTATATTCCTCCTATGTAAATGGTACCAATACCACTGACTCATTGACTGGGCCAGGTATAATATATATTCTGTTTGATGGACTACTTTGTAATTTTAGAAGTTACTGTAAGACATATTAAAACAGACTCCATACGGACTTCTCTTTATTTTCCCTTTGATGTTTGCCTCACAGCTAGAGTCTGTTTTCTGTAGTGCCTGTGTAATGTTTGATCAAGGCTAGTCTTTTGATTTTGACAGTGGAGATCTAAGTTTTTAGTGTTGGCGTGGGTTATTTCAGTGCAATAGTATAATCTAATTCCAGAGCCATTTCATTTACCACTTTTTATTTGAATACAGAAGACAGGAAAATAACATCTCTCTTACCTATCTTTGTATGTTAATTAGTATTGGGTGTGGGGAGAGATGGATCAGCATTCACGTTGCACTCCCTATCAGTACCCGGTCCAAGCTAGGGAAGCTAATGATCCAACAAGCAGACCAAATTCGGTGATGAATCCTAGTCACGTGTCACCTGAGGCACGTTGTGCATATGCTACGAAGATGATTAGTATTATTATGCTTCGTGTAATATTTGGATTTCTCCCCTCTTCTGTCTATTAGTTAGATTTATATATGTTTTATTCATATTTCCCCTTTAGTTTATCAGAAATTAGCTATTGCTCTACTTCAGTCTCTTTCAGTGCTCCAGTGAAGAGAGTATGTTTCTTGAGTGCTTTCCCACTTCTGTGGTTGTTTTTCATTAGCCTATTGCAAGGGATAACCTATCTTTTCTTTTGTTGTTGGTGTTGTATTAATTATTCTTTGCTCTATGGACTAACATGAATGCCACTTCTAAATCTACTTTTGCATGTGTTAAAGTTTTATAGCTGTGTGAAACTCTGTTTTAGGCCTCAGCGCTGCCCAAGGATCTACCAGTGAACATGCAGACGCCTTAGAGTCAATATTCTGTGCAGTTGAGAGAGTCAAGATAATAAATCACAAGCTATACCAAAGGGGAAGTTTTACCGTACACTCTTGCAGCAAGAATATAAACAGTTTCTCCATTTTTTTATGAAATAATAAAAATAAAAGAGCAATTACACACTGAAGGAAATCACATTTCTACATCAATTTGTCCCAGATGGAATCTTGATATTTCCCTGTGAAAATTTCAACATTATTGTGTCCATAAAAGTCATTCTGCATGACTAGAGAAACTACCTTACTTCTCTTGTTTTGGAAGGTGATGGAAAAAATAAGGCAAACCTACAAAATAGTTTCTTGACAAATGAACTAACTACACTATGATTATTTATTTGGGCCATTTTTGCCAGTCAGGCAAACTCTGCCCAGTTCTTCTAATTTTTCTTTCTACCTCCTTGTTGTTTACAGTGGCAAATTAAGAGCTATATTACAATGTGGACTATTTATACATTTACAGGAGTATAAGGGGGAGTCAGGACCTTAATTACTCCTATAGAATGGGCTTCATTGAGTCCAGTGACCTGGGCTAAGCAGATACTCAAATGGGGGAAGATAGTGGGCATGTAGTAAGTGAATGGGAACATGGGAAGAAGAGTGGGTGGAGCCTGTATACGCCTATGCAAGGGAATGTCTACAGAAGCAGCACAGTATTACCCCTGGAGTAATGAAGTGTAACCTCTGGGTGGGCTAGCATTTACTTCACTGCCCTTCTCCCAGTTCCTAAAACCAACTCCCATAGAAAAGCACATGGAGACCCAAAAATCATTCATTGAGGATTTTCAGTAAGGACTGCATAGGGTCAACCTCCTCACATTCAAGTCCAAAAAGAACTAACTTAATTTTAGGTACCAACTTTATACAGTCTTATGATAAAGAAACATAACTTACCAGCAACTTATTTTTTACTACATAACAAAGATACTTATAATCCACATACTTTATCTTCACAGTGCTACATGTGCCTAAATAAAGACAACAAATTAAACCTGAACAGGTCAGTCCCCACAGAGCCACAGTGAGAAGAAACTTAGAGTTCCCAAAAGCTTAGGTTGAGTTTGTCTGAGTCTCATTTACAGTTTATCACCAAAATCTATACAGTCTGTTCAGTCAAAAGCACTGCAACATCTTCCCTCCACTAACATGTAGAAATCTTCAGCTGGAATCGATGCAGACTCTTCCTCCTCCTTTGCAGAAGTCAGCTAACTAATTCACCAACCACTCAATTAAGTATGTAGATTGATTTTTTTTTTTTTTTTTTTTTTTGCTATTCTCAGTTTTGTATTTTCCTTGTAAGAGCGTTTAAAAAAAAATCCCCATCATCACATTTAAATAAGAGAAATGTTGGTGAATTATACTTGTTGAGACAATTTAACTAAAACAATTTGGCTAAAATCAAACAAAATTCAAAATATACAATTAAAATTAAACTTTATTTTTCCCTCCCACTTTTGCCTTTCTATAACTGACACTGCCAGGGCTTCGCTCTTGGAGGGTTTACAATATCAATAACCTGCTGCAAAATGCTTCAGAGTTAAGGAAAACAGCCTGCTTTCTGCTATTAGGGCTCAGCTTCTCATGACTCACACAGGGCATGGGGGCTTTTGTAAAGCACCTGTCCAGACTTCAGATTCATGGAATCTGAGTCCAGCAACAGGGAACATATTAAGCATACTCCAAACTGTCACACTCAAATCCAGAAATTTCTGAGTGTGGAGAACTAATTGTGCATCAGTCTAGCAACAATGAAACAGACACAACTCACACCCTTCCTCTTCCCCCCCACCCACAATAGATCTCTTAAAGAGATATCTTCCTATTAGTCATGAGAGTTACAGAATCAGTGGAGGATATTTGCTTCCCTAAGCTACTCTAGTGTTGCTGCAATTGATACATGGCCCTTTGCTCAGGGCTGTGCCCAAAGACACAATATAGCCCTAACACAGGATCAAATTGATTAGCTGACTCAGGCTTTTGTGCCCCAGATTTATCCTGCAGTCCTCCCCCCTAAATATTTCATGTGAATCAAGCCTTTGTACTTCTCCCCCAAACCTGTAACACCCTCATCTCCTCCCCCACTCCAAAATATGAGTGGTTTGGGGCTCCATCATAGGTGCTGACTCTGTGGGTGCTCCGGGGCTGGAGCACCCACGGGGAAAAATTGGTGGGTGCTCTGCACTCACTGGCAGCTCCCTACCCCAGCTCGCCTCCGCCTCCGCTCTGCTTCCGCCTCTAGCATGCTACCACGTCCCGCTGTTTCACGCAGCAAGTCTGGGAGGGAGGGAAGAAGGCAGTGTGCTTGGGGGAGGAGGTGGGGCTGGGGCCGGGATTTGGGGATGGGTCCAGTAGGGGCAGGGAGGGGTGGAGTTGGGCAGGGACTTTGGAGTAGAGGTGGAGTCAGGGTGAGGGCGGGGCTGGGGGCGCAAGCGCCCACCGGTGCAGAAAAATTTGGTGCCTGTGGGCTCCATGCCTTTGGCTGGTCAAGGCCATTCTGACTGCCTTGCAGTTTATCTTTTGTCACCCTTTCTTATCCTGCTTAACCACAACAGTATGAAGACCTTCGTGGCTTTCCATGTTCCTGTGAGCTCCAAGTACTAACACTAATAATCATAATTACATACTTAGCTGTTATACTGCACTTTTCATAGATCTCAAAGCACGGTGGCTCAGTACAGTTGTAACAGACCCATCAGTTGATCCTGACACTCTCAGTACATGATTTAGTTGGGGATTGGTCCTGTTTTGAGCAGGGGGTTGGATTAGATGATTTACTGAGGTCCCTTCCAACCCTGATATTCTATGATTCTACCTAATAGCTCCAAAAGTCCTGTCCCAACATGTATGACCTCATTCCACAACCCCTTGGGGCAGTCTCTTCTTTCTAAAGTCCTTGTTAGGAATATGTAGGGAAACGTCCCAGACCATTACAGCTCTTAATAATGGTAGAAATAGTTCTTCCTTTTCTCAGTTGAAGGGCAAGGGTTTTTACTTCTCCAGCCATAGCCCTGTAGTAGAGGAGTGTGGAATAGTGCCCAGGAGGCACCTCCTAGTGTTGCTGTGCCTAAATCAGGCCTGATGACCCAGGGAACAACTTGAGGAGTGCCACCTACTATTGGTATGTTTTTATAGGATGCAGCATTCTCTCCCCAACCTGCACCAATCAAGCTCCACTGTTTGATGTGCTCTGTGGTGATAGCGCTGCTTCACCTCAGCTATTTTGGTGAGGTTACATTCACTGTAGACATTAGCCTCAGAAAGGCTATGAACTCACTGTAGAGTTAACTTGAGTTATCTACACTGGTATTAATTCCTCTCAAATTAACCTAGCTTAAGTGAGAGCAGCCATATTGCAAAACAACCAGTCCAGCTGGACAGAGTGATTGGATTTGCTGCACAGAGTGGTTGTATTAGCTACTAATACAACAGCTGACAAGTGGTGCTAACTTCAGCTGTAGCCAATCCCTGACAGGCCAGCCACCTCAAGTTAAAAGCATTGCCACACTTGATTTAAGGGATTTTGTGTAGGGACAGAATTCCAGTTAGAAGCACACTCAAATTATAATTCAAATTAACTCTGCAGTGAAGAAATCCCAGAGTCCTTTGTTTCTGGCACATCCAGTACTGTGACAACATCAAGCCTCTCTGCGGGGAAGGTGAAGGTTTCTTCTGCCCATCTGTCCTTGGCACGGCCTCCGAAGTCCAGTTACAGTCTAGCCTAAATTTAGAACTAAAGGTCTTGTTGTTTTATAGGCCCTTCTTTCTTCTGGGCTTTATATCTTCTGCAGCATATGGTATTATTTTGTTGTAAAATGTTGTGTGAGAGTCTATTGTTGTTATTGGATGCTCCAAAAATATGAATACCCGTCTTCATTTATTTTAATTACATTTCTTGGAAACAAATAAATCATGTTGCTTCAAAGACCTTTATTCCAAGCAGAAATACTATAGATTTTACTTATAACAAATGTTTTATGACTGATTGGGCAGTTTAACACCAGAATGCAGTTGAGTGGGTTTATTTGCTTACCTTTATTAATGTCCTTAGGCAAATATTTCTTTGCCTGTAAAATATTGCAAATGATTTTAACGAAAACAGAGTTTTACTTAGGAAGATGTTCAATACAGACTTGTAATATTTACTGTGAGGGTAGAATGAATTGTTCATTGATCAAATCTGAACCTGATCCATATGAAGATTGTATATATTTAGTCTCATTATACAGACCAGGTTTTGATAGTTCTCTAATCTATTCTGTCAGATTTATGCAAAATAATTTGATTTTGAACTAAAGCTGGGTGGAACTGATTTTAAATTCACCAATACATTTCATCTGGATTTGAAGATTATTTTTGTATGAATGAATATTCATTATTTGACCTTTTCTAAAATCCAGCAGCAGAGGTAGGGGAGTTTTGGGGAGACTTAAATTAATCCAAACCTTCATAGGTTCTTGGGATGAGATTCAGGCGAGTTCATATTCTGACCAAACCAGTTCTAAACTATGCCTGGATGTCCACGACCCCAAGGGGCCAGTCCAGCACCCAGGAATAGCCAGAACATAGTTTTATTCCAGCCACATCTCCAAGGCAGGGGCTGCAAAGACGGGGTAGAACTGGCATTATATTGCCCAGGGATTCCTCCCTATGCTATAGGATTTTCCATGTGGACAAATTCACTAGATTTCCTAACTCTTTGGATTCGCAGAGTCACAAAGGATCTGTAGTGATAACTCCATGGACTGATTCTCCAGTTCCTTATATATTCTGTAGTCCCTTAGGTCAATGCAGAGTGAATGAATACTAAGTATAAAATACCACAATGTCAGAATGGTAGCATTTTACATCCACTTTGCATGGATGTAAAGGACTATACAAAGTTCAGAAGCAGTAGAGAATTAGGCCCAATGATTATAGACATTGCTGTTTGGGAGCAGCACATGCTCCTCTTTCTCCTTCTGGCAGTGTGGAAGCTATGACAAACATCTAAATGTTTGCTAGCCACAAAAAAATAAACAAAAAAATAAAGTTAGAATTTGATTTCATGTATGACTTTGACAGTGATTCAGTTTAATTCTCAATTCACTCTTCTCCCTAGGTTAGTTTTGATTTTGCAAAACAAATAGTTTGGCTGGAAATCGTTGTCTTTCACTTCCGATATAAACTTCTGAAATCAAACAAGTGGATTTTTTTTTAAATGAAACTAGATTGTATCAGAAGTGTGCATGGTTTTCTAAATAGAGAAGATCAGTGAGAAGGAAAGAAAAGAAAAATGAATAACAAACTTTCAGACTTCAACCATTAATCTTTAATTTCAACCCTTTGATCACTGAATGCACTGTTTTCCCTTGATGCTCCTCCTAGTGAGTTCCAAGGTGTTTTTCTAGCAAGAATTTTTCCTTTTATAGCTCTTGTTTTTTCCCTTTTATTCTGCAGTCATTTAAGCAAGAGTACTTTCCATTCCACTCCCTCTTCAGAGAATGACTCAAAATCTTGTTTTTTAAAACCTTATAATATCCTGAAAACTAATTTTAGGACAGCATCGCCTATGTGGGCACAAGCCAATATGTCTGCTCACTAACATCATCAGTCTTCAGGACTCACATGGATCTTGTCTATATGATGGAATTTTAGAGCAAAAAAAAAAAAAAATCACAGGTGCTATCATTGGTGCAGTTGCAAAGGTGGTAGCATTTAAAAAAAATCTGTCCACATTAATTTAGAAAGTGTTCTCAAATAGACATTTTTGAAAATAATTTATTTTCAAAAAATCAAACCAAACATTTTCAATTTTGTTATCCCTGCCCCTCTTTGTTTTCTAAAAAGAAAAAAAAAAGGGGGGGATGCATGTGGAAGGTCCAGGAGTAAAGCAATTAAAATCAACCCCTTTTTAATCAAAAATCCTAAAACAATATATTTTTGTCAACATCTTCCTTTTTTTGAAAAGAGAGCCAATTTGGCTACTTCAAGAACTGAGTTCTAGCTTCCAAAAAAAATGAGTCGTGGTGCATCTTTAATCTGCACAATGGTGAAAACTCTAGGAATTATTCAATTGAAATCAATTGATTTATCTCAGCATAAACCTAGTCAGGGAGAGAAAGTCTTTGTGAACCCAGAGCAAACAAACTATACTATAAAAGAGGAGGTTTTTTTGCCTTGGTGTATTCTTTGTTGACTTCAGCGAAATCGTCTCAGGGGTTGTAAGATAATAGAGCTTTAAAAAAAAAAGGGTGGGGGAGAGAGCGTGCAAGAGAGATAAACAGACACAGAACTTGTCAAATGGGGTTATCCAAGATTTTGTATCTTCATCCACGGTTCAGAGCATTGGGGCTGCTGCAGTTCATCATGCTAGTGTTTATCTGATATACTGCCTCTTATACATGATCTTACCTTTTAAAATTCCTATTCTTTAACTTTAAAAGCCAGAGCCCTGTTTGGGTGGGCAGGTTGCAAAAGTAAGGAATCCTCCCCACCAGGCTGCAGAGATGCTGTTCCATGTAGCTTACTCCAGCCTTATAACCAAAGTAACCTCCATAGCTTTCTACATGGCCCTTCCATGATCCACCCATGCCCTGCCTCCTGTGCAGCCTCCTCACATATAGTTGCATCTAACTTATGTGGCAGATTTGTGCCCGTTCAGTTGCCTTCTGTGCCCATTGGAGTGGAAGTCTTGATTTTGCCAAAAACTGTTAAACTTTAACAAAAGAAAATGCTAAGAAACAAGGAAACAAAAAAGAATCATAAAAGGAAGACTGGACCTACTGATGTACTGTTTTCAGCTTGTGTGCCTATTAAATATTTAAAACTCTCTATACTAAGAAACAGTTTAGGGATCCACTTTATTTTTTCCTCAGAGTTTTACCAGTTTCACTAAACTTCCTCGTGACTGTCAGATGCTTTGATGCATTAGTATCTGAGAACAGGTTGTCTTGCCAGCACTCAGAGAGAAGAAGAAATAGTTCCCTGCTCACAAGATAGACCCAAATATATAGATATAGTTTCTAGCTAATATGTTGTATGTCAGAATTAATGAGTTCTGTTTTTAAGAGGAAAGCTTTAGCAAGCTGTAGTGTAGATTTCTTTGAAATCCCACAACCAGAGAAACAGAATTGAATGACACTGCAGTAATGCAGATATTTATTTTCTTAGAGATATTACAAACTTGGGAAAAACACATTATCCCAACAGACTTGGGGAAAATCCCAACATGGTCAGCAGTATATTATATTTAAAAAAACAGGAGGCTAAGACCAGTTGCCTTAGTATAAGTTATAGCTACACTACGTGCTTATTTTCTAAGAAGTCACTCTTCACCCAAGGAGCAAAGTGCTTCTGCTTCATCAGCCAAGTTATTTCGCAGGCTATTCCAAACTCCTGCACTGTAATTATTCAATTGATAGGTACATAGTGTACATAGAGGTCCATTCATTATAAGTAATTGCTATAGTTTTGGGGAATAAGCAAATATATCTTTTTAAACTTAACTGTTCTGAACTGATGTGAAGAATTCTGCATAGTGTATCTCATGAAGAGAATCAACTCAGTGACACATATGCATAGTACTGCCAGACTTTGGTGCATACATATATTTGGAGTTCATATATGAAAGTCTCATATCAGACATTGAAATAAACAGGAAAAATTCCTGAATTTTGTTCCCTATGACTCAGTTTAGCTGAGGACCATGGAATATATAGATGATAAAATAGTCCATGTAACATTTCATAGGTAGGAGGAAAAGATAATAATATTCATGATAAACAGATAAAGAGGTGCAAGAGATGGCTCAGTTGCTCTGCGCAAGTAAAAATGTAAATAATTAGAAATTAGATTAAATCTTGGTTGTTGATTACTTTAAAACCATTTTATGAAGATGCAAAATTAGTTGATGAACTCTGATGAAATAAATCCTCCAAAGACCCAATCCCTGAAAATTATCATTCCTTCCAGTAATGAAACATTCAATCTTTTTTTAAAGAAAATGTAGTATCATTTCAGATTGAAGAATAATTATTATTTGTATTCATTTATTGAAACAGAAAACTCCTATAACTTGAAAAGAGTGTTTATGTTTGTTATAACTATAAAGGGAAGGGTAACAGCTGTCCTGTGTACACTACTATAAAATCCCTCCTGGCCAGAGACTCCAAAATCCTTTTCCCTGTAAAGGGTTAAGAAGCTCAGGTAACCTGGCTGGCATCTGACCCAAAGGACCAATAAGGGGACAAGATACTTTCAAATCTTTGGCGGGGGGGGGGGGAGAGGGGGGGGAGAAGGCTTTTGTTTGTGCTCTTTGTTTGGGAGTTCGTTCGTTCTTGGGACTGAGAGGGACCAGACATCAATCCAGGTTCTCCACATCTTTCTAAACAAGTCTCTCCTATTTCAAACTTGTAAGTAAATAGTCAGGCAAGGCGTCTTAGTTTTACTTTGTTTTCTCAACTTGTAAATGTACCTTTTACTAGAGTGTTTATCTTTGTTTGCTGTACTTTGAACCTAAAACTAGAGGGGAGTCCTCTGAGCTCTTTAAGTTTGATTACCCTGTAAGGTTAATTTCCATACTGATTTTACAGAGATGATTTTTACCTTTTTCTTTAATTAAAAGCTTTCTTTTTAAGAACCTGATTGATTTTTCCTTGTTTTAGATCCAAGGGGGTTGGATCTGTATTCACCAGGAGTTGGTGGAAGAAAGAAGGGGGGATGGTTAATTTTCCCTTGTTTTAAGATCCCAGGGGGGTTGGAACTGTATTCACCAGAAGTTGGTGGGAGGAAGGAGGGGAATGGTTAATTTCTCCTTGTTTTAAGATCCAAGGGGTTTGGATCTGTATTCACCAGGGAATTGGTGAAAGGTTTCTCAAGGCTACCCAGGGAAGGGAATTAGTTTTTGAGAATGGTGGCAGCGGACCAGAACTAAGCTGGTAGTTAAGCTTAGAAGTCTTCATGCAGGCCCCCACATTTGTACCCGAAAGTTCAAAGTGGGGATACAGCCTTGACAATGTTAGACCATTTCAGGGCCTGATAAAAAATGTCTGTATTCTATAGGTTATTGACAGGGTAGAATAGAATGCTTTATTGACCCATTGGCGGTCTGTTGTGTCATCAAAGCTGCCATTGAAAGCCTGATTCTGTTTAAACAACTACAGCAGTCTACTTTTTATTTTAAAATGTATTTGTGACCCTCAGATCATTTTTAATCAATTTGATGATTTGTTGAAAATTCACAGTAACTTCTTGCATTAACAGAATAAATGCTAATTAGTAATATTTTCTCCCTTAATCTGTCATGGAATAATGTCTCATAATACTTCAGTTAAAGATAAATAAAATTTTAATTACAGCTGCAAGAGCCCAGTTGTCCCACTGCAGGACATGAGCCACTTTCGTTGATAATTTTTTTTGTATGTAGTCTAAGGGCTGGTCCACGCTAACCCCCCAGTTCGAACTAAGATACTCAACTTCAGCTATGTGAATAACATAGCTGAAGTCGAAGTACCTTAGTTCGAACTACAAGGTACTTACCGCGGGTCCACACGTGGCAGGCAGTCTCCCCCATCAACTCCATGTACTCCTCTCGCGGAGCAGGAGTACCGGCGTCGACGGCGAGCACTTCCGGGATCGATTTATCACGTCTAGACAAGACGCGATAAATCGATCCCAGAAGATCGATTGCTTACCGCCGAACCCGGAGGTAAGTATAGACATACCCTCAGATTTGAGAGTAAGGCAGAGTCATCCATCTGCCAACCAGACTGAGAGACTTGAGAAATGTGCTGCTTTCCTGGAGCTAGAATTCAGGATGTGACGGAGTGTCTGCCGAGACTAATCAAGCCCTCAGACTGTTACCCCTTCTTGCTTCTCCATGTGAGCACCAATGATACTGTCAAGAATGACCTTGAGCGGGTCACTGCAGACTACATGGCTCTGGGAAGAAGGATAAAGGAGTTTGAGGTGCAAGTTGTGTTCTTGTCCATCCTCCCTGTTGAAGGAAAAAGCCCAGGTAGGGACCGTCAAATTGTGGAGGTAAATACATGGTTACACAGGTGGTGTCAGAGAGAGGGCTTTGGATTCTTCAACCATGGGATGTTGTTCCAGGAAGAAGGATTGCTAGGAAGAGATGGGATCACCTAACGAAGAGAGGGAAGAGTATCTTCGCAGGCAGGCTTGCTAACCTAGTGAGGAGGGCTTTAAACTAGGTTCCCTGGGGACGATGACCTAAGCCTGAGGTAAGTGGGGAAATGGGATACCAGGAGGAAACACAAGGAGGAGGGTGCAACAGGGGAGGCCTCCTGATTCATACTGAGAAACCAGGGCAACTGGCTAGTTATCTTAGGTGCATATACATGAACACCAGAAGCCTGGGAAACAAGAAGGAAGAATTGGAAGTCCTGGCACAGTCAAAGAACTATGATGTGATTGGAATAACAGAGACTTGGTGGGGTAGCTCACATGACTGGAGCACCGTCATGGATGGGTATAAACTGTTCAGGAAGGACAGGCAGGGGAGGAAAGATGGAGGAGTTGCACTGTATATAAGAGAGCAGTATGATTGCTCAGAGTTCAGGTATGAAACTGGAGAAAAGCCTGTTGAGAATCTTTGGGTTAAGTTTAGAAGCGAGACAACAAGGGTGGTGATGTGGTGGGAGTGTATTATAGACTACTGGAGCAGGAGGACAAGGCAGATGAGGCTTTCTTCAGACAATTAACTGAAGTTTCCAGAACACACCCTGGTTCTAATGGGGGACTTCAATCACATGGACATCTGCTGGGAGAGCAATACAGCAGTGCACAGACAATCCTTATTGAGGATGCAGGAACAAACCATCCAATGTGCAGAAAGAATAGCAAATATGGCAGGCGACCAGCTTGGCTTAACAGTGAAATCTTTGGTGAGCTTAAACACAAAAAGGAAGCTTACAAGAAGTGGAAACTTGGACAGATGACTAGGGAGGAATATAAAAATATTGCTTGAGCATGCAGGGGTGTATGGCCAAGGCACAACTGGAGTTGCAGCTAGCTAGGGATGTGAAGGGTAACAAGAAGAGTTTCTACAGGTATGTTAGCAACAAGAAGGTGGTCAGGGAAAGTGTGGGACCCTTACTGAATGGGGGAGGCAACATAGTGATGATGGGGAAAAAGCTGAAGTACTCAATGCTTTTTTTGGCCTCTGTCTTCACAGACAAGTTCAGCTCCCAGATTGCTGCACTGGGCAATGCAGCATGGGTAGTAGGTGAGCAGCCCTCAGTGGTGAAAGAACAGCTTAAGGACTATTTAGAAAAGTTGGACATGCACCAGTCCATGAGTCCAGATCTAATGCATCCAAGGGTGCTGGGGGAATTGGCTGATGTGCTTGCAGAGCCATTGACCATTATCTTTTAAAATTCATAGCAATCAGGGGAGGTCCTGGATGATTAGAAAAAGGCAAATATAGTGCCCATATTTAAAAAAGGGAAGAAAGAGAACCTGGGAAACTACAGACCAGTCAGCCTCACTTCTGTCCCTGGCAAAATCATGGAGCAGGTCCTCAAGGAATCCATTTTGAAGCACTTGGAGGAGAGGAAGGTGATCAGGAACAGTCAACATGGATTTACCAAGGGCAAGTCATGCCTGACCAACCTGATTGCCTTCTATGATGAGATAAGTGGCTGTGTAGAAAGAAGTGGACATGATATATCTTGACTTTAGCAAAGCTTTTGATACAGTCTCCCACAGTGTTCTTGCAAACAAGTTAAAAAAGTATGGACTGGATGAATGGACTATAAGATGGATAGAAAGATGGCTAGATTGTCAGGCTCAATGAGGAGTGATCAACAGCTCTGTCTAGTTGGCAGCCAGTATCAAGTGGAGTACCCCAAGGGTTGGTCCTGGGGCCTGTTTGGTTCAACATATTTATTAATGAACTGGCTGATGTGATGGATTTCAGCCTCAGCAAGTTCGCAGCTGACACTAAGCTGTGGGGAGAGATAGATACTCTGGAGGGTAGGGATAGGGTCTAAAGTGACCTAGACAAATTGGAGGCTTGGGCCAAAAGAAATCTGATGAGGTTCAACAAGGATAAGTGCAGAGTCCTGCACTTAGGATGGAAGAATCCCATGCATCGTTACAAGCTGGGGACCGACTGGCTAAACAACAGTTCTGCAGAAAAAGACCTGGGGATTACAGTGGTTAAGAAGCTGGATATTTGTCAGCAGTGTGCCTTTGTTGCCAAAAAGGCTAACAGCATATTGGGCTGTGCAGAGGAACGGACTCACCCCTGCAGCACCTCCTGCTGGTTACTTCTGGGAATGAGCTCATCCCAGCTCTGGAGCACCCTCTGCAGGCGGGTGAACTGCCTGTCCTCTGGCCCCCGTGTCCCTCCCTGGACCCTGGTGCCCTTGTACCTGGGGTGCTGCCCCCTGGCAGTAACCCCCACACTCTGGGTCTCCCCTCCCAGGGGAACCCCCACACACTAACCCCACCTCACCGTAAGGCTACTGCCAGTCACCATCTAGCCCCACTCCCTGGGGCAGACTGCAGTATCAGCCACTCATCACAGGCAAGGTTGGGTTTGGACCTGCTGCCTTTGCCTACCCCTGGGCTGCCCTCTACAACCCCCAGTACCTCTTGGCTTTATGCTAGGCCACAGCCTGGGGCTTTCCAGGCTGGAGCTCCCCAGCTCTTCTGCCTTTCCCCAGCCTGGCTCCGCTCAGGTAGCCTGTCTCTAGCTCCCTGCAGCCAAGCCCTTCTCTCTCTGAATGCAGAGAGAGAGAGAGAGTGCTGAGCTCCTGGCTCCCAGCCTCTTATATAGGGCCAGCTGAGGCCTGATTGGGGTGTGGCCCAGCTGCAGCTGCTTCCCCAATCAGCTTAGTAGCTGCTTCCCCCTGCAACAGCCTTCTCCCAGGGCCATTTTAAGCCCTTCAGGGCAGGAGCGGGTGTCCACCCCACTACAGGCTGCATTAGTAGGAGCATTACCAGCAGATCGAGGGAAGTGATTATTCCCCTCTATTCAGCACTGGTGAGGCCACATTTGGAGTATTGCATCCAGTTTTGGGCCCCCCACTACAGAAAGGATGTGAACAAATTGGAGAGATTCCAGTGGAGGGCAGCGAAAATGATCAAAGGGGCTGGGGAACATGACTTACGGGGCGAGGCTGAGGGAACTTGGCTTGTTTAGTCTGCAGAAGAGAAGAGTGAGGGGGGATTTGATAACAGCTTTCAACTACCTGAAGGGGTTGGAGCTCGGCTGTTCTGAGTGGTGGGAGATGACAGAACAAGGAGCAATGGTCTCAATTTGCAGTTGGGAAGGTCTAGGTTGGATATTGGGAAAAACTATTTCACTAGGAGGGTGGTGAAGCACTGGAATGGGTTACCTAGGGAGGTGGTGGAATTTCCATCCTTAGAGGTTTTTAAGGCCCAGCTTGACAAAGCCCTGGCTGGGATGATTTAGTTGGTGTTGGCTCTGCTTTGAGCAGGGGATTGGAGTAGATGACCTCCTAATCTTCTATGATTCTAAGGACCCAGGACTATAGTATACGAGGTAAAGAAAGATAAATTATTAGGCAGAGCTCTTGTAGCCAAACTTCAATCTAGAGTGGATTTTTGCAGCCAACTTATGAACTATTGACAATGGAGTATATAATGGAAAAACGGACACAATCTTAACTAATATTGTGTGAATGGAGCTGCTACAAGAACAGTTATGTGATTGAGAACTAAAATGTAGGCTACACATCTGGAGAGAGGCATGTGATAGAAACAGATCTTGAGTGATTTCTTAAATGATGTTAAAATTAATAAGTTATACTTCCATCACTTTACTTCTGCTAACATGCCATGTGGTTTCCATATTTCACAGTGCACACATCATTTGAGCTTTGAAGAAAACTTGCTTAGTCAAAAAGTCAGCTGTATTCAAATTATTCATAAGGAAATTGCATCTTTGGCAATTAAAACATGTTCTGGGCAAAATCAGATGCTATTTTGTGGGAGAAGGAAGTAGGTATTCATAAAGACGACTCTGCTTTCTCTGAGCACCTGATACTGGATGACTGTATAACCCAAACAGAGACTACAGAAGACACAGAAGAAAAGACTTATTTTAGAGAACCTTAGAGTTTTTCTTCTGATTTACAGACTTTCCACTCTGAATAATAGCAACAAAGCAGCATGGAATCTTAGAAAGGGACTAAGGTAGAAATGGTTACAAGCAAAAGTGAAAATCCACATCTAAAAGACTAAAACTTAACATAGGAAGCTACAGTGGGAGCTACATTGGGAGCTGTGGGTCGCCGTGCAAATATAAACAAACGGTCTGGCAGCCCACCCACGGATTACCCTGACAGACTGCATGCAACCCATGGGCCACAGGTTGCCCACCACTGCTCTACAGGATTCCCACATGTTGCCCAGACAGAATCCTGTCTTTGCCTGTTTCCAGAAATCATCAATTTAAGAGCAAATACTCTTTTTGTTCCATTTGTAGCCCATATGCTGGTGTAATTTCCATCTTTTTTTTTTTTTTACCTGTTCCGTCCATCTCTGCTACTGAATCAAATACTTAGGGCCATATTATGCTATTGATTTTTAAGCACATCTCTCTGCTGGATCCAGTGAGGATCTCTGTTTAAAAATCAATGGCACAATATTGTTTATAATGATAGACAAACAGGCAAAGGGATATAGAATTTGGTTCATCAGTGACCCATGATATTGAAACACCCATTAATGAGTTATATCATACTTATCACCTGACAGGCAACACTGTATATCCAGTAGTCAGAAATAGAATTAAAAAACATATTCACATAAATGCAAGGCAAATTACATCTGAATAATGAATACCAAAGATACGGATGATTTGCCTCTTTGTTACAGTTTATCCAATGAAAAAAGTAAGTTTGTGAATTAAGTCCATGAACTGTAGCTGTTCCTGATTCAAATGCAGTACTTGAACCTCAGTATTTTCATAGAATAAAATAAGAATTACATAACATTTATATTTTTCGAGAAGTTGTATCAATAGAATATACAAAGTAGCCATAACATTTACAATAATTCTACTCAGGGACAGTATGTTTCAGTGCTTGAAAAAAATTACTCTAATCTGTTTTTGTGTCAATTTGAGGTACAAAATCAAATTGAAGTCTGCAGAAGCAAGGTCAGAGCTAAAACATGCTTTTAGAAGTTTCTCTCCAAGTCAAATGTTGTAAGCATGGTTTTATTCATTTCATAATTTATTTGCAGATTTTTATTACTTCTTAACACCATATATTTCTATTTTATAATTCTTTAATGCTTTTATCTCTTTCCCATTTTATATTCCTTAAAATTTAAGACCTAACTTTTATTTCAGCTTTATGATCTTAAAATTTAACCATTCAATCTTCTCTTTCACCAGCATGTTGTCCCCCCGTTTATCTTTTCTGACTCTTTTTTTTATTCCATTTCACCATGCCTTCACCCACTATCTACTACAGCTTGATCCAAGGCCTATTTAAGTCAGTGGGATGATTTCCACTGGCCTCAGTAGATGTTGGATCAAGTCCCTTATCCACTTCCTCCTATTTTGAGAAAAATTAAGAAATAGGGGTCGGGTTTACAAGGATGTACTAGATAGTTACAAACAAGGATATAACTAGGATATTTTAATGTCTCAGTTGAGTCATGTTTTGGTTTGACTAAAGCAAAAGATATTTTCTGCAACATCATACATATGTATTACATAAATTACCATTTTAACTAAATAGCATAGGAAGCCAATGCCTTCTTGTTAAAATATTTAAATTTGTATAACCTATAAATTTGGTTAATTTTCTATTGACTTGTAAGAATTAGAACAGGATCCAGATGAATAAAGATTGCCAATATGGCAAATTTATAGCTGGAGGATATGCAGTATGAAATAAAAACCATCCCTCTTTCAATTTTAGTTCTTTCTCTCTTTTGATCAGTCTGCCTCAACTACTTTTCTTTACCATAGGTGTTAGAAAATGTAAGAATGATTGAAACCTCCAAACACCATCCTTGGAATAACTTTTACACAAAGATATGGCTAAAGAAATGGATTTTTACTTGTCCTCAAAATTCCTTAATTGTAACAAGTACTTTGCAGTAAAAGAAGATGCAGCACCTACAAATTTTTTGTCTGTCTTCCTGGGGAAAAAAAGTGTATTAAAGGCTAGTAGCACGGAAGCTTCAGGTTAGTAATTTACAGCCTACAAGTGGTACACAGATGATTAGCAATTCACACAGTAGATGCATTTTTTTCTTCCAGTATTTCTTCACTACAGCTCCATAAAGTATTGAACAATGAAATGTTTGTGGCTGATTTTTTGTGAAAATTTCCAAATCTGCGTACTTTATTTAGCTATTACCAGATCGACCCTGATAAAACATGACATATGAACTAAGAATGCCAATATGCTGTCCGTAACAGCTTCTTGCTTTTGCTACTGGTAGCTCTTGAAATATTCTTCAAACTGGATAAGGGTTGTTTTTCAAGAGCATAACAATAATAGCTATTTGTTCTTAATACTATATAGATCATGCTGGCAACTGGAGTGTAAATATTTCTCATATATTCTCGTTTGCTGCTTTTCATCTGGCTGGAAGCAAAAGTTTACAGGTCTTGACAAGTTATCCATTAGCTGTTCTGGTCCCCTACTAATGTTTGTTATCTCAACTGAAAATAACTTTTGAATCTCTTGAGAGAGAAGGTTTAGAAGCAAGTAGATGACACTGTCCTACACTGTTTCTAGATTACTTTGTCTATATTTGTCAATGCTTCTGCTTTGATGCTACATTAGTAATTGTTACCTGACATACCAGTTTCGGAAATGATTCTTCCTTAAGTTAGCTTTGTAATATAAGCAAAGATTATCCTTTAGATGAGGCAAAATTAGAACAATGCCTTCCAGCTCACCCAAGGGGAAGGCTCCATTTCGGTTTATCCAGAAGAGCTTCTGATTCAGACAAGAATAAAGGTTCTGGTTTGAATCTCAACTATATGTGCACAATTCATATTTCAGAGGGGTGAAAAGAGCATTGGTAAAGCATGGTAAAAGGCTAATACATAACATTTCTAAATATCTTTAAATCAAATACAGTGCTAAAGAAAAAAATAATGCTTAGTCACATATGATCATTCAATACTGCATCATGTACATTTTAGATTAAATGAACACGAGCACTGTACATAAGCAGTGACATGAAAATAAGGCTCAGCAAAGGAGTAAAATTTCATTTCAGATATAAATTTTCAATTTATTTATCTAAATTTTACCTGCCTGATTTTCAAATATATCAGTAAAGTATACTTTTAATAAATACAATAATACAATTTACAGCTGGGTGAGTGGATTTTGTTGTTGTTGTTGTTGTTTGTTATTTTATTTTGAATATGCAAACACTTATCCAGAATTGCCAAATATTGTCCAAATCTGAATTTGTTACCTAAACTTTTGCTGAATCCTATCTAAAATATATCAACATATAGATTTTTGATATTATGTTTCAGATTTCAAAATACAAGAAATAAGAGTTAAGCACAACTTGCAAGGCATTATTTTAGAATTTAAAAACAAATCAATTTTTGAGAGGTATGCTGTTTCAAAGAGTAGTTGAATCTGGAACAGTACATTTTTTACTTTAAATATTATTCAATTAAAATATTTGTAAGCCTCAGAGTTAGAGGGTTTAGGTATGGAACTCTCTGTACCCTCTATATGGGAAATGGGAAAAGATATCTGTGGCCAGCCTCATTTATATTCATTTTAATGTTGCTTATCCAAAGTTCCACATACTGTATTTTGTTGCATTAGTTGGAATTTGTCTATGTTCTGATTGTATAAATGATAACAGATTGTTACTATGAATGCACTCATGAAAAGGCACAGGAATTGTGCAAGATATGTCCTGGGTCAAGCTGAGATTATAGATAGTGGAGTCTAGTTTGAGAAATGTAAAATGAAGTGTAAAAATACAATTAGGAAGGACAAAAATGAATTTGAGGAACAGTTAGCCAAAGACTCAAAAAGTAATAGCAATTTTTTTTAAGTACATCAGAAGCAGGAAGACTGCTAAACAACCAGTGGGGCCACTGGATGATCGAGATGCTAAAGGAACACTCAAGGATGATAAGACCATTGCGGAGAAAACTAAATGAATTCTTTGCATCGGTCTTCACGACTGAGGATGTGAGGGAGATTCCCAAACCTGAGCTATTCTTTTTCTGAGGAACTGTCCCAGATTGATGTGTTATTAGAGGAGGTTTTTGAACAAATTGATAAATTAAACAGCAATAAGTCACCAGGACCAGATGGTATTCACCCAAGAGTTCTGAAGGAACTCAAATATGAAATTGCAGAACTACTAACTGTAGTCTGTGAACTATCATTTAAATCAACTTCTGTACCAGATGACTGGAGGATAGCTAATGTGGCACCAATTTTTAAAAAGGGCTCCAGAGGTGATCCTGGCAATTACAGGCCTGTAAGTCTGACTTCAGTACCAGGCAAACTGGTTGAAACTATAATAAAGAACAATATTGTAAGACATATAGATGAACATAATCGGTTGAGGAAGAGTCAATATGGTTTTAGTAAAGGGAAATCATGCCTCATCAATCTACTAGAATTCTTTGAGGGGGTCAAGAAGCATGTGGACCAAGGGGATCCAGTGGATATAGTGTACTTAGATTTTCAGAAAGCCTTTAACAACATCCCTCACCAATGGCTCTTACGCACAGTAAGCTGTGACGGGATAAGAAGGAAAGTGCTTTCATGGGCTGGTAACTGGTTAAAAGATAAGAAACAAAGGATAGGAATAAATGGTCAGTTTTCTTAATGGAGAGAGGTAAATAGTGGTGTCCCCCAGGGGTCTGTTCTGGGACCAATCCTATTTAACATATTCTTTAAATGATCTGGAAAAGGGGGTAAATAGTGAGGTGGCAAAATTTGCAGATGATACAAAATTACTAAAGATAGTTAAGACCATAACAGGGTTCAAAAAAGAACTAGATAAATTCATGGAGGATAGGTATATCAATGGCTATTAGCCAGAATGGGCAGGATTGGTGTCTCTAGACTCTGTTTGCCAGAAGCTGGGAACGGGCAATAGGGGATGGATCACTTCATGATTACCTGTTCTGTTCATTCCCTCCCTCTAGGGCACCTGGCACTGGCCACTGTCAGAAGATCTTTGGTCTGACCCAGTAGGGCCATTCTTATGTTCTTATATTCTTATATTTAATTTCAATGTTTTAAAAAAGAAATATTTTGGGGTGGTTTTTTTTTTTGGTTGCAGTGACTTTTTGTTTCAAAATTTCCTTTAATTGTAGTTTTTTTTATAAAAAATGTTTTAAAATGGTCAAAATGGGGGGGGGGGAATGTTTTATTTTACTTGAAACTGTTTTTCTAACTAATCAATTCACTGTTTTGTTTTGTTTTTTAGAAAAAAATCAGTCTGTTCGATCAACAACTATTCCCCCTGCACTCCCGTAATTGCCAATGAACACATATTCGCACAATGCTATGTACAATAGGGATATGCACAGGCCCAAACTCTCAAACATTTGAATTAATGCATCTGACATTCTGATGCATCTGACTTCTGTATAAGTATGAGAGATAATTTTAAATATACTACTCATTATTTGTATACTTCACCAAAAGTCCAGGCAACAGCAGTTCCTTAGCTGTTCCATTGACATCAGTGGAACTATGACACTTTGCATCAGCTCAGGATTCTGACTCCAGAACTTCTATTCATCATGTTCACCCTCATTTGAGAAAAATTCATAAATTGATTTGAATTGTAACATCAGAAAGATATCTCCTTTCTTCTCCCCTCTATTTCTTCATCACTCTAGAACAGGGGTCAGCAACCTTTCAGCAGTGGTGTGCTGAGTCTTCATTTATTCATTCTAATTTAAGGTTTCACATGCCAGTAATACATTTTTTTAACATTTTTATAAGGTCTCTTTCTATAAGTCTATAATATATAACTAAACTATTATTTTATGTAAAGTAAATAAGGTTTTTAAAATGTTTCAGAAGCTTCATTTAAAATTAAATTAAAATGAAGAGCTCCCTGGACCGGTGGCCAGGACCCAGGCAGTGTGAGTGCCACTGAAAATCAGCTCCTGTGCTGCCCTTGGCACAGGTGCCATAGGTTGCCTACCCCTGCTCTAGACTTTCTCCTCCTTCAGATGCTGCCATGTGATCACTGTGATGCTGAATAGGGGGATTGGGACAGCAGAGTTAAATCACTGATAGAAAGAACAGAGTGTACATGGAATATAATAAGACAAACAAGTATTTAATTTTTCTGTGTATGTATTTATATAGAATAAAAAATAGTATGACATGGTATGCTTATACAGGAAATCACTAACAGTGAACTTGTTTATAGTGTAACTGTACCATCTCTAAACATCCATAGACACATACACTCAACCCTAAACTAAAGTTGTTCAGACCGAGTTTTAAACCTTACCATTCCACTCACCACAGTACTGAAACATTTTTACATACTCTGCACTTTCTCAACAAACTTCCTTTCTCATCCAGCATACCATCATGCACACCATCCAATTGCACAAGATCAGAGTCAAAGCTCTCATGAGGATGGATACATGTGTGAAGATTTCAGTTTATGGTGACTGTGATTGTTAAGCGACAGGCATCTGAAAAATATGAGACCATATTCAAAAATTGAACTTTTTTTTTTCTGAGAACATTGGTATCTAGTTAATTCAAATAAAATTAAGTTGTCACCTGAACAGTATTATAGCAATTTTGGAGATTGAATTTAACCACTTAACTGTGCAGAACAAGCACAGCACAATATTAGCCTTTAGCAATAGTGAAGCCACTATATATGTTAGAATAAGTGTGTGTGTACGATGTGTGTATAAGTGTTTTGACTAAAATAATTCCACTTAATTTCCAGGGTGATAGTCAACAGTTGTGCAACCTATTAGGTAAAATGGTAAAATGTTTTCCTTAGGCTTTATGCAGCTTCTGATTAATTCAGAATATGATTTTACTATATTTACAGAATAATGGTGAGTTCTTCTGTGCCTAATTTAATGCCAGCAAATGTTCATAGCTACAAATGGAGGGCTGTGTATACTAGTGCATAAACAGTGTTATATTTTAAATATTAAAATGAGTTTAATTTGGCCTTTGAGTGGAAATTCTATCAAACTTTATTTTTATTAACATTTATCTTCAAGTGTTCCTACCAATGTCATTATCAATTAATTTGTATCACTTATCTAAGACAGAAGGAAAAATAAAGATCCAAAAGATTTCACAGGTAGGAAAAAGCCAAGCAAGAAAAAATCATAATTCAGCCATAAAATATGAGTTATCTATATATACAGGACTACATGCAACTAAAAAGCATGCCTTGGTAATCCCTGACCTATTCCTACTACCCTCATTTTGTTTCATGCACACACTCACAGTTCTTCTTCTCCCATGTCCCAACTGCACAGCAGTTAAAACTGCTGTATGATGCATGGGTCATTTTGTCACTCGCATGTTTATTTTCATGTAGCTTCTCAGAGTAGATCGTTCCAGATCTTGGTAGTAATAACAGCAGTTGCTTCCATCCACCATTATTCCCCCAAATCAGTATTGCTAATTTATCTTTCCTGACTATAATTTATACTGCTGCTCTTCTGTCACTTCTTTTGTATCCTTTAGAGTCAATGAAGTAATGCAAACAAACATTGAGTATACTTATGTGTCTTTCTCAGATTCTAAAAACAGGTACTCTCAGACAGGAACTTTCCTTTTCCCTTGATTTAATAAAAATTGTATTAATACGCATTTTAATATTTTAGTAGTCAGGCAAAACATATCAACACCAAAGTGTAAAAGCTCCCCAAGCCTCTTTTCAACAACCATCCCTTATATATCTTAGGTCTAACAAACTATATCACAAGTGAAATCCTGCCTCCCCACCCCCACACCTCTCCATTGAAGTTAGTGGCAAAAGTCCCAGTGACTTCAATGGAGCTAGGATTTTGCCCTAGAAGTCTACGTCCTGATGCTGCACCATTATTTCAGCACCATCAAAAGTTGCTCGGTACATTTCTGGATCTATTGCCAAATACCCTACATAATGCATAATACAAAAATATTGTTTCTCTTTCCCACTTCACCATCAACTTGAAAACTACTAACTTAAAAAAGAATTATAAGTATTTTCAAATATTTGATTAAAGATAATGTTGAAAAAAATATATATATAATACATAGGTTGGGAAAAGAGTGTCTGTACATCTGGGTATAGTGCTAAGATTATCCACAAATTCAAAGTTAGTTTTTTTTAAGTCATATGATACATAGAATACATAATCAGCAATAACCCAAATTTAAGTGAATAGATTTAACAATACAGTTTAGATATTAGAATCTGAATACTTGGGTACATAACTCATGAAAAGTTGTACAGAGATTTGGTTGTGGAAAGCAAAATATATCAATGAGTGGAGATTGTGCCTCAGTAATTAAGAATTAGGTAAGTTGTCCATTTAGAAAATACAATCCATGAGGAAAGTATTTGTTACTTTCCTGACTGTGCTGCTCATCGGCACTCCAGCTCATCCCTCCTGGTGTTGCCGATGTCTGGTAATGTGTTCTCTGTAGATGTCCCTCGATCTCCTGATGGCGTTCGACACCATGCGTTACTGCATCAGCCGAGCGTAGCGTTAACCGATTCTGCATTCTCTCAACACTCACTCATTACTGGGTTCCCATGCGCCTAAGGCTCCTACGATCAATGCGTGTGTCTGGACCTGGTAACCCTTAGCTCTCAAGGTTTCGGCCAGAGGGGCATATTTCTCTACCTTTTGAGCTTTAGCTATCCTCCAGTCATTTGATACAGAAGCTGATTAAAGTGATAGATTACAGATCACAGTTGGTAGTTTTACAATTTCATATTTCAGTTCTTTCAGAACTCTTGGGTAAATACCATATGGTCCTGGTGACTTATTACTGGTTAATTTATTAATTTGTTCCAACACCTCTTCTAAGGACACCTCCATTTGGGATAGTTCCTCAAATTTATCACCTAAAAAGAATGGCTCCCTCACATCCTCTGTGCATGGGGAATTATGCTGAAGCCCCACATCCTTATCCTGGTTGAGGTTTGGGGATTTCACTATCCTCACTACTCCACAGTTCCATTGCATAGAACTCAGACACACAGGCTTTATGCAATTGGAGTGGAAAAATATTTTGCCCTCTAATCTCTGTTGGCTATAGAAAACTTAGTGTGAAAAGATAGTGGGTAAAACAAACTTGTAAAGTATGACTTTTAAGCTGTATTTTTCCTTTAATTTACAGTTTTGTCTCATTGCTTTTCATATTGTGATAAATAATTTTAAAGTTAATACTTATCTGAAACACTGTCTACATAAACCCCTACCATATTTATACACAAGTGCTCATTTTTTATGTTTGCTTTAATCAAAATTAAGTTCATTTCCACCTGTCCACTCATAGCTGGCACTGGAAAGTTCTATATTCCTTAATATATATTATTGTAATGTAGTACTAATGTAACTTAATTTGAAATGTGCCTGTGGAAATTGAGAATACTTATTATTATTTATTCAGCCTGGTTGCTTAGTGATTCATGAATATCACGAAAAGGGTCCATCAATTACTAATTTTAGGGAATGTGAAACAAGCATAATGATTCATCAATATTATCTCCCAATAATTCTCCTTTATTTGAGCTCAGCAATCATTGCTCTTTCCTTTATAGCAGTATATTGCCATGAGGGAAAATAAGAGAAATTACATATTTTACACCCAAATATAGCAAACTAAAGTAGCCAAATACTTACTGAAGTTAAGTTTCACTAGCTTTTCTAATCTAATAGCTGGGTATGGAAAATTAAAATTAATTACATTGTTTAAAACAACATACTTGAAGGATTCCCACAGGAGTGCATGAATATATACAATCTGTGATGAATTTATAAAATTCATTTAAATAAATATAAATAGATAGATATTTAGCATTCACTTGTGCCTACACTACCTATATGGATAAATAAAGCCTCCTTTTTACATTTAGTGTAGTGTGGAATGTATAAAAAAAATAAACCTGCCCACTTTCTTATGTGGCAGCCATTCTTTAATACTTGCAGCATATACCATATTGCAACAAATTTGGTGAAGTTGGAAAATCAATTCTGCTTTAGTAATACTAATGCTGTGATCATTATCTTTGCTCTTGAGGCTTGTATTTGAACACAACATAATTCAGATTAATAATGCATATTTAATAAATGCTAACATAAGTACTAAAGAAGCATTCTGGTTTCCAAATGAGCCTCAGCATTGGTCTATGTCATCTAATCAATAATTAATTATAAGCTAGTTGACCCAATAAACTCTTGCTGCTTGCACATATTAAAACAAAGAAATCCAGTAAGCTGATTGGAAAACTAGACAATATAATGTATAGTCCTTTTGCTCTCTTTATTCAAACCCTACTTTAAAATGCATATATTGCCTTTCAACAGTAAAATCCACCAAATAGACTTAAAGTGAAACAGAAATGTAATAAAAATTGTGAACCATTACACCAATCTGAAGTACATTTTCAAATACTGTATATTACATATTTTACTTGTATTTAGCTGTGTCTGAACTGGGCCTGATGCTGCTTCCATTGGGCTCATTTGGGCTCATGAACCAGCCTTCATGACCATGGTATCCTTTGTTCCCCTTTGCTGGCTATTCATAGTGTGGGTTGCAATGCAGGTGGGAGAGCAGTCTTCCCAGGACCACTTCTCCCCTTCCTGCACAGGTAGGTGAGGAGTGGATGAGTGGGTGGGGCTTGGTTCTGTCTTCACCAACTAACTCTGTTGGGCCACTGCAGCTGAGCTGGCATGATGAATGAACTAAGCTGCACCAGTAAAACGGACTGGCACAACTAACTAACAAAGGGGATGCAGGGACCAAACAGTGATTCCCCAAGTCACAGTTAGGTCTCCCCTCTGCCTCTAGGGCAGTGCCCCTTATTCAGGGCACAATAGCTTACTGAAGTCAGTGAGAGTTTTATTATTGACCTCAATTGGTTCTTTAGATGTATACTCCATCAGGCAGGGACTGTGTGTGTAAAGCACTGAGTACACTGAAAGGAGTAAGTAAATAAATAAAAAACAATATAATATAGCACCCCCTCCTTGTTCCAAATGCAAACACTTTTTAAATTAACATGATCAGGGGATGACAGAAATCTGAAATAACTAAACTCTATTAACTGTTTAGGTAATACTCTTCACTGGAATTTCTCTCATGTGGGCTGCATGGTAATTACAGGTCACTGCTTTCCCAGGGAGGATGCTCTTTCTGTCCATCATACCATGCTACAATATCCAACTGTTTGCTTACTAGCTCATTGCATTTCTCATCACTCACTTCATTTTCATCCAAAACACTCTGCTTTCTGTTGGCTTGTCTCCTGAGTAATGTCTTTATTAACCTATGGCACTAACAGAGTAAATAGAAGCAGGCAATGGCATAGTTGCCTGCAATGCTGTAAAAAGCTGCTATGCAGAAGGCTACATATATGATCATCACTACAATGCTGATCCTTTATTTCGTCCAGAGGATATTTTTGTTGACCACACATCTTTAGCTGATTAAATTTTCTATTAAATAAAAATTGACTAAAATCCTGGGCCTGTTTGTGCACTCCATAAAACTTGCATAAGCAAGTGTAACTCCATTGTGTAAGACCAGACCAGAGCCCCATTATGCTAGGTGCTATACAAAGAGTGAGATGCATGCCTTGCTGCAAAGAGATTAAAATCTAAATAGACAAGACAGACGAGGTGAAATAGAAATCAGAGCAAGTTGGAAACAATTCTGACACACACTTTTAGGTCAGAATTTGTCTTTAAAAAAACAATTGGAATGTTTTGTGAGACTGTGTCAGTTTTGATGAAATTCTGGTTTCTTGCAAGCTCCCAGGCTTGTGGCTCCATTGCAGCCCTTGATCCCAGGTCTTCCAGGCTCCGAGCTCAGGGCTCCCAAGGCTTCCAGGGTCCTTGGCTCCCCAGCATCCTGCCATGTTGACCGTCCAGAGCCAGGACTATCAGGGTTACCAGAGTTTCCAGCTGTAGGACAGCCTACCATACAGACAGCCCTTGAGCAAAGGATCCCAGGGCCTTCAAATCTGAATGAAACTAAATTTTGAATCTTGAAATCCTCTTCAAAACAGAATTACCATTCTCCACCCTGCTCCAGTTGTAATACACAAGTACAGGGGAACAGTGTGATGATTTGGAAGCATCATGTTGGTACCATTTTTTTGGGGGGGAGGGACAGAGGGTTTGGTAGATGGGGCGGTTAAACAAACAGAAGGGAGAGAAGATGTTGAGGGGGGCAGGTGAGGAGAGAGGAAAAGAAGGCATAGAGGGCAGGTAAAGTCAGGCTGTGGTGGAGTGACTGTGCAGGATTAAAAAGCCAACCAGCACAGGGGAGAGAATATCCAGAGTAAAGTCTGGGAAAAGAGTGTAATGACATCATCTATGTCCAAAGATCCCTGCCACAACTGCTTCTGTGTTTGCTGCTGGCTGAATTTCTGGCTGGCTCCTCCGAGGAGTTTCCCTCTTCTCCAAAAAAAATCCATTCAGTATAGCTCACAGGGGAACTGGTTATTACTCCCTGCTTCACTGCCCAGTGCTACCCCAGCCTGGGGGTAGTAAGAGCAGATGTGCTGCAGTAACTTATGCCAGCTGACATCAGACCCTAAGGGACCTTTTGCCAGCCTGGTTTAATTGGAGAGCTGGAGTAGAAGCCAGCTAAGCAGGATGTGTTCCCACTAGGATGATTACATGTGGCCTGGGAGCAGAGCAAGGCTGGGAATCTTTCCTATTGCTTCTGAAGTTGTAGAAGCCTTCTGTATACAGTTCAACTTCACTGGAATTACACTAATGAAAGAACAAAGAAAGAACAAGCCCTCCTTCCTAAGAATACGAAAATGATCACTAAAAACTAATCATAGAAAATGAAATATCTGTAATTAAATAAAAGGAAAGAAAAAATTTACTTAGAATGAGATTTTCAAAAACCACCTATGGGATTTAGATGCCCAGTTCCCATGAACTGGGTTTCCTAATGCTTTGGAATTGTCTATAAATCTTGAGAGGCTTTGAAAATCTTAGCCAAAATGGAGTTCTTCTCTGAGAAATGTCTCTGCAAATATGAAATGATAGGATTCGTGTTCACTGTGTCTAAATGACTTGTGGATCAAATTTACGTGGGTTACAAACTAGACAATGGCTTTCAAAGTCCTAAGAAAAATCTCATCATTCTTCTTCCACTGACTCATGGAATGACTCTTAGTAAGTCACTTCACTTTTCTGCCTAAGATTCTCCATATGTAATGATCTGTTTCAAAGGGGCAATATGAGGATTGTTCAGTTAGTGTCAAAGTGTGGCTGGCAGCTACATGGACGTACAAGGGAATGGGAGATTGTGGGAAGTGTCTTTCCTTATAGACAGGTTCACATTTGAAGGCTCTGAACAATTCTGAGTGCAGGTTCTGACCCATCCTCAGTATATTCCTTGGTATATACCCAAAGGAGGTGGAGACATTGTAGAGCAATGGCCCCAAACACCCTCCTGTACTGGCCAATGGAGCTGGCCCATCACATGGAAATATATATTCTAATGTGGTGTGCTCCCTGTACATGTTTGGGAGCTGTAAGAGAAATTGTGTGCATCTGAAGCACAATGACTTCTGCTCCCTCTGCTGGCTCAGTGAGGTTCCATTTTCCACCCCATTCTCAAAATACAGAGGGACTAACAATCACAATGAAGGCCTTAATGTTTGTAAAAATGTTGAATAATTAAATACCTATGTATATTATCTTGCAAGATCAGAGCACATTTTCAGTGCCATCATAAGCACGCCAAGTTACAGCATAATTGGCTTTTCCACAAGCAGTAACCTGCGGCTGAGTGGCACTCAAAAAAATTCTTTCCTAACTCTGAGAACCTCAAAGAATATCTGAGAAATTACTTCCTTCTGAATCAAATATTTAGTAAAAAAGAGATCACACACAGCAGCATTAAGAAATGGCTTTAGGAAAGAAGGGTTTGTGCCAAATAGCTGAATAATCACTCTAGGTGGTGGTCACTAAAACCAGATTCGAGTATACTTCTCATTTCACAACACTGTGTGTTGTGAATATTCAATGCTGGCAGTTTTCATTTGACTTCCAGTTTCGGGAGCCAGATTGTAATTAATTCCATCCTCACTGGAAAACAATCTTCTGTTGAAACATGAATAGCTCATCTTACTCTGGTTTTGAGAGGTGCAGACCACCTCTCGATCTCATTGTTTTGATGCTGGCGTTCAGCACTGCTGAAAATCAGATACCATTTTTAGGTAGCTTAATATCAAGTTAGACGCCTAATTTGAGACATCCATGTTGGTCATACACTTCAGGCCTGGATGCATGTCAGAAGTCAAATTTCCTCAAAGTTCTTGTGTGTTTGGATTTAACGTTATAATTTGACAAGTTATACACATAAGGCTGATTTATAATGTTCAGAACTGAAGCTGGATCCCAAAGTCCAGAAGTAGGGTGGTTGGATGCAATGTTATTATTTAGGCTCATTTCTGTTTATTGTTATTAGGGTTCTATAAAAAGGATTTTTGTTTATTGATGATTGTTTGTTTGTTTGTTTGTTTTTAATTGAAAATGGAAGTTGACCATGATATTGCCAGAAGATATCATCAGTGGAGTATAGATATTGTTGGAGTTTCAAATATTACTCATGCAATTTAAGATGTAATAGGTTCTTAGTCTTTTAAGTGGAGCTGCCACAAGAGGGAGACATAGATACTTTCCTAGTCTGGGTTATGCATGGAAATTCCTGAAATATTCACAGTCTGGAACCACGACTCATCACTCAAGAGAGACTAAGATTTAGCCATTGGTAGACATATGTTAGTATCTGAAACAAGCATATCCTGATGCTTGCATTACTTCTTGTTTACTTATCAACCAAATTTTGATAACCTTATAGCACTTCAGGGATGCAACAGAATGCCTGAATGCAGTTTAACAGTTTATTATTCATAGTTAAAAATGCATTCACAAGGTTTTGTTCTCAAAGTTATTAAGTGTATAGAAAGGAGCAGAAAAAGAGATTAGAATAGAAAGCAAAGTCATAAACTGTTAGGGATTTATAAATTTACATGACAAATCTTATTTAGCTCATACCAAACTCTATTTATGTACTAGAACAGAAATAATGTGAAATAACAACCCCCACTGCTCAGAAATCTGACATTTTGGCAAGTCTTCTCTGCTCATCTTCAGGTTGGATATAACTGATGTTTGGTCTGTTCTTTTGTAGCTTCAATGGAAGTCTATTCCAGATAACTTTTCTAATTAGGCATTCCTGGTAGCTGTATGCAAAACAATTCCTCCAGTTTTCTTTCCTTCCTTCTAGAACCTTCTCTTTCCTACACATATTGCAAGTTAAACTATCAGAAAATATCATCCATTTGCCCTTATTCTGTGTTTAAATTTTGTCCTGTTTCTCCTAAGTAACTTTACCCATAGACTCTTATTTTGTTTACCTCCATTCATTGATGTTGAGAATTCTGGTCACACTTTATATTAAGATTTCACTTACAAATGGCTTATGAATAATTAATACATATTATAAGAATGTTGCAGGCATGAGTAGTTATATGTGTTATAAAGATGGTCATAAGAACATCGATAGACAGTATTATAAATGGCTAGAAGCTTCGGCAAATAGGCGGCCTGTTGTCTTTTTGGACTCTGTAAAAACATACAATAATTGATTAACCATCTATTAAAACATATATTAATCCTTTATAAACACTTTATAAACTATTTATAAAGTGTGATAAAAATTCCTGTATTTAACATTAAAGGAAATATGTTCTGAAGGTGAGGTAATTTTTAGGAACAAATATCTTCAGCATGTTTAATTAGAACAATAAATACAATTAAGTTAAAGAAGTTAGTTTAATACAGTCTAATCAGTTTGTGTGGGCACTGATTGAAATTATTTTCTTGAGAGAGTCGTTGGATGTGCATGAGTAGTTTCATTAACTAGTAAGAGCTTTCAGTATATAGAGGTTCCTCAGACAGATTCTTTTCATTATATATATAAATTTTCCACGTGTGAGTGCATGACACTGCATTTCTTGATTCTGAATGGAAGTGTCACATCCAGGTCACAGACAGACATACAGACCTGTTAGTTGGAACCAGAGCCTACTGTCATGAGACAAGAGTCGGCTGTGTCAAAATACAGGGAGGTCAGACACAGGAGATTAACAGGATATTAGATCCATGAGTCAAGAACCAGAGTCAAGCTGGGTCAGAGACAGGGGACAACCTGGAGGTCAGAACCACAATTTGGTAGAGTCAGGCAGGGTCAGGATACCAGAGGTTCAGAGGCAGGAGACAAACTGGAGTTCAAGAACAGACAGCTTCCTGTTTCTGCTGCTGGATTAAGTAAGGACAGGGGCCCAGTCAGCCACTGTGGAACTCTGCCAATTTGACCCTAGGGGGCAGAGCTGCAAAATGAGATTAAACTTCATGGGTTTCAGCCAAGATGATGTCAGCAAGCTACCAGGTGTAGGGTTTGAACATGGTTGCTCCCATGAAGCATGTGGGTCTAGATTCAAGATCTGTGACTCCTGACAGCAATCACATAAGTGCTGAAATTTTTTATAAGAAACCCATTTCTTATAAGATTTCCACAAGAATTTCAGCTAGGTTCTATCTCAATAAAGCAGTTCCAGAAAAAAACATGTAGCGTGAGAAAATGCCCTATCATGGGATGGGGCACAGGAAGAGGAAATGGAGTTCTTCTGACTAGACCCAGGTGAAATTTTTCAACCAAACCTATGCAATGAAAAAAATCAGATTTGGAGACTCAAGAATTTGTGTCAGTTTCACCCAATTATTTCCATCAAAAATGGGGCAGAGAGGTGGGAGAATCTGAAAAATATCAAAATGCTTTGTTTCCATATTTTCAAAACAAAATGTTTCAACTTTTTGATTCAAAATAAATTTTCATTTTGAAATGTCTTTTTAATTTTTTAAAAATAAAATTTTAAAAAATGCATGAAATTAAAAGTAGTGTTTTTTTCTTTTTGATTTGCCTAATATTTTGAAATTTTCAATTTTTGGTTTGTGTTGACGGTGGAATACTGTCACTGTGACATTGTGAAGGCTGCTGAGCTGTTACAGCTGCTCAGTGCTTCTGCCCTTGGAGCTCCAGTGTTATTAGCACTAGCAGAGAGTGCAGTGTGTTAATTCAGCAGATTTTGATGTTACGCATCGGGAAACACCACAGGCATGGTGCAGTGACAAAGGCACTCAGCCAGGTTTATTGTCCTGAAGGCACAGTCCTAACAACTTGCACAAGTACATTAACATGAGTCTCCTATGACAAGGAGTGACTCAGTCAGCTGCAGGAGTCTCTGCTGTCCCCTTGGCCACACAAAGGGTTTAAGAAAAGATGCCCCAGCATTTATAAACTCAAACAACCGAAATAAACTTACGTACCACCTTACGTATTTCATGACATTGGTTTGTTACCTCTCCTTGTACCTTGCTCCTAATATCTCCAACAAAACAGCACTATTCATCATTCTGTCAAACCAACTTATCTTGTATCTAATTGGGTATATCTGTATTATACTTCTGAAATGTATTTACATAAATATCTGTTTCCTGGTACTTCTTAGGAGTGCCTATGTTTTAACAACACTCACAGCAATTTTGTCAAGGTCTTGTGCCAGACAGTGAACTTATAAGCATCTGCTTTAATACATGGCCTGACTTGGTTCACAGCCTCTGGTTCATGCCTCAGATTCTGCACTAGGCCCAGTGCTCCAGGATCTCTCTCTATATCACAGTTTGGGCTTTAAATATTTTTTCCCCAAAATTTTTGAACTTGCCAGAGAACCAAAACGTTTGTTATTTGCCCATCTCTACTGACATGGTTTCCTCCAAATTCTTCCTTCAGGAGGGAGAGGCCTTCCTCTAAAGAAGAAAAAAAGTCTGGTCCCAGACTTTGAACCCCCTAATATCTCCCTGTTCCCTAATAGTACAACTCCATAGGACTGCTGCAAATGGGAAGAAGGGGATTCCATTTTGAAAAGGGACAACATGAAAAAGATCACATAACCTGGGGTTGCATATTACCTTTTTGATGTTCTTCCTGTTGGAGCAGCAATGTGAAGGGTTTGTAGCAGGTGAGATAGTGCTGTGAAAGCAGCTAATCAAACCTAGGGAATGATCCCACCTGTGGCTACTATTGGACATGAAAGAAAAAAAGTTTTGGTTGAATATATGAAAGGGTTCCCCAAATTACCCAACCCCTTTTAGAGGAATTCAGAACTCTCCGTACTATCTGTTTATTGTAACTTAAAATCAAGAGAAAACATGTGCAAGTGCCAGGATGCTGTTATTTCCAGGTATAAATGGACATAGATTCTCAGTTATGGTGATTCTTCTGCATATTCACAGAATAAAACTGATCCTCAAATGTATGGACTTGAAAGAATTCCCCATTTACGGGTATCAAAGCTCTGATCCATCAAAGCACTTAAGCTCTCTCCAAAGTGTGGTTCAAGCCTCTTCCCTGATGCTTGCTTCTTGGTGGCTTTTCCCCTCTCCTCACATGGGTTGGGTTCTGGGTTCTTTTCTGTGATGCTCAGTGCCTCCACCCAAATTGACTCCTCACTGTGCCCAGGACACAAGGGGAGCTGTCCCTTGGGAAATTGAATAATGCTATAATTGATGACAAGGAGTATAAAACCCAGTTCACAAGAAACAATAAAGAACATCAGCACAACACCAGCAAAGAAATGTCACACCCCAAAATAGCAATAGAACAAAGGATAACTTTACTGGGTACGGAAAAATAGGATCTAGGGAAAGAAATGGTTTGGGTTAACTAATAAGTACTAACATACCAACACTCTTCTGAACCCCGAACTATTTGCTTGGCAGATTTCCAAACAGATGGTAGGTTGAGGATGAGTCTGGAGATGAGTGCTGGAGTGCTGTGAATATTGGCCAGATTAAAGAAACAAATAAGGGTCCCCTTACAGTGTCTTCACCCTAGGTCTCAGCTGGCTCTCAGTAGCCAGCAGTGGGTTTGATCACTGAAATTCTAGACTTGGTCTTTGTAGGGCTGGAACTTGCTGACCCATGCACTAAATCCCAAAGCAGTTCAAAGTCTCCCTGTATGAGGAGTGGGAGTTAATGAGAGACTCTCTGAACTGTTCTGCTTCTCTCAGCTCCAATATGCAGAAAAAGTTCAAACTGAAACTAAAATTGTCTCAAATCTGAGTTATTTATTCTGTGTGTGTTTCATGATCAGCTTTCTGCAAATTGAATCCAGATCAGGTAGTTTTCCTGCCTGAAAACTAATGAAGTCTATTTGTCCACAATTCTGTATTTCTAATTCTGGAGAGCTAAAAAGTTCAGGTTGTCCCTATAAACTATTGATAAACAACTGAAAATTAGGGTATTTGTATGAACTGATACAAACCTTTAAGCTTTACATGTGCCCCATCCCCCATCACTTCTGCTAGAGTACAGTTTAAGGAGTGAAGCCAGTGTAGTGAAGTGATGCGTAATGAAAATGTCAGCAATGCTGTGTATGATTAGCTATTCCTTATTACAATCAGCCATCTATTCATCCTTTCTGGATGTGCTCATGAATAAGATGTATAACAAACTGATGTTGTATTTTTCAGCAACACTGAAAAGGGAAAAAATATATTCATTTCCGTGTGCATTTTATAATAATAAATAAATTGATATATGTACAATAATGTCATATATATTTTTTCTTCATATAAAATTAGAAAGATGTATTAGATATAAACTATACACTTATCATGTATGCCAATGGAGACCATTGAATGAATGGTAGAAATAATCATTCAGTATAGGATAGAAATTTAAAAATCTTCACTCTCTCTTTCTGATAAGCTTAATATTTCATGCACTCACATCATTTGTAAAAGCGAGTATATATATCATTATGTACAATAGAAAGAATGATCTAGCAGTTAAGGTACAAGACCAAGATTCAGAATATCCAAATTTAATTCCCAAGTTTGCAATAGAGTTTCTATGCAGTCTTAGGAAAGCCATTTTATTTCTCCATGTCACAGTTCCCCATCTGTAAAATGAGGATAATAATATTCTCTTTCTCCCACGCTTGGTATGTCTTGATTGTAAGCTCTTTGAAGCTGAGATTCCCTCATATTGAGGACAATGAGTTTCTATAGATACTACTGTAATAATACTAATACATGTAAAATAAACTGAAGCTTTATGTGGCTGATCTTAGGGATGGGAGAACCTTAAAAACCTCAGAATTGAATTATAATTGAAAATCAAATAAGTATCTAGAATTTTGGGTAGACACAGTGGCAGAGTCCACTATTTTAATTTGTTACCAATAGGTATATTAAATTAGGTGGAAGTTTAAATTCTCTTATTGACCTGTAGCTTGTATTGGAGAATAGGCAAGGAAACAGGTGAACAGATAAACTGGAAGAAAATGACATACTGGGGGTATGTCTACACTACCTGCCGGATCGGCGGGCAGCAATCAATTCAGTGGGGATCGATTTATCACGTCTAGTTTAGACGCGATAAATCAACCCCCGAGCACTCTCCTGTCGACTCCTGTACTCCACCGCCACGAGAGGCATAGGCAGAGTTGATGGGGGAGCGGCAGCAGTCAACTCACTGCAGTGAAGACACCACGGTAAGTCAATCTAAGTATGTCGACTTCAGCTACATTATTAACGTAGCTGAAGTTGCATAACTTAGATCAATTCCCCCTTCCGCCCTCCCCAGTGTAGACCAGGCTTGGGTCTCTTTAGGCTTCCCTGGCTCTTGGATTACCAACATTTAATCTGCTGTGTAGGGATCTGCCTTGGTGTTGAATTTTATAATAATCTGTGGAGTGTGTATAGGGCCAGATCCTCACTGAGTGTAGATCAGAGTAGTTTCACAGAACTATGTGGAGTGATGGCAACCTATAGCAGTTTAGGATATGGCCCCAGGCTCTTATGTCACACACTCAGTATCTGTTTATTTTCCTAAACAAAATTTGGTTCACCAATAGGTCTAGTAAGCACCTTAGATGAATAAAATATTTATTATTTTGTGCATAGGCCATCATCTCGGGTCCTTTCATACACCCTGTAATGCAAAGCTGACGAATCTATAAGTTACTGTGAATAATCTCATAAAAGTGAAGAAACTTCGCCATAATATTATTTTGGACTCCAAGAATTCTAGAATTATAGAAGAAATGTAAAAAAGCTGTATTAGAAACCTAGGTGATAAGAAAACACTTAGAAACTTAGGCGATACGCATTTTAAAAATATATCTGTCAATGTTATTGCTTCTGATAGAATTATGATGGTGTTTTTGTTTGTTTGTTTTGTTTTTTTCCTGTTTGGGCTTTTAGCACTGTTGCAGAGTTCAAAGCCAAGTGTTCTGTGTATGAATGACTAACACAGGGATATGGTTTTATAATAACCAGTTGAGAAGAATAAAAGAACACACAGCAAGTTACATGGAATTGGTATTGATTAACATGGCTTTCTTGAGGAACAACAGGATATTCAGTCAGTGCTGCACATGTTGGAAAGCTTATTTACTTTCTGTGTGTGTGTGTGTGTGTGTGTGTGTGTGTGTGTGTGTGTGTGTGTGTGTGTCCAAAAAAGGAGCAGAGACAGAAATGTAAGTGGATGAATCAAGTTATTTTAACTGAAAACCACCAAATTTAAAGCCACAGTTTCCAGTAACTTGATTCATATGCTTGCAACATGAATGAAGGGGAAGGAGGTTATGATGATTTTAAGCAACCTGTATTTCTGGGACTGTGCGAGGCCTTGTCCAGCCTCTATCTTACATCTTCTCAAGTTTACGCTCTGCTTCCCATGCATCATGGGAAGCAGAGAATAGCCATAGTGCAGTGTGCTGGTCCCATGCCCCTTCCCTGCCCCTGGTCCACTTCTGATATAGCTCCTACCTGGGGACCTAGGATCAGGGAAGGTATTCTCAGCAATATATTTCCACCCCCTTTATGTTTCCATATCAGGGGGGAAAAGATCTTAATGCAACTGAGAATCAGGCCCAAAATATCTAAAATATGTAGGTGCATAAGTTAAATTAGTTAGAATAAGAGAGAGCATCAACATAATCAACAAGTTAAATAGGCAATCATCTCATTACCATGTAAATACGTTGTTTTTTTTTAATGAGAATAAATTATATTTGAGTAATTTCTCCAGATACCTAGATGCACATGTAGGGTGAAATCTTGACCTCACTGATGTCAATGAGAGCTCTGTGAAGGCTTTCTTAAGTCCTCTTTCCTCTCATACTTCCCAAGATCTCCCTTGAAGATTGTAGCACCCTCATCTTATACACTGCAGGAAGATGGACAAGACATTAGGTATGTGGATTAAATGAGGCCACAACATTATTTACTTACCACATCTGGGAAATTACCCAGACATAACTTGCTTATTGCAGGTTACCCTTCCTTCCATATTTTGTATCATATGCCCTCAGCTCGCCTTTCCAAATTTTTAATCTGGTCTCAGCCCCATTGCTAAAATTCCACCTTTCTCTTGTCATTCAAAAGTTGAGGGTATGGAGAAAAGGGATTGATCCTATGCTGTATCAGATATTAGGAGTTCAACCCCATTCCTCACCTTCTTTTAGAAGATGTCTTCTCCAAATTCACTTGTGATTCTGGTTTACCAGGGAACCAGACCCTCTACTGAATGAATACCTGTCTTGGTCACCTGTCAGTAGGAGGGACCAGCAATTCATTTGGCTGCTTTCCCCCACTCATTACTAGCTGGATTCCCATATTATTAACAATTCCTTCCTTAATTCTGGCCAGAATCTATTCAGTCTCCAGAATATGTTGTTTCATGGTGGGTAATCAGACTTCTCTGCTCATGTAATTTAGCCACCACCCATCTTACCCCTCTCCTGTCTATACAACTGCAAAAGCATAGCAGCTCCACTGCCAGCTTATCTACTGCAGCATCTCAGACCAAGTTATAGCTACTCCCAGGAAAGAGACCTGGCTCCACCTCTGATCTCTCTTTGCTCCAATCATTAACTCAACACCTTTACAAAATCCCCAAATTGTTTCCCCCCAGATGCACCGTGTAAACTCTATGGGGCAGGGACCATCGTTTATGCTCTGTTGTATAGCACCTAGCACAATGGGGCACCATTTTTGGATCATCTTTAGACACTACCACAGTAAATATGATTAATAATCATTCACGTCTCTTCCCTGGCCATTAATAGAAAAGAGAAATCTGTTGATCTCAAAGCACACCACTCCTTCCCTGCTAGCTCAGCACTGCCTCACCACTAAAGAGAGTAGAACATGAAAATAATTATGTCTAAAAAGGGAAACCAACCAATCTAATTTCACTGCCCAACCTGAGTAAAATGCAAAAACTAAATGCACATCATAAATCATTAAAATGAACTGAATTTTGAAAATTATTTCAACTTCAACCACATAAGACATTATTAACACAGGAAAAGCATTTTTAAATGACTTATTTTATTTTGACATTGGTCCTTTATAATCAGTTTATCTATTATGACTGATGATCATGTGGCTCATTCAAGTTACTGTAGGTGCTATAATAGTACCTTTTACTATTAAAAAGAAGAGGAAGTGCAAAACATATACAATATTCACATATGTAACAGCTTTGCTTGTAATCTAAACATAAACATAGACAGCTCAGCATGTCAAGGATTTAATTTTAATAACTGATGCTTACTTAATGGTCACAGATATAGCTTTCTAAGTGACTGGCAGCTTATAATATTCCAGCACTACTAGCTCTTATCAGTCAAACAAGAATTAAAGTTAGCAGCTCAGTATTGTGCAGCTAGAGTGTAGCATGAAGGATACAAAGTTGAGTATAAAATAGAACAGTGTTCATTTTTAGAAATTATTTGCACACCATATTTCCCCCAATTCTTTAATATTAACACTAACTACTTTTCTACTGTGCTTACCAGATATACTTAGTAAAGGTTTATGAAAATAAACATATCCTTTTATCTGTGTTTCTATTTATAACATATGCCAATAACTCACTACATTTTTAGTTGAACATCTAAGCAGAATTGGCAGATACTGATCTTGTATTGGAGGGGCAGAATTCACTCGATGTTACTCAGATCTTCAACTAAAATCATAGTACTAAGTAGTCTCATCAAATTTAATTCTTCATATTAAAGAATGTAGCTACGATTATGTCAATTATATGAAGAGGGATGAAAAAATGGTATCAACAAAGCACTCATCATCCCAAACTACTGTCAATTGGAAAGCCACTTTGTCTATCCTGCTCCACTCTTAAGAAAAGTTTTCCCTTTTCTAATAATACTCAGTTCTTATGTAGCAATTTTAATCCCTTGATCTCAAAGTGATTTGCAAGGGAAAGTAAACATAATTTACCTCATTTTACAAATGGAGAAACATGCACAGAGAGGTAAAATGACTTGCCCTGTGTCACATCCCAACTTAGTGGCAGAGCTAGGAACAGATCTGAAGGCCCCGACTCTCAGTCCTATTCACTAGATAACTTTGCCTCCCATATGTAGAAATAGTGCCTTTGTTGTTGTCACAAAGACAGTGCCTGTAAACACAAGGGGGTTTTGTGCTATTGTGAAAATCCAGGGAGGAATGTGGAGGAGGTTTATTTCAGGCAGCCTCAGAATGAATAAAATACTCCTTACTTACAGTCCAAGGATGAGGTAGAAAAAAAGACTTTTTATCCTCTCCTTCCAGCACCCTCAATTAGAAAATTGCTATATATCTATTAGCTGTAACTGTACCTGCAAGCCCAAAACACAACACAACAGCTCCATTCTCTCTAATCTAACCTTTTTTTCTTTTTATGGAGGCTATAGATTCACACCATCCAGAGGTTGTCAGGGAAGGAGTTAACTCTTTTCTTCTGATTAGATGAAGCACCATAGTCACCTGTCCTGAGGCCTTGTCTACATATAAATTTGAATAGCTACAGTTAAATCACTTTGGATAAAACAGACGCAAACTCCTATTTGGACACTATTATTTTAATTAAAGGGTTTTTTTTTCAGTATAGCTTAAATCTATATCTTAACTGATTTAACCTAAAGTAAAATATACTTAGTTTAAACTGAAATAAGAATGTTCACACAGCTTGCTGTAACGCTTATATAGCCACTGGGATATTACAGGCAGAACTGGTAGTGCTGCCTATATATTTAAGGCTGCCTGATACTTTCCATGTTAAGACCTTGTTTTCAGTAGCTTATAACTTTGCCAAACTTAACTGTTTTAGCTGATTTTTTGTTTTCATGTAGGGTGTATGCCTCAGGCTAAAGCATTTTGGAAAGTTTCAGCTGTATCAGTTCAGCCATTTTTCTTAAATGATGAGCTGAAGCAAGAAAAAAATTAACATTCATCTTAAATCTGCACAAGAGTAAGCAAACTTGAACCAATTATGAGTAAAACAAAATCAAAATGGTATCCATTAGGTCCAAGGTTTGCATGACTCCGAGTTCTCTGCCTTATCAATTGATACAACTAACTGCTCTGTAAGAAAGAACAATGGATTTCCTATTCTCTAGACCATTATCCCTATGGGTCAGAAAGAACAAATATTTTTGTTTTGTTTTGTTTTTTGTTAAGGACTATTACAGCAATAATTCTTTCTGGAAGAAACATTTTTGACTTTGTTAACAAAAATGTCCAGATTTGCTTGGGAGTTGTAAGGAGATTCACTTTAACTTGTATGAAATCTTTTCTTCTAGTCTGGAATTTCAAGATTTCACTAGGGTCCTTTTGAATAGTAGTGGGAACCCATGTAACTTCTGTGAAGATGAACAGCCAGTTCATTTGTATATGGTGACTTAAGTTGTAAAAATTAGTATATTAAAGTATACACCTGAGTGTGTGAAAGGTGGGGCAGGGGGACAAATCACTAGTGCAAGGCATAAATACACCTCTACCCCGATATAACGTGACCCGATATAACACGAATTCGGATATAACGTGGTAAAGCAGTGCTCCGGGGAGGCGGGGCTGCGCACTCCGGCGGATCAAAGCAAGTTCAATATAACATGGTTTCATCTATAATGTGGTAAGATTTTTTGGCTCCCGAGGACAGCGTTATATTGGGGTAGAGGTGTAAACGTATTTCTGTTAGGATTGTGCTAAGAGTTCATACATCAGAATATCGAGTGAGCAATGTAAGAATCTTAGTTTATGCAGCGAAATGGAGGTATCTGTGCTTCTGTGATAAAGAAGTTGAATAACCTTAGAGATAGACTGCTGTATTGCTTCTGAATTCTAAGTATTTTTAATCTCTTATTCAAGTTCCCTTCTACAAACCTCCTGACAACCACGGTAAGACTTGACCAAGCATGACTGATAATCCTGCTTTTTCAGATCATCCTGGAATATGTCGTGTCTGAGGAGTTGTAAAATCTAATTAATGCCTGAAATTAAGTAGATCTGCCACATGCTGTTTGCCAACCAAGGAACATAACTTCATGTGATTTTTTATTTTTTTATTTTCTAAACTGAGTGACACCTGTCTTGGAGATTGTTATTCAAGAGCCAGAGTCTGTCACTTTTACTCACATCAAGTAATAATTGCTATTCAATGTAGGTAAAGGTGGCAAAACCTGACCCTTCATTATTATTCTTGTTAGATTTAGAAGTTGAGCAATTCACACCCTGAATGAATACTTAGAATACTTGTAAGTGGTACCTTTTATAGGGCAGTCCTTGTCCAAATTATAGTACATTCATTAAAAGATATAGGGACTCTAAAGCATTTCAAAGGAAGGAGACAAGTGTCCTGGACAATATTATATATATTGCCTCTAGCAATGATGAATCTGTATTTTATTTACTGGATTGTGCTAAATAAAATGCTATTATAGTTTACTACAATACTACAAGTTCTTGGTAGTTTGCTAGAATAATTCCAGTATTTACTCCTGAGGTTAATTCTACATCACTGTGCATGTGCATAATTCATGTCCCCTGCAGATTTCTTTGCTTCCCAGCAGAAAATTTACTTCTGACAGGGAAGTAAAGGGAAACCTCGAGTGGTCACTCACCCTTCCCCAGCAGTGCAGACCGGTCTGTTTGGATGCCTGGAGCAGCCAGTAGAGACATAAATCACCGGCCAGGGAGGCTGGGCAATCGTGTGTGTGTAGAGAAAGACACTGTCCCTCTTGCATGCTGTTGCGGCACGCTCAGCATGGAGGGGCAGGGTTTTGGGTTTTTTTCTGAGGAGGTAGGTGTGGGGCAGGCGCTGTCCCCTCAGGGAAAGCAGAATGTAGCAGCCTGCCTGCTTAGTGAATTGTTCTTAGTGGATTGTTCCCATTGTCTTTCTGAATCCCCCAGGAGTATAAAATTGGTGTACAAATTTTAAGGCTCCTTTACATTGCCAGAGTGGTGTAAAGGATTCTTATTTAAAGGATAATATGACTTATAAATGCTTATGGTGCTTTAGTGATAAGAACTGGTCTAAACTTTTGGACTGAATGCATTTCCTATCAAAATATGCTCCATCAACTATTTTCTACTGACCTTTCTAAAGATGATCAGTAGCCAATATAAACTGTGAGTTTGATTCCCCAGCCCTCACTTGCTCTTCAGTTGCCTGTGATGTAACACTGAGCATATGGGTGCATATATTTGTTGATTAATAACTAGAAATAAAGGGTCAAACCTAGCTACATTACTATTAGACAAAGGAGGCTTGGGGATTTCCTCCAATGCTCCCCACTCCCATTCTCCATCCTTTGTATTGTAGTTTAAATAAATTACCAAAATAATTGAAACCAGCGTGATTATATTGTGTTATTTTGACAAATAAAATATACAGAATTTTTCAGAATATTTAGCTCATATTTTTTAATTTTTTTGAGCAGAATTTTCCGAGGAGTAAGTATTGTCAATTACAGAGGCTATAAGTATCCTTCTCTGTTTCTTTGTGCAGGTATGAACAGGGGAGCCATGATTTTCAAAAAGATTTCAATGTAGCTTCTTTGTATGATCCCACATTTTTGCAAATAATTATGGATACATTTTATAGCACTCACCCATCTAAAAATCTGATGTACTGTAGGTACAATCAGGGCAATAAATGTCTACAGACCTAAATTTGAAAAAAAAAAAAGTAGTTTTGCTCCTGTAGATAATTGTACTTTTGCACCCACAAAGAATTTCTGAATCCTGCAGAGAAATCTCACATTTGGGCTGGGTTGCTTATTCATAACCAAAAGTATCAGGTATGCTTCAGAAGTAAACCTAATGACTGATAAACTCAAAATAATAATCTTCCTCAGAGCTTAGCATATATCTTGATATTTGGCAGTCACTTAAGTAATAGCCCTGTTACATAGGCATGCAAGTTCACCTGTACAGATAACATACATCCTGCAACAATCATATATATATATCCACCACTTTTATCAGGCTATGATAAATTTTGTTCAAAGTATGCCTTGTGAGATATCATTTGAAATGTCATAATCCACTGTGCAATATTGTTCTGGTAAAATATGTGTATCAACATTGTATGTAAAGTTATAAATTTCTACTGTATAACTTTGCTGTAACATGTTCCAGAGTTAGAAAGGAAGGCCCAAACCTGTTCTACAAAGACAAAGACACACTGGCACCCCCCAGTCAGGTATCAGAATAATCAATTGGACAATCACCTTGGCAGGAATAAGGGTGTGAGTGAGGACTTCTTGGCAAAGAAACAGTGGAGATAACATCAAAGAGGGGAGAAGGATATAAGAATGGAGAACACACACAACACAAATTGCCTCTTTCTACCCATGACAGCTACAATGTTTGAAAGCCAAATAAAGCATCATTGAACTGGGAGAGGTGTGATCCTGGCTGGAAGACTTTTCAGCCAGTACAGACTGCTATAAACATATGATGAGACAAAACCTTTTTGCTTTTTAAGTTCACTTAGCTAGTTAAGTTAGGTATTAGCTTGTGTTTTACTCATTTCTTTTGTAAATAATCCTGACTTTTATGCATCGTTACTTGTAATTTATCTATTAAAATCTATCTTTCTGTAGTTAATACACTTATCTTATGTTTTATCTTAACCAGTGTGTTTGGATTAAGTGTGTGGGAAACGCCATTTGGGATAACATCGCTGGTGCATATCATTTTCCTTTGATGAAATGATGGACTTTCTATGTGCTTGTATTGTTCAGGAAGCTACAGAGACATACAAGATGCACATTTCTGGGGGAAAGTCTGGGACTAGGTATTTGCTGGAGTTGCTCTGCAGTTTAATTTATATGTGGCTAACTAGTAGATCTCAATACAGTGTAGCTGGAAATGATTTTACATGCTAAAGCCTATATATGAACAGGCAGGAGTTGATGTTCTTACAGCAAAGCAATGTTATAGGTACCCGAAGTTGGAGAACTGAGGGAACACAGTTATAACTTTACATACAGACAGGACACTGTCTGGACTGTTGAATAAGTTTCTACTGTATAACTTTGCTGAAACATGTTCCAGAGTTAGAAAGGAAGGCCCAAACCTGTTCTACAAAGACAAAGACTCAGTGTCCTGGGTAATGTGTTTTATATATATATATATATATATATATATATATATAATCCCTTTTCTTAGACAGCCACCACTCCAAGAATAAAAAAAATCAATTTTTGTTAATAACACTTGCAATCTCACTGGAAACATGCAGGAACTCTGAGTCTAAAATAACAAATACTGAATCAACCAAGAAGTAGAATAGGAAAAGTCTATATTTATGTAACCTGGCAGAATGGAGATTTTTTCATTTCACAAATTCTTTGCTAGCTTTATTTGTCCAAATAAATTTCTGCTATAGTACAAATTTAAAATTAGATTGGAGAAAACATTTGATAATATAGCATACTGCAGTGTCCACCCAGCACTAACTTCTATGGATTTAAGAGCAACATCAAAATACTACCAGCTTTTTTGGTTTTATAGCTTCTATCTTTTAATATTTCATTATATAAAATCTCAATGATGGCCACTTTGTTCTCAGTCCCACTGGATCTGTTATCTGTAATTAAATATTAGCCTTCTGAATATTAGTAGTGCATCGACGGATAGTTGCATACTTACGAGACAGCACTTAGAGAAATGGAAGTCCTTGAAAGCAAACAGCATCCGAGTGTAAATCAGCCAAAAGGAGGACCGGACTGAATATAGATTTTGTGATAAGAATACTCAAGAGATTGTTCATAGAAATTCACAGATTAGAGATTATGCCCATATTGATTTATTGTCAGGTACTTATTAATCATTGGCTAAATGACTGCACAGATAAAATGTATGTATCTTTCCACTATTGCCACTAGACTTAACCCTACAGACTGCATTACTACAAAAAACAAGAAGAACCTAAAAGGTTATATGTTATATATTAGACCGTTAATGTAAAAGTCTTTGTGCAGTGTGAATATTCTGAAAGAAAACACAGAAAAACAAAAAACCCTTGTGATAAGAGCAAAGATAAAATATTTAAAATATTTCAGATTTACTTCCAGTCTTGAAAGTAAAAATATAAAAATATAATAATCTCCTTTGACCTGTATAATTGGTTGCATAAATCAATGATATTGTCTCTGTACTTTTCAAAAAAAGAGAGTCTGATTTTCTCAGGGTGAGCTTAGTGTTGAGAGTGGCCAATGCACCAATGATTCTCTGAGGATCAGACACAGTTTTTAGGCGGTTATAATTTTGTAGTTATCCTTTTGTATGGCCACAACATTAATAGTAATTTGAGTTCAGGATTCTGTTGCCAAGGAATTAGCATTGCTTGTTTCACCCAACAAGACATCAAACAAACAAACAAACAAACAATCCTGTAAACATTCATTAAATACCCATAAAAAGAATATATATAATAAAAACTGTCAGCCTGTGTAGTATAATAGGAATTGTGCTGCCAATTGACACTATCTCTGTGACCACTGCTGGGCAAGCTGTGCTACCTATCCATTTAAGGATTTTGCAAAGCGTTCATCACTGTGGTGTTTAAGTTATACTGCCTTTTGTATTTAGATTCAGGATTTGGCCTAAGGCATCATAGTGCGTTTCTTGTCTTGATCTGGAACATTTTGTTTGTAAAGTTTAATGATCTGATTAGATTGTGTTGGACATGGAACATAAGTTAAATGAGTATCTTAGAACTTAGGCAAAAAGAACAGGAGTACTTGTGGCACCTTAGAGACTAACAAATTTATTAGAGCATAAGCTTTCGTGGGCTACAGCCCACTTCTTCAGATGCATATAGGCATATAGGCTATATGCATCCAAAGAAGTGGGCTGTAGCCCACGAAAGCTTATGCTCTAATAAATTTGTTAGTCTCTAAGGTGCCACAAGTACTCCTGTTCTTTTTGCGGATACAGACTAACCCGGCTGCTACTCTGAAATTAGAACATAGAGGTGTAGAAACGAGTTGAGACAGGAAAGAATCATGCTTTCTGAGCCTTTTTGTAAAACAAAAAAGTAAAACATAAAAAGTATCCTGTCCCTCTAAGGATCCAACATAACTACAACAGTGCTTCCCTTTGTCAAAGTAGACAAGTAAAGACATGTCAATCAAGGTCCAGAAAGAAAGAAAAAGCAAAACTGACCCTGACTGTCCTCCATTTCTCTACAGAGTTCCATCCTATTCCCTAGAGTTCCTTCCTTTATCTCACACATTCTCATTGCCAAACTGAGACCACAGTTTACCAGAACAAATCTCTTTTTTAGCATACTGAGGTGGCAGGAAAGTGAGAGGGGAAAGTTAATTAATTCTTCACAGCCATCCCAGCCCTGTTACCCTACAAATCCCTGAACTAAGACCTGGGAAACACCAGTTCAACTAAGGTGTGATTTTAAATCAGTATTGTTAAATGGGTATGAAATCCTGTGGACACTCTTAATTCAATTTAAATTTGGTCTGTGTTGATTTATCTTAAGGCAATTCTCTGCCAATTTAAGCTAAATCAATATTGCATTAAAAATATGCTAAAAGAATTTTAAGGTTGCAAGTCAAGCAACTCAGATTAGGAAATGCCAGAATTAAGGGTGCTCATCCAATCTTAATTCAGCCCCTTGGTTTGTATGTATTATGATACATAATCACATGCTATTTTTTTCCACAGGATCCCTGCCTCATTTAGTGCACAGGGTGGCTCAGCTCCTGCTCATGGCACCCTTGGCTCCTACCATCTTCTCCCTCTACTACTACTTACCCTCTGGTTTTTACTCCTTTCCAACTCTAACATACCCTTCCTACTGTCCGTCTCTGCATCTTCTCCTATCCACCCCCCCACCGTCTAGCTTCTACTCCCCTCCCTCTCTATGCCTAAATACCTCTCTCCATCTCCACACTTATATGTAACTACGCTGGCTCCTATCCCCCTCTGCACTCCTCCTTCTCCTCTGGCTCCTGCATCTCTCTTTTCTGTCACACCCTCAAATGTGAAAAATCGGGACGAGGGTGGGGGGTAATAGGAGCCTATATAAGAAAAAGACCCAAAAATCAGAACTGTCCCTATAAAATCAGGACATCTGGTCACCCTACCCTCATCCCTCAGCATTTAAATCTGACTAATCCTGCTCCAAGTCTCCATGCTGCCTGTGATCCAGTAGGGGGAACACAAAGAATACAAGAGAGACAATCTCCCTGCTCTCATTTCCTCTTCCCGGTTCCATAATGTCCTACAGAAGATGGGAGGAGAAAAACTAGTCTGGAATTTTCCATCAGAATGAATGACTGGAATTTCCGTCAGAAAATTATTCTCAGGTCCGCAGTTCTTCTGTTCCTCAGCAGCCCACTTAGCAGGCTACTGGGGAGCCCAGAATTCCAGGCTTCCTGGTTCCAAGGCAGCCTGCCAGATAGATTGACCAGAAGCCAGGGCTTAAGCCCTGGGAGCCCAATTTCCCAAGTTTCTAGGCCCCCTGAGCTGCCAGGCTCCCAGGCTTTCTGTCCAGCTCCCCAGCTTGGGAGCCTTGGAAACATTTAGAAAAGGTGGAAATGACATGTGAACTTTTCTATACAGAATTTTGGAATTCTCGTTCACTGGGAAATGTCAACATTTTTATTGACTTATTTGTTTGTTTGTTCCTGAATATACCGAAAAGGTTTTTGAAACTTTCTCCTGAACTGGATTTCCAGTTTCTGGCCAACTTTGAGACATTGCAGGGAATGTCCTTCTTAACTCCTGAAGCCCAAAGCTGGAGCATGATCATTTGCTCTGTAGGGTTGGTGCACGCTCTGTCCAATCAGTACATAGAAACTGTGATGGGATGGAACATGAACAGTGCAGACAAAGCTTTAGAGAAGTTAGCAACCGAAGTCTAACAAGTCTCAGTTGAGCACATGCTAACTAAGAATTTTCAAAGTCTCATAATTTGGCCTGATTTGAGAGGTTTTTTCATAGGAACAGCAAAGGGCACATCACTGACACAAAGATAATTTAGGCTTCTAAATACCTTTGAGGATCTATACCTTAGTCCTTCTTTACATACACTATCGTTGACATCATATACTGGGAAGGGTGGGATGCAAACCCACTACACCTTGGTGCTTTGGGATGCCTGAGCTATTGTGTTTATACAGGAGCTAGTGCTATAAAAAACCTATAAAAATCCACAGTGTGGCTCATAATAGCAGGGACAGGACTTTGTCCTGTGAATGCAACTGGGTTGTGCCAACTTTTCTTATCTTGTCTTGTCTTTTCTCCCTAGATAAGATCTTTTTTAGAGAACTGGACACAAATGACAAGTGATTGATTGGAACTGAAAAATATTATTGGTGAATATTATTTGATGAAAATGTCAACATATGTAACTAACATATACTAAGCACATACATGTTTGGTTGAATAATGAAAAATAAATGTCAACAATTGAGTCATTTGACCCATACAAAATATTCAGAGGAGTTGCAAAGGTTGTAACAGTGTGTAGTTGAGGACAATAGAAAATAGCGGTGGCAAATAGGATTAGCTGCAAAAATGTATGAATTCTGCCAATTATAGAGGAAGTTGTTTGTCGGCTATGTTATTTAAACCCATAAAACCCCTAGAATGCTGAAAATAAAAATGAACAGGAAGCATGCAATATAAACACCTTATTAAGCCAATATTACAGTCTCTCTAAATCTAACAAACCTCAAACTGCCCAGTGCAATATTTTTGTTTATGTTTATTTGATTTTATTTTGAGGAAATAGGTAAAAGTTCAATATTCTATTTCTAAATTCCTCAGATAAAAGGGCTCCCACTTCAACTATATAACAAAAATCAATTCTCAATAACACCTATTGTATTAGGAGATCTAGAACTTGAGAGATGCTGTGACTACACTCTTCACAATGGTGACTCAGGAAACAGAAGACAATATAGAGTATATGAGATTCTCTTTTACGACTTGGCAGACAAACTTTTGCAATCTAAAAGAGATGTTCTGACCATGCTGGGAGGCCCTGGGGCTCCCAAAACCTAGAATTATTGTGTTTCCATGTGATTTTGGGGGTGGTGACCTAATTAGGCAAGAGAGTCCTGGGAACTTAATGTACCAGGCAGAGCTCTCCTACTGGCTTGCCAAGCCTGAGATGAACATGTGTAGTTCCTTGGATCACTGTGCCTTGCATCCTGCTGATTTTTGACAAACCAAAAGGTCGGATTCCCAGTATTTCTCTGCTTTCTTCAATTGTGAGCAGGAGTTCTCAAACTGAATCTTTCCAGCATGGTAAAAAATCTGTAGGTCACCCTGCAAAGCTAACTTTGGAGACAAAATATATCACATTTGTTGAGTTGAAAATGTAAGTAATGAACACAATTCAGACGATGAACTTTCAGTATTCTAAAGGGAACTACTGATGATGCTGTGTCTGAGCTCTACAGGCTAATTCTCATGCTGAGTCTATAGGATTCTCCCTTAAGGTGAGTAGCTTACAATACATAAATAAAATTAAAAGGGAGAGGAAATCCAGTGAACAAAGTAAAAGGAAATCTTTGTGCATACATTGTTTTTTTTTTAATGTTCTATTTACAATTCTTTTAACAAAAAGATGCAAAGATTGAAAGCTTTTATAATGAAGCTGAAAATGTGTATGCTTTTTCAAAGCTCTGTTACATTCCCTTCCATAAATAAATAAATAACCAATTAAAACTTTGTATAGACAACAGGATGACAAAGAAATCATGTCTAAATAAAGTATCCCTGAAGTAGGCAACGTGTGGGTCTTATTGAATTATATGCATTTTAAATGTAGAGCCTGACTACCAGTCAGAGCTATATGGGAAATCTTTCAACTAATAAATGAACAGGAGGTTGAAAGCTCAGCCAGCTACATTTCTGTAAAGGTGAGGTTTTAATATATATTTCTTAGTGTATTGACTTTCAGATTATGATGCTTTCAGGGCAGCTTATTCACCTGTTTGAGCAAGAATAAGTAGAAATCAACAGAACAAGCCCAGGAAATAGTAGTCCTTTTAATGATGCAGTTTCGTATAGGGTTCTTTGCAGAAGAACAGAGCACACAGTTTTTTTTAAATATTTTCTTCTCTTGCATCAGTACAGTGTTCTTGCCCAGCTGTTCCTGCCTCCCTGTGGGGAATGCAATAAGCTGCAATTAAATGCAGGTGCTTGGAGACAGGAATGCCCTTGCTCTGCTTAACAATCTGAGGCAACAAATAGGAATCTACCTTCTGTTTAATGGTGCATGAACACTTTTTCTTGGCACCAAGACAAGTGACTACCTCTTGTTAGAGGTACACTCCTCTTTTTCCCTGGGTGAAAAGACAGGGACCTACTTCTTGTTTGTTAGTTCACTTCTGCATTAGAAGGTAAACATGAGTACATGCTATGGGGGGAACTGTTGCTAGTCACTACAGACTACACATACGATAAGAGAAACCTAGGATGTGCCCAGAATAATATAGGGAAATCCTTTGGCCCAATTAATCCAGAATTATTTTTTTGTATGTGACATTCTTTCAGAAAGGGAGCACTGTATTTGTTTGTATGTCTCTTTACAGTAGGGCTGTTTTTCTAATTTAAAATACACCTCAATTGTGTAAACAATGAAAGATTGTAGACTGAAATCCAACCCTTTGTGTGCCACTTAGAAAGTATAAAGGGCATGGAAACTGGATGCAAATGACCAGCACAGAATTCTTCCATGGATAGGAAATACCCTGCTAGCACATATATACTGGATCCCGGCCTGATGTTAGCTACTCCTGCTCTCCTAATTGTAGGGAAAGAGTCTGGAACTGGATGCCAAAACTCCACTGATGTTGGTGTCATAACTTGGCCTAGTTCTTCTTTTCAAAAAAAGAAGAACAGGAGTACTTGTGGCACCTTAGAGACTAACAAATTTATTAGAGCATAAGCTTTCGTGGACTACAGCCCACTTCTTCGGATGCATATGCATATGCATATGTAGTCCACGAAAGCTTATGCTCTAATAAATTTGTTAGTCTCTAAGGTGCCACAAGTACTCCTGTTCTTCTTTTTGCGGATACAGACTAACACGGCTGCTACTCTGAAATCATTCTTCTTTTCAGTCACACATCAATCTGTTGTGAGTGGACCTAACCACTGGATTCCACATGCTCCTATACCAACTAGGTCTGGGTAGAGCTGGGACACTATTCCTAGCCTGTGGGTCCCTAAGGCACACTTCAGGGGCCAACCTCATGCCTCTGTACTTCCATGGGAGGAAGAGCTGTGCAACCCTGCTGCCTATAATATCAGAACCAATTCTTCAACTCTCCTGAGCCCCCAGTTGCTTATACGTGTTACCTCAGAATCCCAGCTTGCCATTGACATGATGAACTTCTCAGTTAATCCCTTCATGAACAACATGGCAGGCAAGCAAGGAATATAGGATTAGCAAAGAAGTTTCTTAACTAAAGGTATTTTACTTTTAAACAGCAATAGAGAGTTACAGATCTTTGGAAAACAACAAACTGTCTTGAACACACCCCCCTAGAATCTTACTCCTATGAGTCCTGCATTTGGTCAGTGTCCATAGGTTAGGCAGGGACCTACTGCCTTCTCTTTCTCCTATCTAGTCTTCTCCCTTATAGAATCTGACCTCTTTGGCTATGTGACAAAATGAGGAACTCCAGTCCCTTCCCGAAGCCAGACTTCTGCATAGAGAGCTCATTGTTGTGTGGATGGATCAGTAGTAGAGAAACAATAGATTTCTTTGTGCCATCCTCTCAGGCAGTCATTCAACTAGGTGTCAAGTTCCCACTACAAAATGAATGCTCTAATCCACAAAGGAGGTTGCAATACAAAATGGTCAAACTCCAAAATGAAGGTTACAATATAAAGTGGTGCCCTTAAAAACAAATAGTATTCACAAAACAAAATGGGGTTCACAATTTAAAAGAGACATGCCCCCAATCTGTCACATTGTGGCCATAGGTCCTCTATACTAGTGGTATAACCTAGAGCAGTGGTTCTCAAACTTTTTATTTTCTCGGACCACTTGAAAATTACTGAGGGTCTCGGTGGACCACTTAATGATCTTTCCAAATTTAAATCACTTTAAATAAAAGCACTATATAAAAACGTAATAATAATTAACTTTTTTGTTCTACAAATAAAAGCACACAACTCATTTGTTAATATCAATAGTCTTACCTTTCTAATGCGATGGATGTGCCCTCTCTCTCCCACAGCAGCAGCCTCCAAACTGGGGCTGGGAAGGAGGTGGGTCTCTCCCCCTCCACAGCAGCCACAGAGCTGAGGCTGGGAAGGAGGACTGTCTCTCTCTGTCAGCCACAGCCCTGGAGCTGGGGAAAGTTGCCTCTTTCTCTAGCCACTGCAGCCCTGCACATCCCAAATTCACTCCACCCCCTCCCCACTTCCCCCTCCCCTCATCCCCCTATTCCCCCCCAAGGCACCACCTCACCTTACATGTGCGGCTTCTCAAGAGTCCAGGCACCTAATTAGTGGAGCCATGCCTGCGTGACTCCACTAATTAGGTGGGTGGCCCTTCATTCTCTCATGTGCGGACATCCAGGCATGCACCTTAGAGGGAACTATTCGCAGACCACCTGAATGGAGCTCACGGACCTCTGGTGTTCCATGGACCACAGTTTAAGAACCACTGACCTAGAGCTGTCTAGCAGCAACTCTAAGTAAAATCCAGACCAGGCTAGGCTTAAGAGCCAAGGATCTGGAATAGGCTTCTGGTTTCCAGTTGCACTGAGCAGAGCTTTGGAGCAAGAGAGATTGTGTCTCTTTATATCAAACTGGTGGTGAAATCATAAATGATAAAATAGTATGTAGAGTTTTGCTTGCTACATTACATACAATAACTTGTGCCACTGTATTCAAATACCACGCTTGAAACCAATATGCCTATAACTACAATAACACTGTTACTTTTGATGAGCATTCCTGACATAGGCTGATGTGAGCTGTTATGAGTAGGATGTGAGCTATGTCAGTCACTGTCACCTATAAGACACCAATTACCTTTGGTCACAGATCATGCTTATCAGAGACATATAGTAGAAGTTCTATAGATCTTCAGGCTGCCTATGAAAATAAGGTTTCAGAGTAGCAGCCGTGTTAGTCTGTATCTGCAAAAAAAAATCAGGAGTACTTGTGGCACCTTAGAGACTAACAAATTTATTTGAGCATAAGCTTTCGTGGGCTACAGCCCACTTCTTCGAATGCATAGAATGGAACATATATTGAAGATATATATATACACATACAGAGAGCATGAAAAGGTGGGAGTTGTCTTACCAACCCTGAGAGGACAATTAAGCAAGAGAAAAAAACTTTTGAAGTGATAATCACGATAGCCCAGTACAGACAGTTTGATAAGAGGTGTGAGAATACTTATATGGGGAAATAGATTCAATGTTTGTAATGGCTCAGCCATTCCCAGTCTCTATTCAAGCCTAAGTTGATTGTATCTAGTTTGCATATCAATTCCAGCTCAGCAGTTCCTCATTGGAGTCTGTTTTTGAAGCTTTTCTGTTGCAAAATTGCCACCCGCAGGTCTGTCATTGGGTGACCAGAGAGATTGAAGTGTTCTCTTACTGGTTTTTGAATGTTATGATTCCTGATGTCAGATTTGTGTCCATTAATTCTTTTGTGTTGCTACTGTCCAGTTTGGCCAATGTACATGGCAGAGGGGCATTGCTGGCACATGATGGCATATATCACATTGGTAGATGTGCAGGTGAATGAGCCCCTGATGGCATGGCTGATGTGATTAGGTCCTATGATGATGTCACTTGAATAGATATGTGGACAGAGTTGGCTTCGTGCTTTGTTGCAAGGATAGGTTCCTGGGTCAGTGTTTTTGTTCAGTGGTGTGTGGTTGCTGGTGATTATTTGTTTTAGGTTGGGGGGGTTGTCTGTAAGCGAGGACAGTTCTGTCTTCCAAGATCTGTGAGAGTGAGGGAACATCTCTGACATCATAATCCAAAAGGCTGACAAAGGAGGTGCTGTCGTGAAAAAACAGATTGACAGAGTCAGACGAGTACCCAGAAGTCACCTCCTACAAGACAGGCTCAACAACAAAAATAACAGAACACCACTAGCTGTCACCTTCAGCCCCCAACTAAAACCTCTCCAGCGCATCACCAAAGATCTACAAACTATCCTGAAAGATGATCCCTCATTACATTACAAACATTGAATCTATCTCCCCATGTAAGTACTCTCACACCTCTTATCAAACTATCTGTATTGGGCTATCTTGATTATCACTTCAAAAGTTTTTTTTCTCTTACTTAATTGGCCTCTCAGAGTTAGTAAGACAACTCCCACCTGTTCATGCTCTCTGTATGTGTATATATATATCCTCAATATATGTTCCATTCTATGCATCCGAAGAAGTGGGCTGTAGCCCACGAAAGCTTATGCTCAAATACATTTGTTAGTCTCTAAGGTGCCACAAGTACTCCTGTTCTTTTTATGAAAATAAGACATCCCTTCTGAAATGCAGAGTTGAGGCTTGTCTTATTATAAATTATTCTTAATGTTTCAAAAACTTTGTGTTTAATATATGTTTGATATGAACTAACACTTCAGAAAGAAATATCAACCTTTTGTGCAGTGAGGGATTTTCTCTTTTTTTGTACACTTGAAACTCACATTAACATTAACGTGGTATATTAACGTAGGGACAGGAGAATAGACAATTAAAACCATTTACTAACTGTAACAGGTTAAAGGTTTTTGTGTTTCCCCACCCTGCTACCAGGTGTTGGAATCCTTCATGTGGGATGCACTGGACTCTACCCCAAATCTAAATGATGTGGAAGTAAACCCTTGGCAAAGTAAGTTAGGGAATAAGCCTGGAATTTAATGTAGCAATAGGTTTTAATTACATGTTTCTTAATAAAATGAGATTCAAGGAGGGGTGACTTTTGACTTTAAAATGAGTGTGTTGTTTTGTCTTCAACGAGGTGGGAACTCTACTAGCTTGCACATGACCCCGGGAGTTGGGGGATTTTTTGAACCACTTGCTTTATAATTAGCTGCAACTGCACTGCTGTTTGTTGCTGACCTGGTTCAGCATTAGGCTGGTCTTGATTTCCCAAGGCAATACCAAAGTTCCTTGAAACACTTTAAAACAGCGTTGGAAGAAATCATTGAGAGTCTGCCTAATTGTTGGGGTTCTATGTTCCAGCAGAGCATTACTATATCCCAGTATTTTGTTATGGTTGGAAAAGGAGATGTGGTATCATTGGATCAGCATAATGTAGATGCTTTAATTAGTAAAGAAGTACCTCATAAACAGTGGTACTTCTTGAACAAGGTTCAATGTAATAACAGCATTAAGCACAATCTTATTCTACACCATAGCTTGAACAACATCATTACTATTAAAATGATATGAGGAAATAGGATTAAAACCAATGACCTTCTGCTCTGAACTAAAGGGGCAGCTCTCTCAGCCACTTAGTAAAGGTAAAATGCTTAAGTGCTCCACCAAATTGTCATAGTTTTGCTGAGTGTCTGCAAATAAACTGGAGACAGCATGCCAGTGCATTACTATTTGGCACCTGGACAGTAAGTATGTTGTCTTTTTAAAAATCTTATCTCTTTGTTAAAATTCATTTAAATACATTGGCCAAAACAACTTTGGAGCAGTCTCCTGATGTAATAGGGACCAGATGTTCCAAGAAATTACAAAATGGGAGTGATTAAGGTAGCAGATTTGGTTGCTGGGAACTAAGGATGTGATTTGGCTTTTTACTTCAATAGAAGTAGGACTGGGCACTCAAACTGTTGGGCTCACTATCAGATAGTTCTCAAAAATATTTATATTAAAAAGGGGTTCAAGCCAGAAACAGCGGTTCTGGATCCTAACAAACTAGATTTGAAGGTATTCATATTAGAGGCTATTTGCAAATATCAAATCCAGGTTTGGATTTTGAACACACCCAAAGTTCAGAGTAATTCAGGTCATGGATTTCAGTTCACACCCATCTATATTTATATCATAGGGCAAAGTGTTTCCTTTCCTTCAGTAAGTTTACAGTTGGAGCTTTCCTTAGGCTCTATGCTAGTATACTGAGTAAAATACAAAATTGAAAAGTTCACTTGCACTTTTGTATTACAAACTAGATCAAACTAGAGAAAATTACTGTGTATGATACCAGGGCTATTATAAATTTATGGAAGTGTTTGTAAAATTACATAGATTGAAATTAAATCTTATTAAATTCTGATTTATAGTACATAATAATTAGCAAGGCATTATTTAATGTTCTTTTCCTTCAATTTAATAGCAGTTCAAATCTACAACTAAAAAGAAATTATGTTCCTAGGCAGCTCATACAAAGCTTGACAGTTATCAGGTTCTTCTAAGGGTCAGTGAATCCTTTCACATAATTTTTCCTAATTAGGAGGAAAACTAATATCTATGTGTTTTTTTAAGGGGGATAAATGTCACCCAATAAATTGCCTAGTAGAAGCAAACATACTACAGAGAAAATTGGACCTTGGCCAAGAGAGTTGGCTTTGCCACAGATAGTTCTGAGTTGCCTAATGATTGAAATATCTTGTTTCTTGTCTTTTCTGAAAACACACACACCTAGGGCCAAATTGGCTGTCATATGCATGAAAATACATCCTGAATAAGACAATAGGTATACCCTGTTTAGACTTTGGTAATTGTGAGTAGAATGTGGCCCACAGTGGATTCTGCATGACTTTTCTTTCAAACCTTACAGTATATATACATGTCTTTTGGAATGCAAGAAGACAAAGTGTATAAATGTCATTTTGCTTATATAGGAGGATTTACACTTTCACCAGCTAATTAATACCTACAACAGCTTATCTAATTGTCTACCTGGTCTGTAATAGGGTCTAAAGAAATTAAAATAACTTTGATTATGAACTGGCTAAAGCAAACAGTAGAATTAAGCAGAGCCATATTGGCTATGGAAATGGGGGCTGTCCCATTAGCAAACCTAGATAAAAGCTAGTAAATCTTCCCTTTCTTCTTGTCTGTTACCTATGACTATAAATAACCCAGAGCATTCACTGTGAGGGTACACCTAGGAGAAAAGGGCAATTTGTTTATTCTTCAAAATTCTACCTGTAAGCATTTAAATCTTTCTTCACTGTGACAAAAATTATTATAACATACAAATAAAACATGTTGCTATCTTACTACTATTTCTGCTTTAACAAAGGGTTTTGTCAAAGCTCACGGGATAAAAATTGGATTTCAATTTCAAAATGATTTGGAGCATTTGTTGTGTTCTTTATAGTAACATTGGGGATGAAAAAATGTTCACAATATTCAAAGAATTTTTTTTGAGAAATAAATTGCAATGGCAGGGTGGAATAGAGTCCAGTAGGTTGGTCTAAGGTCTAAAGAATTGATTGACTGTGTGCCCCTCAACTTCAGAGGTCAAAGTTATATGCCAAGACAACATAACTCTTAAACAAGAGTGTGGCAGAAAGTGGAAGAGACAAGAACAGCTGAATTAAAACCAGAAGTTATGTTCAGGGGTATGAGACACTCACTGCGTGTTATCACCTTTGTCATTAACATTTCACGGCAAGGTCACCTCTTCTTCCTTCAGAGCATTGCAGGAAAAGTTAATGAGGTGCCTCTTTCTCTTTCAGTGACAGACCATTTTCTCCTTAAAATTCTTTAGCTAATTTTAATACTGTAGATTGAGAGAGAGAGTACCTTAAAACCCACGTTCTGCATTTGAGTGTGTTATCATGGTATTCTTTCTGTTATCCATAAAAATATATCCAGATACACCTCTACCCTGATATAACGCGACCCGATATAACACAAATTTGGATATAACACAGTAAAGCAGTGCTCGGGGGGTAGTGGGGAGGAGGCAGGGCTCGCACTCCAGTGGATCAAAGCAAGTTCGATATAATGCGGTTTCACCTATAACATGGTAAGATTTTTTGGCTCCCCAGGACAGCGTTATATCGGGGTAGAGGTGTATGTATTTGATTTACAATCTGAAAAGAAAATAACTTTTGATTTTTCAGAGGGGCCTTAAACCATAAGAATATCTGAAGAAAGAACATTTATATATTTTGGCAGAGTAGCTGCAGAAACAGCTTAAGCAGAGACTGCTGCACTAAAGGGGGAGGAGGTAAAATAATGCCAACAAAAGGTCTATGCCCCAGTTATATCCTGTTATCCTAAAGGCTTGCATTAGTTTTACGGGGTGCAATGACCTTGTGCTCTCTTCACAGAGGTGAATCTCACCAAGTTAAATTTCAAGCAGTACATTTTAACACCTTGTTTTCAGATTCAACACCCCAAGCAAGGGAAGTTGGGCTCAGTGGAGAAAGAGAGGGTCTGAAGGAACCAATTATGTCTCTCTGATTCTGAGCCACCTGGCCCCAATGCAAGCTAGAGTTACAGAGGAGAGCGGTCAGGGAGTTTACACCTGTGGAGGATTGGGCATAGCAGACTTCTACACATCATAGATTCTGAGGCCAGAAAGGGCCACTGTGATCATCTAGTCTGACCTCCTCTATAACATAGGCCAGTGTTTCCCAAACTTGGGATGCCGCTTGTGTAGGGAAAGCCCCTGGCGGGCCGGGCCGGTTTGTTTACCTGCCGCGTCCGCAGGTCCGGCCAATCGCGGCTCCCACTGGCCACGGTTCGCTGCTCCAGGCCAATGGGAGCTGCTGGAATTGGCAGCCAGTACATCCCTCAGCTCGCGCTGCTTCCAGCAGCTCCCATTGGCCTGGAGGAGCGAACTACAGACAGTAGGAGCCGCGATCGGCTGACCCTGCGGACGCGGCAGGTAAACAAACCGGCCCAGCCCGCCAGGAGCTTTCCCTACAGGAGCAGCATCCCAAGTTTGGGAAACACTAACATAGACATAGAACTTCTCTACAGCGTATCATTTTATAAAAACACCCCATCTTGAATTTAAAATAATCATGGAGAATCCACTACAAATTTTTCTAAGGATATTACACCAACATCCCCTGCCTCCTCTCATATGCTGGGTATAAGTAGCTTTCTGATGGCAGATAATTCTTTTGCACAAGGGGAATTTTCCACTGGCTATCTCCAGCCACATATACAGCACAAAGTGGAGCATGCAATCCAGCCTCTTGTTTAAGGTTTGAATAACCTAACTCCAACACTTTCTTCTTACAAGGCTTTTGGTGGTAACACCTAACATGCTAAAATAGTACATTCTTTATGAGACATAAGGAAGGGTACAGGTGAAATGGATCTGTTTGTGTGAAATGAACAGAGACAGCAAAATTGGAGGCATTAATGTGAACCTTTGGAGGCTGGTTTGTGATTAGCAATTACACTCTCCCCACCCATCGTATGCTTTGCCATTTGTATCTATGTGAATCTATTTTTTTTCTTTCAGAAGCCTTTCAATTATATAGCACATGCACTTCGAATAAGATGAAACCTCATGGTAGATTACCAGTTAAATCAGATTTTTATTTTTCGTCTGGGTATAGTTTAGCCAGCCTTAGATTCTTGGAGGAAGTCCTCACATATCATGTGTTATTTCACAAAGATTTTCAATGCTTTGCTTAGCACATAGGTTATGACAGATGGTTGTCACAAACTGTCATCCCTACACCATATTCACAATTAGTTTTGTAATCCAGATAATAGGTCATGTTGGCTCTTCCAAAACTTTTAATTTTATGCTATCTAAAGAAGGGCTTAATTCAAGGAGGAACTATGAAAAAGGAAAAACATTCATATAAAACCCCACAGACATGCCCCTGAATCCACTCTTATAGCTAGATCAACATCTGAAATGATGTTTGGTTTAAAAAGGCAGACTGCTAACATTTCTTTGTTGTGCCTTAAAGAAGCAACAAATAGTAGGTAAATATTAATAAAGTGACAGAGTGTGAAAATGATTATAACTGAAACTATTTTTTTCAGGATGATTTTGGATTATGTTTTACTATAGGGCAAATTCATTCCTAGAATATCTCCTTTGAAGTCCACTGAAATTATGCCAGAAATGACTTGAAGTATCTAGCCACTGACACAATCTGCATTGAGCGGCTTCCAAATTTATATTTTTTAATCCATTTGCTTTTGACTAATTTGGTGGGAAACCATCAGTTTCCCTTCCTCTCCATTGTGCTGTGCTGCCAGGAGATTTTTCCACTCATCACTGTAATTAAGTAAGGAAGAGATTTATTAGGAGGGGAGTGTGTCGTAACTGTATGGTAAAGGAGATGTAATGTTCACTGCCCCTATTTGTTACCTCTGCAAGCTTCTCATTATCCCTGTTACAGTCATTTGTCTTCTTCTGGAGAAAAGGTGATTGGGCCTGTGAACTAGATGGCTAATTTTCTCATACAGTGTAGGCAGCACTGACACACTGCTTTTCTTATGGATGTGTTCTTCTGAGAAATAGTACCCAGTGCCACCATACAGAGCAGTGAAGGTGGCATCATGCCATTCTATTCTGGCTAGATTTTGGTTGATGAACCAGAATAGAGCCTGTGAGAGCAAGCTGATGGGAATAATTGTGGCCAATTTTCACTGTTTTGATTTCCCTTCTTTCATCCTGTTTGAAATTGAGCCTGAGGTTTTTTACAGTCTGGTAGCTTTTGGCAGAGGATTGGGGAGATGAGAACTCACTGAGATATGTACATACAAAAGGAAAGGAAAGGAAAATGTGTAGAAATCGAAATGATAAGTTTGCATTAATAGGTTGTTGGAGCAGTAGTTTGGTAGTTGACTAAAGTAGCTTGTCATGATATAATGAAATGAAATATGTGCTTGGACACATACATGAAAACACAAAGAAAATGATGTTATAAAGCTTGATAATCATGTAGAAAAAAGTAAAATATCCATTTCTATATTACAGTAAGAATATCTTCCCCCACTGATTGCATGTTATCTTTTTTATTTTGCTCACTCAGTGTTGACTGTGGTGTGAATAGACAAACATTAGTAACTAGTGAACAGTGTAATATGTGATATTAACAACATGTATTCTAAATACCAAAAGTTACATTTGATGATTATGATAATCCTGGTTTGATTTCCCTTTATGCTAGTGGTGGGCAACCTGCAGCCCGCAGGCTGCATGTGGCCCATCAGGGTAATCTACTGGCGGGCCACGAGACACTATTTACATCTGCAGGCACAGCCACCCGCAGCTCCCAGTGGCCGTGGTTTGCTGTTCCCGGCCAATGGGAGCTGCAAGAAGTAGCGAACCCCGGTAATGGCGAACTGTGGCCACTGGGAGCTGTGGACGGCCATGTCTGGGGACGGTCAATATAAATACTGTCTCGCGGCCCACCAGCAGATGACCCTGATGGACTGAAGGTTGCCCACCACTGCTTATGCGCTATACTAGCAGGCTTTTGGTCTCAACCCTCTAATTGAGACAATATATTATGAAGCCCTGCAGACTTAGGAATATTCAGTAAAAGTTGCAAGGGTGAAAAATCTGGACTCCAGTCCCCTTTATATTAAGTCAATGGAAATATCACCATTATTATTTTTTTTTGGGGGGGTGCTTTTTTTAAACAGGTTTGGGGACATTTTTAAGCATTTTATTCTTGTGGTGAATCAAGGAGATGAGAACAAGAACCCATTAGATATCCTCTCCTCATCTTGACTTCATTCAATTTTCCATCTAACTGAATAGGTTTTGAAAAAAAATACTCTTATATAACTAAGGAAGCATCTTATTTTTCTAAATATATCTAGCCAATGGTTGGATTAGCAATTGTCTATTCTTTCCATTTAAAATATGAGCTTAGAATACACCACTATATAGATAGATATCCTGCATTAGAAATTCTGTCCTCACAAGGTACATTTGTGTCACATATTATAGGTCAAATTATGCGAGGGTTCAATTTGGCTAATTGTCTTTTAATGGCTGAGGCTTACATCCATCTGTTATGATGGAATAGTGCCCATTCACAAACTGATTTGAGTATTTCTCTGGGGCACAGGCAATTTTTTTTCTCTTTTTTTAAAATAATTAATTTATTGCTCATGAAAGGTGATAGATTGACAGCTTTGGTGACTGAAATTCTCTGTTTATTAACAGCATAAGTATGCCAAGGACAATAGCAATTCAACTTTCCCCACTGCCCTGGCAATTAGTCTCATATCTGATCTGGAGGAGCCATCTCTTGGTGTCAGGGAAAATTCAGTTTCCATATCTGCTTAATCCTATTCCTCTGTCTTGATACTGCCAGAAAAGGCTGCCAATTATTGCCTACTGTAATGGTAATTTTTGTGTTTTGGACTTCTGACTACTAGGGATTGGACTAACATTACCAAGTCATTTCACATAAGCTATCAAACAGTTGGCACCATGAATTTTAGTCACCAGCAATTTGGTCAAGATTAAACCAGGGACTGAGAACTGACATCTAACCACTTGATCTATTATCAATTAATCTGTGTCCAAACAAATCCATTGTATCTCCCTGAAGTATCCAGGTCCCCCAGTCAGGTAATTATAAAAGACTTTGTGCCAACTTTTTAAAAACATGTGTCTGCATAATCATTGACACTGAGACGGGGCTTTAGATTCAGGCATTTCAGACAAATGAGTTCTCATCTAGTTGGATTACACTGCAGTTATGTTGTTCTAGGGTTTTCTTTGTTTGTTTGTTTTATTTTTACTTTAGTGGTGATGTTAAAATCTTCCCAGCTACACTTCTTAGTGATCCTTTCCACATTCCAGTGACTGCAGCATCTTCATAGCAAATAATCCTTGAAACTACCCTGCTGGGTTATAGACCATGCAGCAATATTATCTTGAGACAGCCAGTCTGGTGAGCACAGGAAGTCCCATCACTTCTGCAGGAGTCCCTTCCTATATGTGCACTGTGAAGTATTAGCAGCACCTGTCTCCCATTTTTTATCTTTTAGTTTTGTCAGATTGTTTTACTTATGGGGGATCTGGGGCATGGAAAAAATAGGAGTGAAATAAATTTACCTTTGTCACTCTTCAGTTTCCTGCTGTCAGCTGTTAATTTAATGGAATAGTTCTTTCAGCTGAATAATCTATGCTCTGGTTCTCCTGACTGTATAGTATATGTGCAAACGTTCTAGCAAGGGGTTTTAAAGCATCAGCAGGACTTTGGTGAGAAGCTTGTCATTGGACACAATGCACCAGTGAGCAGCTCTTTAAAAAGTGCTCTTAAAGAATGGTCACATGTACAGTTAAGGCAAGTTACATTGTCCCACCTGAAATTTAGACTAAGAGACATTTTTTTTTCTGATGGAACTTGTAGAGATTCCACATATTTATTTATTTTCAATTAAGGAATACCATAAATGTCTGTCCCTGGCTCTAGGCTCCCCATTTAAGAAAACAACAACAGTCCACAACAGTAAAAACAAAACAGCAGCAAACCTGCATATATATACAACCAGTTGGTAAGAAAAACACTGCAGAATCCCCTCATCCCTCTCCATCCCTAAGCCCCTTGATTCAATACCTCTCAGCCCTATCTGAATTTCTGCCCAAAAAGATGGCCTTTACAGCCTCCTCTGAGAGCCAATAAAATAAAAATGAAGCCATTTTCAACAAAGCGTTGAGGAAAGGAATTTTAAAGATGAGGTGATGGGCTTACAGAGTACACTCTACTGACAGCTTCCCCTCTTATACAGTAGAGACGCTTCCTTTCTCCTTGATCTGTCTTGTCTTTTTCCTAGACTCTAAAGTAATCAGAGTAGAGAATGTACAGTGCTTAGCCAATGGGTCCCTACACTCAATTGAAGCTGCTAATGTAATGCAATCAATAACAATGTGTTAGTATAGTAGCTTGACATAATGAGAGAAGTTGTCTTACAAGTTGGGTGGTATCTGACCATTTAAGATATTTTATTATATCAGCAAGCAAAAATGGATTTGTGATTCTGGTATATTCTATCACTAGCGTGAGGCATCACTTAGATGGCCACTATAATTATTGTGAGTGGTTCGAATTAATTTGAGGGACAACAAAAAAGAATCAGGAATAATATTTACTTGGGTATATTCAGAGTGTTAAAAATCTCACTATTGCAAAATCTGTCATTCAAATGTATGCTAAAAAGCTGAGTATGGGATATAATTAAAATAGGTATATATTTTTCCTTTATATACTTATACAGTATTTGCTTCTTGTTAACCAGATCTTAACTAGCCACACAAAATATTCCAAATTCAGAGGTGATGCTAAGATGATGTAATTTACACTTTCTTCCATGCCCTTGCACCACCTTACACTCTCTTAAACCCATTTAGAGCCATGAGTTTTTATCTGCTATTTTCCTGATCAACCTGGGAACTCTGATGCCCTTAAAAGCCTAGTATCGTCTACTAGTTGACAGAACCTGATTTGATCACAGGTGTCCCATGAGTCTCGCTTCTTAAGTTTCCATACTTGCTATCACAATTCTATTTAGTCTCCTCTTAAAGCTGTCCAGTTGTCAAGTCAATTTCAAATTCTAACATAGAATTGTCTAGCATTGGGCGTATATATTAGGACACTGTCACTCCAGAATGCCATTAGCAGCATGCATTATGGCAGAGTAAAGTTAAAGAACACATTGGGAAATGGAAAGGTGAACAAATTACTCTAATACATGCAGCACATACATCCTTACACTCTGGTTTAGGCTACTGCTGCTAGTGCTGACTGCTTGCATCTGTTGCAGTACAATTACCTGGGGGAGATAAAATCTCAAACTGGTTAATATCAGAAGACTGCCCTTGCTGATGTTGTGATCTTATCAGGTATTGACTGATCACTTACAAGGGAAAAGTATCAGCAGTTTGTGCACATTTACAGTTTAGCTCTTGATAAGGCAGGAAGAGATTGCTATACTGTAATAAAATGAGTTTACATTTTTCTTTGTTAAATATCTTGCACCCAGAGCTAGTGTTTAGCTGATGGGACTGGTGCCAAAACACCAAATTCAATTCTATCGAATGAATACATGTTCATACTTTGTCATAATTGCATTTGGAATGGACTGTAGTAGAAAGAAATATGTAAGTTCCAATTACACATTCACAGTACAAATATTACAGTTGAATCACAGTATAAAACTTATTGTGTACATCTATATACTGGTAATATAGTTCTACTTTTCCACTGTTTTTTTACTTCCAGAGCTCCATTCCCTTCATCATCCAAACAGATTTGTAGTAAAGAAACCCTGCATCCTTTTAGATATGGCTAAATGTAAATGCATACATCTAGGAACAAAGAATATAGGTCATATTAAATGATAGGTGATTGTATCCTGGGAAACAATAACTCTGAAAAAGATTTGGGAGGCATGGCGGATAATTAGCTGGACATGAGCTCCCAGCGATACTGTGGCTAAGAGCCAATGTGTTTCTGGGGTGCCTAAACAGCAGGTAATCTTGAGTAGGAAGAGAAAAGTTATTTTACCTCTATATTTGGGATTGGTGAGACAGCTGCTGCAATAATATGTCCAGTTCTGGTACCCACAATTCAAGAAGGATGTTGAAAAATTGGAGAGGGTTCAGAGAAGAGCCACAAGAATGATGAAAGGATTACTAAACATGCCTTGCAGTGATTAGCTTAACAAGGAGAAGGTTAAGAGGTGACTTGATTACAGTCTAAAAGTATCTACATGGGGATCATATATTTAATAATGGGCTTGCCAATTTGGCAGAGAAAGGAATAACATGATCCAATGGCTGGAAATTGAAGCTACACAAATTCATACAGGAAATAAGGCATACATTTTTAATGGTGAGAGCAATTAACCTTTGGAACAATATACCAAGAGTCCTGGTGGAGTCCCCATCAGTGACAGTTTTTAAATGAAGACTGGATGTTTTTCTAAAAAATAAGCTCTCCGAATTATTTTGGGGAAGTTCGATAGGCTGTGTTGTATAGAGGTCAGAGTAGATGATCATGATGATCGCTACTGGTTTTGAAATCTATGAATAAGTTACTTTCTTAAAAGAAGTTTTTCACCCCCAAAATAATACAGTTGTTAGATCCATAAAAGCTCATGTGACCCATAAAAGCTCATGTTATCCACTCCTGGTTCATTTTGTTGGATTCTGTCAGGAGTATGTTTGTGTTCCATAGAAATGTAAAATACTATTTTATCAATTTAGTAAATGATTGTGAGCACACAGGCAGTTTCCCTCCTCTACACGGGTTCTGAGTAGGACGAACAAACCTTGCAGTATTTCTGAACCTTATAAACAATTTTTGGGGATCACAAAGTTTGCAAAACTAGTTTTGGTTTCTGAGATGGTTTTCTCCTCATATAATTTAATGTGATGTATGCTTTCAAAGGAAATTAAATGTTAAAATATGTACTTGTTTTAACCAATGGGAGCTTGAACTACTGTTTATCTCAAAAAATGCAAAAATCTTTCTCAAATAAATAAATAAATAAATAAAACCAGGCTGCTTCAAGTGTTTGTCCAGTTTATGGGGTATACACACTATTTTTTTTTCAGTAGACTTTTTTCTTTTGAACTTACCATATGAGTGCGCTTGACATCGTCTAGTTCTGATCAAATCCTTAACAAAGGAGAAACATAATTACACATGTAACCAATACATAATTGCAGGTGTACATTCTGAATGGTCATATAAAAAATTTAAAGCAAAACACCATGTACTGATTCAGAGATAAATTGGCCCTGACACTGCAAAAACAACAGAGATTTTCTCCTGAAATAAATATTGTTATTATGGTCTAAGCCAGTGTTTTATTTTTACTCTGAACCAAAAGGTTTTCAGGGAACTCGGCCTTTGTAAGTGATGTGGCAAACTCCAGGGAAAACTCATCTTAATGTGAAATATCAGAAACCTGCATGCCATTCTCTGATCTTGACTGCATATGACATCTGGGAAAGCACTTTTTTGCACTTTAGTTTTTACCCAGTCAAAAAGTATTTGCCAGTATGGCAGCACTATACAGGAAGAGAACCTTATTAATTCAGGCATCTAGTTTAAAGAGAGACAGACTCTAATATGTATGTGATATAATGACCACTCACGCTGTTCCTGAAGTGTTACCCTTGAGCAACAAAAATTAAAATTCATCAATGCGGAAGAAACTGTGTCGCTATGGATAACAGACATTTGAGTCTAGTAGGGGAGTAAAGTCTGATTTGGCAGAGGCTTCTATTTCAGCAATTCTCTGCCTTCATAAGTCTATTACATTTTTAATGAGGATTCATGAATGAATTCAGAAATAGGTTTTAAAACTGACAGACTGTCGTTTTCCCCCTTACCCCCATCTGAAAGAGAACAAGCTGCCTGAGAGCTGAACTGTTCTAAACTTCAAGGGGGAGAAGCTGATAAGGTTTAGATAATCCACAAGAAAAAGGAGAGAGGGGAAAGCAAAAACTCAAAGGGCCACTTACTGCAGGATTGAAAACTAGTCTTTTAATAGCACAATATTGTTCAGAGCAAGAGCTATATTGCTGGAGTTAAGGGAAAGCATTTGAAAAATATGTGACCAATTGCTTTCATGTAATGAAGTATTAGACAATCTTTAAAAAAAAAATCTTCAGCAAACAAACATGCAGTATATTATTTTGTCCAGAATGTTTCCTTACCCTAGATAATATTGATGAGATCCTTACAGTAATGCATATATTTCACACTGGAAGAGTAAGAAAAGGAGGAAAAGGAATTTACTATGGAGGAATAGTATCAACTACTTTAGTTAATGTTGAGAACATTCTATGGGCTAGACAGTGCATTTGCAGTAAATCCATGAAGGGGGCAATGTGAAGCCATCACATCCAGCAAGACGCAGGAGAGGATTGTGCCACATGGGGCTATTTGATGTACAAGGAATGCACACACTATTCTATCCTAGGTTTCAGAGTAGCAGCCGTGTTAGTCTGTATCTACAAAAAGAAGAACAGGAGTACTTGTGGCACCTTAGAGACTAACAAATTTATTAGAGCATAAGCTTTCATCCGAAGAAGTGGGCTGTAGTCCACGAAAGCTTATGCTCTAATAAATTTGTTAGTCTCTAAGGTGCCACAAGTACTCCTGTTCTTCTTTATTCTATCCTAATGGATGGTGCAGATTCCTTCATCCTAGTATGCCCATTCCATTTTGCATCTTGGTGTGAGGGTGGGGCCCCTTTTTGGACCTCTCTGCCCCTTATTGGTTTATTTGATTTCCAGAGAAAGTACATGCATTGCTGTTGCGATGGGTGTTGCGTGTGCCATAGGAGAAGGGGAATTGCTATGCTGTGCAAGGGCCTATCAGACTCTGAGCTGAGTGCATCACATGCCACATCTGCTGGCTGACATGTTTCTGGGACAATCCAGGAAAGTTGGGAACCTTCCACAAAACTGGGTCAGTGAGTTTTCTGAGTAATATATGATTGTTTTCTATTTGTATTCCTTCAGCACCTAAGTGCCCCTATCATGGATCAGGACCCCACTGAGTTAGGCACTGTACAAACAAAGAACAAAAAGATAGTCTATGACCCAAGGAGATTTCAATGTATGTAACAGAACAATCAGACCACTGAGCACATTGGGGAGAAAATAACTTAATGTATTTCTATAAACATTTTTTTTAAACAAGAAAAACAGATTTAAAAAAAAAAATTTCCGAGTGAGCAAATTTGTTCAATGTTACTGCAGTGTGTGAATTCAATATCATACAGCAAATTTCTCTGTCTTGTTTGTGATATATTTTGGGTTGTACAATGTGACAACTGATGTTCAGTTAGAGAAAAAAAACACTGAAATTGTGATGACAATATGTGATATTTTTTCATGTTTTCTGGTTCTCTAAGAAAAGCTCACATTTATTCACTGTGTTTTCTATACAATTTTTTCATCCACTTCCAGCTATTAAAACTAAGTAATATTGTCATTAAAATATGCAAATATTTTAAATATATATTAAAATGCTACCTCTATTTGTGTCCCTCCATCTGTTCTTCATAGTCACCTGTCAAACAGTTCACTAGTTAGTGCAAGAGACTTGTCTTTCATCTGGTAGAACAAATAATATCTCAGGTTAAATGAGAGAGAGAGAGAGAGAGAGAGAGACTGCCTGGCAGCAGCGTACATACAGGAAAATGATGGGCCTGGTTCTATACTCCATCACACCAATTTTAAACTGCAGAAAGGAAAACAATACAAACAATTCCAAAGTTAAGAGAAAACATGTAATTTGATTTTCTGCGTTGATTTTACTGATAAGAAGCAGATGAGAAAACATGAGGAATAACAAACAGATTCCAAAACACTGGCACATTCAGTGAAACAGAATGGGGTACTGTGAGCTTTCTTTCTACCTGATTTCATGTTTTTCATTACAAAACCTGTGCAAACAGAGTCCATTTAGGGTTCTTGAAGAACTGCATTTATAGTTCCAGTTTAAATATTAATGTATTATTTATTTTTTCTGCTTATTGTTAGTTTTCATTAGAGTTCCTTTTGGTTTTGCAATTGCTCTTTGTTTTGAATAGCATTTAAATTTTTAAGTGTGTTAAGTACAGAAAAAGTGACAAACTCTGGTTCTTATAATGAATCAGCCATTTTACTAGAACACCATCTGTTTTTCACTTACAGAGGGAAAAACAAACAAACAAACAAACTGCTTGTACATACACAGAACAGATCCTGAAGCTTCACTCTTGACAGCTGCTCTAGTGGTTGAGAAAGGAAGTGGTTGCCTTTAAAAGGCTTCTATCATTAAAGAAAATAGAATCTGTTGTAATATCTATCATTGCAGTTACTGAATTTTTATTTTTTTTTAAAGAAAGTGCAAATGCACATTTCTGTGTGTACATAATTCTATGTTTTTTTTCTTTTTAATGACCATCCTTTCCTTTATCTTCTCTGCATGCATACATACATACACACACACAGATATAGATACACACACACACACACACACATAGATATAGACACACAATTAGTTGTTCTTTCTTTACGGAAAAGACATGTAGAGTTTAATAGGGTGTAGTGGGATGACTGCCCCACTCCCTGAATTTGGGCTGCAGCAGGCAAGTGGGCATGTGCAGACAGGGAGCCAATCAGGGAAGGCCTTATAGGGAGCTAATCAGGGCCAGGCTCAGACCTATAAGAAGGCTGCTCAGGACAGGAGCAGGGAATCTGTCCCAGGCCTTTGACAGGGGAAGGTCTGTCTCCAGGCTGGGAGACTAGCACCCAGGGCAGTGCAGTGCTGGGCAGGCCCGGGGGAGCAGAGGGTAACTCCAGCCCGGAGTCTGTCAGGTGCAGGCCCTGAAGGGAAGGGCCTAGCCGGTGCAAGGGGCCAAAGGGGAAGCAGCCCAGGGACGTGGACAGACAGAGGGAGAGAAGGAGAGCAGGATGGCTGCCACTAGAGGGTCCCTGGGTTGGGACCCAGAGTAGTGGGTGGGCCTGGTTCCCCCCCTTTCCCCCTTGCCTTGCACCTGGCTGACAGAGCGGCCATCTAGAGCTGCACCAACCCCCTGCCAAGAGGGGAGTGACTTTGAGGGTGCAGGTGGCCACATCAGCCAGGACGCAGAGAGGCAGCTGATTGATCCCCCCACGGAAGGGGGCGAGGATGGACTAAGGTGCACAGCCGGAGGGCAGTGGCTCGAAGAGGACACCGTGAGCTTGGGAGCAACGCGGGTCCAGACATGCCAACCAAGGGCAAGACGACGGACGGGACGCCAACAGGAGGGGGCACTCCACTGGACAGAGCTAATTCCCGAGACAACCAGTAGGAGGTGCCAGGTGGTGAGTCCCAACCCCGTCACATAGGGAGGAACCAATTTCCCTTCAAATGCAATACGGTTCCATATAAATTGCTGTAAAAACCTACAGAATTTAATAGAAAAGCAGTTCTCTGTTATATTCTCTATCATTTCTATCCTGTTTTTTTAAACAACAATAGAATTCTATAGCTAAGCTACATATTTCTAGTACAGTCTATATGATGATTAACAATTCTATAGAAAGAATTTTCTAATAAATCCTTAAGGACCTTTCTGTGAGCATTAAGGTGAAAATCATCCCTGTTCAGAGAGGCCTATGCCACTTAAAGCCTATTTTAGGCTTACATGGAATTTAACTATGGCTTACACTGGCTTTCTGCACAGGGTTAATTTTATGGTGAAAATAATGGTTTGGGCAGTATAAAGTTTTTCATGGGCATGAGTGAGAGATTATTACATTATTCACAAGTAGTAAAGCCATGAATGAGTTATACTGCAAAAGAGTGCCAGTAAACCTTTTATCTTGCACCACAAATTCTATATATCACATATATGTTACAGAAAAATAAAATCTGGTTGTGCAACATCAGAATGGAAAGTTGTCTTATTCTTAGATATTTATTTTGAATATGAATCATTATTGCTTATTTATGATATACAAATGTTTATTCATTATATTACATGAAATCCTGATCTTGATGTCAATGAGAGTTATGCCAGGATTTCATCCTAAACGTTTATATTAAATGCTGAATGCCAGGATGGACCAAAACTAATATTGAAATGTAAATTGTACATTTTATGCATCTGCATGTACAGAAATAATGGTTTGGTTCTTTAATCTGATTTCACAATTAAAGAAATACAAATCTCACATAAAGGAAAATATATTCTGAAAGCATTCAAAACTAAGTCTAAAGGGTCCAGATTTTTAACTGAATTGTTATTCCATACTTCATTTCTGTTGTAACTCTAGTTAAAAAGAAACTAGAAATGTATCCACCAAGTCTCATTATCTCTTCTAATGTTTCCATATCTTTGGAAGCAAATTCCTTATCAGTGACAGCATCTGCAAAAGAAAGCAGCCATAGACCACATTAGCTCTTTACACTTATAACCTTTATGTTTTTTCCACCCTTTTTTAGCTAATGGCCTTCTGTATACACATCCTTCAGCAGTATCTTTTAATTAATGATAATATTTGCCATTGCCAGCTATCCACTTCAGCACTATGCACAAGAGCTTTGTGCTGTACCATTAGTCAACACACTATGCTACAGTTCCATTCATTGATATGTGTTAAGCAGATTTTTAAATTAACCCTTAGCCACTTCCTACCTTACCTGACAGATTCATAGCCTGTCCTACCCAAGGAATTGCCTAACATATATATTTCTCTGCATAAGTATTTTTGACATCTAAAAAAATCAAATCCTCATATATGGTAGATGATGGATCTTTAATATATATCATACTAACCTTTCCCCTCACCGCTCCCATAAAAATGCCTCATTGTATTGTAGAGACTAAAATTTCTATGGTAAACATGATATCAGAATGGCCATTCAAAACATTTGCAGATTACAATTTTTGGGTTTAAACTGTACATCTTAGTCTTCAAGAAATTTCATAAAACAAAAACAGCTTTATTTTATTCTCCCCAACAAACACCACACAGACATTCACTGATGCAGGGCCTGTATTCTATAGTAGTGTATCCAAGAAGTTTGAAAAAGATATTGTGGAAGCCAATTTTAGATTACAGAGAAGAAGGATTAAATCAAGGCCTTCTTTGGTAGATTTCTCCTAAATGCTTATGGTTCCACTCAAAGGCCAAGCTAGACAGGATATATTACACTGATAGATGAAAAAAAGGTGTTGAGAGTGATGTAAAGAAGAGCAGTTTTAATGTATTAAGCATTGAGAAAACTTTCAGGGAAGGGAGAGCCTGTACAGAAGAGATGTACTGTTGCCATAAAGATTCAAGAAGGTTTGTGGGGATTAGTTAAACTAAGAGCTGAAGGAAAATTGGCAAGTCTTGAGTAGTACTCATTGCAGACAAATACATCGGGATTTCTAAGTTCACCCATATACACAGAGACAAGTGTGATAAAAAACATAAAATACTCTTTCTGGAAAGTTGCAACATAATATTACTTCATGTCTTAGAATTCAGAACGATAATATAAAAGAACCAAAACCAAAGAGAGGCAAGAAGGGTGCTTCTTAAGCTAGCAAGGCACAACTCAATCCACCTAGATCTAGTTTGGCTCTTTGTCCTCTGCTATTACACCAGAGCACAGGCTTCCCTACAGAGCCTGCTAGCCTGCAAGCAGGACCAGTAAACTCCTTACATACTTAAAGTGATGGGTTGCAATTTTAATACAGTTTTCAATATACCATAAAGATGACAGGCCTAGGTAGAGCTAGAGGAAATATTTTCAACTCAGTTTTTCTTTAATCTAAAAATGGGGTATAATAGGAAAAATGTGGGGGGGAAAATCAAATGATAGTATTCAAAACATCCCCCATGAAAATTTTCAGTATTTTAAAAATGTTTCATCCTGACATTGTGAGGACATTTTTACCTTTTATCAGTTTTTAGGCCCCTCTCTACTTTTTCTACAGAAGTAGGATTTTTTAAGTTAGAAATTAAGAGAAAAAATCATTTTCACTTTTAAAATTAACACACTCCCTCTAAATGAGAGACAATAACAAAAGTAACATTTTATGTTGTTGGGTTTTTTTTATCCTGAGTGAAAAACAATTTTAAAATGTCAGAGGAAAAGTGTAGGAGGAAGCAAAAGAGAGAGAGAAAGTAGTTTCTCCCAAATCTACCTCATTTTCCCAAATAAAAAAAAGGGGGGGAGGAGAGAAGAGAGATTTTTCCCCACCCAAACAGAATAAAATTTCAAACATTTGCACAACAAAATTTCAAACAAAAACAAAATCTCATAAACTTATTTTTCAAAACAAACCCACACCATGAATGGCCATTTTCAACCAGTTCTAGTAAAGAGAAACAATCCAGTAGTAAAGAATAGTTAGAAAATACAGTTGTGCTGGGGAAGCACATGTTGAGGACATAAATAGACAATATAATAAAAATAGGTTCACCGGTAAGAAAAGCTTTCAGGTCTCGATCCGGCACCACTGAAGTCAATGGGAGCTTTGCTATTGACTTTAATGGGCACAAGTTCAGGCCCTAAAGATCTATATGCATACTAATGCAAGAAACTTAAAAGCAAAAATTGGTGACTAATCATGTTTGTCAATGGAACATTACCCAGACATAACAAGCATTTCTGAAATTGGATGAGATAATAATAAACAGTGTACTGTCATTACTGGATATAAACTAGGGTTACCATACGTCCGTTTTTTCCCGGACATGTCCGGCTTTTTGGTAATCAAACCCCCGTCCGGAGGCAAGGGAGCTGCCCGAAGCCGGTAGTGCTCAGGCACTTCAGCTCTTAAACAGAGTCGAAGAGTCAGAGGAGGAGCTTAGCCACCAGAGCCCGGGAGGGGAAGTGCCCGGCTGGGGGCGCAGGGTCCGGAGGCATGGGGGTTGTCCGAAGCCCGAGCGCTACCGGCTTCATGGTTTGCCGGGCAGCCTCCAGACCCTGCACCCCCGGCTGGGCGCTTCCCCTCCCAAGCTCCAGCTGCGCTGGGGAAGCGCCAGCTGGGGGCGCAGGGTCTGGGGGCTGCCCGGCAAACCGTGAAGCCGGTAGCGCTTGGACAGTCCTTTTCGCATGGCTGGGAGGGAGGAGGGGGAATGCAGGGTGCTCAGGGGAGGGGGCAGAGTTGGGGCGGGGCCGGGAGTGGGAAAGGGGGCGGGGCCAAGGCCCATGGAGTGTCCTCTTTTTTATTTTTTAAATATGGTAACCCTATATAAACTGCACAAGAAGGACATTTATGTTGTAGGGAGTGTGATACAGGAGGGCCAGGGAGCAGTGAGAGAGTGGAAGAGGAGGAAGGAGAGAGGATTGGAGCTTGGAGGTGTGTGTGTGAGATTTGAAAGACACTGAAAGAACTGAAGTAAGGGAGACCCTACCCCGGCAGGGCAGGGAAACTCCCTCCCACAGCGTCTAAGGACCGAAGGTAACCCCGTTCAAGGGGGGAAAAGGGTAATAGACCCACAGGGGTTGAGAGGGGCTGGGGCTCAGAGCGAGGAGCAAACCCAGACCCCTCCCCCGCTTCCCTACTCTACCACCTTCCCGGGCGACTAACGGGGTCTTCAGAGCCCAAGAGCAGGGGCAAGGAGTGGCATCTTAGGTCCCCTCCCTCCCAAGAAAAGCACAGGACTCACCATATGAACATCAGCCATCTCGTCACAGGAGAGAAGAGATGTGCTATACCTAAATGTTTCATAAGATATCTTTAAAATAACATTTCCACATAGAGGTGATAATACAGTAAAATCTGGGGTTAGAAAGAAATGTATTCATAGACCTATAATTGTATTGTGGGGTTCTATGTTCTTTATAATCTAAGGCCCCAATCCTGCTCCCCCTTATGTATGTACTTAACTTTAAGCACATGTATTACCCCATTGACCATCAAGCATATTTTTAAGTGCTGTGCTGAACTGACACACTCTCCATTATGGAATCACCTGGTACTGGCCATTGTTATTACTGGATACAAAATACCAGAGCAGATGAGTAATTTTTCTGTTCTATTATGAATTTCCTGTGTTCCTTTGTTTCAAAAAGCTACTAGGAGATAATAAAAGATAGAACAACGCATGAAACCTACAAGAAATGTATTATGGTTGAAGTCTCTATTCTCTTTGAACTCACTATTTGAAGTCCTTTAGTGGGTAATTTTGAAGAAACTGCAGCTACACATGCTGCTTTCTTGAGGGCAAAATTAGTTCTTAAGCAGCTCCATATTCTCAGGGATCCCAAATTTATTGAAGAAGCTAGGTTCATATCTGTGGAAAAGTAAAGCTTATTTATTAATATTATTGTTTGTACTTGACTAAAACATCTAGATGCTAAAAAAGCTTTCATAGTTGAAATTTGTAACAATGGCAAATTTTCTTTAATATTCTTCCAGGAGTGATGTCTGTTTCAATTGAAGAATATAAAGGACACTTAAAGAGAGACTCCTGAGCAGTTCTTTTACCTTTTCCCTTTCATCCCAGTCCTAAAGGACCTGCAAGAAGATTTCTGATACAGTAGCTTTTGACCACATTGGAGTAGGAAGGAAAATTTACAATTCCAAACAACAGATTTGAGGTGTTGCTTTTGTTTAGAGCTTTTAAGTGGATCTACTGTTTGTTAGAGCATTGTAGTTTTTGTCAATGTGAGAAGCACTTACAACTCCAGCTGGACATCTACCATGTCTTTGTTGACTTCAAGAAGGTATTTGACAGAGTAAGGCACGAAGCTCTCTGGGCAATCATGAAGAAGTATAATGTTGGTGATAAGCTTATTCTTACCATTAAAAAGCAACAGAGGGTCCTGTGGCACCTTTAAGACTAACAGAAGTTTTGGGAGCATAAGCTTTCGTGGGTAAGAACCTCACTTCTTCAGATGCAAGTAATGGAAATTTCCAGAGGCAGGTATAAATCAGTATGGAGATAACGAGTTTAGTTCAATCAGGGAGGGTGAGGTGCTCTGCTAGCAGCTGAGGTGTGAACACCAAGGGAGGAGAAACTGCTTCTGTAGTTGGATAGCCATTCACAGTCTTTGTTTAATCTTGATCTGATGGTGTCAAATTTACAAATGAACTGGAGCTCAGCAGTTTCTCTTTGGAGTCTGGTCCTGAAGCTTTTTTTGCTGTAAGATGGCTACCTTTACATCTGCTATTGTGTGGCCAGGGAGGTTGAAGTGTTCTCCTACAGGTTTTTGTATATTGCCATTCCTGATATCTGACATGTGTCCATTTATCCTCTTGCGTAGTGACTGTCCAGTTTGGCCAATGTACATAGCAGAGGGGCATTGCTGGCACATGATGGCATATATAACATTGGTGGACATGCAGGTGAATGAGCTGGTGATGTTGTAGCTGATCTGGTTAGGTCCTTGATGGTGTTGCTGGTGTAGATATGTGGGCAGAGTTGGCATCGAGGTTTGTTGCATGGGTTGGTTCCTGAGTTAGTAGGGTTACCATACGTCCGGATTTTCCCGGACATGTCCGGCTTTTGGGGCTCCAAATCCCCGTCCGGGGGGAAATCCCCAAAAGCCGAACATGTCCGGGAAAATCGGGACATGCGGGGCCGGCGGTGCTTCGAATTCTTCGGTTCGCTGATGACATTGGCGGCCTGGCAGACATCGAAGATGAACTTGCCAAACTTGTGAAACAATTGGATGAAACCTCTGCAAAATATGGCATGGAAATCAGTGCAGAGAAAATCAAGCTGATAACGAACAAGTATGATGGGATCAGCTCATATATCACTGGCAGTGGACAAGAGCTGGAGACAGTGAAACAGTTCAAGTATTTGAGGGCAATCATCACTGATGAAGGATCAAAGGCAGAAATTATGGCAAGAACTGCACAAATAACAGCAGCAGTGGCAAAGCTAAAGCCAATTTGGAGTAATACGAACATCTCCCTGGAATACAAACGGAAACTTCTGCATGTATTGGTCATTTCCATTTTTATGTATTCGTGTGAGACATGAACCCTTATGGCAGTACTTGAACAGAGAATCAGGTAGTAGAGATGAGATACTTCCGTAAAATCTTGGGCATCTCCTACTTCAACCACGTTACTATGACAAAGGCAGTTATGGGAGTGATGATGATGACGACAACAATGACTGTTCGTTAACAGTACCCAAATGAAAATACTATAAATGGAAGTCTTCTATTCACACAACAAGAACTGCAAGGAATAGCAGTGGAAGATTCTTTGCATCAGCCCTGACTTGGATGAATGACATCTGGAGCTGACAATGCACTTAGTTCAGTATCTGTTGCTATGAAGTTTGCACATTCCCATTAGGAAATAGACTACAACCCACAATTAATTTTACTTAGTCCAGTGAAAGAGTCATCACATTGTAACAATTGGCTCACCTGCATTAATTTGAGCTGGCTGTAGACAATCAGTTGTCCAGGATGCTGCCATTTGTTAATGATTTTATGGGCAATGAAAATAAGTTCTCATGACCCTTTCCATACAGAATAATAGATTGCAACAGGGATTCAGATCCCAGCCACCTTCTAGATATAATCATATTTATGGAGCTTGGAGGGGAATTAGTAAATAAAGGAGTTGGGCTGAAACTCAAAATAACATCTTCTATTTTATAAATTCTTATGCTAATGATTATTTTATTTTAATTTCCAGAAGTTGTATGGCTGCCAGTTGTTAAAAACCGAATCCAATGAGGCTCATGATTATCATTAATGCAATTTAGTATTTTCAGGACCATGGGAAACAGCCTGGTTGTAATAAAATATTAAAGGCCAGAAATGTCAGATTAAATATTAATCTTGGTGCCTTGGAGGTTATGTTCTATTGCAACCCTAGAGCCCATTAGTAAATAATGATCTAGTGGTAAAACATTTTGGAATATATCATAACTTTGTGTTGAACCACTAACTAATATCAAATCATAAGAATCCTTGTGAATCCTTGTGCAGAGTAGTTATACTGTTTGCATGGAAAAAAGTTAGGAGTCAGCATATGTAAATCATATCCATAGAAGTAAATTTTCGAAGTGGAGCTGGAGGTATTTTCAGTGTACAAGTAAAAATGATGAGCATCACATGGCTGAACACTGTGTAACTCTTTGGAAATGTTGGTTCTTTCTCTTTACTATCTCATATGGACCAAGAATAGAGAGGTCTTTTTTTGTGTAACAGGGGTATACTATTCCCAATGGTAACAGAGACAGACAGTTAAAGGGGATTCTGTGGATGTTAACATGTTTCTCATTAATATTGATCATGAATATTAATGAGAAACATTTTTTATGTTAGAGGTAGGACATCCTCATAAGGTTCAATTAACTTTGGAAAAGGACCCAAAGGTTTATATTCTTAAACAAATCTTTCTTCATTGGGCTGGTTGAAAATCTTATGTTAAAACTGTTTGTTAATAGAAAATCGGGTTTTGAAGAAATTTTGTTTGTATGTGTGTGAATTGTATCTATTCTATGTGGAAAACTCAATTTCTTGTGAAAACCATTTAAAAACATGCTACCACAGTGTCCCATGGGAGTTGTAGTTTGGTTGCCTCTCATCCCCATTCTGCTGTATGGGTGTTCTCTCTGGCCAGCCAACATATCCCTTTATACACCAAGGGCTCTCACAATGTCTCCAAAAGAGGAGACCATGGTGCATCATCATGGGAGATGGGCCAAGCAGGGAACTTGCAACTGATATAAGATTTCAACTGCTGCTTTGCCAATGTGCCATGTACCTGACTTGGGTTATATACATTGACATATATGTGTGTGTGTTTGTGTGTATATATATATATATATATATATATATATATGTTTTGAAATAAAATTGCTATCACCAATGTCCCACCAAAGCATCTGTATTTTTTACATCAAAAGTAATCTGATTCTATCCATACGACATTACAGCACAGGATTGACATTGACAATAGCCCTGCCGTCCTCCCACATATCTGGATTAAGAAGAACATTTACAAGAATACATTTACACCTACTACAGGACAGGCCCAACAAGGACAATAACAGAACACCACTGACCATCACATACAGCCCCCAGCTAAAACCTCTCCAGCGCGTTATCCACGATCCACAACCTATCCTGGAAAATGATCCTTCACTCTCACAGACCTTGGGAGGCAGGCCAGTCCTCGCTTACAGACAACCCCCCAACCTGAAGCAAATACTCACCAGCAATTACACACCACACCACAGAAACACCAACCCAGGAACCAATCCCTGTAGCAAACCTCGTTGCCTACTCTGTCCCCCTATCTACTATGGCGACACCATCAGAGGACCCAACCACATCAGCCACACCATCAAGGGCTCATTCACCTGCACTTCCACTAATGTTATATATGCCATCAGGTGCCAGCAATGCCCCTCTGCCATGTACATTGGCCAAACAAGACAGTCCCTCCGCACAAGAATAAATGGACACAAATCAGACATCAGGAATGGTAACATACAAAAGCCAGTAAGTGAACACTTCAATCTCCCTGGTCATTCTATTGCAGATTTAAAAGTTACTATCATTGAACAAAAAAACTTCAGAAACAGACTTCAAAGATAAACAGCAGAACTAACATTCATTTGCAAATTTAACACCATTAATCTGGTCTTGAATAGGGACTGGGAGTGGCTGGCTCATTACAGAAGCAGCTTTTCCTCTCCTGGAATTGACACCTCCTCATCCATTATTGGGAGTGGACTACATCCACCCTGATTGAATTGGCCCTGTCAACACTGGTTCTCCACTTGCGAAGTAACTCCCTGCTCTCCATGTGTCAGTATATAATGCCTGCATCTGTAACTTTCACTCTATGCATCCGAAGAAGTGAGGTTTTTACCCATGAAAGCTTATGCCCAAATAAATCTGTTAGTCTTTAAGGTGCCACCAGACTCCTTGTTGTTTTTGTAGATATAGACTAACATGGCTACCCGCTGATAATTTACAAGAATAAGGGTATTTTATTCTGCATGGCAGTTTGATCATTGTCTTCTCTGAGACTGCTAAGGGAACCATTTAGTGCTAAACGTGATGTGGATGTATGTAGGTGTCAAGGCTGTATCCCCACTTTGAACTTTAGGGTACAAATGTAGGGGCCTGCATGAAAACTTCTAAGCTTAACTACCAGCTTAGCTCTGGTCTGCTGCCACCATCCCAAGGCTAATTTCCTTCCCTGGATAGCCTTGAGAGACCTTCACCAATTTCCTGGTGAATACAGATCCAAACCCCTTGGATCTTAAAACAAGGAGAAATTAACCTTCCCCCCTCCTTCCTTTCACCAACTTTTGGTGAACACAGATCCAATCCCCTTGGATCTAAAACAAGGAGAAATTAACCATTCCCCTCCTTCCTCCCACTAACTCCTGGTGAATCAAGATCCAAACCCCTTGGATCTTAAACAAAGAAAAATCAATCAGGTTCTTAAAAAGAAGGCTTTTAATTAAAGTAAAAGGTAAAAATCATCTCTGTAAAATCAGTATAGAAATTAACCTTACAGGGTAATCAAACTTAAAGAGCTCAGAGGACTCCCCTCTAGTCTTAGGTTCAAAGTACAGCAAACAAAGAAACACTCTAGTAAAAGGTACATTTACAAGTTGAGAAAACAAAGGAAAACTAACACGCCTTGCCTGGCTATTTACTTACAAGTTTGAAATAGGAGAGACTTGTTTAGAAAGATGTGGAGAACCTGGATTGATGTCTGGTCCCTCTCAGTCCCGAGAACGAACACCTCACAAACAAAGAACACAAACAAAAGCCTCCCCCCCCCAAGATTTGAAAGTATCTTGTCCCCTTATTGGTCCTTTAGGTCAGATGCCAGCCAGGTTACCTGAGCTTCTTAACCCTTTACAGGGAAAAGGATTTTGGAGTCTCTGGCCAGGAGGGATTTTATAGTACTGTATACAGGACAGCTGTTACCCTTCCCTTTATAGTTATGACACGCCCCCCAAATCACAGATAGTTTTGGATGTTCGGTTCCACACTGGCTGTGATTTCTTCCTGGAGTTCTAGGAGAAAACAGAGTTAATAAGACACATGTACCTTTAGACATACTACTGATTATATAAAAACTAACAATATGTTTCATTCCAAGAACAATTGTTAACCAGTTAACTCTGGGAAACTTTCCCGGGACAGTGCATCAGCGACTTTGTTAGAAGCTCCCGAAATGTGTTGTATTTCAAAATCAAAATCTTGGAGAGCTAAACTCCACCGAAGAAGTTTTTTGTTCTTTCCCTTGGCGGTATGAAGCCACTGTAGCGCAGCATGGTCTGTTTGTAGTTGGAAACGCCGTCCCCAAACATATGGGCGTAGCTTTTCCAGTGCGTACACAATGGCATAGCATTCCTTTTCGCTGATTGACTAATGGCTTTCCCTCTCAGACAGTTTCTTACTGAGAAACACGACAGGATGGAATTCTTGATCCGGTCCTTCCCGCATTAAAACTGCTCCCACGCCTCGCTCGGACGCATCTGTGGTTACTAGGAACGGTTTGTCAAAGTCTGGGGCCCTTAGCACAGGGTCAGACATGAGTGTTGCCTTAAGCTGGTTAAAGGCCTTTTGACACTCATCAGTCCACTGAACTGCATTTGACTGTTTTTTTTCTCGTTAGGTCTGTCAGCGGGGCGGCGATTTGGCTGTAGTGGGGTACAAATCGCCTATAATATCCAGCCAAGCCTAAGAAGGATTGGACCTGTTTCTTAGACTTTGGAACCGGCCACTTTTGGATAGCATCCACTTTGGCCTGTAGGGGATTTATAGTTCCTTGACCCACCTGGTGCCCCAGGTAAGTCACTCTGTTTTGGCCTATTTGACACTTTTTAGCCTTAACAGTTAGTCCTGCCTGCTGGATGCGCTCGAAAACTTTTTCCAGGTGGTCCAGGTGCTCTGCCCATGAATCAGAAAAAATGGCCACATCATGGAGGTAGGCAACTGCAGATTCTCCCAATTCTGCTAGGAGACCATCTACAAGTCTTTGGAAGGTGGCGGGTGCATTTCGCAACCCGAAAGGGAGTACATTAAATTCACACACCCCTGCCTGGAAGGCTGACCTTTCCTTAGGGGGTTTATCTAGTGGTACTTGCCAGTACCCCTTGGTTAAGTCTAAAGTAGAGATGAATTGGGCATGTCCCAATTTCTCCAATAGCTCATTTGTGCGCGGCATTGGATAGTTGTCAGGACGAGTTACAGCATTTAGCTTACGGTAGTCCACGCAAAAGCGTATTTCCCCATCTGGTTTGGGAACTAGAACCACTGGAGATGCCCATGCACTGTTAGAGGGGCGGATTATACCCATCTGTAGCATGTCCTGGATCTCCCTTTGTATAGCAGTTTTGGCATGAGGTGACTCGCGGTAGGGTGGGGTTCTAATAGGGTGAGCATTACCTATGTCAATGGAGTGGTATGCCCGTTCGGTCCATCCTGGAGCGGCTGAGAAAATTGGTGCAAAGCTTGTGCACAGCTTCTTGATCTGCTGTCGCTGCAGACGTCCAAGGGTCGTGGAGAGGTTCACCTCTTCCACGCCACCATCCTTTTTTTCTTCGTAGTAGACACCTTTAGGCCACTCCATGTCATCTGTTTCCTGGGCTGTAAACTGGCAAACGTTTAATTCTCTGGAATAAAATTGCTTAAGAGAATTAACATGGTATACCTTAGGCTTTATGTTGGAGGTGGGGGAGGCTATGAGATAGTTAACAGCTCCTAGGCGCTCCTGGATCGTGAATGGTCCTTCCCACGATGCTTCCATTTTATGGGCCTGGAGCGCCTTTAAGACCATGACTTGGTCTCCTACTTTGAAGGACCGTTCTCTGGAATGTTTATCATACCAGGCCTTTTGCTCTTCCTGAGCATTCTTTAGGTTTTCTTTAGCAAGGGCTAAAGAGTGTCGGAGGATGCTTTGTAGGTTGCTTACAAAGTCTAGAATGTTAGTTCCTGGAGAAGGCGTAAACCCCTCCCATTGCTGCTTCACCAACTGTAATGGCCCCTTAACCTCGCGGCCATACACAAGTTCAAATGGTGAAAACCCTAAACTGGGATGTGGTACAGCCCTGTAGGCAAAAAGCAACTGCTGCAACACTAGGTCCCAATCATTGGAGTGTTCATTTACAAATTTACGTATCATGGCCCCCAAAGTTCCATTAAACCTCTTCACCAGGCCATTGGTTTCATGGTGGTAAGGGGTGGCAACCAAGTGATTTACCCCATGAGCTTCCCACAGGTTTTCCATGGTCCCTGCCAGGAAATTAGTTCCCGAATCTGTAAGGATGTCGGAGGGCCAACCTACCCTGGCAAAAATGTCTGTTAATGCCTGGCACACACTTTTAGCCCTGGTGTTGCTTAAGTGTACTGCTTCCGGCCATCGGGTAGCAAAATCCATGAAAGTCAGTACGTACTGCTTTCCTCTGGGTGTCTTCTTTGGGAAAGGACCCAGAATATTCACAGCTACGCGCTGAAATGGGACCTCAATTATGGGTAGTGGCTGGAGAGGGGCTTTAACCTGGTCTTGGGGCTTTCCCACTCGTTGGCACACCTCACAAGACCGGACATAATTAGCAACGTCCTTGCCCATTCCCTCCCAGTGGAAGGACTTCCCCAACCGGTCTTTGGTTCTGTTCACCCCAGAATGGCCACTGGGATGATCATGGGCTAAGCTCAAGAGCTTTACCCGATACTTAGTGGGAACTACCAACTGTCTTTGAGGATGCCAGTCTTCCTGGTGCCCACCAGAAAGAGTCTCTTTGTATAAAAGTCCTTGTTCTACAACAAACCGGGATCGGTTAGAAGAGCTGAGAGGCGGTGGGGTGCTCCGCGCCGCCGCCCAAGCTTTCTGAAGGCTGTCATCTGCTTCCTGCTTGGCCTGGAACTGTTCCCTTGATGCTGGAGACATCAGTTCCTCCTTTGACTGTGGACTGGGGCTTGGTCCCTCTGGAAGCGATGCAGGTGCTGGGGCTGTTTCCACTGACTGTGAACCGCTGTCCGCTGGTGCACTATGTGGTATCTCAGGCTCTGGCTGAGCCTCTTGGGTAGGGTTATCTGCTGCTTCTGCCAGTTCAGGTTCGCTGGTGCCCTCTGGCGTTGGAGTTGTAGACGGGTTTGCAAGCGCTGGACTCAGTGCTGGCAATGGTTCTGGTGCTGGTTGCGTTGCCAGTTCCGGTTCTGGGACTGGCTTTGGCTGGGTCTCTGGGATTGGATCCACTACGGCTGTTGCAGTCGTTGGCAGGGGATCCGGTTCCACCACCATTGTTTGGGTCTCTGGTAACACAGACGGGGCCCTGGTGGACGGCTCAGGAACAGGGATGGGGGTGAAAGCTTGCTTAGCCTTTGCTACTTCCAGTTTATGCTTCCTTTCTTTTTCTCTCTCCTCCATCTCTTTTTCTTTCAGCTCCATAGCTCTCTTTTGGGCCTCCTCTTTGGCTTTTTCTTCTTTTGTAGTCATTTTCCTGTTTTCTTGTGCTGGGTCACCCCCTCTGCAGTTGACTGAAACTGGGAAGCTCTCAGCTCTGGCTGCTGCTGAGTTAACAGAGACTTTCTAACTAGCTACTCCCGAGGATGTAAAAAGAAAAAAAACAATTCAGCTTGTAAATTTTTTTTACCAGTCAAGTTTGCTCATTTGAACACTTCTCTTAACAAAGGACCTTGTTAAAAAAACTTAACACCTCTGCCTTCAGGCAAGGAGAGATAAGATATGCATCTATCTACCTCCAGCTCGGCTTTCCAAGCAGCTAGAAGGAAAAAAAATCTCACTGGCTTTTGGGTTTAAAATGATCCCACCGCTGCCACCATGTCAAGGCTGTATCCCCACTTTGAACTTTAGGGTACAAATGTAGGGGCCTGCATGAAAACTTCTAAGCTTAACTACCAGCTTAGCTCTGGTACGCTGCCACCATCTCAAGGCTAATTTCCTTCCCTGGATAGCCTTGAGAGACCTTCACCAATTCCCTGGTGAATACAGATCCAAACCCCTTGGATCTTAAAACAAGGAGAAATTAACCATCCCCCCTCCTTCCTCCCACCAACTCCTGGTGAACACAGATCCAAACCCCTTGGATCTAAAACAAGGAGAAATTAACCATTCTCCTCCTTCCTCCCACTAACTCCTGGTGAATCAAGATCCAAACCCCTTGGATCTTAAACAAGGAAAAATCAATCAGGTTCTTAAAAAGAAGGCTTTTAATTAAAGTAAAAGGTAAAAATCATCTCTGTAAAATCAGTATGGAAATTAACCTTACAGGGTAATCAAACTTAAAGAGCTCAGAGAACTCCTCTCTAGTCTTAGGTTCAAAGTACAGCAAACAAAGATAAACACTCTAGTAAAAGGTACATTTACAAGTTGAGAAAACAAAGGAAAATTAACATGCCTTGCCTGGCTATTTACTTACAAGTTTGAAATAGGAGAGACTTGTTTAAAAAAATGTGGAGAACCTGGATTGATGTCTGGTCCCTCTCAGTCCCGAGAACGAACACCTCACAAACAAAGAACACAAACAAAAGCCTTCCCCCCCCCCCAAGATTTGAAAGTATCTTGTCCCCTTATTGGTCCTTTAGGTCAGATGCCAGCCAGGTTACCTAAGCTTCTTAACCCTTTACAGGGGAAAGGATTTTGGAGTCTCTGGCCAGGAGGGATTTTATAGTACTGTACACAGGACAACTGTTACCCTTCCCTTTATAGTTATGACAGTAGGTTGAGGATGGAAATGATTCCAGCAAATCACCAGCTATGATATTTAATCCCTTCAAGCCTGTGGAAAGTCATAGATCCATTATCTTCTTTTCACCATTCCAGGGCGATAGACTTCAATGGAGGTATTCCAACCTTGTGTAGCTCCCAACCGGGAGAGAAATGTTCCGGAGAGAGATCCAATCATCAGGTCACATGCCTTCAGGTGCCTATGGTATATTATTATTCAATATTTATATTGCAGTAGTGCTCAGGGAGCCCATTCAGAATCAGAATCTCAGTGAGTTAAGTGCCATAGAAACACATGCAAAGACATGGCTACAGAAATATCACCTGGCAATTTTCAGGAAATATTCTGATTCCCACATCTCTAATTTCAGAGGGGACACACAGGAACATGTTCCTATGGGATTCAGGGCAGCTGAAGATCTAGATCATTAACATACAAAGTGGGATACCAACAATTATAAAACTATATCATTATAATCTTATCCAAGAATTTTTAAAGGCGAATAGAGAGAAGAGAGAGAGAGGGGGTACTTTGCATGAGGTATGGAAACAAACTATTTACTGGTCTGAAACTGTGTGCATATGGATTACTGAGAATTTTATGTTTGATCCTATTCTCACTTATATGGGTGTAAATCAGAAATAATTTCATTGATTTCAGTGTGAATTGGATTTAGCACTATAAATATATTGCCTGTTCAAATCTGAATTAACAGTGACTAAGCATTTATTTTGTGAAGGAAGCTAATGCTGATTGACCTGATGATAACTCCATAATGTTGGTTTGAACTTGTTCATAGTCTTTATCCTTATTAGAGTCACGTCATATAACAAGAGATATGGAGGTCACAGATGTAGTAGTGATTGTGCATCGGCACGCAGTTTTGAAGCAAGAGAAGGGAATAATTACTTTTTTCCAGCTTAAATTTTATTAAAATTGATTTTGATTTGGGAAGCATCCCTAGCCTTGCAAAGAATTCTATGACATCTTTCATGACCACAGATGGTTAGACTTTGTTTTTTTATCTCATCTGAAAGTCTGCATTGCCCTTAGCATAATGTATTGCAATGTGTTCATTTATTTATTTGTAGTTTTACAACTATAATAAAAGTGTTCCTATCCAATGCTCTGCACTCCCTTGAGAAACACTTAAAAATACACTAAATAAGACCCATGAGTTCCAAAGACCAAATCAAATAACCCAATGACAATATCAATACAGAAGAAATTAATTGACAGCACTCATAATCCCCAGTTATCAGTACAGCATTAGTTCAAGTGGAAGAATGCCATTATATCTAAAGATTCACAAAAAACCCTTTCAGCACCTTGGTTTTCCTTGAGATATGCCATTCATGCAATGACTAGGCCCAACCCTTCCTTTCTTATCTTTTTAAAGATTGATTCTGTAATCAGCAGAATAGCCTTGTTTGCAGCTGTGACACAAAGTTAGTTTTTGTCCAATTAATCTTCATCAGTACTGCCATCCTTCACATAATTCTCAGGACAAAAACTTAAAAGGAAAATAGCTTAATTAGGAACAGTTAATGCATTTAACTTTTAGAAAGATAGAATGCTCAACACATCAGGTTTAAACAGTATTCGACAATTAGAATCATTCCTATGTCAAACATTGAACAACAATGAATTAAAAATGCTTTGTATATATCATATGTAGAGCCAAGCAATGTTCACTTGTGCTCATAAATTATAAGGTCATTCCTGGAAACTTAACTAGTTAGCAAGTTAACTTCCTTTCTTATATGAGATGCCTGACTCTCTAAAAGTACAAACAGCATAACATGCTTAAATTGTTTCAGTAGCATTTTATTTTATATTACAGCTTGATTCTAATTCTATTAAAGTCAATAGTAAATCTCTCATTGACTTCAATGGTGCAGGATCAAGTACTTTTTGAACTATATGTATGGTTCACTTCACCCTTAAACAACTAAATACAGCCATCTCACAGATGAAAATTCAAACACTTTAGGACAAAAAAATACATACTAGAATGAAGAGAATCATCAGAGGAATAAAGAAAAACAATGTAATTACCTGAAATGGGATTAGTCCAGAACATCATCTACTCTTATTCAGAGTGATCTTTAATAATCACAAGTGGTCAGGGCAATTGTTTTTGCAATTTATCTGAAAGATGGAACTTCAGTAACACGATGCTCATTTATACAATGCTGAGTTATTCATTCAAAGGAGAAGAGCATTATGGTACCAAGACTGTTATTTGCTTCTAGGGATGGGTTCAAACCAAAAAAATACAAATCAGAATCCTGATGTTATCTTGTGACTTAACCCTATAATGGCCTAGACAAAATCATCCAGCATCCTGACATCACAGAACTTTAAGTTCTTAAAAAATAGTATCCAGATTTTGTGGCTGATGCCTTTCTGTATTTTCTGTATAACCTGTGCCTGGAAGAGTAATCCTTCTGACAGTCTATGGCAATATTATTATAGATTTTAAACTTTGTTTGGCAATATCCCTTTTATTCATTTGTTTTTGTGTGTTTGATTTCCTTTCAGTTGCTCCTTAGCTTTCTGCCATTCTGATAGGTGTATGGCCTAATCCCAAGGCAAAAAGGTAATGTCTTCTCCTCTCAAAGGTACTGTCTTTGCCATTTAGCACAATGGCAAAGGGATATATATTACATCAGGTATTAATGATAATTAGGTTTTATTGAATAATGAGAATTTTCAAAGCAGGTAGGCTACAGATTTTCCAGAGAGATGGGGCATTGACTGAATGCATTTTGAAGAAACAAAACAAAAAACAAAAACAAAAAACTAGACTCTCATGAATTTACCTGTGACTGTCACAAGTGATCTGTATTGTCTAAGGAATACTGTAGCTGTTTTAGATAGGTAAAGGACTCCTCCTGTCTGTTAGTTTACTTGGAACAATTTCTGAAGTAATATTTTTTTCACCTGTAACAGGCACTGGTGAATCCCAGAGTGAAGATGTGTCACCTCCTTCATCTCCCAAAGCAAAGTCCCTGGAGATGGTAGGAAACTGCCTGGGTTTTCCAAGTGACACAATTACATAATGAAAAAACAGGAAGCTTTATTCTCTTATTGCAAATATCAGTTATAGCTGAGTTGTAATGTAAAAATATACCTGCAGGAGGTTCCAGTTTGATATTGACTCATTGATAGCTACCCTGCCAGTGACAAAAATAGCTTTTCACATGGGAAACACAATGGAAAACACCCACTTACATATGCTAAACAAGATATTATGCTTTTTCAGCTATTTCTTCTGTCAGGGAACACTCATTCTCTGGGACTGCTGGTTCCACTCCCATCTCTTTTTATTATACAAATCACACTGCAAATAAAGATCAAACATAATTAGTTTGTTGGATTATAATCTACTTTCATAGTCCTTGGCAGAGCTTAATTATATATATTTTGTAGAACAGAAGTCTGAAAATGTAGAATTGAAACAAATTGTTTCTCGGAATAGTAGGAAACTCAGGTTTATATTAAGCCTCTCAAAGCTTTCTTCCCCATTGTCACTGTGGATGAATAAATTAAGCTCATGCTGAAACAAAATAAACTCAACATTAATTAATAAATTCAATATAAAAAGTCACAGTGCTGCGGAATTGAATCTTTTCCCTAGGCAGGTGATAATAGAGCTGCCAAAATATAAGTGATGTGAGCCAGTTCCTTGGATCACTACTAGAAATGTGCAAACCTCCAAACAGTAGGGAGAGTCAGGATTAAAGAAGGCATTCACAGGCCATTTCCCCCCCTGTGATCTTGGAGATGGTAATGATAGGGTTTCCTTTTCCTCTTAAGAGTCAGTAATGAGAGGTCCCTGTCTTCTCCTCTCCAAATGGAGGGAAGAGGAATCTGGGAAAAGGTCAAAATGTCACAGATAAAAAGCATGTAAGTGACACTCCTTCTTCCCTTATTTATTACTGCTGTGTTACTAATGGTAAGATGGCTGAGAGTCAGCCAGGCAACAGCTGTACCTGTTGCTCTCACTTCAAATTTGCCTGCTTGGGGAGTTCTCTCTTTGTCAGCAATTGAGGAGGTAGAGGTAGGCAGAGTCCAGGGGGAGATGAGCTTCTTCGGGACATGGAAAAAATAAGAGAAGGGCTCTCCCTCCAGTTTTAGCAGATAGAGGACAGCGTAATACTCACAGTAGTCCCATGTACTTTAATTCGTGAGAATAATGATGGTTCTGGGATTTTTCACAATACTGTGGTGCAATTTGTTATCTCTGTGCACAAATGACTAGTTATGCATCTTCCATTCAAATACCCAAATTGTGCCTGGAGTCACATTAACTATGTTTGTAAAACAGGCAGGCAATTGTGTTTTATTTTTATTTTCAATTTTTTTTAAGTTAGTGGTTTAATTTTTGCAAAGGGTAAAGCACTATGAAAGTTGAGTATTGTTATTGAAGGCACAATTACAAGTACAAGTATATAAAAGGTTTTTACAAGGAGGAGGGAGAATATTTGTTTTTCTTAACCACTGAGGATAGTACAAGAAGCAATTGGCTTAAATTGCAGCAAAGGAGGTTTAGTTTGGATAGTAGGAAAAACTTCCTAACTGTCAGGGTGGTTAAGTAAATTGCCTAGGGAGACGGTGGAATCTCCATCATTGAAGATTTTTAAGAACGGGTTAGACAAATGCCTGTCAGGGATGGTCTAGATAATACTTAGTCCTGCAATGAGTGCAGGGGACTGGACTACGTAACTTCTCAAAGTCCCTTCCAGTCCTATGATTCTATAATTCTATGGTTACCTAATTTGCACAAGCAAATAGTTATTTTCCCTCACACATGCTGTTTTATATGCAGTTTTAGAAGCTATTTAGAAAAGTCTGACAAAGTTTGTAATTCAGCTCCAGATACATCTCAAATGTACCTTATCTCCTGATTGGAATTAACTGGATTATAAATACCACATGAATGGTTGGTTTATATTTTGTTTATTTTGCACTGTATTATTTAGTAGAACTAGTTGGGAATTTTTCCACAAAATTATCTTGTTAGAAAATGATGATTTATTAAAACCAAATCTATTATCCGGAAACATTACACATGGTTTTAATCAGGCCACAACTTTATTATTAGATGTCTGGATCTACCCGGCAGATAAAAATGCAGGTAACCCCATGTTCATTCTTTAATTTCTGATGGAAGCCCCCTCCCCCTTTTTTTTCCCCATCAAGGTCCCCAGCCAACACTGAGACCTTACCATTCTCTCCCACTCATAGGAGGGTTAAGGTGGGCTATAAGAAAGGGGGATTGGCTCCCTGACGTGCCAATCATAGGAGTCCCCCCATTCCATTCCTTTAACCGACACGTCCTTTTTAAGTCCTTTTCCAAGCCATTTATCCAGTCACTGTATACTTTCTGTATGGAATACTTGCACTGGACATCCTCCCTAGGGTATGAGTCAGTGTTGCCCCTTGTCCCTTTTCGCAGCAGTTTGACATCTCTTTCTCCTCTCCCCAGAGATAAGGCACTGTTCCCTTCATTCCACCAGCCAGAAAAGTCCCCCACTTAAAAGTGTGGTGCGGTCATTAGCAGAAATGTAGCGATTTAAATGAAACTTTTGTTGGGATTCTCAAGTCCAGGTTGGAATTTCTGGTCCAAGTTAGAGAAGGATGCCAGAATAACCAATAGTCCAGTTGTTAGGACACTCACATGGGATGACTTGGAGCAGGGACTTGAACCATATACAATTAAGTACCTTAATTACTGAACTGTAGAATCAGTGTTTTTGTCTCCCTGTTTTTCTGACCCCATGAATATTAGTTAGTTATGCAAAGAGGACCAGATCAACAGAAGAGATTCAGAAAGTCCCCACCCAGAATATTCAATAGTCTATATCCCAGGTGAAAGCACTAAGCTACTATTTATTTTTGAGGTGGCTCGTTCTGGTTTTTCAGAAGGTTTTTTTAAAAGGTCTCCATTTCATCCCAATGCTGAACAAAACCAAATTATGAATTCTGTATTTTTTTTTAAATGTAATCCTTACATTCTGGGCACCTTAATACTTAGGTATTTGTAAACCTGGGCAAACCTGCAGCTGCAGAAGTGTGCAAAGTAGGAAAAAACAAAGGTTCATGCTCCCACACAATATACACACACAATAGTTGAACAGACTTTTTTAAACTCTCCAAACATTTTGATTCATGTTTTGGGTGAAGGATCAGATTGGTTCATGTTTTATATGGAACTATTTGCCCATTTGTATAGTCAGTGTTTATTTGATCATTTAATTAAGCATATAAAAAATTAAGAGAACAAATCAGGTTGGTCTAATTTCCCTAGTGGATATCTTGGATTTTTCATGAAGATTCTTCATGTAGTCAACTGTGTGGGGGTTTGTGTATTCATGTTTATGCTGTTGATTATATAATGCCTAATACTTATACCGTAGGAATCACACACATACACTTAATCCAGTCAATAACAGGGATATACATTTCATACCTACCAATTACAGACGGCTTGGTGCATCCTTGACATCTGTTTCAGAATATTTATAAAATGGAGAAGATGAAATGTAATTAACAGTAGACATCACATAACTGTTGCAATTGATATAAATTAGTCACTAGGTGGCTGTGTATCCCAGATGGAAGTGTGGTATTTAACAAGTAGAAAACCCACATTAATAGCATAGCTTTTTTATGAGTCCACTATTAGATCTTTCTTTGAAAGTATGAATTGGCTGCCTTGATTATATTAATGAGACTGAAAATAGCTTTTATATGTGCAATATTTTATACTTGCAGAAGAATTTTAAAGACCCAGGCAACTGAATACCAGTAGAATAACTTAATGCACTTGTAGGGCCCAATATTCAGGTCCTAATGAACTATACTCAGCATAGCCTTGAGAATGTAGGCAGGAGGGGCTGTTTGATTTGCATGATAGAAGTCACATTTAGTTTCCTTTCCCTGATCCCGGTGCTGGCCACGGACCAGTTCAGGCTCCAACACAAGTTAGAACAGGCTCGGGACTGCTCTAAATTGTGCCAGCTCTCTCCTCAGGCTCATTACAGCAGTTTGTGATGGTCACATTTGCTCACTGGGATATACCCTCTACTGAACTCTATGCTACATGTGGATTCCCCACTACTAGGGATGGGGACAGGCAAATCTTCTGACTGGGCCTGATTCAAAGCCGATTGACATCAATGGTCATCTTTACATTGTCTTCCTTGGTTTTAGATTAAGCCTCTGGCTGTCATTCATCTTTACAACTTCTATGCACTGCCAGAAAGCACTTCCCCCCTCCCCCTGGAATCTTTTAAAAAATATGAATTAAAAAAAAATCTGTGGAAAGCAATTGGTATTTTCAGTTGGCTGCAAAACCAAAGTTCAGTGATCTCTGTGGTTGAAAGGAACAAGTAGCTGGGTTTCACTTCTACAGCAGGAAGTTGGAGGACTTGATAACCCTCTCTAAACACTTATCTACACTTTCTACTTAAGACAAGTCAGTTAAGTCTGGAGTGTATCCTAAAGAATCATGTCACCAAACCTTCCCGATGTCCTTGAACCAGCCTTGCATACAACAGTGAAATCATTAGAGATAAGAATTGATTACATTTGTAAGGACATGCTGGCAAATAAATAAATAAAAAATCACAAGCCTGTCCCAAAGTGTCAAGTTTGGTTTTATTTGTCACAATTTTCAGCTGTTACTGAAGCTGGTAACGAACCAGCAAAATCATCTTATGTACTTTAATGAGGGCTGTGCTATTCACTCTGGTTTTATATAGCATGAATACATACCTTACCACCACAGTTAAGTGTCTAGCTTTAGTTCTTTAATTAAAAAAAAAAAAAAGGCCTTTTGCGTCTTTCTTGAGTTTGATGCTGATGAAGTTCAGTGTGTGTAGGGGTCCATGTGGTTGTACTGATTTGAACTTTTAAAATGTCAAATACTTTGAATTCCACATCCTGGGGGAAGGAGGAAGGTTATTTCACAACCTTGTCTAAACCATTAAAATGATGACCCTATTTGAGAGAAGACTCATATCTGTGTATGTGGAGGTATGTAAACAAACACTTTTAAACTTGATTCCTCACTTCATTAGTTCTAGTTTCATACCTCCAGAAAGATTTCCTTCCACAATGTTAAAGCACTTCCAAAAAACAAAAACAAAACAAAACAAGGAAACAAAAACAAAGAACAAAATGAAATCATGACCAAGGGCCCCCATTTGCATGAAATGAAGTAGATTAATTCTTCTTCCTATTCTGTTGCAACAATAAAAAAAAAATAACTAAGAGCAAAGTGGAACACAATTGTACTTCAATTTCATTACTATTTACTGTATTAGAGCAAGCACAGCAATCTGTGGAAAATATAAACATGAAAAATTTCAGCAGGATCAATTAAATGTTAAAAGTTTTCAACTACACCCATCTTTTCAAAAGAGCTGTGAAATATCTTTCCAGAAAAGAAAACACTTTGCAAGGTTTTGTGCAGTAATGGTGTGTAGTACTGTATGTATAAAGCTTGGGAGTTTTACCAACTAACTTACAGTTAAATTAGCTGAATGTGAATTGCATAATTTAGATGGATTTTTCTTCAACTTAAACACAATGAGTAAGATAATTAATGGGAAAATGATATTGCTCATTTTAGGAGAACAATTTGAAAGTTGCTGGTCTGGTGTCCTTTCTTGAAATAGCAAAGTAAGTTGTGGGAATTGTCTTTACATTACATTTAGAAAGTTTTTAAAATTTAGATGAATAATGAATATTTTCAACATCACACTGATAATTTAATTTAGATTTTTTTTTTTAAATAAATAGATTTAGGAAAAGAAAGGTGTAATTTTTTTCTATCATTTCTTTGCTTTTCTCCTCTAATCCAGCTTTCTCTTTTGTCTCTTTTGTCATTCCCAAGAGTAAAGAATCCTCTGATTTATTCCAATGTGAGAGCACCCCTGATTGGTCAATAGAATGGGGGCTAATTAAGGACCACAAGCTTCAAAGTATAAACCCTTTCTACTACTTTGAGCTGCCAAGATTTTTTAAAAGCAACTAATGATTTTGGATGCCTACATTTTTCATTGCCCAACTTGACACACCATAAATGGACTTGATTTCCAGAAAGACCTTGAGTTCCCATCCTCTGGTAATCAGGTCTCTTTGTGATGTATTAAGATGAGTCATCCAAAACTGAGTACTTTTTTAAAACCTATTTTTGCCCTATATCTATTAGCTATGAATAGAAGAAGGCAGAAGTCCTCTGTTGACCAGCAACAAAGACAGATACCAGTTGGCCAGAAAAACTCATTTGGAGCTTCTGAAATCCACAATTCTTATCCCCATATGGGTCATCATCATTTCCCGGTTTGGCCTTGCACCTCTTAATGTAAAAGCATGAGATTTTGTTACTTGTTGCTATAGCTAGAATGTTGATGCAAGCCCATAAACCTCTACATGTTGCCCAACCACTAGAAGGGGACAAAGACACATTTGAGGAGCGTGTTAGCCCAGTAGCTCAGATCTGCTACTTCCACTCTCCTTCATGCATTTTCTTTTTACCCTGCCATCTTTCCTGCTGTCATCTTAGAAAACACTCCGTCATAAGCAGCAAAACTGTGTCATTTTTTTTTGTCAGCTGTCATTTTCCCTGAAATTTGATCACAGAATGCTTCATTACAAAGATCATGTGAAAGATTTGTAAAGAAAAAAAAATCCAAAACACAGATGAAATCAGGGTAGGTTAATCATACAATCATAGAAGATTATGGTTGGAAGAGAACTCAGGAGGTCCAACCCCCTGCTCAAAGCAGGACCAACACCAACTAAATCATCCCAGCCAGGGCTTTGTCAAACCGGGCCTTAAAAACCTCTAAGGATGGAGAGTCCACCACCTCCCTAGGTAACCCATTCCAGTGCTTCACCACGCTCCTAGTGAAATAGTGTTTCCTAATATCCAACCTAGACCTCCCCCACTGCAACTTGAGACCATTGCTCCTTGTTCTGTCATATGCCACCACTGAGAACAGCCGAGCTCCATCGGGTAGTTGAAGGCTGCTATCAAATCCCCCCTCACTCTTCTCTTCTGCAGACTAAACAAGCCCAGTTCCCTCAGCCTTTCCTCGTAAGGCATATGCCCCAGCCCCCTGGTCATTTTTGTTGCCCTCAGATGGCCTCTCTCCAATTTGTCCATGTTCTTTCTGTAGTGAGGGGCCCACAACTGGACATAATACTCCAGATGTGGCCTCACCAGTGCCGAATAGAGGGGAATAATCACTTCCTTCAATCTGCTGGCAATGCTCCTATTAATGCAGCCCAATATGCCATTAGCCTTATTGGCAACAAGGACACACTTCTGACTCATATCCAGGCTCTCATCCACTGTAATTCCCAGGTCCATTTCTGCAGAACTGCTGCCTAGCCAGTCAGTCCCTAGCCTGTAGCGGTGCATGGGATTCTTCTGTCTTAAGTGCAGGACTGTGCACTTGTCTTTGTTGAACCTCATCAGATTTCTTTTGGCCCAATCCTCCAATTTGTCTAGGTCATTCTGGACCCTATCCCTACCCTCCAGCATATTTACCTCTCCCCCCAGCTTAGTGTCATCTGCGAACTTGCTGAGGGTGCAATCTAGCCCATCATCCAGATCATTAATAAAGATGTTGAACAAAACCAGCCCCAGGACCAACCCCTGGGCACCCCGCTTGATACCGGCTGCCAACTAGATATCAAACCGTTGATCACTACCCATTGAGCCCGACCATCTAGCCAGCTTTCTATCCACCTTATAGTCCATTCATCCAATCCATACTTTTTTAACTTGTTATATTTCAACAATCAAAAATCAACTCAGGTAGCCAGAAGACTGTTAAGGGAGGGGAAGGGAGAGAGTAGAGAAAATATTGGAGGATTACAGGGAGATGGAATTACAGGGAGAGAGATTAATGGGAGATTCAACAAGTTCAGATCATGTGGATTAACATCGACACTTTTAGATGTATATCCAAATCAAACCTCTTGAATTCACCAGTAAATAAAAAGTGTCATTGTCATATACCCTTCGGGCAAATGAAATGAGTTTGCCTTGCCATGATGCCCATGGCATTGCAATAGAGATTTCAGTCTCCTACGCTTCAGTTACCGTGGCAAAGTAACTCATTAAACTGCCATAGTGGTAATATTTTTTACTGTAAACAATGTACAACTGTTCAGATAATGTTATACAGAAATTGAATTGTTTCAGCCAGAGTGCTAGGAGGTATATATCCACATGTATGAATTCAGTTTTCAGTTATGCAAATCTTTGCACTCTAAGTGGGACTGGATTAATGGATGTACTGTTATTTCTTGATAACTGAAAAGTATGCAGATCCTAGTACTGTGATTAACTAATCAACTTTATTAGCAAATCATATAGAAGAGGTATGCCTTTCTCAGTAACCATACAGTAATTATACAAATCTTTCTGCTCTGATTAACTACTGTCCTCAGAAAGCAAATACGGCTACTTCAACATCTGACTTCCCCACCTTCCTCCAAGTATTAAATGCAAATTTAGTTAGAGTGGAAATACCCTTCTTCATCTTTGGAAATGAAATAATTTGTCAGTTTCTTGTTTTCTCAAAATCCAAAGCTTGTAATTGACTTGCCACATGTAAAACAACAAAATTAAATATACAGATTTTTAAAAATCCATGCAAAGAAACTGTTATTTTAAAAAGTAATTTGTTTTACTTTGTTTACTCAAAAAGGACCAAATGGCTTTTAAACAGATGTGCCCCAGAGATAAGTCACTCATAATATAGCACATGAAAGCACATGTTTCTACTGATTTGTAAACCTCTCAGAATAAAATAGGACAGGCTTTGCAGAAAACAATGAGACAACTTACTTTCACAAAGAAGCTGCCAATTCATAAACATAATGTTCTTCTGTCCTAACACTGCATGAAAATGGAAAACCTGCATTATATGTCTACTACCTGACCACATCTATATTAGGGTTTTTTATATTTATTATTATTTTTGGCTTTATTTTTAATAATGATATATTCAAATCACTATAAAGTGTTTACATGAGAAACATTAAAGCTCATCTGAAAATATTCACAGAAGATGTAACTATCATTAATAAATTTTCATAATTTATCTTGATGGAAAAAACAAATAAACAAAACCCCACTATATCCCACCTCCTTTATTGCATTCTGCTTTCCTGCTGGGTTAAATATTCCAGAAGGGTGCAATCAACAACAACAAAAAGTTTTACATCCCATGTACTGAAATTTTACCTTTTAAGTATTGCTAAGTACTCTGACATGTTTGAAAAATTGAAACCTAGATCCAAAAGATTATTTATTACAGAGAAACAAAATTGTATGTATTCTAGAATGGCATATGAAGACTGTAAAGATGATAAATCTTGAGTCAGGTACATAAATTACTCAGATCTGTGGTCCTGAACTTCATCACATGCCAGAATATATCAATAGAGGCCAATCTGTACTATAACTAGACATTGTAGCAATGTAGTACTCAGCAGATCATGTCCCCCAAGATGAAATCCAATGAAGTAAATATCAGTGAGGAAAAAAACTAATCTGCAATACATACCAAAAGATGCCAACACAAAATCCTTTTGGAAACTACAATTTAAAAAAAAAAAAGCTGGACTTAAGCCAATTCCATGTCGCAAAGAGGTTGATAAAAGCTCTGTGTGTGTGTGTGTGTGTGAGTGTGTAGATGACTCAGAAAAGAAGTATTTCTGGTCTGAAAAGCATTCAAGGTCACTGATGATATGACTAAAACAAATTCATTCAACAGTGACTTTAAAAAGTCCTGCTCTGACAGCTGGTAATTTCACACTGTAGGTAAAATTACAACTTTATTCTAAATAATTCCGCCAAACTGCTCTGAACACTTAGGAAAATTGGAAGAGATTTTCCTTGAAAGTCTTGTGTTTTCTAATAATGTATAGCATGTAATGCTTCCAACATGCTATTTCTTGTCATGATCATTGTGCAGTTCTCTACTAAAGTGACTGTAGTTCTGCTAAATTATTTGTCTGAAGAGTTTAACAATTCACCTAGGCAAGTAGGCATAGTATTGCGTGCACTTTCACTTACAGGGTATCTGTTTGAATCCATTCTATTTCATCAATCACAACCAAAAGTTAACATCAAATGGTTATTTGGTAGCCTTCAGGAAATGAGTTGGTGATCTTTAGTTCCTACTGAACAAACTTGCTTAATGTAAGCAAAGGTATAGCAAAACAAGTGGTCTTGTTCAGCAAGAAGGTGAAGACAAAATATATGGTTATCAAAGTCCCCAAAATAACCATTAGAGTGGACAAAGAAACACTAGAAGAAGTAAATTATTTATCTCCCTCTAGGGAGTGATGCAGCGATGGTGAAACCTGCTAAATGCCAAGCAACAAATATAAAAAGCAGCAAACAACTTTCATAAACTTGAAATGATTTGGAAAATTAGCATGATTGAAACTGATACAGAAATATGAATTTTTAACACCAGCATCACGTCTGTCCTTCTTGATGGAGTAAAGTCATGGAACTCTAAAACAGAAATTGATAAGAAGACCATCTCATTCCAAAGTAAATGCCTGCAGATCTTCAGAGGCCATTGGAAAGTGTTTTTTTTTTTTTTTTTGCAACATCAGAAATTTTAAGTAGAACTAACCAATCTAAAACATCAGATATGATAAGAAAACAATGATTGTCATATTTAGGAAACACAGTAAGGGAACCATCAATGTAACTTCCACATAAAGTGATAATATGGATAATGATAATATGGATAATATCTCAAAAAAGGAAAAAGAGGGCAACCTAGAGAAACATTATGCAGAACAATGGAGAAAGAAGCCTAATCCAGCAATGAGACACTCAAAAGCCTGAGCAGATCAGCACAAGACTGAAATAAATGGCAGAAACTGGTGGATGGTCTATGCACCTGAGAGTGTCGGGAGCGGGGGAGAGAACAAACTTGCACATAATAGAAAGCTTCAATATCATAATAAGAAGTAATTTCAATCCCTGATGACAGAGTAGAGGATTTAGGGCTAGATTGCCTCTGGTCTTTACATGGATTCATGGGGGTAAAAGGTGCTTTCCCTGCCCTACTGAGTATTGCACAAGACTTGGGCATAATAATTACTCCCTCCATCCTCCTCCCATGGGGGATGCAAATCTCCTCAGGCAGGACAGAATGATGAGGAGGTATGTCAGTCCTTCCCTGCACTGATCCATAGAGCTAGCTGCCCAGGCAGACTGGCATGAGCATTGTATTTACTGAGACTATCCTTCTTTAAGTTCTCCCTGGGGCATGGCATCTCCACACTGCACAGGGGTGTGGCTACATGCCACAATCTAATCCTTAGTATTCACTGAAAACTGCTAGTCTGCTAGGCTGCCACTCATCAGCTGATCCCTCCAGACATAAAGATAGCTTGCACTGTCACTGCCCTGGGTGCACCTTGTCTCTGCGTATTAGCACATCACTTCTCATGAGCACAATATTGACTTGATAAAGATTAAATAAAATCAGATCAGTACTTGAGCACAGATAGCAGTAATAAATAAAATAAATTGTGTAAGGAGCACACACATGATAGGACCGAATCATGTGGTATGGCGAGCCACTTTCAAGGTGATAAGCACCCTTTATCCAGATGATCAGATCACTGCAGCAAAATTGGATGAAAATCTGAGGTTATTTAGAAGCTCAGATTCAGAGCCGAATACTGGAAACGTTGGCATACTAATACATCTGTAAATGGTAGCTTGCATTTTTGGTTCCCCAGTATATAAATGTTGCCTCAAATCCCCTTGCTTTTCAATAATGCTATATAAAAATGCCATATTCAGAATCAAGGGGATAAAAAGTATTTAATGCCAGGATAATAAATGTACTGTACAACTATAAAACAGTTGGTGTTTGCAATTTTTCATACAAAACCCATTAACATTCAAATACCATTTGGCAAAATACCAGTTGGAATACTTACAGCTTCAGCCAGATATATGTCCTGTATGCATATATTCATTGTTAAACCAATTCATAACCTTTGTTCAGCCGTTAAATGCTGTGAGCAGCAATTATGGCCTTATGCAGTGGTCCTTCAAAGTGAAGGCTGACACACATTGGTGTGAGAAAAGCCTATTATTAACTCTTCAGCCTCTACCTTTAGACTGTGGGCAAACAAAACAATTTAGTCTCAAGTGCTCTCAATTATTTTCATAAGAAATAGACTTACTGCCTTTAAAAAAGCTGAATTAAGAAAGTTTAAGTGCTGCTAAATTATATTGTGTCAAGTTTGCAATAAATGCTAATACAGAGCTTGTTTGACAATAGATCAGTATATGGCCCAGATCTTCAGCTGGTGTAAATCAGCATGTCTTTTCTGAAATCAATGGGCTATGGTGATTGACATCAGCTGAGGAGCTGGCCCAGCTGTTTGATGCACATATAACTGTTTGAGCTGGGGGAGGAAAAATCTTTTTTTTTTTTTTTTTTTTTTTTTTAAAGAATTCAGTGTGGTGCAGTCAGTATAGTAGATGAATAACCTCCCAATTTCCTTAGTGAGAGCTCTGAATCCTAGCTTGTGAAATTAAACTACCATATATAATTCTAAGGCTACATTTAATCATACTTTTAACAAACGTGATGTAGTATTACCATAGCATTATTGAGAAATACACATTTTGCTAAAGGAACTTTAAAGAGTATTTTGTCTCTTTTGTATTTGCTTCTTCCTTTCTTTTTCTCTCCCTCCCCCCCCCCAAACACTTTTATTTTTCTTTTATACAAGCCATGAATGAAGTTTACATTAATATGTTTGTATAAGCAGCATGGCATAAGAAGCTATTAATATTCAAGGGTTATTACCACAAATCCCTTTATAAAGCAGCATTACTTTAGCTTTTGAGTGACAGTGCAACATAGTTTTTCAATGAGACTGTCCTTGAGAGGCAATGAACTCCATTTTGCTAAGAGGTTAATTAAGGTCATGTTTATAATGAGGTAGGATTGAATGTAGAAATAGAGTAAAATAGCTGTATATTCGATTGAGATTTGAATGTATCTTCAATGCATTAATAATTGTGTGGGTTGGGAGAAGGGTTGAGTAATTTCTTCTATGTGAATAAAAGCTATAAGACCCTGGATGTAATTTTTCCAACTTCTTAAGGCTAGTTACTCCCACTGGTGTGTAACTATTCACCTGACTAACTTCCATGGGACTTCAGTGGGAAGACTCATGAGAGTACCTGCTCATCAACTAGAATAAGAAGGTCACAAACTGGCTCTTAATTTTCAGTGTAGGTTTTTAGCCACATGGTTCTGTTAAAATCAACAGAAACCATAAGGATAAAACCCCATGTAACTTCTGGAAATGTATATTTAATTGTTTGCATAATCTTTACTAGTCTGCAGCAATAAGAAATATAGACTACTGGCCTCACAGGAATAAGGTGTCATAGAAACCTACAGATGTTCAGGAGAAACACAAGAGCATTAAAGTTGTGTAGCTGAACTTTACAAAGCAGCTTGAGATCGCTCCTTTACCAGATAGTAATTCTGAGAAGTTCATACTGTGGCAGCAGCTCTAAAGCAAGATTTTGCATTTCTCTTTTGAGGCATATTCATCACTAACTAAACTGTACAGGGAAGTGGTAAATTAATTTACATAGGTTAAAGAGGGCTTAAATTCTTCCCAGCCATATCCTTGAGATAATTGTTCATATTTCACAGACAATGAGCTTTCCATATTCTTATCTATTATTATTAGCATTGGTTGATTTGTAAAAAATGAAAAAAAGGACCCCAAATATACTGTGGCAAAGCACTTCTTTTGCCTCATTGGCCTCAGTGTTTCTCTCTCTGGTGGTGGGATGCTTGGAGTAAGTCAGTTCTACTCTCAAGGTTTTTAATTGTTCATTTTGTTTTATTTTTCAGTATTTACAACGTGGGGCTCATGGTTGGCCCAAGTAGTTCTCTTAAGCAAAAAATACAAACAAACAAACTCACAACACAAAAGAAACATTTCCCTTGGGACATTGCCTTATTATGCTGACTTCTAGTTGCCAGTCCTTCCCCATACAGAAGTTAACATGGTTGTTTCCCCTGTAAGGAGGAGGAGCCTTCCACCTAGGGAATCATTTTCTCCTTGCTGCCATTAACCCTGCTGCAACTTATTTCTCCAGTTTCTCTCTCACCAGAAAAGCGGTTTCTAAAGCCCTTAATTGTATTCAGGTGTCTCTAAATCATGCAGGTAACCTCTTTTCAGTTCCTAGGGAAGGAGGCCTTCACCATTCTAGCGCAGATATACATGCCTTTCACCACTGTCTTACAGCTGTAAGGTCTGAATTTGCCACTATATATATATAGTTGTGATTTTGTTGTTTTCTTTTGTTTTTTTTATTTTGGGTTCACAATGATTCAAGAGGATCATTTTATTTGTTACTTATGAGTATTTAGACAATTGCCAGGTATCCGTCAGCAAGTTCACAAATCCCAAAAGGTTCACAAATTTTGGGATAAATGACTATTTATCAGAAAATTCATACTACAAATGAGAGCAGTTGGAATGATTAACTGGATAACTATTTACTATTACTATTACAAATGACAATTAAGGCAGATATGGCAATAACCACTATGGCTAAGGCTACATTATTGTTCCTATTCCAACTCCCTTTTTCATCACTTAAAACTTTTGGAAATTTTTCCTTTGGTGGGTGAAGTTTGCCATGGTTAGTCTCTGCCCAAATATTAATTTGTTCCAGTATTTGAAAAAAAAAATACACCTTTTTAAGGGTGAAAAAATTATTTTCCCTTTTAATTTAAAAAAAAGTATCTTGACTTTTTTAACACTTCACCCCATATTACAATACTGTAATGTTAATGGAAGGGAGACCTAACCGTAATATTTCCACAGTAAATGGAAGGGAGATCTAACCGTAATATTCCATTTGTTCATTATTGTGACTAAATGTATTTTTATTTTCATTATATCACATTATAATAATATATTTACAGATTAAAAAATAACATTAAATTGGAGTTAAGGTTGAGAACATTTTGCTAATTTAAGAGTAAAAATATTATAGAGATGTGATTTCCCCAAAACAAGCATTTCAAACCCAGGAAATTCAGTTAAGGTTAAACTTACAAGCAGCGGGGTATGGAAACGAAGAGTTAGGGCATCCACACAATTTTAACTTGTGACAGGAAATAACAAGAAAATTATGACTTGGGTATAGTAATGGTTGTGGTCCCAGATTAGAAGAAACTGATTTTTAAACACACATTTGATTTTTTTTTCCATCTTTCCCATCATCGTGTGACTACAGGGTGGAACATGTTATGCTGTGAGGAGATACCATCTTTCCTGAGGTGTCTTGACTTCACCCCCTTTGGAAAAATGGGAGATGGTAGCCAGTTTAAAAATGGGTATATTGCTAAGGGAAGCTCATAAGTTTTCATAACAATAAGAATGATAGAAAAGGGTAGCCACTTTGAAGTAAAGCACAATGGTTTTTAGAATTCTCTGTCGTATAATTATTAGTCATGAGACACTGCTGATGGAGAAAATTTCAGTTATGAAGACTATCAGCAAAAATAACCATTAAACATAGAGATAATATTGAAATATAGACAGGCATTTCAGTGAGATTTAACTGTATGGGAAGTCTGAAGTGTCTGCTTTGTTTGATTACTATGAACATTCCACACATAAAAGTTGTCTGATACACCATTCTAAATTTCTTGAAGAACCAATTTCAAATTGAAAAGTCATTTCAAATTGAAAAATCAAAACATTTCATTTAGAAAATGGTTTGACTTTGTATTTTTTCTTTCAATTTGAACAATTCACTGAAATCAACACAACTTTGCTAAAGTTTTCAGTGTGGCCAAATCTGCATATTTGGCTGAAAAAAGTTTCATTTTTCCCAGCTGTAATTACCTCCCCATTCCAAATTCAGCTTTCTGTAGATGCCCAAATCTGTCCTCTTCCTAAGAGTGGCATGTGAATGCCCATCTAATTGTCATATACTGTAGCTGATTGGATCATTGGGATTACACTGGGGATGCACTAAGCATAGCTGTTTAGGACAACAAAGGTCTATTTACTGTGTTTGTCCAGTGCCTATCACAATGGGGCCAATATGGCCGTTCTTATGATTACTGTTTGGGGCCTCTGCAATATAAATAGCAATAGAGGATGGAACATTTTACATATGTGGCCCACCTGAATCAAAGTCCCTTGACTAACAGAACCCTTAAGAACTGTTAATCAAGGGGAAGTGGTCAGTCATGAGAAGTATAAAAGACCTATCTTTCAATTACAGGAAATTTCCCCAGGCAACAACATGTGGAAAGAACAATTCCAACCCACAACCCTTCCCTTTAGATCATGAGTCAAATGGAACAGAATACCAAAATAGGTATAATTATTCTTATTATTTATTCTTATTTACAAAAAGCTGTGAACAAAAAGTTTAATTTTTTCCCCAAAGTTAAAATTTTCATTAAAATTATCAACATTTGCAATATTTTATTTGTCCTGAAAAAGTCTATGCCCTTTTTATTGAAAGTGATATCAAATGTTATAATAAATTTCAGTTAACAAAACCCCAGTTTTGATAAATGTAATTTTTCAATAACGATTTCCAATTATGTTTTCGATAATATTTTTGGGGAAAGTCATACAGTAGTGAAGAGAAGTAATTGCAGATAAAGTCTTGCTCAGCTCTGTAGCCTTGGGCTGAATCATGCTCGGTTCAGATGGAATCTTCAAAGAATTTAACTGCCAAACTCTAACCAGTCTGATTATATGTGAACTGAGAGTTTTCAAAGACATATAACTTGACCAAATTTAGGTGTTGTTTTTTTTTTCAGGGGGCCCTCAAAATGCATGTCCCTGATATAAAGACAACCCTCCCTGCCAAATTTCAAACCCCTGCTGTCACGGCTGATTCCCCACTCTGGCACTTCGAGTGCAGAGGACGGGGGCCCGCAAGGATTCTAAAAATTAATACTGGCTATTCCAGGCTTGTATTAAATTTCCAAGGTTACAGTTTCTCTCTGACCTTGGATGGGTAGATGCTGCCACCACTCAAGTGCAAAAACCCCCTTTGGAATCCAGGAAGGCACGCTTGGGAATTCCTTCCTGTGGGGTACCCTCAAGCCCTTCCACACCCCCTCCGGGGAAGAGCTTAGAAATAAAACAAAGGAAATCAGCTGTTGCCACCAGCTAATTAAACAACACACAAACCTCTTAGGACACAATAATCCAATCCTGTTCTTTAAAAAATGTAAATTTTATTTAAAACAAAAGAAAGACAATACATCTGAAACTTAGGCTTTTTAGTAGATTAAAAAAAAAAAACAATTACAAGTATTAAGCATCAAGATAGCTCTCTTGAGGTCCAGTTTAAAGGTTACAACCAAAACAAAAGCACCTGGGGTTAGCACAGAGGAGTCCACAAGCCATAAAGAAATCAAACCTAATCCCATCTTCCTAGACATTTCCTGGTCTACTTACATATCTGGGATTTCAAATGAGTAATTTCTAGGTATGATTTGATGATTTTTCAGACTTGGCATAAAACTTTTACAGTATAGTTCCAGCCCTGTCTCTGCTCTCTGGGAGAACAACACAGACAGACAAAAGGGGAGTCTTGTTTCAATTTTAAAAAGTTCTAGCCTTCCCATTGGCTTTTTTGGCTAGGTGCCCACTCACTTCCTTTTACCTATGCATCGCAGTGATACTTTTTAACCCTTTACAGGTAAAGCAACTAGAGAACAGCTACTGAGAGGGATTTTATAGCTAAGTGGCTGGCTGGGTCCATAAAAGGGAGCTACCCCCAACCCCTTTTCATTTATCACACGTGCTCTGAAATTAGTGGTGCTAGTGTGAAAAGGGTATAAGATTTTTTTTCTAACCTGGTTAAAACAAAATATATTTCCCTAATCTCATTCTTGGAACCATTTTTGCAGAAATTTTCTAAAAATATTCAGTCTGAAGCAGATGCCCAACATATAAAAATTCAGTTTGCACAGTTAAAATTTGACAAAGTTATAAGCAACAGAAAACAGGGCCTCATAATGTGAAATTTAAGGCACCTTAACCAAAGGTGGCACTGCCAGAATAGAATAGAATAGAATAGAATAGAATAGAATAGAATTTCCTTGTTGGTATCAGTGGGAGCTGACTTATTTTGTTACAGAGACAAGATGAGTGAGGTAATATCTCGTTTTGGACCAACTTCTGTTGATGAAAGAGATAAGCTTTCAAGGCACACAGAGCTCTTCTTGCTCACCCATCTTGTCTGTAATATCCTGGGAGTGAAAGGGCTACAACTACACAGCATACATCAATGGAAGATATGGAATGTATTTTGTTAATGGTTATTTTATTTTGTAATAGGCTTGTGAAGGACCTGAGCAACACCCAAACACAAAACCTACCCTAATTTTGTAGGCTTCTTAGTATGGGTCCAGATCAGAATTTTGTATTTTTAAAATAGCAAGAACTTTACAAAGAACTGGACAATGAACATGAAGTACATATCTTTCAAAGGACCACATATTCAAATATTAGTCTCTAAAATGGCAGGGACCATTTACCACAGCTTTTCATTACTAAGGCCCTGATTCTGCAAACAGTTACACATATGCTTAACTTTATTCACGTGAACAGCTGCATTACAAACTAATTGGGACTTCTTATTTACATAAAGTTACTCATAAAGTTACTCAAGTGCATAAGAGGATGGGCTTAAAGAACTATTAGTAAAGTTTAGGTGTCAGCCTTAAAAACAAAACAAAACTTGAAGTGCCTCTAGATTTTCCTTTCACTGTCTTGTAAAATGGATCAATATTTTGTTCTCCTATGGATATAAAGATTGTAATAATATATGTCAATTAGATCATTTTTACTTAAAATAATTGGTTTGATATTTCATATCTATAAATGTGAATATAAAATAAGATAATTGAAAACTTCACAAACAGAGTACCTATTATGTAAAAAAGTATTTTCATTACTCTTATAGACAGATGTCTCTAGTATTGGTGATAGAGGAAGCAAATGTCAACAAAAGTGAATGCTGGAACATCTAGTTAAAACAGTTTCTGCAACTGTGAATTATCTGCTGTGCAGAATGTGGAAAACAAACAGGCAAGTTAAAATATTTTTTAAGTTGAAATGCCCTCATTAGTGTGTTTTGGGGCATTTGGCAGTTTTTAATTGTAATAACTTTGGCTCATCTAAAAAAATTCTGTTCATCTTTAATGTAGTGACTGTTTTGCAACATTTATTTATCAAGTGCCTTTGATCAGGAACTGAAGATAGGACTGAGGAAACCTCAAAACACATTGCTATGCCTCTCCACAGAAGCAGAGTTTCTGACATCGTGCCTTATGAGAACAATCTTTTGGTATTCTTAACACAAAATATTTATGCCTTTCTAATTTATTTTGTAAGGTTTAGTTTTAATTAAATTTTAAACATTATGAAATCAATTATTTCATTTCAGTGCTCTGGATTAGAATGGAAATTTTTCTAATGGGAATTTTTCTAATAAGCTTTTGCATTTTTATCAGAGGAAATTTAAGTTATAGTTTATATAGGCATTACATTTTAACTTTAATTCAAGAATTAATACATTCAGACAAAATACAGCTCAAATCCTGGGGGTGAGAAGTAGGATCCCTCTCCCTGTTCCTACAGTGACCTGTTGGATAGTGCCAGAAAGTCTACACCTACCCTGTCTTACACCTTACTACATACACCTTGCCTGCTTCTACTTCTTCCTTCTCGTCATCTAATTGTTTTCACAAGCTGAGGCATTTATATTGATCATTTTTATAAGCTTATATGCAGGGTGAAAATCATCACCATAATTCGGTCCAGGAAGCTTTTTTTTTCTCCCACAGCTCATTAGCCAGACTAATGGCTTTATTTTTGGCATTCTGCTGGTGGAGACAAATACAAGCAGGTTAATGCCCCAGGGTGGGGGCTACTTTGCTTGTAGATGGGCTGCAAGAACTCCTTGTAGTAGAAGTCCATTTCAATGCCTCCTTTCCCATAACCTTTTCACTGGTTTCAGAATGAGTGTGGTAAGGATGATGGAGGGAGGATACTGGGTACGGTCATGAGTTTTGCTATGATTACAGGTATATGTCTCCATATATTGGTAGGATTTGAGAGTTGCAAATTGTTAGTCTCTAAGGTGCCACAAGGACTCCTCATTTTTGTTTGTTTGTTTGCTGTTTTGTTTTGTTTTGTTTTTTGATACAGACTAACACGGCTACCACTGAAACAAATCAAGGAGGGTGCATCTCCGTGGGGTCCAAGACAAACGGGGGACACCCTCAGATCTTACTTACTGCCTTACAAATGAGAGAGAAATTTGGGGGGGGGGGAATCAGGACCCAGATCCTCAGCTAATACCAATCAGAAACTGCAAATTGACATCAGCTGAGGATTTAGTCCCAGGAGCACATTTTTGACCCTGTTAATGATGCCAAGTCATCCAGATAGAATTGTTGCGAGAGGTTGAAATATGGGATTGGATGATAGAAACAGGTTAGTTTGGAGACATTAATTTGTGAGTCAGCACAGAGCTGACAAAGCATGTTGCCATTATAGGTACATTATTTACAGCTTGGAACCGCTACCCAGTTGATCTGTAGAAAATCCTGCCTCTAAATGTCAAGGATTTGATAAGTGTTCTAAATGACCAACCAAACAATAAAACATAAAATGTGAGTGGGTAAGAATCCCTTGTTTTGTAAATGTTAGGACTTTTCCCTCAGGGTCTTAGTAGTTTTAGTATAAATAATATGGGATCTCTGTTCCTGAGATTATCAAGTTAAGCCCTGCTCCTATACCAACCTAAGCGCAAATAGAGCATAGTAAGCTAATAAAAAGCAAGTTGAGAAATTCACTCACAATTCTTGCAACTAATAACCTTTCTTCCAAATAATAGACAGGTGGCAAGCATGCATATTGCTGGATCATAACACTGTAGCTCCAATCTCTACATATCATTAAATGCAGGGATACCTCTCTGAATAATCATACTTTGAATGAGATTGTTTTTAACTGAAAACTTAAACAAATAAACAAATCTTCCAGATGCTTAAGTTTAAAAAAATTAAGCATCAGTGTGAAAAAAAAAAACTTGAGTCCCAGAGATTTAATGAGTAAGCCACAGGATCAAACCTTTGGAGTTTTGTGTGATTAATTCAATATTAAATATTTTTTTCCTCTGAACAACACAACAAAAGCTCACTGTCTGGCTGTATGTATTAACAAAATTTATTGTTAAAATCACGGGTCTTAAAATACTAAAAAAGCTAGTGTTTAATATCTTCTATATTCATTCAATAGCAAATCCTCTCTCACCAAAAGCAAATGCTATAATATGTCCTCTTTGTCTGAAGTTCTGAGGTAGTCTATGGTTCAGTGGACTGACAATTCCATTTCAGAGACCGAAGCCCTCTCATGCTATTCTCTCTGGTAGTTTGCATTATAACCTAATCTAATGTTTGATGGTGTGTCTATTTGTTTATCTGTCTACCTAGGTACTTATATGACTCTGGGCAATAGTATCTGACTGACACAGTCATTCAAGTCACTCTTTTGAAACAAAAGAATAACATAAACAAACAAATGGCCACCACTTCTGGTATTGTACCTATAAAGTATTTTATTAACAAGACATTGAGTTAGATCAGTTCTAGCTCTTCCTGGCAGTTCAGCTACATACCAGGCTCATATTTTTACTTTAATAAGAACACTTGGATAACATGAATGTTATGACTAATATTCTCTATCTGCCCAATGTCTTTCTTTTTTTATTGTAAGAATATAGGAAGAAGCAGAATAATGTTAAAAAATTAAGCAGAATTTTTTTCTTTTAAAGGGTCATACAAAGATATTCAGGGGGGCGATTAGTGGGCACAACATCCTTTTAAACTAATTTTTTAAGTGTGTTCATTGTCTGATAATGCTAAGTATAAATTATGCAAATTGTCATTGTTTGTTAAATTAATTATTTGCATTCATCAGTAGGGAAAATGAAAGATATTCACTCTATTTCCAAATGTAACACTTTGTTTAATGAGGTTTGGATCATTTGAAATAAAAAAAATAAACAGTTATGTGGACATAGTCTGCAGTTCACCCTGTGAAATTGCATTCAACCCCCACTTGGGTAATTATATTCTGCCTGCCTAAATTTCCGGGTACAGCCGTTACCACTGAATATATTATTCTTCACTTCCTGTCCTAACATACCATGCAATTCTACTATGCCCTGCTAAATAGTTGTCACCTTTATGCAAGAGATGACTGTACTTCAACGGGTGGCTGCAGTGACTCTACAGTTTCTAGAGTCAGTGAGCAAATTTAAGACTACCTGTGTGCAATGTACTCTATCCTCTCATGGTTAGGCATCTTTTAAAAAGAGAAATCACATGGCAGTACTGAAAACACTCACCCCTTTTAAAGTGCTGCTGAGGACTTTCCTTTCCTTCTTTTCCCTAGCTCTGTGAAAGATCTAGAAGTTAATGGCTAACATAAATGCTTCATGCTGTCAGCAACAGAGATACTTTCTATAGCAGATCCCAATAACGTTGGCCTATTGCTCCTTCCCAAATTCCTGGGAAGAACCAATTTCCCATATATTCACATTGGTGACCTCCCGCTGATACACGTTAAGTTACCTGCCATCAGTCCCCAGATCTCAATTGTAGGCTAGGTTAGAGAGACACAGAGACTCTTCCCCTGGGAAGGGACGAATTTTGCTACAGATTAAATGGTGTTTCCCCCTTTCAGTCAAGATTTTCCTTTGTGACTATATGCTCCCAGAAGGTCTTGTCATCTTCTGGGGACAGCAGTTAAGAAAGTTAATGATGCTAAATGTCATAACCGCCGATTCCATGCATGCTCCGGAGCTGGAGCACCCACAGGAAAAAATTGGTGGGTGCTGCACCCACCGGCAGCTCCCCGCCCCAACTCAGCTCCACCTCCGCCTCTTCTCCTGAGCACGCCTTCGCATCTTGCATCGCATCTCCCCACTCCCTCTCTCCCTTCCTCCCTCCTAGCGCTTGCACTGTGAAACAGCTATTTCACGCGGCAGGTGGTGGGAGGGAGGGGGAGGAGGAGGAACATGGTGCGCTCGGGGAAGAGGCAGGGCTGGGGCGGGGATTTGGGGAGTGGTCAAATAGGGGCAGGGAAGGGGTGGAGTCAGGGCAGGGTCCGGGGCGCACGAGCACCCACCAGCGCCAAGGAAAGTTGGCACCTGTGCTAAATGTGATACCAAATTGTTGTGGATCCACAGGATCGATGCTATGGTTCCAGCTTTGGAACAGTCTCTGGGGGACCCCTTCAGTGTGCCAGACCTCTTAGGGTCCCACTCTTCCCCCAGGATAAACCATGTGGCTGCATCACCTCCTTAGTCTGGACCTCTGGGCCTTCAGGCCTCCTGCATCACAACGTGAGTTTTGTTCAGTGAATCTGACTGAGACAGACTCCTGTGGGAAACTTGTACAATCTTGGGAAGAAATTCACCTTTGCCAGCATCTGCAGTGACAATCAGCCAGCGTTGTCAAACAGTATAGTTTATTAGTTGACTGAAACACAATGTAAGAAATCCTTGGTTAGCAGAGTTTAAATAAAGTTTACACCATAGACTATTCTGGGTAGCCAGAACCCAATCAAGCTGAACCAACCCCATTGTTCAAGCTCTGTCTCCCCATCTATCTGACCTCCTTTGTCAGACTCCCAGGTGCGTCCCCGAACTGCTTTCAAGAGCCAATGCTTAACTTCCACCTCACAGTCCTTTGTTCTCTAGCTGTGGAGATGCAACTCAGTCTCCCTGCTGAGAGGTGGGGAAGTACATATATCTCTGGCTCATTGCCTGCTAGGTTTCCATGTCCAGGCAATTGGATTCACCATTGTCTTCTCAAGAGTGCCCTTGATTTGGGACCTAAGACCCACATAGCCCTGACATCTGGGTGTCATTCACACCAGTTTCTTAGCCTGTCCCGAGAGCAAACAGAGCTCCCTTAGGTAACTATACAGTATATAGACGAAATTGAGGCACACACAGGCTTCCAAAATATTAGAGAAAATTCTCATTTTGTCACACCGATGAAGGAAACTGGGTAATTCTGTAATGTTTTGAGTACTACACTATACAGATCCTGAAAATTGAATATGTCTCCCTTCCCTCCCCACCCCCCCAATTTGGACAGTGCATGGCACTTTGCAGAAGGCCAAGAACTTGGTAGAAAAGGAAGTTGAGTGACTAAATCTATAATATGCATGCACTCTCTGAACTGTGTGTAATGTCTGTTCTAGTTGTACCTGGGTTGAACTGTAAAGTATTAAATAATGTATACAAGAAGTAAATCTTATATCTGAGTGACTCCAAACCCTGGAGACTGGTGAATAACAAAACCTATTTCTTCTTTTATTAGTAGTGTTTGGAGACCAGTAAGTGGGATTGGTATTTCTGTTCTGTTCTGATACCTCTGAACCCTGGTCATCGAGTTTTCTGTCAAACCACTGAGTACTCCCCTGACAGTATGGATGGATGAACCAGTTTAGAACTTGCTTGAACCTTGTCTGAAATACAAACCAAGCACAAATATTCTTGTGTGTTAGCATTTTCTACTTCCAGACAAAATTGCTAGTGAAAATAACAAAATATTGTACCAGTGACTAGTAGGAGTCCTTGCAGCATGTTGACTCACCCTCTCTTCAATATATGTCATCACTTTTGTGGTGTTGAACATTTACTAGCGATATTCCATAATAAAACTTTTTTTTCCCATCCCACTGCCACCCAACACAGAGAGACTGTTTTGGAATGAGACCCACCCAAAAGAGACAAACTTCCATATTTCAGAAACTAAAATATGTCATTGAGCATTACAAGAATTCTTAATGACTGTACATTTAGAGATAAAACCATTGTTTTAACTAGCACATAATATGATGTACATTCTAAGGTCCTTAGTTTACTTAATTACTCATAATTACTCCCTAATTAATTACTAATTTACCTTAATTTTCTCTGGTAATTTCCCTATCAATCCCTACTTAAACATGTTACATTTTCTTGCTTCTTCATTTAACTGGAAAACAAATGTTTGCAATCCATTTTGTGACAAAAAGGTATGGTTTATCTGTATGACTTATCTGGTGTACAGATTAGTTGGCACAGCTAATCCTAGGTTTTTCATTTAGTATGAGGTTTTCCATGCAAACGTGTGTGACTGTGGGCCACAATCAATCTAATTAAAAATACAGGACTATAGCGGTCCTCAACTCATGTACTCAAATCAGCTCTGAACTATAAACTCTTTTTTAGTAATTTCTTATAGTGCCTGCTGGAAAAAGAGCTGGGTCTTGTGTAAGGACCAGAATAAGATCTTGTAAATGTCTCGGAATTTCCTTTTGAAATGAAAAGAACACTTTTGAAAACTTGCATCTTTGGCCCCATGGATTTTTATTAAATTCCAGCAGTCAGTACTTTAAGTGAGACCTTTGTCATCAAGGCTATATTTGCTCATGCCAGAAATTCCTAACATTACCCTACCAAAGGACATAAGAGTATCTCCTACTAGCCACTTTACTCAACCACATAGATACCTGAAGAGTAAAGACTTGTCTGAGGATAGTTTTTTTAGAGAGTAAGAAACTATCAGTAGTAATTAAAAAATGAATGTACTACAAAGCCTCCAGATGTTCTACTCTTTTTCCTGTCATTGAATCTCCTCAACCCAATGAATGTAAACATCCAAATCAGGGTAGACCACTATAAGGAGTGAACACGGAATTGAAGTGAGACCTTGCAATATACATTTTAAACATGAAGGATTCAGTTATTAGCACAGATGGTAGCAAAGCAATATGAACATAAGTTGGCCAACAGTAGCAGAGTTAGAAAGAGACAGTTACTCAATTTAAAAGCGTTGGCAGCAAATAGTCCTCTATAATGGTGCAGCAAATTTAATATTGCTAGTGGAGATAGGGTGTATTTTGGGGAGTGTTTTCAGGAATAATTTAAAAAATGCACAGCTCAAATATTTAAAACAATAAAACTATCTGGGTTTTATCATGCTGCTCAAATAGACAGAAAAAAGGTTTAACACAGATCTAAATTATCAAAAGGGAAACGAATAATTTGAGTCAAAATCTGCCCCAGGTATATGACATGGTTTGCTGAGAGTTTGGGGGATTTCCTGGGAATCAGTATAAAAGTGACACAGAAGTTCTCTCTCTCACTTAAATTCCAAGCCTGTTGCTGGGTTTACACATGTGCATTTAAACTTCTGAGGGACCAATACATGGATAGAGAATAGATGGGAAAAAGCAATAGATTTTGTGGATTCCAAAGGCCAATTTATTCATATTCTCCCTATCAAGAGCAAAATTATGGACAGTATTTAAGGCAGCTAGAATTTGGTAGCCTGCCCTGGGGTGCAACAATAAAATTGCTAGAGCCCTTAAAGAGCATGTGTGAGCAGGGTGGATCCACAGCTCTGATACCTTTGTATTCTGGACAGCATTGGAGCACTGGATACTTTATCAAAGGGTGTGCTCTTTCCCCAGTGGCACTATGGCTTACAAAAGAATGTTTCCAAACAACACTGTTTATGCAGTACATCTGCACAACTCTAACTCCCAGGGCATGTAATTTTCCCCAAAAATTACAAGGCAAAAATTCAAAAAGAATAAAAAGGCAGCTATGAGTTATCCCTTATCAGTGGGCTTGATTTTACTTGTTCCCTGTTATGCTCCCTCCCAGGGCCGGCTCTAGCATTTTTGCCGCCCCAAGCATGACAAAAAAAAAAAAAAAAGCAGCGATCGGTGGCAGTTCTACCGCCGCTTCATTCTACGACAGCAATTTGGCAGCAGGTCCTTCCCTCGGAGAGGGACTGACTGCCCCGCCGCCGAATTGCCGCCGAATGGCCAGATGTGCCGCCCCCCTCTTCATTGGCCGCCCCAGGTACCTGCTTTCTACACTGGTGCCTGGAGCTGGCCCTGCTCCCTCCTCCCCACCACCAGCACCACTTGGCCTTCAAGCATTGTTTTATTTTGGAAAGTGATTGTAAAAATAATAGCCCACTGTCAGCGGGATCCCAGGGGAGTCACACTGAGGTTACTCAATTAGGGTAAACTGCAAAGAATGGAGCAGACAATCCCCGAAGCTGGTGGATATTCCAAAACATAGATTTACCAAGCCAGCATAAAACAGATTCTATAATACCTTATTGGTTACCCAGAAGCTAAAAACACAGTTCCTTTGAAGCAACCCAGTCTTAGGCGTCCACCCAGACACCCAAGTCAAATATGATGATGATTACTGAAAATCTTATTCATCATATAAGAAAGTTCTACCAATCCCAAAGGATCGGACACATTACTTCCCATGTTAATGAATATTCCAGATCTTACCCAAATACACGCTACAACCAATTCTTATTAACTAAACTAAAATATATTTTAAAAGAAAAGAGAGAGTATTGGTTAAAAGATCAGTATACATACAGACATGAGTATAGTTCTGAGATCAGATCCATAGTAGATATGGTGAGCTTTGTAGTTGCAAAAAGTTCTTTCAGAATTAGTCCATAGGTTATAGTCCAATGTTCATATTCAGGGTGATCCAGATGGGACTGGAGATCTCAGACTTATGACTCAAGCTTCCCCTGCATAAAGCATCAAGCAGATTTGAGATAAAAATGATCAGGACCCAAGGACTTTTTATACAGTTCCAGGCCTTCTCTTGACAGCCCAGTGTCCTTAGGCAAACAATAGGCAATCATGGAGACTTCGAAATAGACCTGTTTCCTAAGCATCATCAGTAATTAGCTACGGGAATTAACATAAGGCAATTGCTTTTTTTCTACCATTCAGAGGTGATTTGCTATAGATTTCAAAGAGAAATGAATGCAATGATATCACTGTACTTACAATTAAGAACATAAGAACGGCCATACTGGGTCAGACCAAAGGTCTGTCTAGACCAGTATTCTGTCTGCTGACAATGGCAAATGCCAGATACCTCAGAGGGAATGAACAGAAGAAGTAATCATCAAGTGATCCATCCCCTGTCACCCATTCCCAGCTTCTGGCAAACAGAGGCTAGAGACACCATCCCTACCCATCCTGGCTAATAGCCATTGATGGACCTACCCTCCATTAATTTATCTTGTTCTTTTTTGAACCCTGTTATAGTCTTGGCCTTCACAACATCCTCTGGCAAGGAGTTCCACGGGTTGACTGTTGTGTGAAAAAATACTTCCTTTTGTTTGTTTTAAACCTGCTGCCTATTAATTTCATTTGGTGACCTCTAGTTCTTCTGTTATGGGAAGGAGTAAATAACACTTCCTGATTTACTTTCTCCAGGCCAGTCATGATTTTATAGACCTCTATCATATCCCCCTTAGCCGTCTCTTTTCCAAGCTGAAAAGTCCCTAGTCTTATTAATCTCTCCTCATATGGCAGCCATTCCATACCCCTAATCATTTTTGTTGCCCTTTTCTGAACCTTTTCCAATTCCAATATATCTTTTTTGAGATTGAGCTACCACATCTGCATGCAATATTCAAGATGTGGGCGTACCATGGATTTATATAGGGGCAATATGATCTTTTCTGCCTTATTATCTAACCCTTTCTTAATGATTCCCAACATTCTGTTTGCTTTTTTGACTGCCACTGCACATTGAGTGGATGTTTTCAGAGAACTATCCACAATGACTCCAAGATCTCTTTCTTGAGTGGTAACAGCTAATTTACACCCCATCATTTTATATGTATAGTTGGGATTATGTTCTCCAGTGTGAATTACTTTGCATTTATCAACATTGAATTTCATCTGCCATTTTGTTGCCCAGTCACCCAGTTTGGAGAGATCCTTTTGTAGCTCTTCGTAGTCTGCTTTGGACTTAACTATCCTTGTAGTGTTGTATCATCTGCAAACTTTGCCACCTCACTGTTTTCCCCTTTTTCCAGATAATTTATTCCTGCCCTCTGTTCCCTATCTTTTAACCAGTTACCAATCTATGAGAGAACCTTCCCTCTTATCCCATGACTGCTTACTTTGCTTAAGAGCCTTTGGTGAGGGAACTTGTCAAAGACTTTCTAAAAATCTAAATACACTATATCCACTGGATCCCCCTTGTTCACATGCTTGTTGACCCCTCAAAGAATTCTAGTAGATTGGTGAAGCATGATTTCCCTTTCCAAAAATCATGTTGACTCTTGCCCAACAAATTATGTTCATCTATCTTTCTGACAATTTTGATTTTTACTATAGTTTCAACCAGTTTGCCTGGTACTGAAGTCAGGCTTACAGGCCTGTAATTGCCAGCGTCACCTCTGGAGCCCTTTTAAAAAAATTGTGTCACATTAGCTATCCTCCAGTCATTTGGTACAGAAGCTGATTTAAATGATAGGTTACAGACTACAGTTAGTAGTCCTGCAATTTCACATTTGAGTTCCTTCAGAACTCTTGCGTGAATACCATCTGGTCCTGGTGACTTATTACTGTTTGGTTTATCATTTTTTCCAAAACCTCCTCTAATGACACCTCAATCTGGGACAGTTCCTCAGATTTGTCACCTAAAAAGAATGGCTCAGGTTTGGGAATCTCCCTCACATCCTCAACCGTGAAGACCGATGCAAATAATTCATTTAATTTCTCTTCAATGGCCTTATCATCTCGACTGTCCAGTGGTCCCATTGGTTATTTAGCAGTCTTCCTGCTTCTGATGTACTTAAAAAATTGCTATTACTTTTTGAGTCTTTGGCTAGCTGTTCTTCAAATTCTTTTTTGGCCTTCCTAATTATATTTTTACACGTACTGTTCATTTAAATGTTAAGATTTCCTTTTGATCTCATCTCTGAATTAACAGAATACAGCATAGACAGGGACATATATATATTGTAAAAGGTTAACAATGTAATCAAACACACAAAACACAAACATTATCTACCAATATGTCCCTAAAGGTTGAATTTGGGTTATTTATCCTGCAGGATGCTTAATCCTTTTTGGCCATATGTCACACCCACATGTACTCTCTCAACCACTTCCTTATCCAAAATTGCTCAGTTGCTTTGCATGGAGTAGCTGGTTTACTTTCTAAATAAAATTATATTATTATCATGATTCTTAAATAATATTTCTCTCTCTGCAGCTTCCAGTGCTGCAAAGTCTCACTTCGGACTGAAAATGTAGTTATACTCTTTCTTCTTTTTTGTAGCACCACCAATTAAAAAAAAAACCTGCAGCTGGAATTTAGATGATAATTTTGTTGAAGATGTACAAGGCTGAACAAAAACCATAATGGTCTTCCTTAGCTGCCAGAAGTAAAATCTTTTTTCTGCAAGTCAAGCGATCAGCTCTGACTCAAACATGCACAGAGAGCAGATATTTTGACTATGAAGACTATTTTTGGGGAAAAGGATGAATTTCTGGCCCCACAGAAGTTAATGGCAATACTTCCATTTACTTCAGTAGAGTCAGAATTCTACCCACCAATTAAAACTCCTTGGGGCTGATCCTTAGATACTCAAAAATCTCACTGAAACTAAGGGAAGGAGGCTAGAGCACCAGTGACCAAAAGAGCTAAATTTGACAGGCTATGGGACAATGGTGGTCAAATAAGCTTCGTCTCAACCATTGCAGAGCATGCAGTCATTGCTGTCACAGTGGTCCAATTTGTAAACTGATTTGTCAGCCCAGACTGCCTCTGCTCATTCTCCAGATTCAGTACCTCAAGCTGCAAGAAACACTTTGATTCCCAAACCACTCGGGTCTAGGACAGTCTGGTCCTGAAGTGGCACAGAGGGACTAGAGCAGACCTGAGGAGCTAGTCCAATGTATTTAGAGCAATATAAAACTAGTGTAAGGGATATCAGAATCACGCCCTATGTATACCTTTCTTATCATCAGGAACAAAAAAATGTATCAGATGAGAGACTTACTACATAATCTAATCTTCAAAGAAGTAATATGTGTCCTTATTTAAGTTTATGAAATAAGAAATCAAAACAAGGGAAGGTGCATTGCACTACAAAAAAAACATTTTATTTTATTTTATTTTACTTTTCCTTCCAAAAGGAGGGAGCAAGTACTAATCTGTAATTTTATTCAGGTCCTTTAAGATAAACTGTGTCACTGTGTATAAAACACAGTTTCTTCCAAAGGAAGGCTTTAGAACCAGGGGACCTTGGTATAAATAAAAAGTGTCTCAAGTTCTTGAATTTTCACCTTGGCTACCTTTGAATCTAATCTTAAGTAAGCATTTACCAGTTATATGATAAAGTCAGAGATTATGGGCCAAATTCTGTTTTCAGTTATGCCAGTGAAACCCACTGAAATCAATGTGAGATTGGACTTGTGTAACAGGAAGGACTTTGGGCCAGTGTTTCCAAGAGATAAGGAAAGGGCCAATACTTCTTCCACAAAAACATGATTCAGACGAATTTAGGGCCATATAGTGCCCTTGATCTGCACACATGACTCAGTTAGAGGTCAGTGTGAATTCCTGCATGCAGACTTAAAGAAGTATTTTGGGCTCTTCTGTTGCCTTCTAGATACCGAAGGAGTTGTTTGGGAGGGGGAGGGAATCCTCTAAAACTAATAGGAGTTAAGCATGCAAACCAACCCTTCTTATTCAGATGAGAGCATAACACACAAGACCAAAGCATGCCTGCCTCTGCACAGGTGCGCTAGTAAACTCAGATGGCACAGGGAACCCTTTCTTCAAACCCCGCAGTACACTTTCTCAGTAAATAGCTACAGTTTGTCTGAACATGTTGGGGAGCACAGGAGCAGATTGTGGTGCAGCTAATACTGTTTTAAATAATGCCTCCTCTCCCTGATAGTGAGGCAGTGCACCTCCTCCTCCCCCACACGGCTATGTTTTGTAATAATAATCATAATAAATCACTGATAATACTTCATTCTCTCATAGAGTTTTCATTCACAGATCAAATCACTTTGCAAAATTTGATATATATGCCCAGTTTATAGCGGGGGAGAGAGGAACAAAGAAAAGGCTTAATGTAGTCTTTAGAGGACAGGACACAGAGCTACACTTTGCTTATCTTGTCCCTTCTTATTCAGAATAAGAAAATGTCACAGTCTGCTGAGAAAGACTTCAGGTCCTGCAGAGTGTGTGGCGGTGCTGTTGTTTTGGACTTTTCTATGGTTTTTTTTAGAAAGCTCTCACATGGTAAATAGGGTCAGACTGAATCTATATCTGTACAGCCAACCTTCAAGTAACATCAGCGATAGGTGCTTCAGGAACTGTTGGGGTGTGTTCTGTGAATGGTAGTCTTCCTGCTGAGTCAATGCAGAACCAGTGCCCCAACACAGTACACCTCTACCTCGATATAACGCGACCCGATATAACATGAATTCGGATATAAAGCGGTAAAGCAGTGGTCCGGGGGGGGAAGGGGGAGAGGGGGCAGGGCTGCGCACTCCGGCAGATCAAAGCAAGTTCGATATAACGCGGTTTCACCTATAACACGGTAAGATTTTTTTGGCTCCTGAGAACATTGTTATATATGGGTAGAGGTGTATAATCTTCTGGATTAGAGATAAAATGTTGTAGTGTCACTCTACACTGTTGAGCGGCTGTTGTGTCACACCCTAGAGGTTGCTGTATTTCAGTACTAGGTGAAGTGATCCTTATGTATTGTTTGTAAAATTTAAGTTTATAAAGTGCTTTGTAACTGTTTGAGAAAAAAGGCAATACTATTATCATCACTTTATTAAATAATAATACAAAGTCTCTTTCTTTAGACATAAAATCTAATAACATGAAATACAGTTCTTGACTGCATGCAGTTACAGAACAGTGTGTTAAAATGTTGAAAATAACAAATAGCTTTTGAACACCAACCACTGCAGTGGATATGTACTATGCAGTATGTGAATAAGATTGCAACAGCTTTAACCAAGTGAGATTAAAACAGAGACAAGAAAATATGGAAGCAGCAACAGGAAAAAACACAAGAATAAAGAAGCAGACAAACTAGAGATTTGTTTGTCTATTAGGAAATAAATCAGATAGGATGAGAAGCAAAAAATGTGCTGATTGGAAACTGTCACTGTCTCTCTCTTAAATCAAGAATTCATCTGCACCCTTGCTGGGACAGTGAATGCAGGAGAAGAGACCAGATGAGTTTGTCAATATAAAAATTAAGGATTGGCAAACTTCTTATATTAATATTTTGAAAGGTTTGGATAAACCCCACATGAACGGAGCCTTATCTGAGAAACATCTACATTTTTTAAAGTAGTTCACCACCATTGCTGCTTTGATGCTATGTGCTGTTGGTCTTCCCCAAGTGATTCAGTGGAAAGCATCACTGAGTGTGAAAATATAGCGAAGAATCCAGGCAAGTATGATGGCCTCTAACTGAAACAGAGGTATCTGTTTAAACAGTGGAGATTTCATTAAAGATATATAGCCAGGAGGAGGATGGTAAACTTGTATTTTTGGGAAAAGTCTGTGATGAGGTGGAAAGGACAACTGGGTTTAGTTGGAGTCGGGTGGGGAGCAGGGTGAAAAAGATATTGGTCATAGGTAGTTGCTAACAAGGAATCTTCTTTAGGTCTACAAATGGAATTGGAAGTGAGGAAAAAGATAAAGGCCAAAATATTCAATGCCTAGAGTGGTCTGATTTTCAGAACTATCAAGTACCTAAACATGGATTTACCTGCTAAATTCCAGGCATTCAAGTTTGAAAAATTTGGTCAAAATCTTTTCCTTATGTGCAATGGCAAAAATGCATATGACTTCAGTAGGACCAGGATTTCCAGGATTTAGCCCTTGAAGTACAAGCCTGCAAAGCAGAGAGAACCTCCTAGAAGCTACTCATAGCCCTTAAATCCTATTAGAGACTTCCAGAGTGTGCTCAGCATCTTGCAGTTTCAGGCATTTAAAGAGGCAGATAGCAGGGAGTCTGGGGAATGAATAGGAAACCCAGCACTTCTGACCAGACAAAGTTTTATCCGCCTCACCTATACACTTACTAGGTAGTGCTGCTAATTAGAATTGGGGATATCTATATAGTCAAAATTCTGTGTAGAAAGGGTGGTGCGCTACACAGAGAGCAATCAGTACATAGCTAAAAAGAAACACATTACAATTCTGCCAATTGTCATAATATTTATTTTACTGAGAGAGTCCTGTATGCATGTGAGAATCTCAACTTCCATATTTAGAAAAGTAAATTTCTAGCCCTCATTCATGATTGTGGAGAAAAGCTTGAAAATCTGAATCCTAAAGGTTAAAAACAAACAAATACAGAAGGCAAATTAAAAAAAAACAAACAGCATTGTTTATTAAAAAAAACAACTTACAAACAACTCAGAGCCTTAATTTTTGTCTAGGTTACTCATATGATAGACGACCCTGTCACATGTGCATTGTTATGGTTAGGATTGAGAAGGGTCCTCTCCAAAATCCTTATTTTGTAATTGTTCATATTACTGTGACAAAAATGCCTCTTTTAGTCTGACACTTTCCATGCTTGGTTGCAATCTGAGAATAATTATTTTTACCAGGTTTCCTTCTAAGAAATATTATAGGAGAAATTATTAGTATTTGAAGACATAATTAGGAACTTGTATTTATTTTAATAGCATTTTAAAACTACTTTTACTGTTTCACTATGCCAATAGAATTTGCATTATAAAATTGCAAAATAATTTCTATTCTTCCCTACACATACTGGTGGATAGCAATATATGTCCAAATGTTCCCAGGTCATTTTTCAACCTTGCAAAAGCTTTGGGATTCTTTGGGAAATGAGTGGGAATAAAAATGTATCTATATTTTTGTGATGACAGCTGCTGCCAGATGTGGGGTTGAAGTTAAATTTTCCTGTCTCACTAAATTTCTACCTGTCCATTTTCCAGCATTTTCAGGCCTACTGTTTCCAACAGTCCATTATTCTTTGTTTCATGGTAGCAGTTATATGCCCTGGCACTTCAAGAACAAGTATGCCTCAAACACAGCCATGCTCAAGCTGAGGGAGAATTAATTAAAGTGCCAAGAAATCCATGCTCAGCAAAGGGAACAATTGGCTTGATATTCTGTACTGTAGATTTACTCCTAAAATCCTAAGGGCATGAGAAGTTATTGCTGTGAATATCTACCACAGATTGAAACAATTCTACTCCTCTCCATACTGTTATCTCCTGTCCATACTGTTTATAGCCAGACATTAGACAACCACTGATCCTACAGAGCAACCCACTGTTACCCACACCTTTTTTTTAGCCTCTCACAGGTAGTGGTGAGGAGAGGACCTGGGGACAGAAGATATGATGTTCTCCTCAATGGGAGAATAACAGGGGGGATGAAAGCCTGAAGAGCAGTTATTATAGTAACTAGCAGAAGGGAAGAAAGGGTCCTGAAGCTGAAATGGAGCTGATTCTTATGCAGTCTCCCTGCCACATTAGAACATGGGGAAGCTGTTTGAAATTGGGAGAAACTGCTGCACATGATGGTGATTTACTGGAATTGCTTCCTCTGGTGTGCTGGACAAGGAACTGTGGTTTTCACAAGTCCAGAGCTGTAGGAGAAGAGGAAATAGACTAGATCTGCAGCCTGTCTAGGAAACCAGCACCATGGGCAATAACCCAGTTGTTGGTGATCTAGTGCAGTCTTCTAACGTAATTGGAACACAGCTAAATTTCAGACAATAATGGTCTAAATAATACAGCATATGTGTGATTCTGTCTGTGTGCACACACATGTGCACACACACTTCAACCCACAAAATATCAACAGCACAGGCCCAATCCTGCCTTTGCTGGTGGTAATGAGAGTTTTGCAAATAACTTCACTGTGAATAGGATTAAGGCCTCGGTCTCCTAGCACACACGAGAAAACGGAATAGAATAGGTGCATGTTAAGTCAATTTATCATCTGTCAGTGTAAATTCTTACTGCTGCCCATTACTATAGTATCTGAGGTCATGTCTGCTTAAAAAAGTTGCACCTGTTTAACTAAATTTCAGTTGTATTTGTTTGAACTATGGCAAACGCTCTACAGACACTGTGATATTAATTTAGCCCAAGTTTACATTGATGTTGTTTAATTTGGGAAGTAATCAACTTAAGCTAAATTGTTATAAGTTGGGTCTAAATCAAATTAAAAGTGCATGCTGGGAACCCATCATAAATGGGTCCACAGCTACTAGTAACCCTACTACCTTTTTCCAGCTTCCTTCTCGCCATGTACGCTCTGCTGGGGCCTGTAAGAACTGCAGTTTGCTACAGCATGTAGAGATGAGTTTCCCCCCTTCCCCAACGCACTGCACGCAACCTATGAATTTTCTTTCAGGATACAAGGATCGAGTCTACAGTCTTATTTTTTTTCCATTTAAAACAAAAATATATGGTCATATGTGATTAAAAAGCCAGAAATATTGCATTCACTGAAATTCACTACTGTATTTGGGTTCTTTTACATTATTTTATAGACAGCAACTAAAGACATTTCAACATTACTTTCAATCTTTTTTTTTTTTTAAGCAGTAGGTAATTTCACCACCTGTCTAGTTTTCACAAATTAAAGATCAAATCTTATGCCTTAGCTGAACAGTGCTTTTTGTGATTCAGGGTGGCTCTAAACCACCACTACGCTCTCCTGATACCACGGCCAGTCAAAAACTGGTCTGATTCCTCATGTAGATAAGCGAAGCCTGAGAGCTCAGCTGCTCACAGCCATAAGAAGCTTTTCAACAGCCAGAGATTGCTAGGGCCTAATGACACCTCAGACACCCATATCCTTTTCTTGTCATGTCAACTTCAATAAGGGGCCAGGACAGTGTAGCATAAGTCATTCCAAGCTTCCTTTCCCCAGGGAGAAGCCTCAGTGCACCTGCACTGCACAAACCAGTGAAAAAAGGGCCAAGGATCTTGTTCCTAATGTGTTACTATGGCAGCAGTACAACAGGTAATAGTAGTATCCAACATATTCCTAAAGTCTTACATTTATTCAATTTAAAAGAAATATATACATACATACATAATAAAAACTGGAATAATAACAAGTGGTATTAGTTTTTCGGAACAGAAACTATTTTGAAAGGTGTCTTGAAATGTGAGCTCTAGTACATTGACAGCAAGAGGCAAATGAAAAAAAAATGAAAAAGAGGCAAATGAAAAAAAAAATCTTGTGGCTAATCTAGTGTCATGAGTCAGATCCTGACCAAAGGGGAAATGACAACAGAGAAACAGATTCAGAAGATTTATGCAAACAAATAGCTAAGTGCTTCACAAATGTGTATCATTTTGAAATCAAAGGGAGTTCTATTCACTGGGAGCATATGGGATTAGGCCCAAAATATGAGTACCATGAAATCTCTGACTTTATCATATAACTGGTAAATGCTTACTTAAGATTAGATTCAAAGGTAGCCAAGGTGAAAATTCAAGAACTTGAGACACTCAAATAAATATAGTTTCATTTTAAAAGGTGTTTCAGTGGCAGGCACTATGTGAAAGCATATACTGAAATTATTATTAACTAACAATGTTCTGAAATGTTCAAACATTTTTCTATTGCACTTTCAATGTCTATGTATTACTGGATTTGGAAATGAAAAATTTACACTGAAAGCTTTTCTATAATTTCCAGCTGGGACAAGAAATACAAGCACCAGGATATCGTGAAAACAGGACATGGCTATGAAATTTCCAACCCTGTTTTGCAGAGTCATGAGGTCAAAATAATTTAGATAAGATTATAATTTTTAAATGATCATCTGAACATGTCAAATGCAAATTCTTGGACTTGGCACAGGGATAACTGGATAAAATTCTATGGACTATTTTACACAGGAGGTCAAGTAGTGATTTAATGATCCTTCTGGCTTTAGAAATCTATGACTCTATGACCAAACCCAAAGTCTTAACCTTTGGAGGTTCAACAATCTTTAATTTGTATTTCTGTCTGTGTTTTACAAATTATCACCTGCAACAGTCACCACTGGGAATTTATCAGGTCACATCCATATCATGAAATTAATCAGTTCCAATAGCTTTAGTCTATTTAAGGAATACTGTATTTTGTATATATTTTGTCCTGTCTACTCTATACTAATGCAAAATATATGCATACATACTGTGCAAAATGTATTAACAGGGACAATACAGAATGTGAATAATATGAGGGGCAGATGATTATGAGTCCATAGTCAGGCACTCAGTGGAAGTACGTAAGGACCCCTACTCCTTTTATAACCCACACAATGTCCTGTCACAGGTCAATCAGGGAAGTTCAGGGACTGCTGTCTTGGTGAATCTTCAGCAGTGGGGAGGAGATTAATCCATGTCCCCTCCACCCCAATTCCATTTTGTCTACTGGCTTTTAAAGCAGGATGGCCATGATGCAGGAGCAAGACTGCACCATCCCAAAGGATGGTGTACTTTGAGTTTCAGTCAAGCATACAGGGAAGCTCAAGGCAGGATTGTACCCCCATGAGACCCAAGTTGTTCCCAGGTTCCCTATGGGACAGTGCAACTCTGCACTGCCCCTATTCATGTCTGCAGCTCAATATCACAGTTTTCCCAAAAATCTTCATGATAATATATAAAATGTAATATCTTACATAACTTCAAGTAGTAAACTTTATTATAAATGATAGACATTAATGGACCATTAATCCATATAATAGTACTGCATTTTCACAAAAGCAAATTTAACTCATTTAAAAATCTCTTTAAGAACCTTTCTGACACCTAACAGAAAATTACTTAATTTTATTTATCCTTAATCCCTATCCATACTTCCTTGCTTCTCCTAATTACCAGTCCAATTTTTCTACTGTTTGTTCAGATCACCTTTAATCATAATTCCCATGAATTAAAATACAGCTGTTTGTGAAGTTTAGGATAAATGTGTATCTTTTGTTAACCAAACATTATACCATAATATAGCCAAGAAGACATCACATATAAATCATGTGAAAATATTCCATGTGATAAAGCTTTTCATTTATTGTTATATGTATAATTATTCAGACAGGTTTTTATTGTTTTAATTAGCAAATTAATTAAGTTTATGGGAATTATATTAATAGTTTCAGTATTCAGCTTTTACTAAATTTGCCAACTTGATTCTTCTAAGTATAATTTCATGAAAAAATCAACTGTTACAGTTCAGAGGTCAAATACTAGTACAGAGTTCAGTTGGAGCTGAAACAAAAAGGGGTGCTAAAGTAGGTTTGAGGCCCCAATCCTGTAAAAATATAGTGTTTAACTTTAAATAAAGTGTTTAACTTTATCTACTATGAATATTCCTGTGAAGTGCCTGGACTAGATCCTTAGCTGGTATAGAGTGGCCTACGTACACTAAAGTCAATGGAACTTGTCCATGTATGTTGATGTACATCAGTTGATAATCTCTTCCAACACAACTGCTCACAGCTCATAAATTTAAGTTCTTGCATAAGTCTTAGAAAGATCAGAGCCTTAATTTTTGTCTAGGTTACTCATATGATAGACGACCCTGTCACATGTGCATTGCTATGGTTAGGATTGAGAAGGGTCCTCTCCAAAATCCTTATTTTGTAATTGTTCATATTACTGTGACAAAAATGCCTCTTTTAGTCTGACACTTTCCATGCTTGGTTGCAATCTGAGAATAATTATTTTTACCAGGTTTCCTTCTAAGAAATATTATAGGAGAAATTATTAATATTTGAAGACATAATTAGGAACTTGTATTTATTTTAATAGCATTTTAAAACTACTTTTACTGTTTCACTATGCCAATAGAATTTGCATTATAAAATTGCAAAATAATTTCTATTCTTCCCTACACATACTGGTGGATAGCAATATATGTCCAAATGTTCCCAGGTCTGGGTAGGAGGGAAACATCAAATCCATTGCATACTTCTGCCTGTCTCTCAGGCTATGTCTACACTGCATGCCAATGGCAGTAGCATGCAGGGTATGTATAAGTACACATTGAAGTGAAAAGCAGGCTGTATCCCCACTGAAATGTATAGCTACGCATGGTAATAAATAGTTCTGGTGTGGAGAGGCAGCAAGGAAAGGCTCTTCTACCTAACCCCTGCCAGAGCCTTTCCCCACTGTAGTAGCCTTTCCCTGTGCTGTGGAAAGACTCTGCAGCGGAGAGCTGCCAGAGCCTTTCCCTGCTGCCTCCTTGCTGCTGGAGTCTGACCTTGCATCAGGAAAAGGCTTCAGCAGTTTTCTGTAGTGGAGAAAGGCTCTAGCACTGTCTATACTGCTATTTATACCCGTGGTAGGTGGGCATGCAAGGTATGTACTCTACATGCCACAATTAAGTAAGTGTGCACTGTAGATGGACCCTAAGACACCCTGCAGGTCCCAAAACTACTAATTCATATGACTGGAAGAACTCCATAGGTTTGGGATTTGGAACAAAGCTGGGATGAGGAGTGGCTCTCCATGGCATACTCCCATCATATATAAAAGGATTTCCATTTTTCAAGTGGAATCAGCCCAAGAGTTATGACTGTTTAGAATATGGGTAGTATGGACAACTCAGCTTTGTCCAGCTGTCCTAAGATCTGTGGGCTTGAGGGGATGAACCTCTTTCCTGTTCTGTTCAGAAGGAAATTCTCCCCTGAGAAAAGTATTCTTCTGTACTCTCCTAATCCCCCACATGAATGAACCTGCTTAGAGGGCAGCATGTGCCCCCTAGTCTGTAATAAAAAGTATCTCCTAGTTTTATGTTCCATGATTGCCTACTATTTGCACTTGCAAAATTGCAGAAACAGAATCGGAAGGTCCATCGGATCCAGGATATACCTGCTGAATTCCTGGACTGCTAATTAATTAGAATCTAGTTCACTCTGTGAGGGAAATATGAGAGTTGGAGTTGAGGAAAGGAGGGGGAAGTCAGGTGTAAGAAAAGGATGAGACTGTGAGGAAGGAGAAAAAGAATAGGAGTAGGTAAATAGTGAGGATCAAGGTGTGGCAGTGTGCCAATAACATCAACAAGGGCCAGGTTCACTCTGTCTAAGAAGCCCCTTCCCAGAGCCTTATTCCAACTTCTGACTCTAGAAAATTAAAATATAACCTCCTTAGTCTGGTCATGTTTCTAGGTGGGTCTTCCCTAATCACAAACACTTGGGAGTCCTGGGAACATGACATCACAAGTACCTCTTTTTTGGGGGAAGGAGAAAATCCAACAAAAGAAACATAATAAGCCAATATGTATATTTACATACATTAAATCAGCTAAACCAATGCACGTATCTGGAGTGTGGCCAGCATCACATCCCAAGTGATGATCCAGGTAATTATAGGCCTGTCAGTCTGACATTGTCATGAACCAGGATGTGGGAGGTCCGGCATACATAAAACATACATTAATATAAAAAAAATTGTTAGTCTCTAAGGTGCCACAAGTACTCCTGTTCCTTTTGCGGATACAGACTAACACGGCTGCTACTCTGAAACCTATTAATATAAAAATAGCTTAAAACTTAAAGCATTAATGTTTTTTCCCTAAGTACTATAAAAGTGTTCCCAGTACTCTGTTGTTGTTTTATTATTTTATCAATAAAGCTTTAAAATTTAGTCATATAGTATGTTTTCCTTATCTTCCCCCAACAATCCTGCAGTGTCAGCCTAATCACCTAATACAAAAAATAAATTAATAATTAAATTAATAACAAAAATCTATCAGTTTTAATAAAAAATTTAAAAAAGCCCTGCAAAATACACACCATCTATTTGTTTTGCCCTTGTTATTTTATGTTTGCTTTGCTTAATACTATGAATGCTATATATTAAAAATTGCATAATTAAAAATGTGCCTACTCTCAGCCACAATAAATCTAAAACCTCCCCAAAAATTTAGCATTCCTCTGTCCACCCCAATTAGCCAAAAAAAAAAAATCAGGTAAATCTACCCCCAATTATTAGAAAACTAAGCAATAAAAAAATTAAAAGAAAAAAAATATATACTTCATAACTAAAATTAAGCAATTAAAAGCATAAATCATAAACCAAGCAGCAACTCAAACCTACGCCCAAAGCAAATTGCAAGCCTTAAAACAAAAGCAGAATCAGAGGTCAGAAGAAGTGCCAAAGATCAGAGCCAGAGTCAGGAACCAGGAGTCAAACCCAAGGGTCAGAACCAGAGTCAGGAACCAAGCAGGGGAGAAGGGCTGGATCAGACTGGGCAGGAGACAAGCAAGGCGGGGAACAAGGCAGGATCAGGGCTGGAGCAAAGCGAGGAACAAGGCGGGCACAGGAGAGATCACAGCTGCCAGTGTATGCGTTGAGCAGCCAGATATCAGTTGTTGAAATTCGGCTTAAAAACAGGCTTGCTGACTTCCTTGGCCTGTCAGGCAGAGGAGTCAGTCAGGAGGCTCAGCTTGTAGCTCAGCTGTGCACATAGACTGCCCAGAGGCTGGGCAGGTGCAGTTGTAATCCCTCATTACTGATAATATCACCCTTCTCAAGAGTGCCTTCTAGTGTCCCCTGGACCTGGCTTCCTGCTACGAGCTCAGTGAAATCCTCACACCAGCTTGTGGGCATGGATATTTTTTGCTGTTTCTCACAACCGGTCATCAGGACCATAACCCTCCACCAAGTAGTGGAGCTTTCTCCAAACTCAAATAGAGTTGAGAATCTGATGGACGAGGTATTCCACTTGTCCCTGTACCCTGAAGAGTGATAGCAGTGGGTTGGATTAGCCCAAGAGGGTTCTCATGATAGGGTTTTAGGAAGGAAACATGGAACATGGGGTGGAATTTCATTTGCTCAGGCAGATGAAGCCAGAATGTATTAACCTGCTCAATGATTTAGAATAGTCCCATGTATTGGTGATCTAATTTAGCCATAGGCTGAAGAGACTGGAGGTTTCAAGTTCACATCCAGACCTTGTCTCTGACAGCTAGGTTAAGTGTGCCTTAATGGGCCTTATCTGCATTCTGCTTATAGAGTTTTTTAGCAGCTTCTAGATGTTCTATGAGTTCTAGTTGATCTAATGTAAATGGGTGGCCAGGTCCTCTGCTGAAGGAATTGAAGAACTTGTAGGCAGTTCTGGGTGGAAGTGACGGTTGAAGCCATAATTGGCATAAAACAGGCTTTGCTGAGTGTAGGCATGGATTACATTGTTACAAGCCAATTTGGCATATGGGATCAGGGAGACCCAGTAATCTTGGTGGTAATTCAGGAAGAGCCAGAGGTACTGTTCTAGCATCTGGGTCACCCGGTCTGTCTGCCTATTAGTCTGTGAATGATATGCAAAGAAGACGAAGAGTTCTATCTTCAAGAGTTTGGAGAGCTCTCACCAGAAACAGGAAACAAACTGTGTGCCTCCATCCAACACAATTGTCTGTGGAGTCAGAAGATGTGTTCAAGAAAGAGGTAGACAGACTCCAGGGAAGTGGGAACCATGCAAGAGGGAATAAACTGTGACATCTTGCTCAAAAAATTGATGGCAACTAACACAACTGTACATCCTTGGGAGCGGAGTCCTATGAAATCCGGGGACACAGTAGATCAGCCTGAGGTGGGATAAGCAGAAGCTGAAGGAGACTGAATACCCTTTTTCTAGGGTTCTTGGTCCAGGAACACATCTTACAGGAGTCAATGCATTTCTTAATTCATGAGTGCACATCTGGCCACCAGAAATTTTGTAAAACCAGGTTCCCAGTTTTAATTTGGTCAAAATGACCAGTGAGCCAGGAATCATGCCATAATTCAAGAGCCTGGAGTCTAGGGGAGTTGTCTGAAATATAAATGTGGTCTTGGTGGTAGAGAATTCCATCCTGTAACCGAAACTCTGAATCAGGCTGGGTGTCTATAACACTCAAGGTCTGGCAAGTCTGGGTGGTGAAGGGATCGCAAGGCAGCGGGGACTGAATGAGTGATAGTAGGACCCTGTTCACTCTTCCAAGGGCTAAACTGGATGGCTTAAGGATGACTGAACATTGTATCATAACTCAGCAAATTCTCCTTGCAGACCAGGGCATCTGCCTTCCTATTTCTCATATATAGGTGGTATGTCACTTTGAAATCAAATTGTGTGAAGAAAAGCAACCAGCAGATTTGGCCCTGGTTTAGGTTTTGGGCTGTACAAAGATACTCCAGATTGTTGTGGTCCATAAGGACCTGAACTGGAAATTGGGCTCCTTCAAGGAGATGATGCCATTCCTCAAAAGCCACATTAATTGCAATCGGCTCCATGTCCCAGATGTCTTAGTTCCACTTGGCTCAATTTAATTTTCTGGAATAGAAGGCAAAAGTGTCCCACTTGTTGGGATTACACAGTTCTTATAGGGAAGTTTGATTCATAGGCTTGGTAGGGTCTGGATGGACAAGGATGGGATCAGTAGTAAAAGCCTTCTTCAGCTGGTCAAAGGAAGACCTCAAGGGACCAGGTGATCTGGTTCTACTTACCAAGGAATGATATAATGGGAGCTACCAGACGGGAAAAAATCTTGATGAACCCAGAGTCCCCTGCTTCCTGGGATAAAACTCCTGTTCTTTAGAAGAGAATCCTCTACCCTTCCCTATTGGATTTGAATTCTGTTCCCAAACCAGAGTCCACTACCTGCAAACTCAGATTTATGCACTTATTCCAGGGCTTATTTTGTGCTATTTCTATGTCTTTCATGAGTGCATTAACAGTAGCAATCTATTATCATTTATACAATCAGAACACATATAAATTCCAACTACTGTGACAAAACACAGTATGTGAAACTATTGATAAGCACATGTAAATGAGGCTGGTCAGAGCTGTTTCCCTGCCCTCTTTTCCCATGTATAGGGTACAGAGAGTTCTATCCCTCCAAGGCTTCTAGCTGTGGTGCTTACACCTGAAAACTCAAAACATTTGGTCAAATTTGGGATAAGCATACAGCCAGTTTGCATCTTATCTAAACTTAACATTTGGACATTTTGAAATTCCCCCATCATTAGGTTTTATTAGCATTCAATGCATTTTAAAAAAGATGATGCTAATCCATTCACACTTCTTTCTTATCCTTTTAAAATTAGTTAGCAAGTTGAGCTGACATTTCAGGGTGAACTGACAACTCTCCAATCAGCTCAAATGGTATGATTGAAATAGGCTATTGAATGTGTATATGTAATAACCTGAGTTTAAATGAAGATCTGCTACTCTAATATTCCAGCAGCAATGCTGGGATAAACACTTTGTGTTCATCTAATTTTTATGATATCACATATTTTTATTGTTTGCTTTTATTGCATTTTAATGAAATTTTTCCTGGAGATTAATGTATAACCCTGAGTCTTTATTTTGTCTTTTCTTCTTACAGCTCTCTGAAGCACCCAAGTTTACCTTATCAGCCTACTCAAAGAGAAGGAAGCTACAATGTGCTTCTTGAGATTTTTTTTTTTTTTTTAGGAGATTCCCTCCTTTGGATTATGGAGATCTTTGACAGTACAAAAGATAATAGTATGGAAGCATTTTTTTACTAAGTATTCTCCCCTTCTGTGGAGCAAAATATTTGTGTTCTTACAATTCTTGAGCAATTCCTTTCCTCTTGATCGTCATGTTCTGTTTGATAGTATTTGATTTGAATGGCTTAGTAGTTTTTATTTGTTTAATGCATGGCACCTTATAATTAATTTTAAGTCTCTATACTGAAGTATTCTTATGTTTTAAAATGTCAGTCTCCAGAACACAGAGCAAACCAAAGCAATATCAAATATTTATTGTTTCTGTTTAGGAAAACATGCCCAAGTAGTAGTGAATGAACTTTCCAAAATTAAGATGGTCATTTCAGATGAACATCTAAACTGTATATGAACTTACCCCAAAGGAAGTAAAATTCTCTGACTAAGAAAAAGTGTATAAGAAAGAAAACCATATAAAGTATAAGCTTTACCTATGTATGTATTCAAAGTTAGCTTTACTTTAGTTTCAACCTGCATTTGTGAAACTGCTGCATTTTACTCTATTGTGCATGTGTGTTTCCAAAATTTGAATGACTATGGATGCAAACTATTTTGCTCTAGTCAGATTCATAAATATTGAGAGTATGCACTTTACTGCTGCATTTTAAGTTGGAACCATGCACACTGGAAAACTTCAGAAGAGTAGGTCAAACCACATGAAACTCCTGCTGTATCCCTCGTTGGGTGAGCCTAGCCCATGTGATCAGAATGGGCCAAACTTATTTTCTCCTGTTTTCAGAGCAAGAGATTGTGTTTATCCAACCATCTCACAAATTCTGATGGGTGCAGTAGCTGAGCTTGACCTATATTCATTTTCCTTGAAAATTGAGACCTATAATAATAGCCATTGTGTTCAGATGGCAGATGTGTGACATAACAGTATTGTGCTAATTTTAGAACTAAGAGAATCATGGGCTGGAAGGGACTTTGAGAGATCATCTAGTCCAGCTCTCTGCATTGAGGCAGGACCAAATATACCTAGACTATACCTGACAGCTGTTTGTCTAACTGGTTCTTAAAATTCTTCAGTGATGGTGATTCCACAACCTCCCTTGGAAGCTTACTATAGTGCATAACTATCCATGTAGTTTGAAAGTTTTTCCTAATAGCAAACCTAAATCTCCCTTGGTGCAGGTTAAGTCCATTACTTCTTGTCCTACCTCCAGTGAACATGGAGAACAACTGATCACCGTCTGCTTTATAACAGCCGTTTACATATTTTAAGACTGTTATCAGATCCCCCTCACTCCTCTTTTCTCAAGACTAAGCATACATTTTTGTTGCTCTCCTCTGGACTCTCTCCAATTTTTACACATCTTTCCTAATGTATGGTTCCCAGAACTGGGTTGGCAAAACTGGAGGGGGGAGGGGAGAGCAAGAGGGCTAGTATCCCCACAATGGAATTATTGTAGGGGCTCCGCATGCCTGGGGTGGTGCAAGAGTAGGACTCAAAGGAGGCGAGCTGTCTAAGCACCTAGGATTGGGCCATGGGGAGCAGGAAATGGAAACTAGAGGAGCTGGAGCAGCCACTGTGGAGCCCAGGATTGGGCCAGTAAACTCTTAGGAATCCCTGAGACTCTCCTTCCCAGCCTGGAGACAACTGCCTACTCCTTCAATCTCAGTAACTCCCCTCACTCCCCCTCCTTTCCCCCGGGCCCCCCCACCCCCCATTCACAGGAAGCTTCTGCCAGAACACAGTACTCCAGCAGGGGCTTAGTGCCAAGAAGAGAGGTACCCTTACCTCCCATGTCTTACATAGGACACTCCATTAAAACATGCCAGAATATTAGCCTTTTTTTCAGTACTGCATCACATTGTTGGCTTATATGGAATTTGTGATCCACTAGAACCCCCAGATAATTTTCTTCATTTCTATTGCCTAGCCAGTTATTCCCCATTGCATATTTGTGCATTTGATGTTTCCTTCCCAAGTGTAGTACTTTTCTCTTTCTTTACTGAATTTCATTCTGTTGAATTCAGACCAATTCACCAGTTTATCAAGGGCATTTTGAATTCCAATCCTGTCCTCAAAAGTGCTTGCAACCCCTCCCATCTTGGTGTCATACACAAATTTCATAAACATACTCTCCACTCTATTGCCCAAGTCATTAATGAAAATATAAAATAGTATAGAACCCTGCGGGACCCCACTAGATATGCCATCTCAATTAACAGCAAACCATTGATAACTACTCTTTGAGACCAATTGTGCACCCACCTTATAGTAATGTCATCTAGATCACATTTCCCTAGTTTGCTTATGAGAATGTCATGTGGGACTATGTCAAAACCCTCACTCAAATCAAGATATATCTCATCTACAGCTTGCACCCTATCCACTAGGCCAGTAACCCTGTCAAAGAACCCTCTTATATTTTACAATGAATAATTTACCTTATAAATCTACCTTCTTTTTCTGCTTGCAGAATATCAGAAAGAAGACACTGATTTTCAATACAGAATAAAAAATACAGTCCCTGTCTTGGAAAGCTTGAAGTATAAATGGTAAATACAAAGCAGGCAGGACACACTGAGAAATTGAAAGATAAGGCTTATGTAGAGGTTTGTATTTTATTTTTATTTATCCGTTGTAATTATATAACACATATATATCTTGGAATTTTTTAGGGAGAATTTGAATGGGAGAGTTGGGATTAAGCCTACTGTGCCTTTTTGACATCAGCACCAATTTAGCGGAAGTATTTTTCCCCCATAATGGGTCACAGATGTCTCAGCAGTCTGCATTCCTATCATTATAAAAGCTACATGGAAGCAAAATATGTTCCTAACTGACTGTCATTCTATAGCCAAAATAAGTGACAGCTAATAAAGCCAGAGAAATTTTTATTTTATGTGACAATGCTGAAATCGAATGTTAGAGAGAAGCCCATCAAAAGAATCAACTTTTTTTATGGAAAATTATTTACTTTATTTTGAACGTTTGAAAACTTTTTGAAAAGCAACATTATTATTAATTGTTCAATTAAAAGTAATATTATGTTGAAATAAAATGCATAATTTTCAAAATATGAGTCCATCTCTCGTAACATTTTATCAGCTACACAGTATCTCAAAGAGAAATAATTTTATTGAAATACCTCTTTGAATTATGTAAATCAATTATTGCCAAGATATGCTTATTGTCAATATATTTTAAAAAATCTGGGAGAATGTGCAGAGACAGTGAAAGCAGCAATATTCATTTTGCAAATTTTCAAAAAAGCCAAACAAAATTGGCATTCTGCCCATAAATGTTTATTTTGTTGTATCTTTGCAAATAAAAATTTCCTGTAGCCTTAACGACCCCCTTCTGTTCTAATGTGGTGAAAAATAGTTTGCATGTCTGGGTCTGATATAAAATAAAAGAATCAAAGCTTTTCAACCATCGGCCTTTTATGTGCTGGGTCTTCCAAGGCTGTTCTTCTGAATTCTAGTGGCTGAGTGTGGGCTCAATGATTTTCTGGTTGGCTCATTTGCATGCCAAATTCTGACATGTGCTGCCAGGGCTAAACACACTACAAGCCCTTAGGCTTCTCCAACCTTTATAAAATATTGGGGGTTTTGGTCTGTTTGTTTCTGTTAATAGATTCAGACTTCTATCTGTCAGCGCAGAAGAGAGAAAAATGGCTGATTTGTAAAGTAAGCAAGAAAGAAAAAGCAAATGCTAACTGTAATGAACACGATAGTATCTCTCCAAAGAATGCTCAGAACTTGTCATGCAGAAACAACAGTGTTTGTGGTTACCTAAATATTTTATGGACGAGTAAAGGTAAGAGATAGTGACAAAAGAGCATCTAGTAGTCCAACGATCTGCAAGATTATGTTTGCCAGTAACTAATGCTAGTAATTTAACTTCCATTTGGGTAACAGGTGAGGTGCCAGTAAAGGCACAGTACAGAAACTGTATTGTTGAACTGTCTGTGATTAACAGCACATTACGATACTTTGGAGCCTCAATAAAGAGAAGTGTGATGGCAGCTTGCCATAGATGACAGCAAGCTGTACAGTGTAAGGTGATGAATGTCAGCAGCAACAATTGAAGTGGGGACAATTCAACAGGCTTGTAAAAGGCACCACCAGTGCTATTTGGCCAACCAGTACTAAACAAATGTTGCAGTTGCTACCTTCTAAGGGGCTAGGTCATCACACCTAGTGCACAGTTATGGTAGGCTCTGCTGCACTTTAGTGGAGCAGAACATCAGGATGTCTGGGAAAAACGACACTTGTACAGGATAGTAAAGGGAAATTAGTACAGAGCTATATACTAACTAGTAGATGATAGTAACAGAGTGACCTCCATCCGGATCAGTGTTTGGATGCATTGCAAATTGTCTCAGAGTGTCCACAATAGTCCTATTACAGCCAGGAAAATAATCACTCAGCAAATAACAGCTCAACAAATATAGGTCTGTGCTCCATTCCACCCATTAGTCATTGCCTATACAGCCATGCATTTGCCAGTCATTGGTTCAGGCTTGTAACATAGTCACTCTTGTCTCTGCATACCCTGGAATCACAATGGTACAAATGATGATCAATGTTAGGAGCTCTGAACTTTCCGCTCAGCATATGCCTGCTGTGCACACTGCAGAAGGTACAACATCTCACTTTACAGTTGATTTGAAAAGGGCTACTTTAAAGCAGTCTGTATCAGAATCACATTGTGCTTTATGTATGTATGTTTTGCTGTGCACTGAAATATATTCACTTTGATTGTGATTCTGTTTTTCATAATCAATCTCACTTGGTGCATCCTGTGCTCACTGGGAAGTGCTTGTTTTAACACTTGACGGCAGTGTCATAGTATACCCTTTGTATTTCACAGGAAGCTGTTTTGATCAACTTGCATTCCCCCTTCCCCCTTCTAGCAATGGATAGGATGCTCAGGCCCAGAATAATTAGGCTGATAAGAGTTAGTGAAGTTTCTAGACTTTAGAAGTATGTCCAGATGGAAAGGGTTATGTACATTCTGACCATTTTTATTAAATTTTGTATTCATGCCATATGATGTAAAAGGGAAGAAGAGGAATGATCACTGGGAAAGAAAATAATGAACTTTCAAGGCATGTATAATAGTGGGAGCTCTTAAAGGATGCAATTCAATTTTAGAGATGTTCCAGAACTCTTTATGTGAATCCATTGTAGCCAACATAACTTCAGGACAGTTTGCTTTTATAGTGGTTGCCTATTGTGCCGGTGATCCATATTAAGCCATTGCAAGGGGATAGACTTTATCATTATTATTATTTATTATTATTTATTTCCCCCTTATTGTTTAGGGCTTGTCTACACTTACAGTACTGTAGTGGTGCAGCTGCACTGATGCGGCTGTGCTACTGTACTGCTTAGTGAAGATGCTACCTACACCAAAGGGAGAGGTTCTCCCATCAGCGTAGGTACTCCAATGCCCTGAGAGGCTGTAGCTGTGTTGATGGGAGAAGCCCTCCCATCGACATAGTGCTGTCTACACCAGAGGTTAGGTTGATATAACTACCTCTCTCAGGGGGTATGGATTTTCCACACCCCTGAGCAACATAGTTATATTGACAAACGTTGTACTGTAGTCCAGGGATTAGTCTTATGATTCCTCTGGTTGACTCTTTAGTACTGTTAACAGCATCTATGTCCTCTCCCTGACCTCTCACAACACCAGAAGTCTACACTTTTTGTGTGTGTAAATCTATGTATGTGCCAATAGTCCATGCAGAAATCTGTGCTGGAATTGCAAAGGTACCCATTGTACTAAATGGAACAAAACAAACAGATTCTCTCTCTCCCTCTCTTTTATTTGCATTTTTGTTGTTGTGTTTGGAAGTGCAAACTGATGGATAAAATGAGTTTACGCTGTAATATTTATTTGGAAAATCTGCTGCCAGTTTCCATGGCAGCTCAAAGATCTAAAAAGGTGAAACAATTTAAATTATTTAAAATCCAGTGTTACCACAAATAGGGATGTGTTGCTAACTCCACAGATACAGGGAACAATCATCTTGTGGATATTTGATAAGTCTAATACCTGGAAGGTGTTTTGCCAAAAATGTGAACAGGTACTTGTGGGGAAAAATCCCTTGGTCATCAAATAGAGTTTGGGAGAAATGCAGTTTTCATAGAGGTAAGAAAACCTGTGTAATATATTAGGTAACCTTTACATGTAGCCCAAATAGAATATACTCTTCTTTTCCCTAGAGGGAGGATACATCTGCAGATGTACCCATTATTTTTTTTTAAATACTAAACTTTGCTAGCTTGCTGAGTTACAAGATGTCTGCAGTTTATCATATCTTTTAGACCATGCTTGTGGCCTCACTGTCACTATGGCAACTGGTATACTGGCTTACACTTCAACACCTGGTCCTATCGGTAGCTATATACTGTTGAAGTTAGTTCATAAATAATCTCTGTAAAGGTGAATGGTGCTGTCATGTTAATTTGTGGCTAACCTGGCTCTGGCAAGTTTATAATTATATTTATGAAGTGAATACAGCAAATTGTTTGCTTTTTCTTCAACAATGACTTAATGAAAACTGACAGAAACAAATAAAAGAAGCTTTACCAATCACAGCCTCATGAAGTAAAAAGGATTCTCTGATTTCTTTCTTTCTTTCTTTCTTTCTTCCAAATATGAATGTACTAATTACTAGCTGGCAACTACACTATTAAATCTGTCCTAGTGTCTGTCCAACCTCTAGGGACTCAACATAACAGTAGTCTTTAGTTAAGATATTTCTCTCCCAAATTAAAATATTGTGATCTCTCTTTGTCTTCTTTTCTTCTCTTTCCCATCTTTATCCTAATGTTTTCCCCACTTTTAAGGGGAACTAAAATCCAGAGACAGCAAAAGATCATTTGCTCTTAGAAAAAATAAACAACACATGAACTAGTTTGAGAATCTAGGTGAGTTATGTCTTCAGAGACAGACTAAGGGCCAAATACTGAAACCTGCTGAGAACCTGCAACTTCCATTTAGTTCAATGGGACTTTCATCGTCTTAGTACCTCTCAGGATCTGGCTTTAATTTTGTGCCAGATCCTGCCACTCATACACTGAGTAATCACTAAAAGCACAATCTTGTCTTCTGAAATCAATAGGGCTACTTTTAGAGGGCCAGATAGCAATCCTCTTACTCAAATTGAGCAGTTCTTTATTCCAGAAACAGTCCCATTGACCTCAATGGGGATACCTCTGGTCATTGTGAGTTGTAGCAAGGCGGAGTGGCCTCCCTCTGATGCAGACAGGGAGGAACTACTCCCTTCCCCTGGTAGGTGGAGCCAGCCCGGGCCCACCCCTTGTACCAGAAGTGGAGAGATGGAACAGGAAGTATAAGAGGCTAGGTCTCCAGCTCAGTAGAGGGGAGCCAGGGAAGGAGTTGGATGGTGCTGGCCCCGGGACCAGGGACTGAGTTCTATTAACCCCTCCCTCTGGAGGAACATCCAGAAAAGCTGTCACCTGGAAAGTATCCAGAGGAGCTGCTGCCCAGCAAATACCCCAAGCAGCTGCTGGAACCCCGAGGAGCCCGAGGTCCCATGAGTAACAAAGCCCTATGACCAGGTAGGGGTATTAAATAGACAAGGGAAACCAGCCATTAGTCTTGTTGTGTTTGATGAAGCCACAGTCAGTGTTTTTCTGCAGGATCCCTGCTGAGTGGCAGGATTTCCCACCACTATTAGGGCCCTGGGCTGGGACCTGGTGAAGTTGGGTGGGCCTGGGTCCTCCTACCTGCACTGCCAACCCACACCTGAGTTGGCAGCCTACCCACCTTATGCCGGACAGCCTACATTTGTTTTCTGTCAGCCCCAGCCAGAGAGCTGGGCCATAGACTGTTTTTTCTCCGATCATGCTAATTCCCTGTTGCTTGACTTTCAGCCACTAAGTGGTGTAGCGAGGCAGAGTGGACTCCTTCTGACCACTCCTACCTACTGCAGAATAAGGACATCAATATCTGGCTCAGAGTAAAGTACTACCCAATGTGAGTAAAGATTGCAGAATCCTACCATTTGCCACTCTTCCACCTTTGGCAAATTGATCATATAATGATATTAGCAAATTCTACTGATTTCACTTTTACCATATTTAAAATGAAAGTTGTAAGCAATAAGTGTTTATTTTATATCCTAGTTTTACCACTATCTGTAGTATTGGAAAAAGTCATGAATTTAATGCAATACACTACTTTTCATACCACACCTACTGTATACCTGGAACAATTTCCCTGTTGATAATTATACCATCCAAAAGATCATTAGTTTTGGCATTTTCTGAAAAGAGCACCTATAAATACAGTGTATGGCATGACTCACAAAAACTGAACAGCAGAATGAGCAATTGGAATCTGAGGAAATCTGATAGAAATTAAATGAAGTCTATTTGTACAATGCAATCAGAGCTCACACTGCTGTCTGCTTGCTATAGAAAACTAGCTTTCTCAATTTCCTGCCTTACACTTTCATAAGTGCTAGGTCATTTTAGTATAAGAAATGTTCATATATGTATTATGTCTGGAGAGTGATAGTTGCTGAAATAGCCTACCTGCTCTTATACCCTGAGGGAAATCAGCCCACTTGTTATCTGTGAAAAAAGTGAGGGTCACTCAAAGGTTTGGTACCTGAACATGCTGTAATATCCAATTGAATTTCCCATTGACTTGAACAGGGCCATTCACCTGAGACAGAAAATGAGAGAGAGATAGGGAGGAGACCCTTCATCCATTCTCTCTCCATGATGCATGGATATGAAAAGAGGACAAGCTTCCCCAAACACTATAATAGTAAAAAGGACACCTGTTTGAGTCTGACTAGTGATTATGACTTGATTATATTCAATATAGGAAATACGTCCCAACCAGTAATACATATTAAAAATGTGCTTCAAAATGGCTGATTTCTCAAAGCTGAGGAAAATTATGAGTGAAATTGATTGGAGGAAAATAAATTAGAAGAATATGAATGAAAATTGGGATTCCTTGAAGAAGAGTCTATATTTGATGGCCAATAAGGCAAGAATCCACAATCAAGAAAGAGGTCAACTTTGCTTAAAAGCCAAACCTGGTTCAGTGGTGAAGTGAAGGCAGCAATTATAAATAAAAAAGCAACACATAACAAATGGGGAAAAAAGGGGAAATAGTATCAATCAATATAAATGAGAAGTTATGAAGTATAGAAAATTGATAAGGGATGATAAAGACATCAGGAAAAATACATGGCTTGCAGGGCTGAAAAGATGCAGTTTTAAAAGTATATTAGGAACGTCATAAATCCTAGCAATGACCCATTATTGGATAAAAATGGTTAAATTGTTAATAATAATTCAGAAAAAGCAGAAGAGTTCAATAAATATTTCTGATTTGTATTTGAAAAGAAGCAGGATGATTTCACTCATTTCACATGAGGATGATGAAGTACTTTCCAGTCCATTAGCAACTGAGGATATTAAACAACATCAACTAAGGATAAATATTTTTTAAATCAACAGTCCCAGCTACCTTGCACCCAAAAGTCATAAAATATTTGGCTGCAGAGATCTCTAGTTGACTTTGACTGTTGACTTACACAAATAATCCCACTGGCCTTATAAAATCAGTTCAGTGAATCACAGTGGGATTTCTTTTTAGATGATAAAGTTTCTAAGTAGCTCAAGAAGGCCTCCTATTTGTGTCCTCATCCAATCCAAATGGCTGATCTAATGAATATTATAGAACTATCGGTACTGTCAGTTTGTTCCTCTATAAAATGCGTGAGATGTAGGGCTAAATGTCATGAGTTAAGATTGCAAAATTGGCCCCCCAAAATTGTGGTGACATCACTCACTGGTAATAGCATGACATCTCCTGCTCAGAAAGTCTATCTTCCATTGGTTCCATAATTTAAATCCTCATTTGGCTACTTTGGGCTTCACTTTCTTTGTCTTACTTGCAAGCAGACTTAGTTGAAATGGGAACATTTTTGTCATGAAAATATTTATGAAAAAAGTATGTCTTTTTCAACAGAAAATTTGCAAACTCCAAAAATGTTTGTTTAGCCCTGCTCTCATTATCTATAGCTGGACTATACACAGAATTGGATTTGACCCTTAGCTATTTAATTTCCTTTCTGCTTTTTGCTCAGCCCATCTTTCCCTTTTAATTAACAACAAAGTTTTCTTCCAGCTTCTGCCATCTCACTATGCCCATTCACTAGTCCTCTTTAGACTCAAAATTTGGAAAACATCAAATAAACCTTTTTTCAAACTGTGCTTGTCCCACTTCATTGCCAATTTTGCTGTCTCTTCTAACACTGTCATAATGTGCCAACTACACCTCTACCCCAATATAACACTGTTCTCGGGAGCCAAAACATCTTACCGCATTATAGGTGAAACCGCGTTATATCGAACTTGCTTTGATCTGCCAGAGTGTGCAGCCCTCCCACCCCTCCGGAACGCTGCTTTAGTGCGTTATATCCGAATTCATGTTATATCAGGTCGCATTATATCGGGGTAGAGGTGTACTTGCAGTTGGGATGGTGGATAACTAACAATGGCACAAATCTTTAGATGCACAGTAGAGATGTGTCAAATGGAGTGTATTAGAATCCAGACTAGAATTAGAGTAGGGGATGGGGTTTGAGTCTGATTAAGGTGTTCAAAATTTCAGTTAGGCTTTGATCATGCATAAATCTTAAGAACTCCTCTCATAATTTTTGTTTCTAAGAAATCTCTCTTTAAGGGCCAGATTGTGCCTAGCCTTTATATGGGTGTGCAGTGTTAGGAAGTGTGGAAAGTGTCTACCCTATATCCCTGTGTGGCCCAAGTGAGGGAAAAGCACAAAATGCATGCTGGGAACAGAGGTGAATACTGTCTCACCAATGCAGAACTTTACCCCAAGTTCATCCAGGCGTAGTGTGATCCTATGCTAACCGTAACACTGGGATGCTCAACCTCTCATAAGGTCCAGCCTCTCATAAATTTGGATTACATAAACGACCACTTTCTTTTGTACAAGACGACTGAGTTTCACTTCAACCACCTTAATGAAATATCTCTGTATAACCAGACTTACAGAAAAGATAAAGGTTGCTCTCGGATTCCAGTTTTAACTTTCCAGTGCCCTTTAAATATGGAGTCTGATTAAACTGATACAAGTACGAAAAGATTCTCAATAATAATTGAATTCAAATATGTACATGTTTAATATCAACAATTCAATGTGCATTACATTCTGCAAATGTAAAAGGGTTTTATATTCAACTATTATAACAGTTCTTTACATATTCCTTTATTTTTCAGCTAACTGTGCCAACTTTTCCTGAGTTAAATTAGGTAATGAATGTGATGAATGTTTATTTTCTCTCTTTCGAGAACTGGCCTTGGTGACAGATACTTTGTTTCATTTTCAGGTTCAGACTGTACA